>NC_081182.1:37099058-38545381 GCF_029867415.1 Vicia villosa | reverse complement strand
TCCAATAATTTACCTATTTAACAACTCAAAAATAAATTTGAAAATGTACTTCCAGATTTTTTTAAGTAGGAATTTTAAAAAATGTCACATTAGCGTTTCTTCGACAAATCCAAAGGTGCATTTTCGAATTTGTTAAGTGAAAAATTTAATGAAATAGCACATTGCATGTTTGTCTCACTATGATCAAAAATATCATTTTTGTTCAAACCCTATCAAAACATTCTTCCGCGCACAATCAACTTTTCTACTTTAAAACAATATTTTCTATTTTTTTCACATCAAAAGGAGAAAAAACGAATTTTAAGATAATGTACATGTATTTCCTTCCTCATTATTTTCATTAATCTGGTTTCTGAGCTGCAAAAATGAACATTGCGTCCGAAAATACATTTTCAAATTCAAGTTAAAGGTCGTACGAAAGTTTTCCGGATTACTTCAGAGTTTAATTTGAAAAAAAATGAATATTTTTTTATTATTGTTCGTTTTAGATATGGTGCACTCTAATATTGTCTCCAAATTTATTGTGTATATGGATGTCAGACCTGTTGATGTCAAGGTATATGTTGGTAATCAATTTACAAATGACCAATAGCTTGTTGTTCATGATCATATGATTTGGTGTTGTAATTTAAAGATCATATAATAGTTAAAATAGAAGACTTAAATTTTTGATACTGAGATGCGCAAGAAGTGACAAGTACATAACTCTCGTGATTATCAAACTCGCGGGTAGACTCGTAAACTCATACGAGTTTACAATTTTAGGAAGCAGACACGAGTTGAATCACATAGAATTATTTTTTTATAAGACTCTGATAGACTTACATAAACTCGTATAAACTCACAAATCTATGGGGAGTTTATGAGTGCATATGTTTTTAATTGTAGATATGGATTCAGCCAATGAGAAAATAAAAAAAAAAACAATTTCAAGAATATTAAGAAAAGGTAAACCTTCTTAATTTGAATTTCTTTATTGTTTTAATTAATTTTTTGTTGTTTTTAACATATGATGCTTCGTATTTGTCGATATGAACCTATTTTGAAAATCATCGATGAAGGTTGTAATAGCCAACTCCATAGACCTTTACATGTCACAACATATTATCTTAATTCTTAGTTCAACTATGAAGATAATTTTAAATATGATGATACCGAAGTTAAAAATGGGTTGTTTAGTTGTTTAAATAAGATGGTAAATGATGTTGTTGAGAAAAACAAAATTCTTAAGCAATGTTTGACTTTCATTATGTTAGAAGCATGTTTGGTTGTAAAATTGCAAAGAACTCCAGGAAGTATATGTTATCTGTGGAATGGTGGGATTTCTATGAAGATACGACTCTAGAAGTTAAATAGGTTTATAATTCGTGTTCTAAGCGTAGCTTTAAACTCCTCTAGTTGTGAATGAAATTAGAATTCCTTTGAAATGGTAATTAAATTATTATTTGTTTGTTTACGGATTTAATTTTTATTTGCTTAGAAATATTGAAATGAATTACTATTTACTTTTTAGGTTCATATAAAGAGAAGAAATAGATTGCAAAAAAAAAAATGAATAATTAAGTTTATGTCATGTACAATTTAAAGTTGAAATGTAGAAAAGGAAAAGCAAAAAGTGTTTTTCTTTCATTTGAATATATTCATTTAGATGATGAATGGATAATTGAAGATCCTAATGAAGGAAATATGCAAAATGAAGTTAATGTTGAACAAGATGGTGTTACTGTTAACAATGTTGTGGAAGTTGATGTTGTTGTTACTCATGTTGTGTAAAATGGTGGGGTTGCAATATTGAATTATGTGGAAATAGAATTTCAAGATATCCAAATTTGGTTAATGATGAAGATGGTCTCTCATATGGGGTAAAGTTTGATGATGATATTCAAGATACCTATGAACATGATGATTATGATACTTTGATGATTACAAGTTTATAAATATATATGTGTCATATATGTGTTACTTACATGTTTTTGAATGATAATCTTAGTTTTCCATAGACTCGAACGAGTATGTGAGTCAAATTTACCTACCCTTTACGAGTCTGAGTAAATTCACGAGTCTGACAACCTTGACAACTTGTTTCCTAAATTTAAAAGAGATGATATTCGTTCGAGAAAATGTGAGTTTTTTTCTCGACCTCAACGGCTAGGCTACACCACACTAAGGGTTTTTGGAGGCTGCCGACATATACAGTTTAGGTGGTTTCTCACATATAGCGCCAAATGGTTTAGAATGATAGTTTGTCAAATACTTGTGATAATGGTAAACTATGAGACGACGAACTTTTATGTGTTATACAAGATAGTATTGGATGTGCCTTCAAACACTTTGTCAAACGAATTAATGACAACCGTAAATGTGAGTTTAATATTTAGAGTTATGTATATATTCAGAACATTTGTTAAACTTTATGTTGTAATTTTAGGATTTATAAACCATAAAACCTTTCTTGATAACTATCGAGAGAAAAATATCAAAGAACATTGGTATTTACATCTTTAAATAATTCTCAAATATTAATTAAATTTGACGAGATTTTACTAGGATGTGAACACTTTATAATTAAAATTTTTTTTTGAATATTTTATGTGAACAATTATTTTAAGGGACACATGTCTTATAATTTTACTAACTACTTCCTCCGGTCTTATTTATTACTAGCAAAGATTCTTTTTTTAGATTCATTGAATAATGAATGTATCTTGTCTTTTATGTAGACTAGATACATTCATTATTTAATAAACCTAAAAAGAGAACTTTTGCTTATAAATCAGGACGGAGTAGTACTACATATTATCTAGGGGTCACATGTATTCGTAAGCCCAAATCAAATATTTAAAATAGGTTTATATAAAAGAAAAAATATAAAGTAGTCTTAGATTTAAAAAAGGATTTGATTGTTGGAAAAATATATAAAAAAGTAAATAATATAAGTATTTATTTATTAAATACAAATATTATTATATTAATTTGATCTTTATTTATCTATTTTCATTTATTGTGATTTCAACAATTTATAAATATTCACTGGTTGTATTTTGATTATTTTTTATTTACTACCTCTGGTCTCTTTTATAAGAAAAAAATTTCTTTTTTTAGATACATTGAATAAATAATGTATTTAGATAATATATTGTCTAAATACATTATTTATTCAATATATTTAAAAAAAAATTCTTATAAATTAGACCAGAAAAAATATTTACTTAAATAAAAATATCAAAGAGGTTATTGCGTGAAAAAGAATTTCAACGGTGTGAAAGTAAAAAAGAAGAAAAAAAAGGACGGCAGTAATATTTAATGACATTTCTGGCTAAAGATGGTGCCATATTCCTGTGCGTGTCTCCCGCCAGGGATCCAAACACACGTGTCACCCTCTAAATCCATCTCCATTATCAACCGTCCGATCCATTTCTCATGATTTTAATCCATCTCACGCGGCGAAGAGGCGGAGAATACCAACAAATGTCTCCGCAAAAATCATCATCAAACACCGTCAACACATTCTCATCCAAAAAGTAACGGTGTAGTTAACTACCATTAAATATGAAACGCCGCCTCCTCCACAAACGATGATTTATAACACGTGTTCTGTTTTTAAGGAAGCAGCGTGGATAGGGGCGGCCCTGTCTTACGCAATTATTAATGTTTGGTGGGACCCACTGTCACGCTCTCTCGGCGTTGGGGCGGCGCGGTGATTCATTATAGAGGAGTGTAAACACACAAGCAAGGAAACAATGTGTGTGCATTAAAACACTGTAGTCAACTAACGTTGTTGACCGTGTCGTATTCATGAGTGTGTGGTTATGAAGCGCGTCTGAGTACACACTTGTTTTGTTGAGCACTTGAACGTGTGACCACTTTTTGATCCACGTGTAACCGTTTAGTTTCTTTTGTCTCTTTCTTTTGGAGATGCTTGTTTCTTTTTCTCATTGCAATGTGATAAGATGAGTGTTCTTTTTTTTTTCTTTCTTGTATTGGCTTATTCATTTGAAATTAAAGTCAAAAATAATTTTTAAACGATGAAGTACAGCAGTATGTATATCCATTGATGAAAACTGTTTTTGACTGAATATTTTGACCGAATGATTTTAATTTTTTTTCGTATTAATATTAAGTTAAAGCTCATCATAATGAAGATTGTCCAGTGAAAAAATTCAAACAATGCTCGTTATACTATAATAACTAGTGAGGAGAAAAATTAAACCAACTGCAAAAATATGTTTTATATGTTCACTAAATTAAATCAGATTAAAGATACTCGTACAAATTTTTGAAAATTTAACGTAAAAAATATTTTACAGTATACAAATTAGAAAAATTTAAGAAGTCAAAACTAGGAGTTGTTTTGCAAAGTTACGATGGGTACCACAGGAACGACAACCCATGTTTTAGCAACACCGGAAGAGTAAGAGTTTTATTAAGGATAAAAGTGAATTGGAAGTTGAGAATGCCGACTAATGGCGTAAGTTGCCATTTTCTTATTGGAAATGCCACCTAAATTTCGGCTATTACATTTTGACGTTAAACATGGTTTTACAGGAGAGGATTACACAATTAATGGAAGAAAAAAAAACAGCCTCAACAAACCATGTACTACATTCTTACATACTCGTGCTGTATTATATTTTGAAAAAATATATTCAACTTTATAAGTTTGTAAAAAGCTTAAATACAATATTGATTTTTTATTATATTTTCAAATTAAGTTGTAATAATTCTATTTTAAAAATCAATTAATAAACTTTTTTGGGGGACTTTATAACTTTTTATTTAAGTTCAAGTTTGGGTCTCTTGTTTCATTTTAGAGTTTTTTTTTTTTTAAATTTAATATTTATGTCATAAATTGGTCAATAGGATAGTACTTCCATGCTATCAAAATTAAATTCTGATTAAAACGCCAAACAAAAAACTAAAGACATAAAGTTGATTTTTAAAATAGATCATTATAATTAACTTTAAATGAAAAAAAAATGTCTAAAATTTTATTTTAATTTATGTTCTACTATGAAATTAGATATTTGTTGGAGGGGTTGAATTCGTTGTATACTGTGATGGTTCAAGGTTCTCATCAGTGGATATATATGGGACAAACTTGTAATGTCAACACTTAAACACTTAAGTCAGTAAGAATGTAAGAAGTGAAGTTTGGATGAATAAGAGATTCAATAGTTGAGAAATGATATGATCATCTCTTTAAATATAAAGGTTAGTTAGCAACTTAATGTGTGTAGGGGCGTGAAATGCAGTCGATCACCAGATGGATCTGGACGCTGAGGATAGGTTTTGCGAGTAAGTTCATCTACGTGGTTTGGAAAATGAAATTCACATATCCATTGCCTTGTCGTTTTGTGCATTATCAGTATTGGGCTTCCGTGTTTTTTGGGCCTTACGGGCGACTCAAAATAGTTGACCCCCAAACCCTTGTTTCTGCTCTGTAGCCTGTAGGGCAAGGATTTCTAATGAGTGGTCTTATTCGTCCACTAAGTCATAGAAAATAAATCTTTGATGGGACGTCATCGTCTTTAGGAATAAGAAAATTAGACATTATCCTCGCGTGGTACTACCTGACACTCACATATCCTTGCTCTAGTAAGAAGTAATCATACTTTTCCCTTATTTATTATACTTGAGTGTCTTTCAAGTTGTTGATAGTGCAAGGTGATCAAATGATCTTCAATTTTCCAAGGGAGTATATAAGACTCTCGAAGTGTTATATGTGCCCCTTTTGACTGCTATCAACTGTGCGCATGAAAGAATTTTGTTCCTTTCATTTCTAATATGAACGTCGATTATGTCTAGGAGATTTTGCCCATCAGTTTCATACTTGTGTGTCTGATTTATCGTTGAGCTCATGCGTTTTAATATATAAGCTTTGTATTTTGCCTTGTTCTACTCATTTTTAGGGTTTCCAGAACAGTGAGCGTTTGAGCTTGATTTCAATCTTTGTTGCACTTGCGTTAGTTTCTTAACATATTTAATCATGCTTATCAATTTTGACCAAGAAGGCTGACGAATACATTTCAAGAGTTTGGGTAAATTCAGATATATTGGAGGTTGCTTCTGTCTTTTCTCGTGGCGACACTTTTGCTCAAACGACAATTGACATTGATCTACAAAAAGATTAGGGCATATTTCCCAAATATCAAGATCAAAAGATTTGTGATTAGTATGGTGGGTTCGCGATTCCATTCCACGAGTGCCTATTCTCTCTCATTGGTTATCATTTCCTTTTCAACGAGTTTAAAGTTGGTGTCATGAACCACTTATTCATTGCCGCCTCGTAGTTCCCTGTGTAAGTTGGGTGTTCGTTAAATTTACCAGCATTAGTATGAATACAAGGGGAGAAAACTGACTATGACATTGTTTTTTCACCTCTTTAAGGTATAAAGTGATGCTAAATTTGCAAATGGTTTTGATTTTATTTCTTTGAGGCAAAGTGTTAAATACTTTGAGAATTACTCTGATAGTGTGAAACATTTTAAAGACGGCTTCTTCCTCGTTGCTCCTCTTAACGAGAAAGTTCATGCAAAGGTCTTCCGTCTAGAGTCTGGCACCTCTTTTACATGCGCAGACATCTTTCAAAAGTATTGGACTCAAAGTCATTTCTTAATTGGAACCAGGAAGTATGTCTATCAGGAGGAAGATTTGTTTGAGGAACAACTATACGTTAAAACTCAGTTGGTGGCCTTTTATCAAGAACTTATTTACGTAGGCGGAGTTGTCCTATCTGACTTGGCGTCTAGAACACGGTTAAAAAGGTGCATCCAAATCTGCTGACTGGTGGACGCCGAGGGGGAAGGAAAAAATATTCGGTAGGTGATCTTGAGATTTTGTCTCCCAACTTCTCTCTTGGGTTCTTCTTTCGACATCTCTTTATTTTTGCAATTGCCATGATGAGTGAAGACACCATGTGATGGTTAAGGAATAAGATTTAGGAAGTCGTCACTTTGGCTGAAATTCCAAATACGCCTTTCACTAGGAGAGCTTATGTTTTTGGTACGCCTGCCGAAACCCCCTTTTCCCTGGTCATTGAACAAACTATGCAGTCTATCTCCCCTTAGGTGAAGGAAGACGTCCTAGTTTCTCACATTCCTGTCATAGTAGATGAAACTTTGTCATCTCCTTGTCGGGGAAGGGAGGAAAATGTAACCTCTATTAATGATTTAAAAGATATTCTAGATATGGTTCATCTTCATAAGTATCTCTGGTCGAGGCCCGCATATGGGTGCTTCAATGTTTAGGTGGATTCAAACCACTTACTGTTGATACGTTCAGGTGGATTAGAACAAGATTGAGATCTTTATTCAGAATCTGGTTTTGATGATAATAAGCATATATTTTATGAGTAACAATTTTATTACTAATGATTTCATTGAGTCTGCAGATGGTATGCTAAAAGCCTTATATGACATTCATCAAAAACAAGCTTAATGAATGGATTAAAGATTGAGAAAAGAAACATCGTTAAATAATCAGATGTTCTGATTGAAAGCAAGTTCAACAATCAGAGTCAGAAGATCAGAAGTCATCAAAGAAACAAAAGCTCGATATTACAAAGAAAGATAAGCTTCATCAGAAGAACAAGCAACATCAACGTTCACAAGCAATGTTCTGACCTAGTGATCAGAATCTTCTAAGAACGTCGTAAATTGCTCCAATTAAAAGTCACATGCAAACAATCACGATACTTAAAGTAAAGACAAAATTATGACATCTATCTTGGTCTACATCTTGGAAGAGTAAAAGAAGATACGCCACCAATAGTAACTATCTTGGAAGAAGAAAATTGAAGAATACACGCCACCAACACCTAAGATATGATTTGCCTCGGTAATAGTTATTTCCTAATTCAGTCTATACCAAACATTAAATGCTATGTTCAAATATGGTTCAACGGTTATGCTCCAACAGTAATATACCAGAATTCTATATAAAGAGCATAATCTTGAAAGTAGAAAGTGTGTGAAAATATAGAGACAGAGTGCAAGCATAAGAGATTAAGAGTGTTAGAAATATAAGTTGCACCATTAGAGGCAACATACCCGAAGTGTGTGATGAGAAAACAAGAACGTTGAAATACACAACATAAGCCTATGAAAAGAAAATCTTAAGAGAGAAATAGAAAAGTCTGCATGTTATCTAGTATGCTCCAATGGAGTAATGAGAGATCTACAAATACATGATCAACATTGAAGAAGAAGAAGAAGAAGATGAAGATTAATGCACAAGAAGCAATCAACATAAGAGCTGTTGCTCCACATTTGCTTATGAAGAAGGAAAGAAGATGGTCTTACAAGAAGGAATTACATTCAAGAGTTGAAACTCTAATCTCCTTACTCAAGAAAGAGAAGACCAAGTTAAAAAATCAATTTGAAACAAGATTTGTTGCTCTTAATATGCTTTCAGAAGAAGATGAAGATCTCATTTAGAAGTTGAAGACAAGAAGACTACAAGATATGTTAACTCTTGTAATAACATGTAAAACACAAGAGTTGTTGCTAGTATTGTGTTATTTCTTAAGAAACTTTTGATAGATTGTTTAGGCACCAGAAGTTACTTCTAGTCAGTGTGTCATAAACAATATGCACTTAGAATAGGAGAAAATCTGCCTGATTAGAAGCACACTTGTAATCTCCAGAAGAATAATTCTAGTTTGAATTGGTGTTCCTTGAGTATCTTTCTGATTCAGATACTTGAGATGTCCAAGAGGTCTAGTCAGACTATTGGAGGTGTCTAGGTTAATGAACGTTATATCTTGCTAAGATCACTGTACGATTCATTGTCTAGGGTTAGTCTTTTGCGGGAAGCTTATGCAGGAGTTTCTAGGTTGATGAACGTTATATCTTTCTAAGATCAATGAATGGTTCATCATCTAGGGTTAGTCACTTGCAGGTAGCTTATGCAGGAATGTCTAGGTCAATGAACGTTATATCTTGCTGAGATCACTGAACGGTTCATTGTCTAGGGTTAGTCACTTTCCGGTAGCTTGTGCAGATGGTTAGTCACACCAGTTTGGGTGTGCAGTTGTAATCAGTTGATTATAGTGGATTAAGTCCTCACCGAGAGAGGCAAATCACCTGAGGAGGTGGACTGCAGGTAGCCTTATTGAGAAGGTGAACCAGGATAGAAATGAATGTGCCTTTTACTTTCTAAACCGTTCATTTAACTCAGAACTTCCACGCAATCTTTTTTCAGAATTGTACTTAACAAAGTCAGAAGTTCTGATGAAGAAAAGAAGCTAAATGAATGTATATCTCGTTGGTTATGAATTTTTATTTCAAACATGCCTCTGTAACAATATCCAAAGCATATCCAATAAAATGAGATATTAGAAGAAAATAAAAGATATCAATGGAAAGGGAAATAAATATTGAAGAACACAATTCAAACCCCCATTTCTTGTGTTTTTCTCCACCTTCAGGATGAATATAGAGTTTCATTCTTCAATATTCGATGAAGACTATTCTTACTTCTTGGGGGCTCTCTAAAGAAGTTCGTCAAAAGTAATTGGCTGAGCTGGCTTATCATGCCCGTCGGGTATCAGCTTCTCTGGCCTTTGGAGTCGTTGGATAGGGAGAAGTTTTCTTACAAGATCATTTTTGTCAAGCAAGGGAGAAGTTCAAGAAATAAGTTGATGACCTCATCGTTGAGCTTGATAGGTACTTGGAAGAGATACATAGTGTTTCTAACTCGTTTCTAGCTTTAGAGGCTGCTTTGGAACCTTTTGGGTATGTTGGCCCTCGGGTCGAAAAAGTAAAGTAACTTGTTAATGAAGCCTCTAAGAAGGGTGAGGATTTTGAAGAAGTGAATCGATCCTTAGATCTCTCTCGGAAAAAGACATAGGACGTGGAAAAGGCTTTAATTGATTTTAAAGAAAATCGAGGTTGATCTTACTCTGATGCACGAAGAGAATCTTTCCCTTTGTAAAGAGTTTCCTAATTCGTTGTAAGAAGGCTTTCGATGGGTGATAACGCCTTCACTAGGCCTCAACGTATAAGGAATATCCATATATGACTGTGCCCATTTCATTAGGGATTCCCTTAATCTTTTCTCCATCTCGGATTTCAAGAATCAGCCTTTTCGGGCTCGTAGTCGAAGTGCTTCATTTATTTTGCTGACAACCATTATCTCATCATTTGATAGTTCTTTCTAACCAAAATGCTTGTAAACAAACTTATCAAAATAGTAGAAGATCGTGATTATTTTATAATGGTTTTCAACACCATTAAAGAGTTGAGTAGACAAAGCAAGGACGAACGCCAAACCACTATATATCTTTGTGTATCTTTTCTTCTTCCCTTATCCTTTTTCATTTTCTAGTATTCATTATTTTGCTATTATATTAGTGCATCATTACATTAATTGTATGCCATATGACTTAGACTTTGTTTATATAGAATTAATGTATAAGCTTAGGTATGTGGTATATCAGTCATACTGAATATCATAATACAACTATCTCTTGATAGAATACCTATGTAAGGAGTTTCTAAATAGCGTGTTTAAAGCAACTTTGGTTGTCTTGTGATTGGCTTGCTTTCAAAGCAATCAAATACTTAGTAACATTGTTTATTATTTCATTTGGTTTAATTTATTAACATCCTTCCAAGCTCTCTTGTTTTTGTGTTTTGCTTTCGCACTTCTTAAAATCTCTTATTTCGTACATGGAACCTAAAATGTTTTTGAAATTATCTTAAAGGGAAATGGTCTATTCAACCCAACCCCTTATAAACCTTTTTGTGTCCATATTCTCACTCAACAATGGGTATTAAAGTGGGGCTTTTGATCAAAGTCTTGATACTCCAAAAGTTGAGGATATGCTTCCTTTAATCCTAGACGAGATTTTCTAATCATTTCGAAGCTTATGCAATTCAATAAATTCCAATGAAAATACATTGATTTACTAATGTCAGATTGATCATTGCAATGCATTACATAGATTAATTCAAAGTAAAACCTTACTAGTATGTTCTTTAAATATTAGTTTTATTTAAGATATTCTCTAAGTTTTGATTCATCCAAGATTGAACTAATGATATTTTGAGGTATGTGTTATACATATTTGGCACCATGTTTTAAAGGTTGTTCCGGATTGATCATGAGTGAAGGTGGACATAAATTCACACTACAATATACTAGAAGTTGTATGAGATAAAATAAGGAAACAAACACATCTTCTAAGTGACCCATTCTTCCAAGGTTATCGTGAAAAGAAGGTGAAGGTAACTCCGTGGCTATTGGAAATGATTCTCTGAAATTTCAACAATTACAAAAGATTCAAGGACAAAGTATGCTCCTTAAAGTATCATAAATCTTTAAAGAGTTGAATCAGTTATTCGGGATTGACAAGTTGTGTTAATCATTGATAATCAAACTATTGTTGTTCTAAGTTCATTAGAAGTCTTGTGAAGAAGAGTCTGATAGTATTCTTTAGACTTGTAAAAGTAGATAATATCCAATTAGCATATGATTGTTCTTATTTTAAAAGTGGCCTCAATTTGGTGAAATTCTTTGTGGACAGGATGATCCATTGCATGGATAATCCAAATAGACCTTTCTTCCTTTCTTCTTTTGTGCAATTGATCCTCAAGGTCAATGTGATTGTTTCCAAAGAATAAAATTTAATTGAGGAAACAAATATTTTGTTTTATAGTGGTGTTTCAAAAATGAGGTATTACATGGATTCAGATAGGGATTACTACTACCTTGAGAAGTCCGGCCGGATGGTTTATGATGACAATGTTGCGGAGCCTCCTAAAGATCAATCTATTGAGGCTACTGTTTCTTCTTCCTCTTGTTCGATTTCTTCTAATTTGAAGGCTTAACTTGATGAGTTGATTGGAAAGCTTTTGGCTAACAACCAGATTATAGAAGAGAGGATCATGGCACATAATTATTCTATGGCTTGGAAAAGTGAAGGAAGGTGGGTACAACTGAAGATTGATTTCAGGGGTGAGCTAAACACAGATATTCAAGCTTTAGAAGGGTGAGTGATTGCTAAAGTGGAGTCTGCTAGAGCTGATGTTTAGAACTGGGGAAGAACTAACGTTATGTTTGATATTGGTCCTTCTGATACTAACATTGATCCCTCTATGCCAGTTCCAATTGACACCACTACTGCTGATGCACCACCATCTGATGTTGATGCATTTCCATGATTTTTTTCCTTTTCTTATCATGCATAGCATAAAGTTATCATTTATCATTTCTTTTGGATATTTATGCCATTTTGGATGACTAGTTGACTGTATTTTGATTATTTGTGACTATTTTGGATTATGTATCTGGTGACGAGTTTTACTCATGTATGTATGATATCTTTATGATTCTCTATATGTTATATGTTTCTGGATATTCTTTCTTAAATTGCGTATTTGAGATAGTTAATTTCATATGCGATTTAACTCGTGTTTATTTACCCACTGAGTATTACATTCTATTTTTGGCTTTTGTTCTACCTTGGATTCAGCTGGTTGCGCTCTCTCTCTCTCTATCTATCTCTCTCTCTCTCTCTATCTATCTATCTCCCTCTCTCTCTCTCTCTCTCTCTCTCTCTCTATATATATATATATATATATATATATATATATATATATATATATATATATATATATATATATATATATATACCTTTTCTCTCTTTTTTTGATATTTTTAAATGGCAGAGAATGTATCGAGATACTATAAATATTCATGCGCATTAAGTGTTTAGTGCAAGGGGAGCTTTACAGCTTTTACAACTCAAGCGAAGAAAAGTACACTAGTTCACCAGATTCATTTCATCCATTAAATTCCAAATAACGCCTTGAATAATTGATCAATAATAATATCTCAAATTTGCCAAACATAAAAAATGGGGACATTGAAAGTTCATTCATGGTATCGTATGGTATCACTTATTTGTTTTGATATTTTTGCCAGTTTGATATAGTAATTTTAGCTCTTGCGTATTTGTAATTTGATTTTATAATCACGTGCTTGCATTCTATTTTGCATTTCATTTGTAAACACTTTGGCTATTATGTTATTGTATCACTAAGAACCCTCCTTACTAATTTAATAAGAGTGTTTGATCATTAATATTATTTCTTTTTTAGCCTAGCTAGTTGCTAGTTTTTTCGTTTCATCAAGCATAGCTTGAGTCACAAGTTAGAGCTCTTAAATCCGGATTATCAGTTATTTGATTCGAATGAAGTGTAATATAAATTCAAATAAGTTGTGTAAAAAAAGGGATTTACGTCTAGACCATTTGATTCGAATCACAAAATAGACATAATTCGAATCACAAACTCATATGATCCGAATCAAGTGTAAAAATTGATTTGAATCAAATGATTCCATGAATCTATATTTGGGATTTTCTCAAATTGATTTGAATCACAATTTTCACTTGATCAGGATCAAAGTTTCAAGACCCATTTTTCATCTTTGATTTAAATAATTGTTTCTTTGGTGAAAGTAACAAGTGAGTGAAGTATATGGGAAAACCCCGTTGAGATAAATAATGGTTTTGTCTTTTCTTCTCAATGTGTATGTACCAATCACCGTGATTCTTTCTATTCTTGTTTTAAACAACTTCTTTATTATAAATTCATGTTAAATACATTCTCTTTTTTGTTGCATCTTGTTCTTGAGCAATTTTTTATTGTGTTGAGTGAATTAGAGAAAGGGAGTTGATTAATCTTGTTATGTTTATCACGATTAATTAAGCTCTTGATAATAATTAAATCCAATACCTATCTACCGAGAAATTTTTGAAGTTTGTTATATGTTATAGGTGCATATATCATTTCTTGAATGCAATTTGATATTTGTTGTTATTCATCAAGAAGAGAGTTTCTTTATACTCCAAGGAAGACTTTGCAAGATTATGTATCAGTTGTCCATAAGACAGAGATGGAAATTGTCCATCTTTTGTGAAAATGGAGAAAGATTGCTCGCAGACAAAACTAGGAGTTTTCAAATCAACGCTTAGCTAATGGTAATCGATCAGACAAGATATCATTGGGATCAAGTAGATTGCCACATACGAATGCTTGGAGCAGGATTATTGTGGATAACAAGGTTATTGGTTCAAGATATTTTAGAGATATTATTTCTATTAATAGTTTAGGGTTTGCATCAAATGAGGGAATTGTCGTTTGATAGTTCGTTGTAACCAAAATGTTTGTAAACAAACTTATCAAAATAGTAGAATATCGTGATTATTTTCTAATGGTTTTCAACACCATTAAAGAGTGGTGTAGGTAATGCGAGGACGAACGACAAACTACTATATATCTCTGTGTATCTTTTCTTCTTTCCTTATCCTCTTTAAATTTTCTAGCATTCATTATTTTTCTGTTGCATTAATTGTATGCCATACAAGATAGACTTTGCTTATAGAGATTTAATGTATAAGCTTAGGTCAAAGGAGTATCAATCTTATTTAAGTATCTTGAATCCAACTATGTCTTGTTAGAATACCTATGTAAAAATTTTTGAAATAACTTTTTTAAAGAAGCTTTGATTGTCTTGTAACTGAATTTCTTTAGAATCAAATACTTAGTAACATTAAGTATTATTTCATTTGGTTTAATTTATTTAGATGCTTCAAAGCTCTCTTGTTTTTGTGTTTTGATTCCGAACTTCTTAAAATCTCTGATTTCGTACATAAGACCTAAAAGGTTTTTGAAATTGTCTTAAAGGGAAAAAGTCTATTCAACACCCCTTTCTAGACCTATTTGTGTCCATATTTTTATCCAACAGGGGGCCTATTCTGGAAGCGATATACCGACGCTTCCTTGTGTGCCTTTTATCTTCCTCATTGCTCGTTTTCTTTACCTTTGTCCACAACCACATCTTCCACAATCTTCTTTGAAGATTGTTTTTTTTTTGTAGAGTCATCTTGGCCTATCTTATCATCCTCTGTGTTCTTGGACAATCACCCCTTCGTGACTCTTATGAAATAGACTCTTATGGAAACATGAGTATTTTGATTTGTTAGTCCGGGCAGATTCTTTGATCGGATATGGGTTTCTTACCACTACCTCATTGGATTCCTTATTTGCACACTTCGTCAAAACCATCTCACGTGAGGTGTTCAAAGGAGTGCAGGAACGAATCATTGAACGGGGCCTTCAATCATATTCCCTTAGGCATTCCAAAATATATTTTTGATATTCGACTTTGTAATACGGTGGGAGAACTGACTTTTGAAATGTGCGGATAGCAAGAGTCGCCATCGACTTTTATTTTATCCAATAGGAAAGGCAAAAAGAACAGGAAAGACCTTTTTGAAAGAGATTTGAGTTCGGGGGTAAGTTATGAAAAGGGAAGGTGTTAGCACCCTTTTCATCTGTAGTTATCTGCGGGCTTTTAATTGCTTAGCTCACTTTTGAATTGTTTGAATTGTTTGAAAATGTAGTGTGTGTTTAGAAAAACCTTTTGAAAAGAGCTTTAACTTTGTAATGATCTTCGTACGGATATATAAAAAGTGTAGTCTTTGAAAATAGTTTTGAAATATGATGTGTAGAAAGCATTTTGAATTTGTTTGAATTGAGCAAGCAATTAAGAACTACCTACCGTAAGTTTAATGTCTTTCTTGTTCTTTAAGTCTTTCGTTTAAGGGAAAGAGACTATCCTCACCATTAGTTAGTGAGAATTCCTTTCATTGGATGTATTCGGGACATCGAGTGTCATCTTATAGTCATAGGGGCTATCCATACCATAGAGAGGTAGGAAGTCATATGCATTGGATGTGAATAGTCATAAAGGCAACAAGTAAGGATACCTTAGCAATCGAAATGGACTATCATCATTTAATCGAGGGACAAGATCATTTATATTGTAGGCAACATCGAAGGGACTATGATCTTTTATCGGAGGAACTATGATGATTTGAATCGAAGGCAGCAGGTGCTAAGGTATCCCTACGCTCGAATGGACTTGATTATTATAATCGAGAAGGCAGCATAAGAGGAGTTATCCTAAAGGTGTGTCTGTGTGAAACAATAGTGATTGATTTATATTAATCCTGAAAATTAGGGTTATTCTATGTTGCTTTTAGTTTGCCATACAATCCTATTCAATTGCTAACAGTTATATAGCGCAGGAATTTAAAGGCAGAAAATAAAACCTACAACTTTTACAAGGCTTCGGGGAGGGGGAATTACAAACCAAAAACTAGGGAAAAGGCAGAAAACTTAAAAGGTAGAAATATAAACCATAATTACTATTACAAAAAATTTTTTTGCGACCTATACATGATTTCTAGAATTTAAATAACAGAAATTAAATAAATAAATAAAAATTCAAACACGCATGCGACCATCACTGGAATATGAGATGAGGAGAAGAATCGCGAAGATATTACAGTTAAGAAAATTAGGGATTGGAGGTAATTGTGGTGATAAATCCTAAATCTTAAAGGTTATCCTAAAATTAGTTCAAGGCTAAATAAATTATAACCTAAAAATAAACACGGGGTTAAAAATTAATAAACCTAAAATTAATTAATTAGCCTAAAAAATAATTATTAGCCTAAAAATAAATATTAGCCTAAAAAACCTAACCCTAATTCGTGGGAATAGACAACATCTACCTAAGGGAGAAAATTCAAGAAAATTCAAGGTTTTGGATTTTAATGAGTTAAAACTAAGCCTAATTAAATTAACCAAATTAAATTAATAAAAACTATCCTAAAAATATCCCTAATCCTAATTAGTGGGTCTATTAATTATTAATGGGGCTAATACAATAACAAAATAAAAGGAATGTGATTTGAAGCTTTGTTTGACCTGAAGTGATTCATAACCTTGACTTCAAGCTCTCCTTCCTCCACGGTTTTTCCAAGTCTCTTTTTAGGGTTTTTTCCAAATTTTTTCGCCTCTCAAAATTTGACTATCTTTAGGTATATATGGAGATTGATTTAGGTCACTAATCTTGGACCAAATCTCTTTGAATCCATGATTGCAATTTGAAGAAATTTGATTTGAAAATATTTCTAAAATTGACCAATTTCAATCCAATCTCTTTCCAATTCTCTTGTCACGAAATTGAGTTAATTATGTGATATTTTGATGATTGGAATTGATTGGAAACCAAAGAAAATCCAATCTTTTATATTTTCTCTCAATTATTTGATTTAAATCACATTTTTAATGAATAAAATTCAATAAAAAATCAAATAATTGTCACAAATTCGCGGACTTGGACTTGGAGCTTCTTGATAACTTGAGGAACAAGTTTGGATTATAAAAGATTGGGCCCATTTGCAAGAAAATCCATTTTGGTCCTTATTTGCTTCATGTATTTTACCAAAAATTGAACAACTTTGACAAAGCATATCTCCCTCAATATTTAAGGCATGGAAGTGTTCTAGGACTTTTTGGAAAGCCCAAGATGTCCTCTACAAGCCACTTTGGAACCTTTTTTGCATTTTAAGATTTTATCTTGATGATATTGGCCTTGACAAAAAATAGCTTTTTGTTGACTTTCTAGAAGGACCTGTAATGTTTTGGCTCATATCTCTCAAATGAAGCATTTTTGGCCTTGGCCTTGGGATATTTATGATGAACCATGTGGAAGTTATGGCTGGTCAAAGTTTAGTTGACTTTTAGGTCAAAAAACCCTAATTTATAAACTTTAGGTTTTGTTGATTTCTGAACTTTCCTCGATGAATCATGATCAAACCTTGATCAAATGATGAATGCTACTTTAAAATGTTGATGTTCACCAAAAATCAGGAGTTTTGACTGTATGTTGACCACAGTTGACTTTTAGGTCAAACCAGTCGACTGTTTATCATTTAGCAGTTGACTGAGCAATCTTGTGAATCAGAGTTTAAAACTTGGTGTGAGGATTCTCTTAGGCATATGAGAAGCCATGAAGTCTATTTGAGGTATCAGAACCTGATTTTACTCGGAGAGAGAGACCAAACCCTTGTTGGAGGCTTGTTGTTTAGAAGACAGGTAAATGCACTCAATTCTTGCATATTCTTGAGCAGTTGAAAGTCATGTGAGTCAAAATATCTGAAAATATTATGGGTAAATTTTGGGGTATGACAGACTTGATCCACAGTTCCCCAACCCCTAGTTACCTCCATCAGCCAACAACTTTTCTCCTTAGTTAATGTATGGTTGCGCCCTACTCAATAAATCCTTAAGGTCGTGGGCTTCCCGGTGGCTTAATTTTTCTCGGAAGGAAAAATATGTCCTAAGGCTTTTCTCAAAGATCGAACATCTTAAGCTCTAGTTCTTGGAGATGTAGGTCACCACCTCAATCGAAAGAGATCTTGATATGGTTTAGTCAATTTGAGAAATTATGGATTGTGAAAATCGTAGGAATCAAATGTCGATTCCTATAGACGATGTTAATGTTGTGCTCTGGATCTAAATAATGATCAGAGGGGTTGAAATTATGGTATACTACAGTGGTTAAAGGTTTCGATATGGTGGAGAAGGGGCTTGTCTACAAGGTTAGCACTCCAACGCTCAAGTGAATTAGGGAGTAAGAAATGAAGTTTGAATGGAAAAGAGATTCAATGCTTGAGAAATAGTGTGATTATCTTTTTAAATAAAAGAGTTATTAAGCAATAGAATGTGCGTGGGGAGTGATATATGGTCTATCGTCATATGGATCTGGACAGTACTGAGGATAGATTTTGCTAGTAAGTTCATTTGAGTGGTATGGAAAATGAAATCTACATGTACCTCTACTTATTGTTTTGAACTTTACAAGTATTAGGCTTTCGTGCTTTTTTACGCCTTATAAGCCGTTTATAACAACTTATATATTAAATATGAATTATTTTTATATAATCACTCTTATAATTAATGATAAAATAAGTTTTCTTAAAAGATTATTTTATGTATTTTATTTATTGAGAAATATACTTTTGTAAATATGTTAATAATATATATACGAAAATTCAAAGAGTACTGTGTATTCCATCCATTCATTTTTATACTTTTTCTTTTTAATTTTTTACACATGCTAACCAAGACTGTTAAGAAAGTTTTGCTTTTAAATTGACCCTTATGGTACAACGTGTTTAAGTTTAATGACTGAATATCTTGCCCCGTCACCTAGCTCCATAAAATAAATTCATGAGCGATACACAGGAAAAATTAAACATAGTTGGAAATTTGGTGATCAATAAACGTGTCTTTATATACCACTTCTTTTGTTTTTTAGACCATGTCCCAAATGGCGTGACACCATCAACAAAGCCCTAACTTGTCTAGAAGGCCACAAATATTTTTTTCATGAAGGTCTCTTCTTAAGACAAGTCATTATAAAGATACATATAAGATAGTCTCAGCTAATAAATTGCTATGACGCTAGAACTTTGAGAGCTTATCCTTACTTTTGGGAGACTCTCCATGTTAAATATCGCACATATTTGCATGGGCCACCATAGTAAAGGGAGAGATCAAGTAACACCAGTCTTTAAAATTCCTTATATTGTCGAAGTAGAACTCAAACGTCTTCTGACCTTGCCTAAGGGAGAGCAAACATTGACCCCATGTCAAGGTCAACATATTTCTCTATACTCGCACCAATAGTAAAATATTTTGACATAAGCCTAACTCACCAGATGTAATTGTGAAGGGAGATCACCAGATGATTCAAGACACCTACCTCAAAATCGTTGAAAGGAAAATCATATTAAATAAAACAAACATTCACGAAGAGGAATAATACAACTCTCAAATTTAGTGCACATCATTTTATCTACTTTGTTGGAAAATATTCCTTAGTCTATAATGGGACCCACCTCAGTGAAAGTATGGTCCTGACTACCCTTACTAGGAAATACAGACACAACATCCAACTTTTCTTGATCTATCCACACAACTAACTTAATTCCTGTCACATTCCGTGTTCATATGCTAGAGTTGTCCATTTTAGAGTTAATGCACACAAAAAAGACCTTGAGCATGAACACAAGATTGGTATTCCAACCACCTCACCTCACACAGATCGTAACTGAATGCATGACTATGCACTTTAGTATAGGTATAAGCCTTACACTTCTATTTGAAATCATGTAGACCAATGATGTTCATCAAGGACAAGAAAAGAAATGAAAAACCTCTAACACCTTCCTAGGAGCGAGACTATGAAATGTACTACCACCATCAGCTGAAGTTACTTCCCTTTAGTCCTTCATCACAACCTTTTCAAGAAACCATACAAAAGTAAGATAAGTACATAAGAGAAAATGCCTTCAAATAGTTACTCTAAAAGATATGAATTTAATGATTCGCGTTGGGCAATGTTCGCTTGAGAGGATGATATGAAGACATCGAAGTAATTCCCGATAGGAGACTCTCGACGAAGACAAAGGGAAACTACAAAGAATAGAGAAAGTGCTCTTGAAGTTTTCAAAGGGCAAAAAAAGGGATAATTACCCTAAAACCCATATATACTTTTCAAGCAATATTGAAATCCTTGACATCATGCATGGGAAATGTGATTGCACCACCAATAATCATGATCTCCCATGAAAAAATTTCTAATGTTTGAGTACTCTTAGATGAAGAGACATCATTATTGACAGTCCTAAAGTCACGTGTCACAACTCCCTACTAAGGAATTGCAAGTTAAACGAAAGATATTCAATGTGCATGATCCCAATGCTATTGACCTCATATGTATCTCACCCCCTACAACCAAGGGCCAAACTGGGAACCCGCACGACAAAAGCCCTTTCCTGCAAGCGAGGGCAAAGGTTTAGGATGCAACTATTCCGAGCCACTCTCACGGCCAATACTGTGAGGCAAAATACAAGCAAAACACAAAGGAAAAAATACAACCTCAATCAAGCTCGAAGCACATAATTCTGACCTTATATTAATTTCTCTTCGTCGGATCTAATCAGATAGTGATCTACTCTGTTTTATCGTACCCGAACTTCACTCTTTAATTTTTAAATGGTATTTCACTCAATCGTCAACTATTTATGATATTGAACAAAACAATAGTACTTTATAACTTCCATAATAATTGCATCACTTGATTTTTCATATAAATTTAAAAAATTATAAATTATAATTTTATTGAATTAATTTTATATTTAACATTAACATAAAGAGGGAAATCAATTTTTATTTTTTTAAAAGTCCAAATTTATTAAACCTTAGAAGGCATCATTACCCAAGGTCGAAAATAGAGCTAGAAAAAAAAAACATAAAAAGTTTAAATGCTCATATGTTAGAACGCATCACCCACTACTAGAAACAACAAATTTTAAACATTCAAACACATAAAACAACCACTAATTCAAAGCACAATAAAAAATTAATTTATTATTCAATTATCACCAAGATAAAAATTTAACACGCTCATTTAAACGTAATTAAGGATAATATGGAATAAGGGTAATCAAGTCTCGAGAGACGAGACAGGTATAATGTCTAACTAAAGAGAATTGGCAAACAAGCAGCACCCACAACAAAAGTGGTTCATTCATTCGTGTTAGGGAATCCACGTATGTGTAAATCACAATCGCCATAAAGGAGCGTAGCTTTAAACTCTCTCACCACGCAGTCACGCACACACGCACGCGCTGTAGTTTCTCTCTCTTCATTCCATCCTATAAAACCACCTTAAACTCCCCCTTGTTTCCCTCAGACAATGTCTCAGTTTCACAATTCCAAATAAACGCTCAGTGCTCCCACTTTTCTATCTGTCTCCCATTAACCAAAAAAAACTTTTTCAATTTTTCACACCAATGGCTCCCAGAGACAACAGAGTGGCCACCGCACTTTCCGGCCCCAACCCGTCAACCCCAAAAGAGATCCGTTTCAGAGGCGTCCGGAAGCGTCCTTGGGGTCGTTACGCCGCCGAGATCCGTGACCCAGGCAAGAAGACACGTGTCTGGCTTGGAACATTCGACACCGCTGAAGAAGCAGCGCGTGCTTACGACGCTGCAGCACGCGAGTTTCGTGGTGCGAAAGCGAAGACCAATTTCCCTACACCGATGGAGATTGTGAATATGAATGTTAACAACACGACACGCAGCCCGAGTCAGAGTAGCACTCTCGAGTCACCGTCACCGCCGCCGCTTGATCTGTCTCTCACACCATTCTCCGGCGGTTCCGGTGTTACCGTGGCGTTCCCCGTTGCCCGTCCTGTTTTGTTTTTCGACGCTTTCGCTCGTGCTGAGACCAGCCTTAGTATTGGCCGTCGTGAGATTTGCGGGTTTGACCATCCTGTAACCGATTTTCGACGCGCCGCCGTGCAGAGTGATTCTGATTCTTCTTCTGTTGTTGATTACGAGCGTGTGCCACGTCAGAGACTCCTGGATCTTGACCTTAACGTTCCTCCTCCACCTGAAGTTGCTTGATCTGGCTCTGTTTTGAGGAATCATAAGCATAAATTTTAAGTTTTTTTTTTTCAAGTACCCATTTTGATGAACGGAATCACTCTCGAGAAACATATTTAACGGAGAGAGAAAGAACGCAAAGTGTGTTGCTGACACGGTGCTCCGATTTGTTGTTGATGAAAACGAGCACGCTTTGTAAATATAACTGAAAGATTCAACTTTTATTGTTTTCTTTTTGCAACTGAGAACTTATTAGTATCTCCTGGTTGTTTCTGCAATTAATCTTCAATCATGAAATGAAATTTTACTACTTAATTTTTATATGATATGATAGCATTTTTAATTTATTAGTAGAATTCATTCTCTAGGTTTTTTTTCCTTTGATTGATGAAAGTGGGGAACACAGATTTGAAAGAACAAAAACAGTTGTTTTTTAATTGATTTTAGCATTTATCTAACGTTATCCACTAGGTAGTCTTTCCCTTTTTTAAGGTACAGTTGAGATTTGTTTTTATGTATTTGGTGAGCTGTTATTGGATTTGGCGGTGGAGATTATACAATTACTGGCATGTGAATGTGGCCGCCGTTGCAATCTTAATTAGGTTTTTCTCTAACGAACGTAACTTTGTTTGGTTTCTTCTTTTTGAATATTTTTAATTAATGTTTTGGTTACACTATGGGCTCCACTTCATTCCATTGCAATTTTTAATATCACAAAAATTTTAATGGCTAAGCTCAATTTGGCTTGTTGAAAAAAATCTCAAAGTAGAAAACAGAAGAAAAGGGCTTTTTGAAGTTCATGATGATGAGAAACGTGGGTAATTGATCTGAACGGTTGAGAACAAAGTGATTGTTATCGTGATTCGTGTTGATTTTTTCGTGAATCTCAATGATAAGTTTAAATCCTACGGCGAAATATGCGACTTGGTCCACCGAAAGAAGAAAGAGAGTCCTCGTGTATTCGTTTCTTTCGATAATGACTCATTCGTTTTTTTTTCTATTGCTGCATTGCGTGTTGGTTAAAAAGAATAATAAAATAATTTATTCTTTTTAAATTTATTAATGATAATTGTGCAGGCGGCACCGACGGCGAAAACACTGCGTACGAAAAGAGACCGAATCAGAAGCGAGCGTGTTTGACGGTGGGCCCCAAACGAGCATTCCGTGTTGACTATGTGCCTGTCGGAGTTCTTGTTGTCTTCACGTGATGTTTCAGCGCCCCCATCTTTTCTATGTCTCCTCCTTTTCCACTTTCAAACTATACACTTTTTTATTCAAAAGAAAATAATTCTTTCAAAAGCACTACTCCACTTCCTTTATGCTTATCTTATATTTATATAAAAAATATAATAAACCTTTCTTGTAATAAAAAATGAACTTACATTTAGATAATTTTTTAATTAAATGTTATATTAAAAAAATTGAATATTTATCGTATTTAAGTATATAAATTGTTATATAATTATTAAAATTCAATAAATATTATAAAATGCTATAAATTATTTATTGCACTGAAAAATAGATAGATAAAAAAATATAGTATTTCATTCTTATTTAAAAAAATCTAAATAATGACTAACCTTTTAGTTTCAATATTTTATTTTAATTATTTTTCTAATTATATATATTTAATTATTCTCTTTTTCTTTTTTTATTTTCTTTTTCATCATCCTCAAGTTTAGGCGATTTTCATTTTGCATAAATTTATTTAGTTTTTTTCAAAATTTTGCTATCAGGATTTTGCGACCGAATAAATTAAGAGAACCAACTACATCATTCATTTGCGAGAGTTTTGTTTAGAGTTAAAGTAAAGTTTTATATGGACACAACCTAACTTAAGAATTGTTTGCACCTATCAGAATTCGAATTTAGAATTTTGAGAGAAGCACATTCTTAGAATCTAAACCTTCGCCACTAAGCATTCCATGAAGGCTACTATTTGTATTGTTCTATTTGTCGTCCATATAATTTCATTGTACATCAATCATTCATCTTTCTTCAATTTATAAGTTATTTTATTCACAACACTTGATCTATAAAATTCTTGTAACTTTGTCATGTTTATTTGTGTATGCTTGAATTACCAGCTTTAATAGTTGGCTATTGTGGCCATATGTATTTCCAACACCTTTTAAATGTTATGAATTAGATGTTTTTTGAGTTGTTCTACCACAATGAGTGGTGGCACCGCCTTGAGTATCGACAAATTGAACACAAGATATATATTTTTGCCTAAATAATGGTGGTAACACCCTATACGTTACCCTTGATTCTAAGGGATGAAGGTGATATAGTAATGTGGATTTATAATTTTTTTAAAGAATTGCTCTATTAGATTTATGATGTTTGAATTTTAACATATGAGGGTGGAATAAGCTCTGGCCTTGAAAGGTGGGTAGTAAGGAATAAGCTCTTTAAATGAGTAACTCAGAACTTTAAATCACAGTTCTTTAAGAACTTCTTTATAAGAGTATTACTTGCAGTTATTTGTTGGTGCTTCAAGAGTTGAGTTCCTAGCATAAGAACTTCTTATAGCGTGTTACATTCATTTTTGCTTCTGAGCTTATCATTTGCATGTTCTTTTCATAACTTTATGTCTGGCTATTAACGTTGTTATCTTCTTAGTTTACATCATAACTTTTAACTATTCTCTGCATATTCAATCAAACGATTAGAGCACATAATTGTTCTTCATAATTACTATGTATTTTTTATCATCAAAACTATGAATTAGATGTAGAACCAAACTATGTTCTAACAATCTCCCCCTTTTTTATGATGACAAAACTTACATATTTTATTGAACTATTTTGTAATTTTAAAAGATATTAGTCCAACAAGTTATAACATAACCGATATAATCAAAGTCTCCCCCTGTGTTAGATACTCAAAATAAAAAAAATTAAGTTATAGATAGTAACTTCCCTGATAGCTCTACTCACCAGAATATCAGAGCATGATTTTGAACACAGCATATGGTGATTAAAGCATATGGTGGAAGAATTGAGAAGCCTAACATTCTTTTCCTGTAAACTTTTTTCTGAATTTAGAAGTTACGTTATATGTCATGTTTGAGACTTAGTTCAGAACTGTTATATCAAAATATTTCCACTTCTCCCCCCTTTTTGTCATAAATCAAAAAGAATAAAACAAGGAAAATATAGAGATACATAATATCAAAGCAACAAAATGGTATGCATTAAAATGAAACAAGCATACAAAAAATTAGCAAAACAACAAAATAGATAAACAACTAGATCTAAGGTTTTAGGGAGGTGGAAGACGTGTGAACAATGCTTCCAGAAGACCTTTGATCTGAGTGTTTGTTGCTTCTTGTTTGTCCAACATTCCCTTGATCACTTTGTCGGTTTCATCCTATTTATCCAATCTTTCTTGAACAACCTCATTCTCTTTCTTCAACTCATCTAGAGTTTTCAGCACAAGAGATGTGGGAACAGCTTCTTCAATCGGCAGTTTCTCAGAGGATTCTTCAACAAATTTTCCTTTGTCTTGGAAAATGACCAGAGGTTGAGGTTCAGGAGACGGTTCTCTAGCTTTTAGTTTCTCTGGGGATTCCCAGGGAATATTGTCCTGCTGGAGAAAAAGTTTCTTTTCCTAAAGCTTCAGAACTTGCTCCTTGAAGACATTGAGCTGATCAAAGAAGTTCTGATGTGCATACTCATAGTTGAGTTCCTTTAGCTTGATGGATTTAGAATTAAACCATTTTTTGAACTGGGTCCAAAGAGAATGAGAGGCAGATGGGTTGAAGTTGTTGATGCAAACCTAGTTCAGAGTATTGATCCATTCCTGCATATCTGTCTCAAAATCCAACATTGATTTACCAACATCTGACTTGGTTGGTTTTGGTTTGGGTTTTGGGATGGAAATTTTTTGGGAGGAGTTGATAAGGTTGTTCCAGGCTTGTTGATCAACTACAAATCGTAGATGATCTTCTGGTTTTTCTATGGAGGTGTGATGTTCTGGGGAGTTGTGGATGAAGAAAGGTGAATTTGGTTCAGATATTTGTGGAGATGGAGCATTTGGAATGATGTGAATCTGTTGTGGTTTGGGGATGTTTAGAGGGATAGTAATGCCTGATATTTCTAGTGTTGTTTTAGGCATTTGTTGTTCAGAGATAGCATTTGAATTTTCTAGTTGGGAAGCATCATTGGATGGTTCATACTGATCAATATCATAAAGAACTTGGGAAAGTTCTGGCTGGGATTGATCAATAGAAGTAGCGCTGGGATTAATCACAATTTGGTTGATGGTTGGGGTGGTGTTTATTTCAAGGTCGAAATCTTCCAAAGTTTGGGGTGAGTATGGTTTAGAAGGTTTTGGATGTTTCATATGTTGATAAAAGAATTAATTCAACGACATAAATGAAAGAAGGATCACCTTGTTTCTTAGCAACTTTTGAAGTTATTGTAGAAGTTCCTTCACCAGCAGCTTTCCTTTTCTTAGTTGTTCTGAGGTTCACTTCTGGTGCACGTGGAAGATTGTGAATGTCAATTTCTGGAGGGACTCCAGCTCTTTTGCATGCATCCAGATACACAACAATTACTTCTGGATAGTCTTCTTGGGTAAATAGAGGAAAGTCATCCAGAGGGATTCTTCTAGTTGAGATAAATTTCTTGGTGACTTTGGATGGGTTTTGGATGATGTTGTCAATGATCTTCATCTTCTTGAGGTTTTTGGCATTGAGGGTTTTTCAAACACAAGTTTCCAGATCACTTACTTGTTGGTCTTCACTCAGATGTTCTATCAGCTATTTTTTTGTCAGAATATCTGAGATTAGCCTTCTCAAGAGAATCCAATCTCTTGTGGTCTTGTTTTCTTTAACATGCTCTTCAGATGATTGAATAGTAGAAATGGGAGGTTGATTTTAAATTCGATGGCAATGTAGCACAACAGATATTGTTGATCAATGTTGATGTAGTCAGGAGAACTTGTTGGTTTTCTAAGGTGGATACATCCTAGAATGATTTTTGCCCATATTCTGAGGTAGTCTTTCAGATCTTTGATCTTGTTTGAATGCTGCCCAAAAACAAAGATCTCTTGAGAGACTTTGTCTAGATCAGATCTTCTTTCATCCATAGAGTGACATCTGACTCCGGTTCCATCATACCCAATGAGAGTTGCAATGAGTTTCTCGGTGATGACGATCTTCTTCCCCATCACGAATGGAATAACTTGGAGTTTTGTAACTTTTGCATGGATCCAGAATTCCTTAACCAAAATAGGGAAAAATGGTCCAATTAACCTATCAAAGAACTTAGACCAACCTTGAGTTTCAACAAAACCGATGAGTTCGAAGTTATTTTCTTGAAGACTTTTAAAATCCACCATGAGTTCATAGAGAACTTCGAGCTTTTTGATGGGTGTGAGAAGGGTTCTTTATGATACGGTGTAGTTCACTTCTTTGTGGATGGAACTTGTTGTAGGTATGATGGCTACATGTTGAACGAGATCTTGTGAGGAAATTTGTTGAGTTGAGGAAGACATTATTCGTATAGGTTTAGGGTTTTGGAAAAGAGAAAAACTACAGGAAAATATGTGTGTGAGGGTGAAGTGTTATGTGAAATGAATATAAATAGGTAAAGAAGAAAACATGAATTTAATCACAATTAATAAAATAAAACATAATGATTAAACACATTAAGTGATTTATGGCAAAGGAGTGGCATGAAAATATTCAAAACAGTTACCAATGTGACTCGCGCCTCAATGCATCAACTCAAATGTTTTGGCCAACCAGAGTGTGAACACGTGTCCAAGCTCAGATATTGATGTTACGTTTTAGTTGACAGAAGTTGACATGGCGAACTGCTGATACTATCTTGAAATGAATCATTTTTACTTTACGTTCAGATCTTCTAGATAGTTTCTAAGTCAATCTTCCTTCTCACTTCTGAAGAATTATTGCTCAGATTGTTCACATAGAAAATTATCAGAACATTTGAAGTTTAAAAATGTAGAAATTTAATTTCTTTTCATTCTAGACAAGGTTCCATACTGAGATGTTTCAAAATGAAATTAAATCTATATTCAGCAAGGGGTTTTGTAAATATGTCAACCCATTGATGGTCTGTATATATGAATTTTAAAGAAAGAATCCCCTTCTAAGTATAGTCCTTAATGAAATGATGTTTGATTTCTATATGTTTAGCCCTAGAATGTAAGATAAGATTTTTAGAAAGACAAATAACAGATGTATTATCACAGGGGATAGAAAATGTTACTCTCGTATATATAATAGTCTTCAAGTTGACTCTTCATCCAGAGAATCTGAGTGCTCCATCCAACTGCAGCTATATATTCAGCTTCAGCACTTGATAGTACTATGGTGGATTGTCTTTTGCTGGACCATGATATCAAGTTATCTCCCAGAAATTGGCAGCTTCCAGAAGTACTTTTTCTTTCTATTCTATCTCTAGCAAAGTTAGCATCGCACTATCCTAATAATTTGTATTCTTTGGATTTTTTATAACATAGACCAAGATTAGTGTGCCTTTCATATATTTGAAAATTTGTTTAATACCTGTTAAGTGAGATTCTCTAGGATCTAATTGGAATCTAGCACATAAACAGACGTTATATAGAATGTCAAGTCTCGAAGCGATTAAGTAAAAAAGAGAGTCAATCATACATCTGTAGAGCTTCTGTTATATTTTTTACTTACCACTTTCTTTTCGAGAATGCATGTTGGATGCATATGTGTTTTAGATGGCTTACTTTCTGATAAATCGAATTTCTTCAGAAGTTCTTTAATGTATTTGCTTTGATGTATAAAGGTTTTTTTTTGGAGTTTGATTGATTTGAATTCCCAGAAAGATTTTGAGTTCTCCCATTAGACTCATTTCAAATTCTAACTGCATAGACTTTGCAAATATTTTGTCCAAAGAGACTTTAGTAGAACTAAATATAAAAAAAAAAATTCAATTGTGTCATATAGTTATTCCTTTGTAAACGATTTTATAATATTAGCAAAAAGTTAATTTTATAAAAATATAATATTTTATGATAATATTTTTGTATTTTTTAATTTATGATGATGATAAATCCTTAATTATAATCATTTTTAAATAGTAGAAGAGAGAATATATTCAAACACCAAATACCATATTTAGCATAAACAAATAAATATATCAAAGTTTATCAACTACTATAATAAGAAAATTAAAGCCCCATTTAATTGCATTCTAAACCTTAATTAATCCATCAGTTACTCATTTTTTAGGGATAGAAACGTCATTAGGGGATGTTTTAAATCTAATTCTATTTTATTTATTTAATTACTCGGTATTAATGATTTTGGGCCACCTACATCATTACGACTCTATGTATCTGCTTTGAGAAACCCTTCCCTATTCAATAATTGGGGTTTTCCAAAACAACAAACATAATCCTTACATATCTGCGCATCAAATGAGACTGCTTTACCCAATTCTCCATGTAATCTGTCGCCCCTTCAACTTCTTCTTCTATATTAAATCATCCCTTCCTAAATGTTGCATCTTCCATCTACCTCAGGTACAATTTTTCTTTAATTTCTAATCGATTCATTTTTCGATTGATTTTTTTATGCCGTTCTTCCTAATCGAGTTTGCAACCGGTCCGTATTTTCCGTTTCGATTACACTTTTGTCTGTATCAACAAATCCACTACATAAACCATTAACCCTAATTTCTGGCAGATTCACTGCAACTTAGCCACTCTTATTTTTCCTTTAATTTTTCCCAATCAATCCAAACTTGGGTGAGTAACACTGGTCAAAGTTTTTCAATAAACTCTTTTTTTCTTTTCCATTTTCTCTGCTAGATTTCGTGGCTCTTTTTACTCGAGTTTTTAATTTTGCTTTCTGTTTCTTTTGCGCTGTTAAAAGTAATTTCATAGGCCAATTCACCATGTTAGACGATGAGAGAAATGAGAAGGCGTTGGATCTCACTTCTCATGATGTTGTTACCAAGTACAAAACGTGGCAGAGAGAATGCTAACCGTATGTTTTTACTTAATTTAATTTGTTTTAAATTGAACAGGGGCTCTACAATTTTTTCTACTTAATTTAATTTGTTTTAAATTGAGCAGAGGCTCTACAGTTAGATATTTTATAATGTAAATCTAAGATCATGGTTGTAGACATTGTTGGATTGATTTTTACGGATCTGAAGACTTAGTTAGAGATATGGAGGAAAACAGAATTACCAGGGAAGAAAAAAATAGAGATAAGTAATTTTATGTGTTCTACAATATTGTTGGACAAAGTAGTTGTTAATTGAAAGAAAATAACATTACCTTTTCTATTGGAATTAATAGTTGATTTTCTAAACAAAGTTGATAACATAGCTTGCATCTATCATTTTTTTTTTGTTCAGGTTGGTAATAAGAAATTAGATTGATGGTGCGCTGAAGTAAACTAAAATTGTGAAAATTGAAATAGAGGATAATGTGGAGGTTTTTTCTAACTTTTGTAGAATGTGTTTTTTTTATATTCATGAAGTCGAATTTTTTTCCCTTAAGTTTTTTTCTTCGATATGCATTGATGAAACTGATTTGAGTTCTAAATTGATTCATATACAAGTTTGTACAAATTTATTGATAGCTTTGAAAGGTAAAATATTGATGGCATTTATGAATATGATTTTGTTTTCCAGACTATTTTGATGTATTTTCTTTTGTTACAGTTTATTTGAATTGATTCCTATAAACTTTAATTCATATTAGTTTTAATGCATATTTGTTTAAAAAGGTGTTCAATTGTTTTATGTTGACTTTGATTTGAAAGTGGCATATATCTTGATTTTGTATTCCTTTGACAGAGTGCAAATTCGTATTAACATATGTTATGAATAATGTTGCAGCTATTGTGGAAGAAAATAGAGTTAAACAAACTTGAAAACGTGTCACTTGACATTCTACAATTTGGCTTATAGGAAACACAAAGATTGTAGAAGTGTAATTTAATCATATTTTTAAACATTGTTGATTGAGTTTATTGTATGTGTGCTAAATGAGAAGTTGATTGTGCCTCACTAATTATTTATACAATTTAATTGATATACAATGATGAGGTAAAATATTTTTATAAACAATTTTTTATATACAGGAAAATTTAATGTTGATCCATAAAAAAAATTTGTTCTACCATAGGTCTTCTTTGCGAGGATAAAAAATTGAAGGAAGCTGAGATTGTTTTACAACATATGGTAAATTTGAGACTAAAGTCATCGATTTCTTCGTACAATATGGTTCACAAAGACAAAAGTGATGCTTTGGATGTTGATCTTGAAAGTGTAATATAATTTGTAATTCATAGTGTTACTCTATTCAATCCATTTATTCATGTTTTTGTTTTTCTGTTTGCAAGAGCTTTAAATTTATTAGAATGTCTTAAAAGTAAAACATGTGAACTTGGAGATTTTAAATGGTCTTGACGAGAATTGAACTCTTCCTCTAAAGTTCTAAAGTTATTGTAGCACTAGCCGTCTACCCGTGCGATGCACGGTAAATTTGATTAAAATACTATTACTAAAAAATATTTTTAAGTATTTAATATTAATGGTGTTTTCTATAAAAATATTAATAATTTGTATAAATTATAAAATAAAATATATTTTTGATAAAATTACAAAAAATACAAAGTATAAAAATATTTTGAAAAAATTATTCACTAATTTATTTTTAAAAATCAACGTATTAAATAAATAATAAAATTAAAAATCATTGATAAATAAGAATTACATAAACCATAAAAAAAAGTAAATAAACCAAAAATTAAACATAAGTAAGAAATAGAAATAAAGAATGGTAAAAAAATAAATGATATAATAAATTAAAAGTATTAAATATCAATAATATTAAATAATTTCAAAATCAATAGCTACAAAAAAATATAAAGAATTAACAAACATAAATAAGAATAGAATAAAATCACATATAATAACGTTGAATTATAAAAATAAATTAAAAATAATACTATAATATTTATCTCTTAATCCTTCATTTTTCACAAATCCAACTTCTTCATCAAAAAATTTATGAAAAATAAGTCTCGTAATACTAAATTTGTACCTAAAAAATATAATTAGAAATTAATAAACATAAACAAAGAACATTTGTACCTACAAAAAGTAAAAATTAATAAACATCAATAAAATTAGAAGAACTCCATCATTTACTACCTAAAAAAAATCATGGATTAACAAATATTAATAAAATTAGAACAACATATCATATTATAATAATGAATAAAAATTAAATTAAAAAATAATATTATAACATTTATCTTCTAATCCACGATATTTCACATTCCAACTTCATTTTTTAATCTCTACCTTTCACAATCCAACTTCATCAAGACATTTTTTCTAAAATATATATTTCATAATGCTTCAAAATTTGTATCTACAAAAAAATCAAAAATAAATAAACAGTAATAAAATTAGAAAAACTTCAAAATATTTACCTACAATCAAATAATTAAATATTAATAAAGATCAACAAAATAAAATTAAAAAATCTTTACCTCCATTGTTGTAATATTAATTAACAAAAATCAATTAACAAAATAATATTATAACATTATTTTCTAATAACCTCCATCTCTTACAATTCAACTTCTTCACTAATTCTTTAATAAAAATTATGTTCCGTATTCCTATTAAAATTGCACCTACAAAAATAAAATCAAAGATTAACAAATTAATAAAGAGAATAAACATGATGAAGTGGAAAGAGAAATAATAACAATAACATCACTAACTTGAACCTTAAACATGTATATTCAAATGTTAGTAAAATTTAAAAAATTATAATGTTCCACCAAAATAAAGAATTAGACGTTCAAGGACACATTTCAATCAAACTTATTGAACTGTTAAATGATGTTGTCATTTGCAAAGACGTTGAATAGAATATTGAATATGTAGATGCATGTTTTACCTTATTTCAAAAATATGATTTCATATGACCATATGATCACAAAAGGAAAGAAAGAAAGGGTGTGTTGTGCATGCAAAACATTTGCTAAATTTGAAAAGATTCAGTATTTGACATCTACAAAGGCTATTAAATCAAAAACAAAATAACAAAATTGTTCTTACTATTTATAAAGATGGATGTAGTTAGTGGTTAGTTATTATTTTGTAAGATGTTAGTGGATAACTATTATTAAATTAAATTTAGCAAAAAACTTTTTTTGGAGCACCACGATGAAGTTATGGAGTTAGTGGTTAAATGACTTGAATATTAACTCTATTTTACACACACACATATATATATATATATATATATATATATATATATATATATATATATATATATATATATATATATATATATATTTAAAAGATGAAGTTAAATTTATATATATATATATATATATATATATATATATATATATATATATATATATATATATATATATATAAAAGATGAAGTTAAATTTATCCAAAAAGAGTATCCGATGAAGTTTATGGGGTTAGTGGCTAAGTGAAAAATAAATTAAATTTATTAGTCAAAAAGATATATTTAATGAATTGGAATTTACCTTAAATAAATCAATGTTGTGGTGAAAGGTTTATGTTTTATTTTTTCTTAAATTAACTAATTGATTATTTATGATGAAATGGTGAGTGGGTGAGTGGTTTATGTTTTATTTTTGTTATTTATTTATTAAGTTAATTAATTTTTTTAGTGTTGAAACGTGGTTAGTGGTTATGTTTTATTATTAAATTAACTAATTGATTATTTATGATAAAGTGGTGAGTGGGTGATTGGTTTATGTTTTATTTTTGTTATTTATTTATTAAATAGTATGGTTTATTAAATGAATTAATGGAGTGTTATTTATTTATTAAATTGTATTATATTTATTATTAAATTGTATTATATTTATTATTAAAATTATTATTATTATTAATTTTATTTTAATTATTAATTATTTAATTAGTGGATTAATTTTGGAGGGAGTTTTGGAGGGAAATTTTGGTGGGAAAAAGTTACAGGATTATAATTTAGTATGATTAATTTTCTTAATTCAAATTGATTTGAATTTTTTGAATATTTAATTTTTTTCTTTAACTATCATTAATTACAGTCCCAAATACTTCTTTTGATGAATAAAATAACCAATAAAATATGTAGTATAAGTTATTTTATTCAAATTACTTTATATTACTTTTTAATATTTAATTTTATATTTTGATTTGGTTTTAACAATATACAAATCATATTTACACTTATTAATATATAAAATAGCCCATGATTTAAAATATCTTGACTGTTTTAAATGTACTATATAACCTCTATAAAAATCTCTATAAAACCTATTTAGAGAGGTTAATTAAAATTAGGCGTGATTTTAAAGGAACTATAACCTCTATAAAAACCGAAAACGTATATTAAGTTTTTTTTTTCTATTTTTTATGAGGAGGATTATATTTACTCCAAAAGTAAGTTATTATAACTTACTCCATATCCTAACCATTTATTATTTTCAATCTAATGGTTAAAAATAATAAGTCATTAAATGTGGAAAGAGAAAACTATTCCTTATTATTTTTAACCATTAGATTGAAAAGAATTAATGGTCAACATGTGGAGTAAGTTATTATAACTTACTCTTGGAGTCAATATAACCCTCCTCATTTTTTATTAATCAAGTTTAATAACATATATTAAACCTTATTATATCTATTTTTATTACTATTAATCCTTATTATTCAAGGATAATAATATATTATTATTAATATTAATAATATCTAATTTTTGGAATTTTTAAAATCGAAAAATTTAATATTTATGATATTTTATTTTAAACCCTAAACCCTACAAATATTTTTATAAACGGGAAAAAGTGAATTGTTCATACAATTATTTTTATTATTTCAAAATGAAATATATTTTGTTTCAACTTAAAATTTCTAAATCAGTTTTTAGTTTTTATTTTTATATTAAAAGTTTTATAAATATTGTGAAATAATTTAGTCACAAATTATTTAAATCTTTATTTTTTTAAGTTGAAGTTAGTTTTTAAATATTAAATTAAAAATAAAAATCTTGGAATAAAAAAAAGAACGATCAATCCAATACCACTCCAGGATAAAAATAATTGAATTACATTATTTTATTTTTGGTTGAATCACAATTATTAATTAAATTACAATTTATTATAATTAATAATCAAATCCATTTAATTCGTTGCAAAGAAAAAGAGAATAAGTGATTGAGATAAATAAGGGAAATATATGAGTCTCTTATTAGGCAAGATGGAAAAACAAATCACAATTTATCATAATTAATAATTAATATTGTGAAATAATATGATTATTGCAACATTAATTTTCTTAATTCAAATTGATTGGAATGTTTTGAATATTTTTAAAAAAATTTAACCATCATCAATTACAGTCCCAAATGCTTCTTCTGACGAATAAAATATGTAGTATAAGTTATTTTATTCAAATTAATTTATTCCAATAACTTTATTCAAATTATTTTATTCAAATTACTTTTTAATATTTAATTTTATATTTTGATTTGGTCTTAACAATATGCAAATCATATTTACACTTATTAATATATAAACTAGCCTATGATTTAAAATATCTTGACTTTTAATAATTATAAGTATAATATATTTATTTTGGGAAAGATAGTATATTTATTTTTAAGGATGACAATTTCTTTTTATATTTAAAAAATTAGATCATTTAGTACCTGTTACTGAATAAAATAAATATAATCACATACATTATATTTATTTATTATTTATAACATTGCGCAATCTGTGCGTATGCACTGATAGATGATTACTCATGACAGATTTATAACGACACTATATGATTCATGCGAACGCACAGGTAAATGACTGCTTAATTATTTCATTTATTTTTTCTACTAAAGTATATATTTCTAACTAAATTAAATTAATATTTATATGAAAATTATAATTTCAAATATTTTTTTCTTTTTAATTTGCGTATCTTTTATATATATTTATTAATCATCATTATATATTTATTTATTATTTATAAATTAAATTAATTCTCACATTCATTATGATTATTTTTAAAACATATCATTAAATATTTAATTAATATATGATCATAAAATCATATAATATCAATAGAATCCATAAATTTACAATTCAATTTTTTTTTTAAAATTATAGGTACGTCCGACGGGCCGAACCTATTTTTCTAATGGGCCGACAAAATATTTACTTAAATGGAACAAATATTATATATCATATGTTGTAACGGGCCGACAAAATATAGGTTTTTTAATCCATATATTAATTATTTTGAATTTTTTAAAACATTTAACTCAATTTGTTTATAATTAAAAATCAAAATTTTTTAAACAACTAACTTATAAAATAAAATACAAGAATATGAAATCAAAGTGAAAAAATTTTAAACACTTTAAAATTAATGTTATGTTTATATGACATTCAGAATTTCAAATATTTTATATTTTTTTAGCCATCAAAGTACTATATTTATTTAATATTTCTGACGATATTGTGCGACTCGTACGAACACACGGGTAGATGACTAATTAATTATTTTATTTATTTTTGAACTAAACTATACATTTTTTATGGGTCGAGATTACTTAATTTATATATCTTTTATATACTTTCTTAACCATCACTATACTATATTTATTTATTATTTATAATGATATGGTGCATCCGAATAAATGCACGGGTAGATGACTACTTAATTATATATCTTTTATTAATCATTATTATATTATATTTATTTATTATTTATAATTACATTTGCGCGACCCGTACGAACGCACGGGTCTCTCACTAGTTAATTTTAAAATAACGCATAACATGTCCTCTATATAGGGTTGCAAAACGGAATCGGTCTATGGAAAAAGTCCGTTTTGTCCATACTTTTTTGCGGGGTGGAGAAAAGTTTTAGGCCTCTTTGATGTGTTCACCCCCGCCCGTTTCGTTTTTTTTGGACTTTTGCGGACATGATTTTTTTCATATAATTTAATTATTCTTAGGCCTAAAAGGTTTAATATATGCGACCCTTCCCCATCCCGCTCTCACCTTTTTGTGGGGCAGGGCAAGATTTTAATCCATACTCTCTAATATGTTTTTTTTGCTCCGCCCTATTTTTTCACAGACTTTTACGAGACAGATCTAAACGGGACGGACATATCCGTTTATATCCGTTTGCCACTCCTATCTATATTACAAATACTATTAATCTTTCATTTTACAACATTTTATTTTTGATTTATAGTCACCCTATTTAATAGAAGTGATTTTAAGATTTAATTAGCTTTTTTTTAATACAATAATGGTGATATTAATTGTTTACCGATGAAAAATCAAATTATTTTTATTTTTCTACAAGAGCTATTTAGATGTAGAATACTCCCTCCGTTTTTTATTATAAGTCGTTTTAGACTTTTCACACAGATTAAGAAAAATAATAATTGTTGTATGAAAATGAGAAATTATGAAGGTTTTTAAAAAATTATCCTTCATTAATGACATGTGGAAGATAAATTTACATAATTGAAAGGAGAGAGAATAATAAATATTTAAGGATATAATAGGAAAAATAGAATTAATTATTCATTGAAATTGTAAAGCGACTTATACTATTAAAATACAATTTTTTTTTCAAAACGACTTATAATAAAAAACGGAGGGAGTAGTTTCCATCATTTGACTATAGTACATTGAATTAGACAAAAAAATTATTAAAAAAAAAAACAAATATGCACCACATGTAAAATAATTTTACATTCTTAACCAATCACGATCATGTATTCTACCAAAAACATAAACTGTTATTTTTAAATAAGTTGAATGATATGATTGGTTAATAAATTCTTATTGAATAGTAGTGTAAAATTTACAATGTTAATATACTACTTTTAACCTCTAAATTTAATAAAGTTATTTTTTTAAAAAGTTTTCTGAAGCTATCATATTTTTTAGAAAATTAAGTTTAAATAATAATAATAATAATAATAATAATAATAATAATAATAATAATAATAATAATAATAATAATAATAATAATAATAATAATAATAATAATAATAATAATAATAATAATAATAATCATCCTAATATTAATTTTTGTAATTATCTTTTTGGTATATCTTGTGGGGTTGGAATAAAAATGCAGAAATAATTGAAGAAGGAAGCAGAAGATAGGGCCATGAATGAAATGATTTGTTTGATGGAGGCGCCGCGGCCGCTTCAATATATGGGCCCACATATTCCCATGTCTTTGTAATCACACACACGCACCCCACCTATTCTTGTCTTCTACTCTCTCTGTCTCCCTCACATGACTATTTCATTTATAAATAAATAAATAAAACATAAATTTAATTAGTAAATTTTGTACATGATTAAAATTTTAAATGATTTATTGATTTTCTTTAAATTGAAAAAACAAACTAAAAAACTAACTTATACTACTATCTAAGACAACGGTCGGTTGCAGCCGGATTCGGATTGCATACCATCAATCCGACGAAAACCATGGGTGGAAAACCATAAGCCATTCCCGTCCGTTCTAGTTTACGGTTAAGTCGGTTTATAGATTGATCGGTTTTCGGTTTGGTTGGGTGGTTTCAAACGGGTTGGAATCAACTTATACTCGTAAAAAATTCCAGATCCAAAAACTGATACTCTATAACATGAAAATCCATTAAAATCATTTCAACAACAATCTTTAAATATTTAATATGAGAAAAATAAAACAATAATCACTTTATACTGAAAGCATAGGAAGATATTTGCAATAGAAGATCAGAAAATTAAAACAAAGAAGATGAAGGAGTGAAGAACAAAAGCAGAAGAATAGGAGGAAATCTTGAGATGATGTGTAACAGAGAAAATGTTAAAGCGTTTACAAAGAAGAAACTATTCATAAATTGTGTTATTTCCTCCTTACTAATTAATATTTAATATTGATATATAAATTATTTCTACTATAAAAAAAGGAAGATAAGACTTATGACATGAAGGGTCATAAATGACTTTTATGATAATATAAAAAACAGCAGAAAAAAGTGCTTTCTACCACTCTATGCTTTCTGTGCAGCAATAGCCAAGTAATAACAGTATCGTAAGACATGTCTCTCTGCAAAGCATCGGTCGGATTTGGGTTACCATGGTTCAGTTTCACTCATCCGAAACCGACTGAAATAAACCACCAATACCCATTTTTATCAAACCGAGTAAACCGAATAACCCGCATGGTTTAACCGTTTGCCTACGGGCCAGTTGGGCCGGACAGTTTGGATCGGTTACAATTATTTTGTCCAGCCCTATATCTTTGTGTGAAATCGACATGGTCCAATGATTAAGAGGCGCGTGGGAGTGATTCACGTGGGAATCTAATCTAAGTACAAAAGCAGAGTGCATCGGTGACGTGTCAGAAAAGTGGGGAAGCCGACGCGTCGGTGTAGACTTGGAGGTACTAGAAGGTAGCACGTGGTATCTAATACAATAATTTTTTGTTTTTAAAATTCAAATGTGTATCATCAAGCCAGTTACCCAAAACCCAAACCTTTCTACCAAAAAGAAAATTTGAAGTGAGTGACGGTGCTATATTATAATTTGACAATATTTACAAACATATAATCAAATACATACTGAATTTCAAGACATTTATTTTATTTTTATTAGTATACATGAAACAAAGTATAAATATTGAAACTTTATGTGATTAATAGTAATTTTGTTTGTATGAATTTCATCTCTTACTTTTATTTCCACCTTTTTTTTAATGCTAAGAGTGCACTTGCTAAAGATAAAAGAAATTCATAATTATTATCTTAGACATAAGATATGAAATGAATTAATAAGTTTGATGGTAAATAAAATCAAAACGAAAATTATTTAAACAATTAAAAATGCAAAGATATTTTTCAATTATACTTAACTGTAAGTATATAAGTCATCAAGATTAAATAATTTTTATCTTGCGATGTATTGATATTTCTTCTACTCTGATATAAATTTTTAAACATTTTATAAAAATTTTAATAGTAAATGATATAAATGAAAAAAAGTCTTTTTGATACAATCATAAATGAGATAAATATTATTGAACTTGATATTAGACCACATGTAGGGATGTAGAGAATCCGTTATCATAGTTGGGTTATGTTGTATTGTATAACTTTGTGCACCTTTGGTGCCTTTTATTGAATCCATTGCTTATCAAAAAAAAGTAATATAAGAGGACAAGGTTATGATAATGAGTCTAATATCAAAAGAAAAATATCAAGGAGTGCAAAAACGATTTTTAGACATTAACCATAAATCATTTTATACTTTGGGTGATTGTCAGTTTAAATTTATTACTTTGTGATATAACTAACTTTTGCTCAAATATGTTGTTTTTTTAGTGTTGGAATGTATATACTTTCTTCTTCTACTAAAAAATAGAAAATTTTACAAGATCATATCCATAGTCTAAGACTTAAATCATTGTCACAAACACGTTGAGAAAGTCATATTGAAAGTGTGAAAGCTTTGAGATTTCAAACTTTATGAATATGAGACACTTTATTGAAATTATGTGAAATTATCGATAAACATAAAATAAAGAACGAATCAGAATGTTTAGCATCTTATGAGCTTGAAAATATTGAATTTTTATCAGGCATGATCATTTGGTATAATATATTATTTTAACTCTATTAGTAAAAATATGCAACTAAAAGATATGTGTGTTGATGTTGCTATAGAACAATTGAAATGACTTATTTCATTTGTGATCTATTCACCCCCTCTAGATCGTATCCTATTGTCTAATAAGTCGTATCACGAGCACCAATTTATATTATGCTTCGAACTTGCTTAATAGAGCGCTCGTTTTCAATGACAAAAATTATGGTTATTGGAAGAATTGTGTATGTATCCATATTAATTCTATGAATAGGAATGTATGGAAAGCCGTCTAAAATGGTCCATTTGAAATTACCTAAATCAGAAGCACAATGGATGCAGAAGATAAGAAAAAGTAGTTGTATGATTGGAAAACAAGGAATGTTCTCATATCCTCTTAAGAAGTTGAAGAATATTATGTTTCTCATTGTACAACCGCTAAAGCTATGTGGGATCCATTGCAAGTTTCCCATGAGGGTACTAATAACGTCAAACAAGCTAGAATCAATACTTTGAGTCAAGAGTTTGAACTATTTCATATGAAGTATGGTGTAACCATTGCTGATATGCAAAAGAGGTTCACTCATCTTGTAAATCATTTGAATGCACTTGGTAAGCTTGTTTTCAATGAAAATGCTACTACTTTGTTTGGAAAGCTTGAAGAACATGGGCAAGAGCTCATTGCATATAAAATCATGAGAAGAAGATTAAGAAAGATAATAACAAAGAAAAGGAGATAAACAAGAAGTCAATTTCTCTTATGACTTCTAGCTCTAAGTCCTTAAATAAAGAGTAAGATGATGGTGAATCTAGTGATGATGATTGTTCAGATGATGAAAAATGAGGTTGTTTGTTAAAAGGTATCATAAGTATATTAAGAGGAATTAATTGAAGCATTTAGAAAAAATTATCATCAATTATATAAGATAATCAAATTCCTCAATGAAATTCTAGTATCAGATATGTGATGTCAAATGAGATGTCACGACACAAATATCTGTTGATAAAATTTATGGAGCAAGATGGCAGCAATAACGAAAAATAGTGCAGAAAGGTAAAAGACACAAGGTATTGTTTACCCAGTTAGGAACAACCTTCCTACTTTGGGGGCTACCAAGCCAGGGATGAAATCAATATACAATAGTATCAATTCAAAGCTAAAATCCCCCGTTTACAACTTCTCACTTAATCACTACCCTTCCTATGACTTCTACCTAAGACTCACTTAGGTATGAGGCCCTCCTCAAATCCCCACAGTCACAACCCGTGACAAACACCACAAATAATAAAAAGTAGAAGACACTCTTCCAAGACACACAATTCTCAATGCTTAAAAGCTTATGAGAACTGACACTACTCTCCTTGCTTAACAGCTTCGGAGATTAAATAACATTTAAAACCTACAGGTTTGTGAATGCACACAACTTTAAATTTACAACATAACTAAAATAAGGATTCCTAGAACCCTAAAAATACAAATATCAGTTCCACTTAAAATTAGGTTTAGGCCAGTTTATTTATAGAATTAGTATTGACTGAATTGGGCCTAAAACCGCAGCAAGGAGGCTGCACAAAATTTGTTGCTTGATCTCCAAGAAAATAGGTTTTTAATCCAATCTTTCCTAAATTGTCTCCAATTATAGAGATTGTAAAAACCAACCAATATCTCTGATTGAGTAAATCTTGGATACACATAAGCTAACTGAATATTCCATAATATTCTGTATGTAACAAAACAGCTGATATATCTTGACAGATCAGCTCCAACAAGCACGCCCCAGTAAACACGATGTCATACCTGTAATGTTGCGACATCTTGTTCAACATGTTGAAAACCGAATGATATGGCTTTTTATTCAATATGTTTCAGCTAGGTTGGTTTTACCAAAATGCATGCCAATCTTAGAAAAACTACACTCAAGGCAAGATGAGATTAAGAAAGATAAATCTAAAGGATCATGCTATAATTGTGGAAAAAATGGTCATTATAAGCCGAATTATCCAATGCTTAAGAAAGATAAAGGAAAGGTTAAATATAAGAAATCTAGCAAGCCTAAAAGAGCATATATTGCTTGGGAAAGTGATAGTTAATCTTCAAGTAAAGATAATTCAAGTGATAGTGATGAAATGACAAACTTTTGTCTTATAGCACATCAAAGGAAGAAGAATGTAAGTCATTCTAAACATGAATCTATTGATAAAATCTCTTATTCTGAATTACAAATTACTTTTGAAAATATATATAATGAATCTAAAGAAGCTTTTAAAAGGTTGGATTCAAACAAAAGAATATTTTCATACTTAGAAGCCAGAGTTTTAGAAACTGAAAAACAAATGGAAGTTCTTAAACAATCCATGTTAGTGGCTTCAAAAATTAAAAATAAGGATGAAGAACCTTCGTGGTTTGGTTGTGAAAGTTATCACATTTGAAAAAAAAAAGGTTAATACTCTAAAAGCTAAATTAGACAAAGCTTTAGAACCAAAAGTTACATTTGCTATTGATCCAACCAAGTTTAAAAGATCTTTAATAGTACCATACATAAAGTTTAGTTTTGTTGAAAAAGAATCAAATTTCAAAAATCATTCTCATCATCATTTAACTTGTCACTATTGTTGCAAGAAAGGTCATACAATTGCAAAATGCAAATTTAGGAGGTTTCTTGTTCCTAAAGGTGTTTTTCAATGGTTGCCAAAATGAAACCAAGTTTCCATTCACTCTTGATTGATCTTGTAGGTTCAATGTCTTGCCTCTATGGAGAGAATGTGGTTTCTCGATAGTGGAAGCTCAAGGCATATGAAGAGTTACATTTCCCTATTCATTGACTTCACGCCCAAGAAAAAGGGGTATGTGACCTACAAAGATAAAAATAAGGGTGTTATACTTGGTAAAGGTAGTGTGGGAAATCCCTCTAATACCACTATCTCTATTGTTACTGATTATTGAAGAATTTATGCATGTCACCTTTGATGAATCTTATCATAGAAACCTCAGGAAAGGTATTTTTTTCATAATACAAGTGTATCTTCAGCATACATACTCAAAGACATCGAAGAATGAACTGATCAGCCTGAAGCGATGAAACCTAAAAAGGAGGAAGAGGATCCTTAAATGGAGAAGAATGAAAGTCCAAATGAAGATAACTCAAATAAGGGACATTTATGTGTCAAATATTACACTACCAAGAATTGTGTAAATTATTCAAAAAATTTAAATGCAAAGTTAATTGACACTCCAGTACCCACAAACGATAACTTAAACAATGATGATAGTGGTAAGGACATTCAATTCAGAAAGTATGGTGGCAGTCTTGACATTTGTTTCAACATTCATTCGAAAGTTCCATTTCATGTAAGTGTATCATCCATCTTCCGTTCGGTGAGTTAATATCGTTTCACTTATCTATTTGTTAGTAAGTTTTTATTTCTTTATTTGGTCATATATTTCACTTGTAATTTGATTGCATGTTTATGATCCAAAATGTGTGATATATTTGTTTATGATGGAATCCCATGATTGTTCACTTCCAAAAAAATTGTTGTTAATCGATGAGTGTTTTCAATATATATATATATATAGGGGACGACTCAAGTGAGAACACTTGGTTAGAAAGAGAAACCAATCCAGACCATTAAAATCAACAAACTCAAAATTTAATGGTCGTGATTCATTGTTGTCATTTCTCATAATAATCAAGTGTTCTCACTTGAGTCGTCCCCTATATATATATATATATATATATATATATATATATATATATATATATATATATATATATTTATAATGATGTCATGTTTTAATCATTTGTATTTCATCATCATATGTATTGCATGATATAAATTATGCACATTTGAAGTATCTTTGATGTCATTGTAATTGAGCATGTTATTATTATTAAGTTCTATTTTGACTATATTCTAGTAAATTTGTAATGAATTTATGTCGCATTTTGTCTGATTCGAATGGTTATTTATGTTTATACATTTTCACTTTAACGTCATTCTATGTGAGAGTTGTTATAGTTGATCAATTCATCTTTGCAATGCCTCTGAGTGGTATACATATGGTTGTGTTTTTACTTTATGCTTCTTATGTTTTGTGGCTTTTTCTCTTTTTGATGTTTTCAAAGGGGGAGAAGCTAAACTGTAAAGGTGTTAAGTTGTAAAGGAGCACAATCTAGTTTGTGCAAATATGAAAGAGAAGATGCACATATTCAGGGGGAGATATGATCAGAGACTACAAATACGTCGTACATTTTGCTTTCATAAAAAAGGGGGAGTATGAGAGTGCAATATCATCTCTTAGATGTTTTAAATGATGTCAAAATTAGGTAATATGGAGTATTTGCACTTTGGAGCTTATATTTCTATGTCTAAGTTATATTTTCATCTTAAGACACTTATAGAACAAGTCAAAAGCATTTGGACAAGTAAAAAAAATATGATTTTTCATGATAAATTATGTTTGGAGTTGACAAATCCATGTTAGGAGTCGACTCCCACTGATGAAAAATGAAAAACAAACTCTCTTCCCAGTTAGAGTCGAGACATTGGCATTTGGAGTCGACATACAACACGAATGGGTCGACTCTCTCAAGTTGTGGGTCGATTCCCACTGAAATAATTTTAAATAAAAAATCTTTATCTTGTTTGGGTCCACACATTGGACTTATGAGTCGACACACAACACGAATAAGTCGACTCCCCCGAGCTGTAGGTCGACTTCTTATGTAGCCTTTCTCATCCAAATGTTTCTGTCCACTTAGAGTCAACTCCCGGGAAATATGGGTCGACTCCCCAGCTTCTATGAGTCGACTCTCACTTCGAATTTGTCAAATCCCACTAACTTAAAGTGTCAAAATATTTAATTTTGCAATCTGATTTTTCTATTGTTTTTCTTCACACACACACACACACATACACGGTTAAGTTTGTTAATTTATGATTGACAACAATTTTGGTAAAACATGTTTGACAACAAGATGTTGAGCATGATGTCTTGACATGTTGACCAGACATCACTTCAGGTTATGTTTTACTTCTTGGAAGATATGTTTTTTAAATGTGAGATTCTCTGTTGTTTCAGCTCACACATTTTCGCACTCTAAGAAGGGTTATTTTTGGAACACGTGTTTCTGTTCTAGTTGTGCATTTGTTTCATAAAAAGGAACCTTGAGACATTTTAGGAAAGATGTGATACTGTACCTGATTTTATGCAGAAGATTTTGCATAAATTATGCAGCATTCAGTTTTGGATATGTGTTTTATTTGATTGAAGAGTCCAAAGCCCATGATTACCAAAGGCTATTTAGTGGACGTCTATAAATCTAAAGAATGCAAATAAGCCGTGTGTGTGAGAGTATATTTTAGGGTTTAGTTTGTTCAATGTTTTTGTGAGCCACTCTCATGTCACTTTGATATTAGAGTTGGATTGTGTTTGAGTTGTAATTATAATTCACTCATAAGCTTAGCAAGAGTGGGTTTTATGTCATTGAAAGTGTATCTTCTATTATCTGATTAAAGTTGTTATCACTGTTGTGTGATTAAAGGGAAGTGAGAGGGGTCTCATATCTAGGAGTGTCTTAAATAGAAATAGCACGGGTAATGATTAGGTGTGAAAATTGTAAACCAGAGATTGTTTACTTAGGCTTCAAACTAATACTATTTTAGTGGATTTCCTCCTTGGCTTGGATGCCCCCAAATGTAGGTGATGTTGCACTGAACTGGGTTAACTATCGACTTGAGTTTTTAATTTCCTGCATATTACTTTCTCTCTCTCAATGTCTCTCTCTGCAAATTTTTAAACCATTGTTTATGCAATCAATTCATTGAGATAATCTCTTTAATTAATAATTTTGCAAACTTTTTTGTTGACTTGATTGTAATCTTTCACTTCAACAAAATCAAAAAAAATCTGAATAAAATTGATTGCACACCAAGTGTTCATCAAATTACTTAAGTCAAGTTTTTGTTTGATATTTCATTGGAAAATCGATATTCAGTGTGTAGTTTTATTCAAAAATTGTTGTTGAAAACATATTGATTAATTTTCTCATCAATCAATATGTTCTATACGGTTTAATGCATATCCAATCTTTTTCGATAACGATTCGAGATAGACGATGATTGATCCGGGATTGTTTCCGCTTGCCATAGTTAAACAATTTTTAAAACAGTTTTTAAATAATAAAATTTCATTTGCGGTCTATTCACCCTCCTCTAGATCGTAGCCTATCGTCTAACAACCAGCATACTAACTTTCTTGAGGAACTCTTTTCCCCTCTGTTATCTTAGCCATGGATATTCTTTTGGTTTGTAATTTGATTAGATATCTAGGAAATTCCATTTGTTGATCTATCCCTTTGTGTGTTTGATTTTGTACTCAAGTTTATGAGTCTTGACGTTTGAGCTTTTCATTCTTTCCCCTTCTTCTTAATTTTTAGGGTTTTTTATCGCTTAGAATTTGTTCGCTCCGCCCATTGATTCTTGCATTATGGTTGTTTCTTCTGTGTCAACTAAGGGAGATAATAAAGATATTTCGGGAGTTTGGGTAAGTCCAAACATATCAGGTGTCGTCTTCCTCTTGAGTTTGAGATTAGTGTTTTAAATCATTTGTTTATCGTTTCTTCACAATTTCACTCAGCGAGTTAGGTCTTTGTTATGGTGAAGGATTGATGATGATTTAAAGAGGATAGGTTAACATTAATGGAGGAAAGTGTGTTAATACAATTGGACATTGTTTGGAGGGAAATTTGTTGAGATTCCAAGATTTACTGAAGAATGGATTTAGTGTAAGAAGAGAGATTTTGAGGTGATGCCACAAAGGTTGTTGATTGTAACAATATATGGGTGTTGATAGTTGTAGGATTATGGTGGTAGTGATGATAATAATTATAAGGAGGAGAGTTCATGACAATGAGAGTACCATTTGTTATGGACGTATTTTTTAGGCTAAGAGAAATAGAGACAAACTACACTAAAAGAAGCTAAAAAATCTAAAATTAACTTTTTCCATTCATTTCATTGATCATAATGACATTCACCAATAATCTATTTAAAACATTAACATAATCTAATTATTCCCTATCTAGATTCTTCTAAAGGCTAAACGCTAATGACTAACTACCATTATAGAATTTGAGCCTAACTCATTACAGTGCCCCATAAAAATAAGACTATACTTAAGTAAGTAAAGTAGCAATTTAATTTTTTTAAAAGAAAAACTAAAATACTACTTTAATTATCAAAATCTTATCATTTAGATAGTGACTAATTGCGTGCATCATTGATTCAAAAGATTGACTTATGTGTGTATCCCTATTTTTAACTATGAGGTGAAAAGGAGTTTCATAACATAAGTCAAATGATTATCTTAATTTTGTTAGAGATTGATTCTTAGTACTATAATCAATTCAATCATTTATAAGAACTTGCGTAAAAGTACCGTACTTAACCGACTAGGAACACATACACGTGTCTCATTTCACCAGCTACTCTGTATTTTTCTGCCATCCACCTCTTCCTCCAATCAATCTAGTATCTCTTAATCTTCAACTCCTTTTGAACTAAGAGAAAATGGGAAGAATCTTTGTGGTGGAGTTGGAGGGCAGGTCCTATAGATGCAAGTTCTGCAGAACTCATTTGGCTCTTGCAGATGATCTCATCTCAAGGGTAGGTAACCCTTTAATCTTCTTTTTTTTCTTTAATCGTTTTTGGAGGAACTGTTTCTTGAGTTATTAAGGGTTTCTTAGATTTTGTTTTTCTGTTTTTAAGATGATTGCTACTATAAGCATTATGCATGGTTTGTTAGCTTTCTTGCTCTACCTTGGTTGCAAATTATGTAGTGTTTGTTTGGTTTGAAGTTGAAAAATCACATTTAGAGTTAAAGTAGTTTTCTATAGTGATTGTTGAATCATTCATCCTAATGATGTTTGGTTATCTTTCTTTCAGACTTTTCATTGCCGGAGGGGAAAAGCATACCTTTTCACTAATGCGTGAGTATATTTCAGTTTTTATTGTTGACGTATCAGTGTCCGTGCTTCGTAGATTCAACATGATCTGATATTACAAATAATCCTGAAAATATGGTAGTCATGTTCTGCAATGATCATGTTCACATTGTTAAGGAATTGGATTCATGAGTTTAGAATGAACACAATGCAAACTACCCTAATCTTTGAATTCAACTGAATAACATATGAGCTGGTTTGAACTTCCAGCTGTTGAAAGGGAATAATACAGACATGGTGCAGTATTACACTGTGGCTGTGCTACATTTAATCATGGTCTTAAATGTTGCATCTATGTAAATTTTTGTTGCAAAATTGTTTAACTCTTAGGTTTATGACTTTAGTAAATAAGCCTATGATGTACCTAGGAATATGAAGCCGATAACTTTTATATGTTCGCTATCTATTCGAAACATGTATTCTTTTATATTGTTGCTACTAACGCACATTGATTCAAACCTTTGGCGAAAAGAACATGTCTAAAAAAGAACCGAAGCTGGTTTGAGATGACTGCATTTTGTGTATTAGAACTTGTAACAGGATTTCTATGTATAACACTAACATGTCTTGTTTGCACATAAATTCAACAAGAATTAGGGAACACTACAATTGTTTGACTGTTGTCATTATTAGTTGATAGTATCACTAGACCTGAATATTCTATACTCTCTACGGTGTGCTTATGTTTCGAGTTTGTGAATCAGTGTGAACACGACAACTGGACCACCAGAAGAAAGGATGATGCTTTCGGGATTGCATACTGTGGCAGATATCTTTTGCTGTTGCTGTGGTCAAATACTTGGCTGGAAATATGTAATCCTCCTTTTTTACTCCATCTAAGTTTCATGTAGCAGATGAAATCTATTACTACCTCCGTTCCTAGATATAAGATCTTGTTGACTAAATCACAAAAATTAAGAAAACCGGTAGTATTTACAATAGGTTGCAAAAAAATGTAATGTAATTCGGAGTATGTTCGTACAAAATAGTTAATGCAGTTGAAACTATGAAAGCCGTCATACCAATTAGGGACAACGAAAAAAATTAAGAGGGTTTTATATTTAGAGACTAATGTAGTAGACGAAATCTCTTAGCTCACAACTTCCGATCCTTTGTTAAATTTATCATTCCTTTTCAGGAATCTGCACATGAGAAGAGTCAGAAGTATAAGGAAGGGAAGTTTGTTCTTGAAAGGTATTTACTTTTCATATTACGGCGCAGTCGCTATATCTTGCTTAAGACAATTTAGTTGCACTTTTTACTTTTATAGTGCTTAATACCTTATACTTATTGTGCATAACCTGCATATGTTAATGCAACAGAGGAAGCATTGTTGACGATATTGATTTCTCAACGGAATTCTATATCGATAGCCACGCTAGCATGAGTGACAGTGAAGATGCTTAGCATCTTGAAACCTTATGGAGGACTTGCTGAATCAGTGCTTCTGTATATGCCCAGCAATAATAGTGGCGTCCCGAGAAAATGTTTAGAATCAAAAGAAGCTTTCATTTAGTTTTACTTTTTTTTTTTGTTTTATGTAGCAAAAGAGGAATCTCAGTGGTGTGTGACCTATGTAGAAGGAAAAAGATGCATCATGAAAGAGATGTTTGAGGTTTTCTGCAAAATCTTTAGAAAGAACTTGTGTAGAATGAGATTCAAATTTCAATGCTCCAATAAAATATCAAAATAAACTACTCACCTTGCTCAATCACAAAGTGCAAATTTTGTTGGCATTTGCTTAATCTGAGAAATTTCTACCTGATGTTCTGCCTAAGAAGTTTCCTAAGTATACAAAACATGTTCCTTATGAAAAACTTTAGGTGTTTAATGGAGTAGAATCTATGGTGTTGTATACAGGGACACAGTTCATATCATTAGCTTTCTCTTATAATTATCTATTTTGTAATTACAAGTTAATGAATGATTTTGTTTTTACTTAGAATTTCTTTACCCACCTCCTAACCTTCTTAGTCACCTCTGGCGAATTTACCAAAATACCCCTTGTTTCAGAAATATATTTCCGAAAACGTACTTTTATTGAAAAAAAAAAGTGTTTTCGGAAATGCACTTCCGAAAACACGAAAAAAATGTGTTTTCGGAGATACATTTCCGAAAACACCTCTTTTTTGAGTTTTCGGAGATGCATTTCCGAAAACACCCCTTTTTGGGAGAGGGGATGTTAGGGGTGGGAAAACGGGCCGTCCGCCCGCCCCGCCTTATGTCCGCCAAAAAATGAGCGGGGCGGGCATGCCCGCCAAGTAAAATGGTCATCAAAATCATGTCCGCCCCGCCAAGATGGCGGGTTGGCATATTTTTCTAATAGATTAATATGCTTTTTTTACCTTTTAATTAAACTTTTCACTTATTTTTTAAAACAATTTTTTATAAAAGTAGTTTTTTAACAAATTTACTCTAAAAAATATTACATATATTTATAAATAAATGTATAAAATAAACCATCAAGAATTGCAATTACTAGAATTAACTAAAAAAAGAGTGAGTTTTGGAGGAGGAGCGGGTTTTGGCGAGCGGCGGGCTTTGGCGGGCGGGTATGGCGGGCGGCGGGTTTTGGCGGGGCGGGCTTTGGCGAGCGGCGAGCCTAAAATCCCAACCCAACCCGCCAATATTTGGGGGTTGCGCGGGCGGCCCGGCGGGCCCCAGCCCGTTTTGCCACCCTTAGGGGTGTTTACGGTGATTTCCGGTAAACAACCGCTAGTCTTCCAAACTATAATAAATATGATTTGGTTACTCGCAGGATCGACTAGATTGATCCTAGGACACATAGTCAAAAAGATTGTTATCAATGGTCATTCGAACCATAGTCATGATTCGTCTTCGTTAATAAGAATTGTTTCGAATAAAACGAGTAGTCTTGACAATCACTTGGTTATACGTAAGTATAATTTCAGTGAAAGGATAAGTAAAATAACATATGAAACGAAAGTATTGTTAAAGCATAAATAATCTTAAAATGCAGGAATGTTAAATACTTCAAAAGTAAATGACATGAAAGTAAAAATACAGAAATGTAAATGGCAAGAAGTAAATGAAATGCAATAATACTGAAAGATATTTGAAAACGAAAGAGAATACACATGTATTAAAATGGTGGTGTCATACGTACATTTTCTCAGCGAACTCTTTCTCTTAACACTTGATACTTGAGTAATATGTGAGTGATTTGTACAAAATGAACACACAGAATCCTAACATTAAGACTCCTATTTATACTAATTTCGACCTTAACGGCCCTACGCTAATCTAATGCCACGTTTCTCATAAGAACTCCAGGGACGCCATCTGTTATTTAGACAGTTACGAAACCGTCTTCGAATTTCAAATCTTCCCGCATGAGTCCTTCTTCGACGCGTGACAGTGTATTTAAAAACACTACGAAAACACGCTAAGTAGTAATACTTGAACATATTTCATAAATTTTGTCTAAGTCCTCGAAGACATACACTTCTACTAGCTTCAGTATTCATTATCTTCAGAACGAACTTAGAAGTCTTCATTCTCGAAGCATGGCCATCAGGAGCCATTCTTTTATTTTTAAGGGATGGTCATCAATAACCATCTTTCCTTCGAATTTTTACTTCTTCGAAATCTTCAGCTAACAAGGGGATGTTTTCGGAGATGCATATCCGAAATATTCCAAGACCAAATTGGTCTTGGAATGTTTCGGATATACACTTCCAAAAGAATTCAATAATTATTAAAAAATTAAAATCAAGGTGAATCAATACAATTAATAGGTATAAAATGAAAGTGAATCAATAAAATGAAGGTGAATCAATAAAATCAAGGTGAATCAAAATTTCCTAAACAATTTTAAAGTTAAAAATTATTTTACTAACTTATATAAATCAAAAACATCTTAATTTTATAAGTAAATTTTGAATTATATAAAATTAAATATAAAATTTATTCATTAAATAAAACTAAAACAAAATCTTTTTTTATTTTTTTAAACTAAATAAAAAATTATAACTCATTTTTAATTATGAATCAGAATAGAAATATATAAATATATAATTATAATTATTAATTTTGTAAGTGAAATATATAAATATATAATATATAAATATATAATAATTATTATATAAATATATAAATATATAATAATTATTATAAATTAAAACACTCATTTTTTTAATTTTTATAATTATTATATAAATATATAAATATATAATAATTTTTATAAATATATAATAATTTTTATAAATATATAATAATTATTATATAAATATATAAATTAAAACACTCATTTTTTTAATTTTTTTTATAAATATATAACAATTATTACAAAATATATAAATAAAAAATTATAACTTATTTTGTAAGTGAAATTATTTTAATTATTTTAATTATTTTAATTAAAATTATTTTAAATTTTAAAATATGAATCAGGATAGAAATATATAATAACTATTATTCATAACTCATAAATTATATCAAAATATATAATTATTATTATTCATTACTCATAAATTATATCAAATTTATGATATGTGAATTAATTAATATCTTAAAATTAATTTTTGGGATTTTTTTAGATTTTTTTTTTGTTTCGGATGCATCTCCGAATTAGTCAAAATCCCAATTTTTGGGATTTTTTCGGAAATGCACTTCCAAAATCTGGAACAATTTAGAAAAAAAAAATTTTGGAAATGCATTTCCGAAGCGTGGTAAAATGGGGTTTTCGCTGGGGTGACCTCCATAGGGAAGTGGGTAAAGAAATTCTCTTTTACTTTCACTTAAAGTTAAGTGTTGCCTCGACTAATTTTTTTTTGAATAGTTTTGTTTTTTTTTGGAAAACTAAATATACAACCATATGTCCATATGAGATAACTTGTCGAACATATATACATATATATAACACCTTCAAAATAGGTGACTTTAACATGGACAGACTACTTTAGGTCAATGGTTGGATTTTTTTCAATGCTATTATTGGATTGCAGTGATGCATCTTCACACGCATGATCACTCTCTTAAGTTAGTTAGAAGATTGTTAGATCGTTGTATTAGAGTTTAGTTACTATACATACATGCTAGTATTAGAGGTGTAAAAGACACAAGAAAAAGGATTTGAACTTTGTTAGCATTGAGATGGGTAATTATGAGAGGGAAGCATCTACACTGAAATAAAGACTCACTTACAGGTCAAAGACTGACCTAAACAAGTGAGAGAGAACACATATTCACTCAAAACTTTAAGAAAATGGGTTTATGGATCCTCTAACTTATAAATTGTTTAACCTCCAATTTTTTTAAATAGTGTGAGACTAACACAACTCACACTTGTTTCTCAATAATCTCTGTCAAGTGTGAGTCTATCTACTATGTTCTCTCTCAAGCAAAAACTCTTTCATCCACATACTTGTACCGCCATTAGCAAACATCTTTATCATGTCATGGACATTTCAACCGGACACACCGTCTGACCATCACCAAGTCAAGAAGACTTTCGATACAAGGAGCATATCCCTTATTCGAATCTGACTTTGATACTAGAGATGGGTCATCACAAGGGATAACATTCACATTGGGTCAAAGACTCGCCTAAAGGTCAAATACTCACTCAAACAAGTGAGATAGACATAGGGGTGGCAAAATGGACTGTGGCCCGCCGGGCCGGCCCGCGCACCCGTCTAAAAATAGCGGGTTGGGTTGGGATTTTCGGCCCGCCGCTCGCCAAAGTCTGTCCCGCCAAAACCCGCCGCCCGCCAAAGTCCGTCCCTCCTCCAAAATTCCTTATTTTTTAGTTAATTTTAGTAATTTCAATTCTTGATGGTTTATTTTATATATTTATTTATAAATATATGTAATTTTTTTTTAAGTAAAATTTGTTAAAAAGTTGTTTTTATAAAAAAAAAAAATTAAAAAATAAGTGAAAATTTTAATTAAAAGGTAAAAAGAAACCTATTAATCTATTAAAAAAATATAAATAAAAATAGGCGGGCAAACCCGCCGCCCGCCAACCCGCCATCTTGGCGGGCCGGGTATGATTTTTATGCCTATTTCATTTGGGGGGCATGTCCACCCGCTCGTTTTTTGGCGAGCTTAAGGCGGGACAGGCGGCGGGCTGGGCGGGGGACCCGTTTTGCCACTCCTAGATAGACATCATATATTCACCCAAAATCTTAAGACAATAGAGGTATAACTATAAGTCCTCACTTATAGAAGCGTTCAACCTTTATTTTTCCAAACAATTGAGACTTATGCAACTCACATTCGTTTCTCAACACATTAAAGGTGTAAAATACACAAGAAAAAAGAATTTGAGTAGTGTTGAGATGTTTTTCTAAAAAATAGATTATTTAAAATAAATAAAAAAGTTGTATACGTTGTTATTGAAGGTAAAGAGATATAGAAAAGTTAAGACGCACAAAGTTTATGCCGGTTCACCTCACAATTTAGATTTACGCTCAGTTCCTTCATACTTGATAGACATTGACTATAATTCAACTGATTACAAATACATTAAGGCATCATCTAGTTCAATTGACTTATACTTTAGATTTCTTAACATGAAAAACTAACTACAATTTGATCTCTTTGTTTTCTAAAAAAAAATTGTCTACAATTTAATTCGTTAAGAAAATTACAATCAACAAAATGATAAAGTATTTGTGTTTATAATTCAAACTCTACTAGAGAATGTTAACAATATTTAGTTCAATACAAGTGTTTCTTCTTTTAATAGAAAATATATAGAACTTATGATAATTTGATGCTTTTAACGATTCTTTCTTTCTGATTTGAGTAAAGTTTGTTCACAGTAGTTTGTTCATGAAAGTTCTTTCTTTTTCTTCAAAAGTTGTTGTTTAAGAGTTTTGTTCTAAATTGTTACTCACTAACTTTTTTTTTTTAGTGAAACACTTGATAAATAGAACTTTTTAATAGACTGTTGCATCATATATTCGTTGGGACGTTGTGGTCCAACATACTATTTTGCATAGTAGTTTCATACAACTTTGTACTAGTGACATAAAAATTGTATGCACTAATACCATTGTACCTCATGTGTTATTGTTATCAGGTTATCAAATTTGAGTTTAATACATCGAGAGAGAAATCTTCAAATTTATTCTTCGTGAGATAAGTTTCCAAATATAAAGTGACTAATCACCAGAGCATAAAATTGAGAAATAATGACAAAATGAACTTATATACAAAGGGTGAAAGTGTTGACTTTGAACTTTAAAGTTTACTAAAGGAGTATGACGATGTTAACACTAGTCATAACATAATAAATCAAAGTCTTTAAACACGCGTCTAGATGATGCTTTATCATATGTGTTTCCACAATTGCTTGATGATTAATGTGATAGATGATATGTTGTTAGATGCATCTTCAAATCAAATGATCATTTACATGTTACTTAGACTCGTTTTTTTTAAGTTTGGAGGAGAAATAATGAGAGGAATTTGAAAGGAAAAAAAGAGAATGATAGAGTGGAAATAATTGAAGGATTTTTGGTTGGGAGAATTTTAGAGTGTATGTTTTTATTCATAATACAAAATAGGCTCAATAACCTTTTTGATCTATTAGCTATACTTCAGGGTCCATTTTGATCCTTTTTCTTTTAAAATAACCAATTAGATCCTTTATCTTTCAAAAACGTGACATGGTTGTCCTTTCTGTTAGATTCATTAGTCAAAGTTAAAACTGTGTGCCAAATAGTTGATGTGGAAATTAGTTGATAAGTTGGAGTTTAATGAGAGTATTAAGTTAATAATGCCAACTTTGTCATTTTCATTTCATCCTTGTATCCTAACATAGCGAAACCCTAACAAAAGGATAGTTGCAGATACATCACTGTAATATACTTAGCGACAAGGTTAATGAGTTTGAAATTAATGAGAGAGTTGCATATACATAATTGTTAACAATTCCAAAGGTAATAAGATGTTGCAATAATGTGTGAACATCAGATGTCTTCACATTCTTCACACCACTGCGTTCTTCCAAGCTCATGTCATTTCTCTGCAATATCCTTAGCAAGTTTCTTCTTCTTAGCTCTCAAACCTTCCAGTTCCTTCTTCCTCCCTATCACAAACCCCCCAAAACCCTAACGCGTCCATATTCAAACAAAATGAATTAAATTTCATCATCAATCCTTCACCATTATCAACCTCATTGTCACTTTCACTGTCACCTTCAGATCTGGAAAAAAACTTTGATCAATTTTCAATAGCTAAGGAGAAACGATAGTGGTGATGGCTATTGCATTACCGACGATTGAATATGGACGATTCAATATGAACTTAAATGTGTATGTATGTGTGTATAATATATTTGAAATACTTTCTAAATCGTGTGTGGTAAATTTTTGGTTTTTGATATCTTTTAATTTTTCTAATTGTTTAAAATTATAATAAATATAAAATAAAAGAAATAATACGTGGAATATGAACATATGCCACATCGGTTGCTAGACATGCAAAGATAGACAACGTTTGTGGGAATTGGACGGAAATGACTTAAATTACGCCCTTTGAAGACATTAGGGACTACATTGATCGTTTTAAAAGAAAAGGGTCCAAAATAGATCTTGAGATATAGATAAGGGACTAAAAAGAGTATTAAGCCTACAAAATATCTTTAGTTTAGGAAATTCAAAATTTATATTGGATGAGGTTTTTGAAAGGATTACATAAATTCTTCAAGTATATTTTATGTTGTTATAATTTTTGAAAATTAAAAATGTAGTCATAATGATAAAAATCCATTTATCATTCTATACAAAAATACAATTTCAAAAAATATTAAAAAAAATTCTATTTTTTCTACAAATCTTCTCCCCCAAAGACCTCACTTCCTCTTCTCCCAAACTTCCAAACATAGTCTTAGAATATTTTCAATAACCTTTTACACATGAAACAAAAATTAGAGATCATCGTTCTTCAAACCACTTTGATTTAATAATCTCTCTCTTTTTTGTATTATGACATACATATGTATTTTGATGAACAGTTTTTCAATTTTCTAGAGATAAAAAAAACACCAAGGATCAGGTTAAAAATCTCCTCGAAAGTTATGTCAAAAATGTCAAAGGATATGTGAACTTTTCCTATAAGATCAAAGACAATCTCTTATAAATGATTTTGTTGAATTTTTTAAAACAAAACAAAAGTAAATTATCTCTCCTTTGAATTAAATATTTTTCCCCTTTTTTATCATCAAACAAAAAGAGTGGCAACACTATTTAAGAATGTTCTAAATAGCTTAGACGATTAAATGCCAAATAAAAAGAAAAATGAACAGATAGTAAACACAAAATAATTATGTTAAGATGCATATAAAAAACACAAGATTGTTCAGCATATAAAAAAACAAACACATACAACAAAGCTTAAAACAACATAAGCCAAAAATACAAAGAAAAAATTATCCTAGGGATTGGGAAGTGTTTATAAAATGAGTGTTAGAGTTTGTTGGATGCAGTTAGAGCTGTCAAAATGGGCTCGGCCCATCGGGCTGGCCCATAAGCCTAATAATTTAGCGCGGGCTGGACCGCAAAATACCTTAAAAAACACGACCATGTCTTTTTGGGACAGTCCATCAGGCCTATGTTTTTCTTGGGCCAGGGCCGGGTCAAGCGGGTTTCGGGCTGACCCATTAAAAAAAGATTTTGGTAAATTTTGGGGAAAAAAAGATTGAGATAAGATATGATTGCATAAATGTGTTTTTAAGTGATAAAGAAAAGTTAAAGAGGATGCAAATTATTTTCAAGATGATGATGTGATCAAGAAAATGGTTGTGAGATGAAGAGAAAATTTGATAAGTTTTGGTGATAATATTAAGTTACTTTGTACTTTTACATGTACGTTTTTGTGGTATTCACATGTATTTATGGATAAATATTTTAAACATCACTTATATACGCTTATGATGACTCTCTACTCATGTTATGTTGCCTTTGTCCATTACATCCCTTTTTATAAAATTAAAACTATAATATTGAAATACAGGTCGGCAGGCCCATCGGGCCGCCCGGGCCTTTGAAAAATGGGTTGGGCTCATTTTATATAGCCCATTAAGCAATTGGGCCGGGCTAGTCCATTTAAACATATTGGCCCATCGGGCCGAAGTGGGCTGGACCGGCCTATTTGATAGCTCTACATGCAGTGGCGGAACTAGGGGACAGGGGAAGGCCACAGCCCACAGGCACCCCTTTATTTTTTATTTTTAAAAGTTTATATACTAGAAAATACGAAATTACCCTTATGTAAAATCCAAATTTATTTTCTACCCTTATTTGAAATCACACTTAAGTTATAAAATATAGAAGATAAAAAAGCTATCACCATTTCACAGTTCCACCTTTCCTTTCTCTTCCACGTGCGTGTGTGTGCCACCGTCAGAACCGGAACAGTGCCACCGTCAGAACTAAAACAGTTAAAAGTGTTCGATTGCATCTTTGATTCATCTAATCTAACAGGTAATAGGTAAAAAGCTTTATTCATAAATCATGATGGGGGTTTTCTTTTCTTCTTAGATTGATTGATTGCTTATTTTTTGGGGTTCTTCTTCCAAAAGCTTATAGTTCTGGGTTATAGATATGTCCCCCTTTTAGCTTATTGCAGCGGCGGTGCTCTGAGAAATACAATATATTTTCCTCTATTTTTTAATCAATTAAGTTAACAATTTTTTATTTGGATTATAGATATTGTATGGCCCTTTTTTTAATGAATAGTTTCTATTTGGTTTTAGTGGTATACTCTTTTATTTGTATTAGTTAATGAAAATAATCTTTGTTTTCATTAGTGGAAATTATTTCAGCTAAAGAATGTTAGTATTAAAATATACAGCAACTTAAATCTGGTTATGAAGAAATTAGTGTTATCATATTTTTGCTCACATTAGGTCATACCTTACTGATTGGATCATGTTATATTTTATTCAAGACCGGATGATTAATTGATTATTATAGGCTTAAATAGTCTTTTGGTCCTTGTAAGTTAGCGTGTTTTTACTTTTCGTCCATGTATCTTATTTTTCTTGGAAATGATCCCTGAATGTTAAAATCTTATGGTTTTAGTCCCTAAAATCAAAGTCCGCAGGAAATTTCGAAGGAAAATCCGCAAGAAACCTGCAGATTTTCCTGCGGATAACTTTAGGGACTAAAACCAAAAGGATTTTAATTTTCAAGGACCATTTACAAGAAAAATAAGAAACAAGGATGAAAATCAAAATCACGCCAACTTACAGGGATCAAAAGACTATTTAAGCCATTATTATATCATATATATATATATATATATATATATATATATGATTAAGTTGTTGCTTTCTATTGCCTGCTTCTACTATCATGATATAATCCGACTTTTCTTTCCATTTTTTGTTGTTGGAAAAGATAACATATAGAGTATATAAATCTAAATTATGAAGTTTAAATGATGAAAATATGAAGCTTGATATATAGTATATAATCTCTATTTTGAAATTTGAGGTTTTGGACCTTCGTTTATAATTGATTACAATTGGTCTCATTTAGAATTAGTTTATAATTTTTTCTCAAGTAAACTACAATTGATCTCATTTAGTTTATAATGTTTTTCTCTTTTAATTTATATATGTTCTCTAAATTTATTTTTGGATTGATATTATAGGAAAATTAAAGATGAATAATAGAAATATTGATTCTTTTTTCAAGAGGAAAACATGTGAAGTTTAACGAGAAAAGAGAGATGAAGAAATTATAATCTCGACAATTGAAGAGCATCATAGTTTTGAGAATCCAACCATTAAAGAGTGTCATGGTTTTGAAAATTCTTTGGAACACGATCCTCGAAAGCATCCTCCGATTAGGTAATATTCATCGAATCAAGTGGATGTAATACAAATAGCTTATCTAAAATGGGGTCCATATATAATTCATTTACAAAGTTATCTTGTATCTGGTAGCGAGGATCATCCAAGAAGGTTTCAACACACTTGGTTTACCATATTTCCCCCATGGTTAGAATATTCACCATCCGAAGATGTTGTATATTGCTTATCATGTTACTTATTTAGTAAAAAACCAAGTGGGCGTCCCGGGTCACATGTCTTCATTTCTACGGGTTTTAGAACTTGCAAGAAAGTTAGGAATGGAAAACATTGTTCCTTTCTTAAACACATAAGGAAGGATCCTTGATCACCACACAACAATGCAATGAAAGCTCGTCAAGACTTGTTGAATCAAGATGGTCATGTTCGAAATGTTATTCAAGTGCAAAGTTTGAGTCAAAGAATGAATAATCGTCTACGTCTCAAGACTTCAATTGACACTGTTCGTTGGTTAATGCTACAAGCTTGTGCTTTTAACGGTCACGATGAAACTAACAATTCAAGAAATCAAGGAAACTTTCTTGAGTTTTTAAACTTTTAGCATCTTACAATGATGAAATTGAAAATGTTGTGTTGAAAAATGCTTCCCAAAATTGCAAGTATACTTCACATCAAATTCAAAAAGAGCTATTGAAAACTCTTTCTAGTAGGTTGAAAAAGCATATTCATGAGGAAATTGGTGATTCCAAATTCTATATCATTGTTGATGAAGCTCGTCACGAGTCAAAAAAGGAATAAACGGCTCTTGTATTAAGATTTGTTGATAAAGTTGGTTTAATATAAGAGAGATTTTTTGATGTGGCGCATGTTAAAGACACCACATCTTTAACTCTTAAGGAAGCGATATGTGATATACTTTATCGACGTAACCTTTATGTTTTTAACATCCGCGGCCAAGGGTATGATGGTACTAGCAACATGAGAGGAGAATGGAATGGTTTACAAGCACTCTTTATGAAAGATTGTCCTTATGCATACTATGTTCATTGTTTTGCTCATCGATTGCAACTTGCGTTGGTTACATCATCAAGATAGGTAAAAAAAACATCAATTCTTAGATAAGTTAATTTTTGTTGTCAATGTTGTTTGTTCCTCTACAAAACGTCTTGATGAGTCACAAGCTGCCCAATTAGAAGAAATTTCATATTTGTTAAAGATTGATGAGATTGTTAGTGATAAAGGTGTAAATCAAATAGGTACTTTAAAACGAGCAGGAGATACTCGTTGGGGATCACATTACAATTCTATTTGTAGCTAGAAAAACATGTGTGAAGCAACTTGTTCAGTTTTAAAAAAAAAATGCAAATGAAAGAGGAAGTTATTCTACACGTGGAGATGTTGATAGTTGTTACAATTACTTGAAGGCATTCAATTTTATATTTATTTTGCACTTGATGAAAGAAATTATGGGGATAACATATATGATTTGTCAAGCCTTTAAAAAACAAAATCAAGATGTAGTTAATGCTATGCACTTGGTTTGTTCAACAAAGTGTTTTATTCAAGACTTCGAAGAAAATGGTTGGGATATGTTGTTTACTAAAGTGAGATCTTTTTGTGAAAAACATGATATTGAGATTTTTTATCTTAATGATGTTCATTCAACAACAAGATTTGGATGCTCCCGTCTTAAAGAGAATCAAGTCACAATTCAACATTACTTTAAAGTTGAAATCTTTTTCACTACCATTGACAAACAATTACAAGAGATGAATAGCAGATTTAGTGATCAAGCAATGGATTTGTTAACCCTTTATTGTGCCTTGTCACATAAGGATGGATATAAAGCTTTTAACATTGATATTATTCGTTCTTTAGTTGAAAAATATTATCCTATGGATTTTAGTGATTAGGAGAAGAATAATTTACAATTTCAACTCCAATATTTTCTTTTTGTTGCTCGTCAAGCATCAAACTTGAATAATTTATCAACTATTCAAGAATTATTTTCATGCTTGGTTGCATCTGGACAGGCTGAAACTTACTTCTTGACTGATATACTACTTCATCTTATCATGACGCTTCCCGTTTCTATGGCCACAACCGAGACTATGAGAGGTCTTTTTCAGTAATGAAAATTATCAAGACCAAGTTGAGAAACAAGATGGATGATGGGTTTCTAGAAGATAGCATGACAGTATATATTGAAAGGGAGATTAGTGCAAGCATTAGTTCTGAGTCTATTATTGATGATTTCAAGTCACGCAAAACGCATAGATATTTTAAGGTACTATTAAGTCATGTAATTTATTTATTTTGATAATTAACTTTATATATTTTTTAACTAAAATGTTTTATTTAAAATTCTATTTACATTTTATTTATAATCTTTATTTTACATTAGCGTCCATCTCAACAAATTTTATGTGGCTCTGCCACTAGTTGCATGTTGATTGGTTGACTACAATTTTGTGTTAGTTGTTGAAGAAATCTTGTAGTTCGCGGTTTATAATAGTTACAATTGTGTTGAATTCACTCCTTGGCATAATATGATAAATAAAAGCAGATAGATGTTGCAGAATTCACAATATCTTTATCAAGAAACACATTCAAATTAATGTAAGTTAAGGTAGGGAATACTTTAACTTGAGGTTTAGATAAGCATTTTCTTTGTTTAATATCATTGATCTTCTTAGCATACGTAGCCACAAGAAAAAGCTCTACCAAGTTTTGCTTAAAGATTACGTGTTAATGACAACAAACTTTTGATGTTGTTCTTTATTTCGTTCGAGATTTGTACTTCAGACCATTATTTATAAAATTCTCTAGGCCTTAGACTAGACTTGTTATTTTGGCTCAGATTATTAATTTTATTATTGAATTTACAAAAAAAAAGTTTCAGAAGGTAGGTTATATATTCAAAGATGAAAAGTTGTGTAGGTTGAGTGATTCAAGAATGCCATGAAAAAGGGACGAGGGTTGAGGTGGAGAGTCGGGTGAGATGAATGTATGTTGTATAGAGGAGGAGATTGAAGGTGGTTTAAATGCAAAGGAAGTTCATAAACAAGACATCTCGTTTGTAAACATTTCTAAAGATTCGTTTGATGTTGTCAAGGAATCAGAAGAAATAATTTACTCAAATTTTATTTGGAAGTTAGATAAAATAATGGGACTTGGTTGTTAGATTTGGCAAGATGAAGTTGATGAATTATTGAGGTTTGAATTTTATTTTTTGAAATTGAATATCCCTCAGTGAAAGAGTGTTTTATCATGGAGAATCTTATAAGATATTATTCTTGTGAGATTTTCTCTCATTAAGAGAGGTATATATTGCTCCATATTCAGTTTTATTTGTCTTAAAAGCACTGAAACCAAAAATCACTTAATAATGAAGTGGGATTGAGTAAAAGATATTTGATTTTGGTCTAATATGAGTATAAAGTTAAATGAAAATCCTAATATTTCTATGTAGGATTGATTAGAATATATCATAAAAAATACTAACAAAAATACTATGTGCTACATTTGTTCTATTATAGACAACATTTGGTACAACTGAAATAGTAATGTTTATGAATAAATGAACATAACTATTAAGGAATTGGTTCAAAGTCGTGGCAAAGTGCTAATGATTACCAACATGTTAACTGCCTCAAGTCCAATAATAATCGGTCTCATAAGGAACTTTAAACATAAAAATCTAAACAAAATAATAAAGATTGTCAAAAGGATATGAACAAGATGAACAAAATAAGAGATAAGAGCAATCAGAGCAACCTTGAGAAAAAATTTGTGAAGGTTAACTGCAATGTGAATATGTTAACTAAAAACTACTGAGAAATTAGCTTGGTGATTCACGATAAGGATGAGATTATACCATCTACAATGATTTGGAAACATCTAGGGTTTAAAGATCTATTGGTAGTAGAAACTTACATGATGTCGCAAACTTTTAGTTTTGCAAACGATTGATGTTTTAGTAAGACTTAAATGGAATTAAGTTGTTTGAACCTTGTCAATAAAATAAAGAAGAAGACAAGCATGTGTGGTGATGCTAGAAGTTTTGTTACATCAACAAACAAAGTTAAAGTATAGTTTGATGAGTTTAGACTTAACTATGTGGGTCATATTACCAATAGGGTTAGTTATTTTTTATTTATTTTGATTTAGATTGTTTTTTTAGCAAAGAAAAATATTATAACTAAAAAAGAAAGTACAAATAAAATTAGGGACATAAATCTGACCCAACAATCACATATCAACCCTAATGGGGTATTACAACTATGAGAAATAAACGTGGTATACAAAAGACAAACTAGACATAAATCTAGTATAAATCCAATACGAAGTAAAAAAAATACACACTAACACAATCCAGCGAATCCAACATGGGACTTGAAACCAAATTGCAAAAGAAATGTGTGTAAAACTATGCAAACATTATAAACGAAACCAAAGACGAGCTTCAATAATCAAACCCATCTCTTTAAGAATGGTAAATGTACCGACCGCCAATACGGAAAAATACATGTACCAACAACCCATGTGAAGTAAACCACAACAAGCTTAACAACCCTTTCACGCCTATCAAACCCAAATCGTGACGAGCAAGTTCAAGACATCTGATCGGACAGCAACATAACATTGCAACGACAAGGTTTTAACTACCATAGAACCAATGGTGCAGTTTTGAAAACTCAAACATCTTGAAAGCTGCATATCTCAACAGATGTGAAAAGCACTAGAGATCAACGTCAAGAATTCAACACCAACACAGTCAGAAAATAGCTGAGAACAACTGTCAAATTCCAATCAAAACCGCTAATAACAGGCCCAAACTTTGTAACAAAACATCAAAGTAACGCCGAACCAACCACCAGAAGTCAACGAAATCAAACGTTGACAAATTGAGACACCACCGCCGCCAAATACTCGCCACTGTTGAAATTTGATCTAATTTGGATTGAAAGAAATTCCAAACCCAGTATTTAATATTGTATCTTTTGACCTTATTTAATTAAAAATAATCAATAAATAAAAATAAACATGGTACCTTTACATTTAGTTAGATTTTAATCTCTTAAGAGATTAATTGCTATGCACTCTGAGTGTAAATTTGTTTACACAACCAATGCATCACAACCACTTCTATATAATATTTTGAATGTAATTAAAACAAAAGTCAAACAATGATAAAAATCTGACGATTATGATTATAAAACACTTTACAGCGTCGCTGTATATAATTTATATTTTAATATAATAATGAAATAATAATGCTCAATATCATTTCATGTGTTAATATTATTTTATCTTAAATAAATTAAAATTTTAAATTTATTTACTTTAAATATATCAATATCCAAGTATCCAATCAAAACTCGCGGTAACGAATTTGTCATAATTAAATATATCAATATCCAATCAAAACTCGTGGTATCAAAGATTTTTTTCATAAATAAATTGTGTAAAATATAATTATCACATATTTGTGGGAGGGGGAGTAGTTAGTACAATCTCGAAGCAAGGGCCTAAAGGGTATATATATTTGGTTCGAGCAACATAGTTCCGAAAGAGGCATAAAATACCGCAATCGAGTTTCTTCTCATCGCTAACTAACGATACAATCATCAACCTTTATCCGCATTCTTGTTCCTCAATTCATCTAACCCTAATCGCTTCTTCTTCTTCTCTCGCTTCAATTTCTAATCCTTTTATTTTTCAAAGTTGATTTTTCAGGTTGCTTTAATGGGGAAATCCTCCACTTCACTCAAAAAGAAACATTCCAAAACTTCCTCTAAGGTAATCTCAATTATATTCTCATTCTTTCAATGTAGGGCGTTTAATTTTAACTCTTGGATTTATTCATTTTAGTTAGGTATTCGATTTTGAGTTTCACATTTTTCCCCAAGTTGTTGCCGGTTAATTTTTTAGGAAAAAATCCAACTTTCTTTCTCTAATATTGCGTGTGTTTTGTAAATTCGACTGAAAATCTGTATGTAAGTCATGTTCCCTCTCCAGTACATAAAAATCTGCTTTTTTTAATCTCCTTTTGTTCTCTGGGTTTTAGGGTCTGTTTGGATTGTCTTGTTTGAACTTATCCAGTAGATAAGCACTTTCAAGTTTGATTTTTAGGAAAAAAATCGAACTTTCTTTCTCTAATATATTGCGCGTGTTTTGTGAACTCGACTGAAAATTTGTATGTAAGTCATGTTCCCAGTACATAAAAATCTGTTTTTTTATATCTCCTTTTGTTGTCTGGGTTTTAGGATCTGTTTGGATTGTTTTGTTTGAACTTATTCACAACATAAGCATTCTCAAAACTTTTTGAGAGAGTTTATGAAAATCTATGTTGTCAATAGCATTGCTATAACATTGTCTTAAGAAAAAAAAAGTATAGTTGTCTTTTCTAACCCTTTATGTGGCCTAATACTTTTCTTTTTTTAATTCCCGTGTTTTCTTTCATCTTGTATCCGATTCATTCTTTGCGTGCTCTGCTGCGTCTTTCATCTTCTTTGTTTTGTTCTGCTTCGTTTTGCTTCTTTGTTTGTGTTTTGTATCTTCTGCGTTTGTGTTCTGTTATGATTATTTTGATTTTATATTCTTTGTAAAACACAAGATCACAATAAAAATTGTAAGATCCTTACTAAAATGAAAAAATAACAGTATGTATTTGAAGTATTTTTACATGATATATGTTAGTAGGCCAGTGTATTCGGGAGAAAATGACTCATTTTCATATTCTTTAGGCATGTATGATTGACTTTTTATACTTTATTACTAACACATGAAACATTTGTTAGACATTAGGGCCATATTTGGTGAATTACTAGGATTATCTTTAGACAATTAGCTAAAACAAACCCTACAAGTGAGATGTTTATTCTCTAAACCCTAACTTCATTTCAAAAAGCACGCATTCATCCCTGCCGAACTGTTATTGTTGTGCCTCTGCATCATGTCATCCTTCTCACTTTTAATGGCGGTGGTTGGAAAATGAACACTCATGCCCGAAACTGGCAAACATCGCACAAAATCAATAATTTTACAAAATTTTCACAATTTGACTACAACACGCGATTCTACTTAAGTTCGGAATCATGGGGTGAGTGAGATCGGAAAATCTTAAGATTTTAAGATCTAATTCGAGATCTTGACAACCATGCAATCGTGCTTAATTAAGTTGTTTATCTAAACATGACCTGAATGTGTTGTTTTTCTATTTGATTTGGCTGTTGGGTTTTCCCACCTGCCGAGTGTATATAGCTTGTTGAGTTGATTAATTTAACTGAACATGCATTTTCCTATTTGTGTCTAATTTATACTCAACTTGGTGGTTTAGTCAAAGGCTAGCAGTAGAAGTAAGAGTAGGAAATATAAATCAAAGAAGGCTCGTCGCCATGAGGTTTCTCTTTCTAGCTCAGACTATGATGATTCAAAAAACATGGACACATCGGTGTCTTCTAGTTCTGAAGATAGGTCTAAAAGAAAAAGGGATCGGTCTCGCACAAGAAAAGATGTGAAAAGTCGTAAGAAGAGGTCTCGGAGACGGTCATGCAGCAGTGACAGCAGTGAGGACTCTCTCTTTGCCCGGAAGAGAAAAAAGGAGAAGAGGAAAAACAAGTATGATGAGACAAAGGAGAAATCCCGTAGGAAGAAAAAGGTTAAGATAGAAGCGAGTGCTAGTCCGGTGAGCAGTGGGTCACGAAGCTGCTCAATATGTCCGGGTGGGAATGAGAGCAACGATAATGTTGAATATGAGCGCTACAGGGGAAGAACTGAAAGAAAGGAAAAAGACAAAAGACGATTGAGGGGAAGAAGTGGAAGTGCCAAGAGTGGTAGATATAGGGCTAGGAGTTGTTCACCTTGCAGTAGTCCCCATGGTGAATGTAATTATGAAGGGACTGAAGAGAAATATGTGCCCGAGAACAAAACGAGGTGGCTCCGATCAGTTATTACTGTTGCAAACGAAGGGGATGAGTCTAGACAATTTTCTGGAAATGAAACCAAAGAGGAAATTGTAGATGATCTTGACTATCCTTGTAGAAGTAACGACAGTAACGATGGGGGCTCAAAGAGGGAGTTGGATCATCATCATACACAGCGTACACCAGAAGAGGAAATGAGGGCCAAGGATGATATAGTAGATATGAATGGCGATGTTAACTTTACAGAGCCCAAACTTTGTGATATCAGCAGCCTTGAAGTTTGTGTTGGGACAAGTGAACCTATAAAGGAGGAAACAAATGATGTTTCTAGGGCTCTGAATGATGTTGATTTGGAGTTAATTCTTAGACAAAGAGCTTTGGAAAACTTAAGAAAGTTCCGAGGTCAAGTCCAGTCCCACGCAAAAGCTTCTGAACAGGAAAATAAAATTGTCAGCCAAGTGAAGCAACCAAACACCGATAAAGAGGAACTGGTCCAAGATAAATATAATATCAGTAATGTTGCTATAGCGACAAAATTTGGTAAGCAAGCACCTGTAGAAGAAACTAGTTTGCCTGTTGGGAGAAGAAATTTAGTTACTTATCCGAAAAACAATGGAAGGAATTTGAAAGTGGACAAAGAAATGTCTGGTTCTGCTAAGATTCAAATGGCTAGTGCACCAGAAAAAGTGGATGCAGACAGCCATAGCGAAGTAGTCACTGAATCTACTAATAACAAGACGGGCAATTTGGAATCCACCCCATCAAAATCTTGCCATGATTCACTCCAAAGTCGCTCATCTCTGAAGCAAACAACCGTGTCCGGACTTCCTCGTGAAAAGCTGGTTTTGGCAGAAAGTATTAAAAATGCGGGTACTTTTGAAGCTGCTCATACCTCGAGTCACAATGGCAGTGATAATGTCAAAGGCATTAGAGGCGTTCCTTCTGCTGGTTCTGAACCTTCTATTCTTGAACCTAAATTTGAGCATAATAACTTGGATAAGGGAAAAGATGTTGCCAATGCTCATTCTCAGTTTAAATCTAAGCAAACATCTGATTCACGCGAACCTTCTAATGCAAAGTTGCCGGTGAGCGAGGCTGATGAAGAAAGGAATGCGGCTAAGACAACACAATCTTCAGTCCAGAATATTGATAGCAGTGCGACAGACATTGTCGAGTCACGCAATGTTGCTACCCTTGAATCTGTAGAAAATAATCCAGGCAAACTACAAGATGGATCCAACCAGGGCTCTCAATTTGAGCAGAAAACAATGACTGTGATGCGGGGTGGTGAATTGGTGCAGGTGAGTGTGTGATAATCTGTCTTATATATTATGAAATTTGTGTCATCATGGTGAGCCATATCATACTATATATAATCCATTGCTTTCACTAACCATTTTATTATTATTGGCTAATATTTTGTGAATGTTCAGGTTAGCTACAAGGTCTATATCCCTAAGAAAACCCCTGCCTTGGCTAGAAGGCAACTAAAGCGATGATCTAAACAATGATTTTATTCGATGAAACTTATGTAGAGTTGTGTGTGGTTTCATTCACGAACTCTTAGAGCTACATCAATTTTCAATTATCTATATTTCGTTTAAGTGACTTTGGAGGTACGCCGAAAGGAGTATGCCTACTCAAATAACGGTACAACCATTGCAACACAGAATAATGTTCTGTTGGAACATGGAATTTAGAGCAAGTGTTTCAGTGAATATTTTTTGGAAATGGATTGCACGTCGTTGAGGATTTGGATTGTTCGATGAAGGTTTTATGGTTCACATTTTGGTTTTGTGCATTAAACTTGTTTTGTAAACTTGGAATTTTCTTACAGGTTCAGAGACTTTTGAGTAACTTCAAGGGTTACTTCCTGAGTATGGATAGATGACATTTATAAGTTTGGTTACAATAATATAGCATTGACTATTTTATGCAAGATGAACGGTTTCTCATTTAACTACACTTTCTAAATAAGAATGTTAAATATTGTGCTAACTGAAGTGTTGCACAAAACCCAAACAAACAAAAAAAGAGAGCATATTAAGCAGTGTTTTAAAAACCGGACCGGCCGGTCGGACCGGTCGAACCGGGAACCGGCCAGGTAACCGGTCTGGTTCAATAGTCGGATCGGATATGCCATCAAACCGGTGAAAACCGGGAAAACCGAAAAACCGGCTGTTTAATTGCTTTTTTTTTTTAACTTTTTTTTAAACTTTGTTTGGAATGGAATTCTTTATAATTTTTTTTAAACTTTTTTTTAACATTTCTTTTAAAAAAAATTTTTAACTTTTTTTTTAATTTTTTTTAATATATTTAGTAGTGTATTACTTAAATAGCATTCTCACATAGTTTTTTTCGTTAGTGACAAATTAAAAAATTTATTGTCTATTTGTTATCTTTCCTAATAAATTTTCTTAAATAGCATAAATATATTAAATTTTATTTGATTTTCTTTTTTAGGAGGATCCTATTTTGAATTAAATTTGGTACACATTGGAGTTATTTTGTTATAAACTATTCAATTAGATTACGTTGTAATTAGACTTTGTTTAAATTATGTTGTAATTAGATTTTGTTTGCAATTAGACTTTGTAATTTTTTAACTATTTTGTTATGTGTGATACCTTTGTTTAAAATTTGAATTTAAGTTATGAAATTGTGAATTTATGATATGATATTTTTAAAAAATTTAAAAGTTAGTTATATTTTTTTAGAGACTGAATCATCCGGTTCGACCGGTTTTATACCTATATAATGACAGGTCTATTCAACCCAGTTATCCGGTTTAATCCGGTTTGGTAGTGCGGTTCGACCAGTGACCCAGTGGTTCGACCGATAAACCAGTGACCCAGTACCTTCACCGGTTCGATGACCGGTCCGGTTCTTAAAACACTGATATTAAGAGCCATATTTCTATTGGTATTTCGTATACCGAAATGTTTAATCCTAATAAAAATATTTAAATAAACTCTTCTATTTTTTAATCCGCTAACAATAATCAATTGTATTAGGTATATTTTCTTAAAGAATAAATTTAACACTTATTTTAAATCTTAGTCCTCTATTATTTTAATTTAATAATTTTAATTGATCAATGAGTAAAATATTTTTAAATAATTATAAAAATCACCATCATCAAAATTATATATAATGGTTAATGATTATATTCGGACAAACTACTGTTGTCATTTTTACAAAGTACTTAAATTAAAATTTCTACATCAAATAAAAGTAACAATGTTTTATATTGGTGAATGCGTTTTATTTTTATTTGACATTATTAATAAACTAAAAAAAATTTCTCTAATTAGAATATTAATAAGTTTTCGGTTAAATTTTGAAACTAATGATCCGTTTGTTTTTCTTTATTTTTTTAAAAAAATTTATGTGAAATCTAAGGTGTGTCATCACTTAAATGGTTCACGGTGAACCATGAAAAACAACCATTGGATTAAGAAACTATAATATATGGTAATGTATCACTCATATAGAATAATTTTCTGCTGTTTCTCTCTCATCGTATTGGCTTACTAGTTCCTAGCACCACTGTGACTCTCAAATCATCATCTTCTTTTCGATTACAAAAGATTTCTTCTCTTTTTTAAGTTCTTTTTATTTATGTTGTCATTATCTTTTAGAAATCTTCATAATTTAATGGCTTAATAATGAATAACCGTTTATATTGGCCTAATAATGAATAACCTTAATAATTGTATCCTCTGATGTCTATTTATATTTTAATAATATGGATGATAAACTACAAGAAATGAAATGACAGAAAAATAATTGAAAGAACCCAATGTCTTATTTTTCTATGGATATTTTTTAAGCATAGTTGAAAAAGCATGAGAAGGAAGATTTAGATACCTAGAAAAAGTAGCATGAAGTCGTGTTAAACTAAAATAATAATATGGATATATGGTGGTGCAACTATCAGAGGCGTGAAATTTTGTCTTCACCTACCGTTTGTGATTATGAAACATTAGTGATCAATGTTACAAGACGGTTACAAGCCGAAAGACAAAATTGGAATTTGGAATGCACCAAGAGAGATGAAATCTAGTTGGTTCAGTGGTGATTGGCGTTGGATTTGGTAGGGAGAATCACGGTTCGATCCCCGCAACTGCGATCGGGAGGGGGCTTGACCCACTTGATGCCAGAGCTGTTCCCCGAACCGGACTAAACCGATGGTTATAAAAAATATATATATATATATATATATATATATATATATATATATATATATATATATATATATATATATATATATATATATATATATATATATATATATATATATATATATATATATATATATATATATATATATATATATATATATATATATATATATATATATATATAATGTTATTATATGAGGATTTAAGGAATGATGATTTTATATGTAAATGCTAATTTAAGATGTAATCTTTATATTCTCCATTATTAAATCTGCTAATGTTTAACTAAATTGAATAACGGTGATTGGTGCAAGCATTTAAGGAACTGTGCTAAAGAAAGAGATAAAATTATTTGGTGCAAGGGTCCCTATCATAATCTAATAAACTTATTTGATCCAACGATGATTAATAATGGTACATGGGTGAGGGATTTACTTGCATCCTCACCCTAGAAGCAACCATTTTTATAGTGTAAAAAAATTTTGTGTAAATAAAAAATTACAAAAAAACTTTGAGAAAATGGGGATGTACTCACAGTGTAAAATATTTGTACGCTGTCAACCAATCATTACCATGTATCTGATTAAGTCACTATTTTATTTTTTAAAAAAATTAATGACATGGTAGATTGATAGTTTTATATTGGATGATAATGTAAAGCTATTTTACAATCTTTGTGTATATCTATTAAACCCAATTTTTTTTCGTAAAAGCTTAAATTTAAAATTTGTTTTGAATAGTTATTCTTATTTTAGATATTTCATCATTTTAATAAAATAAATTAAAATCAAAATTTCAAAAAATTATTTAATTTTGTTTAGGGTTTAGGTGTAAAGAAATTTTACACCGTCAGTAAATCACAATCGTTAATTTATTAAAAGTGTTTGACTTTTATTTTAATTTTTTTAAAAGTAATATAATTAAGTGGTTGTGATGCATTAACAGTGTAAAATTTTTTACACCAACAGTGCATAGCAATTAAACTCTTATAAAAATTATGATTTCAATTAGGTTTTAATTTTAAATAATGTGGATTCATGTAAAAATTAGTATTTTAATTTAGAAAAAAATATTAAAAAATTTATAATATATAGAAAGACAATTTTATAAGATTTATTTTTAAAAATATAAATAAAAATCCATTTTTTTAAACTGAAACAAACATACCCTAAAGCAATTGCAAAATAATCATTGAAGAATTATTTTATTTTATTTACAAATTCTGTTATTAACAATATAAATTTTAACAATTTAAAAACTAAAATTTAAGAGAAAAGCTATTAAAAAATAATTATTTTATTTTACTTTCAACAACGAAAAAAGTTTTAATATATATCCCTTCTAAACCTATTTTTAGAGTAAATCACCAATAATCATATATATATATATATATATATATATATATATATATATATATATATATATATATATATATATATATATATATATATATATATATATATATATTTGAAAAGTACCTATGTATTTATAGGTTACATTTTAAATTTAATAGTTAATATTTAAATTTATATTACTATTGTTGTCTAAAATTAAATAACAAATATTAATCCGTAAAATAGTCATATATAAAAAATATTTTTAAACAAGTACTATTATTATTTTTAAAATGTATCAAATATTTTATTTCTTAAATTTAATGCGAATTAAGTTTCGGTCATGACTATATCAAATATTTTATTTCTTAAAAGAATCGTTAAGCGCACAAAAAAAGAAAAGGAGCAATAGCAACAAGCCCCAACAATAGCGTTTGTTAGCGTAGAGGGAATAATAGAGATATGGTGTTTTCTTCCAACCCTTTCGCGCTAAGCGTTCCCGAACCCGCCTTCGAATCCTGGCTTCGCGACACCGGCTACCTTGAAATCATCGACCAACGCACCACCGCCGTCGCCGAAGCCACCACCACCGTCAACTCTAACTCCTCCCCATTAGCACCCGTCACTTCCATCTCCTCCCGAATCCTAACCCTCTTATCCTTCGTCACTCTCAATCCCTTCGCCAAACTCACCGCCGATGATTTCTCCGGCGACACTCCTTCCTGGTCACGCTCTTTCGTCGGCTCCCCGTCGTCGTATTCCTTTCCTTCGAATCCATCACAAGCTCGCTTCCGTGTTCATGAAAATGTTAAGCGATATGCTCGGAACTATGCTTATCTCTTCGTCGTTTTCTTTGCTTCTTCACTGTAAGTACTCTCTTCATTCCTTTTCTTAATCAATTAATCTCTTTCTTGTTACAAGATGAAATTGAATTAAAAAAAAAACACTTTTTGACAATTTTAGGTACTGATTGGATTGATTTATTGAACTAATGTGATTGATGGTTTCAGTTTTTGGGATTATTTTGAAGTATAGTTGATTTTGAGTATGAAATTGTTTATATTATAGAGTTAATTGGTGATTTCATTTATTTGAATACTTTATTTTTTGTTAATTGATGTATTTTTTTACATTATGATTGTGTATAAAACTGTGTTTTTTGTTCTTGATGGTTGCAGGTATAAGATGCCACTTGCTCTTGTTGGGTTGATATCATGTTTGGCATTGTGGGATTTCTTCAAGTTCTTTAGTGAGAGATGGGGATTGGATCAATATCCTGTGGTTCGGCAGTGCTTGCTTCGTATTGCCCAATTTGGTGAGTAATAGTAATTTCTTATATCAGGATGTTATCTGTGTTGTTTTGTTTTTGTTTTGTTACCTTGGTTTCTTCTTTTTATCGTCTTGGTATGATGATAATAGAAGAACAATTGCTAGTTTGTGTTAGTCGTGATTCTGTTGCAATTAGTTGTTATAATTGGTTTTACTTTGTTATTTCTCGTCTCTATAAATACGTTTGCCTCGGGGCCTTTGATTCTTCACAAATGAACTGGTTTTCAATTGGCTTTACAAACACAAAACATGGTTTTTCTTGTGGATTTTGCCATAGTCTGATTGAGGTGTGATAAAACAATAGAATCTAATGGACATGTGCTGCCTGTATTGAACTTTCAATTGAATCGGATACTCTTTCCACCTCATGAAAAGAAGGGAGAAAAAAAATCCCCTTGCTCTTTTTTTATGGTAATAAATCCACTCGCTCTCTTCCTATGTCTGTGTAAAAAAAATTTAATCTATTATATAGTTAGCCTTATGATTTTTTTTTCTAGCAAGTGTCTTGGGCTGAATTCATATGGCATCTGTTTTCTGTGTATGTTTTCTTTTCTTTTTAAATATGTGTGGTGCTTTGCTTGTGAATGCTGGAAAGATATTAGATATCTGTAGCTTGATGATGTTCATAAGGTTAACTGAAAACTGATGTTTCTGAATCTCATCTTTTGCAGCAACAGCAGTTATTCTAATATTTTCCAATGTTCAAATGGCTCTCTTCTGTGCCATAAGTGTCAGCTATGCAGGTGAGTCTATATTTGTTCTTTCAACTCTCACACCTTAGTCCTCTTATTATTGGATTCTTAAGTTTTTGCTTAAAACATATACATGTAGGTGTGATACTGCATGCTGCTTTTCGGAAGTTGACCCCTGCACAGCGGCCTTCGGTGGTCAGAGGCGGATAGTCGTTTGATCAAAGAAACAATGGTCCACTTGCCTTTAGACGATTCAAGTTGCTCTGATATAGAAGGTAGCTCTTACAGTGAAGAAGGGAACAGGAATTTAGTACAGAAGATAGTGCAATGTAGAGTTCATGGAACAGGTATAGGCTTAAGTTTTGAATAAGGATAAAACTTAGGTAAAGTTCTATAAGCATTGTTCCTATTGTTCTTCACTAAAAATGAAGCATAATTATCACCAACAATTTTGAAAGGGCATAAAAAACTCACCCCTGTGAAAGAAAAAGATTGTCTCTTTGTGAGAGGAACTTCAAGAAAAGTGCTTGCAACTCTAGATGTTATTGTTTAAATTATTTTACCATTTTAATTTTTTTCAGAAATTTCTACTTAATTTGGTTGCTCAACTCACTTTAAGAGACGATAACACCAACTAATACTTGCTTTTGCTTAACTCATTCAAGCTCTTTATTAATCTAAAGGTATGATTAATCAATTTAGTGAGCCTGGTAAATATAAAAGAATGTTTTTGGAGAAATACTCTGCATGTCATGTTCATTTGAAGACATTTGTATAATTATTAGATACTTTAGCGGCAATACCTTACACAAATGAATATTTCCTCTTCACAATTTTGGGCAAACGTAGTCCTCCTCAATTTCTGGTTATTTTTTTATTGAGTTCAATCTTTGTTATGGTAGGCAAGGCTAGTTTAACCTTTTTGAGGTAATGCTTGAATAATTAGATTCCTCGTTCCATTTAACTTCTTGGCAAACAATTATACAAGATTCAGATAGTACTTCTCCCTTTCATTTTTAAAATAATTGGTTTTGTCTCCCATTTTGTTGTTTCTACCTCCCAACAATGTGTTAGGAGAAAACTATATCTGATGTGTCTAGAATGGTGTATTTGGACTAATTGATTTTTACAAAAGGGATTTAAACAGCTCTTTACTTATTTAGGAGAGGGATTAAACGCTATTGAGGACTAATTATTGCAAATCTAATCCTACATTGATTATGGGCTAATTTTAAGTAAAAAAAATATATAATTTTGTGAAATTCTCTCCTTCTCAATCAATACTCCAAGAGCTTTTGAATAATTTAACAATGTTATTTGGATTGTAGTGTTTGGAGCATGTTTTTGAAGTTAAGATTTTAGAATTCAAACAAATATAATAAACTATTTCATTTAAATCAAATTTTACAGCACAATACATTAACAATATTAACAGCACATCAACTTAAAATTATAAGTGTCAATTAAACACAAACACATGCGATCATAAACAACAACAACGTTACCAATACAATTTTATCCTATTAAATGGGGTTGATTATTTGAATTAAAATTCTTATTATTCTCTTATAGTTTTTCAAAATTTTCATTTACCTCTAATTGTTTGATTTTTTAATCTAAATTATTCTTTTTATAATATAATCTACATGTTTTCTATCTACATGCACAAATCACTTAAGTTTATCTTTCATCATCTTTTATATTATATGTGCAATTCCGAATACTCTCTAATATTATCATTTTGAATTTTATCTTATCTAGTCTTACTATACATCCAACGCAACATCTTCATCTCTATTGCACTTATTTTATTCTCATACTGATTTTTAACTGCTCAACATTTTGTCTCGTACAACATCCCATATCTTGTCGATGTTCGATAAAAAAATTATAGCTTGAGAGGTACTTTTTTGTTACATAAAATTATTGAGGTCCTCCTCCATTTCAGTCACCCACCTTGAATTAGATGGTTTACATTCCTTTTATTTATTCATTTTTTGTATTACGAATCCAAAATATTTAAATCGTATGACTTATGGTATAATATGGTATTCAAATTTAACCTATAAGTTAGAAACAGTTCTCTTTAGTAAACTTACATTCCATATTTCATATTCTTCGTCTTACTTCTTCTTAGACGAAAGTCATGTATTTCTAAGGTTCGTCTCCAATCTCTTATTCAAGTCATCCGTCAATTCTTTAAGTAATATTATATCATATGCAAAAAGCTTACATCTTAGTGTCAGGTCTTGAATGTGTTTCGTGAGTACGTCCAACATTTGAGTAAAAATATAAAGGATTAGGATTAAACCTTAGTGCAATTTTATTATAATAGAGAAATCGTTCGTCGCTTCATCATGTGTTTACACACTAGTCGATACTCTCTCATATAGATTATGAATAGCCCTAATATAAACCATCCTAACTTCCTTTCTTTCTTCTTCATGATTTTTCACAAAATCTCTTTATGCACTTTATCATACGCCTTCTTCAAGCCAATGAAAATTAAGTGCAGGTTTTGTTGGTCCATCTAATGCTACTCCATCACATTTTCGTAATAGATTGATTATTTTCATAGTCGACCTCCCAAGCATAAAATCAAATTGATTATTTGTAACTTGAGTCTCTTTTTTAGTCTCTGTTTGATCACTCATTCTCATAATTTCATGGTATGACTCATCAGCTTAATACTCCTTTAATTTGTACAATTTTGTATATCCTTTTTGTTCTTACAAATTGTAACTATAGCGCTTCTTCCCCATTTATCCAAGATTTACTTTGACCTTATAATTTTGTTAAATAGTTTGGAGAGTTACTCAATGTCTCAATCTTTAAGAATTTTTCACACTTTGGTAGGTATATTGTCTGACTCGTCCGTCTTAGTGTTATTTATTGTTTATAACACTTATTTTACCTATTATTTTTTAATCTGACAGTATGTAAAAATTGTTAGAACACAGATTGCCCTCAACCACCCCAAGACCCCAATACACACAGAGTCTCCAAAGAAAATATTTAACTACCCTTCACAATACTATAAAATAAGAGTACAAGAGAAAATATAAAAAGTCAAATACACTGTTAAAGTACTTTTAACTGTTACATCTTGGAGCGAATAAATTGAATCCTATATATAGTCTTGGACTCCCTCTTCCTTCACAAAACTAAGCGATGTGGCACTTAAATTTTTTTGAATCCTGTATATAATCTTGGACTCCCTCTTCCTTCACAAAACTAATCAATTTGAGACTTCTTCAACATGTATATTTTCAACCAACTCCAATAGAACTGACTTATTTATCCATACCCATTCACGATAATGTCGGAACACTTGCTTATTTTTCACGACATTCAGGCAGCAATGCAACAATCCTTGTTCTTTTGACACAATACTGGAGACATACAATATGTTGCTTACGAGCAGTGACATATTATCCACATTATTACAAATTTAGTTCATGTCATAGAGATTTAACATAATTAAACGTTAATTCTCAGTCGCTTAACACAACCATCTTCTTTTACCCCGACTTCAAATCGGCTATGCATGACAAGCTAAAATAGGCAAGATTTTACGATACATGTTTAAATTTCATCAAATATCTTGAGACTAACCAAAATACTTATCAAATAATGAAAACATGACTATTATATCATTATCGTTTTAAGGTTGCATGTTAGTGAAACAAACACATTCATCAACGTCGATTGACGAACATTGATACTCAACATTGATCATCTTTTGTGTCGCGGTGGTTGAGACGACAATTTTGTTGGTCTTTCTAATTATACAATGTAACATCAACATTGATCATAAATAAATGAGGGTTATACACACAAGTTTATGTGAATTGTATTCATGATCGTCTCAAATTATTTATAGGTTTTGTATAAGAAATTGAAGATAGTTTTAGATAAGTCGAAAAAATATTTAAAATAATTTTATTTAACCGTAAATTAATCTTGAAATATGTATAAAGTTTTTTTCTACCATTACTTATGACCTGTTTGTTTCTGCGTTAAAGGGAAAAAAACGTGCGTTTAGCCTGATGCTCCAAATTGGAGCTTCTATGTTTTCCACGTTTTTTCAGCCTCGGGACGTGAGAAATGGCATGCAAACGCGGGTCCAAACACATGCTTAATCATAAAATGCAAATCCTAAAAAAGACATTATTCCAAACTAAAAAGATATTATTTTCTTTTTTTTTTTTAATTTACGAAAGACCTAATTTATTCACTTGCGCACTTACATTTCAAAATTCAATTTTCACGTGACGCCTCACTCGAGTTTCATATCTCCCTCCAAAATCTCCTTTCCCGGAACATTGAAGGAGCCCATCCATCGGAGAATCATGGCGTCATCTTCGCACGGCGGCGCTTCTGGTCGGATAAAGAACTTAGCTGCTACCTTCGGCTCTGATATTCAACCTTTCATTTCTGTAACTCTCAAACCCCCTTTTTTTCTACCCTTCTTTTTTAGGGTTTTCTTTATTTCACACCATCAGTTTCCTCTCAAAGGAACATTTTCATGTTTCTACGTAAAATTTAAGAAAATTTTTAACGACTCATTATGTTTAATTTTTCTGGGTTTGCTTTAGGATATCCGAACAACAGTGGGCGTGATGAAGAATATTGCAGTTCAATTGGAAAAAGACAATCTTCCGGACAAGGTTTTTTAAATAGTATCTGTTTAAAATGGCTGTGACTGATGGAAAGTTCAAGCTTTTTTGTTTGTTATTGGTTTTGGAATATTGTTCATGTGATAAATGAAAAGTGAAAGTTATTTTAGGTGAAGGAAATGGAAGATGCTGTTGTGGAGTTAGTTGAGTTATCTGAACACAGTGTGCATTTTTCATCTGCTGTTCAAGCTTTTGGTAATAGATACCAACCTGGAGAACAGGTTATCAAATCTCATCACTTAATACTTATCAAGTTATCATTTAACTATTGGATAAATTATATGAAGCAGATACACCGGAAACACGACATTGACACAGACAGTCGACACCGGTCATAATTTGAGAAAATGAATAAATTGAATGTAATCACAATCACAAGTGTCGGTGTCAGTTTTGGACACCGATACAAACACGGACACACCGTTTTTCTGAGGTGTCGGTGTCAGTTTTGGACACCGATACAAACACGGACACGCCGTTTTTCTGAGGTGTCGGTGCTACAGAGGATAAATAAATGTAACATCAAATGGTTAGTTAGGTTAGTTATTAATCTGTTATCTTAGTTGTTTGACCTTATTAGTCCTTTTCTCTGTATGTAAAATCCAATTATCATCAATATAGTTGTTTGGTTGTGTTCATATTTGTTATAATGACACTAACACCGCCTTTGTCCAAATGCTAACTTTTCTTTTGATGTTGCAAATATGCAGTTGACTGATTTTCATAAGGTACTCGAAGATGAAATTTTGCAGTATAACGCCAATCGAAATTCAGATGTTCAAAAACACCCTTTAGTGCGGCAGTTTAAGGAAGCTGTATGGGTATGTTTCTTGTCAATATTAAATGTCGGAAGATTCTTATCCCTCGCTTTCTTCTCCCCATTTTCGTTGGTGTTAGTACGTAGTTGAATATGTCTAATTCTTGGTGTTAATACGTAGTTGAATATGTCTAATTGTACATCAAGTTTATTTCTTTTCTCTCTTTTGGTCAATCATTACTCAGTGAACTTCCCTACTTAGAATATATCTAATGGTATTAAAGATTGTGAAGCCTATCACTCATTCAGAGTGTTCTCTTCTCCGCTGAGTGCTGGCAGTGACTGGAAAAAATAGAACTGCAACTTCTGTCTTTGGTTAGAATATATAATTGCTATGACCTTAGTTGTCATCATTGTTTACAATAATAGGATCCAAGTCAATAGATTGACATATTCCCACCATTGGGTGTGCTTTAACACAAATGACAGAAATATTATATGTCAACTTTCTCATGAGGTGTGATTTAGTACACTGTCTCACACGTGCGCGCACATACACATTGAGTACTTGTTAATGTCATTTTGGAAATTTCTGTTTCCACGATCTTGTTGAAAAATAAAAGCAGTTTATGTAACATATGCAATATCTTTTTTTATGAAGTACTGACATATTTCCAAGTTACTTCTCAAAACTGTTATTCAATTCAAGGAACAATCTAATTACTTTTTGTTTATCTTTTTGTTTAGAAAGTGCATCATGAGGGACAGCCAATGCCAGGTGAAGAGGAGGAGGACATTGTAATGACCAGTACCCAATCTAATATTTTGAATTTTAAATGTCCATTGAGTGGAAAGCCTATTACTGAGCTTCAAGAACCAGTTCGCAGGTACCACATGAATTATTCAAAATATTAGTAGCTTTTTATACTCTACATTCTTGTATTTACATCTCGAGGAGGTAGATGCACCTTTGCTTTCCACACTATTCCATATTCTATTGTATGTAGTTAGGTAGTTCAACACAATTTCTGGATTTCGACAAAGTTACAAATTTAAGTTCAAAATTTAGTAGGCTAGGAGTTTTCTCACTTTGTTCAACGGTGAATGATGATAATGGTTTATGACATGGTTGATAAACTACAACTTAAATACTCTTTAAGTTAGCAACTAGGTAAGCCATGAGAGACAACACAGCTATTGATTATACAAGTAGACCACTAGAAATAAACTCTGAACGAAATCTATATTGCCAATGCACTTGAAGATGTGGTATAGATTTCGGAACCAATTGGACTGATAAGACAAGTGGAGACGTGAATGAACAATGTAATTTCTTGAAATACGAGACAGCTATGATCAAACCTTGATGGTGTGGGATAGAGTTTTTTTTTTTCTTTTTTCTGAAAAAGCCAAAAAGTTATGTTAATACAACTATTCTAGCAGAAGGCGTGCCCATAATAAGAAGCCGTCAAAGATACGCTATAGGATTTAAACAGTTGTTGGGATAATTCTCAGAAATCACCACAAATTAGTTGGTTAAATCTTTCTTTAACAATCAAAGAAGTGATTGGAAAGACTGCAAGACAAACAAAGAACAATATTAAACCAAATTGAAAAATCAGAAAGCAGTAAAAAAGAACGCAAGAGAATTTACGTGGTTCGATCATAAAGCAATGTGCTTTAGGTCTGGTCCACGGTAGCCACTATTCTTAATGATCTTCCTTTCTTTTGAGGATTACAATCTCTCTACACACAGGTTTTTCCTCTCAAGTTTTTAAGTAGAAGAAATTGTGATCTAGGTATGAATCAGAAACTAGCTATGTTTAACCAACAAACTACTTATAACCTAAGTTAGCTAACCAGCTGCTGTAACAGAAATGGTTACAGTTTGTTAACAAACGGAATTTGCTAACTAAAACAGAGTGTCGAGATGCCACACATAAACAAAACAATGTGGCCAAAACAAACCGAGAACTATTGGTTAGTATTAATGTTTAACTTTGTTTTGTATTATCTTGGGACCAAATATTACTGTAAGTTTTTATGTGTTTTTCACTCAAACACTTGTTTTGTGGATTATCTTCTAAATGTATTTGGATATTGATATTGATTGATATATATTATTATGCTTGTTACTAATTCTCTTATTCATTGATGCAGCATGCAATGCAGGCACATTTATGAAAAACAAGTGATAATGCAATATATCCAGTCGAAGAGTAACCGTACTCGATGCCCAATACCAGGTATTTAGTTATTTTTTAATAACCTTGACACTTACTTTATGCCATCATTGCATTGCTTTTCAACCAAATCATTGTATACTAGGTTGTCCAAAAGTGTTGGATGCAAATGTGCTGGTACAAGATCCATCGTTGGCTGTGGATATTGATGAAATGCGAAAAATGAACAGCAAAGAAACTAATGTAGAGGATTTCACCATGCTTGATGAAGATGAATGAACGATAAAACCAACTGGTGATATGTTTTTGTCTGTAAATTCTGATAGTTTTGGACTTTCACTTTGTGGCCTGTATTAGTATTTTGGCATTTGTTTATTGAAGTGGTTTATTGAAGTAAGTTTCTGACTTTGTTTTTCATTTCTCATCGTTCAATCATACAATATTGTGCTCCCTCTACTTAACCTGTTATCTTCTATTTATAATTATTGTTTTTCATGTCCTACTACCGGGTCTTTAGTTTAGATATAAATAGGAGAGCAGGCGGATCAGAAAAAACCAATTAAATCGACAATTCAAACCAAACCAAACCGAAATAAAACCGATTGTTTATGGTTCAGTTCTCGGTTTTAGTTTTTAGGAACCGCTAAACCGATGAACCGAACCAATGGAAATAATTACGTTATAAATCTTTTATTTCACCTATCAATAAGCTCAAATTTTATATCATTCCAACCATTCTCTATTTTTGTTTTCACTTTCTTCCTTTCAGCAAATCACGCATCTAGAATCAAACTCTAAAACATAAAAAGTGAAAATCATAAGTCACAGAAATTTGCTTTCACTAAACTATTTATCTAGTTGCAGCCTCAAATGTTGCTCTCACTATCCTCATTATGATATGTTTTGGTCTCCTTCTTCTTGTTCAAGTTCTCTTCGTTAATTTTTATATTTGTTTTTACCTTTTTGGTTTCTTCTTCAACAAAACTCCTTCTAGTCTTGTTACAAAATAGTTTTAATGTGTATTTAACGTGTGAAACATGTTAATTGATGCGTGTTTTTCTGTGTTCTATTTGTTAAGCTTTCAAATCAATTTCTAACATTCTGATGCCAAGTTTCAACTTTATATTTTATAGTGTATTTATTTCATGATGCAATGAAATCATGTCATTGTTTTTTATGGATTAAGAGCAACTTGTAAGCTGTTTGAAAAAATAGAGCATGAAATAAATGACATGAAATGAATTATTTTAAAAAATAATAGCATAAAGTACACCGAAAAATACGATAGTGGAGAATATATTGATGAATATAATGTTTGAAAAAAAAACATTAAAAACCCATCAACCAAACCAAACCGGTTAGTTTGGTTCGGTTCTATTTTTGAAACATGTTAAAAACCAAGTCAAACCAAACCAAACTGATGAAGATATTATTGGTTCGGACCTTTCTTATACCAAAAATCGTTCCAAACCAATCCGATTACACCCCTAGATATAAAATAAAAGGTTAGAGGCATGTCCGTTTCAATTTCGTTATTGAGAAATAATAAAATAGTTATTTTCTTTAAATAGATTAATTTTTTAAACAAATCAATGCTACTCCCTCCGTCTCATAATAGGCGTCTTCTCTCCTATTTTTATTTCTCTCAAATTATTTGTCCTTTTAAAATACTAATGTAATATTTTATTATTTCTTTCCACTAACTTACCTTTATTTATTGTATTTTAAATCATGTAACTACTCCATTACTTATTAATCCCACTAGTTATTATTAATAAGTTATTTCAATAAATGACATTCATTTTATCATTGAAATCAACACAATTAATCATTATCTTAAAAAGTGTTAAAATCGCAACAGGCATACATTGTGCCTCCATTCTAGCAACCTCCTTTGATGAGACATCCACAAAATCAACAACAGCAACAAAACGAGTATCAACAACAAAATCAACACAAACCTCAAAAGAACCAAGAGAGGAATTATGTTCGCTTTGATCCCGTACCTATGTCATACAACCAAATATTACCCTACTTGATTCAGAGAGGGATGGTCGAACTCAAGGCCTTCAAGTAGAGATGTCAAAATGGGCTATCCAGCTATAAACGGGCCGGCCCTAACATGCTCTGGGTTTTTTAGGGTTGGGCCAAAAAGGTCCTGTGTAATATGGACTCGTGAATTACTACCCGAGTCCGGCCCTAGATGGACTTCGGGCTACCCAGCCCTAAATGGGTTTTTTATTTTAAAAAATTAAAATAAAAACTCCATAATATTTATAAATAAAATTAAAAATCATATTATTTTAAACATAATACATTTTTAAGTACTATATTATCTCTTATAAATACAATAATGTATTTTTAAATACAATATATGTCTGAATTGTATAAAATAATACTTGAATATTTAACATAAGAGAAAAACTAATATAATACGATGAAAGAATGTTTGATTATATTAATGTATAATATTTAAAAGAGAAAGATTGAATAAAATAGAGATAAAATTTAGCGAGGTGAGAAAAATCAATGTGCTATTTTGAAATAAAACAATATAAATATTAATATATATTTTTTAAAATTTATAACTATGCGGGCCTAATGGGCTATCCACGGCCTATATTGCTAGCCCTAATGGGTATCGGGCTTTTCATGGCTGAACTAAAAAAGCCCTGAAAAATACAGACTCTAATTTTAAGGCTTAATCCTAATGATTTTTCTGGTCTGGTGGGTCGGTCCATATGGGCTAATCCATTTTGACAACTCTACCCTCAAGCTTATGATACTAGGGATGGACAACAATCGGTTACGGTTAGGTTCGGATAAAAAAACCCCAATCCGATCAAACCAACAGACCAGAATATCACATCCAATTTCGTCCATCTGGTACCTCGGTTAAGGCGGTTTCGGCTTAAACGGGTTTTCGGTTATTCTGATGGGTTGTTGCGGTTTTAAAAGTATAAGAGAAAGAGCTAAAAAAACACACAAATTTTCAGCAAAATCAACCACTTATGTTGCAATTTTTCCACCATGTATTTCTTCTCCATTTCCATCTTCTTCTTAAAAAAGATAACAATCTAGCAGTGACTGTTGTATTTTTTTCCTTCGTTGAAGCAAATACATGGAAAAGATAAACTAAGATGCAATAGTAATGGATCCTGATCTAGTGATAGGCATTTAATTGTTGCTATTTTTTGCATTTAATTGAACATGATTGGTGGTGGAAAATCATGTGTTAGTGTATGTGACTGGAAGAAAAAAAAAACGAGGATGAAGGAAACAGAGAAAGAAAAGAGATGAAAGAAGATTAAGATTTTATACAAGTGAGTCTAATAAACAAATTAATTTTTGATTAGGTAAAATTTGATAGTAATCACTAAATATAATGTATATTTTAATGTTTAAAAGTAATTATTGTAACTTAAAGAAATGAAAGATTGGACTTGTGAATGAGAACTATCATGAGTTGTATTATGCAAATAATAGCCCTATTCTGTGCAAAGAGCAGCCTATTGTCCGAGTGCATTAGACTAAAAGTATTATTAAATAATTTTTTTACTATTGAACGGTCGGTGTTGGATTTCGCTGGATTAAAACTGTCAATCCGATTTCGTCAGTTTCAATCCATTTGTAACTCAAAAAATGTAATACGTGAACCCGTAAACCATTCTGAACCGACCCACTCTTTTATTTTCCATTGGTTACTACTGGTTTCGGGCGACAATGGATTTTTTGTCCACCCCTATATGATACTACCATACCTACCTACTTGTGATGCAAATGCCATATGTGAATTTCATGCGGGAACATCCAAATATTCCACTAAAAACTACAAGGCCTTAAAATTTATAGTTCAAGAGCTAATTGACATCAAATTATTATCCTTTAAAGAAGAGGGTCTGAATGTAAAGAACAATCCAATGCCCGTTCATGTTGGCCCGTCTGTGAAGGCTGTTGAGGAATCCGTAAAGTGTGATGTGATCAAAAAAGTAAGAAGTGTGAAAACTTCATTGTTTCTGATTCGCAAAAAGTTGTTAAAGCGTGGTATGATCCCAGAGGTCCATGCCAGTTGTGAAATATGTCTGGATGATCTAGACAATTGTGAAGAATTAAAGAGATGCCTTCAAAAGCTGATGGATCAAGGGTTGTTTAGATATGCAATGTGAAAGACGATGAAAGCATTGCCACCCTTGAACCCTTTGATGATAAAACCAAGAGGGGTCAAAGACCTCTTGAGATCCCATATCCAAGAAAGTATGCTTAATTGCCATTAAAACGAATGTCTCACTTAGCCTTTTGTGTTCCAACTCCATTCCCTTTCGAGAGCATGAAAGCAATTCCCTTGAACTACAATACTACAACTTATGTGAAAATTTGAAACAGAAGCAGGGAAAGAAAACCATTGATAATAACACAACCCAGTGTCACTAATTTAGCTGGTACTGGAGGAATGACTCGCAATGGTTGAGTATTCACTCCCGAGCAATTGCAAAAAAAAGAAATATGAGACACCGGCAAGGTCCTCAAAAGGGAGAGAAATTTTAGACTCAGACAAGGAACATGGACCATCGAAATGGACCGTGTCCCAAGATGAGGTTGAAGAATTTCTTAAGATCAACAAGAAGAGTGACTATTAGGTAATGGATCAATTGAATCACATTTCGTCCAAGATATCCATCTTATCCATGCTTTTGAGGTCTGAAGCACATAAAGAAGCATTGGTGAAAATCTTGAGCGCAACCCGTGTGACTTAGGATATCACTGTAGATTAATTTGATGAGTTGATAACTAATATCACTGCCAGTAGATGCTTGGGGTTCAGTGAAGAAGAACTACTAGTGAAAGGGCAAGCCCCTAATAAGGCTTTGCACATATCTATGAGGTGTCTCGACACCATCCTCTCAAGAGTTTTGGTGGATACGAGCTCGTCCTTGAATGTCATGCCAAAATCAACACTCATGAAGTTGACTGTGGAAGGAGTCCTTATGAGACCTAAGTGAGTGTAAGGGATACATCAAGGTATAGTATTACAATAAACTACAAAATTGAAATTATGATAAATTGCTCAATTCAAAATTACAACAAACGATAATATGAAAATATCTAAAAATACGACAAAACAACAAAATACACAAATGAAATTACACTGTTATCGACGAAGCAATTTCAGATGTTCCATTCCATTGCTCTTGATGGTAACATAACATTGAGGGAGACCAACTCATCATTGAGTTGGAACGAGTGATATCTAAAGCTCAAAAGATATTGATATACTCCTTCGAGTCCATTCTAAGTTTGATGAAGAAAATAAATAACATGAGGAGGACCCCCACCACTCTTGCAAATATTTTTAAAAGGTTGTTGAGAATCATTGATCGGTCAAAATCTATCTTCAAGATCAAATTTAGTTATTTGTTGAATAGAAGAATTAGTCTAAGGTTTTGACGCCCATAAGTAGTGAAAATAAAAAGATAATGAAAGCACAACTCTTGGCTTAAAAAATGACAATTTTTCCCCATTAGCGTGGCAATGAGATTATGAAGAGGCATTATTTCCAAAACATGTTCGAAGGGCCGAAAGAGAAAAATGCTTTAATAGCTTTCTTCTTATAACATACTTTCCTTGTATTTGATATTGTCTTGGTGACAAAATCATGATAACACTCCCTTCCCATTTAAGCATTCAATAACATCATTTAATTTTACACATTCTTGTTGTGACAGTTTCATTAGTGCATTCTTGCAAGATATGTTTTTTTATTCGTTCAAATGAGTTAATCTATATATCTAGACGAGAACGCTAACTGGCCATATAAATTAGGTATAGAGTCATTCTTAGCTTTGCCATTCTTCTTGCTTCCTTGTTTGGTTTCTTAATCTCCCATTATGCTTGTCTCTACTTTCTTGAACCTTCCTCCATAATTTGTATTACTTGTAGCCAACTTTTATTCATATTTTATATACTTATCAAACCTTGCAAGTAGTTTGTTGAAGGTTTATGGGCTATGATTCCATTAATTTTGGCGAATTTGGACTGTGGTTGAAGTTTGAGACTTAACTGATATTTTTTATATCATCACCAACTCTCTTGATCAGTATTGATTTTCCGCTGAACATCTCAATGTAGGATCACATTGATTTGTCTTTCCCCCGTCTGATGGACCCCATGTTTTCCACTGACTTTGTCTGTCTTTGAGATGCAGTGAAATGCGTAGAAAAGCGTCAACAAAGTTCTCCTTAGAATCCAATTGACTTGTTTCTTAGTCCTCTAAACTAAGACATAGCCCCTGATTTTAAAATGATAACAAACATCTTCCCCATGATGAAGATGAAATGCCTCAGTCGATCTCCTTCTCACTCTGATTTTGGTGGAGAACGCCTTATAGGCGACGAGGAATGTGTTATGCGTCTTCTCTAGCCTTAAGTTATTGAAGGAATAATCACTTTGATTTGTGACTAAATTCTTATGGAGAATATGAGGTGGGGAATGGCTGTAGTTTGAATTACTGGCTTCTTAAAGTTGTTTGTTTTGAAACTCCAAGGTTGTGATCTATATATTGAATGTTTCAATCAAGTTTCTCAACAAGATGTTTTGTTTCATTGTTTGTTGTATGATCCCTATAGTGAGGCTATGAGGTGCTATGTCGCCCATTTCTTGGAGTAAATATTTGTTTATTTCTATTGGTACGAGATGTCCATCATTTAGTGGGGCGGATAACAAACTTCTCAGCCTCATATAAGGTTTGATATGATTTTGTGGGTATGATGAGGAAGTTGTGAGCCAATATTTCCGGTTGGAGTTTCTTCTCACTATTTTTCTGGCCATAAATCTTCGTCGGTTGGAGTTACGAGTCGTTCTGTTTCTCTGATTTTCCATTTAGACGTTTGAGTAATGGTTGAACGTTATCTTTTGTTTCCACATGCGACTCATATGTTCCTTTCGATCAATAAATGATTATTTGATAGTAGATTTAGGTAGGTTTAGAGAGCTTTTGAATTATGAGTCCTCTATGATCTATCACTCTTAGTGGGTTAGAGATGGTACCTGCAAACGTTCTGAAGCCTATGTCAATGAATGTTGAATGAGAAAGGTATAAAGATTATAAAATTTATGTGTATCATTAACTTTTGATGTTTTCGATCCCTTATATAGAATATTTTTATTGTTTATATAGATCTATTATCATTAACCAAATAATCGCAATCAAAAGAGATATTTTATTCTTTGATCTTACATCGTTATAAAATACTAATATAAATGTTTCCTACTTGAGTGGATTTCATATATAATACCGTTGGGTCTTTGTTTGAATCCTATAGAAACAAGTTTATATCATGTTGAAAATTATGAACCTGGTGTTAACAAATACTTGAATCAATCCTAATTTAAATGATAAATTAAAATAATTATTTATCTTAATTAAAATTTTAAAGTGAATATCATATATTACCAATATAGTGAAAAAAATGTATCAATATCATCATTCATTCATGTTTGAATTTTGAAGAAGCCGTTATTCATTCTAAACCTATACATGCATACACCCCAATATCATTCACAATTGCTGATTTATTATATTTGGAGGCAAATTCACACATTTTTGGCGGCAACAATGTATTTCATGAAAAAGAAATTACACTTTTTTGCCAAAAAATAACCAATTAAGATACTCATCACAATTTCTTTTCCTAGCGCGTGTATCTCCTGTATTTCTCTCCGTACCAAATTACAATTCAATGATTTTCTATTTCAGGCCTTAGTTTATACAATAATTTTTTTTCTTCATTTTTTACAATCATATTATTTTTATATGCAATATATTATTTTTTTAAAACTTTTAAATTTTATTTGACATCAAACAATTTTTCTTTTTACAAAAAATAATTTCTGTTGAGGGTTTTAAACAAGTTAAAAATAATTTAGAACGAAGAAAACTAAATGCTAAATTTATCGTTTAAATGATAGTATAATTCATTTTTTTAAATTTAAATAAATTGTGACTCTTTGCAGAAATTTTTCAATTATAATATTATATATATATATATATATATATATATATATATATATATATATATATATTGAAAATTTATAGAAAAATTGTAAAAAAAAATATATTTTATGTATTTTACTGATTTGAATTTGGGTGAAAAAATCCGAACTCAAAGAATATGGACGTAAGCGATATTTTACCACCTGAGCAACTTTTGAGTTTAAGTTTGAATTCGATACTGATTTCAAGTGTGAATTTAAATAATACGAAACCCGCACCCGACACGTTGCCATCCTTACCTCCAATGTCCTACTACTCTTTAGGAGGGAACAAGAAAAAATATAAAATCTCCAAAACCATCGCGTGAAGCCACGCTACCTACTCGCGCTTGTTCATGAGCGAGTATATATACCTACACCCAAAAACCCTCTTCAATTTTGGTTTCTGTGTAACCCACAACACTGAACATTAGAAAAAAAAAACTTCACCGTAGAAAACTCAAAAAAGCTTCATAGAACCGCAAAACCCAGAAACCCAATATTCACCCAACAAAATCAAAACTCATAACTTCCATTCAATCCAACCCTAAATCACCAAAATATTTTTTTCTCATTCGATTTCTAGGGTTTCGCTTTCTCATAAAATTTCCAAGTTTTACCATCAAACTCACCTTCAACTGATGGCGCCGTGTTGTTTTTCTTCTCAATTAGAGTGATTCCGAACACCCAATTGGTTGTAGAAAACAATCATCGAATACCCATTTGCTAGTTTTCTACAGAGCGGAAAAAGTTTTTATTTTTCCATTTTTTCAGTTTTGTTTATCTAACTTCTTGGTGGAGTTTTATTTATATTTTGTTTTGCATTGTTGTCATGCGATCCTTAGCTTCTTCATCGGGTAGGGGTAATGGTGATTCGGGTTCGAAGGTTAGGAAGAAACATAAGAAGTTGGATGCAATATGTGAGGAAGAGTATAATCGAAACCATGGTGAGTTGAATGAGGGTGATAATTTGAATGAGGAGGGTTCAGGGGTTCGGAGAAGCTCGCGGGTTAGGCGTGTTCCGGTTGTATTTGACGCCTCACCTTCGCCTAAGAAGAAACGGCAGAGGTTAGGGAAAGATGTAATGGTGAAGAGTGTGGAAGGTGATAAGAATTTAGGGAGAGAAAATGGGGGTTCTGTTGGTTTGAGATGGAGTTTGAGGTCGAGGTCAAGGGGTAAGAATGTCAGTTTTGAAGTGGAGGAGAGAGAATTGCCACGTAGGAAAAGGAAGCTGTTTGATGAGGAGTTGGAGGTTATAGAGGTTGATAAGAATGAGGAATTGGAGGTTGTGGAGGGTGATAGGAAGGAGGAATTGGAGGTTGTAGAGGTTGATAATAATGAGGAATTGGAGGTTGTGGAGGGTGATAGGAAAGTGGAATTGGAGGTTGTGGAGGGTGATGGGAAGGAGGAATTGGAGGTTGATAAGAAAGTGGAGTTGAAAGGTTATACACGAAAAAGGTCTAGGTCGAAGAGAATGGGGAAATTTGAAGCGACAAAGTATGTAAAAGGGCTTGAGGAAAATGAGTGTCAAGCAGTGGAACTTGTAGTTGTATTGAACCAAGGGGAGGGGAGTGCTTCGGTTCCGGAGACTGAATTGGCTGATGAAAATCCAAAAGATTTGAGAGATGAGAATGCTGCTTCTGAGATGGGGAATGAGGAGAGAATTGAAACTGACAATTTGCAAGCAGAGGAATGTAGTGGCAATGTTGAACCGTCTCTAGTGGAACATGTAGAAACTGTTGATGTGGGTGATCAAGTAGAGAGTGAGAAGGAAGAAAAAGATGCAAGTGACGAGGTTGAAATTGCTGGAGTTTCAACTAAACAGGTAGATAATGAAGGTTCTGTTGATAAGGAGGTTCACATTGAAGAAAATATCTCGAAAGATGAGAATATTGGGAGGAAGGATGAGTTGAAACAAGCATCGAAAGACAAGTCTGGGTACCGATGTATCAAAGAGGGCAGACGGTGTGGTTTGTGTGGAAGAGGAAGCGATGGTAAGCCTCCAAAAAGGTTAACTCAGGATAAAGGTGAAAGTGAGAATGAAGCTTATAGCGGCTCATCAGCTTCAGAGCAGCCTACTTATGATACCTGGGATGGTTTTGATGACGAACCTGGTTGGCTTGGGCGTCTTTTGGGCCCTATTAATGATCGTTATGGTATAGCTGGAATATGGGTGCATCAGAATTGTGCTGTATGGAGTCCAGAGGTGTGATTTTAATCTAATAGTTTCTTCAATCTTGGTTTGCATCGGTAAATCAAACACATTTTCTTGAATCATGATTTTTAGCATTCGATTCTGCATATCTGTGGTTGAACGTTAGTCTAGGGCTTGAGAAAATGATTGTGCTGAATACGCCAATTCTCGTGTCCTAGTAAGAGTATTGCTAATGGTAACAATCTCCCCCTCAACCCTTGAGGGCTATTTAAAGACTTTCTAAGAAAAACCAACATAACAATCTTAACAACCACCTAACAAACTTATCAACTTGCTAACTAATTTCTATTAGCTTCTTAACTCCAATCCTAACAACTCCTCTTTATTCTAAATCCCAACATATGTAGATAAAACACTAGATTTTCTTCCTTTTACTTAATCATTTGTGTCATTTCAATTATTTAATTTTTTTTTTTTAATACAATATGGATGTTATATAATGAATATTTGTCCATGGAGATCAGAAGGTATTGTCAACTTGTGAAGTGGAATGTTCTTCTCATTCTTTATCAAAACTTTGTCACATGCTAATAATCTTCCTATTTGAAGCTTAGTCACCTTTCCAAGTAAATATTCATTTTGACAAACTCTTGCAGGTTTATTTTGCTGGCTTGGGATGCTTAAAAAATGTGAGGGCTGCACTTTGTCGAGGAAGAGCACTGAAGTGCACACGTTGTGGGAGGCGAGGGGCAACCATTGGTTGTCGTGTTGACCGTTGTCCTAAAACTTATCATTTGGTTGGCTCCATATTCTTTCTTTTGAAATGCAATTCAAAATATTCTACAAACAAAGAAAACATGTTTTTTTTTTACCAATCTTAACCAAATCTAACACTCTATCTATCTTTTGCAGGCTTGTGCAAGAGCAAATGGTTGCATCTTTGATCATCGGAAGTTTCTTATAGCTTGCACAGATCATCTGCATCTTTTCCAACCTTGTGGTAATAAATATTTAGTCCGGATAAAGAAGTTGAGGGCTAGGAAAATGATGTGGGAGACGAGGAAGCGTTCAAATGATGCTTCAAGAAAGGATATTGATGCAGAAGAGAGATGGTTGGAAAATTGTGGGGAGGATGAAGAATTTTTGAAACGCGAGAACAAGAGGCTTCAACGTGATCTATTGAGAATAGCCCCAATGTATATTGGTGGTTCAGACTCTGCTGGCAGTGAAAACTCATTTCAGGGATGGGAATCTGTTGCTGGGCTTAAAGATGTCATCCGTTGTATGAAAGAAGTTGTTATTATTCCTCTGCTATATCCTGATTTCTTTGATAATTTAGGGCTTACACCTCCAAGAGGCGTTCTTTTGCATGGGTATCCTGGAACAGGGAAAACTTTAGTGGTCCGGTCATTGATAGGTGCATGTGCTCGTGGAGATAGACGGATTGCATATTTTGCCCGTAAAGGTGCAGATTGCTTGGGGAAATATGTTGGTGATGCTGAGCGTCAACTAAGACTGTTATTTCAAGTTGCTGAAAAATGTCAACCTTCTATTATATTCTTTGATGAGATTGATGGACTGGCACCCTGCCGAACTCCACAGCAAGACCAGACGCATAGTTCTGTCGTATCAACATTGCTTGCCCTTATGGATGGTTTAAAATCTAGGGGCTCAGTTGTGGTCATAGGTGCAACAAACCGTCCTGACGCTGTTGATCCAGCACTTAGGCGCCCTGGAAGATTTGATCGGGAAATTTACTTTCCGTTGCCATCAACTGAAGACAGAGCTTCCATTCTTTCTCTTCACACACAAAAGTGGCCAAAACCAATTAGTGGATCCTTGCTTGGCTGGATTGCAAAGAAAACTTCTGGCTTTGCAGGTGCTGATCTTCAGGCTCTTTGTACCCAAGCGGCTATGAATGCGCTGAAGAGAAATTTCCCTTTGCAAAAGGTTCTATCTGTAGCTGAAAAAAGAAATTCTTCTGGTTGTAAGAACACTCCTCTCCCATCATTTACCGTGGAGGAGAGGGATTGGGTAGAGGCTTTTTCTTCTTCGCCATTACCGTGTTCCCAAAGAGAAGCTGGAAATGCTGCAAATGATGTAGTATGCTCCCCTCTTCCTGTCCAACTTATTCCTTGTTTATTGCGTCCATTATGCACTATTCTTGTATCTCTTTATCTCGATGAACGTCTGTGGTTGCCACTTCCTATATCCAAAGCCATGACATTGATTAAGGATGTAATAATTTCTGCTCTAGACAAAAAGAAAATGCCCATTGATCATTGGTGGTTGCACCTTGATGATTTTCTTCAAGAAACTAATGTTGCTTATGAGATAAGTAAGTGCCTTAGTTTTTCCGGCATTTTATCTGCCAACCATGGTTTTTCCGGTTCTTGCGATATTGTGGATCACGCCGATGACAAACCCTCCATGAAAAACCATGTTAACCTGTGTAATGGTAGATTAGCAGACATGGGAGTGACCAACAAATCAGGTTTTAGAATATTGATTTATGGTAATCCCCGATCTGGCCAGAGACATCTTGCTTCATGCCTTCTTTACTGCTTTATTGGAAATATTGAAGTACAAAAGATTGATATGGCAACTATTTCACAAGAAGGACATGGAGATATTGTGCAAGGGATTGCACAAATATTAAGTATGTTTCTTTTTCCTAGTTTTTACCTATGCAATGTTGGTTATTAACATACTATCCTTTTGGAGTTAATTGTTGACTACGACTCCGTTTAGCCTGACCTACTGTTTGCTTATTTTCTCCTCAAAGCTGGGCCAAACAGTATTTTTCAAAAGATTTTCAAGTAGTTAAATAAAGTTTTTCAAATCAAATAGGACATTTAACAATTTTATCTATCTTTCATCATTTAACTCAAATTTATCGAACGGCGTCATTTGATCAATGTAATTGACCCCAATTAGTGGAATAAGGCTTGATTCTTGTTGTTGCTGTTGTTTTGTCATTTAACTCAAATTCTATCATTCTATAAAAAAATCTTTTTAGCTAACAAATAACAATAGTTATAAAAAAACTTTAACTTTATTTCTTAAGTTCTTAATTTCATCTTTAATTCTGAAGTAGCTTTTAATGCAAAAATAAGTGAGACCAAACAGAACCTAAGTATGCTAATTAACAAAAACTCAGGGATATAATAAGCTATCCGACATTTGCTTACTGTTTGTTGAGGCTATGACTTTTGGCTAATGCTTACAAAAAGTGCTTTTTATCTCCAGCCCTTAAAAGATGTCAAGTGTGAGAGTTAATCAACTTTGTTGCTCTATGCAAAAACATGGAGGCTCAAATGCTTTATAATTGTAGTAACTTCTAGATCCAATACTGATTAGTTTCTATGTGGCAGTGAAATGTGCTAGCATGAAATCTTGTGTAATATTCATGCCTAGAATTGATTTGTGGGCTGTGGAGGAGGATTTCAAAACTGCTGAAAAGACGGATTCCTGCTCAATAAATCAACTATCATCTGCAATAGACAAGTCCTGTTTCCCACCCAGCCAAATTGTTGAGAAGGAAAATGGGATCAATACTGGGAAACACCCAGCAGATATGATCGAATTTCAATCCAACAAAAAGGCTTCATATGCCTGGATGACATTTATTGAGCAGGTGGAGTCCATTGGTTTATCCACATCCTTGATGATTCTGGTACAAATACTTTATCTTGCATTTAATAAGTAAAAAGTTTTTGACAATCGGTTCCTATAATTTTAGCGCCTTTATTTTCAATTAAATGTTTTATATTTTCATAAGCTCTGCTATTTCTTATTTCTCAGAGAGTATACATTAATAATAATACTAATTCTAACAAGATCCTTATATATATTTTTCATTTGTAACAGGCTACTTCAGAAATTCCATATCCTGAACTTCCACACAAGATAAGAGGATTCTTCAAAAGCTATCAATCAAAGGACAGACAATCAGCTCCTACTGTGCAAACAGTTCCTCAGTTCTCTCTGCAGATTGACGAGAATTTCGATCAGGACTTGGCAATCAATCTATCTGCAATAGAGCTTTTAAGAAATGTAACTGAGCAGCGGATTCAATTGATTCATCAGAGATCTCATTCTCACATGGGAGTCCAGAAGCTTGACAGAGCCTTTGAATCAATTGAAGTTTGTAAAGATAATGTCACTCAGAGAAAAGAAAACGAACCAGGCCATGAGAAGAAGGGTGAAGGCCAATTTCCTGAATCCTTGGCCAAAGTTCCCCAACCCAACAACAGTAGGTCGCTAAAAGGAAAGTCGAATCTTTTAATGGCAATATCCACATTTGGCTATCAAATTCTTCTATACCCTCATTTTGCTGAACTTTGTTGGGTCACTTCAAAACTCAAAGAAGGTCCTTGTTCTGATGTGAGTGGGCCTTGGAAGGGCTGGCCTTTTAATTCGTGTGTAATCCGTCCTACCAATTCACAAGACAAGGTGGTAATTTCTAGTAGCTCTGGTGGCACTAAAAGCAAAGAAAGTGCCGGTTTAGTTAGAGGCTTGGTTGCTGTTGGTTTATCAGCATACAAAGGTGTTTATAAATCAGTTCGGGAAGTTTCCCTTGAGATAAGGAAAGTACTTGAGATCTTAACTGAGACAATTAACATGAAAATTCAAGCTGGGAGAAACAGACATCAATATCTGCGTATTTTATCCCAAGTGGCTTATTTGGAAGATATGGTCAACAACTGGGCTTATGGATTGTTAAGGTATTTATTTTTTTACCTTTTGGTCTGTTTGAATTGACTTATTTTAGTTATTTTTTGACATAAACACTTGTAAGATTGTTTGAGAGAGTTTATGGAGACAAATTATGAGATATTTATTAGTTCTCTAGGATAGCTTTTGGAAATGACTTATAGCTTATATAAAAACAGTATAACTGTATTTTATCTTTTGTTATAGAAATAACTTAATGTAAATGCGCATCATGCTATAAGTGCCTAATTAAACTGTTAATCAAAATAAAACTTTATATACATGTTTGTTTTTTTTTTTGCTTTCTGTATGATTAGGTCTTTTAACAGTTATTCCTTCCATTTCAGTCTAGATCAGGCTTCCCCAGAGCTTGCAGCAAAGGTCATACCTGCAGCTTCCGGGTCTTTAAACAGTCATCTTGCATGTGAAGACCGCCACATAGCCGAAGGTGAGGATTGCCATTTGGTTTCTCCTGCTGGTAGTGATGATTTGGAGACACTGGAGAAAAGTCCTAAGGGAGTTCCTACCGTAACAACCGAGCAGCATTCCTTGAACGAAATAAATGATAATTTAGGTGATACTGATTGTGAAGGCCAAAGAATACATTCTGAAGGATCTCCACATAACCATCGTTGTGCAGATACGAATATTATCAACTCTTGTCTTATAAACCAATCTCTTCATCCATCCCTGAATCAGGAGAATGGGGTGTTATCTGGAGTGTCTGAATCAGTAACTGCTGAAAATCACGAAGCTGCAGGTGGAGAACTTGGAATATCGAAAGACTTGAATAAATCCACATGCACTCGCCCTACAGTCATTTCTGAAAATGGATTTCACACCTGTGAGCAGGAGAATATTGAGATTGGCAGTTCTAAATCAAGTGATATTGAATCTGATAAACATGAGAATACTTTAGATATCAATGCCTGTTCAAGTAAGGACAGTGGTCCAGATGAATCTGGGGTTGTTTGCTTTTACCAATGTTGCCCTCATTGTCTCAGAAGCCTCTATCATTTGACGCGAAAAATACTTGTTCGCGAATGGGGATCGAATAGAAGCCATTGGACAATAGAAGATGTCCATGATGCTGTTTCTACATTATCCGTGGATCTTATTTCAGCAGTTAGAAAATGTTACATGGAAAAAGCTTTCACTGATTTATCCAATAAGAAAACATCTGTTGAATATTCGAACCTGACAACCTGTACTACTGAAAATCGAGGCAAAGATGTTGTGCCGGCTGAATGTGTTTCTCACTCAGCAAGTCAAAATGCTAGTATGAGTGAAGACGCATTAACCAATGAACCGGTAAAGCTTGATTTGAAATATGTTTTCAGAGATGGTGTGCTAGTTCCTATGGACCCTGCAAAGGATGCCTCTCTTCACTGTAAATTTGAGAAATTGTGTCTTTGTTCTCTAATAGAGTTGATAGTGAAAACTAAGGGCCCTTTAGATTAAGTTAGATTGTTTTATAGCTTTGAATGCTTAGCAAAATTTTGGTGCCTGACGCAGTTGTAAGTCAATTTTTATTAGATTAAGATATAGTTTTTTGACCACAGGAAATTCCCATGCAGCTTCTTTGAATGTTTTAATTCAACAGGAAAAAATAGAAGTCTTCAATCTTCCCATGTCAAATAGCTTTTAGATTTGAGTTATGAGATTATAATTCGGTGCAGTTGGGTTGGCAGGTTGATGTTTGATTGAACAAACATCGATGTAACCAACTTCATAAGTGTTGAATTGTCTAATCATGACCGAACAAACGTCGATGTAACCAACTTCTTAAGTGTTGAATTGTTTGATCTTGATTGAACAAATATCGATGTAACCAACTTTATAAGTGTTGAATCGTTTGATCTTGATTGAACAAACATCGATGTAACCAACTTCACAAGTGTTGAATCGTATGATCTTGAGAATGTAATCAACTTCATAAGTGTTGAATTGTATGATCTTGATTGAACAAAACCAACTTCATAAGTGTTGAATCGTATGATCTTGATTGAACAAACATCGGTGTAACCAACTTCATAAGTGTTGAATTGTCTGATCATGACCGAACAAGCGTCGATGTAACCAACTTCTTAAGTGTTGAATTGTTCGATCTTGATTGAACAAATATCGATGTAAGCAACTTTATAAGTGTTGAATCGTTTGATCTTGATTGAACAAACATCGATGTAACCAACTTCACAAGTGTTGAATCGTATGATCTTGAGAATGTAATCAACTTCATAAGTGTTGAATTGTATGATCTTGATTGAACAAACATCGGTGTAACCAACTTCATAAGTGTTTGAATCGTATGATCTTGATTGAACAAACATCGGTGTAACCAACTTCATAAGTGTTGAATTGTCTGATCATGACCGAACAAACGTCGATGTGACCAACTTCTTAAGTGTTGAATTGTTTGATCTTGATTGAATAAATATCGATGTAACCAACTTTATAAGTGTTGAATCGTTTGATCTTGATTGAACAAACATCGATGTAACCAACTTCACAAGTGTTGAATCGTATGATCTTGAGAATGTAATCAACTTCATAAGTGTTGAATTGTATGATCTTGATTGAACAAACATCGGTGTAACCAACTTCATAAGTGTTTGAATCGTATGATCTTGATTGAACAAACATCGGTGTAACCAACTTCATAAGTGTTGAATTGTCTGATCATGACCGAACAAACGTCGATGTGACCAACTTCTTAAGTGTTGAATTGTTTGATCTTGATTGAATAAATATCGATGTAACCAACTTTATAAGTGTTGAATCGTTTGATCTTGATTGAACAAACATCGATGTAACCAACTTCACAAGTGTTGAATCGTATGATCTTGAGAATGTAATCAACTTCATAAGTGTTGAATGGTATGATCTTGATTGAACAAACATCGGTGTAACCAACTTCATAAGTGTTGAATCGTATGATCTTGATTGAACAAACATCGGTGTAACCAATTTCGTAAGTGTTGAATCGTATGATCTTAATTGAACAAACATCGAATTTTGTATGGTAGGATACAATTTAAATCCCAACCTTTTTTCAAGTCACTTCATAGCCAAATGTTTAATAATCATTCATAATCTTATAATTTAAGATTTTTGTTTTGTTTCTGCAAGTGTCAAATAAGCGATGATTGACGGCATAAATAGAACACAATTTTGAAAAGGAAAATGCTAACCAGTGCCCTCAGGGCAAAGGTTAAGCATTTCAAAATAGTAACTTTATCTCGGTAATTTGCGTATTTAATGCCTTGAAAATTGAAATATTAAACTTTCTATAAAATATTTTCTTTTTTTGAAATGCTTAACCATTGCTCTGAGGGCACTGGTTAGCAAAACCCCTTTGAAAAAGATCATGATTCATAAATTAATAAAAATAAAGTTATGAAATTCAATAATTTATTTGAGTCAAATGATATTTATACGAAGACTTAGTCAGTAATAGATCAAAAATATTTTCTATTATAGTTTTTTTTAATATTAACTAACTTTGATACGTTAAAATCTATTGATTTTTATAAAAAAAAAGTCCCGGTTGTTTTTGTATGAATCACGAGTTTTAATATAAACTCCGTCGAATCCATTTTAAATTTAAGAGAAAAACAATTTGATTTTAAATTTAAGAGAAAAAACAATTTGATAATTTTAAAATTCGATTTAAATTTTAAAATTACTCTTATAATTTTACTCAATTTTTTTAAGTGAGGCTTCATGATACAACTGGACCACTTCAAACTGAGCAGAATAATGGACCTTCACAGTATAATGGACCTTCACAATTGTCATCCAGGCCCAAACGGGTTATTGAATGATTATGTTAAACAATAATAGTAAATATAATAATTTAACGGAATATTGAATGATTATGTTAAACAATAATAATAAATATAATAATTTAAATTAGTCAGTTTATATTAAGTAGTTAAGCAGTTTCTATAATACAGTTATAGTAAACAGTTTTATTCAATTACTTTTGTAATGTGTATTTAAAGGATTATGTGAATTAAAAATGGGCAGAAAATATTCAGAACAATTCCAGCCTTCCTCTTTCTTAGGAGACACATCCCTTCTCAAACTGGGATTAATACTAATTCTCTAACAAATATTTATCACTTCCTTATAATTAAAAAGTCTGATGCAATTAAAAAAATAAATATAGAATAAAAAAGGAACACAATAACAATACAAAGGTTTAACGTGAAAATTTCAAAATTAAGAAAAACAGCCTCTAAAAATTGTTATATATAACATAAAGATTACCTTCCACCACCCTCAAAGCTTTAATACACCTACACTCTGAAAAATAAATATAAAAATAAAATACAAGGTTAAGATATTTTTGATTGATGTATTTTGTAATGAATAACTTGATTTCACTATATAGTCTTGAATTTTCTTTTACTTTACAAACTTAAGCTATGTGCAACTTCTTCAACATATATATTTTCAACGAACACCAACAATCTCTACTTTGATTGAAAATAATACACCAGCTTCTATTGTCTACACACCAACCATCATAGTTCAAAAAAAACTATCCTACTACAACATAAAGAGTAGATTTACTTGAAACTACATCCATACAAGAATTTTATATTATCTTCACCGACAATCAAAGCATGACATCAAGACAATCGCAAGAAAGTCAAGATAAAGGATCACTTAAGATCGTATGGACAATCGTTAAGGCATCCGCCAACATAAGGCATCAAGGTACAAGATAAAGCATCACTTAAGATCATATGAACTTACATTATTTTCACCGACAATCAAAACATGGCATCACAACAATCGCAAACAAATCAAGTTCATTAAAACACATTAGGATGTCATAAGCCCTAATGATTTGAATTTATTACATTCGTTCATTAAAACACATTCATATAATAATATTAACAAACATGTTTTAAATTTAAATAAAACGCGCGAAGTTCATCATCATCTTTTTCACGAAACACCAACAAATTCATCAATGGAGTTTTTGAATTTTGGAACAAAACACGACACATTATTATACATTATGAAGCGAAATTTCACAAGAAACTTAAATGTGGCCTTTAATTTAACTAAAACTAAAAGAATAATTCAGAATCAAACAAAATTTGTATGAACCCTAAAATTTCAAACTAAAATTAAAGTGCACACATGATCAATCAATGCCCCAAACCTCAGGGCTTTTATTCCTCACATTGAAACAAGTATGACTGTATCAAGAATGATCAAAATGATACTCAGAATATGAAGTTCAAAGTCCATAAAATCGAACCTATTATGGAGAGATGAACACTTTGATTTAGTTACTTGTGAGGATGGAAAATGACCACCTTAGCACCCTTGAACCTCCAGGAGTGTAATGCAATCAACACTTTTCCTTGAAACTTCCTGAATTGCTCTAACCAAATCAAGTTGCAAGTCCCAAAACGTGAGAATTGGGTGCAATGATTTGGTGGTTACAGTTGTTATCTAATGCATATAGAAGTCTCTATGAGGTATGTATATAGTGTTTGAATGATTAGAATCTCAAGAACTTGAAAGTTTCAAGTGATTTGAAGAAATGGACTTTGGAAGTGAAAAATGGATTTTGAGAGTGTTGATGTGAATTCAGATGTGTTTGAGGTGTGATTTGCAATGAATTTCGACCCTTTATTTATAGGGAAAGTTTGAAGACTTGAGGTTGATTAGAAATGCAACTTGGTGAGGGTTTGTTTGGTTGCATTTGAACTTGAATTTCCATGGATGCTTATGGTTTCAAAGCATAGTACCATGCTTTTTAGAGTGACTTGCAGGTCTTAGAGATGTTGTTTCTTGCTTTAGTGTTGAGTGTGATTAGAAGAAACAATTACAATCCTCAATGCATTAACTTTGTGATAAAGCAAACTTTTTTAAAATGGAAGTGTGATATTTATGCCCAAAATGGTATGATCTTTGAATAATGCCCGAAACACTTGTTTAATGCATAAAGGTTTTGTGTAAAACATCAATTATGCTGAGATTAGAAGCAAGCAAGGACCTGTACCAAATATTTTGCAGATTTGCAATGGATTGAAATGCATGTGTTCATGTTTGGCACTTTGGATTGAAATTTGACTCTACCATGGCAACTTCTCAATTTTGAAACTTGATGCTCAAGCAAGATAAATTCATGCTCTTGGACTCTTTGGAAGTATGAGATCACATACTACAACTTTCATGTTGATCACTTGATTTGAATCAATTTGGATCATAGAGCAAATTGGCCAACAAAATTGGAAAAATAACTGTTTGAAAGTTAGAAAGATTTCTAACTATTTGGACATTTTTACAACTTTGAGACACCAACTTGATCACCCCATAACTTCAAATCCTTGTGAGCTTTTTGATCCATTCCTTCTACAATATTGAAGTATGAAATTCCATATTTAAGTAGATCTCTTGGGCATGAAAAATGATCGCTTGAAGAGGAAGTTATAAGCTTGCAAAGTAGGCTACTTGAACATGAGTTTTGACACTTATAATTTTTTTTCACTTTCTCCGTTTTTGCCCTTATTGCTAGTTATCTCAATTTTTGTGATTTCATTTGATAAAATTCGAATATAAACCATGTTTTCATAATATTTAACTTGAGAAGTCCATATTTGACCAAAAATCTTAAAAGTCAAACCCTGACCTTGAGTAGTTTACTTTCCATAAGATGAATTCCAAAATTTCCAATATCAATGGATCAAACTCCTTTAGCCAATTGAGACATGTGAGTGGGTTATGAGGGAGCATATAAGAAATTTGTATCATATTTCAAACCTGTACTTCATGTCTTGGTCAAAAAGTCAACATTTTTATGATCTTGGTCAAAATCCTAATTTGGTGCACCAGATGTATTTGAGATTGATGATATTGAATTGATGCGCACATGATCTTATGAGAAGCTTGAATCATCACAACCTGATTAAATCAATCACTTGAGCTATCTTGGGAAAGAAGCAAACAAATAACACATATCTTTTTTGTATTTTGAGGTTAGTGATACGAAATGATGCATTAGGATCTCTTGATGCTTTGGTAAATGAGATGATGATGATCAAAATCTTTTGAATCCAATGCAAATGAAGTGGGATCTTAGGATAGAAAATTGGGGTATGACACATGCACATGACATATTACCATATTCTCCCCCCTTTTTTATGATAACAATATCTCTCAAGGAGATGGTAAAATAGAAAAATGTAGATAAAAATATTTGAAGTTTTTTAGCCCCCTTACAAATAAAGAGAGTATACTATGCTCCCATTGAAAGTATACATCTGCCCATTAGTCATTATCAAAAAGTGATATATATATATATATATATATATATATATATATATATATATATATATATATATATATATATATATATATATATAACAACACAAAATATTTATATCACATTGAGAAAGGGAAAAAGAAGAGGGATAAGAAACACTTATTATTCCATGTATCATTGATTTAAGATTCATAACTCTATTCTTATAAAAAATTAATATTTAAGAGGTTTAGTAAAAATATTTTCAAGTCATTTAGATGATGACACAAACTCAATTACACAATCCATATTTGCCGACATGATCTCTAATGAAATGGCCTAATTTCAACGTGTTTCTTCTAAGAGTTAAGTAATGACTTCTCAGTGAGGTTTATGGTACTAGTATGGTCGCATTTTATCGTGACATTTTCAATATTAACACCATAATCACTTGACTGTTGTTTCATCTAGATAATTTGCGTACAACAATTACCCGCAAAAACAAATTCTTCCAATTGTGGATAATAAAACACTTCCTTGTTTCTTGCTATGTTAGGAGACATGCCAGTTCTCAAGTAAGTTACACGTACAACAAGTGCTTTTATGATCCAATTTACAACTAGAAAAATCATAATTTGAGTGCCTAACTAAAGCATAATCAGTCCCTCTGGGGTACCATAAATCCATAAATGGTGTGCTAGTGAGATATTTCATAATGCATTTGACCACAATGAGATGTGTTTCTTTGAGGTTTGTTTGAATACATGCACACGGGTAGACATAAAACATAATATAAAGACTAAATGTTGTAAGATGAAGAAGAGAATAAATCATACCTCGGTATTTGCTTCCTTCAACTGCTCTTCCCCCTTTATCCTTATTCAAACCACATGAAGTACTCATTGGAGTTGAGATTAATTTTGATTTTTCATACAATATATTTTTGGGTTATTACCATTTTTGTCCCCTGCCATATGGACCATATTTGGTTTACCCCCCTGTATTTTTTTTTGTAAATGTAACCTTGCCATTAGAAAATTCTGTTTAGATTAACTTTGTGGTAAAATGGCACACGCCCTCAGCATATGTGGCATGCATAGAGCCATCTTTTTTGTTTTTCATTTTTTAAAATTCCAAGTATACATACTAATGCCACATCATATTATTTCACTTATTATATTTACAAACTCATTTTGGTTCTACACCTCAACATTTGCCCTAACCGTGAACCACCATTGAAGAGCTCCAAGGAGCTCTATTGAAGAATCTCTGCATATCATTGAAGAATCGCTGCTTTTCATTGAATAATTGTGACCTAAGGTATGATTTTTACATTCCATTTTAGTATATTCGTATTTTTTTTTGCTTTAGGATTTCAGGGATTCTGATTAAAAGGGTTTGTGAAATAGATGAGTAAGTTCCCTATGATTTTTCATCATGGAGGGGAGTTTGTTAGAGAAAATACGATGTTTTCTAGGGGTGGAGTTCAAACAACCGTGTCTGATGTTGATAAAGAAAATTGGGGTGTTAGAGACATTTTGAAACTGATGCTTGACTAATGATACAAAAGTGATTCATTTAGGATTTGGAGCAAACTCGAAGGTATAGATGAATCATTTTTTGAAGTTAAAAGGGATGACCTTGCTTTGGATGTTGCTAATTTTGCGGTTGGTAACAACACTGAAGGACACCTATGAAGATATTGACCACAAAGAAGGAGAAGTTTATTGATGTTGTACCTAGGCATATGGCCAAAGGAGTTAAAACAGGTGGTAGTGAAACTAGGGATATGGATGAAGACCAATATGTGAGTGATGAGTTGGGTAGCTCTGATCCAGATGCATATAAAGATGAAGCAATGCCCAAGTATGAAAAGTATTTGAAGGAGAAACTAGGCAAGAACTATGAATTTAAGCTTGGAATGGAATTTAATTCCTTAATTGATTTCAAGTATGCTTTAATTGAATGATTAATTTTGAATGGAAGGGAAATTACTTTTGTGAAGAATGAAAAGGATAGAGTGAGGGTGGAATGCAAGGGTAAATGTGGGTTTTTAGGTCTATGCTCAAAAGTAGGTGGAGGTAAGACTTTTCAAATAAAAACATGGGTGGGGATCCACACATGTGGTAGGGTTTTAAACATTAGAAGTGCTAAGTCCAAGTGGGTTGCAAAAGCTGTGGTAAACAAGATGCAGAGCAGTCAGAAGGTGAGGATTACATACATCATTCAGGGCAAGAGAAAATCCTACTCAATTGGTATTACACCAAGTAGGGTATGGAAGGCCAAAAAGTAAGCTAAAGGAATAGTTGAAGGTAATGCAGTTAGAAAGTATGCTATGGTTTGGAGGTATGCAGCTGAATTGAAAAGAGTGTATGGAAATAATGAGGCTGAAACAACTCCTGATAAGAAGGCTAAAACAACTCCTGCTAAGAAGGTGAAACATGAGCTACCCAAAAGATCAAGTGATAGGTTGAAGACTTTGAAAACTAAGGCAATCGAATGGCTTGAAGCAAGCAATACATAACCAATGATCATACATGAGGGTGAAGATGGAAGTTTAACTCAAGAAACTACTGTTGAAAGTATTTGTGGGTAAATATTTTCTGTAATATATCGTATCCACAGGGATTGGTTAATATCACTGCCGTTCTATAGTTGTTTATTTTGAGTTAGGAAATTTGGTTTGGTTTGTCTGATACTTCTAATAATATCAAAAGCAAATGATAAAATACAAGCGTTAACAATTAAAGAAAGATGTTGAGTCTTTAGGGTTCATCAACCTAATCCTATACAATTATCAATTAAATCACAATAGAATAATCCTTTGAATCATTATCTTCACTTATCCTCAAATAAGATTCCATGTCTGCAAATCAAATTAGATAACTTTTACCGGTATGAGATTCGATCTCTCCAAATCACAATAACGATAATAGTAATTAAGAACGATAATTATGAAAACCCAATTACAATTCCATCTCTGCAAATTGCAATTGAATCAATATAGTAACCTAGGGCAAAAGTTAAATCCTTTCTTTCGATCAAAGATTCAACGATAATGTAAGAATAAAAGCAAGGTTTCTTATTGATAATGAATTCAAATAATTGTTCACAGGAATTAATCAATGGTATTGTATATTCATAGGTTAACTACTACCTTAGACTCAACAAAAAGGATTTAGCTCTCCATAGACATGAAGAACAAACAAGGTTTCATGGATGGATTCATCTTCATCAAGGGAATGTCTTCAATTGATGTTGAATTCTCCGTCGGATGTTGTTTACTGTTCTGGATTAGGATTGCTCTCTGAATTTCGCTCCCAAAAGATCTCTACCAAGTTGTTTTTCTCTTGGAAGCTAGGGCTTTTTTAAATAGAAGTTTTGGGCTTTTAACGCCGAGGCCGCGGCGCGGCATCGGACTGGCGCGGCGCGCTCACAAACAGAGACTTTGGCGCGGCGCTGGCTAGAACTCCCGCGGCGCGCCCTTGTCAGACTTCAACTTTTTTGCTTTGCCTTTGAGACTTCCAGCTTCCTTTCCTCTTCTTGTTCTTCTTAAGTTCCAATTCAGCTCAAAACCTGCAACAATAACACCCACAAGTGATTCGATTTGCTTTATACATGAACTAAACTTATTCAGTTCAATTCTTCATAAAAACCTCTGGATTCATCACAATTTGCATTAGTTTAGAGAAGAAATCACTTATATTAACACATGAATTTACCATTAATTTACTCCTAACAAACTCTCCCCAACTTAGAGTTTTGTTTGTCCCTAAACAAAATCACTTACCTCCAACAAAACATACCAACAGTCATGCAACAAGTTTTTTTCAAAAAGTTTTTCTCAAGTGGTTCAATACAGTAACTAAGTCAAATACTCCTCTTCTACCTGCAAACTCAGAATATACACATGAAACAAACTTTGAAAGCAAATTACCCCCAGAAGTTCAAAACACTACACAATTGTAATTGAATCAGCACTAATCACTCTCATCAAAAAGTATGATGACTAAAAGAAGGGTTAAACACTCATCCAAACAATTAAATCAACAAGAATCCATATCATACGTTCACCAAATTGTTAGCATCAAGTCGTGTGGAATCTGAGAATCAGAAGGTCTTTCTAGGGTTGTAATGCGGTTTAGATTCAAAGAAAAGAAGATAATCAAGGGTTGTTCCTACTCTAGGGAAGCATCCAATTCATAACTTCTTTCTTTTTCTCTAAAACTCTAATTCTTTTACCTGTCCATCTTTTCTCATTCGTAGCTCGGTTTTTCTTTTTCACTCTTTTTTTTTTCAACAACCGTTATATTCAAACGTTGTTCTTTTTCCATAAACTCTTCTTTTTTTTTTCAAGCTACGACTTCTTTTATCTTTCACCGATTACCATAAGTACTTACTCTTCTTTTGAATGTGACTCTCCCCAACTTGGAGATCAACCTGTATTCAGATTATATGAATGCTCCCCTACTTTCTAAAAAGGGTCAAAGAGAAAACACATCACCAAATTTTATGGTTGATGGTCTAAAACAAAACTTTTTATTGAGATCAAAACTCACCAGGTATTTTCCTTGGTGCATATTATGATGCTTATCTTGACCTCAGGCTCAAAGAATGGTTAGCAAAGGATCACACTCTCACAGAAGTAAATAAGTTGTACATTAGAATAGGCTAAAAGAACTCTCAGATTCAAACAATTGCCTAAATCCCTTTCACAGATTTCCACAAACGATGCCACAACCGGTTTAGCATGATACGAACAAGGCAAAATAATTGATGGTCTCCTGCATATAGTAAACAATGGAAAGCTTTCCTCTCAATGGTTAAGGCTAAGCTGATCCAATAAAATAGTGTACCATAAAGAACTTCTGACAGTATTTACTAACAACCTAAATTTCATGCACACATTAAGAATTTGAGTTCAAAAATTCATACCTGCTTTGTTACTTTTATTGAAAAAGAAAGTGAAAACTTAAAAATTTTGAACATTCACTTCCTACCACTTTTCCTACATGTTGCTTCCTTGTTGATACTTCGCTTGAGATTCTCATTCTGTTGTGGAACTACTTACTCTAAACTGGGGACAAAATAACAAAAATAAAAGCATAAAAATGAAAAATGCAAAAGAGTAAATCCACCCCCAAACTTGAACTAAACATTGACCTCAATGTTTCAGAACAAGCCCGAGAGGGTTGACTCACAGAGGGTATTGCAATATCCATTGCCTCTTCCTAGCTTTCACCAGAAAGGTTCCCTTATTATTTCCTGAAATAAAAATAAACAAAACAAAATAAAACATTAGAAGTGTGGGTTACCTCCCACAAAGTGCTTCGTTTAACGTCGCATGGCTCGACGGTCCATTACCCTTTGTTTTATGGAGGGTATTTCCTTTTCCAACACTCGCTACTTTGTACCTCCATACCCACAAACTCATGAAGATAAAAAACATGGATGGCTTTTCTCTTCACTTTATCTTCCCTATTCTTATCACTCTCCTTAGCCCTCTCAGGACTTTTGACATCATCATAATTTGGTTCCATTGGAGAAGATATGTTAGAGACTTTTTCTTGGAGATTTTTGAGATTTTTGTTTTCTTGTGCATCTTCCGGTATACCAGTTGAATTTTTCTCATTTACCCCTGACCTGTGTTTCTTGACTCCCAGCATCTTCAAGGTTATTTCTTCATCAAATGCTTTTAGCGTTAGCGTCCCCTTTTCAATGTCAAGATTACAGCGTCCTGTCGACAAAAAGGGTCTCCCAAGAAGGATCGGAGTTTCTTCATCTTCTGGGATGTCCATGATGTGGAAGTCAACAGGGAAGACAAACTTACCAACTTCTACTAGTACATCTTCCGCTACTCCATAAGATTTCTTAATAGTGTGATCGGTGAACCGTAATTGCGACTTACTTTCACTAATTTTGTCTAATTCAAGCCTTTTGAAAATGGATAACGGCATTAGACTCACACTAGAGCCAGAATCGAGAAGTACCTTTTTGAATGATATATTCTTGATAGTGCATGGTATTGCCACCGCCCCAGGGTCTCTTCTCTTAATTGGGATTTTTCTTTCTGCAGCGACTATACTACATTTTTCGATTGCCATTTTTGGTTCTCCCTCTAGTGATCTTTTTTTCACCGATACCTCCTTCATAAATTTCTTATACACAGGCACGTGTTCCAGCGCTTCAAAGAAGGGTAAATTCACTTCTAACTTTTTGAACAAGGACGTAAATTTCCGAACGTCTCTCTCTTTTGAGTCCTTCTTTGTTATTCGCAAAGGGAGGGGTGGTTTAATCACCTGTTCACCATCTTTCTTATTTTTTTCTTCAACTGGTTTCATTGGTGGTATTACAACTTCTGGCTCTTTTAGGTCCTCTCTTATTTCCAGATCTACCTCCATCGCCATAGGGTCACCTATTTCCTCTTTCTCTTTTTCCGATTCTAAACCCTTTTGACTCCTTGTTGTAACAGCATTAATTTTCTCTTGGCCTTGCGGGCTTTTCACCGTTGAGTTTTGACAGGCTCCCTGTGCCTGTAGAGTGAGCTGATGTGTTATTTGACTCACTTGAGTCTGCAGATTTTTTACTGCAGCTTCCTGGTTCTTCTGATTTATCACTGATGTTTGAATGAACTGATTCACAGTCTCCTCCAACTTGGGTTGTCCTCCTAGCTGTTGTTGTGGTGGTTGAGTGTACGGTTGGAATGCTTGTTGTTGGTACCCTTGATTCGGTGGCCTTTGTTGGTACCCTTGATTGTTATATCTTGGTGGATAACCTTGTTGGTATGGCTGATTTTGATATTGATTCGGTCTTTGTCCTTGGTTATTATTCATGTAATTCACTTCTTCTTCTTGCACTGGTGGACAGAATCCTGTTTGATGATCTCCCTTGCACAATTCGCACCTAGCAACTTGATATGAATTAGATACCCCGTTCAGCTCCTTGATCTGTTGTGGTAATTTAGACATTTGTTGTGTCAAAAGTTCCACTTGTGACGTTAGCAATTTGTTCTGAGCAAGCAGAGCATCACTGTTGTTCAACTCTAACATTCCGGGTTTCTTATCTCTTACTGTTCGATCATGATTGCCTTGACGATCATTCAGAGCCATTCGCTCTATTATCTGAGTAGCTTCTTCAGGTGTTTTGGACATGAGAGAACCACCAGCTGTGGCGTCCAAAAGTGTCTTGTTTGTGGCTGTGAGACCGTTACGGAACATATGGATTTGATCGCCGTCTGTAAAGCCGTGTCCTTTGCACTTTCTCAACATAGCTTTATACCTTTCCCATGCTTCATTTAAAGATTCATTACTACCTTGAGAAAATATTGCTATTGCTGTTTTTGCTTCGAAGAATCGGTTTTGAGAGTAAAACCTTTCCAGAAACTTTTCTTCCAATGTGTTCCAATTAGTCATCACTGCTTCGGGTTGATCCAGATACCAATCTTTTGCCTTAGATAACAAAGAGTGTGGGAACAACCTTTTAAATAGTGCTTCCTCATCAGCTTGAGCGACACCCGTAGTACCTGCTAACTCATAGAATCGAGTAAGATGCGTGTACGGGTCTTCATGGTCCAATCCGGCGAAAGGACTTGCACAAATCAATTGTATGATACCGGTCTTCAGTTCTGTCGGTCGCCCGTTGGCGGCAGTTCTAGCGAACTGAGGATTGAGTCTTGGACTATTAGCACATGGACCATTAGCAGCCATGTTGACAATAGTAGGTTGTATAAAAACTTCCGGTTCTTCCTCCGTGAATAGTTCGTGAAAGAAGAATCCTTCTTGCGACTCGTCAATGGTTTCAAGTTGTTGTGACGATGTCGCGGTTGCGTTGTCTCTTGCTTTTGCTATGTTTGCTCTTCTTCGTGCTTTGCTATTTAACCTCCTAGCGGTCCTTTCGATCTCGGGATCAAAAAGAAGTTGATCGCTAGAAACTTTGCTGCGCATACACGATCTTCTGCAAAACTAGCAAACACGTGAAACAACCAAATCGAGAAAATAAAAATTAAAACTCAAAATAAGAACTATTGCAATGCGTGCAATATTGACACCAATCCCCGGCAACAGCGCCAATTTGTTGAAAGTATTTGTGGGTAAATATTTTCTGTAATATATCGTATCCACAGGGATTGGTTAATATCACTGCCGTTCTATAGTTGTTTATTTTGAGTTAGGAAATTTGGTTTGGTTTGTCTGATACTTCTAATAATATCAAAAGCAAATGATAAAATACAAGCGTTAACAATTAAAGAAAGATGTTGAGTCTTTAGGGTTCATCAACCTAATCCTATACAATTATCAATTAAATCACAATAGAATAATCCTTTGAATCATTATCTTCACTTATCCTCAAATAAGATTCCATGTCTGCAAATCAAATTAGATAACTTTTACCGGTATGAGATTCGATCTCTCCAAATCACAATAACGATAATAGTAATTAAGAACGATAATTATGAAAACCCAATTACAATTCCATCTCTGCAAATTGCAATTGAATCAATATAGTAACCTAGGGCAAAAGTTAAGTCCTTTCTTTCGATCAAAGATTCAACGATAATGTAAGAATAAAAGCAAGGTTTCTTATTGATAATGAATTCAAATAATTGTTCACAGGAATTAATCAATGGTATTGTATATTCATAGGTTAACTACTACCTTAGACTCAACAAAAAGGATTTAGCTCTCCATAGACATGAAGAACAAACAAGGTTTCATGGATGGATTCATCTTCATCAAGGGAATGTCTTCAATTGATGTTGAATTCTCCGTCGGATGTTGTTTACTGTTCTGGATTAGGATTGCTCTCTGAATTTCGCTCCCAAAAGATCTCTACCAAGTTGTTTTTCTCTTGGAAGCTAGGGCTTTTTTAAATAGAAGTTTTGGGCTTTTAACGCCGAGGCCGCGGCGCGGCATCGGACTGGCGCGGCGCGCTCACAAACAGAGACTTTGGCGCGGCGCTGGCTAGAACTCCCGCGGCGCGCCCTTGTCAGACTTCAACTTTTTTGCTTTGCCTTTGAGACTTCCAGCTTCCTTTCCTCTTCTTGTTCTTCTTAAGTTCCAATTCAGCTCAAAACCTGCAACAATAACACCCACAAGTGATTCGATTTGCTTTATACATGAACTAAACTTATTCAGTTCAATTCTTCATAAAAACCTCTGGATTCATCACAATTTGCATTAGTTTAGAGAAGAAATCACTTATATTAACACATGAATTTACCATTAATTTACTCCTAACAACTACTGAGGTTGTTATAGAGCATAAGTTAGGGACATGTCCAAGGACATTGAGATCTTGGGAAGACAGTGCAAGATCTTTGACTCGGTGAATTGAATGAAGTCTTTTTAAATCTATATTATTTAATGTTAAGACTATTGTGTTATGGTTTTGTATTGTTAATGTTAAGAGCTTTTTTAAGGCTTATGGCAGTAACTTGTAATGGTACCATCTTTTGTAATACTTGTTAGGGTACCAACTTTTGTAATGCTATAACAATATATGTTTAAGACTTAATGTGCAACTTTTAATTAAACCATAAGTAACATTACATTGTTATCATTACACTGAATTATCAATAGAATAAAACATCATAAATGAGACCTGGCATAATCTAACAGGAACATTACAATGACATGTAATCACCCTAAAACTATAGTTCTATTAACTCATTTTACACCAAACAGAAATAAAGTCCACGATGCAAAAAGGGAATTCATCATCCAAAAACTCTTCTTCCTTTCAATATGCAACAACATTTTTCATTTTCCACCTTCTTCAAGCTTGTCTGTTTAACAAATTCTTTGGAAAACTCCTTCCCAAACTCATGGCCATATTCCTTAAGATAACCAACCGGTTCTTCACCTCTGAACATCTCATGATTCTGACTGTTCAATGACATTTCTTCCACTTCGTCGTCCCACATGAATAAGTCACAAGAATCATCACTCTGAGTTAAGACATTAGGGTTGAATGAGATTTCGTAGAAAAAAAAATCAAAAGTGACGAAGAATAACAAATAACTTTCCAACATTTTTGCACCTCCAGAACTTCCTGTCAGGGTTTTCATCATCATGCAATTCATACATCATGACATTGCATAAAGCAAATTTTGTTTTCAGGGCAATTCACGAACATTATCAACAGATCATTCAGATATAATTCAGGCGGAGATTCGTTCTGATAAGAATTCTCGTCAAACTCTCATCACTTTATTGTCATACCCCAAAATTTGTCCGATCAAATCTACGTCAATTAATTCATCAGGGGTATTAAATTAAGGGTCATGGGGTTTAACATTTCGATTGTTAAACCCACTCTCTTATAAAAAAATCCTGAATTAAAATGGAGTTAAAATTAGAAGGTACTTGGGCCCAATCATTTGGCCCGTCTATCTTATTTTTTGGGGATTTTAGTCGTTATAATTTATTTTTATATTTACTCATTTTTATTCAATTTACCATTTACTTTTTTATCATTATTATTAGAATTATTATTTTTGTAATTTTACTAACTATTTTTATTCATTTTTGGTTATTAGTAATTGGGTTATTATTCAATTAAGGGTATTGGATTTAATTATTTATTTAGGATTATTTTTATTAGGATTCTTAGATTTAGTTCATTTTGGATTATTAGTTATTTAGGTAATAAGCCCATTAGGTGTAGAAAACCCTAATTTAACTAATATAAATAGACAATTTTCATACACATTAGGGGAGGCCAAAAATTCTGTTTTCACACATCATCTTACATGAGTCAAATTCCTCTCTACAAAACCTTTACACGTTCATAGCCTCATATCAAGAATTGTTCAAAAAAAAAAACTCTCTTTATACTTCTATGTTAGTTCTAAGACCATCTCCAATGGTAGTTTCTTTTATTGGGTTCTCCACATGTACCATTAATTTAATAATTAAATATTTAAAAAATTTGCCATGTCATAATAGTGTTGCATTGCAATGCAATAACTAAAACATTCTAGTACCCAATCAAATCAAGTTATGAGGTAAAGTTGTGGGACCCATATCAGATTTTTATTAAAGTTAAAATTAAATAAATTCTTTTAATATGATGTGGCTTAGTGGATCCCATAAAGAACTCAAATGTAAGTTGCACCATTGGAGATGCTCTAATGCACTGTTGAGAATTCACACATAAACCAATCACCTCTAAGTCTAACCTACGATTAGCATCCATTCACTAATTCATTAGACAACCAATTTCTTACAAAGGCCAACACCCTGTTTATATTATTTGTGGTCAATACAGAGTTGACTTGGAAAAATATCCCTGTGAAAATTCATAACCTTCACTAACTTTTCTTTCCCATCGATAAACAAACAAATTGCAGCGCAAGGATTCGTTAATCCAACAAAAAAAAGGGAAGTTTGTTGTTGTTGTTGTTTCATGATACATACTTGGTTTCTCTCGCCGTCTTGGATCATTATCACCACCAGGAACCACCACTCAACGTACAGCAACAACAAATAACATCATCGCACACCTTCGTCGATCCTCCAACAAACTTATTCGAGCGAGATTGCGATTGGTCTCAACCTATTCATATGAGAAGGTTGCATAAAGGAGAGCGGAGGAGAACGATTGCAGATTCACTCTTGACGACGTCGAATCGCTCCACCACCTGCTCACTCATCAACAACAAACAAAGAAGAAAAAATTACAAGGGAGTAGAGAGAAGATCAAAGTTGCAAAAACAACGCACACAGTGCCGACCCCTTCTCAGCAGAGACAATCACCGCGACACTGTTCCAATCGGAACTTCACGAAACCACAGGCGCCACCGACAACCACCATCGACGCAAGCACCGCCACCTCGACCTCCTTCGTCGCTGAGCCACGCACGCCCAGATTCTCAACCGCACAGCCGCGGCGCGTCACCACCGATTTCCAGAGTGACACTCTCCTTCAAAGGTCTCTCCGACAGTTCTCTTCCCGCAGCGCCGACACCAGATCCGACAATCTCCTCTAAAGGGTGAAGTTTTGTTTGATAGGAAAAAAGAGAGTAAAGGGTTAACATTGTTGTTACTTTACTGAGTTAGAAGAGAATCATGCGTTTCCTCTCTGATCCGTGATTCGCCAATTCCATGGGCGTGGGGTCCACCTTTGGCTGGATCTGAATTGCTATTTTTTAACCACAAGATTTCATACTTATTTTATTGCGCTGATTACCTTAACAAATTCGTTTACACAACACAGATGGTATAAAGTATCGCTGGTGACTGGCAAAACCTGGGTTCTATCCCTGGATATTCCATTATTTTGGTTTGATTTGTTTGTTTCATTTGGTTCAAAGATCTAGTACGCGCGGCCGGTAAGAGTGCATCGTACACCCTCAACACTGCACCATGGGATGAACAGGGCCTCAGATCCAATGGCCCTTGGAGCGTCGCCCTACCATACTCCTTCAAGGGCTCACCACATAGAAGCAGAACCAGGTTTTTTATATTATTTATTTAATTATTAGATTGAATATTAATTAAATATGTTTAATTTAACTAATTTATTTAATTAGAATTAAAATAATAAAATTAGGATTAGGCCATGACTAGGTTTTAGGATTAACTCCCGATTATCTCGATTTTTGTCAATTTAATTTATTTAATTAGTTTAAGTTATAAAAACCATAAAAAAAACCTAGGAATTATCAATGCATTAGGGTTTGTCCAATCCCATTGGCCGTTTGGCAAAAACATTAACCCTCAATTAATTCTCTTCTCGACCCGACTAAATCTATTAGTCGCATTAGACAAGAGATAAATTTTTTTATAAATAAAATTAAAACACTCTATTTGTTGCCCGCGTTGCCCGCGACGATCGAATCTATCGGTCAGAGTAACCAGCAATACCCCATTAATCCGTTAATTATAATGCTCAAATCTATTGATCATCGCATCTAACGGTGACATATTAAATCAGGGTTGTACGCCCAAAACATTCAAAACACACTAAACCAAGACACTGCGGATTTTTATCTCTTCAACACTGCGATTTTCAAATCTACGATAAGGTAATTCAAAATACCTTCGAACTTCGCATTTAAAAAACTACGATTGGCCATTCAAAAAGCCTTCAAACACCTCCATAATCAATTCTAAGGCCTACAACCCTGTGGCCGATATACATAGGCACTTGGATAACCAAGGCGAGTCCCCCTCCCTAAAATCTCAATTCACTTCAAATCTCAATTTTGCCCTTTTCACTTCTTTAGCTATTATCCTAAATATCTTAGCCATAAACCTTAACCTTAGATACAAACCTTAGGAAAGGGTCGAGGGTGCCTAACAGCTTCCCTCGACCTGATTATAATAATCTTACCCCGATCTCTATACTGCGTAGGGTTTCCTATTCGCCCTTCAGAATAGGTGGCGACTCTAAAATCTATAATTTTTAGGGCAGGTTGCTACAGCTAGTCCCCTGACAGTGATATGTTACGTTGGTCCCTGAACGGTAACAAGTTATCTTTTTATCACATTAGTCCCCTGGCAGTGATATGTATCTACATCTCTCGCTTTGTTACATTAGTCCCTGAGCATTAACAAAACCTCCTTTTATCGCGTTAGTCCCTTGGCGATGATCAGTTGGTCCTCATTTATCATGTTAGTTCCCTAGAAGTGATATGTTACATTAGTCCCCGAGCAGCAACAAGTTTATTTCTCATCATGTTAGTCCCCTAGCAGTGATATGTTACGTTAGTCCCTAAGTAGTAACAAATTTCCTTCTTATCACAATAGTTCCCTGGCAGTGATATAATACGTTAATCTCTGAGCAGTAACAAGTTTTCTTCTTATCGCGTTAGTCCCCTGGCGGGATCAGTTGGTCCTCATTTTATCATGTTAGTCCCCTGGCAGTGATATGTTACGTTAGTTCCCGAGCAGTAACAAGTTTTCTGTAGATGTTTTCATGTTGGCTGCATTTGTGGTAAAACATACCAGGGTGTTTAATGTCTTGACTGATGTCATGACATGATTTATATTGTGTAATGCAGGTTGAATTTGTGTTTAGCTAATACAGGTTTTGTTAGTGAATGCCATGACCGATGTCATGACATCCTTGTCTAATAGCAGAGGCTGTTATATTTTATTAATGTGTTTCCTGATTTATCTCAATCTACAATTTAGGAAACCTTTTATTGTGTGCTGAATATTTCGTCTAGAAGATTTTGGTGACAGCACATTCTGTAACAACTAGATGGCGTGTAAATTAGGTTAACTTGGTTAACCCTAATTTGATTCATGAAAAGCCCAAGGCCCGAGAGCTATATTTAAGAAGACTGCAATCCTAATTTGGAACACAGAGAGAATATTTTTAATTGTGAAGAAACGAAGTTCTGTAGCTGTCTCTTGTACTCCAAGCAATTGTATTTTGATGATTGTATTGGAATAGGTTGTGTAAACAGGGGAGTTTAACTCCGAATTAATTCTGCTTATACTGGATTCCCTCCCTGGCTTGGTAGCCCTCAGAGTAGGTTATTTGAACCGAATTGGGTAAACAATTCTGTATGTTCTTTATTGTTTTTATGTGTTTCTGTTTTAACATATTGTGCTGTTTAATTGTGGATATCATAACATCCAGTACGACATCAAGTGTGAGTTACTAGAATTTTCAATTGGCATCAGAGCAGGCACCCTGCCTGTTTACATCTGGGTGAGATTTGGGGACAACAAAATTCTGGTACTATGGAGAAAGAATTGTTAGTGTTTGGGAATATACCACCCATCCTGGATGGCTCAAACTATAACTACTAGAATCCTCGTATGGTATCTGTCATAAAGTTTGTGGACAACAAGGCTTGGAGAGCCGTGGAAAGTGGATGGAAACATCTTGAGAAAGTTATGGAAGATTGAAACATTGTTCTAATTCCAAAAGCAAAATGGAACAAAACTGAAGAAGAGCTAGCGTTGGGCAATTCCAAGGCACTAAATGCCTTGTTCAATGGAATTGACAAGTACATATTCAGGCTTGTGCAACACTATGAACTAGCTAAAGAGGTTTGGGATATTCTCAAAACATCTCATGAAGGCACATCCAAGGTAAAGATGTCTAAACTTCAAATGCTTACCACTAAGTTTGAAAATCTCAGGATGAAAGAGGATGAAACCATTTATGAATTTTACATGAATGTCCTTGAGATTTCAAATAACTCAGGAGCCTTAAGAGAAAAAATGTCTGAAGAAAAACTGGTAAGAAAGATCCTCAGATAATTGCCTAAGAGATTTGATATGAAGGCGACTGCCATAGAAGAAGCCCAAGACATCAGCAACATGAAGCTGGACGAAATCATTGGTTCTCTACAAACCTTTGAGTTAAGCATTTGTGAGTCTGTTGAAAAGAAGAACAAAAGCATAGATTTTGTTTCCAAAACAGAAGATAATTCAAGATAAAGCAATGATGAGAGTGATGAAAATCTATCAGAAGCCATAGCCATGCTTGGAAAACAATTCAACAGATTTATTAAAAGGTTGATCAGAAGTCCAAATCCAATGTCAAGAACACTTCCAATGACATCAGCAAGACCTATGATCCAAGCAGAATATTTAAAGCTAAGGAGAAGCCTAATCAAGGAAAAGGGGTTTAGTGTCATGGATGTGAAGGATATGGACACATTAGAGCTGAATGTCCTACCTACCTCAAGGAACAAAAGAAAGGAATGTCTGTCATTTGGTCTGATGAAGACTTTGAGTCTGAAGGAGAAACTCCAAAGCATGTCACAGTTCCAACAAGAGTCTATGCCTCTGATGATGATTCCAGTGATGACGAGCTAACCTTTGATGAACTTGCTGCCTCATACAAGAAGTTGAGTATCAAGAATGCTAAAGTCTGCTGATCGGAAAAATAGCAAGTGTACTATTTTCACCGATGTAGTTATAATGGGTTTTACCCCAAGTATCGATCACGAGGATTGTGTAGAAAAGATAAATTATTATAAACAGTCAATTAAACAAAATAGCACATGTGGTTTTTATATTGAAATCTTGAAATAATAAAATTCAAATAAATAAGCTGAAAGTAAAATAGCTTTTGTGTGTAAATTTAGAGTAATGCCAAGGTAGGTGTATGATCAGCCTTCTAATGATTCTGTAATAAGATCTCTTCAACAAGTTCATATGATGCAACTATTTGTTCTTAAGGGTGTTTTCCTAAGTCCTTAGTGAAAACCTTTTGGTTTGCAATCCTAATGCCTAAGTCCTTAGAAACAAAGGTTTGTGAACCAAAGATGTAAATAATCAAGAATTTTTCAAATAACCTTACGGTATCCCTAGGCCTAGGTGATAACAATAAGATTTAATTGTTTAAAAACCTTAACAATCGTAGTCCTACAGATTGTTAACCGTGGATCAATCTTGTTTTGCCGACAAAGAAAGCAATAAATACATTAAACAATTAAATTGCAAAATATGAAAGCTTGATTAAAGAACAACGATATTCAGAGTCATTACAATGAAAATCAGGGACACCCCCTGGCATTGGGGGGTTTAGCCTCTCATAATATTCAAGAAACCAAAATCAGAAAGTTTAGACATTTACAAAAGATTAGGAGAACTCTGATCTTCAATGGTGTCCACCGTTGAATCTCTTCGTCTTCCACAACCTTGATAACGCTATCTTGCTCTCTTCTGGAATTCTTTCGTACGATCAAAAGTGTCTTCTCCTTGTCTCTCAATCCTCTTTTAATCCCTCTAGGTTTTCAGATCTCAGCCGCAATACCCAAACTGCCCCTGGACTTTAAAAAAGATTGGAAAAACCAAAATTCAGAAATTCTGTCCGCACAGCTGACACGGCCGTGTCACTTGACACGGGCAGACCGTGTCAGCTTCTGGTCTTAAGGTTGAGTTTCTTCAGGAGGTCTGACACGGCCGTGTCAGGTGACACGGTCAGACCGTGTCCGCCTCTGCCCATATGTTCCTTTTTGGTTTTTGCTTCCTTTTTTCACACCTCTTGGCCATGCGATCTTCCATCAATCCGAAGCTAACCTGAAACCATTACCAAACGAGATAAAAAGCACCTAATTTTACAATGAGAATGACGCAAAAACAAACTTCACACAAATAAACTTAAAACTAGATAAATTAAAGAAAACATTGGGAAATAAACATAAAGTGTTACCAAACATGATGATCGTGTGTCGAATTTATGATGAAATTTAGTGTAAAATGGTGACCGATCACAACCCCAAACTTATCTCATTGCTTGTCCTCAAGCGATGCAAGCGAACAAACAAAGGTCACCTTGAATTTTCCTTTGGTACCACAACATAGCCGATATCATTCGCAACTTGAATCTCTTCCTTGAGTCAGCTTTTGAAACTCATCGCCCCTTGTTGTCCGTCACACTTCAAATCAAAATGTGTTTCACCTGCAAACTTGTCACACTTCTCACAATTTCTCTCTTGGTTAAAGTATTTTTCGCTCAGATCATAGTATGCGATATCAACCCTTGACTTTGCAAGTATCCTACTTTCCCTACACAATAAAAAGGAATCACACAATTTGAGGTCTTTATGGGTTGTAATGGGGCTGAGGTGGAGGTTGGATAAACAGTGAACGGGTACACAAATGGTTTTTCCGCACTTATGTTACTCTTATCATTTTTCTTGTACGTATGGGGTGTTCTTCTTATATTCCCCGTTTTCACTAGTTTTTCACTTTTCTTTGGGCAAGTGTGTTCAATTCCTTTTTTTTTCTTTTTTCTTTCTTTTTTTTTTCTTTGCCCCTTTACTTTCATACACACATATCGGCCACCCCAAACTTACAATTTTCACACAGTTGTACATAAGAGAAAAACGATAAGTGCTACCCGGAAGTGGTAATAATAAAAGATGGAGAAATGACAAAACAAAACAAGGAAGAATGGCCCAACGGGTTACACGAGGGATATGACCATACGAGACAAAACAACAATGGTGGAAAACATTGACAGGAAGATGAAACAAATAATAACAAGCAACTACCTCTTGTGTGATTTCTCAATTGTGTTATGTTGATAGAATAGACGCAAAATTAGGGAGATAAAGACATACCTGATTTTACTCTCATGGTGATCTCTTTAAGTGTTTGGCTTTTTATAATCCTCACCAGGTAGGTTAAGTTTGCAGCTTCCGCACACCCTCCAGGTCGTGTGACTTCTCTTTCCGGCTTGATTTCGTCCCTCAACTGCTCAATTCCGTTCACCACATTGCGTCCGACATTTTCTTTTTGGCTACATCTACTTCCAAGGTGCCTTGAGATATTAGCTTTTGGTTGTGTCGTCCTTCTATTTATCACTCATCACTTCATGCCTTCGACACCAATCTTCATCCTATTACACTTTTGATACAACTAGAAAGAAAACTTCAGACAAAACAAATTAAAATGAAATACTAAAATACGAAAACAATACTGATAAAAGAAAACAATACTGATAAAATCCCTCCCCCACTTGCACTAAACATTGTCCCCAATGTTTTCGTACTCGCCGGAGAGGACTTACCGAACATCCTACTGAGGAGGAGGAGGGAAATGCAACATCAATTGCTGCATCATGCTGTGCATCTCCGTCATCATCACGCCTTGACGGGTTTGTTCATCTCCTTGACGGTGTAGCTCTAGACCTTGGCGCGCTTGCTCACCTCTTAGATCGGCGAATTCGCCATGTATCCCATTCCATTCTTCACTTGTGAAAGAGGCAGATTGGGTACCACCATGTGATGATTGACCCGTCTCTCCTTGTAGGTGTCCACTCTCTTCATTCCGCTGAAACTGATAACTGCTCCTAAAGATTCCCCGGCAACAGCGCCAAAAACTTGATCTGAAAAATAGCAAGTGTACTATTTTCACCGATGTAGTTATAATGGGTTTTACCCCAAGTATCGATCATGAGGATTGCGTAGAAAAGATAAATTATTATAAACAGTCAGACCGCTGACACGACCGTGTCAGGCGACACGGTCAGACCGTGTCCGAGTCTGGAAATTCATTCTTGTCCTGAAAAAAAATACCAACAGCACGACACGGCCGTGTCCGGTGACACGGTCAGACCGTGTTCGGGTCTGGAGAACCAATTTTTCTTTCTCAATTTTTTGTTCAAGGTAACACGGCCGTGTCAGCCAACACGGCCAGACCGTGTCAGACACTGTGCTCCCAAAATTTTGTCTGTTTTGTATTTCCTGCTCCCTTCACCCCTTGATAGCTGTGTTTCAAAAACAACCTACAAAATAAAAGCAATAAACAAAGAAAACTGTTAAAAACAAAACAGTGGGTTGCCTCCCACTAAGCGCTTCATTTAACGTCGCCTGGCTCGACGGACACCCACCTCACTGGGTGAGACGCACATGATCAATTGTTCCAGCTTCCTGCCCAGCATAGTAGGGCTTCAACCTCTGTCCATTTACTTTGAATATATCCCCAGTGGCTTGGTTTTTAATTTCAATCGCACCATGTGGGAAAACTTTGTGTACAACAAACGGCCCTGACCATCTGGACTTCAATTTGTCAGGAAACAGCTTCAGCCTCGAGTTAAACAATAACACGAGTTGTCCTTCCCAAAAATCCTTCTTGATGATCCTCTGATCGTGCCACTTCTTTGTTTGTTCTTTGTACATCTTTGCATTTTCATAAGCTTGATCTCGAAATTCCTCTAATTCATGTAGTTGAAGGATACGGGATTCACCCGCTTTTACAATATCATAGTTGAGGAATTTAGAAGCCCAAAATGCCTTGTGTTCAAGCTCGAGTGGCAAATGGCAAGCTTTACCATAGACCAACTGATAGGGTGACATGCCTATGGGTGTTTTGAAAGCCGTCCTGTAGGCCCATAATGCATCATCAAGCTTCACAGCCCAATCTTTTCTTGAGGTGCTGACAGTCTTTTTGAGGATCTGCTTGATTTGCCTGTTCGATACCTCTACTTGACCACTAGTCTGGGGGTGGTAAGCTGTTGCAATCTTGTGCTTCACATTATACTTCTTCAGCAGATTCTCCATCAACTTATTCAAGAAATGAGTACCTTCATCGCTTATGAGTGTTCGGGGAACACCGAATCTGGAGAATATGTTGTTCTTGAGGAAATTCACCACCACTTTGGCATCATTTGTAGGAAGAGCAACTGCTTCAACCCATTTAGAGACGTAGTCCACCGCTACAAGGATGTAGTTCTTCCCATATGATGGTGGAAAGGGTCCCATGAAATCAATACCCCACACATCAAACAACTGCACTTCAAGAATACCCTTCTGAGGCATCTGATTTCTTTTTGAGATATTCCCTGTTCTCTGACACCTGTCGCATTCTTTCACAATGCTTTGAGCGTCTTTGAATAATGTGGGCCAATATAGACCAGATTGTAGGACTTTTGCAGCTGTTCTATCACCACTGAAATGTCCTCCGTATTCTGAGTCATGGCATGCTTTCAGCACATCTCGTTGTTCCTCTTCAGGTACACATCTTCTAATCAACCCATCAAGACCTTTCTTGTATAAGTAGGGATCATCCCACAAGTAGAACCTGCAATCATGTAAAAACTTTTTTCTACGGTTATAGTCAAAATCATCAGGGATAATACCACCTACCAAATAATTCGCATAGTCGGCGAACCAAGGTACACCAATAATAGGGAGGATATGTTCATCTGCGAACTCATCCTTTATTGGGCGTGTGGTTTCTGTCTCTTCAATTGGTGTCATTCGAGACAAGTGATCTGCCACAGTGTTCTCAGATCCTTTCTTGTCACGAATTTCTACATCAAACTCTTGAAGGAGTAGGATCCATCTTAGCAGTCTTGGCTTAGAGTCCTGTTTAGCAAAGAGATACTTCAAGGCAGCATGGTCAGTATAAATAATGACTCTAGAACCCAACAGATATTGCCTGAATTTATCAAAGGCTTAAACAACCGCTAACAACTCCTTTTCAGTAGTTGCATAATTCATCTGTGCAGGGTTCAACACATGACTAGCATAGTAAATAACATGTAACAATTTTTCTCTACGTTGTCCCAACACCGCCTCTACTGCAATATCACTTGCATCACACATGATCTCAAAAGGTGGAGACCAATCTGGTGCTACAACAATTGGTGCCGACACTAATTTTTGCTTTAGTGTATCAAATGCTGCGGCACATTCTTTGTCAAAATCAAAAGCTTTGTCCTTAACTAAAAGTGTAGTTAAAGGTTTTGCTATTTTTGAGAAATCTCTTATGAACCTACGGTAAAAACCCGCATGCCCTAAGAAACTTCGGATACCTTTTTCATTCAGGGGAGGAGGCAATTTTGCAATGACTTCTATCTTGGCTTGATCAACTTCTATTCCCTTATGAGAAATTTTGTGGCCCAAGACTATGCCTTCACGCACCATGAAGTGGCACTTCTCCCAATTTAGGATTAAGTTGGTTTGTTGGCATCTTTCTAAAATAATAGCAAGGTTAGTTAAGCAGTTATCAAAAGACTTACCAAAAACCGAGAAGTCATCCATGAACACTTCCATATGCTTCTCAAGCATATCGGAAAAAATGGATTGCATGCATCGTTGAAATGTGGCCGGTGCATTACATAACCCGAATGGCATTCTTCTGTAGGCAAAAATACCAAAAGGGCATGTAAAAGCGGTCTTCTCTTGATCCTCTGGTGCAACAGCTATCTGATTATACCCCGAGTAACCATCGAGGAAACAATAGTAGTCATGACCCGCCAACCTTTCTAACATCTGGTCGATGAAAGGCAACGGGAAGTGATCTTTTCTTGTTGCCTGATTTAGTCTTCGGTAGTCAATACAGACTCTCCACCCTGTAACTGTCCTTGTGGGAATCAACTCATTCTTTTCGTTCTTAACAACGGTAGTTCCACCTTTCTTTGGCACCACATGAACTGGACTCACCCATGAACTGTCAGATATTGGGTAGATCATCCCGGCGTCCAAAAGTTTTACCACCTCCTTTCTAACCGCCTCCTTCATTGCTGGATTCAGTCGTCGTTGAGGTTGGACAACCGGTTTGTGATCATCTTCCATCAAGATTTTGTGCATGCAAAGTGTTGGACTTATTCCTTTCAAGTCTTCAATAGACCATCCAAGGGAACTTTTATGCTTTTTAAGGACTTTGACAAGCTTATCTTCTTGAAGGAATTCAAGGTGAGAACTTATTATAGCCGGGCACTTACTTTCAGTGTCTAAAAAGACGTATTTGAGGTTCTCCGGTAATCGTTTTAGTTCAGCCCCCTTCTTTGGTTCATCTTTACTTTCTTCCACTAACGGTTGCCTTAGATCTTCCCATCTGTTGTGGCGAGAATCTTTGGCAAATGATATTTCCATCATGGCTAAAACTTCACTATCTTTTTCATCAATTACCTCCTCTTCTTCGAAGATTGATAGACTCAAAACTCTCTCCAAGGGTAACTTCTGTTTTGTCAAAGAGTTTTCTTCATCACAAATTTGCTCAATTACCTCAATGTGTTGACTTGTGGCAAAATCATCCTTGTACTTCATAGTGTTTCGCACATCAATCTTCAATTCTTCATCATAGACTTTCAAGGACATTGTACCTTCCTTTATGTCGATCAAACACCTCCCGGTCTCTAGAAATGGTCTCCCCAAAATGATTGGTATCTCTTCATCTTCAGGCATCTCTAAAATAACAAAGTCTACCGGAAATACGAACTTGTCGATTTTCACCAACACGTCTTCTACCACTCCGTAAGGTCTTTTAATTGATTGGTCAGCAAACTGGAGTGTCATTCGTGTGTCCTGTACTTTACCTATTCCCAATCTCTTGTAAATGGATAATGGCATAAGACTCACACTTGCTCCCAAATCTATCAGTGCTTTCTTGAAAGACCTATCACCAATTGTGCATGGTATAGTTACTGAACCTCTGTCTTTCTTTTTAACCGGAATCTTCATTCCCTGCAAAATAGCACTACAAGTTTCAGTTAGAATAATCGGATCACTCTCGATGGTCCGCTTCTTTGAAATGATATCCTTCATAAATTTCGCATAAGTGGGCATTTGCTCAAGTGCCTCTAAGAAAGGAATGTTCAGCTCAAGTTTCTTGAACATCTCTAAGAACTTCTCGAAATTCTTCTCATGTTGTTCTTTCTTCCTATTTCTCGTGGGAAAAGGGAGTTTAACTGCCGGTTTTGGTGTAACTATCTTTTCTTTTACTACCCTTTCGTCCCTCTTGACTTCTTGACTTATACCCTCATTTTCTTTAATCTCGACATCCACTTCAATCAACATATCCTCATCCTCGAAATTCCTCTCCGGTTTTTCATTGGATTTATTGCTTCTGGTAATTACAGCGTTCACATGATTGTTGTCTCTGGGATTTGTAACCGTGGCACTTGGGAGAGCGCCTTGTGGTTGAGTGTTGGTCATTTGTTGGGCAATCTGACTCATTTGAATCTCTAAGTTTTTGATTGATGCCCCTGTGTTTCTCAAGTTGCTCCTAGTTTCTTCCTGAAATTGAGAGTTTTGAGCTGCCATCTTTTCAATAGCTATCTCCCATTCTGCCTTCTTCGGTACCTGTTGCTGCAATTGTTGAGGTGCTTGAGATTGGAACTGTTGCGGGTGATGTTGAAATTGTTGCTGATAGGGAACTTGTTGTTGAGGAGGTCTGTATTGTTGTGAGTGAGCTGGAGATTGATATTGGGTTGGTCCTTGCTTTTGAAAGTTTCCTTGTTGGTCCTTCCACGCAAAATTAGGGAGATAAAGACATACCTGATTTTAATCTCATGGTGATCTCTTTAAGTGTTTGGCTTTTTATAATCCTCACCAGGTAGGTTAAGTTTGCAGCTTCCGCACACCCTCCATGTCGTGTGACTTCTCTTTTCGGCTTGATTTCGTCCCTCAACTGCTCAATTCCGTTCACCACATTGCGTCCGACATTTTCTTTTTGGCTACATCTACTTCCAAGGTGCCTTGAGATATTAGCTTTTGGTTGTGTCGTCCTTCCATTTATCACTCATCACTTCATGCCTTCGACACCAATCTTCATCCTGTTACACTTTTGATACAACTAGAAAGAAAACTTCAGACAAAACAAATTAAAATGAAATACTAAAATACGAAAACAATACTGATAAAAGAAAACAATACTGATAAAATCCCTCCCCCACTTGCACTAAACATTGTCCCCAATGTTTTCGTACTCGCCGGAGAGGACTTACCGAACATCCTACTGAGGAGGAGGAGGAGGGAAATGCAACATCAATTGCTGCATCATGCTGTGCATCTCCGTCATCATCACGCCTTGACGGGTTTGTTCATCTCCTTGACGGTGTAGCTCTAGACCTTGGCGCGCTTGCTCACCTCTTAGATCGGCGAATTCGCCATGTATCCAATTCCATTCTTCACTTGTGAAAGAGGCAGATTGGGTACCACCATGTGATGATTGACCCGTCTCTCCTTGTAGGTGTCCACTCTCTTCATTCCGCTGAAACTGATAACTGCTCCTAAAGATTCCCCGGCAACGGCGCCAAAAACTTGATCGGAAAAATAGCAAGTGTACTATTTTCACCGATGTAGTTATAATGGGTTTTACCCCAAGTATCGATCACGAGGATTGCGTAGAAAAGATAAATTATTATAAACAGTCAATTAAACAAAATAGCACATGTGGTTTTTATATTGAAATCTTGAAATAATAAAATTCAAATAAATAAGCTGAAAGTAAAATAGCTTTTGTGTGTAAATTTAGAGTAATGCCAAGGTAGGTGTATGATCAGCATTCTAATGACTCTGTAATAAGATCTCTTCAACAAGTTCATATGATGCAACTATTTGTTCTTAAGGGTGTTTTCCTAAGTCCTTAGTGAAAACCTTTTGGTTTGCAATCCTAATGCCTAAGTCCTTAGAAACAAAGGTTTGTGAACCAAAGATGTAAATAATCAAGAATTTTTCAAATAACCTTACGGTATCCCTAGGCCTAGGTGATAACAATAAGATTTAATTGTTTAAAAACCTTAACAATCGTAGTCCTACAGATTGTTAACCGTGGATCAATCTTGTTTTGCCGACAAAGAAAGCAATAAAAACATTAAACAATTAAATTGCAAAATATGAAAGCTTGATTAAAGAACAACGATATTCAGAGTCATTACAATGAAAATCAGGGACACCCCTTGGCATTGGGGGGTTTAGCCTCTCATAATATTCAAGAAACCAAAATTAGAAAGTTTAGACATTTACAAAAGATTAGGAGAACTCTGATCTTCAATGGTGTCCACCGTTGAATCTCTTCATCTTCCACAACCTTGATAACGCTATCTTGCTCTCTTCTAGAATTCTTTTGTACGATCAAAAGTGTCTTCTCCTTGTCTCTCAATCCTCTTTTAATCCCTCTAGGTTTTCAGATCTCAGCCGCAATACCCAAACTGCCCCTGGACTTTAAAAAAGATTGGAAAAACCAAAATTCAGAAATTCTGTCCGCACAGCTGACACGGCCGTGTCACTTGACACGGGCAGACCGTGTCAGCTTCTGGTCTTAAGGTTGAGTTCTTCAGGAGGTCTGACACGGCCGTGTCAGGTGACACGGTCAGACCGTGTCCGCCTCTGCCCATATGTTCCTTTTTGCTTTTTGCTTCCTTTTTTCACACCTCTTGGCCATGCGATCTTCCATCAATCCGAAGCTAACCTGAAACCATTACCAAACGAGATAAAAAGCACCTAATTTACAATGAGAATGACGCAAAAACAAACTTCACACAAATAAACTTAAAACTAGATAAATTAAAGAAAACATTGGGAAATAAACATAAAGTGTTACCAAACATGATGATCGTGTGTCGAATTTATGATGAAATTTAGTGTAAAATGGTGACCGATCATCTGCGATTCTGCGAACAAGTGGAGGAGCAAGAGATAATCATAAGAGAGTTAGAAACTGAGAAGAATAGACATCTTGCAACCATAAATTCTCTCAGTAGTGAGGTAAGCATGTTGAACTGCAAGCTTGATCAAATGACCAAATCCTTCAAAATGATGAATAATGGAACTGATACTCTGGAGGAAATTCTGGAGTCTGGACAAAGAACATGAGATATGTCTGGAGTAGGATTTGTGGCCAAAGAGGAATTCACCTCTGGGTTCAAGAGATCAAAGCCTAAAACTTGTGTAACTAACCAGATGTCAGCACCAATGTCACAACATCAAGGAAACAGAAGAAGGAACCATTCAAAGAAGAAATTCCAAAGATGGAGGTATCATCACTGTGGAAGATTTGGTCACATAAAGCCATTCTCTTTCAGACTAGTTGGATATCCAAACCAAACTCATCAAGTCAAACCTGAATATGATACATGTAAAAGAAAGCAACAGTGGGCAGCTAAGAATGTTGCTCTGGTAGCACACACTTCTCTAAGAATGCCTGCTAAAGAAGATTGGTACCTTGACAGTGGTTGCTCAAACCATATGACTGAGAGGAAGAACTCACCAGTAGACCTCAAACTGGAGGGAAACAACTATGTGACTCTTGGTGATGGATAAATAAGAGAAGTCAAAGGTGTTGGCAAGACATAAGTACAGGGTGTTCCTAATCTAAATAATGTATTACTTGTACAAGGACTGACTGTAAATATTATAAGCAACAGTCAACTATGTGATGAAGGATTCTATGTCAGGTTCACTAAAGAAGAGTGTATTGTTACTAATGAAGAAAATGAAGAAATCATGAAGGGAGTCAGATCTGAGAATAACTGTTACCTATGGGAGCCTAAAAACTCCAAGTTTCCCTCTACTTGTCCCATGGCCAAAGAAAAAATTGAGGGTAAGCATCAAGAAAGAACTATCAAGTTAGAGTTTCCTGTTCCCAGAACAAAGAACCAGATAGAAGAAGTGGATGAGTCTGATGATGAGTCTTATATTGAAGAACTCACCAGCGATGAACTTGCTGCTGGATACTCTGAAGTGTGTCTACTAAATGGAGAACTGAGCAAAAGATTGACAGTGTATAAAAATGTTTATGCCCTGTTACAAGAAGAGAGATTAAGTCTCATGATAAACATTGTTGATCTGGAAATAAAAATGCGAGACACAAAGAAGAGAAAGAAGTTCAATCAAGAGCCTTAACACCCGGGAAAACACACCCCTGTCTCAGCCAAGAGATGCTACCAATGTGGTAAGATAGGTCACTTGAGGTTCTCATGTCCTGAAACTCCTACACCTACCAAAAGAACAATCTCTCAACAGGAAAATCTGGCCAAGGGAAAGACACCACAGCGGAAGGTATGTGTAGATGCTAAACACTTAAGCTGTGACAAAAACAAGGAAGAGGCTATAAAGAAAACAAGAAGCTCTAGAGGAAGGAAACATATACAAGATGAGAGTCACAAAAAGGACAAGGGCATTCCTGCTACAAGCAAGAACTCAACAATGATGTGGGATGCTGTAGAAGAAGGTGAGACTGCTACCTCAGTAGAATATGAAAATGTCAAAACAGATGTCTTAACATCAAAATATGTTGAGAACTCAATTGTGCACATTAAGACAAACAAAGCCTCTGTAATTGATGAATGCTCATCAGTAAATATCCAAAATGCTCCCCATAAGGAGATTATTATTCAGAACCAAATCCCAGAAGCTGCCAGAAGATCAAGGTAAGCATCTACAACTTCCTGTAATACTCACAACTTTAACCTAACAAAAACTATGATACATGCGCTTAATGACATCTGGACTAAAGATATGAAAAGAGAAGTCTATCTGTTTAAGAAGAGTATTACACTGAACTTGGTCCCAAGGAAGCTATCCATTGACAGTCAGTTTCATCTAAGAGAGGAGACACTAGAAATAGACCAAGCTTCAAGAATCTGGATGGAAAGAGCAAAGGACTCACAATTCAACCTGAGAACTCAAGAAAGCAAGGAGAGCATGATCCTTCTGATCACAACCGAAGATGTGAATCTAATGACAGGTATGATTCCTACAAATCCTTTGGGCTGGTCTAAATCAAGGTGGATACACCAAATTGTATCTAATCAGAATGTCAAGAGGAATGTCATAACTATGCCCTGCTACATCAAAAATTGTGTGGAGGACAAACAAATTTCTATAAACAGGTCAACCACTGATCTAGATGTTGTTAATAAGCTGGATGTGAAGGTCTTCATGGTTCACAAAAAGATCCTTTAGTTGTCATCCCTCTACAACAACTCTAGTGTGATCTCAAATTGCACTTTTCCCACAGAAACATGCTTAAAACTCACTCACTTCATTGATATGCCTCAACAATCTCTGTTCCTCTTGTTCAAAGCAATGTTTTGTCTAAACATGCATACAGAGGTAACTAGTCCTGATAGGATCTTGAATGATGCACAGTTGAGAATGGTGCATATTTTGAAAACTGAGGATCTAATCAAGAAGTCTGAAGATGATTCTAAAGATAGTGACAAGCATGTTCCTAACAATATCAATGACATTGTCACAAAAGCCCTTGATGCTACGCAGTTTGAAAACTTGCGGAGCAAGTTAGGAATCTGCATCTTTGAGGAACCATAATTCAACCAAAAATTTTTTTTGGGGAGAAGACAATTGTTTGCTTTGGCAACTTTTGTGGCAAAAAAGGGGGAGAAGTAATGTCACCCCAAAATAACATGTATGTTTGTGTGGTCAACAATTCTGATGTGCTTATTTTGTGTTGATCTGTTTGTGCTGCTCTTGTGGTGTGGTTGGTTTAGCTTTGTAAGCACTGTGTGCATACTGGTGGTGTATGCTGTTTGTATTGTATTAGCTCTGATTGTGTTTGGTTATTTTGTTTCTGCTGCTAGTATTTCTCTGATATGGTGTGACAGGTTGTTTTAGCAAAAAAATTGTCAAAGGGGGAGATTGTAGATGTTTTCATGTTGGCTGCATTTGTGGTAAAACCTAAATGGGTGTTTAATGTCTTGACTGATGTCATGACATGATTTATATTGTGTAATGCAGATTGCATTTGTGTTTAGCTAATACATGTTCTGTTAGTGAATGTCATGACCGATGTCATAACATCCTTGTCTGACAGTAGAGGCTGTTATATTTTATTAATGTGTTTCCTGATTTCTCTCAATCTACAATTTAGGAAATCTTTTATTGTGTGCTGAATATTTCGTCTAGAAGATTTCGCTGACAGCACATTCTGTAACAACCAGATGACGTGTAAATTAGGTTAATGATCAATATTGGAATTCCTTACTATTGTTCCTCTTGAGATTAGAACTCTAATTAATGATAATATATTTCTTACTTGCAATGCATCTTATGCTTTCTAAAACTATTTCCAAAGTTAAGAAAAAGAGTAAAGATAGTAAGAAAAAGCCAAAATAAGGGATGCCAATGGAGGTATGATAAATTGGAATTAAGTGAATAAATAATTAGGCAATCAATGATATAATAAGATAAACATGTGATTGTTTTCTTTAATCACATTTATGTTATATTTTAGGAGTCACATGTGACTCGAACTTTGTCAAGGAGGAAAAAGGTAAATTTTTAATAGTTCTTAATTTTTTATTGTAAAATTTGCCTCTTTTATGGATCTATATTCTTACGTTGTATTATTTTGTTTTCATCAAAATTTTAAATATGTATTATTGTGTTTTCAGTAGGTTATAGATGCTTCAAGTGCACTTTACGAAGCCAATTCTTCTAACTTGGGTAGTAATAATCATGCTGTCGAAGTCAGTTCACAATTTGACAGTTAATTATCATGCTGTCGAAGTCAGTTCACATACTATAGTTGAAATATGCTAGAATTGTCATCATGTCGAATTGGACCTGTTTGGTTATGCCCAATTATTTAAGTTAGTTTGTTCCCTAAGTTAGCTTGTGTAATGGGTCTGTGTGTAAAAGTCCATTAGTTTAGTGTGTTAATTTTATTATAAACAACATACTAGTCTCTCATCATTGTACACTACAAATCCTAATTAGGGTGAGAGATGTTATTTGTTATTCTATAATACTTGTAATATTGTTTTAAAGAGAAAGTAAATAATAACAATTTATAACCAATTTCATTGTGTTCTTCTTGCTTCTCTCGTTTCAACCCTTGTGGGTTTCTTTACAAGAAAATAAACCTATTAAACCTTGTTCTTAACATCGATTTCACAACACAAGCTTTTGTTGAAAAATTTGTTATTCACATTGTGCTTCCTACTTTTGTTGATGAAACTAATTTGATGATTGATGAAGAGATGATAAATGTTACTCCTCTTTCGGAGCCTGTGAGAAGCCACATTCTTAAGGCTTTGTTTTATGATGCAAAGGTATTCCAAAAGATCATCACTATATCCCCTGCTAAGAAGATGATGAAATTATCAACATGCTCACTCTTCACTCTACTCGAGAAGATGATGATGTTATTGAAGTGGTCTCCGAAAGTGGCTCTAATACTATGTGGCTTTGATTTGGTTTGTTTAGGTTTATGGATTGTTGATTTCTATTGGATTGTTTGAATATTTGCTTAGTTAATTTGTTGGTTTTGACCCTTATTCCTTGGTTTAGACGACTTGTTATTTGTTTTCCCTTAGCCATTTTGAGGCAAATAGGAAGAGAAGAGGCACTTCTGGTTATGATTTTTTCGTTTCGTTAATTGAATTCTTGAATTCAGTTTTGATCAATTTATCTTGTTGGTAGTCTTATCTGATGATTGATGTGCTAAAAGTGCTCAACTTTTTGTTTTGCCTAAAAATTGCCATAGAGAGTTTGTTTTACATGAATTCACTTGTTTTTATTGGAAAAATGTCAATCAAGATGTCATGTAAGTTGTTAAGATATCTTGGTCCCATTATCCACTCGTATATTATATTTTCATCAAATTTTTTAAATATGTATTATTGTGTTTTCAATAGATTATAGATGCTTTAAATGCACTTTACAAAGTCAATTCTTCTAGCATGGGTAGTAATAAACATAGAATAAGTGAAACAAAGCTATTTTTTGTTTTTAAAGCAAAACTGAAAATCAAGAGAATAATATCCTTTTGTAATTTTTTTAGATTTGTTATGACTTACTATTTTTTTTCCAATGTATTAAGATATTTTAAGTTTGATATTATTAAAAATATTTTAGAAATTTTACATGTTTGTACTATACTATGATAATTTTTTAAATATGATTGAAGGTTTATTTAATTTTTGTAACTATATTTATTTATTTATTTATTTAATTATAAGTATTACTCTAAGAAATTATTTTAAAAAATAACAATGATATTTTGGACAAATTTATCAAGAAAAAATATTGATAAAGTCTAAAACAACTAAGAAGATGGTGGTTCACTAATATCAACAGTGATAAGTGACGATGAGGTTGGTGTTGTTCCTAGTATTCTCAATTTTATTTAGAAGCTGTGAGATATTGGATCGAATTCTAGTAGGGTTGAAGGGTAGCTTCTTGGTTCGACAATTCAATAGAAAATTATCATATTGTCGAAGTCTGTTCACATGCTATAGTTGAAATATGCTAGAATTGTTAGGATGTCGAATTTGACCTGTTTGTTATGCCCAATTATTTAAGTTAGCTTGCTCCCTAAGTTAGCTTATGTAACGGGTCTGTGTGTAAAAGCCCATTAGTTTATAATGTTAATTTATTATAAATAGCATATTGGTCTCTCATCATTGCACACTACAAATCCTAATTAGTCCGAGAGAGGTTATTTGTTATTCTATAATACTTGTAATCTTATTTCACAGAGAAAGTAAAGAATAACAGTTTATAACCAATTTTATTGTGTTCTTCTTGCTTCTCTCGTTCTAACCCTTATGGGTTTCTTTACAAGAAAATAAATCTATTATACTTTGTTCTTGACATTGATTTCGCAACACAAGCTTTTGTTGAAAAATTTGTTATTCACACTGTGCTTCCTACTTTTGTTGATTAAAATAATTTGAGGATTGATGAAGAGATGATAAATGTTACTCCTCTCTCGGATCCTATGAGAAACCACATTCTTAAGGTTTTGTTTTACGATGCAAAGGTATTATAAATGATTTATTTTTTCTCAACAAGTGGCATCAAAAGCCTTGGTTTGGTGGGGTATACATTTTTTAGTATGATCTATGGTTGCAGTTTTATTTGATCTTTCAATTGTGAAAAGAAATTTTATACTTCGTGTTGGTTGGAAAAATTTTGTTTTTCTGCAGAAAAGATTTTGACAGCAATGCCAAGTTTTTCAAGTGTAGTGGAGATTGAGTTAGATAAATTTAATGAAAGAATCAATTTTTACTTGTGAAAGATTAAAGTCAAATATGTTTTGATACAATTAGGATTAAACAAGGCGTTGAAAGGAAACATTTTCAATATAGACAACGAGAAGTGGGAGGAACTAGATTTGAGAGCTTCGAGTACAATCTGCATCTCTTTGGCTAAGAATATTCTTGCGAATTTTTCTTGGTACATTTTCATCCAAAGAGCTTTGGAATAAACTTGAAAGGATATATCAAGGAAAAGGTATATCAAATCGGTTGTTGTTTAAGGAGCAGTTTCATAGCTTGCGTCTGGATGAACGTACGAAAGTATCTAATCATCTAAGGATTCTAAATGGTATTGTTTATGAATTAAAAACTATTGAAGTCAATATTAAACCCGTTTTGATATATGGGAAGGAAACTTTGAGTTTTCAAGAAGTTACTAGTAAATTTATTTCTGAAGAAAGAAGATTGAAGGGTGAAGATAATAATTTATCAAACTTAGTGTTGGTTGCTAGAGGAAGGCCTTATGTGAAGAAAAATAATGAAACTGATGTGATATGTTGGAAATATGGAAAGATTGGACATATAAAGTATACGTGTACATCTTGATGAGGCAGTGTCAGAGAAGAGCTATGAGTCAAATACTAACAAAGTCTCCCTCGCGGTGGGAGAGGATGATCTTCTTTAAAAATTATGAAGTTTGTCCTCATGATATTTCCGCTGTCATGGAAAAGGACGAGTTATTGCTAACAGATTAACACATGGGCATTGTTGCAAAGTGTGTTATGGAATTATGTTGATGGTTGAAGAGCTTCTTACTAAAATGAAAGTTGCGCCATAAATTTTCAACCTCTTTTATTCATTTTGAAATTCTTGAAGTATACTTTTCTTTAGGTGGAGTATAATATTTTTTGAACTATGATTGTCGGTGAAAACAATGTGAAAATTCTTGAAGTGATGTAGTTTCAAATGACTATACTATTTATTGTGGAGTATGATTATTAGTGAATACAATGAAATTTAATGTATTATTTTTAATCAAGGTGAAGATTATTGGGGTTGGTTGAAAATTAAATATACATGTTGAAGAAGCCTCACACCGCTTAGTTTTGTAAAGGAAGATGTTGTCCAAGACTATATAAAAGGTTCAAGTTCTTCGTTACAAGATGCACTAGTAAAAAACACTTTATGCTTGCATTTGACTTTTTATATTCTCTTATACGTGAGTTAGAGTGTTGTGAGAGGTAGCTAAATATTTGCTTTAGTGAACATGCGTGTATTGGAGCCTTGAAGTGGTTGAGGGGTGTTATAACAATTTTCACAATGTTATTCTCTGATTGTCATTTGACAACAGTCGTGGTTATGCGGTTTTGGATTTTTTCACGTTAATTTCTTGTATTGTTATTGTGTTCCTCTTTTTTCTCTATAATTTATTTTATCCCAACATCTCCTGCATCTATAAATGATTTTCCTTTCTTCGCTTTACTTTTCAGTGGATCCAGTGTGCCATATACAATTGGTATTCATAATAAATTCAAATGGTCTTTCCATCATAAAGGTGTAATTTTCAATTGATTATCTGCAATGCAGTAGTAACCATAACAATTTGAACTAGGGGTGTTTATACTAGGGATTGATCACTTGTCTTGCACAATTTTTAACAATACTGCAAAATGTTTTAAGGAGAACAATCTAATACGTGACTCAACTCTATAATTTCTTCAATGACATATTTTTAAAACCGATTTTTAAATTAAAAAAAAAACATTTAGCTTTTACAAGTAGGATAGATAAGTCAATATAATGATTACCATTAATTTTTTTAATGAAAGGTAAGAGCTTTAAAACAAACAAAAGCCACAAGGGTAAATGACCCAAGAAAAATCAGTCAACAAATGAAATGAAATAAAATAGAATATTTCTTTAGCCACCTCCCTATGGGGGTCACCCCCAGCGAAAATCCCAAAATACCCCTGCTTCGGAAATGAACTTCCGAAGCGCTTTTTTTTTTAAAAAAAATTTCCACAATTCGGAAGTGCATCTCCGAAAACATCCCATGGGGGGTGTCTTCGGAGATGAACTTCCGAAAACACCTCATGGGGGGTGTCTTCGGAAATGAACTTCCGAATTATGCAGAAACTGTGTTTTTTTTTATGTTTTTTCTTAACAGTCTCGCATTTTAATTAAACGCAAACGCCAAATAAAATAAGCAACAGATAAACTGAAAATACTAATATGATAAATCCAATCCAAATAATATATACAAACCGAAAATAATAATAATACTGTGCGAAAGATACAATCCGAAATAAAAAAATAAATAAACCCGACCACTACTGGGTGTGCCTAACCCTCTCACCCTGGGCCCTCCTCTGCCGCCTGTACCCCGCCGCACGGCCCGCATCAGTGACGATCATCTCCATCACGGCGACTGCCTCTGGACCGCCCTGATCAACGATACCTCAATCCAACGCGTCCCGCCCAAGTATCTCTATCCGCTGGCAGATCGGCATGAGATCAATGGCGTGGTCATCCTCGGCTTGCTGGTTCTTCAGGATCTCCTCGTGTGCTGGCCTAGGAGCGCCGGGAACGTCGGGTCTCAGCAGAGGATGGGACACCCGGTAGAACCATGTGACGTACCCCTCCTCACTGTGCCAGTCCTGTGTGACCCGAGTGAGACGGTACTCCTGCGGTACCACATGATGCTGCCAGTCCGCCCATATGGCAGTGAGCTGCACTCGGGTCACTGTGTCGGGAGCAGCCTCAAAGGGTGACCTGGGTATCCGCTGCACGAATCCGAACTGACGCATGCACCGCTCAGGGAGATACCGGACCATGATGCCGGTCCCGCATGCCAACCAGCCTGAATATAAAGCAATGCCGTCAAAGGGGACAATCTGAGCGTAGTCGACGAACGACCTCCAGGTGACGTCGTCGTGCATCGTGCGGTCCAAGTACAAACGGTATGGTCCCACCGCATCGTTCCCCCTCTGGAGAGCGTATCTGGCGGCCCTGGGCATGGCGTCCACGTATGCAGGATCGTAGCGGAAGCCGTGGATGCGAGAGAAGTAGGAGATGATCCAGCTCTGAAACACAAACACGATAATGTATTAAAAATAAATACGAAACATAAATAAATAAATAAATACGATGATGTGTTAAAATAAAATGTACCGTAAGTAGTGTGCAGGATCCGACCAACTGCCTCGTCCTCCAGTTGGAGGCCTCATTCAGCTTCTGGTATAGGTATGCCAGAGTAGCTGCCCCCCAGTTCCACTGGTGAACGGTATCCAGGTCCATGAAGTAGCGGAGGTAGGTCACGTCGACGTACCTCCAATGGGAGTCCCCAAAAACCTAAACCAAAACTATTTTTATGCCTACTAAACATCCTAATATCAGTATTAACCTATCTTAATGTGATTTTTTTAGTTTCTAAACACCCTAATAGAGTTTATTCAAATAGATCTAAAACTTGAAAAAACAATGATAAACTTACCAATTAGTGTTTGATGATGAGTTTGGTTGAGTTTGGAAGAAGAGTTTGGCAACCTCTGATACTTCACACTTGCTTTTGCAGAATTTTTGCAATGAGTTTGAGTTTAGAAGAAGATTAGGGTAAATGATTTGGGGGAGGGGGGCTGTTTTGCTTAATCTGCAAAACGCGCATTATTTCGGAAGTTCATTTCCGAAATGCTGTTTTCGGAAATGAACTTCCGAAACAAGATAATTTTTTCAAAAAAAAAGGCGCTTTCGGAGATACATCTCCGAAAACACTTTTTTCTTGCATTTCGGAGATGAACTTCTGAAGTTATGGGTAGTTTGGGTTTTTCACCAGAGATGGGCTAGAGAGTTGGGAGGTGGCCAAAGAATTTTCCATAAAATAAAGGCACAACATATAAAAATATCATACAACCCATTCCTTGCCTAAACTAAACTTTAGGGTGTAAACGACTTGATTAGGATTCCATCCATTCATCTACTTAATATAAATGTAAAGAAGTCATGATGGCAACCCTAGCCACATGTCATCTTGAAAATAATCCTAGCCACATGTCATCTTGGTAAGAATTCTAATTACAAACTCTATATTAAAATAAATAATAATAATATAACAATATTAAACCACCACTATTAATAATAATAATATAATATTTAGTTAATAATAATAATAATAATCTACTTCTACTTAATATAAAATAATAATAATAATAATAATAGTAATATTAATAATATAATATTCAATTACCACTATTAAAAATATCCAAATAAAAGTCATTATTAAAAAAATCTTTCAAACTTATAAAATCTTGAAATCTAGCCTATATTTCAAGTTTAAAAAATATAAAAGTAAATTTTAAATATATTTTAGATAATCAATTTTTACGATAAAATAGATAATCTTAAATTAGTTCATGCTAAAATCTAATTTTATTTTTCTATTTTTCTTCTTTTATTATTCATTTATTTAAAAAAATTATGTTTACAATGTGGCATCATATTATAAACCTTAATCCTATGTGGCATCATATTAGAAACCTATTAAAATTTTGAATTTTTATCACTTTTTATTCTTCACACCAAATCATTACATTTATCCAATCTAATACCCTAATTTTATTATAGTAAATAAATAATTTTTAATAAATTGTCTCACTACCAAAAAAAATTTTGATATTCAAATATTTGAAGTCAATACTTTAATATGTAAAATTTTATATTATTAGCTCTAAAAACTTAGTTTATTTTAATAATATATAATGTTTGATTTTATTTACTTAGATTTGATTAAGAATATCCGATTGACCAATTAGGACTAATACGAGAAAAAAATATTATGACAAGATTTTATTAAAAATAATTAGTCAATATTTCTATTGATTAGTATTATTCATTTTATAGATATTAACTTCTACATAAACAAATTTCATAATTTTAGATTTTTTTTACTTGGCTAAAATATATTCCATAAATATTCGTCATTTGCAATACTATGAAATTATTATAATGAAGATAAAAGTAAATATGTTTTAATTAGAATACAAAAATTTAATTACTATTAGTTAATAATAGATTTTAATTGGTAAAACGGTCCGTTATAATTTTTTTTGTAACATGTGAGTTACAAAACAAGAATTATTGTCTTTTTAATAATCATTCTTATGTATATAAATACATAACTGGTAAATGAGTTTTACATATCTGTACTATGTATTTTATACTATATATTTTGTTGTAGGTCTTCATCATTCTCTTCAAATAAGGTTGAGACAGTACTTCATTTTCTTTTTTGTATTGATATTTTCCTTTCTATTCATATGTTTTAGCTATTCTTTGATTTAATTATATGATAAGTACCTCAACTTATTCTATTGTAGTAATTATATATATTTCAATTATTTTTTGTTGTTGTATATCTTCATCTTCTTCTACCCAAACAAAGACAAGGTACCTAATTTTTTTAATTTTGTATCAATATTCTTATTTCTTTTTCTTATTTATATGGCATACTTAAGATTTAATTTAATCTATTATATCAATTATCTAAATATTTTAACTATATGGTTTTGTAGTAATTTTCTTATAGGATTTTGTGATGTAGTTTTCTCTACTATTTCTTGCGGACGTAAAGAAGAAAGAAGAATTATTTTGTTGCTACTTTTACATTCTTATTACTTGAGTATCATGTAAAAAATCATATAAGTGTCTGTCTGTAACCATAATATATTGAAGGCCTTCGATTATGTTACAAATGATTCTAACAATATCTAAATATGTTATTTTGTTTTGCATTATTTGAATTTCATAGGTAATGGTAGTATTATTATTATTATTATGATAAATTATATTAATTTTTAATATAAGTAATATTTATATTTTAACTATGATTGTGATTTACTTGCAAGCATGTTGTTGCAATTTGTTATCCTTTATTTTCAATACAGTAAATTATATTATTGTTTCAATTGTTGTAACTTCTCAAAATCGTCAAATTTATCTTTTATTATTCAAATTAATTGATTCGAAATCGTAATGTTTATATAATAACAATATTAATATTAACACTATATATATATATATATATATATATATATATATATATATATATATATATATATATATATTCCTGCCATCTTTATTTTATTTAATATTTAATTAAGACTATATTAATACATAATAATAATTACTATTATAAAAATACTACTACTAATAAGAACATATTATTGAACGATCTCTACTAATAACAATAAAATAATAATATATAATAATAATTTATACAAGTTTAAATTATTCAAATTTATTGAAATAAATAAATTTAAATTTGATGCAAAGAATAAAATCAAGAATTATATTATACGGCATTAAAATAAATAATTAAGTTTGATTAAATTTTTTAACCGCTCAAATTATTAAAGTCAGTTTTAAAATATCAATCAATTAAAATCAGTTTTAAAATATCAATCAATTAAAATCGGTTTAAAAAGTATTTATACAAAGAATTTAATTTGGTTAATCCATTGAAACAAATATTTAATTTCGATCCAATTATTCGTTTTATGAGTTTACTAAAGATCCGCTTCTTTTACTCTCATAATTGTAATTGGTTGTAATTCTCCTTTTTTTTGTCGGGTCCTTCCCGTCTCTTGTGTAATCGGGATGGAGAATCCCTTTGTTATCTTAACTCAAATGATTAGAGTCATATCTTTTTCCCAATGATCTCACAAATCATTGAGATCAAAATAGCAAATTATAAAAATATAATAATCTCACATATTACTGAGAACATAACTAAGCGAAAGGAATTTATTTACATTATAATTTAAGTTTTTTTCAAACTATTTTCCTTTAAATAATTTAACATTATACCACCCATCTTTCTATTGCAGATATAATGTATTGTTATTTTTGTGATATAATATTTTTCTCCCTCTTAACTCATATAAAATCTATTTCACAAATTCATATTCCTTTAAAATTTGCACAATATCGAACGAGTAAGATCTTAACTCAAATGATTAGAGTCATATCTTTTTCCCAATTATCTCACAAATCATTGAGATCAAAATAGCAAATTATAAAAATATAATAATCTCACATATTATTGAGAACATAACTAAACGAAAGGAATTTATTTACATTATAATTTAAGTTTTTTTCGAACTATTTTCCTTTAAATAATTTAACATTATATTACCCATCTTTCTATTGCAGATATAATGTATTGTTATTTTTGTGATATGATACTTTTCTCCCTCTTAACTCATATATATTTCTACCATTCTTTTTTATTTCTGTTCATTTTCTCTAATAGGTATATCATTACCCACACCCAAAATATAAATTTTTATTATTTTTATATATTCTAGATTTTTCATTTGATATGTGCCATCGTAATTGTTGATGTTTTTTATTTTTTATGTAGGAGAACAAAATATGCATGTTTTAGATTTATAGGTCAATTTATAAAAGTTTTGTTTAAAAATATGTGTCTAATCACCCATTTTTCTATGTATTTTTATATATAAATATATAAATTAAATATTTTTATTGAAATTTTATATTTGTCAAACGATACTAAATATTTTTAATGACAATAACATCTCAATACCTCAAAATTTGTAAAATTATGTACACCATTAATAATATATTTTCTTTTATTTAAATTATTTATTTAAATAATGATCACGTCATTTTAAGAGATACTGAAAACATACGAGAATGTATTGATTTTTAAGTTACAATTTTAATTTGATAATAAATATTATAGTGATAATAATAAGCCATTGAAACAAAACTATTCAAATAAAAAATAAAAATAAAAAATAAAATAAAATAATAAAATAATAGAAAAGAAAATATCATGATATAGTAAAGTAATTGTTATAAATTAACATTAATAATAATAATTATTATTATTATTATTATTATTATTATTATTATTATTATAACCTACTTAATATAATAATAATAATAATAGTAATAAAATATTAAATTTTAATAAATATTATTGTTTTCAATCCTAAAATACCCGTGCATCGCACGGGCCAACAATCTAGTTGCTTAAACAATTAACAATCATAACGCTAACTCACTCTACCAATGATTATGACAAAATTGTTCTAGGTGTTTGATACGTTAATCAACTTGGTTTGATTCCTTATTCAGATTTATAAAGATCTCTAATTTTAACTTTTTTTTTTTTTGTTAATGTAAAAAAGCTGTTAAATATTTATTTATGATATATACGTAAAAGAAAATAACATTGATTGTGAATATAAATTAAATCATTAAATCTTATAAAAAATATAGATCTCATTTTGCATATTCATTTTTTTCCACCATCACTAACCATTGGATCATTTAATCTGATTTGGAGATTAATTCTGATATCAAATAGTTTTAATTTTTTTTTATCGCGAATCAAATCGTTGTCATTCTTCTCAAATCTATTATCTAATACCAATCACTACTTAATTAACTAACTATTGGTAAATACACGCATTTTTATGTAAAAACTTATTTTGCTCTACTTTCATTATCTTGTCACATGATTTTTTCAACACCAATCAAACACCTTAAGCATCTCCTTTTTTTTATACATTTTTTATTCCCCTTAATTACTCGTAAAACTCATATTATTTGGACAGCTAAGAACATTGTTGTCGTGACTTGTGTGTGACAATAAAAATAAAAAGCCAAAGTCATAAACGTATTGGAGGGAATAAAAAGGATGGAATAAAGGTCTTCCTCAATTACATGCTAAGATTAAAGATAGATATCATATCACCTCTTTCATCTCACCAATACCCTTTAGCTGTCACAAATATTATAATTATATTATCATAATAATAATGATAATTGAATTATTTGTTGTAATCTACTACCAAACACAATAATGAATTTAACTTGTTCTGCGATGTGTAGTCGCTGTATAAACAAAAACTGCATCACATGGGGATGTGCTGGCATGACAGAGCCATTTCCAAAGATGTTGTCCCCACCAATTATTTTCTAGTTGTGGAGATTCAATGCTACATAACCCCACTTGCCATCTTTCTACTCATCCATCTTCTATTATAATCAAATGCGTCGAAATCGTCCAAGACGATCTATCGCACTTGATTTATAATTAAATCGTAATTAAATAAAATTTTAAAAAATATTCATTACAGTTAAACTGTCATTAAATATAATTTCTATTTATTTTGTCATGATTAAATTGAAACTAATTTATACAAAACATCTAAAAATTTGAGACGACTCTGATGTGTATTATCTATCGGATAACACTTTAACAACATTTATATCGTAGATCAATTTCGGCTACCCTACTTGAGAACATTGAATGCTATATGCAAATACTATTCTCTATCATACAAAACTTATTTTTTGGAGCATTAACTTCATTATGCCTAAATAGAAAAATAGTATAAGGACAATATAAAGCACATGGTGACATATCTCACATGGCTTTTCTAGAAAGCATAGTCTCAATGATCATTCTTTAATATAGTCAAATATTAATATCAATTGTACTACCTACATTCAATTAATTTAAACAAAAATTCAGTGTCACAAGATGCAAAAAGGCCTCATATAAATACATTCATAATACATACATCATGTGGTGAAAAAGTTAAGAGAAAAGTTGAAACACTCATGGATCCAAATGATAATAGCTCTTGTGAATCTTCTTTTTGTAAAGATGAAAAAGTGGAAGCAATGAATCTTCTTGAGGAGTGTTGGTTCTTTGAGAACTTGTTGAATATAAAGCCAAAGATGTTGAGGTCTCACTCTGATCCTTACCCTTCAACTAGGCTTATAGACTCAGATTTTTTGGTCAAGGACAAAAGTGCTTTTGCTCAACCTAAGAAGATTCAAAGAACACCATCTATGCCACCAATTAGAGTGAACAAAGAAGAAGAAGATGATGATAAAATAGGAAGCAAATTGGTGCATCAACCATTGGATCCTAGTAAACAACATCATTGTGCAAAGATGAAAGGACTTCATCATAGAAGTGAATGTAATAGAAGGAAAAGCAAATTGTTGAGAACACCTTCTTTGCCTCCATCATTAGGGAGAGAGGAAAAGACTCCAGAAACTTATCCTAGAAATGGAAGATCCAAAAAACAACCTTCAACACCTTCCAATATTGAGAAGTTGCCACCAAGGTTAACCTCTAAGGTACTATATTAATCATTTATACCTTCTTTTTTTTTCATATATTAATTTTTTTTTTAGCGCAGAACCAAACATATGTACAAATGTTTTGAAATTGAGCTCATTGTATATGTTTTGTTGTTGTAATGATAGAGTTGTAGCATACCAAGATGTAGACCATCCAAAAACATTGAAGTAGAAAGCTTAAACAAAGAGGGTATTATGGAAATGAGGAGAAAGGTTCTAAATCAAAAAACAATAAGGAGAAGCTTAAGTGATCTTGAGTATGAAGAAGTTCAAGGGTTCAAAGATTTAGGATTTTCATTTGAGAAAGAAGCATTAAGTCCAAGTTTAGCTAACATAATTCCTGGTTTGCAAGAGAAAAATAGAGATGAAAGTGAGGAAGATAAAGCAGCAAGAGGACCTTATTTATCAGAGGCATGGTTAGTGCAAAGTTGTGCAACTCCTCCTGTTCCAAATTGGAGGGATAATATGTCTGCAGATGATATGAAAAAGCATATCAAGTTTTGGGCTAGAGCTGTGGCTTCAACTAAATGTTGAATATGTATGATCATAATTCATAAATGAAACTTCACATATCAATTCTTTGTAGCAATTGCTTAAGAACATCCAAAATAATAATGATAGTAATCATCATTTTTTATATTTATTTTAATTATATTATTGGTGTGAAGTACTCACTAACTTAACTTTATTGATGACTAATCTATGTTGGAGAATTTTGTTAGCCGCCTTGAGAAGGATCTCCTCTTCCAACCATTATTTTTTTTCATATACTGTACAAGATAAGACTCAAATATGACACTTTGCTAAAGGAATTTGAGCTGAATTGTATTTTGGAATTTATTTGGTTATTATTTTTGCATATAAGAGAAAATGGGAAATAAAAGGCGAAAACTATTGTGGAGGTCTCTAGCGCGGCAGTGGATGTCTTCGGTGATTGGAGAAGAGGGCGTACATCTATGTTTAACACTATAATGTCCAAGTTTGTAAAGTCAGAGATGAAACTTGCAAGTGAGTTGTGAATCGTATCTTGGTGTGACACAAAGTCATAATTATATAAATCGACATTTAGAACTATCTTTGGTGAATGCGGTGCCAAGCACATGGACTATTGGATCGATGCCAACAGTAGAGATGGAGTTGTGCCTTACTTTAGCGCGGAGCTCCCCAACGATGGCACACATGTTCGCCAGTTGGAGTGGGCGTGAGATTGGGTTGAGCCTCTAAATCAGACCATTTGGCTAGCCTAGAAGACTTACCCCCACGTCTTTGCTATCAGACATGGAGCCATGGTTTTAGCTATGGAAGTGCTATGAGTGGCCGCAATGGAGTTCCGTTCTGGGAATTTCTTCTTTGCTAAAAAAGTTTTCCGTGGACAGAAAATTTTCGTTGAGGAGTTGAGTGGGAGTTGGTAGCCTTGGGAACACGAGCATCAAATGTTTGTCTTTTCATCTAAATGTTTCTTAGTGGAGGACCTCCATATGAATATAGTCACATAGGGTAGGGAGGCGAGGCCTTTAGTGTGCTTAAGTGTACTCGAGTGTCATTACGAGATCGAGACTGCATCTGGACTATTGACCGCGACTTTTAACATTTCCTCGATTCTCGATCGTAGATATGGGCACTCCTGGTTTCTTATAATTTGAGGGAGTGCAACCTATTACTATTTTCGTTTTCCTTTCTTCAGAGTGTCGTAACTTCTTTTGTCTTCCATGTGATTTTCATATTCCAACAATATTTCTATGTTAATTGATCTTCATTCTCCTTCGCAAGATATCTCCTAGGTTTCTAGTGATTTCACTTGCCATCCTTGGAAACCTACAAACATTTCAAGTACCATTCTTTTTCCTTATCATTTTAGTTAATTTGTGTCCGTTTTCTAGATATGGACAATATAGGAAACCCAAACATCACCTTTATAGACTTGTTCAGTGACGATGATATAAGTGACACCACTTCTCGAACCGAAGTGATAACCTCATAAAATTTATGAGTGAATTCTGCAGAGGTAATGTTCCCCTTAGTGAGCTTCGTAGAAGTTAAGGACTCTTTTGGTGATTTAAGGGGTCCAAATGTGGATGCTGCTGAGTTGGAGGGATCCATTAAAGTAAGAAACCCCAAGGTGGATATGATTGAAGAGGGATAATTCATTCTTTTCAGGATCAATGTCAAAGAGGTTGCTCATGGGATTGCATTTCCTGAACTTCCCACACTAGACACCGAAACCATAAACAATTACAAGGACGAACTGAAGGAACGAGCCAACCTTAAAGATATCATGCACCTTGAAGATTGCAAACCTAGTAACAACTCAGTTAGTTGGTGAATATATTCCCATTCACGCTCCCATACTCATGGTCATAACTTTTTCTATGTTGACAGTGAACCCGAAATGGTATCAAGGGGACAATAGGATATCGAATTCCATGTTGATGCAGGTTAGTTCCATTGGGTGGACTAAGATATCTTAGGGACGAAATTCGTCTTCAGCGATGTGGGTCCGTACTCTAACTGGACGGTGTCACACGTTGAACCTAATAAAATGTTGTGTAGTCAATTTTATTGGTGTGAACTACCTCTCCATGAGTGCTTATTCTCCAAGATTGAGTTCACGCTCTCTTTTAATGATTTTGGAATTGGGGGTCATGAACCACCTCAAAATTTCCTCCTTACAAATGCATATTGAGTTGGGATCACATTAACATTTTTGAGCACTGGTGTGAGTACAAGAACAAGGTGTCTAATATGAATATTTTTCCATCTCTTTAACGGTTAAAGAACCTTGTCCAAGTCAGACCGAGTCAAGGATTGATTTCATCCAGCCAAGAGAAAAAGATGTTTGATGTTTACATGGATTACTTCAAGAATTTCAAGGACGTGTACTTCTTGGTTACTCCCTTCAGCCGAGATCCTCACAAAAGCCTTTGTGAGATATTGGGAGGCTACATGGACTTTAGGAAACAATCCCCAAGGCATTCTCATTCTCCCTCTTGTAACTTATTTCATCAAAGTGCACAAACAAAATCCAAAAATTATGGAGAAATAGTTAATTTTTTGTGGGTCCAGGAACTTATATCTATAAGCTATTGACTTATCACAAGAGGATTTATACCTAAAGACTAGCATTACCAAGTTCTAAGATGATATTGGTTTTATGGATAGATTTGGATCTTCTGGTGGCACTTTTTCGAAAATGAAGAAAGACCACTTCAGAACAAGTTTGTTAATAGATCCGGCCGCCAAAGAGGATAGGCAGTAAATATTTAGCACGGAGATAAACCCTTGCATGTTTTTTAGTACTTAAACTTTTTATCGAGTCTCCATGTATAATGAATATGATTATTTATGTCTTGCAGATAACATGACCATTCTTAGTGTAAAAGTGGCGATAAAGAAAGACTTGAAGGGTACATCTCTCACTTTTGTTATCCCTCAAGTGGAAATAGAGGGTAAGAATGCGGTTGACAAGAAATGTTCCAATCAAGTACTAGAATTAGAAAATACAACACAACAAGAGGTACCCCAAAACTATAGAGTAAAGGAAACAAAGAAGAAGGGTCATGTGATCCATGAAGGATGAAGGAAGAAATCTCATGAACGATCCATCCACCGTTCCTCGAATAGATATTATCATATGAAGGCCTATAAATATTTCTTTAGGCGAAGGGAGGACAAAAGGTCATTTTCTGATGAACTACCCCCAAAGAGATTCATGTCGTAGGCACCTAACTCTTGCAAGTTTTAGATAGTCTAAGGAGGGACAAATAGGATTTGTAGAAGTAGTTGGGCTCCACTCTCTTGGAGAAGGACAATCTTCTTAAAGAGGTTATTAAGGCAAAAAGGATTTTGACAACCGTCGACAAAAGGGGTGAACCCTTACCCCTGTTTTAGTTATAAGGGTGAAAGAGCTTGAGAAGCTTGTGAAGGAGAAAAAGAAGGCCTTGGACGATATCCTAACGTCTTTATCCAATATCTACGGTGTTTTGCAAGGATCAATGATTCCATTAAAATTGCTCATAAAATCATGGGGGACGTGGACTCTTCCTTGAGAGATATGAAATAATCCCAAAAAGAAACACAAGAAGATATGAAAATGTTAAAAGGCCATTTGAAAGAGGGCGAATACCGAGAATGTATTATGGCTTGATGAGTATGTGAAAGTCGTTATGGTTGGTCACTAAGTTATCCAACCTTCTTTCGTCAATGCCCTAAATCAGGTGGAGCTTCTCCACCATAAAGAGGAATTCTGGAGACAAATTTTTTATCGAGAATATAATGGGAAGTTGATGTCTCTAGGTGATGCTCTTGTCTCTTTTTTTTTTCTTTGTTCCTTTTTGTATGATGTAACCTTGTTAGTTTTCCTTTATTGAACCAAAAATATGGTTTGGTCTTTAGCCTAGGACTATGTAAATCAATTAATGGTATTTTTATTTCATCGCTTGTCATAATGTAATGCTTTTACTACCTGGAAGGATTAGTTAGCATATTTTGATTTAGTAAATTAAAGGCGACAATACGCCGTACACGTTTCTAGTCATTTCCTTCAAGGGTCACTACCTCTAGTTCTACGTGGGTTTTCTAGGTACTTGGACCTTTTAATTTATTGGATATATGTGGCCAATAGTGTGTTCCCCTTACTTTCCTTAGAGAGAAAACTAAATTCCAGGCTATCGTAAGTGAGGCTCCACCGCATGCGTTATGGAGTGGCTAACTACCAATAGAGATACAGAGAGGGAGAGAGAGAGAGAGATGGAGATAGATAAATATATAGATAGAGAGAAAGAGATATAGATAAAGATAGAGGCTTGTATCCAATGCACTTCCCTCACATTCTAGGTATGTGGTGTTTTTAAGTGTTTTCCACTGTTGTGTTTGAGGTTTAAGGTTCTATTTCTCTTTTCTTTTGGTTTGAACAATCTCTTCGTGTTAATGAGAGGGAGTTTAATTTTTACCATGTGGTACTAAGTAGTAATAATGACAAGGAAAGTGAGGTGGAAATATCATTTATTAAACTTGTAGTGCAAAGTTTTACATTTTTAGATATTTTCCAAAATTGTTCTGAATTTAAAACGAGGAAGCGAATTAGCTATAATAACGCTTCAATTTGACAAAATTCCAAATTCTTGGATTAAGTTCCCTGTGAAGATTCTCAATGGTGTAGACTCTTTTTCCCGTAGTGGTCTAGACTCGGTTCTAAGTTAGTTGTAAGCTTCCCTTCTTTAGTGTTTCCTCCACCTACATCGGCCCTTCAAAATACAAGCTCATCGTGATGTAAATCTCCGGGCATGACTTTCTTGTTGTATTTCATGGAATTGACTTGCTTAATGGGACATCACTAACAAAAACTAAGCATCTCTTCTCGTCTAGGAAGTATAGGTCCTCTATTATAATGTCTGAATTTTCCTCTCTTTGGAGGGGCTGCCTCATTTTATTGTAGAGTTCCCTGTCTTTGATGGGGATGAAAGCCTGTTGTCATACCCCAATTTTTGACCCTAAGATCCTGTATCATTCATATCCCAATCATTAATCAAGAGCTTCACTTGGAAGTTTTGTTTGTGGTGTTGCACTCACCTCATCAATAAGAGGGACCATCAAGCACCAATGATTGTTTATCTTGTATGCATACTGTACTAACCCAAATACCAAAAATATTGCTTTGTTTCTTTGTAGGCTTTTGTTTTTTAGGTGCCAAGCCAAGACATGCAATAAACAAGGCATTTTTCACATTTTTGACTGATGAAATCGATTTCCCTACTGGGTAAATCGATTTCCCTGCAGCAATCTTCAACAAAATCACATTCTGGACAGCATGAAATCGATTTCCCTCCTGGGTAAATCGATTTCCCTAGTGTATTTTGCGCCAAATTCTCTTCTGGAACAGAGTGAAATCGATTTCACTCCTGGGGAAATCGATTTCCTTAAGGCGAAATTCAAAAAGTATAAGGAAGGAAGCTTGACATCATTTTGGCACCTTTTTATTTGATCATTTTACCAATTTTCCACCTCATCAAAATTAATCCCTTCATTAAACCCACTTAAACCCCATTTTACCACTTTTTACCATTTAATTGCCACTTTAATCACCAATTAAACACAAGCTAATTACCAAATGCAAAAAGACCAAACTACCACTACTCTTGTTCTCATCCTATAAATAGAGCCCACTACTCTCTCATTTCTCAAGCTTTGAGAGCCAAAAAACCCCTTGCAATTTCTCTCCTCATCCCTACCAAATTCACCAAAGCTCTTTGTTCTTTCATAAAGTTTGTGAGTCACATCTTGAACCTCACAAACTTTGAGCTAAACCACCATCTATTTCACTCTTTTTTCTTCAATTGTTGAGAGATCAAGATTTGTGTTGGTGATTCTTGAAGTAGATCTAAGTTTTGTTCAAGATTTGGTAATTTTCTTCATCCTTTTTGTATATCACAATGTGATTCTTTGTTGTTTGTGTTCAATGCATCTTTGATGCTATATTGGTGCTATTTGTTGGTGATTTGATGGAAAATTCGTGCTCTAATTGATGTGTGATCATAAGGTGTTTGTATATTTGTTCAAGTCAAGTTCCATGCCTTTAAATGCTGTTTTTGCTGAAATTTGCACTGGGGAAATCGATTTCCTTAAGGCTGAAATCGATTTCCTGCTGAACGTAACTTGTTTTTTTGAAAACTGCACTATGGAAATCGATTTCCCCCTGCATGAAATCGATTTCCAGCAGGCAGAATGTGGTTTTTTGCCTTTTTTGTGCTTGTTTTGGCTTCCTTCTTCCTCCACTTCATTAATATCATTGGATCTAGGGTGTTGATAGGTTTGAAATGACCTAATCCACCAAAATGGATGAATGATATTAATGATAGTGTGAGTTGATTATCTTTTATGCATTTTATTCTTCTTTTCATCTTGTTTCCTTTTGATCGATGAAAGTCTTAATATCTTGAGAATTCTATGGATTCTTGATGAAGACTAGATCAATTTGTTTTCATTCTTATATTTTCATCTTATTTCCTTTTGATCGATGAAAGTCTTAATATCTTGAGAATTCTATGGATTCTTGATAAAGACTAGATCAATTTGTTTTCATTCTTATCTTTTTCATCTTATTTTCTCTTGATCGATGAAAGTCTTGATATCTTGAGAATTCTATGGATTCTTGATAAAGGCTAGATCATTTCTTCTTCTCCTTCTTATTTCTTTTGATTGATGATCTTGATACATGGAGAGTTCTCCTACATTTGTCCCGACTCGATAAAAGATCAAATATGGAAGAGAATTGTATGCGGTGATTTAAGACTTGTGGAGGTATTTATCGTGTAGTCGCTATGATTTTTATCACGCTTCTGATAAACCTCCATTGAATTTAAATCCGAGTACATCATTCACTCACCATCGATCTTCATTACTAACTTTGATAACATACTTGACAAGTTTCAAGATGGTTATCTTTAACATATAACAACTAACTTTAATTTCCGCCATTTATTATACCGCTCTTTATATTTCTCGCTTTATCGCTTTATTTTATCATTTCATCATATTTACATTCCGCCATTTTCTCTTTGTCCATTTGGACGTTTATAATTCCACTATTTTCCCTTTGTCCACTTGGACATATGTTTATGCTTCCGCTATTTTCCTTTTGTCCAATTGGACCATACTTTACTTTTATGCTAAAACACTAATAAACAACGAAAATCTAAAAAACACTTAAGGCTCTCTTTTGGACTATTGGTTACTATCCCTAGCATTTTGGAGATTCGGACTTATGGACCTAGTGCCTCTGGACTCTTATTCTGTTATTACTCTGCTGTTATTCTGTCTGTCTGGCATTGGGTTGTTGTCTGTTTGTATGTGCAGGTATTTCCTTGAAAGTCCTTGATGGTTAATTCCAAGGCATTGAGATAAGGATTTTACCCGAAAACAGCCGTTACTCTGCCCGATTTTTGTCAGAATTTTAATGTGCTTAATGCAAAGTGGTGCTAGGACAATAAGTTCATCTGGATCCCCCAAGTGTTAATGTGTTGGTATTGATAATTCTAAAGGATGGGAAATCTACCTTGACTCATAATGTCAAGTGTTGGCTTCTTACTTCGGTTAGACCGTTCTTTTCCTTAGCTTTTATTTTACGCAATAGGATAGCCTCTTCATCTCCTTCCCATTCTTAAATTTTCAAAATCTTCTCCCTTTTTCAAAAACCTTCTTATGTTTGCAACCTTTTCAAAACCTTTTCTCAAAAAATATCTTTTGCCCTTAGTGGCTTTTCTTCAAAAGTTTAGACACCGTTAATCGTCGAAACGAGTGGTTATACCCCACGATTTTGAAATTGATTGATATAATGAGATCTTTTCCGCGTGAGAGAGCTAGTGGCATACTCGTCGATTTTATCCGAGTTGGAGCCCTTCTTTCATTTGCGATGCAAAGAACTCGTTTGTTCTCATGCTCAAGATCAATGGTTGAGTATTTCTCTCCAACGACGATAAAGTGTTTATTCGTTTTAAAAATGTTTTCCCAAAAAAGCGGAACTACATTAGCTCTGACTTCTCCATTGCACCGAGGAGGTATGTAGGCCCAAAGCTAAACGCTTTGCCGAGCTTATTTTAAAAATAAAACAAACCCCTTTTTTAGCACACACACACAGATTTTCAAAAAGGTTCCCGTGGAGTACCACGGATATGAGGGGTGCTTTAAACCTTCCCCTCATATAATCAACACCCGTACCTGAGATCTCTTTCTTGTTTTTAAAAAACAAAACTTTGGGTTTTACGTTCTTTTCCCTTTTCCTTTGAAAAAATAAAGCGCGGTGACGATTTCAAACGAAATATTGATTCGAGTCAATCCTATGGCTTCGATATCAGATTTTCCCCGCTACACCTGTGTTGTATGTGAGTCTGAAATGTGTCTCCTTGGTGGTAGAATGGGTAAACCACAAATTTTGATTGTATTTAAAACTCGGTTGGATAAAGAAGGTCTTGATCTTGAACATTGAAATTGAAAACGTGTGGTTTCAAATACACGTATACATATATATTTAAAGTAGCAGGTGATAAAATAATAAGGATGTTGAAACCACAGGGAATATAAAATAACATGGGTTGTGTTGCTTGAAATTTGTTTAATTGTATCTAATTGTGTTTTAGGTGAAACTATCATGTTTTCTTAATGATTTGTTGTTTATAAATTGCTAAATATGTGGTTGTATGTGTGAAAGTTGTTGGACTTTTGAATTTTGTAGAAAATTAGGAATCTATAATTTACCAATGGAAAATTGAATTTTTCCACCACCAATATGTGGGTAAATACCTATAAAATGAAGTACAGCTAATATGACCCGTGTTGTGTGATACGGAGTAGCTGTGTTGGCCTTATGTTTTGGTACAAGGAGAGGGTTCCTAGGTGCAACACGATCATGTTGGGCAGCACGTGGCACTCGTGTTGACCCCAACCATTGGGAAAATTCTCAATTCATTCTAATAGGGTCATCACACCTTGTTCTAATGGATTGAATTAGATGTATTGTAGCAAGTGAGTAATAGTTAGGCTAGTGATTATGGATTTAGAACCAATTTAGGTTTTGCATGATGGAGGGAATTAATATTTGAATGTTGAATTCCTCGCTTGATTTTGGTTATGTGTGCTAATGAGTGTATGTGATCACATGAGGTTTTTGATGTATATTGAAAATATGAGTTCATAAATGTTGAACATTTTGTTTGTTGCATCAAAATTATGATGAACTTGCTATCCAAATGTATGTGTGTTTATGACATGTATGGATTAAGGCTAATAATGCAAGGATGATATGCATTGATGTTATGAAAGATCATCATGAAATTTTCCTAAGAGTGGAGTTTGGTATGTTTATTTTTAAATTGACTAGAGTATGCTTGTATATTATGCCTAAGATACTTGGCGGATAATACTTCGAATTCACTCGCTCTGCTTGTGTGATCTACGACACCGTAAATGGTAACGAGGAAGTACACGCATTAACACTTGTATGCAATATTGAGATCGGTAGTTTGAGATGGAAACCTCAAACGCATATGTAATGCATTTAATTATGGTTGTTGTATATGTCGATCCTTTGATTGACGGTATAGTACAGTCTCTTATGGTCTCTTAATTAGTACAATATGGAAGTCCTAATAATTTTTTAATGGTTTCTTATCTCAAAGTGATAATTTGTAAGTTAAAAAAACATACGACGAGTGTATAATCCATCGGTGGAAAAGACCGGTCTCAAGTAATTCTCAAAAGTAGGATATTAAGGAATCTCCTTAGTGAGACTTCCTCATTCATCTCCTGATGGATTTTAAGGAATCTCCTTAGTGAGACTTCCTCAGTCATTCTCCTGTAGGATATTAGGGAATCTCCTTAGTCAATTCCTTGAGGGTTATAAGACCCAATAATAGGATAGACATGAGACTTCTCAAGTCACTTTCTTGTGGGCAGCAGATTATTTGTATCGTAGTGACGATACAACACTTATGCATCCACAACTTCCTACTTTTCTACCAGGAAAGGGAGATCACTATGTCAACCTTCACGTGTGTTTTGAAGCAGTATATGCTCCGTGTGTTACTTTCCTTAATAGAGTACGTGTGTGCAGTACTAGTGAAGCGATATTATGATAGTAAACCCTTTAGAGCTGAGTGAGCCCTTAAGATAGAGAAACTCCACTAATATTTAGGGGAACGTCATTTCATTTTTTACCAAAAAAAAACATTATTAAAATTATTTTTAAAAATTATGAAATCATGACAATCTCTAAATTGATAGTTTTACAAAGAAATAGTTTAACACATAATTTAAGTATATTTTTGGAAAATTAAGAAATAAGAGCAATGCCAAAACATACATTGTGTTAGTTTTAAATGTATAAAATTCATTTTACACGAAATGTCATCACACAAAAGTATCTAAAACAATTATAATGGGTGAATAGTAAAGACACACATTAAATATATCATAATTGTCATTTGAAATGTCATTTAAAGTATGAACATTTTACTAATTACAAATTATTTTATATTCAACATTTTTACGATAATTAAAATCATATTTATTAATTATTTACTAACTTTGTTATTTGCAATATATTTAATAGATAAATTATTATTAAATTATTGTGAAATTAAAAAATATTTATATATTAATAATTATAAAACATCGCAATTATTTATTAAAATTTTCTCAAATTTATAATATCATTGTTAGTTATATAAGTTTTACCTCTTCAACTAAAGCAAGAGTATTTATCTATACAATTAATTTGTATAAATAAAAAGATTTATATTAAAAAATATTATAGTAGCATAAATTTTACTGTCAACAAAATTAAACAATATCAAATAAGGTTTTTTCTTCACCCACCTCCTAACCTTCTTGCCCACCCCTGGTGAATTTACCACAATACCCCTTGTTTCGGAAGTTCATTTCCGAAACGGTATTTTTTTTTGGAAAAAAGGTGTTTTCGGAAATGAACTTCCGAAAACGTGTTTTTTTAATATAAAATATTGATTTCGGAGATGCATCTCCGAAATAAAGTCACTTTTCAGAAAATGTGGTGTTTCGGAAGTTCATCTCCGAGCGCACCCCCCTTGGAGGAATTCGGAAATGCACTTCCGAAAATAGATCTGGACAGAAGAAAATGAACAATTCGCTTTATTTAATCGGGTGAAAATTACAACGATAATATTACATAAAATTAAAGTTACATATTATTAAACACGGGTAGGTGGGGATGAGAGAGTGGTGGGGAAAAAAAAGGCTTCCAAATTTCAAAAGGTTTATTTATTATTTTAATAAAAATACGTACAACTGAAAGTAACAAATGACGGAGGAGGTGTAACCGGAGCCGAAACATATGACGGAGGAGGTGGATGTCCGGAGGAAGAAGACCCGGAGGTACGTCCACCGCGAGACAAAGGAGCCAATCAATGTAAGCTATAATTTATCATTATCATCAGGGGACGTCATTACAAAAAATTGGAAAAAAATCTTATTATTTTTAATCTTGATTTTTTAGAAATGACGTCCCCAGATGATAATCATAAACTATAGCTTACATTGATTGGCTACTTTGTCTCGTGGTGGACGTATCTCCAGTTCTACTTCCTCCATACATCCACCTCATCCGTCATATGTTCCGACCCCGGTTACCACTTCCAAAAACTAACATGATAAATCCAATACAAATACACTGTGCGATACAATCCGAAATCAGAACAAAACAAAACAAAAACATGTTATTCTGCCCGACGAGCGTTACAAAATACACATCAAACAAAAAAAAACACGTTATTCTTCCCGACGAGCGAACTCCTCCGAATGAAGATAATTATACCAATCCTCATCCCACTCAGTCTCAGAACCATCAGCGTTGATCACGACTCTCACGCCTGAAGACTGAGCTTGAGCATCCGGGCCCCGGGCCCCCTGGGAACGAGAAGTAGAGTCGGTCGAAACCTTCTTCTTCTCCTTCACCTCCTTCACCTCCTTCACCTCTTTCACCTCTTTCTTTGAAGAATCCTTTCTTCCCTTAGCGCCCTCTCTAGAAGACATGTTCCTGTAAACAATTGAAATCGATTAATATGCGAGACAAAATAAAAAACAAAAAAATTTGAACTTCTGATATATTTCGGAAGTTCATTTCCGAAAACTGGAATGGAGGTGTTTTCGGAAATGAACTTCCGAAACACCCCTGCGATGCAATTTCCTGAAACTTCCATGGCAGACCCCTAAATCAACCTTCAAACCAAATCAAAATGCTTCTAAACAACCTAAATACTACTAACAACCTTGCCATATATCATTTATGCAATTAAAACCCTAAATAACATGCGTTTGAATAATAGATCTAAAAATTTCAAAACTTACAAAGTGTTAGGATTGAGGGCTTTTGAATGTTGTTTAGCAGTGTGATTGGAGCCTTGATGCAGCTTTGGAATTCTGTTTGCACAAATTTTCGCCTCTGCCACTTTTTGTTTTGATTTAGGGTAAATGATTGGGGGAGGGGGAGTGTTTTGATAAACCTGCAGAAATTGCAGTATTTCGGAAGTGAACTTCCGAAATAATTGTTTCGGAAATGAACTTCCGAAGTAAGTCAATTTTTTTAAAAAACACGCTTTCGGAAATGAACTTCCGAAGCAGGGGTAGTTTTGGTTTTTCGCAGGAGGTTACCACCCATAAAGAGGTGGGTAAAGAAATTTTCATCAAATAATCATGCCTTATCATTTTTAACAATGATACGAGTGAAATATTAATTTAAATTTGATTCATCACAAACACAATTCTAAGAGAATACAACAAAAAACTATTTTTTGGGTTGGCTCAAGTGCAACGTTGATGCGGGTTTCAATAGTAGTCTTCGTACTTGTTATACCCCAAAATTTGCCCACATATTTTTCAAGAAAACTCCAATCTGAAAATTAAGGGTCTCATATAATCATGGATTTTTATTTCAACAAAAATCCTGACATATGAAATACTTAGCTTTTAGAATTTTTCTTATACAGTAATTTGGCTTGCAGTTGAATTTATTCTTACGCAAACGCCAAATACTGTTTATTACTTCACACATGCTATTTATTTATTTACAGATAAATAGTACTGACACAATTGGTACAGAGTTAAATCTTTTTGCAGGCGCAGAATCAGGAAACTCAGACTGTACTGGTAACAAGTAGATTATTATTATCTTTTGTTTCCCACTAATTTTTGTATTATATTCCATTATTTGCAAAAATCTTTTCAAATCTCTTTTTTTCAAAAATCAAATCTCTCCTTTTTCCAACACTATCATACACTTTCTTTCAAATCTTACTTCCACTCAAATTTTCCTTTTGTACGGAATCACATCATTCCCCAACGTCTCTATCCTTCTTTCCATTCTATAAATACCTCTCATTCTTCCATAAAATCTCACATCAAATTCTAATTCATTTCTCAAATTTCCACTTCATAATCCATCTTCTCTTCTTCCCTAACAAGAATGGCAAAATGGATAGAGACACTACTTCTTACAGTCATCACCATTGCTACGGCGATCATGACTTTCTTCTGCCTGCATAGTCCTGAAGAGTGTGGACTTGCAATGGTTATGCTCCCAATCATCTACATGTTATTGTTCATAGCATGGGTCATTAATCGTCATTCTTAAAATTTGCCGTATTTCTTATTTCTTAAATGTACCGTTCATTCGTCGTACTGTTCAATATAGTATGTGATATTTGTACTGTCAGTATTAAATGTTGTACTATTTGTCATAATATTGCTTAATTACTAAGATAATATCTTGTGTGTTTTCTGCCAGTCAAATATTCCTATTTCTGTGCATTAAATGATTTTCAGGGTTATTATCGGTAATTTTGCCCGCATACCGTAAATATTAGTTATTTATTATGTCTGTGTTTTTAACAAGTCATGTAAATAACTTTCATTTTTCACATAAAACAAAAACAACAAAAAAAGAAAATTAACTTTGACTGTTGATTTTTCACTTTTAACTGCTGTTTCAATACCTGGACAGTCAGTTGACAGCCAAACTGCTGGCAGTACAATTCTCAGTGTTTTGTACCATCAATCAAATCAATCTTTCACAATTCAAAATTCCAAGATCTTTTGTGCTAGAAGTCTTCTGAATATCACGCGATTAGCAGAAACTCAGCACTGCACAAAAATCAGGTACGCTTAACTGTCTCCTACACAAACAGTCCCTAATCAGGGTTTTTCTTGTTTTTACAGGAGCAACAAGTTTTTGAGAGCTCAAATGGATTTCATACACATCCATATGTCTCAAAGTACCATCATACAAATTTTCAAACTTCAATTCACTCAGACGCACCGTCAGCAGCTCAAACAGTCAACAGACGACCCGTTTGACCAAAAAAGTCAACAGACAGTCAAAGATGAAATTTTTTGTCAAAGTCCATATTTTGTCAAAGGATTCATCATTTGATCATTGGATGATCATAATTCATCAAGGAAAGATCAAAAATCAACAAAACCCTAAGATTCAAAATTAGGGTTTTTGCCTGAAAAGTCAACTCAACTTTGACTGATCATAACTCTCTCATCCTTCATCCAAAAAATTCAAACCAAAGCTTGTTTTGAAGGAAATTCAATTATCTTTCAAATGCCATTGATCCCATGGTCATTGGATTCACCATTTGAAAAATATGATCAAAGACATTACAGGTCATTTTCAAAGTCAACAAAAAGACACTTTTTTCAAAAGGACACACAAGGAGCTTCAAAAATCATTTTGACATGATACCAAAGGCACTGGTTAGAGGACTCTTTGAGGTTTCCAAAAAGTGCAAGATCTCCTTCATATGACAAAAATTGAAGGATTTACACCTTGTTGAAGTTGGCTAAATTTTGGGAAAATACATGAAATCAACATTGTTCAAAATGGCATTTTTTCCAAATGGGGCCAAGTTTTCAGCATTCAAACATCATTTCCATGTTATTATGGGCCTCCCACGACCAAGACAAAGCCCACATCATTTTTATCCATTTTTGATTTAATTTTATCACATATAAGATTAAATTTAAAAAGGAAAATGGAAGAATAATGGGTAGCTTATTTTCCAAGCATGACTCATCAAATAATCACTTAATTATGCAGCAAGGAGGCTGCAAGGAAAGAAGTGTGAAGAGCAAGCCAAGGTTGCTTGAGTTCCAAGCTTGAAAGTCAAAATTCAACAAAAGCAATCATTGCTTTTAGCTTCAATTTTAAGCACCTCAAGGCCTATAAATGAAGAAGCATATTTCAGCAACAAAAGGGGGCCAAACACACACGAAAATAGCCAAGGCATAGTCAAGAAAACTCACCAAAATTCTCTCAAAATTCCATAACTTTGTAATTTTCAATTTTCATATTTCCAATCAATATCAATACAAACAATCACTTCCAATCATCTCCTAAAGCAATATAGAGTAAGAATAAGCTCTTTGTTTGGTCCCATGAGAGTCGTAACATGTGTATAAAGTGTTATATGAACATACACTCATAACTTTCATTTTCGTATGCATGCTTAACTAAAATGAAATTTAACTATTTGCATGGACTCATGGCATGATATAGAGTAGGTTTGAGTGATCACATGCAAGCTTTAACGTGGATTTGAAGCTCCACCATTTTTGAGCTTCAAACATGTGAAGCTTTCGTTTTCCATGATAGAGGCTTCAAATGAAAAAACTAACGACGCTATCATGTTCAGAAGGGTCCATTTAGGTGATCTGGGTGGCCCTTGTTCTTTTTTATTTTTGTTTTGTAGGTCATTCAAAAGGTAAAAGAATTGAAAGGAAAATCCGCAGGAAAATCCGCAGGTAAGTCTGCAAGAAAATCCGCAGGTACCAAGGAAGAAGATGATGAATAGTGAGGTTGAATCTTTGACCGCACGCGTGGCACATCTTTCTCTTCCCATTCGCCAGTCAACTGCACGTGGGTCCCACCTGGAATATTCAAATTCTGCATGATCACATGTTGTCCCTCTATCCATGTGCATCATGTGACTTCAATCTGGGCCATAGATCTCCACTAATTCTCCATCCAACGCATCAAAAACGTAGCTACACCATGCACCTTCATTTAATTACCACACATGATCATTGTCTTATTTTATTTTCTATTTTTATTTTAATTTCTTTGTTAAATTAATTAAAAATAGTTTAAAAATCCAAAAAATACACAAAAAATATTTTTAGACTTCTAAAATAATATACTATTTTCTGAAATAAAAATATTTTATTTTTCTTCATAATTTCAATATTTTGCATAATTAATTAGTATATATTTATATATTTGCTTTTTAATTATTCTAACCAATCAAAAAAACCATCAAAAAAATTGTTCTTTATATTAAATATTGTTTATATATTATAAACTAATTTTGTACACATTTTGAATAATTTTCTTTTTAAGTTTTAATTATTTGTATAATTATTTGCATAATTATGTTTTAATTAACTTAAATCAATTTCAAAAAACCAAAAAAAATTTAGTTTTGTTTTAAAATTAATTAATTAATATTTTGTCCATATTTTAAACTTAATTTCTAGGTTTAAATCTATTTTCATCTTTTTTCTTCATTTTAATTTAATTAATCATGCATTAATTATAATTAAAATAAATCATAAAAAATCCAAAAACATGCCTTTTATGTTTCTTGCAATTTAAATTCCTAGATAAATGTATAGGATGTCAAATTCATGTAAATAGGCTAGTTTACGTTTCCTGCACAATCGATGTAATAGCGTAGATTTACTTTCCGCACTTTACATTTCCGCATTTTAATTTCCAGCACATATAAACTGCGTGTATGTCAAAGATAAAATTGAACCGTTAGATCACTAACTTCAAAGATAAATATCGGAATCCAATCACAATCACACTTGCACCTCTTCAGGAAATCCCTTCTCATTCTTTCAAAATCAAAGTCAAATTTTACTATTTTGAGTACAAAATCGAACCTTGCTTTTATATCCGGTGAAAGGATAGATTTTTAAAGGAAATAGGATAAAGACCTTACAACTCAGGGTAGACCTCCTAGTTTGCTTGCTCAAATCAAAACAAACAAAATTCTCATACACTGTTGATTTTTCAAAACTTTCAAAAAGACAATACTTTGTATACATCCAAACACGGGTTATTACAAAGTTAACGTTCTTTTCAAAACATCTTTCGAAAGATAAACAAGCATTTTGTATACATCCATACACGGATCATTACAAAATTCAATTTACAAAGGTATTTGAAATCACATAAGAGCAATTTCAGAGCAATTGAAAAGTGATCGAAAAACAAGTGAGCTAAGCAAACTTAAGAGCCCATGGATAACCATGGATACAAAGGGTGCTAACACCTTCCCTTTGTATAACCTACCCCCTTACCCAGAATTTCTTAAAGGTCTTTTTTCTGTGTCTTTTATAAACCCTTTCCTTAATTGGATAAAATAAAAGGTCGGTGGCGACTCTGTGATATTTTCAAAAATGCGAAAGCATTAAGCGACAAAAAAGAGTCAGTTCACGTATCTCTACAGATCAGAGGTATGGCCCGGTATTAAAAAAAATCGGAGGTCCACAGAACTGGCGACTCTGCTGGGGAAATACTTTCAAAAACAAAATGTTTTCAAAAGGGGTTACCTTAAGAGAATAGGTCGATGTTTTCAATTGTTTGACTTGATTGCTCTATTTTTCAAAGGCTTGCTTGGGTATTTTGCTGGTGTGAAAGATTCTAACCCGAATCTCGAGATACCTTAAGTATATGACATTAGACCAAGGAAACTGTACGGCATGTACCGATACGGTTGATCTGGTAGTCATCGTTAGTGCGATACTTTGGTTTATACTGATGTCCCTTGAAAACGATCAAGGAGTATATTAGGCTTCCGAAGTGTCATTAAACACTAATTTGTCTTAGAACCTTTTTAGTTGAACTTGACTTGTGGCCTATTAAGTGGCTAGCTTTGAAATTGATCGAAGTTAGTTATCCTCGAGGAATATTTTGATCGGCCGCTCGAGCGCCGTATTGAGATGTTACTTCCAAGGATCATAGAACCCAAATCCAATTCTAGGACAGGTTTTAACCAACTCAACTTCAGTGGGGAGGGTATCACCTATCAGCTCCATACAAGCCTTTAAACCTAAGGCTATTGTTTGATTTGTTTTTGTGTGCCACATGTTTGCATCATAAGCATATCATTTTTGCACCAAACACTTCAAGGATCAAAGAGTTTACCTTTGTTTTTGCAGGTAATGGCTCCCGCCACCAAAGATTACATCCGAATCAACATCTCAACGGTACCGTCTGAACTAAAAGACTTGGTGTCAGAATTCCCCAGGAATGTTCAATTCACTGAAAAGCATGGTCACCTACTCCATTTGGTTACCTCAAAATTTGAAGAAGACATGATACGGGTCCTGTTCCAGTTCTTTGACCCTGAACATCATTGCTTTACCTTTCCTGATTACCAGTTGGTACCCACTTTGGAAGAATTCTCTGAACTAATGGGATTACCTATTCGAGATCAATTACCTTTCACTGGTTTAGAAAGGATTCCAAAACCTGAAGTCATTGCTGCTGCTTTACATCTGCGGAAATCAGAAATCGAGTCCAATTGGGAAACAAAGAGTGGAGTTAAGGGTTTACTTGCCAAATTCTTATTGGAAAAGGCTCGACTACTGCTAGAAAACAAAAGTTATCCAGCTTTTGAGGAAGTTATGGCACTTTTGATCTATGGGTTGGTTTTATTCCCAAATCCCGACCAGTTCATAAGTGTACACATCATCAACCTTTTTCTAATCCGTAACCCGGTACCAACATTGCTGGGAGACATTCTACATTCTCTACACACTCGTACCATGAAGAAACGAGGAACTCTCATGTGCTGTATACCACTACTGGCTAGGTGGTTTATATTTCATCTTCCCCGATCAGTGTTGAGAAATGAACAAAGAATGCATTGGTCTCGCAGGATTATGTCTTTGTCTCATTCAGATATCCGGTGGAACAACTTCTTTCAAAGAGACATTACTATCATTGATCATTGTGGAGAGTACCCTAATGTGCCACTCCTTGGCATCAAAGGAGGTATCACTTACAATCCCTCTTTAGCTCTACGCCAATTCGGATATGCAAGGAGCAACGGTCCTCATGACATGATTATCCATGGCATTGTGTTTGATTACGAGAATGATTCTCATAGACACCGACGAAGGTTCATACATGCATGGGGCAGTGTCTATAGAATAGAAAGCAAAACTCTGGGGCAATGGAATTCTATTCCTATGGAACCCTACCTCAGATGGGTCCGCACTCATGCTCAGAAACTCCTTATGCCATATCCTGCTATTCTACCTGTGACTATTGAACCAGAGGTCGAAGGATATGAACCTCAAGTTATTTTACACCCGGACATGCCAACTGACCTAGAAGAGTTGCAAAAATCTTGGGTTCAACTCAAAGAGGAAAGAGACACCTTCAAATCATACTGTCAAGACTATGAGAGAAGGATATTGGAGCTCACCGGACAGCTTCAAGAAGAACAGCAGATCAACACATTCCTGGGGGCAAAAAGAAAGCGTCCACGGGAGACCTGAAGGATCATTTATTTTATTTCTGTCTTGTAAGCCCAAATGAGGCAAAGAAAAAAGAAAAAAAAAGAGAAAAAAAAAAGAAATAAATTGATTAACTAACGTTTGTTTCTTCTTTAACAAATCTAAACTCTAAGATCCTTGAAACATTGCACACACATTTCACTTCATGCATTGCATATACATTTCATACATTGCATTCATATACATTGCACATACATTTCATACATTGCATACACATGGCATCCAGTCATACACATTTCATAACAGGTTCACATGACGGATTTCTCATCTTCTCGCTGTTTATTTCAGTCAGAAGAGATGGAATCCGAAATGAGCATCAAGAATCTCGAAGCACAGAATGCCCAAGTTCAAGTGGCAATTCTGGAACTGGCAAAGGGGCAGCAAGAACTGAAAGCCCTGATAATAAAAAAGAAAAAGAAGCCCAAAGGATCTGTAGGTGTGAGTCACCTGAGAAGAAAGATCAAAATTCCAGTCAAAAAGTCCACAAAGCCACCGATCCCTGAAACAGTCGGTGATGATGAACAAGAAGACAATCAAAGCAACCAGGGTTCTGCTAAACCCTCTCTCTCTTCAAATGAAGAAAATGATCATTCTGGGGACGAACCGGATAATGAAAAATACCAACAGCTGGAAGACCGTATGAAAGCTATGGAGATACAAAAAATACCTGGCCTAGATTTCAATGATCTGGGGCTCATCTCGGATGTTGTTATCCCTCAAAAATTCAAAGTTCCTGTCTTTGCAAAATATGATGGAGTTTCTTGCCCGAAACTACATCTGAGATCCTATGTAAGGAAGATACAACCTCATACAACAGATAACAAATTGTGGATTCACTTCTTCCAAGAAAGTCTGTCGGGTACACAACTCGAGTGGTACTATCAGCTGGAAAATACCAAGGTTCATACTTGGGAAGAATTAGCTGCTGCTTTTTACAAACAGTGCCAATACAATGCTGATCTTGCGCCAACCCGTACTCAACTAAGGGGCATGTCTATGGGACCAAAAGAAAGTTTTAAAGGATATGCACAAAAGTGGAGAGATATGGCTGGAAGGGTTCAACCACCCTTATCTGATCGCGAACTAGTTGACATGTTCATGGGCACTTTAACTGGCCCTTTCTATAGCCATTTGCTGGGAAGTTCATCATCAGGTTTCACTGACCTGATACTGACCGGAGAACGTGTCGAAAGTGGCATTCAAAATGGAAAAATTCAGATAGGTTCCACCTCTGGTACTACAAAAAGGCCCATCAGTGGGAGAAATGAGGTCAATGCAACTCAAATTCAAAAAAGTCGCAAAAGTGAGCAGCATCAATCTGTAGGGGCAGTTCTGATCTCCGCATCTACGCCTCAAAAAGATCAACAGCCAAAATATACGCATCGACCAGATGCACCAAGAAGAAATTTCACCAAAATCAACATGCCAATTTCTCAGGCATTGCAGCACTTGCTAAAAGCAGATCTGATCACCTTAAGAGGTCCTCCAAGGAATGTCAACACTTCCTCTCTGAATTATCGCCCTGATGCGACATGTGCCTATCACTCAAACTGTCCAGGACATGACGCAGATCACTGCTGGGCCCTGAAAAATAAAATACAAGATATGATAGATGCTGGTGAAATTGAGTTCGATCCTCCAGAAACTCCAAATGTCATCACAGCACCTATGCCAAAGCATGACAAAACTGTCAACGCTATCCTGGACACTGTTTACATCTATGATGTGAACGAATTATCAACCCCACTCTGCGAAGTCAAAGGAAAGCTAATCCGAGCTGGTTACTTCCCAGGATGTGACCCCGACTGCTTTTACTGCTCTTGCCTGCCCAATGGTTGTGAAAATCTGAGGATGGGAATTCAAAAATGGATGGATCGCCGTATCATTATGTTTGAAAGGCTCCCTTCTATGGACGTGCTGTGCGAAGTCTTTACAAACGGGATGAGAATAGAGGATGCCTCGGTGATATCCAGCTTACCATTCAAAATCTCTGCCAAGGCTCCATTCAAAATTTCTGCTACACTCAAAGTGGCATCAGTAGTCATTGCTAGTCCAACTCCATTTCCATACTCCTCAGACAAAGCTGTCCCATGGGGATATGACACTAATGTTTACATTCATGGAGTTAAGCAGGGTACCTCGACTGAAGAGACCACAAAGTTAACTACTCCAACCATGGGTAATATTGTGGGTACCAGCAAAATCACGAGAAGTGGAAGAATCTTTTCACCAGAAATTTCTCCAAATGTTGCTGCTGGTCCAGTCCAAGTTCCAGTTCCTAATCAAAATGTCAACGCTCGAGGCAAAGAGCCACAGGTTGAACAAATTCAAACCCCGGTGGAGATCACTGCTGAGGATCCATCAAAGCAAGAAATGGAGGAAATATTGAGAATCATCTGCAAAAGTGATTACAATATTGTTGAGCAACTGGGGCACACCGCTTCAAAAATCTCAATGCTATCTCTGCTAAAATATTCAGAAGCTCATGCCAAAGCCCTGATGAAATTCCTAAAAGCTGCGCATGTACCTCAAGAGATCTCAGTCGACCAATTTGAGAATTGTGTTGCCAATCTAACCGTGAGCAATGGTCTCGGTTTCTCTGATGTGGATCTAACCCCTGCTGGAAAAAATCACAACAAAGCCTTACATATCTCCATTGAATGTAATGGCACCACTCTATCTCATGTACTAGTAGATAACGGTTCTTCTTTGAACGTGTTACCGAAAACAGTACTAGAAAAGCTTGACTTCGAAGGAATTGTGTTACAACCAAGTGATGTTGTGGTAAGAGCCTTTGACGGGTCAACCAGAACGGTATACGGAAAAGTGAATCTCCCAATCAGAGTGGGTTCTCAAATCTTTGATTCTATCTTTTACGTAATGGAAATTCACCCAGCCTACTCCTGTTTACTTGGACGCCCTTGGATACATGGGGAAAACGCTGTAACTTCTACCCTGCATCAGAAGTTAAAATATCCAGTAAAAGGAAAGATTGTCACAGTCTATGGCGAAGAGGAATATGTGGTTAGTCACCTAAGCAATTCCAAATATGTCGAGTTGGAGGACGAATTCATCGAAACTCCATGCCAATCATTTGAGGTGGTCTCTCCAGATGTCTCTACCACCAAGCATATTCCTGCTACTCCAACTACAGCTATGGCTTCTCTCAAAGATGCCAAAGCCATGATTGAACAGGGTGATTGCACAGTATGGGGACAGCTTCCCGATATACCCTACAAGTCTGACAAGCTAGGCCTGGGCTATGATAGTGAAAATCAAAAGAATGATCAAAGTCCTCATTCTGAAGGATTGATGTCACACTTTGTCAGCCAAGAAGTAAACGCTATTGAAGATGAAGGAGTGTTCATGAACCACGTCATTCAGCCATATCCAGATGAAATTCCACCTATTTCCATGGGAATGTGGGATGCTGTGGGAGAACCAAACGGCGGGTATAACTATCAGTATGCCGCACCTCAGAATTCTTATATTGCTATGGAGGACCTTACCCCGACTGGATGGGGTGATCAAATTGGAAATGATCAAATTTTCACAAGTCCTGCCACTGAGCAATATCAAAATCCACCCAAAGAAGTATGGGACACGCTAGGAGAACCCAGCGGCAAATATGACTATATGGTGAAATACTCCGCTCCTCCGAGCTCACAAATTGCTATGGAGGACATTGTCCCAACTGGATGGGATGAACAGTACGATGACAATTTCGCTCTTGAAAAAGCCAGGGAAATACCAAATAACGAGGGTTGCTTTCTGTCAGCATACACTCCTCATCAAGATGCACAAATCTCTATTCAAGACATCATCCCGACTTCATGGGACGGCCTTATCGAGCATCTCGCTCAGCCAACAGAGATATCTCAGCCTGGGCTCTCGTATCCAGCAGAGTATATCCCTTATCCCGAAGGATCACCGGCTCATTTTCCCACTAATGAAATCAATACTGTGGAAGATGAAAAAGACAACTGCAACTGGAACAGCTGGGTATCCCCTGCTCACAATAGTGGATTGAACAACTGGAAAGCTGAGGATGTGATCTCCTTTGACACGGAGTAAATGCCATTTCCTGTTTTCTTTGTGTATAATGTGCAAAGATAAAAGTGGTTCCTGAACAATCGAACCATGAGCTTGAAAGCCGTGTGCCTTAGCACACCGGTCCTTCTATAAGGGCTTATCATATCATGATCATGTGCATTCAATAAAATCATGGGACGCTTGCATATTTAAATTTTGTGATCCTTTTTCCTTCTTTCTTCGCTTTCAAATAGCTATGCTTTTTTCTTCACACATACTCACATAATTAACTTGCAGATTCACATACACTCTGGATCCAGTCAACAACGATTCTGCTATTGCCCGTCATGACTTTGAAAATCCGATCTACCAAACTGAGGACGAAAGTGAGGAAGATTGTGAAGTGCCAAGAGAACTTGCAAGGCTGCTAGAACAAGAAGACAAGGCCATACAGCCTCACGAGGAGCCAATTGAGGTCATCAACTTGGGCAGCAACGAAGAAAAGAAAGAAGTCAAAATAGGGGCTGATTTAGAACACAGCGTCAAGCAAAGACTGATTCAAATGCTGCGAGACTACGTCGAGATATTCGCCTGGTCCTATGAGGATATGCCAGGCCTTGATACGGACATCGTAGTTCATCGCCTACCAATCAAAGAAGGTAGCACTCCAGTCAAACAGAAACTACGAAGGAGTAGGCCAGATATGTCAAAAAAGATCAAAGACGAGGTTGAAAAACAGTTCAATGCCGGATTCCTAAAAGTTGTAAGTTATCCTCCTTGGATAGCTAACATCGTCCCTGTACCTAAAAAAAGACGGGAAAGTCAGAATGTGCGTGGACTACAGAGATCTAAACCGGGCAAGCCCCAAAGATGATTTCCCTTTACCACACATCGATGTACTGGTTGACAATACCGCACAATGCAAGGTATTCTCCTTTATGGACGGATTCTCAGGGTACAATCAAATCAAGATGGCACCCGAAGACATGGAAAAAACAACCTTCACAACACCTTGGGGAACCTTTTGTTACAAAGTAATGCCCTTTGGTCTGAAAAACGCAGGAGCCACCTATCAACGTGCAATGGTAGCGCTATTTCATGATATGATTCATCAAGAAATAGAGGTGTATGTCGATGACATGATTGCAAAATCCAACACCGAGGAAAAACCATGGTTCCATGAGGTAAAAAGATATCTCGAAACTCAGGAGTACCCTGAAGGGGCATCCATTAATGACAGAAAGTTTCTAAGGAGATTTGCTGCCAAATTCTTTCTAAGCAATGGAACCCTATACAAACGCAACCATGACTCGACTTTACTTCGCTGTGTAAACAAGAAGGAAGCAGAACAGATCATGGAAGAAATACACAATGGTGCCTTTGGTACTCATTCCAGTGGACATACAATGGCTAAAAAGATCCTTAGAGCAGGTTATTACTGGTCTACCATGGAAACAGACTGCCATCATCACTCCCGAACATGTCACAAATGCCAGATATATGCTGACAAAGTACATGTACCTCCAGTTCCATTAAGCGTCCTGACGGCTCCTTGGCCTTTTTGCAATGTGGGGTATTGATATGATTGGAGAAATCAAACCTACTGCCTCCAACGGACATCGCTTTATCCTGGTCGCTATTGACTACTTCATAAAGTGGGTAGAAGCAGCTTCATTTGCTTCTGTCACCAAAAATGTGGTAGCCCGGTTCATCAAATACAATCTCATTTGTCGGTATGGCATCCCTGAACGGATTATCACGGACAATGGCACAAATCTAAACAACAGAATGATTACTGAACTTTGCACACAGTTCAAGATCAAACATCATAATTCCTCTCCATATCGACCAAAGATGAACGGCGCGGTGGAAGCTGCCAACAAGAACATCAAGAAAATCATACAAAAAATGACAGTAACCTACAAAGACTGGCATGAGATGTTACCTTTTGCTCTTCATGGTTATCGCACATCTGCGCGTACTTCAACAGGGGCAACTCCATTTTCCTTAGTCTATGGTATGGAGGCAGTTCTTCCAATTGAAATTCAGATTCCTTCCCTAAGGATTATGAAAGAAGCCAATCTAGACGAAGACGATTGGATTCAAACACGGTTGGACCAGATAAACTTGATTGATGAGAAAAGGCTCGCGGCTATTTGTCATGGTCAGCTATACCAAAAGCGTATGATCAAAGCCTTCAACAAAACAGTCAAAAGTCAAGCATACCAAACTGGTGGCTTGGTTGTCAAACGCATCATCTTACCACAAGGTGATCCCAGAGGCAAATGGACTCCCACCTACGAGGGACCATTCATAATCAAGAAAATATTCTCCGGCGGCGCCATGTTGCTTACCACCATGAATGGCGAGGATTTCCCACACCCTGTGAATGCTGACATAGTCAAAAAATACTTCTCTTGAAAATAAAACAGCTCGCTAAGTTGAAAACCTGAAAGGGCAACTTAGGCAAAAATGAGCGTCTCGGTGGATTGAAAACCCGAAAGGGCGATCCAGGCAAAAATTAGAGACTAAACAAAAATCCCGGTAGGCTGAAAGCCTGAAAGGGCGGCCTAGGCAAAAGTTAGGGAATGAAGCATACCACTGTGTTCCGTTCAGCTGCCTACTCACCATCAAGATTCAACACCTCAAAGACACCGATCAGTCTAATCACTTTCTTCCAACAAGTGAGGGATGAGATGCTCGAAGACAGATTGGCAATAGCAGAGTTGAAACTTGACTGGATCGTTTTCACATAGCTATTTATCTTCATAAATACTTTTCAAAACTTTCTGACAGTTTCCTACTTCTAGGATTGTTGTCTCCCTGTGCTAACCCGCCTATCATGGCTCTTTTCAATGCAGCTCTTTTCACTTTTTCTGTTTTAAATACGTAAGCGTCCCAATGATAATTTTGAATGAACATATGCATTTGAATATGATTGATGTTTACCAGGAAAAACAGGAATGGCATTCAGGAAATGTCCCGATCATCTGGACATCATTCCATCAGAAGGAAATCACCAAGAGAAACGCATTTCTCAGCAAATTCCTCAAAAAGATTTTCTCTTCAAAAGAAGTCTTATTCCCCAGCAGGGTTGTTCCAGATTACTATCTTCAGAAGGTGTGATCCCCGCGCCCGGACTTGGTCAGATAGTGCATCGGAGGATTATGCATCTTCCTCATTCCCATTTGAAAGGGCATCAGAACTTCCAGTTACCTTTGGTTCCCCAAGCAGTAGTCAAAGATCCTTCAACGGGATACCCGGGTTCTCAAAGAATTTCCCCAGACGAGGGTACTCAAGCAAGACAAAAGATCATCAACGATCACAATACATTCATGTCCAGCTGACTAGTGGGAATTTATTTTTCCAATTAGAAGCTTGACATCACATTCACATATTCACATTCACATATTCACATTCATACATCATATTCATACATCATACATCATGCATCATGCGCATATTCATACACAGCATAACATGCATATTTCTCCGGGAATATCTCACATTTACATGCATCATAAACATTGCATATCACTAACTTGATTTTTCAGGTAGGCAGATATCTTCAACAAAGATGTTCTCAATCACATGCCGTGTTCACCTGAATTCCATGAACGGTTCTCTCAGATATAATCAAGCCAAAGATTCATTCTGATCACTTACCAACTCAAAAACAAGCATCACAGATCTAAAGCGATACCTCAGACGGTTCCAGAACGATCTAACGTTGCAGATCTAAAGCGATACCTCAGACGGTTCCAAAACGATCTAGCATCACAGATCTAAAGCGATACCTCAGACGGTTCCAGAACGATCTAACGTTGCAGATCTAAAGCGACACCTCAGACGGTTCCAAAACGATCTAACATTGCAGATCTAAAGCGATACCTCAGGCGGTTCCAAAACGATCTAACGTTGCAGATCTAAAGCGATACCTCAGACGGTTCCACAATGATCAACTTCCAAAATCTAAAAAAACTTTGGACAAGTTCCGTAACGATTATCTTCCAAGATTTAAAGCGGTAACCTTGGACGGTTCCGAAACAGTCAACACAAAGACTTTCAAATCCTTCATCAAGATATAATCAATGGATTCATTCTGATGAACAAACCCTCAACCCATTTACCAGGTGGCATCTGAAAGCCCATCTCAGGTAATGTTTCAATCTGCCAACAACATTTCGCAGACGACATTCAAATGCAACTTCCAACATCTCTTCTGATCAAGGTAAGTGCAAATTTTCAGGGCATCTAAATATTCAATCATCTTCTACCTTCAGATTTCATACAATCTCTTCAGGTTTAAGAAGATTGAATAGGGGCAACTGTTATACCCCAAAATTTGCCCACATATTTTTCAAGAAAACTCCAATCTGAAAATTAAGGGTCTCATATAATCATGGATTTTTATTTCAACAAATATCCTGACATATGAAATACTTAGTTTTTAGAATCTTTCTTATACAGTAATTTGGCTTGCAGTTGAATTTATTCTTACGCAAACACTAAATACTGTTTATTACTTCACACATGCTATTTATTTATTTACAGATAAATAGTACTGACTCAATTGGTACAGAGTTAAATCTTTTTGCAGGAGCAGAATCAGGAAACTCAGACTGTACTGGTAACAGTATATATTAGTTATTTATTATGTCTGTGTTTTTTCTAACAAGTCATGTAAATAAACTTTCATTTTTCACATAAAACAAAAACAAAAAAAAAACAAAAAAGAAAATTAACTTTGACTGTTGATTTTTCACTCTAACTGCTACATCAATACCTGAACAGTCAGTTGACAGCCAAACTGCTGGCAGTACAATTCTCAGTGTTTTGTACCATCAATCAAATCAATCTTTCACAAATCAAAATTCCAAGATTTTTGTTCTAGAAGTCTTCTGAATATCACGCGATTAGCAGAGACTCAACACTGCACAAAAATCAGGTACGCTTAACTGTCTCCTACACAAACAGTCCCTAATCAGGGTTTTTCTTGTTTTTACAGGAGCAACAAGTTTTGAGAGCTCAAATGGATTTCATACACATCCATATATCTCAAAGTACCATCATACAAATTTTCAAACTTCAATTCACTCAGACGCACCGTCAGCAGCTCAAACAGTCAACAGACGACCCGTTTGACCAAAAAAGTCAACAGACAGTCAAAAATGAAATTTTTTGTCAAAGTCCATATTTTGTCAAAGGATTCATCATTTGATCATTGGATGATCATAATTCATCAAGGAAAGATCAAAAATCAACAAAACCCTAAGATTCAAAATTAGGGTTTTTGCCTGAAAAGTCAACTCAACTTTGACTGATCATAACTCTCTCATCCTTCATCCAAAAAATTCAAACCAAAGCTTGTTTCGAAGGAAATTCAATTATCTTTCAAATGCCATTGATCCCATGGTCATTGGATTCACCATTTGAAAAATATGATCAAAGACATTACAGGTCATTTTCAAAGTCAACAAAAAGACACTTTTTTCAAAAGGACACACAAGGAGCTTCAAAAATCATTTTGACATGAGACCAAAGACATTGGTTAGAGGACTCTTTGAGGTTTCTAAAAAGTGCAAGATCTCCTTCATATGACAAAAATTGAAGGATTTACACCTTGTTGAAGTTGGCTAAATTTTGGGAAAATACATGAAATCAACATTGTTCAAAATTGCATTTTTTCCAAATGGGGCCAAGTTTTCAGCATTCAAACATCATTTCCATGATGATATGGGCCTCCCACGACCAAGACTAAGCCCATACCTTTTTTATCCATTTTTTGCATGATTTTATCTTACTTTAAGATTAAAATTAAAAGGAAAATGCATGGATAAATGGTAGCTTACAATCTAAGCATGACTCACCCCAAAGAATCTTCATCTTTCTGCAGAGAAGTAAAGGGCAAGGCAGGTGCATTGAAGGCAAGGTGACTTGGTCAAGAATTCAAGCTTTTTTAATATTAAAGAATGCAAGATTTCAACAAAGGCAACTAGCTACAAGTTAGCTTCAATTCTAAGCACACATAGCTTATAAATAAGCTATCATAGTTCAGCAAACAAAGGGAGACGAGTTCAGAAGCAAAGCTAAGCATAACACCTTTGTAATCACTTGAAAAAATTCAAAGAAAACTCAAATTCGAATTTGTAATTTCTGCTCATTTCAATACAAACTAAGCATTCATACACCTTCCTTGAACATCACTGAAACTATCTCAATCAATTACAAGCCTTGAAGCTCACTGAATCGAGCTACACAGGTCAAAAATTGTTCAAACTAAAATCAATTCGTATCTGGCTATTCACACATGTTTAACAAGATGTAGACATACTATTGAGTTTGGTTTGAGGTGTAGATCATTTCTGGAAACTTAATTGAAGTTTGGACACGTACAAACGAAATCACCATTTTAGGGTTCATAGCTTCAAAATTAGGGCTTTCCAAATTAGGCAAAATTAGAGATTTTAAATAGCACCACTAGGTTCGTATGGATCAGACGAATTGAATGGTACCATCGCGTCAAATTTCTTTGCACGTTTACCCCTATTCGCTATTTTGCAGGTTTGAGGTTCATCAATTACAGCGCATGTTTCATAAAAGCGCTGTAAAAACCCCTGGCTGAAGGTTGAAGACGATGAGGTGTCTCCCCCTCATTGGTCCAGAAGCGCGCGCGTGTTTTTAAATTTTCCTCTAATTCTGTGCTTTGCAGGTGCAACGTGTCCCATGAGCCTCAATTTCTGGACCACTTGATTTCATTTAATGAGTCATCCAACGCTCCAGATCACGAGTGCACATCATACTCCCTCAATCAAACCACACAGGATCAGTATCCTTTTATTTTCTATTTTATTTTCTATTTTATTTTAATTTCTTTGATAAATTAATTAAAAATAGTTTTAAAAATCCAAAAAATACACAAAAAATATTTTTAGACTTCTAAAATAATATACTATTTTCTGAAATAAAAATATTTTATTTTTCTTCAAAATTTCAATATTTTGCATAATTAATTAGTATATATTTATATATTTGCTTTTTAATTATTCTAACCAATCAAAAAATCCCAAAAAAAATTGTTCTTTATATAAAATATTGTTTATATATTATAAACTAATTTTGTACATATTTTGAATAATTTTATCTTTGAGTTTTAATTATTTGTATAATTATTTACATAATTATGTTTTAATTAACTTAAATCAATTTCAAATCAATTTCCAAAAATTCCAAAAAAATTAGTTTTGTTTTAAAATTAATTAACAAATATTTTGTACATATTTTAAACTTAATTTCTAGGTTTAAATCTATTTTCATCTTTTTTCTTCATTTTAATTTAATTAATCATGCATTAATTATAATTAAAACCAATCATAAAAATTCCAAAAACATGCCTTTTATGTTTCTTGCAATTTAAAATTCCTAGATAAATGTATAGGATGTCAAATTCATGTAAATAGGCTAGTTTACATTTCCTGCACAATCGATGTAATAGCGTAGATTTACTTTCCGCACTTTACATTTCCGCATTTTAATTTCCAGCACATATAAACTGCGTGTATGTCAAAGATAAAATTGAACCGTTAGATCACTAACTTCAAAGATAAATATCTGAATCCAATCACAATCACACTTGCACCTCTTCAGGAAATCCCTTTTCAATCTTTCAAAGTCAAAGTCAAATTCCACTGTTTTGAGAACAAATTCGAACCTTACTTTTATATCCGGTGAAAGGATAGATTTTTAAAGGAAATAGGATAAAGACCTTACAACTCAGGGTAGACCTCCTAGTTTGCTTGCTCAAATCAAAACAAACAAAATTCTCATACACTGTTGATTTTTCAAAACTTTCAAAAAGACAATACTTTGTATACATCCAAACACGGGTTATTACAAAGTTAACGTTCTTTTCAAAACATCTTTCGAAAGATAAACAAGCATTTTGTATACATCCATACATGGATCATTACAAAATTCAATTTACAAAGGTATTTGAAACCACATATGAGCAATTTCAGAGCAATTGAAAAGTGATCGAAAAACAAGTGAGCTAAGCAAACTTAAGAGCCCATGGATAACCATGGATACAAAGGGTGCTAACACCTTCCCTTTGTATAACCTACCCCCTTACCCAGAATTTCTTAAAGGTCTTTTTTCTGTGTCTTTTATAAACCTTTCCTTAATTGGATAAAATAAAAGGTCGGTGGCGACTCTGTGAATTTTCAAAATGCGAAAGCATTAAGCGACAAAAAAGAGTCAGTTCACGTATCTCTACAGATCAGAGGTATGGCCCGGTATTAAAAAAAATCGGAGGTCCACACACACACACACACACACACACACACACACACACACACACACACACACACACACACACACACACACACACACACACACACACACACACACACACACACACACACACACACACACACACACACACACACACACACACACACACACACACACACACACACACACACACACACACACACACACACACACACACACACACACACACACACACACACACACACACACACACACACACACACACACACACACACACACACACAGACACACACACACACACACACACACACACACACACACACACACACACACACACACACACACACAATCATTACTTTCAATTTTTTAATATACGGGACTGCTTCATACAGTAATAATTTTCAATTATCTTATTAGTGGAATTTTTTAAAAAAAATTCCTTTTCTAATCTATACTAAATACGAAAAACACATTTCATCTTTTTGGGACCCTTTTATTGTAATTAAAAAAATAGAATTTTGTTCCTTTTTTTATGAAAAGAATTTTTTAAAATATTAATAAAAAATTTAAATTTTTTATAAATCAAAAGGATAAATTTTTATATATTAATATAAATATATATTATTGAAGGTTATAACATAGTTAAAATCACATAATATTTTTTTTAAAAAAATGTCTCAAATAATTTTATAAAACTTTATTCAAACTCACTTCAAATTTAAGTAATTTTTTAAAGTTATATATTTAAAAATATATTATAAAAGGGTAAAATACCTAATATAATACTTTATAAAAACAAATTAAACTAAATTTTCATTTATAATTTTTTAAACAAAATTAAAAAAAAAACAAAAATGTATATTCCTATAATTTTTTTATAAAAAAAAACCAATCCGTTTTTACTTTGTTTTTAATGATTTTTAAAAGTACTTCATCAATTCATATAAATTTGGTTCATCACATAGGTAAGAAAATATTATTCCATTAATTATGGATTTGTACTCCACATGAAGAAAGGTACATAAGATTAACAAAAGCTTGGAAAAGTCATACGAAATTTTTTAAATCTCTGTTATGAGTTAATTAAAATAGTCTCATATTGCTTTTGATGTTAAAGGTAGTTTCTATCATACACATCAATTTTATTGGAGCACAATGAACAAGATGAATATGGAAGAATTGAGAGAAAAATGATAACTAACTCTTACACAATTGAAAACGGTTACAAAGAATGATTCTACACCCTACCAATTACAAAGCACAAAATGCAATATATATTAAATTCATATTGGGTCAAACTAATTAAAGTTCAACACAAGACCAAAAACAAACTAATAGGTAACACACTCTAGGTGTTAAATTGCACTTCAACATCATCCCTTAATTCATATTCAGAGGTAAAATCAACAACACTAATTCCATTTTTCAAATTAATGAAGTGTTCAATCTTGACAGCTTTAGTCAGCACATCTGTAAGTTGATTTTCGGTGCTATCGTGCACAACCTCTAACACTCCATTCCGGACTTGATTCCTCAAAAAATGGAACTTTGTGTCAATGTGCTTGCTTCTCCCATGTAGCACTAGATTCTTGACAAGGCTTATGGAAGATTTGTTGTCAATCATCAACTTCACAAGCTTGCTCACCTGGATCTCAGATCCTTCAACAAATTCATCATCCAAACAGCTTGACACGCAGACAAAGCACCTGTAATGTATCCAGCTTCACAAGTTGACCATGCAACCACTGATTTTTTCTTGGAGCACTAAGAAATGGGACTTCCCATATATTTTAAAAAATATCCAGAAGTACTTATTCTGTCAACTCTATCACCACACCAGTTATAGTTTGAGTAGCACATCAGTTCAGACTAACATTTAGCACCAGAATGGAACAAAACTCCATACTTCAGAGTCCCCTTAATATACCTCAGAATCCTAACACCAACTTGGTAATGCGATCACTTTGGTTTGTTCATAAACCTACTCACCCTTGCAACTGCATAGCAAACGTCATGTCTGATATTACAGAGATATCTTAGCGAAACAACCAACTATTTAAAAGTTGTAGCATCTACATCGTCACCCTCATCATCAAAATCCAACTTGTGATTCGTCTCAGCAAGTGTGATTGCAGAATTACAATTTGTTAACTAAAATCTATTCAGAAGCTCAAGTTCATACTTCAATTGATGCAAAATGATACCCTTCTCAAAGTACAAAATCGCTATCCCTAGAAAATATACCATATTTCTCATATCAGACATCCCAAACTCATTCATCAGCACCTTCTTAAACTTGACCATCTCATTAGAACAACTCCCTGTTAGCAATATGACATCATGATAAAGACATACCAGAATCATATTTCCTTCAGAAGTATGTTGAACATAAACGCCATATTCCATCTCACAATTCTAAAACTCATGCTTTTTGAAAAATGAATCAATCTTCAAATTCTAATCTATTGGCGCTTGCTTCAATCCATATAAAGCTTTAGGCAACTTGTACACCATCCCTTTTTGATTCTTTTTCACAAATCCAGGAGACTGTGACATATAAATTTCTTCTTTTAAAATGACCGTTCAGCAATGCGGATTTAACATCCAGATATATCATAAACCAATTCATATTAGCAGCCACAACAATCACCAATTTGATTCTTTCGTGTCTAGATAGAGGTGCAAACACTTCAAAGTAATCTAGATAAGGTTTATGAAATAAACCTTTAGCTACTAACCTTGCTTCGTGGTTCCCAATTGATCCATCTGGCTTCAAATTCATCTTGAAAACCAATCTGGCACTGATGGCTTTCTTTTCCTTTAAAATCTCGGTCAACTCCTAAGTCTTGTTTTTTTTCTATAGCCTCAAGTTCTTCTTTCATGGCCTTTAGCTAGACTTTTTCTTGAGTGCTTTTCATGTATTCACGAGTTCAAAGTCTACTAACATGGCACACTAAATGACTTCGCATTCAAAGACTATTTCATTATCGCGTAACATGTTGAACTCTGCAAACCTTTTGGGTATTTGTCCCATTATTTGTGGTCTCTGAACTTGTTGTGAATCTTCTACATAACCTAGAATAGTGTTAGCTTATGGACCTCCCCCAGAAACACTTCCTTCATAATTACCACCTTCAGAAACACGACCTTCAAAAGTTTGACCCCCAGTGTCTTAAAAGCTAGATTTTGGACCACCTTGAGAGTCTGGATTGAAGGTGGAGAAAAACACAAGAAAGGGGGGATTGAATTGTGTTCTTTATCAATTAAAAATTCCCTTTCTTTAATTTCTTTAATTTCTTTTAGTATCTCATCTTCTGGATATGCTTTTAATATTGCGGAAGCATACTTGGAATGGAGTTTCATATCCAATTTAACTTCGTTATATCATCAGAACTTCTGACTTGTCTCAGTACAATTCTAAGGATATTCTGCGTGAATGTTCAGAGTTAATTGAGTTGTGCAGAAAGTAAAAGACACGTTTATTTTTATCCTGGTTCACCTTCTGAATAAGGCTACCTCCAGTCCACCTTCCTCAAGTGATTTCCCTATCAACAAAGGTCTTAATCCACTATAACCAAACTTGATTACATCTGCACGATCCTCCGTCGTGACTAACAACCTGCACAACCAACTGCTGTGACTAACCCTGCACAAGCTACCCGCGAGTGACTAACCCCTAGATGACTGAACCGTTCAGTGATCCCATCTGGATATAACATTCATCAATCTAGTAAACTGCACAGCTACCAACTGTGACTAACCCCGCACAAGCCAACTGCTCGTGACTAACTATAGATAATGAACTGTTCAGTGATCCAATCAGGATATAACGTTCATCTATCTTCTGGAGATTATAGGTGTGCTTCTTAATTAAGCAGATGGTCTCCTATTCTCAATACGTATGTTTACGACACACTGACTAGAAGTCACTTCTGGTGCCTAAACAATATCAGAAGTTTCCTGAAATATAACACACTACGAGCAACAACTCTATGTGTTTTACATTTAATTACAAGAAACAAAATATCTTGTAGTCTTCTTGTCTTCAAATTCTGGATGAGATCCTTGCATGTCTGTTGATAATCAGAATATGAGCATCAACTCCAAATGGTAAGTGCTTCTTCATACTGATCTTTATCTTCAAATCTTCTTAAGTTGATTTAGAGCAACAACTCTATTGTTGATTGCTTCTGATTTGATTTTCATCTTCTGAAAGCAGATTTAGAGCAACAACTCTATTTTTATTTGCTTCTTCAGGGATCTTCATCTTCTTCTGAAAGCAGATTAAGAGCAACAGCTCTTGTATTAATTGCTTCTTTCAGCTCAGTCTTTTTCTTATCAGAGTAAGGAGATTAGAGCTTCATCTCTTGAAATTAATTCCTTCTTATAAGACCATTTTCATTTCCTCTTCAAGCAGATTTAGGGCAACAGCTTTATGTTGAATTGCTTCTTCCAATGCTTGTCTTCTTCTTGAATATTGATCATGAAGTTTGTTATAGCTGATAACACATTTAATGATCATAAGCAAACATGAAACACTTCTTCGAGCAACAACCCAGTGTATTCGGTTTCTCAAGTCATTCAATGTGAACAATGTATGAGTTGATCAAGTATTAGTGAACTTATGATGACTCCAGTGGAGAATACTTCTAAACAGCAGAGATTTCTTCTTCAATTCTTCTATGATTTCTTCACGTAGGCTTATAATTAGTGTATGAAAACACTATGGATTGATTCATCACATACTGAGTATGTGTTATCTCTTGTGTAACTTCTGATGCATGATTTCACATTTCTTCATTTTTACTTTCATGCTCAGTTTCTCTCTACAAATTTTCTCTCAAGATTTCTCTTTTTCTGCACTATGTAGTTGCACCTTGGATTCACACTTTGGATGTATATTCAATGCATTTTTGGTGTACGAATGGGAGCACTTTCAAGTTTGAAATATTATCTCTCTCTCTCTCTATATATATATATATATATATATATATATATATATATATATAGCTTGATGAGTTACCGTTGGAATCTAGCCGTTGAGATTTGTTGAATATTGTTTTAAATGCTTCGTCTAGATTGAAACTTTAATGACAAGTTTTGTTCTTGGCAGAACCTTATCTTCAACATGATGATTGTAGTTGATGGCATGTTTCTTTGGTTAAGCTTGTGTTTCGAATGCGCTGCATGTGGCTTGCTTCTTCAATCAACCTTGGGAGTTGTTCCTTTTAAATGTTGTAACCGTTTTGCTTATGATGATGTTTCTAACGGCTTTCCATTTGATTCTAAGCTTTGTATTTTATTCAATTTGTATGCTGAGTTGTAGATTCTTCATTGGTTCACAAGTGACTCTGTTGTTGTTTGCATTTTATATGTCACTGCGTTACTCTATCAGAACTTCTGATCTTCTATTCATGTGATCTTCTTGCTGTAACGGATCTTCATGTATATTGATATTTCTTTTTCAATTCCTTTGAAGCTTCTAATGTACTTTATGATTCTGTGCTTGTTGTATGTGAACGTTGATATCTCTGTTTAACTCTTTGAAGATTGTCATGTTGAAATCTAGCTCCTTGTGATACTTGTTGTTGCATGTTCTTCTGAGTAGGCTTGTTTTACACGTTCTTAATAAGAACATATGATGAATTTTTTATTCTTCAATCTTCTAGATGTTTGATTCTTATTTCATATCTGAGCCAGTTTATGATGTAGTCATTGTACTATTTTTCTGATGAATCCTGTATAAGGCTTATAGCATAATATCTGCACACTAAGTGAAACCATTAGTAATAAAATTGTTACTCACAAAATATATGCTTGTTATCATCAAAACCAGATTATGAACATAGATTCTCAATCTTGTTCTAACATGGATCACTTCCAGACTCTGGATCACTTCTAGAATTTCCATCAAAGTCACCTTCCAACTCTGATTCACCTTCAGAGTCATAATATTTTTTCAGCTTTAGAGTCATCTTCAGAGTCTGACTCATCTTCTAAAACAACTTCCAAACTTCCTTCAGAAGTAACTCTAACACCCTAGGCAGGATTAGACACGTTCCAATACCAAGTTTTTAACTCTTTCACTATGACATATTTGTTGAATTCCACCTCTTATTGTTTGTACAATAAACCTTATAAGCATATGTATTATGGTACCCCCCACCAATAACATCATTTTGCTTATATCGTCCAATTTCTTGAAGGTGGGAAAAAATACAAGAAATGGGGGTTTGAATTGTGTTCTTTCATATTTTTATTTCCCTTTTTATAAAATCTTTTCTTTCTTCTATAGTATATCATTTTCTCGATATGCTTAGATCATTGTTGCGGAAGCATGTTAGAGATAACACGACATAATGTTAGGTGCCAAAGTGTGTTAATATTTAGTTTAATTATTGGCACCTTTCGACCGTTTTTATCAGATATTCGTAAAATTCCCTGAAGTTTTAGATAATTATTTATAGTTTATAATTTTAAGCTTTCTTTTAATGATAATATGTGTTTTAGTTGTGATCTTGTAGGTTTTAGCCATTTTTGGGAAGATTGGAGCTTGTTTTGGCCTTCATTGGAGAGTGCTGGGCAGAAGTTAGCGCGCGTCGCGCGGAGATATGGGCGCGTCGCGCCCTGGGGAAGATATTTTGGAGCTTCAAAGCAGAGAGTTGTGCGCGTCGCGCGCATTGGCGGTTTATATTTCTTAAGTGTAATAGCGCGAAGCGCGCTGGAGGGCGCGACGCGCCCTGGACAGAAAACTGTTTTAATATATAAGGAGTAAATGTGATATTTGACCTTCTTCTTGACATTCTTAAGAGCTCTTGGAACCCTAACAACTGTAGCAAGTGAAGAATTGGAGATTTGAAGCTTTGATCGTCGATTAATCGCCGTAGATGGTTGTTGATCTTCATCCTTTCCTTCTTAAGCAAGCTACCATTTTCATGGATAGCTAAATCTCTTTTGTATCAAGATAAGACGTAATCTTCCTAGCCTTTGTTATGTTTTTCTTGTGAATATGCTATGTATGAACAAGTGATGATCAATATAGATGGTTTAGTTTGTTTATTAAAGCTTTTCTTTGGTATAAGTGTTTGAGACATCAATGTTTGTATCTAGACCTAACTTTATCATCTATCAAACTATGAATTGCAGACATGGATTTAGCGTTTGATGTTTACTTAGTATCAGTTTTAAAAACGTTATTCGTATTGTTTAAACGGTGGAGAAATCGTCGGTTAAACAATACGGTAAATCTAACTATATCGTTGCGGACACGGACGATATAGGCGTCGATACGTAATTATATTGATCGTTACCGAGTTCATATACATATATTTATAAGGAGACATACAAATTTAGGTTGATGAAATCAAATCTTGATACATTTTCTTTAACATTAGAACTTTCATTAATTTACTCTTTGCTACTAAATTGATTGAATGAACTTTTGCAAACTCAAAACTAAAGTAACATTAACTCGAGACAAAATAGGCTATTGAACGGCGGTGATATCGCAATAATCCCTGTGGATATCATATAAACGAAAAGTACACCACAATACTATTTCAACAAAATGGCGCCGTTGCCGGGGATTGTTGTTTAAATATTGCAAGCATTGCAATAGTTTGTTTTGTATTGAGTCTTATAATTAATATCTTGTTTCTAAATTTATTTTCCTTGTGTTTGTTAATTTGCTTGGTTAGTTTTTCAGATTACAGTTTATGCGAGGACGTATACCTGCAGATCAACTCCTTTTTGATCCTGAGATTGAGAGGACTGCTCGTAGAGAGAATAGCAAAACTCGTAGGAGGAGACAACTAGCTAGGGAAAGAAGACAACAACAAGAAGCATCTTCTTCTTCAACTCCGGTTGAAAACTTAGTTGAGGAAGAAATGACTGCGGATCCTAATGTTCCAGCTCGAGGGCCTTGTGTTAATAGCCCTCGACTCAATGCACAATTTGCTCGTGATCAAGCCAATGGAAGAAACTCCGAGATGAAAACGGGGTTACTTCAATTACTTTATCAGAATCCTTTCACAGGAGCAGATCACGAGGATCCTTTTACTCATCTAACAAAGTTCTATGAGATCGCCGGAACCATTGGTGCTCCGGAGGCCGAAGAAGAACAGGTTTTCAGGAGACTATTTCCTCATTCCTTGATAGGAAAAGCTAAGGAATGGTACCTTGATCAACCAAAAAATGTCATGACAAATTGGAACGAGTTAGAAGAGAAGTTTTTGGATCGGTTCTTTCCTCACAATAGGTTCATGGAAGCGAAAACTTCTATAGCGGTGTTCTCCCAAGGTCCGAGTGAATCTCTCAATGAAGCTTGGGAGAGGTTCAAGTCTATGGTTAGAAAATGCAAAGGGCATAGGTTTGATGAATTGTCTCAAATCCATATCTTTAGAAATGAACTCCAACCTCAACCAAAAACTCTTTTAGATGCGACCGCGGGCAGTTCGTTGATGTCAAAAACAGCTGCTGAAGCAATTGCTATCATTGATAGGATGGCTTTGAATGATCATCAAGGGCAACACAACCGTAGTGCATCGCAAAGAAAACCTGGAGTTCTTGAATTGAATACTAGTGATGCAATACTTGCTCAAAACAAGTTATTGACACAACAAGTAGAATTGCTCACTCAACAAATGTGAAAACTCCCTCAACAAATCAAAGAGATACATGGGATCCCTTCTAAAAATCAACAGGTGATGTGTTGTGAATTGTGTAGGGGTGACCATCAAACTGGTTTTTGTCCTCCACCGGGTGAAGAGGTGAACTACGTGTCTAATCCTAATCAAGGATATGGTGGGAGACAACAACAACAACCTTACAACAATAACCAAGGTTACCAATAAAGAGGTAATCAAGGTTATCAACAAGGATGGAGGCCGGATGCGGGTCCATCGAATCGTCAAAATCCTTATCAAGGTGGTTACAATCAACAACCTCAACAAACAAAGCTTTCAATCGAGGACACTCTTAGCCAATTCATGCAATTGCAAATTGCGAGCCAAAAGAGTACGGATGCCGCCATAAAGAACCTTGAAACTCAAGTCGGGCAATTGTCAAAGCAACTTGCCGATCAAAACAAAGGTCCCTTTCCGGCTACTACACAAGAAAATCCTCGTGAGCATTGTAAGTCAATTCTAACTCGTAGCGGTAGAAATATTGATATGGGTGTAGGAGAGATAGTTGAGGAAGAAATTGTTGAAAGTGAAAAAGATAGGGAGATTGAAGTAGAAAAAAAATGTTGAGGGTGATTTAGTTGAAAATGAGAAAGAGAAAGAATTAGTGGAAAAAGAAACTCGTGAGAAACTTGTAGAAAAAGAGAGAAAAAAATTGAGTGTGAGTGAAAAAGGGAAGATGAAAGAAAACTCAATTCATGTGAAGAAATTACCTTACCTTCCCGGTCCGTCAAAGAAAGAGGATGCGAAGCACTATGCTCGGTTCTTGGACATCTTTAGCAAGTTGCAAATCAATGTTCCTTTTTCCGAAGCATTAGAGCAAATGCCGATGTACTCTAAATTTATCAAAGACATCATTACTAAGAAGAGAAGATTCTTGGATCCGGAGGTAGTAACGGTGAGCTCTTGTTGTAATGCGTTAATTCAACGCACTACACCGATTAAATTAAATGATCCTGGACGGGTAACCTTGCCGGTGTCTATTGGAAATGTTCAAATAGGCAAAGGATTGGTGGATACCGGCTCTAGCATTAATTTGATCCCATTGTCTATGGTGAGAAGGTTAGGAATTAATGACTTGAAGCCGACTAGAATGACGTTATCATTAGCAGATAAGTCCACAGCTCATCCTCATGGAGTTGCGGAAGACTTGCTTGTCAAGGTTGACAAATTTTGGTTTCCCGTTGACTTTGTCGTCATAGACATGGAAGAAGATCCTGATATACCTTTGATCTTAGGAAGGCCTTTTATGAAGACGGCCCGAATGATGATAGATATTGATGATGGCTTAATGAAATTAAGGTACCAAGATGAAGAATTATGTCTTGATCTCTTTGAAGCCATCAAGCATCCGAGTGATGATGATGATTGTTTTAGAATCGATGCTACCGAAAGGGCTATTATGAAAGTGGAGAATCAAATGCACTTGTCGAATCCTCTTGAGAAGACTTTAATGGAAGCTCTTGAAGTTCTCACCAAAGGTCAAGAGAAAGAAATTGAAGATTGCTTGAGAAATTTAGAGGCTTGTGATGAGATGAATCCATTTGAAACTCAAATTGAAGAGTTGAAGGATGAACCTAAAGTTGAAGAGCAAAAGGTGGAGTTGAATGTGTTACCGTCTCACTTGAAATACGTGTTTCTCGGTGACAATTCTACTAAGCCGGTTATCATTAATAACGGTTTGTCTAGCAAGGAAGAGCATCGATTGAAGGAAGTATTGATAAAGAATCAAGAAGCAATAGGATGGGTTTTATCCGACTTGAAGGGTATTAGTCCGGCCTATTGTATGCATAAGATTATGTTAGAAGATGATTTTCGGCCCGTGGCACAACCTCAAAGGCGATTAAATCCAACCATGAAAGAAGTTGTTAGAAAAGAGGTTGTGAAGTTATTAGAGGCGGGGATGATTTATCCCATCTCCGATAGCGAATGGGTGAGTCCGGTGCATGTGGTTCCTAAGAAGGGTGGATTGACATTTGTGAGAAATGAGAAGAACGAGTTGATTCCTTCGAGGGCGGTGACCGGGTGGCGTATGTGTATTGATTATAGGAGGTTGAACCAAGCAACAAGAAAAGATCACTTTCCATTACCTTTTATGGATCAAATGTTAGAAAGGTTAGCCGGAAGAAATTTCTATTGTTTCTTGGATGGTTATTCGGGATACAATCAAATATCAGTGAATCCGGCGGACCACGAGAAAACTGCCTTTACATGTCCTTTTGGCGTTTTTGCATACCGAAGAATGCCATTTGGACTATGTAATGCTCCCGCAACATTTCAAAGGTGCATGCAAGCTATCTTCTCAGATTTGATCGAGAAAAGCATCAAGGTGTTCATGGATGATTTTTCTGTGTACGGGTCGTCATTTGACTTGTGCTTGAAAAACCTTGATGTGGTGATGGAAAGATGTATTGAAACAAATTTGGTTCTCAACTGGGAGAAGTGCACTTTCATGGTAACGGATGGGATTGTTCTTGGCCACAAGGTATTTTCAAAGGGGCTTGAGGTCGATCCGGTAAAAATCGAGGTTATTGAAAATCTTCCCCCACCGGTGAATGTGAAAGGCATAAGAAGCTTTTTGGGACATGCTGGGTTCTATAGAAGATTCATCAAGGATTTCTCCAAGGTCGCAAAGCCTTTGAGTAATTTGCTCAACAAAGGTATGGAATTTAATTTTGATGAATCATGTCTAAAAGCTTTCCTAGAACTCAAAGAGAATTTGACTACCACACCCATAATTGTCGCTCCTAATTGGTCGCTTGAGTTTGAACTCATGTTCGATGCTAGTGACTATGCGGTGGGTGCGGTCTTAGGCCAAAGGAAGAACAAACAATTCCATGTTATACATTATGCGAGCAATGTTTTAAATGAGGCACAGGTTAACTATGCCACTACCGAAAAAGAATTGCTCGCAATTGTATTTGCATTGGAAAATTTTCGTTCTTACCTCATTGGTTCTAAAGTGGTGTGTTATACTGATCATGCCGCAATCAAATATCTTCTCACCAAGCCTGATTCAAAACAGAGACTTATTAGGTGGATTCTTTTGCTTCAAGAATTTGATCTTGAAGTGAGAGATAAGAAAGGTACTGAAAATTTGATTGCGGATCATTTATCTCGGTTAGTGAATACCGAGGTGATAAACAATGAAAAAGAAGTGAGGGAAGAATTCCCTGATGAAAAACTGTACATGGTACAAGAAGTTAGACCCTGGTTCGCAGATATGGCTAATCACAAAGCATCTGGTTGGATACCAGAGGATCTAACTTGGAATCAAAGAGAAAAGTTTTTGAACGATGCCAATTTTTATGTTTGGGATGAGCCTCACTTGTTTAAGTTGAGTAGTGACAATCTTTTGAGAAGATGTGTCGCGGATGAGGAAACAAAAAGCATTTTGTGGCATTGCCACAATTCGCCTTATGGTGGTCATTTCAATGGTTTGCGTACGGCCACAAAAGTCCTTCAATCGGGATTTTGGTGGCCTACTTTGTTCAAAGATGCTTACCACCATGTTGTCTAATGCGACAGTTGCCAAAGAACTGGTGGAATAGGGAAAAGAGAGGAACTGCCCCTTCAAAAAGTATTGTAGAAGTAGAAGTATTTGATTGTTGGGGCATTGACTTTGTTGGACCATTCCCTTCCTCAATGTCAAATGAATACATCTTGGTAGCTGTGGATTATGTGTCTAAGTGGGTGGAAGCGATTGCTTCACCCAAAGCGGATGGTAAGACCGTGATCAAATTTCTGAAGAAAAATATATTTTCGCGGTTTGGCTCGCCAAGAGTGTTAATTAGTGATGGCGGATCTCATTTCTGTAATGCCCCGCTTGAGAAAGTGTTGGAGCAATATGGAGTAAAGCAAAAAGTAGCTACTCCATATCATCCACAAACTAATGGGCAAGTTTAGAGGACCAATAGAGAGATTAAGAAAATTCTTGAAAAAACTGTTTCTAGCTCTAGGAAGGATTGGTCGATGAAGCTTGATGAAACCTTGTGGGCATATCGGACCGCTTTCAAAGCACCGATCGGTCTTACACAATTCCAAATGGTGTATGGTAAAAGTTGTCACCTTCCCGTAGAATTAGAACATAAGGCATATTGGGCCTTGAAACTTTTAAATTTGACCAAAAGTTGTGTGGGGATAGAAGAAAAATCCAACTAAATGAGTTGGAAGAGATGAGATTGCATGCCTACAAGTCTAATTCTATCTACAAAGAAAAGACCAAATTCTATCATGATAGTAAGATTAGAATGAAAGACTTTAAAGTAGGGCAATTAGTGTTACTCTTCAATTCCTGGTTAAGACTTTTTCTGGGAAAGTTGAAGTCGAAATGGTCCAGACCGTTTTTGGTCAAAGATGTGAGAAGCCAAGGGGCTATTGTGATAGAGGACCAAAAATCAAAGCAAGAATGGGTAGTTAACGGTCAGAGGTTGAAGGTTTATCGAGGAAGCGATTTTAATCGTGAAACTTGTGTTTTATTGTTTGGTGATCCTTGATTGCCTTTGACCGTCGAGCTGACCGACGTTAAACAAAGCGCTCTTGGGAGGCACCCCAAGTTGTATATATTCGCTTGTATTTTGTGTTATTTTTGCAGGTGGGATTTTTGAGTTGTCGTCGAGCCAGAAACGATCTACCGGTATTTTTGGATATGCTCAACTAATGCAGTTTTTCTGCTGTTTCTGGTGTAGCGCGCGCCGCACCCATAAGCGTGCGTCGCGCGCTAGATGAATCCAAATACCCCTTCCAGGAAGAGATGAGGGCGCGTCGCGCCGGTTCTGCGCGCTGTACATATTTTTGAAAAAAAAATAATTTGGTTTGGGCCCACCCATGCTGGGCCTGACCCGGTTTCGTTGGCAGAAGAGTAAGTTAGGGTTTTTGGAGGTTTTTGCCTCCATTCCACCCTTTTTCCTCATATTGTCAAGAGAAGAAAAACAAAACACCAGCTTGTTCTTGCATTGTTGTGCTTTCCATCACTATTTTCGTTGCTTAATTGTCATCATCATCAAAGGTATGTTCTCTTTTCTCTTCTATTTCCATTAATTTAAGTTTTAGAAGTTTAGGTTTTTAGATTTAGGAATTTTTGATAGATTTTGAAAAACTAGGGTAGAAAACAACCATATGCTGTATCTTTTGCCTGCTGCAACCCTTAGAAGGGAGGAGAAGTATGTTCTTCTCTTCTATTTTGCAGAAAAATGAAGAATTTTTCTGGGTTTCGCAGAGCGCGCGTCGCGCCCTGTTCTGCGCGCGCCGCGCCCTGGGTTCAATTTTGAAATTTTTTTTATGTTGTCTGTGCTGTTGTATAGGATCTGTTTTGTGCTTGATGATGAATGTGGCTTGATATGTGCTGTTAATTTTGAGGTTATGCTAACTTTGTTTCAATTGTTCTGTGTTTTGTTTAAATTACAATTGTGCAGGAATGACACCTTTTTTGAAGAGAAAGAAGGCTGGGTCTGGTGAGGGATCTTCCTCACAATCTGGCAGGTTTGATCGGGCAAAATTTCAAGGTCCGGAGCAAGAGGCGAGGTACCATGAGCTCGAAAGCCGAGTTGTATGGAGCGAACGCACGGTAGTTCCTATTGACCACGGCCACTTCCAAAGGGCGTGGACTGCTTTGTCTGAAACATGTTGGGACAAGTTGTTCACTCCAGGACAATTCTATCAGGTGGAGATTGTCAGAGAGTTTTATGCAAACGCCTTGCCTCCGAGCAGTTGGTCAGGTACTGAAGCTTACACGTTTAAAACATGGGTGAGAGGTAAGGCCATTGATTTTAGCAAAGAGGCTATTTTTGATTTTCTTGATAACCCTCTTGCTTTGGTGGAAGAGTGTGAGTACCATCCCAGGTTGAATAGAGGAAACTGGGATGTGGAGAGTATTTGGGAGAAGATTTGCAAGGCTGGTTTCACCTATACTCTGACTAAGGCTGGGCTTCCAAAGACTTTCACTCGTAGTCAGTTGACGGAGGATGCTCAATTGGTGACTTCGGTGGTCCTTTACAACATAAGGCCACGAAGCCACACTTCCTCCATCACCATTGATACTGCAGGTCTAGTTCAGGGTATCTTGAATGGTGATAACATTGATGTGTCTCGGATTGTGGATAATGAGATGAAAAGAGTCGCCCTGAATGGGACTCTTCATGGAGATGGGGTTAAATGTAGGTTGATTTTTCCTGGTTTAATAATGGGTTTGTGCAGGAAAGCTGGTGTCCGGTTTCCACCTGGGGGTATGATTCCTATGGATGGTGTTATCGATGATGTTTTTGCTAACAGGTACTGTTTGCCTGGAGGCCGCCCTTTTGGTGCTGCTACTAATGCACCTGACCTTCCCGACGCAGCTCGAGCTGTTCCTGTTGCTGCTGCACCGCCTGCTGGTTCTCAGTATGGTGAGGCAAGTGACTGGAACTATCAGATGCATATGGCGCATCAGAGAGCATTTATGTTTTTGCAGGATTCTATCCGGCAGCTTTCTCTGCAGCAGCCTGTTGGTTCCAGGGAGGATTTGTCTGCATATGCTTCATGGCCTGAGGGCAGGCCAGATCCTGAGGAGGGGATGGCTGATGAGGAGGACACTTCTGATGAGGAGTAGATTTTTATGCTTTCTTGTTTCATGTTTTATTGTTTTTAGTTTTATGTTAGAATAATTGTTAGTTATTTTGCTTTTAATTTTGTTCCATCCTTTGGATGAGGTACTTTGAAAGGCTAAGTTTACGCCTTTTGGATAGTTAACACCGGTTTGGTGTGGTTTTTTATTTTTATATATATATATAAGTTCAGTTTACTTTATTTATCGCACTTATTTATTTTTAAGTAGTTTTATATTTTTTTTTAGTGTTTATATTTAAGATATGATTAATTTTAATAAGTTGTCCCGATGATTAATTAGTTGGAACATGAATTTTTGTTGTCACGATGAATTTGGGTGATGCAACGCAATTTGAGTGGTGATGATATAAGTTGAAAACTGTACGTGCAAGGTACATCCTTTATCGTTTTGTTTATCAAGTACCGTTGATTCTGATGCTTTTAATTATACAAATTAGTTGTCATTAATTTCTGTTGATAAAATTAGTTCAATTGTGAATCACTTTAGCCTAGCTGTAGTTGTGAGGAGACTTTCCACTGTGTAGATATATAATAAATTGTGCTGGATACCAGCAATGTGCGTTTTAACTCATTTTTATTATGATTAATCTTGCATTTATTATTAAATTGTGTTAAGCATGAAAGTGATCAAGGCGTTTTGTTCTGCACTATGAGAAAAACTTCCAATCCAAATGTAACCTACCCGGTGAGTGTGAGTATTTGATAACCACTTTGAGCCGTTTTTCCAAGATTCAATCGGTATCATTTCCTTGTTTATAGTTGCCGATTTTTTATCTGAATCTTGATGACTTTCTTTTAACCTTGAAGAGTACCATGAAATGTGGTTAGGAATGATTCCTTTTCGCCCTAGAATAGAGAGCATTCGTGATTATGTGGTGGTAATATTCAAGTTGGGGAGAATAAAAAAATTTGGTTGTTTTGGTGATAAGAAGAAAATAAGTGACTGCTCAAGAGAAAAAGAAAAAGAAAAAGAAAAAAAAAAGAGAAAAAAAAAAAGAAAAAAGCTTTGTATATAGCTAGTTTTCCTTTAAATTAAAAAGGTGAGCTCTTGAGCAATAAATTTTTTTGATTGGTTGATAAGGAGGTGTGGATGTAAATGTATTTGAATGCTCTCTTAGGTATTGACCCTTTCGATTCAATGGCCGTGAGATATGACACTTCCTTGTTAACCGAGCCAAGCTACAACCCTAAAGTCCTTAGTGATTCATGCTTATATACTTTTTATTTATTTTGTGCTTAGATGAGTTCATAATTAATTCAATATGTTTGCGTCATTGCCTGGTGAGTGTTAGGATCCTCCAGTTTGTTCTCTCAATAGAGAAGTGCGTAGGTGTGATTCATTCGTGAACTTCTTTTGCTTATGGAATTTTTGACATAGAATTTGTATATAGGATTAGCATTGTTATCATGGTGCTTTGATGGAAACTGGTAAGGATTGATCTTTGTGTACTGTGGGAATTTGAACCACTCAATTGTTCTTGTTTCTGCCTGGTTGTTTCATTTGTGAAATTTTGTGTTCCCGGTAATTTATCATTGTTTTATTTGAGGACAAACAAGAGTTTAAGTTGAGGAGAGTTGTTAGGTGCCAAATTGTGTTAATATTTAGTTTAATTATTGGCACCTTTCGACCGTTTTTATCGGATATTCGTAAAATTCCCTGAAGTTTTAGATAATTATTTATAGTTTATAATTTCAAGCCTTCTTTTAATGATAATATGTGTTTTAGTTGTGATCTTGTAGATTTTAGCCATTTTTGGGAAGATTGGAGCTTGTTTTGGCCTTCATTGGAGAGTGCTGGGCAGAAGTTAGCGTGCGTCGCGTGGAGATATGGGCGCGTCGCGCCCTGGGCAAGATATTTTGGAGCTTCAAAGCAGAGAGTTGCGCGCGTCGCGCGCATTGGCGGTTTATATTTCTTAAGTGTAATAGCGCGAAGCGCGCTGGAGGGCGCGACGCGCCCTTGACAGAAAACTGTTTTACTATATAAGGAGTAAATGTGATATTTGACCTTCTTCTTGACATTCTTAAGAGCTCTTGGAACCCTAACTACTGTAGCCAGTGAAAAATTGGAGATTCGAAGCTTTGATCGTTGATTAATCGCCGTAGATGCTTGTTGATCTTCATCCTTTCCTTCTTGAGCAAGCTACCATTTTCATGGATAGCTAAATTTCTTTTGTATCAAGATAAGATGTAATCTTCCTAGCCTTTGTTATGTTTTTCTTGTGAATATGATATGTATGAACAAGTGATGATCAATATAGATGGTTTAGTTTGTTTATTAAAGCTTTTCTTTGGTATAAGTGTTTGAGACATCAATGTTTGTATCTAGACCTAACGTTATCATCTATCAAACTATGAATTGCAGACATGGATTTAGCGTTTGATGTTTACTTAGTATCGGTTTTAAAAATGTTATTCGTATTGTTTAAACGGTGGAGAAATCGTCGGTTAAACAATACAGTTGTCATACCCCAAATTTGTCCTACCCTTTAATTTCTAACTGGCTTTAGACTCGTGTTTCATCTGCATACCTCCACTAGGTCATTTAACACATCATGCATCATTAATCAATAAACATGGCAAGGGATCGAGTTTGTATATGGAGCTGAGGTTTCACGTTGTTTGAAATTCATACCTTGTACAAGCTTGTTTCTATTGAGGTTTTTAATTGGTCATGGATTGAGGTTCATTTCACTATGCTTGTGTCAATTGGTGGATTTTCAGGGTTGTTCCTATGATCATTCGAAGTTTTTCATCCGATTATTTGGAATACAAGCTATTCGGTTGAGGCTTCGTTAAAAGGGTGTGGATTCATTCATTTAAAGGTTTGTATTGGGCCACCTTCAATTTTTGAAGACATCTGATGGAATTTTGACTGTGACCAAAGTCCATAATGGATTATTTTAGACTTTTACCTTATGATGCTTCGTCATGTTGCAAATTGAAGAGCTGGAAATTTGAAAATATAGCAAAGGGAGAAAAGAGTTGAAATTCAAAAGTGATATTGGAGGGAATTCTTTTTAGACACAAAATCATCGGATTACATGGATGGTGTCATTGGAATCCAAGGAAGGTCATTACACCATTGAGAAGTCATTACACCATATTGAAAAACTACATGGTTGACCGAAGTCAAACTGACCCTAAACCTGTTGCCTCATACTTATACACTACCACCTTTCCAAGGAATGCTTCATATTGATAGATGTAAATTTCAAAGGTCAAAATTGACAAGGAGGAAATTCTATTTCATTCAAATTTGGTACAAGTTTATGATACAAGCCAGGGAGATTACAAAGGAAATTACAAACATATGCAGATCCATATTCTGGTATAATCATACACTCATTCAAATTTCAACTATTATTGCCATGTACATAAAAAAGGGCCATGTTACATTCGATACAAAATTACACAGTGCAGAATACACATTAAATTTTCTTCATCTTCCTTTACCAAGTCTCCTTCGGTTTCACTTTGCTCGCCTGTCTTCGAGTCTCGCCTTCCATGGTCCTACCTCTGAGTCATGCTTCAAAACATAGGAAAACTCACCAAGCTCGGTATCTAAACTAACTGCATATACCGAACAGCCCTGCATCAATAAGAAAAAAACTAGTTCAGATACTCAAGCTAATTCAAATTGTGCACGTTTCAAAGGTAAATCGAACCGGTTCAACTACACAATATTATCATCCAGAACAGTCCCATATTGCATCAAGAGATCCCTGCATATACACACTAAAATCATAACAGAATCCCTACACAATTACCATTCAAACCTGCCGCCATACACATATTCATGATCAGTTCAAGACAACTTCAAATCAACTCATACAGTTCCAAAACCAATACAAAAGCAGAGGAAGCAACTAACTGTTCTCATAATTTACAACAGAAAAACAATCTTGAAACTAACATTTCTCCTACACAGTCCCTACATCAATTAACCAATTACCTTCAAGCTTTCTGCACCTGATCAAAACCTACCACACCATTCAAAATATCAGAGCCTGTCACATTCAAACTTCACACTTCAAAAAGCCAAAAATTCAGAACAAATACAAAGGCAGTCCCACACTTTCATTCATAACAAAAAATAAACAACTCCATACATTCATACAAGTTCATTCCTATCAAACAGACCCAACTTTCATAACTACCTCCTAACAAACTTTCAAACATCTCTAACAGAATTCCCAAACTAATCATAACTAACTAAGACAATCCAAACCTCTTTTAACAAATTCCTAACAGATTCTTTACAACACCCTAACTGTTCTAACTAACCTAACAGTTTTGAAAATAGAATTCATAACCAACTCCTAACCCTCATAATCAACTCTCAATCTCACCCTTCAATCTCATAACCGAAAAATTCAATCCAAGGGCTCTCATCCTTCTCACTCTAAATTACATTCATCTTCACTTCAACTATATAAACTGAACACCATCATCTTCATCAAGGACTCACGCCACTTCCATCCATCTCTTCATCACTCTCTCACGTCCATTCCTCACCACTTCATCACCACCATCACTCACCTATCAACTCTCATCATCTTCATCCACCATTTTCACTCTTCATCATTCTCTGCAACTTCATCCCTCACCTCAGTTCACTCACCCTCAGCACTCTCTCAAATGCACCAAGGACTCACCACACACGAGACTCAGAGAAGACAAAAATCGGAAACAGAAGAAGAAGAGCAAGAATTTTGAGAAGAAGAAGAAGAGGCAGTTAGAAGAAAGGGAGAACAAACCTGTAACAGATTCTCTTCTCTGACTCGAAATTTTCAATTTGTTCATCGCAATTCTCCAAGAAACTCAAAAAAGGATGGCCGATTCATCGTCTTTAGCCTCTAAAATGTAATCACGATTACTCAACAACTTCAATCCTCTGAACTGTAATCACGATTCTTCAACAACTTCAATCGCAGCAATTTTCATCGCACCTCTCGGCATTTCTCCAATCTTCTCCATCTGCCATAACAACTTCGCATTGCAACGTTACTCTTCAATCTCCCAGAATTCGCAACTGCCAATCTCAACATCTTCACGCAACCTGCCGCGATAACATTCGTCTTCTTCGCATCGCAACAAGTTCCAATCATCATCACTGAATCTTGGTTTCAAATCAACGCAATAACAATCCTCAAATTCAGCAATCATCGACCACGAGTCATCAGTTGCGAGTCATCAACCGCGAATCATCAATCAGTCAAGAATTCACGATCTCCATCGGATTTTCGTTGCTCCATCACCACAACTGCGTTATCTACAATTTTCCAGAACTTCAATCGCTACAAGCAACGCCAACCACACAAGAATCTGAAATCGCGAGGGAGATCGGCGAGAAGAGAGTAGAAGAACTTTGTTGTGCTGTTCATGAAGACGAGAGAGGTGTGAGGCGAGCTTCATGAAAGTGAAGGAAGCGACGTTTCTTTGGTGATGTTCGAAGATTTTGCTCGGAGATGATGGAGCTCTCCGGCCGCCACCATCGTCGCAGTTCGTGAAAAGGAAGAAGAATACTCCAATCGCCACAGGTAATCTCAACCCTAATCCCCTTTCAATTATGTTTTTTTATTTATCTCTTTAGTAATTGTTTTATTTATTTTTTGTTCTGAATAATAAAATCTGATGATAGTAAGGAAATGGATCAAAACAATAAGCCTGGGCCATACAAATCATCGCCACACCCCTCTAGCGCCCGTCACACCACCTTCTCTCTTGGCTGAATAGAAGCTATGCAATAACTTTGGGCCAACGATTTTTCACCCCATGGCCCATGCGTTTCACCAATAAAAAATCTGAAAACAATCAACTTGGGCCTTACACGATTTGCTGCGCGTACACCCCCATAGGCCCACACACCATATATTTTGCAACATAAAAAACCTCTGGGCCTCCTCTGTTTGGGCCAGGCGCCTGTTTTACTAATTGCACTGCCATTTTTAGCATTGTACCCCCTGACTCCATTTTAAAATTGATAGAATTTAGGTTTTCTACTTAGTTTTTTTATTTTTATTTTTAGTTGATAAATCACTTCATTTTGGTTAGATTTTAGAGGATTAAAACATAATAAAAATCATCATCTTTTCGCTAAGTAGAGTTTAGGTAATTTGTTTAGAATATAATTGCTAGATTTTTGTCTTAGAATTTTCTCATAAAAACTCATAAAAATAGTAGAATTTTTTTAGGTTAACTTTGACATTTAATTTTATTCATAAAAAAACATAAAAACAAATAATAGTATTTTTAGATTAATATCGTACTAATGCTCGAATATTTTCTTTTGTACGATTTCCATGCTATTTTTTGTATAATTGTGATGTGATTTTTGTCACTTGTTTTGGCCACATTTTAGGCCTACTTTGTTAATACCATTTTAAATACTCCTTTTAGAATTGTTACCATAGCATTAGACTTAGATTAGAATAACAATTAGGGTAGAATGCTTAGGTTAGTCTCCCCCATTTTCATTCTTTTTTCTATTTCAACTTTAATTCACCTAACAACTACTTGACTAATTTCCCATAAAAAATACAAAGAAAACACTTAAAACACTAATAATCAAAGTGAAAATTCTTAAAAAGGGAATGGAACCTTGAAACATCCCTTGCTTAAGGGAATGTTCGAGTGCTTGGATCTCCCTTGCTTAAGGGTCCCATTCAGGCGTAAGTTCCTAACTTCTAAAAAACACAAACCAAAGAGTAACTCGAGTTTCCCTTGCTTAAGGGATTTCCTCGAACCACTCAAACTCTCTCCCTTCTCTCCTTTCTTAAGGGCATTGTTATCTCCGCTCCACTGCATCCTAGGTCGATCCCTTATGCAAGAGCGTGAGCGTTAACTCCGCCCAACTAAAAAACACAAAAACAAACAGAAAATCTTTAGCCGAGCTACGGTAACTCTGATTCCTGAAAAGGATACGTAGGCAGCGGGGTAGGGCCCGTGCGAGTACAATTCTTTATTTTCCCTACATTCTGCATTCATTTCGCATTTAGACATAGACATAGTTATACACCCTTTAGATAGAAACAAACATAGGTGGATACCATCGAGTACGATGGGCGTGAGGGGTGCTAGTACCTTCCCCTCGCGTAACCGACTCCCGTACCTTGATTCTCTGGTCGCAAGACCCTGTTCCTTCCTTTGTTAGGTTTTCTGATATTCCTTTCCCTTATGGGATAAATATATTGGTGGCGACTCTGATCCATTTTTTCGCGAGCGTGCGACAGCTGGCGACTCTGCTGGGGATGTTGCTAGACCTATTGCGGGTCCATTCTTAGCGAGTCGATCCTAGCCTGCGTTTGTTTGTTTATTTACTGGGTGTTTACTTGTTTTATGTCTATACCTTGTATATATGTTTGCATGCTTATTCTTTGCCTGCATATCATGTTTATTTCTGTTTGCACATCATGCATATGGATTATATTTTGTGTTCCCTAGGGTCTTCTGTTCTGTTTTGCAGGTGGGGGGTTTGTATGAGGTAAAAGGCCCACTACCCAGGCCAGTGACACATAGGATTAGCGTGGATGCTCATGTCGACTCCCGTAGCCCTTGCTACGATCGAGCTTGACATTGGGTACCACAACTAGGCGAGGTTCTTTCATGGAACACTGTGTCTGGCACGCTTGTTGCCTCAAACACTTTGTACCCCGTGGGAACTGTAGACCCTGGTGACCATTAGGGACCACTTGTCCGTGTCTAGACTTTATACCCGTGAGATTGGGGTGGGACAGGAAACCTTGACTCCTACATACCATTGCTTCTTCATATTTGAGGTCGGACCTTTATTTGGTCTGTTCTCATGGTGCTTGATATTCTGGTATTAAAAAAAGGCGTCGAACCCTTGATCCTGTGACATTTGACTTATACAGAGGCTTCACATCAGTTATCCAGAGATTGCACAGATCATATGGACCTTGATCCCATGCTTTTGCATCGCATAACATCATTGCTTTATCCACTTCATTTGTGGGGGATCCTAAAGCCTATTTCCAAGAAGAAAAAAAAACAAAAAGAAAAAAGGAAATAGAAAAGCAGAAAAAAGAAAAGAAAATATACTCCATATAAAACAAAGCTTGGATTCCAAAAGAAAAAAGAAAAAAAAAAGTGTGCGGAAAGACTTTAGGATCTCTCATAAATGAAACATGCATTCATACTATCATGCATTTCATGGTTCTTTCAAAGACTTATGGGACCCTTTCTATCCAGATTTCAAGATCAACAACAAATTGACTTCTCACCGCTATGTGCTTGAAAGTTAACAATGGAACAACTTCGTGGGGTTTTGACTGAGATAAGAACGGAAATAGGGTCTGGTATGAATCAGTGTACGAAGGTTATTCAAGCCTTTTCTCTTTGACAAGAAGAATTGAGACAAGTTCCTCAGAGGCCGAATGTCAATGTTAATCTCATCCATGAGAAGGTCTTATGAATCAGAATGTTTAAAGTATTGTTAAGATTCCTATTCTTGGTAAGGAGAATTTACATCATTGAAGTATTCAAGTTTCTGAGTATTGAAATTGACAAAAGGTTCCACCTCTTGGAGGAAAGTTGGGAAGCCATAAAAGTCATGACTCTACTGATTCATATGTTGTTGGTTTGTGCCTAATGCCTGATATCAAGAAATGTAATGGTCATCCATTCTCACTCCTAATGATGGATATTGAAGCTAAATTGGTAATCATCTCCTGTGCATATGTGGAAGTTGCTTGGGGCTCCCGATCGAGGGATAAGCAAGACGTACTCTTATCTTGAGCATTGCATCATTCGCATTGCTCGAATCCCTTAAGGCATTACAAATTCCTGGATGACTTTGTCAGAATCTTTCTCCGTATGGTAATCAAGAATGTTCTACACAACGCTTCTCATTCTCAAGGTTCTACTTCATATCTCAGTTGCCTCTTCTCAGGATTTCCTTCTTAATGGCCTTCGCATGTTAACAGAGACGAGAAGAATATGAGAAACAAATTGACGTGATTCTATTGCCTCGTTCCCATTCGCCTCCCTGTTTGTTGGAACTTCAATTGGTTAAGATTCGAGTATTGGGTCCTCTTCACCACAAATAGATCTCTTCAATTTGATGACCATACAAGGCTTGGGGCTCCCGCACGAGGGATAAGCAAGACGTACTCTTATCTTGAGCATTGCATCACTCGCATTGCTCGAATCCCTAAAGCAAGGCAAAAGTTTACAACTCATGGGTGACTTCGTTGGAGTTCTCTTTTGGAGTAATTTGAAGTGTTTGGAAGGAACTGCAGAAAGTATTCAAGAGCAACAAGTCCAGACGGAGTCAAGTCTCCTCAACAATGGCATTCACCTAGTTTCTTTATTGCATTTTCATTTGTAACATTTCATTGTTTGTTTAAGCATTGCTAGCATGTAAAACTTGTTAATTTCTGAATGAAAAATCATAATACATTGTTTATGTTTGTCTTGAAGAAACCCATTCGTTTTCACTCATAAAATGTTTGTGGCATTACGATACCAACTTTACTAATTGCTTGCTTAGGCAAAAAGCCGAGGGAGAATGATGAAAAATAAAAATGCAAAATCTCTAATCGTGTGTTTTTGAATAAAACCCTACTGAGGATGTACAGGCATTATTTCAAATCCCCAAACACCGGAGATATAAGGGAGATAGACCCTCGTTAACCCCTTTGGGCCTTGAAGTAGGAGTTTCTTTTCTAATCATAAAAAACCCTTATTTTAACCTTGGGGCAGGGTAGTGTTCATTTAGCTTGATCAAGTGTTCAAAACTCTCCAAAAGGATATGCATCTAAGGATACAACAATGGTTATCCTTCAAAAGGTTGAGGAATGTCAAAACCGCAACGATTATCCTTATTCCATCAAGAGATCGAGAGATGACGATACCACAATGGTAATCCTTCATCAAATCAAAGGAGTGAGGCAGTCGCAATCACCTCCAACAAATCCAAGACTATGCGAGGTCACACGACTTGTTCAAAAAAAAAATGGCGAAAAAATAATGAAAATAAAAAGGATGAAAAGAAAATGGCAAAAGAAAAAAGATGATGAAATTGCCGAGCAAGAACAAAGTCGTGTGACAATGAATCAGAAGAATAAAAGGTGAGCGACCGCCATGTCCAAAGAACCTCATTGATTCCTCAACCATTTCAAATTCCTTGTGAGGGATGAACACTCGTGTCGAGTTAGTTGAACCTAGGAGTGGAGAACATCACGAAGGGGGTGGGCACCAAATAATTTTGAGCCTAAAAAAATCCTTTGTTCCAAAACCGTGAACCTGGCCAAGTTACAACCCTTAAAAGTCCTAATTGAAGTAGGGTTTATTTTGAAAGCGCACTCCGATGAGATAGCGTTTAACTGACTCCCAATGAAGCGAGACACATATCCATGTTGGTATCGTATGCTCGCTTTATCTTCCACATGCAAAAATCGAGGTTGTGTCGCAACCTCATTTCATAAAAAGTTTTAAAACTTCAAGACTAACATAGGCTTTGCATTAGAATTATCATTCTTAGAATAAACATTCTTTTGCATGCAAAAATATGTGCTTAACATCAAGGAAATTTTCAATGATGAGAATTAGTGAATGACTTGATCATGTCAAAGTATAAAAGACTTGAGAACTCCAAGGAGTAAAAGCTAATCATCTCAAATATTGACCATCAAGGGGAAGGTTCTCTGAAAAATCCGTTGGGCATGAACAGTTAATGCTTCCTTTGATTACCCTGAGAGGAAGAGTTTGAAGACTCCGTTGAGCGTGGTAAAGTTGTCTCCATGTTCGTCTGACTTCAAAACAAAGAAAGCTTGAGGATTCTAGTAAGATGTACCTAATCAGGGGCAATTGAATCGAGGTTTGACCTCTCAAATTCAGCATATCTGGGGCAATCACGCCGATAAAGCTCTTCAAGCGTTGATCAATCTGGGGCAATCATGTCGAGGAATCTCTTGAGTTAAACCAATCTGGGGCAGTTACGTCGAGATTCGACAAATCTCTCCAAGGATCCTTTGGGGCAAATTCCTCCATAAGTCACGAAGCTTGGGGCACAATTCTGAGTTTTTTTGTCGCTCCATGACCATAGGAGTTTTATTTCTCCTAGAAATTTGGTCTCTCCTCAAGCATAGGAGTTTATTTCTCCTAGGAGTCGTTCCACTTCCCTAATCAAGGCTCCTTATCTGGATCTCTCATCCCCAACATGGTGAATCGAGGGAATCTCCTCAAGCTGAAAATCCTCCAAGCAGTGGCATATGGTGAGAAGTCAGAATTTTTTCTTCAAATCAAAGAAGGTGCATCTTACAAATCAAAGTCCAATGTCTATTGGCACCTCCACATGATTCTTAACACTAAGGGGATTCTCCCTGATGTTTATCACTCATCAATGCCTTTATTTGGCACTCTGCAAATAGTATTCATTGCATATAACATTGCATCCTCAAAAGCGTAGCATATCCGTCAAGTCGGATCATTACGCCACAGAAAAATTCAAACATGCATACAAAGCATAAGCCAGATAATACAAATCAACATTCAATCAAGACGATGATACATCCCCACAAAAAAGTTGTCCTTACAAACTCTGATTGATATCTGCTACTACATCACAAATCTCCTCAAACCATGGTGCCAATACCTGGTATTCTCAATCCCAAAAAGAAATCTTATCTTCTCTCTCCTGTCTTTCTTCGTCAGAATCGTTGTCTCCGAGGTTATTTCTCGTGTGCTGCGTGAAGATTAGAGTGTGAGTGAGGGTGGGCATTCAACCCACCTCATTTTTCAATCATTTGAATAACCATACTTGGTGTGTGGCAATTCGAACGATTGCCGCTCTTGAAGAGTTACACCCCGCCTTTGGCCTGAGGGATTAATGCAATTCTTATGCTTCGCCAGCATCAACATCTTCGTGATTATGTCTTTCGATCGAGTCTAGTCGTCACTAGTCTCCGTGATCCCTTCCCCCGTATGGGAAAACTTTTAGATCCAACCCCTGTGTTGTGTATCCTTTGCCTTCCGTCCTGGCAAACCATTTCAAGACTAATTTCCAACCTCAGTGTTGATATTAATTCTTTCTTCCTTCGACCTCAGTGTCGATACCTTTCCTTTTTCAACCTCAGTGTTGACGCTTATCCTTTCCTTGTCCAACCTCTGTGTTGATGCCTATCACTCCTTCACCGACCTCTGTGTCGATGCCAATCGTTATTCACAACCTCAGTTTCGATGTTTATCTTTCCTCGTCCCAACCTCGGTGTTGATGTCCTCGACCTCAGTGTCGACGCCTTTCCTTTCACAACCTCAGTGTTGATGTCTCCCAACCTCAGTGTTGATATGCTCCAACCTCAGCGTTGATGTCCTCCAACCCCAGTGTTGATGTTTATCCTTTCTTTCAATTCTTGTGGATCGTAGGCCCGTTGACCTTATCCTCATCTTTTTCATTTCTTGTGGATCGTAGGTCCGTTGACCTTATCCTCATCTTTTTCATTTCTTGTGGATCGTAGGTCCGTTGACCTTATCCTCATCTTTTTCATTTCTTGTGGATCGTAGGTCCGTTGACCTTATCCTCATCTTTTCCATTTCTTGTGGATCGTAGGTCCGTTGACCTTATCCTCATCTTTTTCATTTCTTGTGGGTCGTAGGTCCGTTGACCTTACCCTAGTTTCGAGTCACGGATCGTAGGTCCTACCTTTCCATCAAACCCATACTTTCCAACCACAGTTTCATACAACAATCATTTCCATTGAGAACCTTGTATTGGCACCTTGGCTACGTTACAAGCTATCACCGTTCACATCCAGTTATTCGCTGTATATTTCTCCACCAGAAAAACAATAAATTTCTCTTTCCCCAGCAGATGTCAAAATACAAAAATAAAGGCAACACTTACACCATCTTCTCTTTAAGACAAATTTCTGGTACTTTGATATTTAATCTTCTTCCACCTCGAAGGTTCGAAAGACTAGCGTCAATCTCACCTTCAGGTTTAAGACGATTAAATAGGGGCAGCTGTCATACCCCAAATTTGTCCTACCCTTTAATTTCTAACTGGCTTTAGACTCGTGTTTCATCTGCATACCTCCACTAGGTCATTTAACACATCATGCATCATTAATCAATAAACATGGCAAGGGATCGAGTTTGTATATGGAGCTGAGGTTTCACGTTGTTTGAAATTCATACCTTGTACAAGCTTGTTTCTATTGAGGTTTTCAATTGGTCATGGATTGAGGTTCATTTCACTATGCTTGTGTCAATTGGTGGATTTTCAGGGTTGTTCCTATGATCATTCGAAGTTTTTCATCCGATTATTTGGAATACAAGCTATTCGGTTGAGGCTTCGTTAAAAGGGTGTGGATTCATTCATTTAAAGGTTTGTATTGGGCCACCTTCAATTTTTGAAGACATCTGATGGAATTTTGACTGTGACCAAAGTCCATAATGGATTATTTTAGACTTTTACCTTATGATGCTTCGTCATGTTGCAAATTGAAGAGCTGGAAATTTGAAAATATAGCAAAGGGAGAAAAGAGTTGAAATTCAAAAGTGATATTGGAGGGAATTCTTTTTAGACACAAAATCATCGGATTACATGGATGGTGTCATTGGAATCTGTGGTGTCGTTTTCTTTTACCTCCCCGTTTCACTTGGGAGGACGGCACGCTAAACCCTTCACGCGAAATTTGGAAGGAGAATGCGCCCGTGGTGGGATGAATTTTATTTCAGTTCTTCCTACGATATCACACGAACTTTCTTATTTTGTCCTACGAGTAGGAAAGGGGAAAAAAGATCTCAACTAAACCCTAGGAGTTTGCTAAGTGTGGGGATTTCACTTAGACTAGAAATTCTGGAGTCCGGGGGGTCGGTTATACATAGGGAAGTGTTTAAACACCCTACATATCTGTAGTACTCTACAGGAACCTTCTCTGTGTCATTGTGTTTGTGTTTATTGCTAATGATTGGGAAAGTTTCTCCTTTGTATTAGGAGAAGGAATTGAATTGATTAAAGAAGACAGACAGACAGACAGACTGACTATTTTTGGTATTTTATTAGCTCGCTGAGATTCCTTGTGAACCTCATGCCTACATATCCCTAGTGGAAGTCAGAGCTTAATGTAGTTCGGGGAACTAACTAGGGAAATTAATTATTTTTGGTGCCTTGTTTGAAGCTCAAGGTTGAAGCTTGGAATTAAATCTCTGTTTACAGTAAAGAGACATGAAATTATCTCTACAGAGAGGTATTAGTACTATTCTACCACAAACATTTAAAGGAGTGACAGAATAACTGAATTCATTTCATTCAAGAGGGGGACCTTACTTGTGTATGTGCAAGTATACCAGTCAAATGCCTCTTAAATGAAAGAAAGATGCTCATCCAAATTAGGGAAAGTTACCACATGTCTGGGTTTTACTGCCAGCTCATGCCTTTCAAAATCCTAAATGGGAGACTTGATTAAAATTGAAATGAAATGTTTGTTTGTTTGAATGTGGTAGAGTAGTAAAAATATCTCTCTATAGAGATAAGCTATGTCTATCTACTGTATAAAAGATTTGACTTTAGCTGGCTTGTATGAGGCCCAAGCTTGAGGCTTTTTTTTGATTGATTAATTAATATTATTGACTCTGGGAGATGACTCCACTGGGGATTAATTACAGGGTATTTTAGTGTTCTGTACAAAGCCCAGAATTGAGGCTGACTCTACTTAGGGAGACTCTATTTATATGCCTTGTACAAAGCCCAAGGTTGTGGCTGAATCTAGCTAGGGAAAAAAACTATTTTCTGCCTTGTACAAAGCCCAAGGTTGTGGCGGACTCTTAAATGAATTAAGTATTGATGACTATATGGGGAAAGATCCTAAGTGTTAGGAATCTTTGACACATGAAAGATATGGTTTATCTGCCTTGTACAAAGCCCAAGGTTGTGGCTACTGAATGATGAAGAACTCACTGGGGAGACTCTATTATCTGCCTTGTACAATGCCCAAGGTTGAGGCTGACTCTTAACAGGGGAGTTTTATTGTTTGGGTGCCTTGTATGAAGCCCAAGGTTGAGGCTAACTGTTTTTGTTGGTTTTGACTCTACTGAGGAGGTTTTATTTATTAAAAGACTGTTTTTCTTTGGAAGCTAACCCTTTCCAGGGATTTTGACTCAGCTGGTGAATTTGTCTGTTAAAAGACTGACTTTTATCATGTTTTTGGAGGCTGACCCTTTCCAGGGGTTTTGACTCTTTTGGGGAAATTATCTCCTAAGAGAATGAATCTTTATTTTTTTGATATTTTTATTAATTGACTTTGGAGGCTAACCCTTTCCAGGGGTTTATATTAAAAATGAAAGAATGTGTGGAAGCTAACCCTTTCCAGGGATTTTGACATTTTAGACAGATGTTGGAGGCTAACCCTTTCCAGGGGTTTTTGTTAAAATGATAATTGATTTGGGTAGCACTCCATTAATTATTAAAGGATGAAAGGATTGGCAGAAAGATTATCTAGTGAGACTTCTTGTTTAAAGCCCAAGATGAAGGCTGACACATGCTGAGGATGATCAAACATGGATCCTAGACTCTGCTAAGGAAGATTGATGAAGATAAGGGTGACAGAGACTGTCCATGTCTCTCATTCCAAAAAGTGTACTCAATGCAAAATTGAGACAAACTTAGCTTGTTTAAAGTCTGGTTTAAATTGGAAGAAACTCACCAGGGTAGGCTAAAAGGTGACTAAAGACCTGTTCCTATGTTTATAAGAAACCTGATGGGTCCTTGTATACAAGCTCAAGAGGAAGCTGGAAATGCTTTTAAGAAGCCTGTGGGTCCTTGTACAAAGCCCAAGAGGAGGCTAATCGAGGGTCCTTGTTATAGCACAAGAGAAAGCTATGTAGTTTTGAACTTATTTTGGCTCTAAGCAAATGGGTAAGAGGTTTCACCGGGAATAATTCCTCTTTGGGTGGATGTGTCCTATTTTTTGGATTCTAAGGTTTTTGCCAAGATGTTTCACCGGGAATAATTCATCTTGGGGGTTTGAACTACAGATCTCTAATTAGGAAAGAGCCTTCACCGGGAAGACATTCTCAATCCTAGGTCATATTCCTATAATATATATATATAGTTTAACTGTCCTAAGGTTTATACTCAAACGCAGTTCTAAACTAATATATGTGCACAGTTTATATTTGACAGTAATTTAAACAAAGACTGTAAATTGAAAGCTTGTAAAGCCTAACCTGGATGGAGTGGAGGCCATTGAAGAAGTATGTACAGAGCCTCAACAGTATTTTTGTTGTTTTTGTTGATAACAGTTGAATATATATATGATAAACAGTTAATGGTTTTTGAAAACAGAAGAAGTGAAGATGGACAAAGGTCACATAGGTATCTGAAGAGTTTCACCGGGAATAATGCCCTTCAAATACCAGAAGAATGTTTTGAAAACAGAAAGAAGATTTTGAAAATACAGTTTTGAAAACAAGCTAAGAAGGGAAGGTTTTTGGGACTTACACTCTATTAGAGGCCCACTTAAAAAATGATTTACTGTTTATGAAAACAGTTGAAAAGATTTTGAAATACTGTTGCGAAAACAGTTGATTAATGATTTGAAATGATTACTGTTGTGAAAACAATTTTATGAGTTTTTAGGCTTACCTCGAAGAATGAGAAATTGGATTTCTGAGTTTGAGGTGTTACCTTGATCCTTAAGTGATATGCTTGGAATAAATTGGGATCTCAACAGTTATTGAGCATCCACACCAGCAGAAAAGAAACGTCGAATAAGCTCACAGCTTACAGCATTCCGTGATCATCCAGTAATTGTTTAAAGACTTCTACAGCAAATGGAAGACCAAACAAACAGACAAAGTCCGAAGAAACACAGAGAAATAATCTCGAAGTCTCCGATGAAGTGAGAAAATTCAAGTAATGTGCAACAGTAATCAAAATAGAAATTTAAATGATTAACTACACAAAATTATATGAAAATATCAAATTCAAACAAGATTAATCTAAAGAAAGATATTTTTGTAGTTTTTATGAAAAGGAGAAAATAATTAGAGAACATAAACTTAAATATGTATCTAATATATATTTTTTTGGAGTTTTTAATAAGGATTATAAAAGAAATTAAAATCCTATATTAAATTAAAACACTTATTCTTATGAAAATATTTATGGAAGAAAATTAGAGGAGAATTAGTAAAAAAAACTAATTAAATGGGCCAGTAGGTGCTAAAAATAAAATAGGGGTGCAGCCCAAATATATTAAAGGGCTGAATAAAATAAAGAAAATAAAAGCTGGACCGGACCGGGTCGGGTCAGTGTGACCCGGATCCGCCCATGTCTTAACACACTAATTGGGTTAGAGAGAAAACCCTAAGATTAAGGGAATGAGGCTGCGCTTTCCTCTCCCTCATTTTCACGATTCTGGGAAAAAACAAATGGAAGAACACAGAACAAATCTTCTCCCCCTATATCTCAATTTCGTTCGCGATGAACAACCATGGCGGATTTTTTCCTTTGCTCAAACAACAACGAACCGGCCCTCGTTTCACTCTTGGCCTCTCTCACGATCTTTCGCTCTCTCTCTCTCTCTCTCTCTCTCTCGGTTCTCTCGGTGGCTCACAGTCTCTCTCGCGGTGCTCACTCTCACGATGATTTCTCTCACTCGGTTTCTCACCGAGCAACAGCAACACTCAGCCATGGAGGATTTTCTGGAAAGCTTTGGACAAATATGATGAATAACAAGGATGAACTCAACTCTACATCAAATCCTAATTTGATTTTACCAGAATTATGAACAGTGGCGGAAATCTGGGTAAGCTTAAATTTCGTTGTTTCGGATTTTTTCCGTGTTATGTGATATGTGATATAGCAGTGATAGCTTACAAATTATACTATGTTTCCTAATCTTAGTGTCTGAATAATTGTAGGGGAAAACTTACAGCAACAAATAATTAACAGTGATATAAGAGTGGTAGTAGAAAGGACTTACCTGCGGCAAGGAGGTGTTTGCCGGATTATTCATCGAGGTAAGCTCCTGGTTCCTTGCACTTCTGAGTTATTGTTGCTTATATCTGAACCGTGAATTATTGTTGTGATGCTAAATTTTGCTTTGAGTTGCTCCTGAGTTGTTGTAAATTTTTCCTGTAAATTGTTGCTGTCGGGATGAGTGATTCTGAACCTCGGTTTCTTGTTGTTGCTGAATTTTTGAACCGTTATTTGGTGCTGCAGGTTGAAGTTGATGTGGGGCTGCAACTGAAAGTTGGAGGTATGGTTTCAACCCTCCTTTCTTTCTTCTGGAAATTTCGAGTGGTGTTGTTGAAGAACACCCTCAAATTGTTGTTGATTGTTGTAGAACAACTTTGAATTGTTGTTACTAACAACCTCTCTTTCTTTGAAATTGTTGTAGGCTTTTGATGAAGGTGATGCCACAACACCTCTTTGGACTTATGGGAGCGCCTTGAAGATGGAACTTCAAGTTGTTGGAAGCTTGAAGATGAAGATCTTCAAGAAAGGTATGAAGAACTACCTTTTCCTTCTTCCTTACTTTGTAACTAGAATGCTCACCTCCAATAGAGAATCTCTTGGCTTGAGAATTTCTTCTTGCCAAGAGGTCTATTGAACAATATATGAGCAATAGAGAGAGAAGAGAGAAAGCAAGAACTTAAGTTGCTTTGGTGTAACAAATACTATGGAGAGCCCTTCTATTTATAGGCAAAGAAAAGGATATGTTAGGCATTATGTAACTTGGTAGTCAAGTTTGTGATTCTTGTAAGAAAGGAATATCCATTGTGACATAAGCAAAAAGATTCCACATGACATAAGCCAAAAGATTCCTTTATGACATAAGCCATGTGAGAAAATTTTCATGTCATTTTATGATATCTCTAAGTTGTAGAAATTTATGACATAAAAATCTCTCTTTGACTTTCTTTGACTTTCTTTGACTTTTGACTTGATTTGAACTTTTGCTAAATTCACCCCTTTTATGTCTCTTTTTTCTTTCATGTCATATGAGGACTTTTGAAGAAAACATGAAGAAGGAGACTTGGACATCAAGAATGGATACTTGAAGATTTCAAGAATGGATTCAAGAATGTTTTTTTTGTACTTTCTTTTATTCTTGTAATTCCAAAAGAATTTGTATGAACTTGTATTCTTGGAACTTTGAATGTAATCTTGAATTTTGAATGAAGTCCACTTTGGAATTTAGAACTTTGTAAAGAATGATCTTCATTTGTGGATGTTTGAATTTCCTTTAAAATCTTTGAATGAAGTTGTATGAAACATGAATATTTCTTGAATGGAATTTGAATTCCTTTGAAATGTTGAAAACTTGGATGATCCCTTTTGAAAAGGAAATGGTGGAATATCCATGTAGTGAAAATTTGAATTTAAAGTCTTGAAACATATTCTTGCATCATGAATTCGGATAGCACACTTCTTCTAAGCAATCCATATGAACGAATTTCTTCACCATGATGAATCCATAGGCTAAAAGTCACGAAATAAATTCCAAACGACCCTCTTGAATCCATAAATTGGAAATGGCACACTTTATTTGAAAAACCTCCATGGACATGAAATTATTTTGCAAATAATGAGTGAACGAATGAAATCTTGATCACGGCTTCCAAACCGATCAAGAAATATATTTGAATTTGACGCCTAGGATGTGACATCTCAGGGGGGTCAAAAATTAGGGTATGACAGAATCCAAGGAAGGTCATTACACCATTGAGAAGTCATTACACCATATTGAAAAACTACATGGTTGACCGAAGTCAAACTGACCCTAAACCTGTTGCCTCATACTTATACACTACCACCTTTCCAAGGAATGCTTCATATTGATAGATGTAAATTTCAAAGGTCAAAATTGACAAGGAGGAAATTCTATTTCATTCAAATTTGGTACAAGTTTATGATACAAGCCAGGGAGATTACAAAGGAAATTACAAACATATGCAGATCCATATTCTGGTATAATCATACACTCATTCAAATTTCAACTATTATTGCCATGTACATAAAAAAGGGCCATGTTACATTCGGTACAAAATTACACAGTGCAGAATACACATTAAATTTTCTTCATCTTCCTTTACCAAGTCTCCTTCGGTTTCACTTTGCTCGCCTGTCTTCGAGTCTCGCCTTCCATGGTCCTACCTCTGAGTCATGCTTCAAAACATAGGAAAACTCACCAAGCTCGGTATCTAAACTAACTGCATATACCGAACAGCCCTGCATCAATAAGAAAAAAACTAGTTCAGATACTCAAGCTAATTCAAATTGTGCACGTTTCAAAGGTAAATCGAACCGGTTCAACTACACAATATTATCATCCAGAACAGTCCCATATTGCATCAAGAGATCCCTGCATATACACACTAAAATCATAACAGAATCCCTACACAATTACCATTCAAACCTGCCGCCATACACATATTCATGATCAGTTCAAGACAACTTCAAATCAACTCATACAGTTCCAAAACCAATACAAAAGCAGAGGAAGCAACTAACTGTTCTCATAATTTACAACAGAAAAACAATCTTGAAACTAACATTTCTCCTACACAGTCCCTACATCAATTAACCAATTACCTTCAAGCTTTCTGCACCTGATCAAAACCTACCACACCATTCAAAATATCAGAGCCTGTCACATTCAAACTTCACACTTCAAAAAGCCAAAAATTCAGAACAAATACAAAGGCAGTCCCACACTTTCATTCATAACAAAAAATAAACAACTCCATACATTCATACAAGTTCATTCCTATCAAACAGACCCAACTTTCATAACTACCTCCTAACAAACTTTCAAACATCTCTAACAGAATTCCCAAACTAATCATAACTAACTAAGACAATCCAAACCTCTTTTAACAAATTCCTAACAGATTCTTTACAACACCCTAACTGTTCTAACTAACCTAACAGTTTTGAAAATAGAATTCATAACCAACTCCTAACCCTCATAATCAACTCTCAATCTCACCCTTCAATCTCATAACCGAAAAATTCAATCCAAGGGCTCTCATCCTTCTCACTCTAACTAACATTCATCTTCACTTCAACTATATAAACTGAACACCATCATCTTCATCAAGGACTCACGCCACTTCCATCCATCTCTTCATCACTCTCTCACGTCCATTCCTCACCACTTCATCACCACCATCACTCACCTATCAACTCTCATCATCTTCATCCACCATTTTCACTCTTCATCATTCTCTGCAACTTCATCCCTCACCTCAGTTCACTCACCCTCAGCACTCTCTCAAATGCACCAAGGACTCACAACACACGAGACTCAGAGAAGACAAAAATCGGAAACAGAAGAAGAAGAGCAAGAATTTTGAGAAGAAGAAGAAGAGGCAGTTAGAAGAAAGGGAGAACAAACCTGTAACAGATTCTCTTCTCTGACTCGAAATTTTCAATTTGTTCATCGCAATTCTCCAAGAAACTCAAAAAAGGATGGCCGATTCATCGTCTTTAGCCTCTGAACTGTAATCACGATTCCTCAACAACTTCAATCCTCTGAACTGTAATCACGATTCTTCAACAACTTCAATCGCAGCAATTTTCATCGCACCTCTCGGCATTTCTCCAATCTTCTCCATCTGCCATAACAACTTCGCATTGCAACGTTACTCTTCAATCTCCCAGAATTCGCAACTGCCAATCTCAACATCTTCACGCAACCTGCCGCGATAACATTCGTCTTCTTCGCATCGCAACAAGTTCCAATCATCATCACTGAATCTTGGTTTCAAATCAACGCAATAACAATCCTCAAATTCAGCAATCATCGACCACGAGTCATCAGTTGCGAGTCATCAACCGCGAATCATCAATCAGTCAAGAATTCACGATCTCCATCGGATTTTTGTTGCTCCATCACCACAACTGCGTTATCTACAATTTTCTAGAACTTCAATCGCTACAAGCAACGCCAACCACACAAGAATCTGAAATCGCGAGGGAGATCGGCGAGAAGAGAGTAGAAGAACTTTGTTGTGCTGTTCATGAAGACGAGAGAGGTGTGAGGCGAGCTTCATGAAAGTGAAGGAAGCGACGTTTCTTTGGTGATGTTCGAAGATTTTGCTCGGAGATGATGGAGCTCTCCGGCCGCCACCATCGTCGCAGTTCGTGAAAAGGAAGAAGAATACTCCAATCGCCACAGGTAATCTCAACCCTAATCCCCTTTCAATTATGTTTTTTTATTTATCTCTTTAGTAATTGTTTTATTTATTTTTTGTTCTGAATAATAAAATCTGATGATAGTAAGGAAATGGATCAAAATAATAAGCCTGGGCCATACAAATCATCGCCACACCCCTCTAGCGCCCGTCACACCACCTTCTCTCTTGGCTGAATAGAAGCTATGCAATAACTTTGGGCCAACGATTTTTCACCCCATGGCCCATGCGTTTCACCAATAAAAAATCTGAAAACAATCAACTTGGGCCTTACACGATTTGCTGCGCGTACACCCCCATAGGCCCACACACCATATATTTTGCAACATAAAAAACCTCTGGGCCTCCTCTGTTTGGGCCAGGCGCCTGTTTTACTAATTGCACTGCCATTTTTAGCATTGTAACCCCTGACTCCATTTTAAAATTGATAGAATTTAGGTTTTCTACTTAGTTTTTTTATTTTTATTTTTAGTTGATAAATCACTTCATTTTGGTTAGATTTTAGAGGATTAAAACATAATAAAAATCATCATCTTTTCGCTAAGTAGAGTTTAGGTAATTTGTTTAGAATATAATTGCTAGATTTTTGTCTTAGAATTTTCTCATAAAAACTCATAAAAATAGTAGAATTTTTTTAGGTTAACTTTGACATTTAATTTTATTCATAAAAAACCATAAAAACAAATAATAGTATTTTTAGATTAATATCGTACTAATGCTCGAATATTTTCTTTTGTACGATTTCCATGCTATTTTTTGTATAATTGTGATGTGATTTTTGTCACTTGTTTTGGCCACATTTTAGGCCTACTTTGTTAATACCATTTTAAATACTCCTTTTAGAATTGTTACCATAGCATTAGACTTAGATTAGAATAACAATTAGGGTAGAATGCTTAGGTTAGTCTCCCCCATTTTCATTCTTTTTTCTATTTCAACTTTAATTCACCTAACAACTACTTGACTAATTTCCCATAAAAAATACAAAGAAAACACTTAAAACACTAATAATCAAAGTGAAAATTCTTAAAAAGGGAATGGAACCTTGAAACATCCCTTGCTTAAGGGAATGTTCGAGTGCTTGGATCTCCCTTGCTTAAGGGTCCCATTCAGGCGTAAGTTCCCAACTTCTAAAAAACACAAACCAAAGAGTAACTCGAGTTTCCCTTGCTTAAGGGATTTCCTCGAAACACTCAAACTCTCTCCCTTCTCTCCTTTCTTAAGGGCATTGTTATCTCCGCTCCACTGCATCCTAGGTCGATCCCTTATGCAAGAGCGTGAGCGTTAACTCCGCCCAACTAAAAAACACAAAAACAAACAGAAAATCTTTAGCCGAGCTACGGTAACTCTGATTCCTGAAAAGGATACGTAGGCAGCGGGGTAGGGCCCGTGCGAGTACAATTCTTTATTTTCCCTACATTCTGCATTCATTTCGCATTTAGACATAGACATAGTTATACACCCTTTAGATAGAAACAAACATAGGTGGATACCATCGAGTACGATGGGCGTGAGGGGTGCTAGTACCTTCCCCTCGCGTAACCGACTCCCGTACCTTGATTCTCTGGTCGCAAGACCCTGTTCCTTCCTTTGTTAGGTTTTCTGATATTCCTTTCCCTTATGGGATAAATATATTGGTGGCGACTCTGATCCATTTTTTCGCGAGCGTGCGACAACAGTAAATCTAACTCTATCGTTGCGGACACGGACGATATAGGCGTCGATACGTAATTATATTGATCGTTACCGAGTTCATATACATATATTTATAAGGAGACATACAAATTTAGGTTGATGAAATCAAATCTTGATACATTTTCTTTAACATTAGAACTTTCATTAATTTACTCTTTGCTACTAAATTGATTGAATGAACTTTTGCAAACTCAAAACCAAAGTAACATTAACTCGAGACAAAATAGGCTATAGAACAGCGGTGATATCGCAATAATCCCTGTGGATACGATATAAACGAAAAGTACACCACAATACTATTTCAACACATAACCAATGAGATATATATTTAATTTAACTTCTTAACTCCATCAGAACTTCCGACTTTGTCAAATACAGTTCTGAAGATAATCAGTGTGAATGTTCTGAGTTAAATGAAAGATACAGAAGATAAAAGACACATTCATTTTTATCCTGGTTCACCTCAACAAGGCTACCTCCAGTCCACCCTCCTCAAGTGATTTTTCCTCTCTCAGCCGAGGACTTAATCCACTATAACCAAACTGATTACAACTGCACGATCAACTGTTGTGACTAACTTCCTGCATAAGCTATCTGCGAGTGACTAACCCTAGATGATGAATCATTCAATGATCTCAGCAAGATATAAAGTTCATCAACCTAGTAACTCCTGCACAAGCCAATTGCTCGTGACTAACCCTGCACAAGCCAACTGCTCGTGACTAACCCTAGACAATAAACTGTTTAGTGATCTTCACGAGATATAACGTTTATTGACCTAGAACCCTCCAAGAGTCTAACCAGATCTCAAGGACTTCTCAAGTATCCATATCAGAGGATACCCAAGGAGCATCAATTCTATCAGAATTGTTCTTCTAGAGATTACAAGTGTGATTTTTAGTCAAGCATATTTTCTCCTATTCTAAGTAAATATGTTTACGACACACTGACTAGAAGTCACTTCTGGTGCCTAAACGATCTATCAGAATTTTCGTAAGATATAACACAATACGAGCAACAACTCTATGTGTTTTACATATAATTACAAGAAATAAAAATATTTTTGTAGTATTCTTTTCTTCAACTTCTGGATGAGATCTTCCTTTTCTTCTAAAAGCAGATTAAGAGTAGCAGCTCTTGTATGAATTTCTTCTTGTTCATTGATCTTCTTTATCTTCTTCTTCATCAATACTGATCATGAAGCTTGTTACAGCTGATAACACATTGATGATCATAAGTAAACATGAAACGCTGTCGAGCAGCAACTCAGTGTATTTAGTTTCTTTGGTCATTCAACATGAGAAATGTATGGATTGATCAAGTATTTTTGGATTTCTTATAACTCCATTGGAGCATACTTCAAAACATGCAGGATTTTCTTTTTCACTCTTTTTGATTTTCTTTTCATAGGCTTATGATATGTATTTCAACATAGTCGTTGCATCACACACTTTGTGTGTGTTACCTCTAATGGAGCAGCTTAATTAATTTTATGCTTATTTGCTTGCTCCCACTGTCTCACTATCATCTCTATCTCCCTTCTATCATAGTTTTGCTCTTTTTATAGAAGTCTGTTATTACCGTTGGAATATTTCCGTTGAACTGTATTTGAACATGGCATTTAATGCTTGCCGTAGACTAAATGATGACACACCTATTTCCAAGGCGAATCTTATATTTGGTAGCGTGTCTTCCTTGTTTTTCTTCTTTCAAGACAATTTCTCTTGGTAGCGTGTTTTCCTATATTTTATCAAAATGTAGACAACAATAGATGTCATAATTTTGTATTTGCATTGAGTACTGTGATTTCTTGCATGCGATTTAATTGGAGCAATTTATGTTGTTTTTCGAAGCTTCTGAATACAGAGTCATAACTTCTGTTGTTGTGAACGTTGATGTCCCTTGTACTTCTGAGGAAGCTTAACATTATTTGTAATGTCAAGCCTTTGTTTCTACGATGACTTATGATCTTCTGTCACTGATTGTAGAATTCTTGCTCTATGTGCAGAACTTCTGATCATTTACTCACGTGATCTTCTTATTGTAATGAGTTATTCATGTATATGATATTTCTGTTTAATTCCTCGAAGCTTGTCTGAATTTCTTTCTAATGTTGTCGTATAAGTCTTATAGCATAATATATGCACACTTAATGAAAGCATTAGTAGTAAAATTGTTACTCACAAAATATATGTTTGTTATCATCAAAACCAGATTCTGAACGTAGATTCTCAATCTTGTTCTAACAATCTCCCCCTTTTTGATGATGACAAAAACCATGTATTTTGATGGAACAATTTTATGAGGTGATAATAATTAAGCAAGTATATTTCATCCCCTTTTACATGTTCAATCAAGCAACTTATTTTATTCATCAAAAAATCTATTCTTTTTCCCCCTTTTTGTCATAATCAAAAAACTATTAAGAGGGTCAGGTGAAATGATGCAGGTTTAAGAACTATTTTCTCCCCCTGAGATGTATAATCTCCCCCTGAGTTAGATAACCATATGAACTTATTTCTGTCACATAGCTCCCCCTGAACTTGGTAGTCTTAAGAGTTATCAATGTATCTTTTAGCTTATAATCAGTTGATTTTAGTTCATATATATCTTTTCTGTTTCATAATTAAGAATGTAGCAAACAATTTAAATATTCAGCAGATAACATATAGAACAGAACATTATATTAATTTTAAGAGAATTAAGGCAGAGAAAAATTTAACAGAAAAATTACAATAGAGAGAACTACAGATTTTTAGGCATAGAACGCTTCACACTCTTCTTCATCATATATCTTAAGTAATACCAGCAAACACAATCGTAGGCTTTTTCAAAATATTCCTTCAACATCAAAAATCCCTTCCTTTTTCTGTTTGTTCGGTCTATTATTTCATTGACCACTGATACTCTATCAAGGTTTTGTCTTCCTAGTACAAAAGTTGGCTACCTCTTTTACTCTATTTTCTTAATGAATCTTTTGATTCTTGAAGCTAGAATTTTTGTGATAATTTTGTACAGGCACCTGACCCAACAGATTGGCCAATACTCATTCAAATCTCGGGGATTATTTGCTTTTGGAACTAGTGTTAGGTAGGAAGTGGTTATCACCTTAGGAAGCTTGGCTTTCCAATAAAATTCATTAACAAACGTCACTATATCTTATTTCACTATTTTCCAACACTTCTTTAGGAAAACAAGTTGAATCCATCGAGCCTCAAGCTCTTGTTTCCATCACTTTCTCACACCACTTCTCTAATCTCTTCATAGGAGAATGCATCCTCTAACCTTTCCCTTTCCTCCTTAAATAGTTATTTGAATTTCACTCCTTCCAAAAGAGACCTATTAGAATTGGATTCTTGATAATTTATTTAATTACTCTAAAAAATATACGCATTGTATTAAAAACTGAATCAAGCTGGCCGATCGAAAAGGAAACTTGAGGGATTACTTGTCTGGTCTGATTGTTGGATCATGTATGCTATTGAACCAGTAGAAACTAGCCATAACCCAAAACTCGTAAAAACCGGTAAATCGCCGGTTTTGGAAAACTGACAGGTTAAATGTATGTTTTTTTCTTCACGCAAAACGACGTCGTTTTTGATAATTTTCGAAAAAAATTAAAATATAAGTAGACTTTTTCAAAACTTATTTTAAACAACTTTCTCTCATTTGCAATTAGTCACTGTTTAAAATTTATTTGGATTTGTATTTTTTTACTATTTTATTGGGTGATAACTATGTTTAGAATTTGAATTTAAAGAATGAACTTGTGAAATAATAATATTTTAAAATTTTATAGGTGTCGTGATATTTTATAGAGATTTAAGATATCTAATTTGTCTGCTTTAATAAATATATAGTTTTGTTATAGAGACTGATTTATTCAACCGAATTATCTAGTTTAATCATGCGATTCAACCAATGACTCAATAATTCGACCAATAAATCAGTAATCCGATACCTTCACCGATTTACTAACCGGTCCGGTTTTACGTTTCTAATTTTTTTCAAGCATGTGTAACTCTATTTAGTTCTTATATTCATTCATTGAGGTGTAGAAGAGGTGCATAAATTTTGGGGTGTTGGAAGAGTTCTAGTAAATTACTTTTAATTAATTTCATAATCAAAGGAACACTTACTACGAAATGAAGTTAAAAGCCAAGTTTTTTCAAATAAAAATAGTAATAACTGTTTACACCCTCCATCTTTATAAATAGATAACCGAACATTGTACAAAATAAGTGTCAATCATGAACAAAACACACTTTAGTTTGTCTTTCATTTTGCTTATTCTCTTTTCTTCTCGTAAGTCTTACTCCTCCTTTATAAGATAACTAGCGTCTAGGCGGGCACGCTAGTGCTTGCCTGTCCGTTTTGGTGAAAATATAAATAGTATTATTTGTGTGTTTATTTTTTATTTAATTTTAATTATTTATAAAGTAAAAAATGAAATGAAAGAAATAAGCACACTGTCATATATGACAATTAGGAAAAAAGAAGTTGAGATTAAAAACAAAAACTAAAAAGAACATAATTGAAACAAAAAAAAGCTACACATTTTGCCTTTATATATATATATATATATAGTATAGATTTATATGTTAGTGTGATTCAATGCAGTTTTAATTTTTAATTTTTAATTTTTAATTATTCTTACCAATATTAAAATACAAACATTTTAAAAGGATAGGACAAAAGTGTTTTAAGAAACAACAAATTCATTTTAAAAATATGACTTTATTCAAAAAAATATAAACAAAAAGTTTTAAATATATTATGTGTGTGTTAATCTAATTGATGGATGAATGCAGAGATGATGATAGAAACAAAAGGAAGTAAATGCATTGAAGGTGAATGCAAAATCTTTTGTACGTTTAGAGGTTTTATAGATGGTATATGCTCACCAAGAACTAACCAATGTCTCTGCGTGGTCCATGAAATGAGGAATTGAGGATACAACCTTAATAAGTTAATTATATTTATGGTTCTTTAATTGTTAGCTCTGATTTTTGGCATTCTTTTTGTTTAGTTTTTCGACTCATTTTGTATTGTTTATCAGCTACCATTTGCATTGTACTTTATTTTTCTGCTATCTATATAATTATTTGTCTTTAATTTATTTATTTATTTATATTATCTCTAGCTTTTTGCAGTTTTCGTCAAGGAGTACATAACCCTTAATTATAGTCACTTGTGTGACTTATTTTATTTCAATTAATCTTAATATGATTTCAATTTCTATTTAGTTGCCTAAGCTTTGGCTTTGAACACAATTATCAAGTTATATACTTTTTATTTCGTAATGTATTTTCAATTAAAAAGTAGAGAAATTGTCTCATTTGTATTTTTTATTATATACTTAGCTATGTTTTGTTTCATGAAAAGTTATTTTAAAATGTTAATAAAAAGTTGGCATCCAAGCATCCAAATTTTGGATGTCAAATAAACGGCTGATAGGATTGAAGCCAGAAAAAAAAAATCTCATTACAAAAATCTTAAAAGATTCTTTGATTTATTCGGAGATACATCTATGTGTAGCGGGGAAAATTTGAGATCGAAGCCATTATGTTGACTCGCCTCAATATTTCAGTGAAAGTCGTCACCGCGCTTTATTATTTCCAAAGAAAAAGGGAAAAGAACGAAGAAAACCCAAAGTTTAAAACAAGAAAGAGATCTTAGGTACAGGTGTTGATTATACAAGGGGAAGGTTTTAAGCACCCCTCATATTTGTGGTACTCCACAGGAGCCTTTTTGAAAATATGTGTTGTGGAGAAGGGGTTTACTTTTATTTTTTTATTTTTTAAAAAAGGGGTTTGTTTTATTTTTTTAAATAAGCTCAGCAAAACATTAAGCCTTGTGCCTACATACCTCCTCGGTGCAATGGAGAAGTCAGAGCTAATGTAGTTCCACTTAAAAAAGAAAAAACATTTAAAAAAACCGAATAAACACTTTATCGTCGTCGGAGAGAAATACTCAGCCATTGATCTTGAGCATGAGAACAAATGAGTTCTTTGCATCGCAAATGAAAGAAAGGCTCCAACTCGGATAGAAATCAACGAGTATGCTGTCGCGGGGAAAAATCGTTTGTCTTTTTTCGGGATGAGACACCTGATGCCTTCTTTGGGCTCGAGTGCTCAAAAAAAATGATTTTTCTTTTGTTCCGACCAAACTTTTTATTATTTCCAAAGGAGGAGAAGGAAAAAAGCTGCAATAACCTAAAAGTGGGGGAGAGATCTTTGGGTAAGAGGGTTGGTTATATGAAGGGAAGGTATTAGCACCCAACGTATCTATAGTACTCTATAGGTTTCTTTGCTTTGTTTTTCATTCCATGTTATTGAGAGGTTCTTGTGAGAAAGAGGTGGGACCTAAGGTGTTTGTTTGATTATGCTCGCAAAGATCATCGCGATCCTCTGCATACATATCCCCTAGAGGGAATCAGAGCATTTGTAGCTCGGGTCTACGGGTGCTAAGGTTTGAGTGGTTTGAGAGGGAAGTTTTGCTCGCCAAGGAATAAGACCTTGTGCCTACGTATTCTCAAAGGGATGTTGAGAAAGTCAGAGCAATCGTAGTTCCCACTTATGCCAGTGGAAGCAAAGGAAAAGAGACAAATGTCATCTCAATGTTCGATGTATCTAATCTATATCATCACATACATCTGTTTGTTTTTTGTTTGAAAATCTTTTCATTATAAGCCCTGGGCCATGCCACTTATGGTGCTTAGAATGATAAAGATGTTTTTTAGCCAGCCTTGTGGCGAAAAACTTTCAATGAAGTCAGCCTTGTGACAAAAAGTTTTGATTAATCAGCCAGCCTTGTGGCAAAAGTTTCAATGAAGTCAGCCTTGTGACAAAAACTTTGATTAATCAGCCAGTACGGTGGCGAAAAAGGTTTGATTGATTAGCCAGCCTTGTGGCAAAAAGAGTTTGATAAGTTTGATTGATTGATTGATTGATTGATTGATTGTTTGTGATGATATAGATGAGATACTCCTATCATAGAGATGATAAATGTCTAATCTCCTAGGGTATTTGATTTGGATATTGGGAATGCTTATAAGAAGCCCGTGGGTCCTTGTACGAAGCCCAAGAGGAGGCTATCCGAGGGTCCTTGCATTGTAAGCCCAAGAGGAGGCTATGGGAGGGACAATCCAGGGTCCTTGCATTGTAAGCCCAAGTGGAGGCTATGGGAGGGTCACTCGTTTGTACAAAGCCCAAGGGGAGGCATGGTATAGTTGGTTTGAGCTCTTAGAGCGATTTCACCGGGAAACCATACTCTATGTCCTAACCTAAACTAGTGGAGATTCTTTGCACGAAGCCCAATAGGAGGCTATGGGGAACCTAGTGTTGTACTAAGTTGAACAAGCACACATATCACACATATGAACAAACATGGACAAGTATTAACAAACATGAACAGGTATGAACAATTATATATATGACAAAGTGTGTGTATATAATGGAGTTTATGAAGGAAATATACCTGTAAGCATGATCCATTTGTATACACGGGGGCTCGGGACTTATACTCGAGGAGAGGTCCACTGAGTTTATTCAAAGCTATGTAAACAGGTATTCACAAAAGGGCTTGGGACTTATACCTACATGGAGGCCCATGGTATATTTTGGGAAGATTTAAAGAAAACTTCATTTTTGGTTTGTTATTCAAAGTTAAAAATCAAATTGATCGAGATATGTAGAAAACGGTGTGTGTACAATGAAATACCTAATTTCATGTACAGGAATGGGTATGTACAAAAGGGGCTTGGGACTTATACCTACATGGAGGCCCGTGTTTTATTTACAAAACATGGTTGATTGTTTTATTTACAGGACGCGAGGTTTCGCTTTTGTAAAACTGTTTGAAAGTTGTTTTGAAAGAGTTTTCTGTTTGAAGAAAAAATTGTATAAAAGGAAAAAAGGAGTGGGTCTTATACTCTCTAATATTTGAGAGGCCCCACATCGTTTTGAAAATCAATTGATCAATTAAAAAGATTTAATCAATAGTTTCAAAAAGAAATGGTTCATTGTTTTGAAAAGAATGATCGTTTGTTTTAAAACAATTTGAATTTGACAAAAATCAACTTAATTAAGTTAAAATCAAATTTTAATGCTTAATTAAGACCTAAGCGATTAGGGTTTGATCACAAAAAATATTTACAAGTGATTAGGTTTGAAAATTAAATGAAAAACAATATTTAAAGTATTTAAAAACACTTAAAATGTATCATTTTAAACCTAATTAAAAGCATATTAAATAAATCTTTTTTTGTGATTTTTTTTGATATTGTCAAAATATGTATATTAAATAAGAGGTGTGTAAAAAATGAAGAGAAAATAAATTAATTTGATTGGTTAATTAATGGGTTAAAGTTGTAAAGAAAATAGAGAAAAATAGTGATAAAAAATTGGGTTTTGTCTACACAAGGGCTTGAACCCACGCCCTGAGGTTCACTACTCAAAACAACAACCAACTGAGCTGCGCGTGCAGCTTGTTTATGATACGCTTCCATTCAATTATATTTTCAAACAAATATTTGAAATTTCCAAACCAAAAAACGCGCCAAGAACACAACCCTAACTGAATTTTGAATTTCTTCAAATCTGTGTTGTTTTGATCAGGTAAAGGGTCTATTCCACTTGGTTTTTCACGACGAACATGATGGTGGTCTTTAATTTCATTTATTTTCACTCTAAGGGGGTCAATTTTCGCATGAACATGAAGAACCCTAAAACTGAAATTCAATGTGAAATCGTGTATGTGCAAGTTATGATGCAATTGATTGAGGGTTAATGATCCTCATAGGTGCAGAAACAAGATGGTATGCTCACATTTCATTTATGATGCGTGCAAATATGAGTTTGAAGTTCAAGTGACTTACCTTCAAAAACGGCCAAACTGGAAATCGAATTCTGCAAATGAGGGCTTCCAGATGTTGTTTCTTGATCTGAACACCTTCAACGAACCTTATGAATCATGTTTGAATGCCTGGAACTGTTTGGATTCATCTGTGTAAAGCTATGGAACCCGATCTGCAGTATGGCTCAAGTGAGAATCATGCTATGTGATTTTGGAGTTACAGGTCATGGATGATGGTTGGAATAACTCATATATGGTATATAGGATGTGTTTGGATGATTAGCTTAGACAGAAATGAGCTTGGGTGAGATTTGGCATGATAAGGCTCAATATGTGTTCATATGGAAGTGAGGTAGTGATTTTGAGTTCTTAGTGTTTTTGGGGTGTATGGATGGATCAAACAACTTCCAAATGATGTTTGTGAGTTGTGGGAAGCATCATTTTGCTCAGAACTTCAAAGGTTTAGAGGTTGAGCATTTTACCTCTTTGAAACTTAAGAAACTTGCAATTCAAGAAAGAAGAGAGAAAACCTATAATTGTGAGGTTTTGGTGTGAACTGAAGAGTGATTTGCACCTCTATTTATAGGCCAAGAGTTCTGAACTCAGACCTTTGCAAGTTGATCAAGAATTGGTGATTTGGCTTAAGAGATAAAAAGGAATCTTTTACATTTAATGCAAAATGGTTAAAGTGACCAAACCATGGTTAAAACTCAAGCTTCTTATCCTCTTCCATTCTGATCTCAAATCAGAAAAATATCTCCAATTATTGCCTCTATGCATCATTATTTGGATCATTTGGCAAATTGGCTCATAACTTAGTGAAAATGGCATGAAATTTCAAGTGAAAAGTTCACTAATGTCAAAATTCAAAACCATAGCTACACTTCAAATTTTTTCATGCTCTTGGACATTTTGGAAAGCTCATATTACACACTTCAAAACCCTAGTTGAAATTTTCTTCAAGATCTTTAAGGAAGTGGGTGAAAAAGATCCATGAACTTTGAAGAAAATGAAGTTTTAAGTGAAATTTTCCAAAGATACCAACTTTGAAGCACCATATCTCTTAAATGGTTGATCTTATGGAAAAAATTTATATGTGTCAAAGTTGTTTATTGGATCAAAATCTACAACTTTCATGTTGGGAGTTTTTTTCAGTTTGTAGGTGAAATTTTGAGAAATTCCCTTCCATAGTTTGGAAAAAACCATTGAAAAACACTTAGAAATTTTTCTAAGTATGAAAAGTCAAACTTTTGACTTTTGATTCTTGATTGATTTTCTTGATTTTCCTTGATCAAATTACTTCTCATATCATATATTGATGATTTAAAACTTCAAAAGTCATGGTTGACCAAAATTCCCCAAAAGTCAATGGTGATCTTGTACAGTGGACTTTTTCAGACGAATCGCGTTTCTGGAGATTTCAAATGAAACAGGCTATCCTCATCAAATGAATGGTATGAATGGATCATATTGAGGTATTGGAGGATATTGAATCATAGTTTGAGTTGTGACACCATGTCCTGATTAAAAAGGCAGTTGTTCAGTGAATTAGGTCAAAAACCCTAATTGTCGACAAGATGAAATTGATGACTGTAGGTCTTGAATTGAGATGTAATTTCCATTGTATATTGTCATAGGGATTATTTGAAGATGATTGAAACCTTTTATTGACTTCCTGGGGATTTTTAGGGTTTCCCAAATGTGATCCCTGATTTCAGTCCCTGATAGTTCAAAAACCCTGATCTGAGGATTTGTCTGATCAATCTTTGTATAGGAGATGTTCTGAGCCAATGGATTAGGTCAAAATGATGCACTTGGGGTCTTGAGGTCATGTCCCAAGTCATTAGGTCAAATCCTGAGCAGAGGTCAGGAGTATGCTATCTTCAGTCAAAACCCTAATCTGGTTGGTTCAGTGCCTTTGAGCTTGTTGAAATGAATTTCTGAGGACCAAATGTTGATTGTTGATGAAGATAGTTCTTTTAAGATGAAGGGAGAACAAAACCCTAATTGATTATTACTTGTACTGCTGAGTGATTTCTTGATTAAATCCTGCTGAGTCACAAGTAACAAACACAAGCTATGCAATTTGTTAGAGATGCAAATGATGCATATGCAAATGATATGAGGTGGTATCTTAGGTCAAAAATTGGGGTATGACAGATGCCCCTATTTAAGTTTCTTCAACCTGAGATATGAAGATTGAAAATCTTCGTTTTGATAGGGTGGAAGAGACTTAAATATCAGAAGACGCGAATTTTGGACCTAAGATACCAAAATTGCGAGTGATGCAAGGATATCTCTACCGAGGGAATATCAAGAACTGACTCCGCTGGGGAAAAGAGATTGGGAAGGATGCCTCAATCCGTTTTTAGGAAGAGAATCCATTTTTGTTTTTCGGGAAAGCAAGTGTATGCTTCGCCGGGGAATGATAGCTTTGTAAGAAAAGCTTACCTATCGACATTACCGACTATCTGCATGGGGATAGACTTGTTAATAATGCGAAGGTGAAAGGTATGAAGCTGTGTTACCGACTATCAGCATGGTGATAGACTTGACAAGGTAAAAGAGTTTCAAAGGTTCGGTTAATATTACCGACTATCAGCCTTGTGATAGACATGTTGAATAATATAACCAGAACAAAAAGTTTACCGACTACCAGCCTTGTGATAGTGGTTTTGAAGACATGATCAATTATCAGCCAAGTGATAAAATGATCCTGGAGACTTTGTTAGGGAAATTACTGGTTATTCATCCTTGTGAACAGCAATAAGGCCCTGATCGTCAAATGATCTTCATGATTGATTTCCTTGAGAGGAATATTGTTTTGAAATAAGCTGCTCGGATGATGAGGCTATTGCTTATTGTCTATTTTTCACGACTCTGTTTGAGGAATCGGAATTTGAATCTCTGGTAAAGACAAGGTTCTAACCAAAAATGAATTGGAAAGAGACAGTCAAACAAGACTTTGTACCCATGAGGAATGAACTCAACTGGGGATTCTCTCCTTTGTTTTGAGAGGAGAAACTAAAGCAACCTTCTTCCACGAGGAATGATCTCAGTGGGGAACTGGAGAAAGAAGATGTTATTTCTGCTTATGGGTGACAACCTACTGGAGAGATGACACGCCCATACTTGTTTCTTTTTTTCTTTTTTTGCTTTTTTTCTTTTTGGGATAGATATATCCTAAACAAGTGAACATTGAAAAATGCAAGAATGCATAAATGATGAAATATGTATGAATGATGAATGTCATGAATGTAGCATGCATGCTGACGTTACTGACAGACAAAAGAGTATATACTGGAGAGGGACCGATGCCGCAATACAACCAGATACTTGGCAAATGTTCTTCAACACGGTGTAGATAACACGGGTGATGAATGGTGTTGCGTGCTTTAAACTTCTCTGGGGAAGATGAGCATCTTTTCTTATTGAGATGAAAGAGCTTCTTCACTGGAGATGGAAAATCTTCGTCACTGGGGATAAAAGACCTCCTTCACTGGGGATAAAAGACCTTCTTCACTGGGGATAGAAGAGCTTCTTCACTGGGGATAGAAGAGCTTCGTCCTATGGAGATAGCTGTTGATGTTCCTTCTGTTGTTCACAACTCAAAGGAAAGTTTCGCTTTTATTTTGAAAAAGTGAAGTAAATTCATTTAAAACTTTTTTTCTCTTTTTTTTTTTCAAAAGTGAATAACACAATTAAAGCGTCATTTTGAAAGCTGAAGGAAATTAAAGATTGCAAACAAATGGGCACAAGGCTCAAATTTATTTAATAGGATGGAAATCAGCTAAAGGCATGATTCCACGGAGTATTTACAAAAGTTGGAAATGGTAATTATGCGGAAAAGGCTACATTGAAAGCAATAACCACTATTCCCCCTAACAACTTTGAGTTCCAACTGTGCTTGTTGCTTCAGATTGGAGATGATTTGATGGAAGATCCTTTGATGAAAAAGACTCCTCAGGTGACGAAGTACGGACTGATGCAGTTACTTTGTCATAAATCCCTAATTTTTGCCTAGATTGCCCTTTCAGGTTTTCAATCTACCAGGATGAACTTTTTTCTGTTTATTGTCTCTAATTTTTGCCTGGACCGCCCTTTCGGGTTTTCAGTCCACCGAGACGCTCATTTTTGCCTAAGTCGCCCTTTGCGGGTTTTCAACTTACCGAGCTGTTCTTTTGTATTTTTTAGACAAAGTATTTCTTGACTGCATCAGCATTCACAGGATGCGGGAGTTCATCACCATCCATGGTTGCAAGAGTCATGGCGCCGCCAGAAAATGTTCTTTTGACAACATACGGGCCTTCGTAATTAGGAGACCATTTGCCCCTAGAATCTGGTTGAAAAGACAAGATCTTTTTAAGCACGAGGTCGCCTTCTCGAAATTCACGAGGTCGAACCTTTTTGTTGAAAGCTTGTTTCATCCTTGCTTGGTATAACTGTCCATGGCATAGAGCAGTCATACGTTTTTCTTCGATTAAGTTCAACTGATCGTATCTACTTTGACACCATTCAGCCTTTGATAACTTAGTCTCCATGAGGATTCTCATTGATGGTATTTCAACTTCTACGGGGAGCACAGCTTCCATGCCGTATACTAGAGAAAAAGGAGTTGCCCCTGTTGAAGTACGCACTGAAGTACGGTACCCATGTAAAGCAAATGGCAGCATTTCATGCCAGTCTTTGTAAGTGACGACCATTTTCTGGACGATCTTCTTAATGTTCTTGTTAGCAGCTTCAACTGCGCCGTTCATTTTTGGTCTGTAAGGAGAAGAGTTATGATGCTCAATCTTGAATTCCTCACACAATTCTTTCATCATTTTGTTATTCAAGTTCGAACCATTGTCAGTAATGATCTTGCTGGGAATACCATATCGGCAAATGATATTATTCTTGATAAACCTCACAACCACTTGTCTTGTAACATTGGCGTAAGATGCTGCTTCGACCCATTTGGTGAAGTAATCAATTGCTACCAAGATGAAACGATGACCGTTTGAAGCTTTTGGTTCGATCATTCCAATCATGTCAATACCCCACATGGAAAAAGGCCACGGAGATGAGAGAACGTTGAGTAGAGTCGGTGGCACATGGATCTTATCTGCGTAGATCTGGCACTTGTGACATCTCTTCACGTGTTTACAACAATCTGATTCCATTGTCAACCAATAGTATCCTGCTCTTAAGATCTTCTTGGACATTGCATGCCCATTTGAATGAGTTCCAAAGGACCCTTCATGCACTTCATGCATTAGCATATCTGCTTCGTGTCTATCCACGCATCTGAGCAAAACCATGTCGAAGTTTCTTTTGTATAGCACATCTCCATTCAGGAAGAAACTGCCAGAAAGTCTCCTTAGAGTTTTCTTATCTTTGTTTGATGCCCCAAGTGGGTACTCTTGAGTTTGAAGGAAGCGTTTGATGTCGTGAAACCACGGTTTATCATCGATGACTGCTTCAGTTGCAAATACATAGGCGGGCCTTTCAAGGCGCGTGATTCTGACTGTAGGCATATCGTTCCAATGATTGACTTTGAACATGGAAGATAGAGTAGCCAAGGCGTCTGCCATTCGATTCTGATCTCGAGGTATATGATGCAACTCAACCTTGTTGAAGAAAGTCAACAGACGTCTTGCATAATCTCTGTAAGGAATCAAGCCAGGGTGGTAAGTTTCCCACTTGTCTTTGATTTGGTTGATCACAAGGGCTGAATCTCCATATATGTCGAGGATCTTGATCCTTAAATCAATGGCTTCTTCGAGACCCATGATACAAGCTTCATATTCTGCGATGTTGTTGGTGCACTCAAATAGCAATCTGGCGGAGAACGGGATATGAGTACCCTTGGGAGTGATGATGATTGCCCCAATTCCATTGCCAAAAGCGTTTACTGCTCCATCAAAAATTAGGCCCCATCTTGATCTGGGCTCAGGACCTTCTTCTAGTAACGGTTCGTCACAATCTTTCATCTTCAAGTACAAGACATCTTCGTCAGGAAAGTCAAGCTTGAGAGATTGATATTCATTAATTGGTTGATGCGCCAAGTGATCGGCAAGAATGCTTCCTTTGACCGCTTTTTGAGCACGGTACTCAATGTCATACTCAGATAACAGCATTTGCCATCGGGCAATCCTTCCTGTTAAGGCAGGCTTTTCAAAGACATACTTGATCGGATCCATTTTGGAGATTAACCACGTAGTATTGTTGATCATGTATTGGCGGAGACGTTTTGAAGCCCAAGCCAAAGCACAACATGTTTTTTCGAGCATGGAGTAACGAGACTCACAATCTGTGAATTTCTTACTTAGGTAATATATGGCATGCTCCTTCTTACCGGTTTCATCTTGCTGTCCAAGCATACAACCCATGGATTCTTCCAACACGGTAAGGTACATGATTAATGGTCTTCCTTCAACCGGAGGAATCAATATTGGTGGTTCTAACAGGTATTCCTTGATACTGTCGAACGCTTTCTGGCAATCTTCAGTCCATACAACCCCTTGATCTTTGCGGAGAAGCTTGAAAATCGGCCCACATGTAGCAGTCATTTGAGAGATAAATCTGGAGATATAGTTCAATTGTCCGAGAAATCCTCTTACATGCTTTTCAGTTTTTGGTGCAGGCATCTCTTGAATAGCTCTGACTTTGTTGGGATCTACTTCAATACCTCTTTGGCTGACAATGAAACCTAAGAGTTTTCCAGATCTAACCCCGAAAGTACATTTGTTAGGATTCAAGCGAAGCTGATATTTCCTTAGTCGTTGAAACAACTTCAAAAGGTATTCAATATGTTCTTCTTCTGTGCTGGACTTGGCTATCATGTCGTCCACATAAACTTCTATTTCTTTATGCATCATGTCATGAAAGAGAGTAGTCATTGCCCTTTGGTAAGTTGCGCCTGCATTTTTTAATCCAAACGGCATCACTTTGTAGCAAAAGGTACCCCATGGGGTGATGAAAGATGTCTTCTCCATGTCTTCAGGAGCCATCTTGATCTGATTATAACCAGAGAACCCGTCCATGAAGGAAAAGACGTTGAACTTAGCGGTGTTATCAACCAACATGTCGATATGCGGTAATGGAAAGTCATCTTTTGGACTGGCCTTGTTCAAATCACGGTAGTCAACACACATTCTGACTTTGCCATCTTTCTTCGGAACTGGCACTATGTTGGCTAACCATTGAGGATACTCGGAGGTGACAAGAAAACCTGCGTCGAGTTGTTTCTGAACTTCCACTTTGATCTTGTTAGCCATATCAGGGTGAGTCCTTCGCAATTTCTGCTTAACCGGCGAACATTCTGGCTTCAATGGCAAGTAATGCTGCACAATATTGGTATCCAACCCAGGCATGTCTTGGTAGGACCAGGCAAACACGTCAACATATTCTTTGAGAAGGTCTGTCAACTTACTCTTGACATCAGCATCAAGCAGGGATCCAATGGTCACTTCTTTTTTGTCTTCTTCAGAACCCAAGTTGATCTTTTCTAAAGGCTCTTTGTGAGGCAAAATGGCTCTTTCCTCGTGCTTAAGTAATCGAGAGATCTCGTCCGGGATCTCCTCTTCTTCGGCTTCGAACACAGGAAACTCAAAGTTGGGAGAGGGCATAGGGTTATTGCATTCAATGGGTTTATCAATAGTAAATCTGCACATATGATTTATATTTATTTCAAAAAATTTATGAATGCAAGAGTGTATGCAGATTTTTTTGAAAAGCTTTTTTTATTTTGGTTTTTTAGGATTACCATTTCCAGAAAAAAGGCAAAAATAAAACATATAATGTAGGGAATTCAAAATGACACTTTATTTATGATTCATTTTTGAAACAAAGCCCTAAACACAAACTCATTTGTCTTGGGTAGGACAAAGAGGGAAACTTTTAAAACAAAGCCCTATACACAAAGTTATTTGGGCGGAACATTTAAAAGCAAAGCCCTATAAAACATCTCTCTGCTTTGGGCAAGGCAGGAGGTCAAAATAACAGCGAGGTGATTACTTTGAGCGGCGAACAACATTCGGAACGTCGACAGCTTTCCAGTAGCAACGAACTCCTCTATGTATTATGTATTCAGGAAAATTCTCCCCAGAATTATCTTCAGTATTGACATTGACCGCTGGTCGAGCAGAATTTGAAGGTCCTGGTTTGTCAACCTTGTTCTTTGTAGAGTTGAAACGGTCTTCTTCTACTTCTTGAAGAGCATAAGATGAGTCACAATCTTCAGAATTTTCAGGATGTATTTCCCAGTCTTCAGGGTGAAGAGACTCATTGTCAGCGACACTTTCTGAGTCAGTTGCGGGGCCATCTTCCCCTTCATCTTCAAAAATGGCATTTATGTGATAATAACCATCTTCAGGGCTATCAACCTTGGTAGATGCATTGAATCCAAAATCTTCAGTAATTTCAGGCTGCTGAGAAAATTGACAGGGCTGATAAACCTCTTCTGGTTGACTATTATATTCAAAGGAATCTCCCCATCCAGTTGGTTGGATATCCTCAATCGCAATCTTGTAACTTTCAGGTGCAGTATATTTCACCATGTAATCAAATTTTCCACTTGGTTGTCCCAAGGTGTCCCAGACCTCTGCAGGAATAGGCTCAGTTTCTTTGCCTTTGGATTCTTCTGAAGGAGGATATGGTTCTTCTTGAGATATATATATCCCGAGTCATTGAGATAACACTTCCATTCTTCTTCAGGATCGGATAAACCTTCTTCGATGCATTCTTCGATAAGGACATTAATCTCTTGAGGAATTGGGTTAAGGAATCCTCCACTAATGAATGTTTCTTTGATCGGACGAAGGGTCTCATCCTTCTTAGTGTAGTTTGAAAACATCGGTGAACATCTGAGTCTTGCTCTAGTTTCATTCTTGGTAGGGATCACAACTTGCCCCCAGCCAGTGGTAGTTCCATCTTTCACTACTTTCACTGCCTCTTTGTAAGAAGAGATCGATGCTTTCTTTTTGGAAGATTCGTCTTCTAAAGAGAGACCTTGGAACTGAGTTCCTTCCACATCATCGGCACTTATGAAAGAGAAATTGGATAAATGACTCACCATTAAGGCTTGTTCTCCACTTATTGTTACCAATTTTCCATTTGTTACAAATTTTAACCTTTGATGGAGCGTAGAAGTTACTGCCCCTGCTTCATGGATCCATGGTCGTCCTAACGGACAGCTATAAGCAGCTTGAATGTCCATGACCTGGAAAGTGATTTGGAATGTATGTGGACCAATTGTCATGGGAAGGTTGACTTCGCCGATAACAGATTTTCGCGATCCATCAAATGCTTTGACAACTACACCACTGAACTTCATAGGCATTCCTTGGTAAGACAAGCGAGCAAGAGTCGTCTTTGGCATAACATTCAAGCAAGATCCGGTGTCTACCAACACATTGGACAAAGAGTCTGACTGACAATTCATAGAAATGTGCAAAGCAAGATTGTGATTTCTACCCTCCTCGGGGAGTTCTTCATCACAGAAGCTTAAATTGTTGCAAGCTGTTATGTTGGCTATTATCCCATCAAAGTGATCAACAGTCACAACATGATCTACAAAAGCTTGATCCAAGACTCTCATCAGGGCTTCCCTGTGTGCTTCAGAGTTCAACAGCAATGAAAGTATTGAGATCTTTGAAGGAGTCTGCATAAGCTGATCCACAATCTTGTATTCACTTCTTTTGATAAGCTTCAAAATTTCATCAAAATCAGGATTCACATTGGTTCCACTGGATTGGCCAACATCAGTGTTTGTATTACTGACAGGAGTTTCCACAGGATTCCTCACTGGAACATTGACAGGATTTTGTCCGGTTGCAGGAGCAACAGGTTGCTTTGAAGGTAGTGGAGTATACACACGTCCACTTCTTGTTACTCGGCTCACATCGGCGATATTCACGACAGATGAAAGAGTAGGTAAAGGAACTTCTTGTCCATTCTTTATCATTGTTGCATTGTAGTTGTATGGAACTGCCTTGTCAGAGTCATAGGGAACAGGTCCAGGTAGACAAATGATCAAAGGAGCAATAGGAACCTTCGGCTTGTTGTAAGTAACTTCTATGCGCTCGGGCATATTGAAATGAGGAACGATGACGTTAACTGTAGGCATTTCCGAGTTGATATCTGAGACTAAAAGCTCATGCGGATAACATCCTATCATGTTAACTTCATTTTCATCCCTATTTCTGTAGATCTGAATAGTACCATTATCCAACAGAACTTGGAGATCTCTTCTCACAATCGAACATCCATGAGGATCTATACAACATATGCTACAGGAACCGTAGTGATGTTGGCGAAAACTCGGCCCTCGACAGAGAGTAGCGTGCATTTGTACCAAATCTGCTCTTGAGAAGTTGATATTATAGACTCGGTATGGACCAGGACATCCATACACCATGTTTACAACATGCCCTCCATGATTGGGCAGCGGATTTGCTTGCACATTTGGATTCAAATTTCTGAAAGAGAGGAGATTAGATCTTACCAACCTCTGAACTTCATGTTTCAAAGCTATGCAATGCTCGAGATCATGGCCAGGTGCTCCTTGATGATAAGGGCATGAGACCTTAGCTTTGTACCACCATGGGAGTTTCTCAGGTACTGGTGGGGGTGCTTTAGTTTGAACAAGACCTCTTTCAATCAAAGCAGGGTACAATTCTGTGTAGGTCATTGGAATCGGATCAAACTGTGGAGCTCTTTGTACACGATTCTGATTATTGTTAAACTGCTGAGCCTGTGGTCGGGGCTGTTGTTGTTGAAACTGCGGAGTAAACCCCGGATTCGGTGTGGTATTAACGACTGGCGCGATAGCAGCAATCTGTCGTTGACGATTGACATTTCCTCTTGGCCTCCCTTAGGATACCATGTCAACACTTTGTTCCTTCTTCTTTGGGAAACCACTTCCGAACTTTTTGGTTCCGCTTGAAGATCCACCTTCTTTAGTTAGACGTCCGGTTCGGACTCCTTCTTCTAGACGCATCCCCATGTTTACCATCTCGGTGAAATCACTTGGAGCACTAGCAATCATGCGTTCATAATAAAACGGACTGAGAGTATTCAAGAAGATCTTTGTCATCTCTTTCTCTTTTAACGGTGGATTAATCTGAGCAGCAGTTTCTCTCCATCGTTGGGCATATTCTTTGAAAGTTTCATGGTCTTTCTGAGCCATGGATCGAAGCTGATCTCTGTCATATCCGAGTTGTATTTGTATTGTCGGACAAAGGCCTCACCTAAGTCATTGAAAGTCCGAATATTAGTGCTATCCAAGCCTGTGTACCACTTCAGTGCGGCACCAGTCAAATTGTCTTGAAAGTAATGGATAAGCAACTGATGATTATCTGCATAAGTAGACATCTTTCTGGCATACATCACAAGATAGCTTTGTGGGCAAAAACTACCTTTGTACTTTTCAAAGTCTGGGACCTTGAACTTAGCTGGTATCTGTACACTGGGAACCAAACATAGCTCCTGGGCATTCTTTCCAAACAAATCTTTTCCCCGAATAGCTTTAACTTCCAGCTGAATCTTGTTGAATTGTTCTTGGAGATCTCCTACAAGATTACGCTGATTTGTGCTATCACCTTGATCATGATAAATCTCATTGCCATCATAAGGAACAGTGTGAACCGTAGGGGTCGGAACTGTCATAGTGGGTTGAGAAAGTGCCATAGTGACTTGAGAAAAAGTTACCCCTGATTTGGAGTAAACTGCGAACTTGGTGCAGCAGGCGCTTCAGTTGTGGATGTTTGAACCCCAGAAATATTATGGCGGAATCCTGTACCAAAGCTGAAAGGCGGGCCCCAACCTTCTGGCATGGAGAAAGATGGAATACCGAACGCAACTGTAGAAACTGGAGTAGTGACTTCAGATGTTACTGTTGCTTGACTGTTGGGTGGCGGCGGCTGGTTCTGTGCAGCCATTAAGGAGTCAACCAGAGTAGTGAGACTTTCCAACTTTTCCTGAAGAGTGGTCAATGTACCACGAAGCTCAATATTCTCTTGTTCAGAGTGTTCCACTACTCTTCTTCTGTTTGAACGAGTATTGTATCTGTGATCTGATTGCGAGCGCGGTCGAGAAACTTTGAGACGCGGCAGCTTGACGATCTATTGGAGAAAGATCCAAAAGATGAGACTCTATACAACGGACTCGATATGCAGAATGATGTATGTAAAAAGAAATTTATGATTTTTCCAAACATTTTTACAGATTATTTCCTTGCAAACATTTGAACACAAACAAATCTTTTATTCATTTTTTTTATTGCAATAATGGGAAATGTTACAACATTGGAGCGTAGCTCCTTACAAAAGCAAATGATAAATTAAAGGCTAAACAATCCTAAGCATCTTCATCAGACGAAGAACCAAATGCATTGTGCAGCTTGAGCTTCATGATTTCTTTCCCATAGTGAGCTTTCAATTCGGCCTTTTCAGTCCTCAACTTGTCAACAATATTCTTCCAATCATCAGGAGTCGGAGCGTTGCTTGTCGAGCCTTCAAGATTCTTCTTGCTTTCTTTGATGTATCTCTTGATTGCAGCATCTTTCTGACGGATCTTCTCATCTTTACTCATGAGCCAACCATCTTGATAATAAAGAGTTTCTTCGTGATCTTTCACTCTTTTCTTCAACTTTCTATTTTCCACCTCAGTGCTACGAAACTTTTCTTCCCAAGCATCTTTTTCTGTCCTCATTTTAGCCAAAGTGTCTTGGTATTCCTCCATAGCGGGAATGTTGGGTCGTTGAGATACTGCATGAAACATGGGTTTTTCATAAGCATAAGGCATTTGAAACTCTTTTGCTCTTTTCTTTACCCAGCAGGTGTAGGCGTCCATGGCAATGCAATTTCTTTCCTCGCCTTTTTCTTTCCATCGGACGTCGTACCAAGCTCTCACCATTCTCGCTTTCAACCTTTTAGGATTATCCCCTTCTCGGTAGAAGTAACCTTCCACTGTAGGACCAATGGGTTTAGCTGAATTTGCATACCCGAGTTGTCGTCGGGCTAGGACCGGATTGTAGTTAATTCCTCCTTGTGTACCAATGAGGGGTACGTTGGCGAACTCTCCACAACTATCAATGGTTTCTGTACCACAGCGAGCCAAGGTATACCAATGAATATCATTATTAGTAAGAGACATAAGTCTTCGAGGCCAACGCAAGCCTTCTCGGTTTTCTGTGAAAATAGGAGACTCAGGTAAGTGTGAAACAATCCATTTGAACAATAAAGGTGCACAACAAACAATGATTCCACCGCCTTGGCGATTCCTATGATGGATAGAGAAATACATGTCACCAAGTAAAGTCGGAACAGGATTTCCAATCAGAAAGATCTTTATGGCATTGATATCAACAAAGTTGTCGATATTGGGAAACAGAACTAACCCATAGATGAGCAAGGCTAGTGTAGCTTCAAAAGCTATCATGCTACCAGTTTCGATGAAATCAAAGGCTTTCTTTACCAGGAAGTGTGAAGTTAAACCCGGGAGGTTTCCTTTGGTAGTCCAATTACTCTCTACTTCAGACTTTTTCATGTGGATACTTGCTGCAATGACGTGTGACTTAGGAATGGCTTCCAAACCATTGAAGGGTATTTTGTCAGACACAGGAATACCCAAAAGATTGGCATATTCTTCCAAGGTCGGTACCAACTGGTAGTCTGGAAAGGTAAAACAACGGTAGACGGGATCATAGAACTGAACCAGAGTCTTGAGAAGTCCTTCATCAACATGAGTATTCAGAATAGGCAAAAGCTTTCCATAACTTTTCCTAAAACTACAAGGATCTTGTACAGAAGATGCTAACTCTATCAGTCTTTCTACATCAGGCGCTTTGAAACCGTACTTTTTGGTATACCTTTTTTCCATAACTTAATCCTATAATGTTTGCAAAGAAAATTCTCTAAATTTTTTTGGAAAAATCATGTTTTTATGGAAAAAGATGGTTTTTTTTTTAATGTATGAATGCATGGATGCATGGATGCCACATATTCAAACATGGTAAAGCAAACATGGTAGTTCAAACATGGTAACATGGTACTACAAATATGGTATACAAACATGGTACGCATAGGTTCAAAGGTCCAAAGTCACGAGCATGAGGTCAGAGAACCAAAAATGGGATAGTTCTAGTTAATCACCTGTACAACATGTTCTACTGATACGTCAGAGTCTACATTTTTCTTTCGGATATTACCGGCCTTCCACAATTAAACTCATGAGCCAGCAATATTCTCAAGAAAAACTCGTCTGAGTGTGGTTCTCCGCATGACAACTAATCCAAGTCTTCACCTGAATAGTTTCTGCACCACAACCTAATAAGGCCAGGATGGGTTGGGGTTCTACAGCCAACTCAGCTTCTACAGTTCAATGAAAGCAATAATGTCTTCGCAATTAACTCGCTAAACATATATTACAAACAAGGAACCTCCACTGAGCGGAAGGATTCTCACGTGCGCCTGCACATGACTATACCCTCCACCTAATTCTTATGTGTACTTAATCCGGGTTAGGATTTGTCCATAATGTATCACTTAATGTATCACTTGTAACAGAACCACACAAGTAACAGAATCAAAGAACCAAACAAAATAAAAACAAAACAAATAGAAATAACCCTTTCTTTGGAAACAATAAAAAGATGATCCCCAGTGAAGTCGCCATTTTTCTGTCGCGGGGAAAAATCGTTTGTCTTTTTTTGGGATGAGACACCTGATGCCTTCTTTGGGCTCGAGTGCTCAAAAAAAATGATTTTTCTTTTGTTCCGACCAAACTTTTTATTATTTCCAAAGGAGGAGAAGGAAAAAAGCTGCAATAACCTAAAAGTGGGGGAGAGATCTTTGGGTAAGAGGGTTGGTTATACGAAGGGAAGGTATTAGCACCCAACGTATCTATAGTACTCTATAGGTTTCTTTGCTTTGTTTTTCATTCCATGTTATTGAGAGGTTCTTGTGAGAAAGAGGTGGGACCTAAGGTGTTTGTTTGATTATGCTCGCAAAGATCATCGCGATCCTCTGCATACATATCCCCTAGAGGGAATCAGAGCATCTGTAGCTCGGGTCTACGGGTGCTAAGGTTTGAGTGGTTTGAGAGGGAAGTTTTGCTCGCCAAGGAATAAGACCTTGTGCCTACGTATTCTCAAAGGGATGTTGAGAAAGTCAGAGCAATCGTAGTTCCCACTTATGCTAGTGGAAGCAAAGGAAAAGAGACAAATGTCATCTCAATGTTCGATGTATCTAATCTATATCATCACATACATCTGTTTGTTTTTTGTTTGAAAATCTTTTCATTATAAGCCCTGGGCCATGCCACTTATGGTGCTTAGAATGATAAAGATGTTTTTTAGCCAGCCTTGTGGCGAAAAACTTTCAATGAAGTCAGCCTTGTGACAAAAAGTTTTGATTAATCAGCCAGCCTTGTGGCAAAAGTTTCAATGAAGTCAGCCTTGTGACAAAAACTTTGATTAATCAGCCAGTACGGTGGCGAAAAAGGTTTGATTGATTAGCCAGCCTTGTGGCAAAAAGAGTTTGATAAGTTTGATTGATTGATTGATTGATTGATTGATTGTTTGTGATGATATAGATGAGATACTCCTATCATAGAGATGATAAATGTCTAATCTCCTAGGGTATTTGATTTGGATATTGGGAATGCTTATAAGAAGCCCGTGGGTCCTTGTACGAAGCCCAAGAGGAGGCTATCCGAGGGTCCTTGCATTGTAAGCCCAAGAGGAGGCTATGGGAGGGACAATCCAGGGTCCTTGCATTGTAAGCCCAAGAGGAGGCTATGGGAGGGTCACTCGTTTGTACAAAGCCCAAGGGGAGGCATGGTATAGTTGGTTTGAGCTCTTAGAGCGATTTCACCGGGAAACCATACTCTATGTCCTAACCTAAACTAGTGGAGATTCTTTGCACGAAGCCCAATAGGAGGCTATGGGGAACCTAGTGTTGTACTAAGTTGAACAAGCACACATATCACACATATGAACAAACATGGACAAGTATTAACAAACATGAACAGGTATGAACAATTATATATATGACAAAGTGTGTGTATATAATGGAGTTTATGAAGGAAATATACCTGTAAGCATGATCCATTTGTATACACGGGGGCTCGGGACTTATACTCGAGGAGAGGTCCACTGAGTTTATTCAAAGCTATGTAAACAGGTATTCACAAAAGGGCTTGGGACTTATACCTACATGGAGGCCCATGGTATATTTTGGGAAGATTTAAAGAAAACTTCATTTTTGGTTTGTTATTCAAAGTTAAAAATCAAATTGATCGAGATATGTACAAAACGGTGTGTGTACAATGAAATACCTAATTTCATGTACAGGAATGGGTATGTACAAAAGGGGCTTGGGACTTATACCTACATGGAGGCCCGTGTTTTATTTACAAAACATGGTTGATTGTTTTATTTACAGGACGCGAGGTTTCGCTTTTGTAAAACTGTTTGAAAGTTGTTTTGAAAGAGTTTTCTGTTTGAAGAAAAAATTGTATAAAAGGAAAAAAGGAGTGGGTCTTATACTCTCTAATATTTGAGAGGCCCCACATCGTTTTGAAAATCAATTGATCAATTAAAAAGATTTAATCAATAGTTTCAAAAAGAAATGGTTCATTGTTTTGAAAAGAATGATCGTTTGTTTTAAAACAATTTGAATTTGACAAAAATCAACTTAATTAAGTTAAAATCAAATTTTAATGCTTAATTAAGACCTAAGCGATTAGGGTTTGATCACAAAAAATATTTACAAGTGATTAGGTTTGAAAATTAAATGAAAAACAATATTTAAAGTATTTAAAAACACTTAAAATGTATCATTTTAAACCTAATTAAAAGCATATTAAATAAATCTTTTTTTGTGATTTTTTTTGATATTGTCAAAATATGTATATTAAATAAGAGGTGTGTAAAAAATGAAGAGAAAATAAATTAATTTGATTGGTTAATTAATGGGTTAAAGTTGTAAAGAAAATAGAGAAAAATAGTGATAAAAAATTGGGTTTTGTCTACACAAGGGCTTGAACCCACGCCCTGAGGTTCACTACTCAAAACAACAACCAACTGAGCTGCGCGTGCAGCTTGTTTATGATACGCTTCCATTCAATTATATTTTCAAACAAATATTTGAAATTTCCAAACCAAAAAACGCGCCAAGAACACAACCCTAACTGAATTTTGAATTTCTTCAAATCTGTGTTGTTTTGATCAGGTAAAGGGTCTATTCCACTTGGTTTTTCACGACGAACATGATGGTGGTCTTTAATTTCATTTATTTTCACTCTAAGGGGGTCAATTTTCGCATGAACATGAAGAACCCTAAAACTGAAATTCAATGTGAAATCGTGTATGTGCAAGTTATGATGCAATTGATTGAGGGTTAATGATCCTCATAGGTGCAGAAACAAGATGGTATGCTCACATTTCATTTATGATGCGTGCAAATATGAGTTTGAAGTTCAAGTGACTTACCTTCAAAAACGGCCAAACTGGAAATCGAATTCTGCAAATGAGGGCTTCCAGATGTTGTTTCTTGATCTGAACACCTTCAACGAACCTTATGAATCATGTTTGAATGCCTGGAACTGTTTGGATTCATCTGTGTAAAGCTATGGAACCCGATCTGCAGTATGGCTCAAGTGAGAATCATGCTATGTGATTTTGGAGTTACAGGTCATGGATGACGGTTGGAACAGCTCATATATGGTATATAGGATGTGTTTGGATGATTAGCTTAGACAGAAATGAGCTTGGGTGAGATTTGGCATGATAAGGCTCAATATGTGTTCATATGGAAGTGAGGTAGTGATTTTGAGTTCTTGGTGTTTTTGGGGTGTATGGATGGATCAAACAACTTCCAAATGATGTTTGTGAGTTGTGGGAAGCATCATTTTGCTCAGAACTTCAAAGGTTTAGAGGTTGAGCATTTTACCTCTTTGAAACTTAAGAAACTTGCAATTCAAGAAAGAAGAGAGAAAACATATAATTGTGAGGTTTTGGTGTGAACTGAAGAGTGATTTGCACCTCTATTTATAGGCCAAGAGTTCTGAACTCAGACCTTTGCAAGTTGATCAAGAATTGGTGATTTGGCTTAAGAGATAAAAAGGAATCTTTTACATTTAATGCAAAATGGTTAAAGTGACCAAACCATGGTTAAAACTCAAGCTTCTTATCCTCTTCCATTCTGATCTCAAATCAGAAAAATATCTCCAATTATTGCCTCTATGCATCATTATTTGGATCATTTGGCAAATTGGCTCATAACTTAGTGAAAATGGCATGAAATTTCAAGTGAAAAGTTCACTAATGTCAAAATTCAAAACCATAGCTACACTTCAAATTTTTTCATGCTCTTGGACATTTTGGAAAGCTCATATTACACACTTCAAAACCCTAGTTGAAAGTTTCTTCAAGATCTTTAAGGAAGTGGGTGAAAAAGATCCATGAACTTTGAAGAAAATGAAGTTTTAAGTGAAATTTTCCAAAGATACCAACTTTGAAGCACCATATCTCTTAAATGGTTGATCTTATGGAAAAAATTTATATGTGTCAAAGTTGTTTATTGGATCAAAATCTACAACTTTCATGTTGGGAGTTTTTTTCAGTTTGTAGGTGAAATTTTGAGAAATTCCCTTCCAAAGTTTGGAAAAAACCATTGAAAAACACTTAGAAATTTTTCTAAGTATGAAAAGTCAAACTTTTGACTTTTGATTCTTGATTGATTTTCTTGATTTTCCTTGATCAAATTACTTCTCATATCATATATTGATGATTTAAAACTTCAAAAGTCATGGTTGACCAAAATTCCCCAAAAGTCAATGGTGATCTTGTACAGTGGACTTTTTCAGACGAATCGCGTTTCTGGAGATTTCAAATGAAACAGGCTATCCTCATCAAATGAATGGTATGAATGGATCATATTGAGGTATTGGAGGATATTGAATCATAGTTTGAGTTGTGACACCATGTCCTGATTAAAAAGGCAGTTGTTCAGTGAATTAGGTCAAAAACCCTAATTGTCGACAAGATGAAATTGATGACTGTAGGTCTTGAATTGAGATGTAATTTCCATTGTATATTGTCATAGGGATTATTTGAAGATGATTGAAACCTTTTATTGACTTCCTGGGGATTTTTAGGGTTTCCCAAATGTGATCCCTGATTTCAGTCCCTGATAGTTCAAAAACCCTGATCTGAGGATTTGTCTGATCAATCTTTGTATAGGAGATGTTCTGAGCCAATGGATTAGGTCAAAATGATGCACTTGGGGTCTTGAGGTCATGTCCCAAGTCATTAGGTCAAATCCTGAGCAGAGGTCAGGAGTATGCTATCTTCAGTCAAAACCCTAATCTGGTTGGTTCAGTGCCTTTGAGCTTGTTGAAATGAATTTCTGAGGACCAAATGTTGATTGTTGATGAAGATAGTTCTTTTAAGATGAAGGGAGAACAAAACCCTAATTGATTATTACTTGTACTGCTGAGTGATTTCTTGATTAAATCCTGCTGAGTCACAAGTAACAAACACAAGCTATGCAATTTGTTAGAGATGCAAATGATGCATATGCAAATGATATGAGGTGGTATCTTAGGTCAAAAATTGGGGTATGACATATGCCACTATCTCTCTCACGCGGAAAAGATCTCATTATATCAATCAATTTCAAAATCGTGAGGTATCGACACTCGTTACAACAATTAATCGTGTCTATACTTTTGAAGAAAAGCCACTAAGGGCAAAAGATATTCTTAAGAAAGGTTTTAAAAGAGATTTACAAACATAAGAAGATTTTTGAAAAAGGGAGAAAATTTTGAAAATCTAAGAAGGGGAGGAGATGAAGAGGCTATCCTAATACGTAAAATAAAAGCTAAGGAAAGAAACGGTCTAACCGAAGAAGAAGCCAACACTTGACATTAAGAGTCAAGGTAGATTTCCCATCCTTTGGACTATCAATACTAAACCAACACATTACCACTTGGGGATCCAGATGAACTTATTATTTTAGCACTGCTTTGCATTAAGCACATTAAAATTCTGACGAAAATCGGGCAGAGTAACGGCTGTTTTCGGGTAAAATCCTTATATCAATGCCTTGGAATTAACCATCGAGGACTTTCAAGGAAAAACTTGCATACACAAACAGACATCAATCCAATGCTAGACAGACAGAATAACGACAAAGTAATAGCAGAATAATAGGGTCCAGAGGTACTAAGTCCAACAAGTCCAAGTCTCCAAAATGCTCGGGTTAGTAACTAATAGTCCATAGAGAGCCTTAAGCTTTTTTTAGATTTTTGTTATTTGTTAGTGTTTTAGCACAAAAATAGAGTATGGTCTAAGTGGAAAAAAATAAAATAGCGGAAACATAAACATAGCGTCCAAATAGACAAAGAGAAAATAGCGGAATGTAAACGTCCAAATGGACAAAGAGAAAATAGCGAAAACATAAACATGATGAAATGATAAAATAAAGCGATAAAGCGAGAAATATAAAGAACAAATAAAATGTGGAAATTAAAGTCAATTGTTAGATGTTAAAGATAACCATCTTGAAACTTGTCAAGTATGTTATCAAAGTTAGTAATGAAGATCAATGGTGAGTGAAGGATGTTCTCGGATTTAAATTCATTAGAAATTTATCAGAATCTTGATAAAATCATAGCGACTACACGCTAAACTTCCATAAGTCATAAATCAACCGCATACAATTCTCTTTCATGTTTGATCTTTTTTTATTCGGGACACGAAATATGTTAAGCAGATCGCCAAGTGATTTATATAGAAATCACCCTACAACGAGGCCGGTCAAAACATTGTGTGCTAATGCATACGAGAAAAGCGATATATAGATCACTCTCCGAAAGCAATACCACACGAAAAGAAAATATGTAACAATCTAGTCTTTACCGAGAATCCATAAGAATTCTCAAGGTATCAAAGACTTTCATCGATCAAAAGAAAAAAGAAGGAGAAGAAGAATAAAATGCATAAAAATAAAATCACTCACACTATCATTAATATCATTAATCTAATATTATGAATTTGGTCATTTCAAACCTATCAACATCCTAAATCCAATGATATTAATGAAGTAGAGGAAGAAGGAAGTCAAAACAAGCATAAAAAAGCAACAAAAAAAAACATTCTGCCTCAGTGGAAATCAATTTACCTCTGTAGGAAATCGATTTCCTGAGTGCAGATTTCAAATCTGGCGCAAAAAACAGAGTGGAAATCGATTTCCCTCTGTAGGAAATCGATTTCCTGCATACAGTTTTCAAAAAAACAGCATTATGAAGCATAAAACTTGATTTAAACAAACATACAAACACCTTATGATCACATATTAATTGGAGCACGAAATTTCCATCAATTCACCATCAAATAGAACCAATGTAGCATCAAAGATGCATTGAACATAAGCAACAAAGATCTACATCTTAGAGTTTAGAATTTTACCACTTCTTGAACAAAATGTTGGAGTAGCTTCAAGAACAAACACCAAATGAGTAGATCCTTCAAAATTGGAGATGAACAAACAAAGAAAAGAGTGAAATGAAGAAGGTTTAGTTCAAAACTAGCAAGATTCGAGGTGAATCTTACTAATTCTATAAAAATGAACTTTGGGTGAGGGTTTTTGAAAGGATGAGAAGTGAAAATGCAAGAATTTCTTTGGCTCTCCATCAATTCCCCATCAAATAGGACCAATGTAGCATCAAGATGCATTGAACATAAGAAACAAAGATCTACATCTTAGAGTTTAGAATTTTACCACTTCTTGAACAAAATGTTGGAGTAGCTTCAATAACAAACACCAAATGAGTAGATCCTTCAAAATTGGAGATGAACAAACAAAGAAAAGAGTGAAATGAAGAAGGTTTAGTTCAAAACTAGCAAGATTCGAGGTGAATCTTACTAATTCTATAAAAATGAACTTTGGGTGAGGGTTTTTGAAAGGATGAGAAGTGAATTTCTTTGGCTCTCCAAGTTTGTGAAATGAGGGAGTGAAGGCCTCTATTTATAGAATTGGAGAAAGAGTAGTGACAATTTGGTCATTCTGCACTTGGTAATTAATTTGTGTTTAATTGATGTTTTATTGGTAAAATGGGGTTAATAAAGGGAATTAACTTTGGTGAGGTGGAAAATTGGTAAAATAACAAAAATGATCAAAGAAAATAGGTGCCAAAATGATGTCATTCTTCCCTCTCTATTTTTTTGAATTTTCGCCCCAGGAAATCGATTTCCCATATGGGTAAATCGATTTCCACCTTCAAATTTTCAAAAAAATTTCTTCTTGCACTGTTTTTGATTCTTGCTCGACCTCTCTCCTGCAAAACACAAACAAAGGAGACAAAATGCATATTTTTGGATTTTGATTAGTATAAAACAAATTAAACAGAATTAGGTGCCTGATAGTTCCCCTCAGAGACGAAGCGAGCAAAACACCGAAAACAGAACTTCAAAGTGAAGCTCTTGATTAATGATTGGGATGTACATGATGTATGATCTTAGGGTCAAAAATTGGGGTATGACACTCTGAATGTATCAAATATCATTCTTTTGTCTAAATTTTATTCGAAGATGCAAGTTGTCATTTTACAACGTCTCCAAACAAAAAAACTTAACATCTGCACCTGTGATGCTGTTACACTACTTCATGGCTGCCTCAGGGTCAACTCCCAAATAAACCACCATCATCTCCATTGCATTAGTCTTGGTGGTCTTAGAATGATCAAATAACCTTCCTCTGATGGGGAGGTGTAGAAGGAAGCTACATCATCTACAGTAATAGTCATCTCGCCAATAGGGTGGTGGAAATATGGCGTTTCGCTATGCCATCTCTCAGCAAATTCCGCTTGCATGCCATGGCTGATGATGTTGTACCTAGAAGCACAAAGACCTGCAAGATCGGAGGACATAAGTACACTAAGGAACCACTCTGCCTGGGCTGAGCAACCCTGTGAATCTTTATGGAATGGTTAATTGATTTCGAACACTCTCGTTCTTGTTGAAAATAAAATATAACAATCTGATTCAAATTGAATTTGGTTAAAATATTAAAAAGTAGAACCGTTAAGAAATATACCTCTCCGTCCCATATATGCGAAGCCACATGATCTCCAAAGTAAATCAGTAATGAAGTGGGCCCTCCGGGATAAGGATCTGCAAGTGGGGCCTCCTGTGCAGATGGGATCTGCTGTGTAGTTAGGACCTCATCCTTATGGTGTGCACGATCCTGGGATGACGACCTATTTGATAGTATGCTCCTAGAGCTCGACGCCCCCCTGTCGTGAGGCATAGGGACGGCTCTAGCCTGTTCATGCTGACGAGTCCCCTTGCGGCGAGCAGACGAGGTTAGGGTGGGACGACTGAGTCTCATCCTGTCGTTGTTTGCAGCCATTATCCTTGAAAAAAAATAACAAAAGGGAAATTGTGGCACAACAAGAAAGATATCATATACGATTTGTAATACGGTGAACTGACTTTATTTGAAATGTGCGGATAGCAAGAGTCGCCACCGACTTTTATTTTATCCAATTTATAGAAAGGCTAAAAGAACAGGAAAAAACCTTTTTTAAAAAGAAACTGAGTACGGGGGGTAATTTATGCAAAGGGAAGGTGTAAGACACCCTTTGCATCCATGGTTTTCCATGGGCTCTTAATTGCTTTGCTCTTTGAAACCAAAAATTTAGAAATGTAGAAGAAGAGAAACAAGGACTTTAGCTCGTAAATGAGCGTAGCCTTATTGAAGTTTTTTAGAAAAAAGGTAGAAAAAGAAATTTAAAACAGAGCAAAGCAATTAGGGGAAAATTACCTGGTTAGATGAAAAATGTTCTTTTAGCCTTTCAGGGCTATCCATATCATAGGAGGATAAGGAAGTCCTTTGATTTGGAGGTTGAAGGGTCGTCGAATTATCGTTCGCCATAAGACTGTCCCATGCCATAGAGGGACAGGTAGTCTAAGGGAAGGATCAGAATAGCCTTTCATTTAGGCTATGTTTGGGAGTTTGGAGGGGAGGGGAGGGGAAGGCTTCCAAAAACAAAATTTTAAAAAAAAAATATAGGAAAATATTTGACATTTTTGAAAAAATGATTTTGTTTAGAATGATAAAAGAGTCATTATCATTACTAAATTTTTAATTTTCAAAATAGTATAACAACCTAAAAGATATTTGGAAAATTTATGTAAGCCCTTCAAAACCCTCCAAAACCCTCATTCAATACAATTTTTAAGTTCCCCCATTTTATGGGGTTTTTGGCGTTATGAATAAACTCAAACCCTCCAAAACCCTCCTATTCAAAATCCTTTTATCCTTTTCACTCAATTCTTCCTATTTTTCAAAGCCCTCCCCTCCCTTCCCCTCCAAACTCCCAAACATAGCCTTAGGCAACCAGAGGATACCTCAGCACTTCGTAGGCAACTTCAAGGGACGAGGTCATATTTGGCGAATCGAAGGCAGCATCATTAGGGACTTATGACCTTTGAATGAACTGAGGGAACATTGCTGAGGTATTCTCGTATTAGAGGGAAAAGGCTATTCTGCAAAAACAAAAAAACACAAGGCAACAGGCAACAAGAGAGGTACCATAAAAGGTGCGTGGGTGCAACAATCACGTGATTAATTCAAAAATTATCTTATAATTAGGTGATTCTAATTTAATTCATGGTTATCACTCCCTAGGATTACTAACCACACAATAATATAATATGACAAATTTAAGTGCCTTCAAGGCTAAGCAATACAAACCAGAAGCAGTTACATGATAAAACATGGGGAGGGGGAGAAAGCAATGATAAAACCCCAACAGAGCAGTAGGTCTGACATAAGTAATAATTAAAAAAAAGAAATTAAAATAAATTAGGTGTTAGGGTTACCGAACAATCGAGCTTTGACCGGCTAGCTAACCTTGAAAAATAATAAAGGCAAGGAAAAAAAGAGGGTAAGTGTAGGAGGAGCTCATTGACCTTTAAAAGTAAACCCTAATTTTAGATAAAAGAGGCAAAATAAAATGATATTTAAAATAATAAAAGACTTAGCTTCTCGATTGGCGTGGCGCGTAGTCGGAAGAACCCTGATGATAACCCTGAAAAAACTGGATGCTCGAATCAGGTGTGGTCGACTCTTGAAGGTCCACCATAAAACTGCAGACTCAGAAACGTTGGATTGATCCGCGCATGCATAAGCTATGAATGTCTGCAAAGCAGTCAAATGCTCACGATGGTAGCACCTCGCAAAAACAAGAAAGTGTTCGTAATGAAACATAAATGACATATCAAAATTTAATAAAAAAAAACATTTATCTTAAATCCTAAAAAGGAGAAATTAAAATTAACAAATATTCTTAGTATTTTTTAATAGTTAGAATAACATTAAACTATAATAATTACATATAATAATTAAATTAGAATAAAAAAATAACTAAACAAATATCAAGAAAATAAAATAAAATACATATGCTAGGGGTGTTAATTGAAAATGGCTGAGAGTCAAAAAGGGGTACATTTTTAGAAATCACTAATTTTATTAATTAAAACTAATAAAGTAGTAAAAAAAAAAAACAAAATATGACTAAAGAAAGAAATAGAAAATAGGGTTAAATAAGTTTTTGGTCCCTATAAATATTGCAGTTTCATTTTTAGTCCCTCCTGAGTTTTGGCAACAGTTTTAGTTGGTTTTGGCAACAGTTTTTTTTGTAAAAACTGTTGCCTAAAGGTAGAGAGGGACTAAAAATGAAAACTGCAATATTTATAGGGACCAAAAACTTATTTAACCCTAGAAAATATAGCAGTGGAGAGGTTCAAGCATGTGTTCCTTTTTGTTTTTTAAGACTAATTCCAAGTTAATAGAATTATATGGATTTAACATGCTTTGACTTTTCAACCATGACACAAGAACTGCTAATTAGTTGACACATGGCTAATAAAAAATAAAAAGAAACAATCAAATAATATGACAACAACAAATTTTTTGGAAAAGCAAATACTAACTAAAAGAACTCTTCTTCTTCTTCCAGATTAGTTTTCTTCAAACAAATATCAAATTTCATATTTTAAACTCCAAATCTCAAACAAAAAGAAGATAATCATAATCAAATGAACACAATCTCCTTCTAAATACCAATTGCAATTGACAGAAACACACCTCAAAACAAAACAAGATGAGATCGCAAGAGTTACCGGATCCGAGAATCCTAACGGCGGAGGCGCGGCTTGAAGCGATGGCTCAGGAGGTTCGACCAGAGCTGAATGCCGGGAGCTCGCGGCGGAGATCCGTCGGCGCAGTTTCATCGGTGCACAAGGGGGCTTTCGGGACTGTTCCCCGTGGTGGCAGGCGGACGGGATCCGTCGTATGCGGTGCGGTTTCCTTTGTCGTGCGTTTTGGCGTGTAGATCCATCTAGAGTTTCAAGATATTACCGACTTGCTTCAATCCTTCTTTTCTTGATCCTTTTTCTGCAAAGAGAATAAAAACTAGAAAACTTGTTAGTTCTTTTGTGACTCATGGTGAAAGGTTATTGATTGTGGTGTTTGATCCGCACAGAGGTGCTGCACGAAGGGACTGTTGTTGTCATTGATTTTGAAAGTTGGATACTTGCTTTGCAATTTTTTTGAAATTGTAATGGTGTATTGTTAGTACTGTAAAAACATAAAAGAGAGCTATGTATGTTTTTCTGATGAAAATATTGTGTAGGTTTTATGGAAAATTTGTGTGAGTGATGTTGTGATTAACATGTAGGTGACCGAAGTTAAGAAAGAAAATTGTGGATGGTAATGCAAAAATTTGTATGATACGGCCAAAAGGGTTAAACAAGGTGGGCGGTATTTCATACGTGAATGGTGTTCATTAGGGGTGAGAAAAAAGTTGGTGAATAGGGTTAGAAAAAAAAGGGGACAACTTCTCTACCCATCACAAAAAGATGGGTAGTGTACATTCCACCAATCAGATGACGCCATTTAATTTTTATGTATTTAATTATTTATCATATAGAACAATTGTTTGATATTTTCAATGCATTTTACACTAAAGGTAACCTTACCCACCTTTTTGAGGTGGGTAAATAAGAATTCACCAAAAAAAATTCTCTAAGTGTTAGTTTTGGTTCTATTTATATTGAATTTTTAGGTTAAATTAAAAAAAGGTAATAATCAATTTGTTAAACAATATAATTAAAAATTTAAATCAAATTTAATTTGATTTCAATTATTAACATATTGGATTGATTTATTCCTAAAAATAAAAACTATCCTAAAAATGCATTATCTATAAACATGAATAACATAATCTCAAATTTTTATTTATTTATGACTTTTTGTTAATTTTTTGATTAAAAATGCAAAAAATGAAAAATTGACTATTAAAAAAATAAATATTTAACTAACTACGAAAATTAAAATAAAAATGATAAAAAATGATTTTTTTTTGTGATTTTTTTAATAAAAATAAAAATAAATTATGGTTAGAAACAAATGAAAGGAAAAAAAGTTAGAAGTGGGATTCGAAACCGGGACGTCTTGCTCTTGTACCTTTTAACCTCAAATTCTTACCAATTGTGCAACATCACTTATTCGAAATAAAATGACATTTGCAAATATATGAGGGAAAATTTTTGAGTATGACACGATTTCACGGTACCAGAATGTCAAACACAATGTCGAGCGCAATGTTAAGACATCGTAACAACAGAAGTAACAATGAATAATTTAAAGGAATATGCAGAAAGTAAATAACATATTTCAGTTGTTAACTAATCAGAAAATAGTAAGTGTACTATTTTGTTTTTTGTAGGGGTAAATTCCTTGAATGTTGAACTCAAGGACTACGTACTAACTATCGAGTTTACTTTGTGGTTCAATTAAACAAAACGATTAAGGGATTTTGTTTCATGAGTGGTGATAAGCAATTAATAAAAATAAGCAAAATATAAAAATGGCTTTTTCACAAATATGAGGAAATGCTAGGGTAAAGTGTATGATTTGCCTTGTTACAACCTTGAATCCTAATTTCTTCAACAAGTTCAAAATGTTCAATTACCAAAACTTTAGAGTATTTTTCTCTAAAGCCTTAAATGCAAGCGTTTAAGCATTTATCCTAAATCCTAAGTCCTTAGAGATTTATGATAACATCAAGCCCTAGTTATATCAAGATTTAGCCGGTAACTATAAGTTATCCTTAGTCCTATGTAATATCTTCAATAGTTTAATTGCATAAAAATCTTAATAATGGCGGTCCAGCCTAATTGTTAACCACGGATCAACCCTAGTTTGTATGACAAGGAAAGAATGATAAACATTATGAAATCAAATTGAGTAGGAAAAATATATATATATATATATATATATATATTAAAGAAATCCGAAATCAAAGTTGTTTACATAGCAAATCAGGGACACCCCATAGAATTGGGGTGTTTAGCTACTCACATTGTTTAATGTAATTTCAAAAGCATAAGAATTAGACATTATAAATTAATGATAAACTTTAGTCTTCAATCGCTTCCGCTCATGAAAATTCTCCATTCACCATAAATCTCATATGCTTAAATTCTCAGTCGTGGATTTCTTCTTTGCTAAAAAAGATCCCTAATTCCTCTTCAAAACTCATCTAAATAGCAAACATTCACTCAGATCGGTTGGAAATACCAAAAAATGCCCCCACAACTTAACCTATGGACAAAATATGAAAATATCAGGAAATCAACGTCACATGCTGACATGGGTCGTGTAAGCTTACACATGTGGCCGTGTCAGCCTTTTGAACTTTCAAATGTTGAATTCTGGTCCCAGGTATACTGACAAGGGAACCTGTGTCAAACCTCTAATTTTCTGTTCCTCAATTACTGTGTGCCTGACACGACCAATGTCAGTTGACATGGGCGGCCATGTCAGACATCCTGGAGTGTGCAGGAAACTTTTCCGAATTTTTATGACTTTTCTTGGTTTTCGCTCCGATTCTTCTAGAATTATCATTTGAACCTAAAACATTAAAGAGACAAAACCAAAGCATAAAATGCAGAAAAGGGAAATAAAGTACATGAAAACAACGAGAAGATTGACTATAATTATCAATAGATAAAGGTGTAAAAACCACTAATTTAACCCTGTTTGATGCAACGTCACCTACATATGGGGGCATCGAAGCTAGGAAGGAAATCCACTATAATAGTAATAGTTTGAAGTGCTAAACACCCTCTGGTTTTACAAAATTCCCATCTAATCAGCACCCGTGCTATTTTTATCTAAGAACTCCTAGATATGAGACGCCTCTCACTTTCCCTCAATCAAACATTAGGATAATAACAACAATGACAATAAACAGACGACACACTTCTAATTAAACAGAATCCACTATTACTTAAAAGCTTAGGAGTGATTCACATATTACAATTCAAAACTCAATCCAATTCAAGCATCAACATGATGCAACAATAGTTCACAAAAACAATTAATAGTCAAAACCCTAAAGTATATTCACTCACATGCAGCTTCATGAATTCTTTAGGTTTATAGTCTTTATTTTTATAGACACAGAATCACTTGGGCTTGGATATTAAATTTGGCCAAATCAAATAATCTGCATTAAATCTTATCAAATCAAATCTTCTGGTGCAGAAAGTTATGTTCCCATTAATGTTTTGACATCCAATCTTGAGAAACAAATCTTTAGTGAATCAAATCTCCAAATGCACAACTTGGTCCATACGATACCTCAAAAAGTATTTTGAAGCACAAGATACAAATCTTCTAAAAATAGAAACAAAAACAGGATGTGAAGTTGTACCAACATGTCACGACACCTTGTCCAACATCTTGCGGAACTAGTTGTTTTAACAAAATGCAGCCAACAAACAAAAATCTAACAATCTCCCACTTTGGCAATATTTCAAAGACACGTCTTCATAATAATTGCACAAAAAAATAGGAACTACACAAGTTCACATAAGAGGCATATGTAGCAAAAAACCAATTTAGAACACAATCTCATAACAACATTCTCAGAGAAAAATAAACTCCCAAAAAAATGTTCTTAAACCACAAAAAACAAGACATGATGTCAAGATATCAGGGATGACATCAAGCACACAATGCTCCCCCTAAAACCTATAGCAATAATAAACTGATATGTAATTAATCAGAACATCATGCCCCCTATATAGTTGCACACAAACAACAACAAAAATGACTACTCCCCCTCACGTAGTACTACTCCAACAACAACCAAACAAACAACCAAATCAACCAAACCTAAACAACCATATAATTACGCCCCCTTTTTAGCCAAGAAAATGAAAAAAACAATCATGCATTCACCAGGAGAAAAAGAACAAAAACTCATCTTACTGTAATCTCCACACATTTACCACTGTCAAAAATCCTTTTGTACTCCTTGCTCATTATACTGTCACATTCCTTAGGAATGTCAACAATGAATTCCTTCACCAGTTCCTCAGAAAATTTCCCACAACCAACAACACTCTTCATCAAACCAGCTTCCTTCCTTTTCAAGGACCTTGTCATGGTAGCAAGAGCCACAACTTTGCTCCACCCTCTTACAGGTCCAACACTAGTACTTTTCACTAAAATGTCATGCACCACTAAATGGAGGAAACAGAAAGTGTCTGTTGCACTCCTCTACACTTGTAATTGTTATAAACCTTCAAAAATATAAATTCCCAACTCTTCCCTTATTTTATCAAACCAATTTGCATCCAAATCCTTAGTAAATATATCTGTCAATTGCTTCTTAGTGGCCACATGCTCAAGAAACACAAGTTTGTCTTCAACAAGATCCATAATAAAATCATGATTGATGTCAATATTATTTGTTCTTCTATGCTGGATGGGATTCTTGGATATGTTGATTTCACTCAGATTGTCACAATATAATGTCATGACATCCTACTTAATATTATACTCCTGTAACATCTGTTTCATCCAAATCAATTGAGAGCAAATGCTTCCTGCAACAATATACTCAGCTTCGGTACTATGAGAGTACAACATTCAATAATCACAAGTACCATTGATGTATTTAAGATCCTTTTAACTTGAATAATGTTACTCATTTTAGGCTTAGCCCAATATCTTGTACAAACTCCTACAGTAAAAATGATACCAGGTGTAACGCTTCGATTTAATCTAAATTATTGTTTTAATTTAATTATGTGATATTTGGTGATCTTGTTGTGTGATTGGTGTTTTGGTGTATTAGATAGCCCTCTGGTGTAGTGTGGTAGCCTTAGAAAATATAATTTTAGGTGTTGAGGGTGTGTGAGTAAAAGTGTAGAACTTGGTGGTGTGGTGTGTAACACCCTGGTTTTCACTATTCAATGATTTAGTGTTATTTTGATATTTTGTTGGTTTATTGAATGAATTTGCTTTACTGTTATATGATGATTATGTATCAGAGAGTTAGTATTCTTTGAATAGAGGGTAGTGTCTTTGAATTAAAAATTTCAGAATTAAATAAATATAATTAGTTCAAATTATTCATTTAATTTAATTTATTAGAAAATTAGATGATTTAATATGATTTGAATAAGAATTATTATTGATGTTTAATAATAATAATAATAATATAATAATAATAAGAGAGTAAATGAGTAAATAGTTAGTGGGCCTATGTTGTGTTAGCATGAGGAATAGTGGGGGTGTGTTTATTAAGCCCATTAGTGAAGTTAAAAGTTAGTAAGGAGTTAAATAAAAATAAGAAAGAAAATAGATTGGAGAAAAGATAATTTGGAGAGAACGTGAAAAGAGAAGATTTTCGTGAAAGAGGAGAAGAAGCACAAAGAGGCTAGGGCAAGGATTTCATTGAAAGAGTAGAGAACCTTCAATCCAAGGTAAGGGTGGGGTTCTAACTCTATAAGATTGGGTATGATGATTTGTATGTAGGAATAAGTTTTGGTATTTTATTAATAACTTAGATTTTGAAAGTGAATCATATGAAATTAATAAAATCAAAGCATGTTGATAACGATTCTTGTTGCTATGCGTTGTTTGGATATTGTATGGCTTATATTGTATGAATTATGGCTTTATTGTTGAGTTTCGTAAAAAATTCATAATTTGGCCGTAAAATGAAGAACTCTATGAAATTGATGTATGTTAGTGACAATTGCATGTGGTTGATATGCGTTGTATATGTGTTATAGAACTTATATTGCATGAATTGTGATGTTGTTTCTTTGTATGTTTGTATGATGATGTAGTTATGACGATGAAGTGATGGCCTATATAGGCGTTTGTTGAAGGCTTATGTCTTGTGGTTGCATAATTGTTGCCACTGATGTTTAGTTGATGTTGTTTCATTTTATGACGTTGCATGATTGAGTCACATATATTGCATTTTTACGATGGCATGGATTGACAAACACTTTGGCCTGGAATGGCAAAAACATGTTGGCCTGGATTGGCAAAACTAAGATGGCATAAATCTCATTGTGTGGATTGGGTGAAAATTTTGATGAAGGTGTATGCCTTGTTGATGTCTCTATTCATTGAAAATTTTGTGATGAGGGTGTATGCCCTATTGGTACCACATGCATTCGCATAGTCATTGGTCTAGTTGTATTTTACATAATGACGAATGATGATGATGAGATGTTTGATGATGAATGATGATGAGATGTTTGGTGATGAATACTTGTATAATCGATGATGTGATGATATATTAGATGTTATAAAATAATTGTATATTATTTGTTAATAAATGACGTGGATGTGTTGTGAAGTGGTGAATTGTGTGTGACTTTATTCTTATATACTTATTATCATACGCTTTCTTATATTGTTATCATATATAACCCATTTTGTTTGAATGTTACCCCTATGTTGGAAACACGCAGGTAATCTGAATTAGCTTGAGATTGAGGTTAGCCGAGGATATTGTCTTATAGTGAGTATAATGAGTTGGTGTCAGCTCTGATATGTAACACTGGGGTTAATTGTCTCTATTTTGTTAGGTTGGGAGTAAAACCCTTGTAGAACTCCGTTTTATTGTATTTATTTGATGATGTTTGTTGAATATTTAATTATGATGATTATAACTTATGTTGGGAAGTTAAGAGTAAATATTAGTGATGTTTTCCGATACGAGTAAATGAAATGAAGTTTAGATATGATGAATATATAATTATGTGTTGTGTATCTTGTTATATGAGCAAATGTGATGAATGAAGATGACATCCTAATTTTATAATTTTTTAAATTCCTTCTATTTATTTTATAAAATTATTGTTGGAGAATTAGGGTGTTACACTAGTGGTATCAGAGTAGGTCGGTCCGTCCGACCAAGTTGTTGAGTCATTAGTATGGTTTAACAGTGGAATACAGTTGACGTATTATTCCTTAGTACACAACATGTGTGTGAAACACTCTTGGTGCTTTATTATTCTTCTAATCACTTGTTTTCAGGAAGGAGATCAGAACAAGTGAGGGAGGGGTTGTTGCCTCTCAGGGTTGTTTTAGGTGCAAGGTATGAGCAGTTGGTTTAGTGTGGCCTGAAGTGCAGAAATTGAAATGTTGGAGAGACCTTGTTAATTCCTGAATTCAGAGGAAGTACTGATTCAAAATTTAAGTCTGGTGGTCAAGTCGAAGTGTCCTTGATAGAGAATAATCAGGTACTTGTGTTGTTCGCATCTTTAGGAATGGAGTTTTGGTGTTTCAAAGACGAAATTTTTGGGAATTACTGTGTCTCTTGAGTTATAAGAAGAATGAGGTTTTAGAAATGTGTTAGAATTCATGTTTTATGGTTCCAAATCATTATCATATGTTAGGTATAAATGGATAAGTGTTTATTTCATGAAAGATGGTGAATTGGTAGGATTTTAGTGAAGAATTAGTATGAATCCAATGGCTGTTCGTATGATTTTTTCTGGTTTTTGTGGAAACTTCAAAAATTCATAACTTCTGACTCGAGTGTCCGTTTGACGCACCGTTTGAATCTGGAAAAAGCTCATACAATTTACTTTCTTGGAAAAATGGTTTCTTTTCAAGAAATGAATTTAAATTGGTGTGTAATGAGACTTTTTTGTGTCGGTGTATGATGTCGGTGTTTGCAATTTTTGGTAAACTTTGGAAATTTATAACTTTTGGACCGTAACTCCGTTTGGGGAATTTGTGTGGAAAGTAAGATAGCCTTTGGGAAAAATGGGTACTGTTAGCTGAAGATTTTGATAGGGGAAAACGTGAGAGATGTTATGCTCCGAAGTATAAGCATGAAGGATGGTTTTGTAAGACCATTTCGAGCCTTTTTATATAAGGAAGATTTACTATGTCAAAGTGGAGCCCAAGTGAAAATGTCTTCGAAGGCGAAGAAGTGAAAGACTTAGAATATTTTGAGATATTTTGAAGATACGTTTCGACAGCCACGCTGCTCGCACTTCAGAACTTTGAGCGGGAAAGTTCTGAAATTCAAAGTAATTTAATTTAGCCAAAGGGACGCGTGGAATTCTCGGAGATTCGAAGCGCATGCAGAAGGAAACGTGGCATTTCGTTAGAGAAAAATCGTTAGGGTCGAATTAGTATAAATAAGAGTCTTAATGTTAGGATTCGGTGTGTTCACTTTGTACAAAATCATTTAATATATTCAAAGTACCGACATAGAGAAACGAGTTTACAGAGAATGTCTGTATAAGAAACACCATTATTATATTTTCAAAGTTATTTACTTATCAATACAAAGTCCTTTACTTACCTTTTCAAAGCCCACTTACTTTTCCAGTTTGAAATCTCTAGTTTTAAGATCATTTACATATTTTGTACTTTATTTTAGTTCTTTACAATCGAACACCTTTATTCTAGTTATTTAGAATTCATAATCGAAGTCATTTTAATTTACATTCTCCATAGTCATAACATTTAAGGAACTTTCAATATCTTTGTTAAACAAAGTATCATTAAAACATGAGTTCAATCACAAGTATAATAACCAAAACTTTGACACATGTCCTAGGATCAATCTAGTCGATCCTGTAAATTACCAAAAATATTCAAATTGGAAGACTAGCGATTATTTTACCGAAACCACTGTAAATAGGTACATGCTTACTACCTTAAAAACAAACAGATCAAGGAGGCAAATATCCTAGATAATGCCTCATGGATTCTGAAAGCCAACATGGAAAAGCGACCTATTACGCAGCGGAATCAGGCATGGGAACAAATGATGCAATGCCAGAAATTTGACATGGACATTTGGTCGAAGGTTTTCGCGTGGTTAGGAACGATAGCCGATTTCTCTTTGGAGGATTTCATGCTTTTTCCTTTCTTCTTTGAGAAAGTGAGGAGCTTAGCCAAAAGGAGGATAGTGGGTGTTATTTGGCTTGCATCGTGTTGGAGTATTTGGATGAGTCGCAACAACATCATCTTCAATAATGGGAGTTTTATTTTCGTAGATTGTATGTCGGAGTTAGTGTTCCGCTCTTTGAAGTGGTTAACTCGAGTCTTAAGCTTGTTTTAAATTGTAATTTTCATGTTTGACACTTTCTACCGCTTAGTTGTTTTGAGTAGCGGATTTTTTTCAGGGCAATGAAGGATAATCCAAATAATGTTTGGAAAGAGCCATTCTATGGGAATTTGGCTCGGCCGAGGGTAACTGTTATTTTGTGGATTGCGTGCAATGAGCGTCTAGCTACTCGTGATAGGCTAGTCAAATATGGTATTATCGATAACCTGAAATGTTGTTTCTGCAAAGCTGATGAGTCTCGACAGCACCTTTTATTTGGTTGTACTAATACAAATCACATATGGAGGCAAGTGTTGAATTGGATCCTGGTTGATCATACCTATTTTCCATGGAGCCAAGAAGTGGAATGCGTTATAAAGAAGACAAAAGGCCAAGGCACCCGAGGAAAAATGTTGAAATTGGCTTTTACTAAAAGTGTTTATGAAATATGGAAGCTTAGGAATGAATAGGAAGTTATGACACACCTAGCTATACTCAGTGATGTATTAGTCTAGGTTTTTTTGGTTGTCTCTTTGTCCGCTTTGATGTTGTGGGCTGGATCACGTGATCGCCATGTACATATCATTTTTTTAATTAATCAAAGTATCTTTTTTTGGTAAGAAAAACACGTAATTTTAATTTTAGTTTTTTTAATTTAATAATACAAATTAAAATACTTAATAAATTAAAATTTCATGTGGCGATTTTATTATTATTTTATTATTTTGTTGTTAAAGATTAAAATTCAAAGCTTATATTACATAAATAAATTACATTTTTATTAAATATATACACAAGTATATTTAATTTAAATTTATTTTATTTTATTTACTTTCAATTTAATTATTTAATATGTTTAATATTATCGATTTTAATTATATTTTCATTTTATTATTTTCTGTTTTTACATAATAAATAGTTAAATAATGTTTGTTTAGTAATTGCTTAATTTATAATTTCAATTTAATTATAATAGAATATGTAAAATAATATTTTAATTTTTGGAATATATACTGTTACATATTAACGTGTACATTTTGGAATAAATAGTACAAATGTAAAATAATACTCATGTAATAAAAAATAAATAGTACTGATCGTACCTGATCAGAAGAGTCGTCAAGGCCTGCTCGGATGCTGGGTCTTCGTGAAGTGAGAGGGGGGTGTACCTGCAAGGTACTCCGATGCCAAAGTGAGTAGAGGAGCAAAGGAGAGCAAGTACAAGCTTAAGGTTAGAAAGAATTGAATACCTGACCCTCTAATGAAAGAGGGTATTTATAGCCCCCAGAGCTGGGCCATGATCACGCTAGTGGGCTGGATTTCCAGGCCCAACTAGGAGACTGCCAGGTTTTCTGGGCAGAAATATCGGAGGTGCGTGATGCCCTCTGTCCTGGTTAACCGCTCAGGAATCTAAGGGAGACGCGGTCTTCTAGGGACCACATGGACTCTGCAGTATTCGGAGGGTTGGATATGAAGGAGGCCTGCGAGGAGCAGGGTCCTCGGCAGAGAGCATGGTCCTCGGCAGAGATGCCAGCGGGGAACATCCATGCCGAGCAAGGAGGGGACGAGCACCATTAAACTGGATCGAGAGTGCAACATGGTTTGGGCCTCGAAGGTCAAGTGGGCCGAAGCTACATTGGGCCTAATCTCGGCCCAATCCAGAACAAGGACTAATGTAATAAATAATACTACTCATTTATAGTAATTCTCATATAATATTAATTTTGGAATTTAATGTTAACTATGTAGTATATATTGGTGAGAAGAAAACCAAAGATAAGAAACAAGTTATAGCTAAGTGGTAAGCGCCCCCTTAATCATCTACAGTGTCATTGGTTCAATACCTTAATAAATTTTCACGTAACTCTAAAATAAATAAATAAAAAGCTTGAAATTACAAGAAAGGAATGGCTGGGGGCAAGATTGTTTGTGTTTTTTGACGGCACAAAATTACCATAAAAAAAATTGTTATACATTCTTATAGTAAAGTGGCCTTTTCTATTTATAATTTTTTATATAATTTACTTTCTTGCTAATTCCTTGTAATTCTAGTTTTCTCTCTGTTGTATATGGGTTAAATACCCTTACATACAATTTTTTGTTTATTAAAAAAATTGTTACGAAAAACTTTTTTATTTAATTATTCTAAAATTTTTATGTTTTTAAATTAATTTTTTTCAAGCATGATGACCTCTAATTAGTTTTTATATTCATGGAGCATCGGTAAGACAGTATAGAAGAGGTGCATATGTTTTGGGTGTTTGATGAGTTCTAATAAATTACTTATAAATAATGTTAACCCGAAAGAACACCAAATTTTAAAAGCCAAGTTAATAAGTGTTTACACCCTCCACTTTTATAAATAGATAATTGAAGATTGTACAAAATGTGTGGCAATCATGAATATTACACACTTTAGGTTGTTTTTCATTTTGCTTATTCTCCTTTCTTCTAGTAAGTTTTACTCCCTCCTTTATAAATTAATTTATATTTTAGTATGATTCAATGCAATTTTAATTTTTTAATTATATTTTCTCATTAATATTTTTTAATTAATTGTGTATTATTCCTACCAATATTAAAAGAAAAACATTTTAAATGAAGAGGAAAAAAGTGTCTTATGAAACAATAAATTCATTTGAAAATTTTGACTTTTTTCAAAAATATAAACAAAAAGTTTGTAAAAATAAATTGTTTTTGTTTTTTTTTTTTTGTTTGTTAATCATAATGTCTAATTGATGGATGAATGCAGAGATGGTGATAGAAACCGAAGGAAGCGAATGCAATGATAAAGAATGCAAATGGACATGTATTATTGATAAAGGTTTTCTAGATGGTAGATGCACACCAAGTTCTAATCAATGCCTCTGCCTCAACAATTTTGGTTGGTTTTAACCTTAACCATCGTATTTGAGTACAACCTTAATAAGTTAATTATATTTATGATTCTTTAATTGTTAGCTTTGATTTTTGGCATTCTTTTTGTTTTGTTTTTTCTTTTTATACGTTTTGTATTGTTTAGCAGCTTCACTTTCCCTTGATAATTATTTTCCTGTTATCTATATAATTATTTATTCGTTAGTAAAAAAGTTGTTTATTTATACTATCTCTAGCTTTTTGCAGTTTCTGTTAAGGAATACATAATCCTTAATTATAAGAGGATTACTATTCTTACACTTGCAATCCTCTAAAATACAACATATGCATTTGTTTATCTGTATCTGGAAAATTGAAAAAGAATTATTAAATATTTTAAAAAGAAAAATAATATAAACATACGGTATCAGTTGTAGCTTATAGTGTATCAATATCTTTTCTCTAATTATAATCACTTGTGTGTCCTATTTTATTTCAATTAATCTTAATATGATTTCAATTTCTATTTAGTTGCTTAAGCTTTGGTTTTGAACACAATTACCAAGTTATATACTTATTATTTTGTAATGTATTTTCAATTAAAAAGCAGAGAAATTACCTCATTTTTATTTTTTATTATATATTTAGCTGTGTTTTGTTTCATGAAAAATTATTTTAAAATATTAATAAAAAATGGCACGTATTCAGCCAAATTTTGGATGTCAAATAAAGGGTTGCTAGGATTGACGCTAGAAAAAAAGGAAAATTTTCATTACACCTTTATATAGTGAGGTTTTTCATCATTGCAATTGATATGCCACATGGATACTCCCTATAAATAACCAGGGAAAGTGTAAAACCTTGAGGGAATGGAGGCCCAATACATCATACGGTGGTTGGTGTAACCAGAAGATTAATAAGAAAATTAGTTATATTTGTGGTACAACCAAGTGTGATAATTTATTTACTGATGTTTTTAGTAAACAATCATGAGTTTTAATTTACTTGCAGAATCAAATTCAAAAATCCTAAAACACACTTTGTAACATTTTGAAAAAAATGTGATAATGCTGTAAGATTTTTAATATAAATATTCAAGAAAGTAAATGCAAAACACCTTAAATAGATAAAGTAAATAAAAGAAAATAGTAAATAAAATGAAATGCTTGAAGAAAGAATGAGACGCAAGTTCATACATTTTTCACAAGCTTCTTAAACTCGGTAACTCGAATATGTGAATTTTAAAGAAAAACAAAATGAAATGCAAACCCTTTTCACAAAATCGAAATCTACTTATATATATTATGTATATCACTAACTATCAGCAACACTTATCTCTTCATAATTCAACACTTCTCTTTCTAGTGGGCTTTTCTCTTTTGATGTATTTTCACGTGTCTTTGGTGTTTGAACCGCTTCAAACCGTTAGTTATATCAAAAACGTGTTCAAGTTACCTAATCATATTTGTCAAAAACTCCACATGTCGAATTTGCAACTTAGTACTGACAACATGACTTAGCTACCTACACTTAGTATTTATATCCATCTTTTATCTCACATTCATGTAAAAATGGCTAAGTAAAATATCTCAAGATAACACTGTTGCTCCCTAATTCTTCTTCTTAGTTATAACACTCGTGCTTAAGTATTACTTTTCAAATTGTTTTTCATTCAGTTAAAATTATGCATTTACATATTCTCACTTTAGTTCTATTGAAGGCTTCAATATTTTTCACACATAAGCCTTTCTCTTCTTTTGCTATACATTGTGCTAGCTTACCCAACTAATTCCCTTTTTTTCTTAGTTCCACCCCAAAGAAGTTTTTGTTGTATTTTTATGGTTTCATTCAATACCTTGACTGATGCTTTGTTTTATATATTTGTTTATTCAAACAATTGTTTAACAGCCAATGCCGCGCAACATCATTGGTAAGGCAACTGGACATGTAACCAAGTAGGAGGGAGTTCGATCCTTGGTATCCTTGGTTTATTTTGGTATTTTATTTGAACTAAGCTACCGCAGGATCTAGTGCGCTGCTGCCCCACACACTTACCATACATCCTCAGCTATGCACCACCAGATCTTCTACAATTCAAATCTAACGTCCATCAGGCTGAGAGCATACCATGGATCTCTCAGGTGCGCTACACAGGATCTCGCCACCAGGTTTCTTTTATATATTTATATATATTATTTATAATTATTTAATTATCTTAATATATTAATATATATATATATATATATATATATATGATTTAATTTTTTAAATTAGGATTAGGAAGTGAATTAGGATTAGGGCCATAACTATATTCCCAATCATTTTCCCGATTAATTCGATTTAATTAATTTAATTAATTTTAATTATGAAAATTACGAAAACCCTAGGAACCCTTATTAATGTATTAGGGTTTGCCCAATCCCACTGGCCATTTGGCCGAAATATTAGGATTTTAATTTGTTATTCGTTTCGACTAAATCTATTGGTCGCGATGGGTAATAATCGATTATTTAATCATTTAGTCTTTTAATCAAATATAAATTAAAATAACATTTATCTTGCTAAAAGGTTTTAACCATCTTATTGGTTACGATGATTAGCATTTCTCCTTGTCGATTCGTTATTATTTGTAATCGAATCTATCGATTATGAGGGGTAACGATAAAATTAGATAATTAAAATACATCCATTTGCTAAAAGTGATAATCGAGTCAATCGATTAGAATTGCCAGCAATTCTCTACTAATCTATTAATTATGGTGATCAAACCTATTGATCATTGCGATTGATAGTGTAAATTAAAACCAGGGTTGTACGCCATTTAAAACACACTAAACCACGAAACTACAGATTTTCATCACTTCGATAAGGTAATTCAAAATACCTTGCAAACTACGAATTATCATAACTACGATAAGGCAATTCAAAAATCCTTCAAACCACTTCATCTCAAACTCTAAGGCGTACTACCTTGTGCCCCGAACTACGTAGACTCCGATCCTCCATAAGGAGGTACGTAGGCACTTGGTAACAAGGCGAGTCCCCTTCCCTATAAATCTCATTTTTTCCTGATTCATTTCCTTAGCTATTAAACCTTAATAATTTTAACCATAAAACTGTTAACTTAGACTCAAAACCTTAAGAAAGAGTTGGGGGTGCTTAACACCTTCCCTCGACTTGATTATAATAATCTTACCCCGATCTCTTAACTGCGTAGTGTTTCCTATTCGCCCTGGTAGAATAGGTGGCGACTATAGATTTAATTTTTAGGGCAGGTTACCACAATAGTCAAAACCCTAAAGTATATTCAGTCACATGCAACTTCGTGAATTCTTTAGGTTTATAGTCTTTATTTTTATAGACACAGAATCACTTGGGCTTGGATATTAAATTTGGCCAAATCAAATAATCTGCATTAAATCTTATCAAATCAAATCTTCTGGTGCAGAAAATTATGTTCCCATTAATGTTTTGACATCCAATCTTGAGAAATAAATCTTTAGTGAATCAAATCTCCAAATGCGCAGCTTGGTCCATACGATACCTCAAAAATATTTTGAAGCACAAGATACAAATCTTCTAAAATAGAAACAAAAATAGGATGCGAAGTCGTACCAACATGTCACGACACCTTGTCAAACATATTGCAGAACTAGTTGTTTTAACAAAATGCAGCCAACAAACAAAAATCTAATAATCTCCCACTTTGGCAATATTTCAAAGACACATCTTCATAATAATTGCACAAACAAAATAGGAACTACACAAGTTCACATAAGAAGCATATGCAGCAAAAAACCAATTTAGAACACAATCTCATAACAACATTCTCAGAGAAAAATACGCATCATCGACAAATTTAGGGATCTTCCATTATTTAATAACTCTTCGATTCGAAAGGCGTAAGACTTGCACATTCTCACGCCATTCAGTCTAAGAATAATTAAATAGGGGAAGCTAACATACCCCAAAATTTGCCTTATTGCTATTACGTTTTATTAACTGGGACGTAGTACAAATTCTACAAGGGGTGTTTATCAAACTAGTGGGCTTGGCATCTTGATTGGCAAGCCCATTTCAAAAGAGTAATTATTTTCTAAATTGTCCAATTCAAAAGATAGGGGTATACATTAAGTAATAGTGTGTATTTAATTGGGCTTATTATTCATAAAATATGAGGCCCATTTTCAGGATTCAAAATTATTTTTAAACTTGAATTTTATAAACTTCCTTGGTTTATCTACAATATTTTGGATTTTGTAATTATTTGTTTCTATCAAAAGTATAATAGTTTACTCTTAAACTATTTATATTTTAAAAAATAGAAAATATTTGTCTATGCTTCATACACTTTCAATTGGTTTTTTATTACAAATAAATAACATAGCAAATTGCTAAGGAAGCAAGGCTTGCAAATAAGAAGTTGCGGGTTCGAATCCCCTGAGTGACATTTTCACACTTTTTCTCCTAATTTTACCAATTTTCAAAAAAATGGGCTGTTGAACTTTTGGATATGGGTTACTTCTTTTTTTGGATGGGCTTTTGGATATGGGTTATTTCTTTTTTTGGATTTTTAACCTAAATTTCTCATTATAAATAGGACCTCTGGCAATCCTATTAGGGAGACCTATTTTCACAATTTCACATATAATTTTTCACACACACAAATTCACACTTTGAAAAAAAAAACTATTTTCTACGCTTCTCTTCTCCCCCGGATTTTTGGATGTCAAATAAAAAGTGGCTAGGATCGAAACTAGAAAAAAAAAAAGGAAACTTTTCATTACACCCTTATATGCCACATGGATACTTCCTATAACTAGAGAAAGTGTAAAACCGGGAGGGAATGGAGGCCCAATACATCATACGGTGGTTGGTGTAACCAGAAGAATAATAAGAAAACTAGTTTGTTGTATTTGTGGCAACCAAAACTACTAAAAATACTCAAATTTCCTGCGGATTTAACTCAAATATCCGCAGAAAACTTGTTTCCTCCGGTTTTTTCTGCTGTTTTTGGTCCCCAGCTAAAACCTTCGTGGGTAATATTTTCGGCAGCAAGTTCCGCAGGTAAATCCGCAGAAAAATTCGTAGGAAATTATCCGCAGGTAAATCCACAGGAATATATTATCTGCAGGTAAATTATTTCTAAAATTAATCTAAATTTATTAGAGGTTTAAGAGTAATTATTACTTTTAAACCAAACTTACATGGACAAAAATGATCCTTATAAATGTTTTAAATAAGACCAGAACAAAACATCAGCAACCTGTAACCGGATTTTACAAATTTAACCAAACTTACAATTGAATGTATTAATAAACATTCTTATAATATAAAGGCAGAAGAACTGATACCTACTTGTTATTGTTGGCTTTCAAGACTTCTAAATGTGTCAGATGCCCTATGTTACAACCTGAGCTTCCTTCAGCAGCAAGCAACAATGAAGACACAAATGGAGAGAGTGTAACTACCTAACTGATTGATTAGTTATACAGCTGGAAGTTAGTTAGTAGTTTAAGATTGTATATAGGCAGTGCATGATAAGCTAAACATGCATCACTTAGTTGTGTATATAAGCAACTTGTAATCTTCTCTATCTTCTTAATGAAGCAAGTTCCATTTCTTTCAATTCATAATATGGTATCAGTTGAACATATCCTTGCTTCATTCATCTTCTTCGTTTGCCTCATTCATCAAGATCTTTCTTCTTGATTTTTTTGAAACTTTCTGTTATTCTTTTCTTCTTCATTCCGATTCCTTCTTTTGGATTTTTCTCTCATCGATCCAGTGTTCTTGATTTCTCATCATGCCTCCGCGTGTTGCACCACCTGATATTGACTCACCCTACTATATCCATCCAAGTGAAGGACCAAACTCTGTTTGCATCTCACCAAAACTCAATGGTTCCAATTATCTTGCATGGAGTAAGTCTATGCAACGAGCGTTGGGAGCGAAGAACAAGTTTCAATTCATCAATGGCGATCTTGCTATTCCTTCACATCAAGATCTCAATCGTAATCAATGGGAAAGGTGCAATCATTTGATTCATTCTTGGTTATTGAATTCTGTTTCTGAACAAATTGCTTCAACTATCGTATTTCATGCTAATGCAATTGACGTTTGGATTGATTTACGTGAGCGTTTTTCAAAAGCTGATCGTATTCGCATTTTTAATCTTTGTTCTTCGATCAACAACTTGAAGCAAGCGTCACGATCTGTTATGGATTACTTCATTGAGTTAAGAGGACTATGGGAAGAGCTCAATGAACACCGTCCACTTTCATCATGCTCGTGTGTTCAACAATGCCGTTGCCTTGCTATGCAGAATGTTCGTGCGTATCGTGCTGAAGATCAGGTTATGCAATTCTTAACTGGTCTTAATGAACGTTTTTCAGTGGTTAGAACTCAAGTTTTGCTCATGGAACCTTTGCCACCAATTAACAAGGTATATTCCTTAGTAGTGCAAGAAGAGAGTAATCATAATTCTGCTAGTGTTACTGAAGATGAGTCTGCACTCATGGTGAATGCTGCTCAACGTTTTGAGTCCAAAGGCAAATCTCCTCATTATAAGCATCCTCCTCGCCAATGCACCTTTTGTCATAGAACTGGCCACACTGTGGATTTCTGTTATCAAAAGCATGGTCACCCTAATTTCAACAAAAACAAATCACAAGCTAATGCTTCCACAACTCATACATCTGATGTTGATCATACACCTGAGAATTCTACAACAGTTTCATCTGCTGCTAGTGCTACCAACATCTCTCAAGCTCAATATGATCAGTTGATTGGATTACTTCAACAAGTTAACTTGATCCCATCCACCACTCCTAGCACTACTGCATCTATCTCTACTTTGATGACTGCTTCTACTCCTAATGAGGATCTCTCAGGTATTGTATGTAACATTTTTAGTTCATCTGCTCGAGCCAATTATTGGATACTTGATTCTGGTGCAAATGACCATGTGTGCTCATCTCTTTCTCTTTTTACCTCTATTCATGCCATTAATCCTATTTACATTACTCTTCCTAATGGCAATTCTGTTTGTGTGAATCAAGCTGGCTTTGTACAATTCTCTTCTGATCTCTATTTGGAAGATGTTTTGTATTCTAATGATTTTCAACTCAATCTCATTTCCATTTCCAAATTGTGTCAGTCATTGAAATGCCATGCTAAATTCTCTTCTCACACTTGTTTTCTCCAGGATATGAACAACCTGAAGATGATTGGTTTGGGTAGGCAGATTGGAGGCCTATATAGACTGCAAGTAAATGCCTGTCCTCCTAAGGGTGCTCTCACCAATACCAACATGTCTCACATTCATTCCACCAGTGTCAACACAATTCTTCCTAGCAATGCTCTATGGCATTTTCGATTAGGTCATGTTTCTAATAAAAATCTCAACCACATGTCTTCACTCTATCCCAATATCTCATTTGATTCTAAGGCTACTTGTGACATTTGTCATTTAGCTAGGCATAAGAAACTTCCCTTTCCTCATAGTTCCAATATTGCAAACTCTTAATTTGAAATGCTCCATTTAGATATATGGGGTCCTTTGTCTGTACCATCTATTCATAATCACAAGTATTTTCTTACTATTCTAGATGACTTTACTCGTTTTGTATGGATTGTGCTCCTTAAATCCAAATCTGAGGTAGCTCCTAAAATTCAGCAATTCATTAAAATGATTCAGAATCAACATAACATCACCCCTAAGATCTTAAGAACAGATAATGGCCCTGAATTCATGCTCACTTCCTTCTATGCTACTCATGGTATTAACCATCAAAAATCATGTGTTGAAACCCCCCAACAAAATGGGAGGGTAGAATGAAAACACCAACATCTTCTCAATGTTGGTAGAGCTTTATTGTATCAATCCAAACTACCTAAACCTTACTGGTCTTATGCCTTAATCTATGCTACTTACATCATTAATAGAGTACCTTCCACCATTCTGAACAATAAATCACCATACCAAATTTTCCATGACAAACTTCCTGAGATTTCTTCTTTCAAAGTCTTTGGTTCTCTTTGTTATGCCTCGAGCCTTAATGTACATAGAACCAAATTGGACCCTAAAGCAAGAAAATCCATTTTCCTAGGTTATCCTCCTCACATGAAAGGTTACATTCTCTTGGATTTAAACAATACAGAAGTCTTCACATCAAGGAATGTTTCCTTCCATGAACACATACTTCCCTACACTCATTCTTTTTGTCAATCTTGGTCTTACTATCCTAGTTCTTCTTCAGACCAATCTAGAGTCCAATTGTCCACTCCATCCTCCATTGAGTCTCTTCACCCTTCCACATTTGACATACCTACTAATTCTGATCCTCTTCCTCCTCATACTCCTCTTCATTCTTCAAATAATTCTCCACCCTCTAACAGTTCAAATTCAGATCCTTTACCCTTACCTACTCGTGCATCCTCTAGAGTGTCTCACAAGCCATCTTACTTGCAGCACTATGTATGCTCTCAGTCTGCCAGCTCAGATCCATCTTCTAAAGGTATGCCATATCCCATCTCTGATTCCCTATCTTATTCCAGTTTATCCACCTCATTGTCAATATTCTCTCTCTATTTCATCTGTTACTGAGCCTAAAAACTACAATGAGGCTTGCAAATATGATTGTTGGAATCAAGCTATGCAATTGGAATTATCTGCTCTTGAGAAAGCAGGTACATGGATCATTGTGGACCTGCCTCCAAATATCAAGCCAATTGGCTGCAGATGGGTGTATAAAATCAAGCACCATGCTGATGGCACTATTGAGAGATTCAAAGCTAGGTTAGTTGCTAAGGGGTATAACCAAATTGAAGGCCTAGACTACTTTGAAACTTATTCTCCTATTGCCAAAATGACCACAGTCAGGACTGTTATTGCTCTTGCTTCTATCCACAATTGGCATCTCCACCAATTAGATGTGAACAATGCCTTTCTCCATGGGCAACTTCAAGAGGATGTATACATGACTCTTCCCCCAGGTGTTACAGCTACCAAGCCTAACCAAGTTTGCAAACTTGTTAAGTCCTTATATGGTCTTAAACAGGCTAGTAGAAAATGGCATGAGAGGTTAACTGATTTTCTTAAACATCATCACTACAAACAAGCTGCTGCAGATGTTTCCTTGTTTATCAAGCAAACACATCATGAATTTACCATTATGTTAGTCTATGTAGATGATGTTATATTGGCTGGTAATTCTTTGCAGGAAATGCAACTCATCAAACAACAGTTACATCATGAATTTCAAATAAAGGATCTTGGTCAATTAAAATATTTCCTTGGAATTGAGGTGGCTCACTCCAAACAAGGAATTTCCTTATGCCAAAGGAAGTATTGCCTTGATCTTCTCCAAGATTCTGCATTCTTATCTGCCAAACCTGTTTCTACTCCATCTGATCCTTCCTCTAAGATTCATCAAGATGCTAGCAGCCCATACCATGACATTCCTGCTTATCGAAGGCTAGTGGGGAGGCTCCTATATCTTAATGCCACCAGACCTGATATTACTTTTTGCACTCAACAGCTAAGCCAGTTCTTGTCATCTCCATCCACTAATCATTTCAATGCAGCTACAAGGGTCCTCAGATATTTGAAGTCATGTCCTGGGAGGGGTATCTTCCTACCAAGAAACTCACAATTGACCCTGCAGGGATATTCAGATGCAGATTGGGCTGGATGCTCAGATACTTGAAGATCAATCTCTGGCCAATGTTTCTTTCTTGGAAGATCTCTTATTTCATGGAGAACCAAGAAGCAATTGATTGTTTCAAGATCCTCCAGTGAAGCTGAGTATCGAGCTCTTGCAGCTGCCACTTGTGAGTTACAATGGATAGTGTACTTGCTCAAAGATTTGCATGTCGAGTGTACAAAGCTGCCAGTACTATATTGTGATAATCAGAGTGCATTACACATTGCTGCTAATCCTGTATTTCATGAAAGAACCAAGCATCTAGAAATAGATTGTCATATAGTGAGAGAGAAGATGCTAAATGGTTTGATGAAATTGCTGCCTTGTACTTCAAAGGATCAACTTGCAGATTTCTTTACTAAACCATTGCTGCCTCAGCCATTCAATCGCTTGTTAGACAAGTTAATGATGCTTGACATTTATCAGCCCTTAACTTGTGGGAGGGTGTTACAACCTGAGCTTCCTTCAGCAGCAAGCAACAATGAAGACACAAATGGAGAGAGTGTAACTACCTAACTGATTGATTAGTTATACAGCTGGAAGTTAGTTAGTAGTTTAAGATTGTATATAGGCAGTGCATGATAAGCTAAACATGCATCACTTAGTTGTGTATATAAGCAACTTGTAATCTTCTCTATCTTCTTAATGAAGCAAGTTCCATTTCTTTCAATTCATAATACCCTATTTCATCAAGAAGACCAGCCAATTCATTGTTAGAGACATGTAGCTACCTCAAAGAGGTTATCGATCCCAACGCAGATGGCAAAGTAGTTAAACTGCAGGAAACAATTTATCGCGTTGTGTGTTAATCGAAAAACAAGCAAAAATTGATTAAATATAATACTTGCTACACTGTTGGCAGAACCTGGTGCTTCTAATGTCAGCACAGACACCGCTTCACGCGAGACAGATGAGGAATAACCACAATCAATACATTTCAGCAGAGCAACAATCACGTTCATGTAGCACGTTGACTCCATTTTCAACTTCAATTTCACAAGTTCAACAATCAGAGTCATTGAAAAACAACAAACCAATGCATCTATATGTTCGTCACAAAGAATTTAGAGGAGTTATAAGCTTATTCTAATTGTTTCGTAGCTTTTTAAGTTTTTAAATATTGAAGGCCCCTAAAATAACAATAAGAATGTGCCTTGTAAATATCATATCTAGCTGCATAATGGGCTTAACGTATGAGCTCATTTCAAGCAAAACTAACCAACTCATATCTAGTTTTTAATTTGTCGCTTGTTGCTACAATGACTAACTCTGCTGCCATCTTTTTTCAAGATAAAGACTAAGAATTAAATAGTAAACAAGAGTTATAACAAATATCACAAGAATAAGCTAACATGGAACAAGTTAATATCTAATAGGACATATAGTAAAAACTCTTTGCATACATTTAAAAGAAACGGTGGCTGTGATACTAGCTAATTCTAACTTAGTCTTATCTACTAAGCATAAAGACACATATTTAATATTATTTTTAATGTTCCTAAAGCATAACAACAACTTTATTCAAGAGAATGGACATCTCTATATGAACACATTGTAAATGAAACACATAACACTTAATAAAAAATTTGGCTGGTAAAGAAAATAATAGTCTAATTCCCCAAAGCAAATAAGAATACCAATTATCAGATGCCTACTTAATATGTTTAACATGCAAAGCATAGAAATGTTTAGAATTTTAAAGAATAGATCATACCTAGTTTATTCATGACAAAGAGTACCAAAACAATTAGCTGTGTTCACATTTTTTTATTCTCTCTATTGGATAGATTATTTTTATTCTCTCTATTAAATAGATTATTGCCCAAGTATTTGACAGTATGCAGCATGTGTAAAACCAAATGTTTAGGTTTCGGAAAGAACGGAAGCACATGACGAAGCCACACACCTTATTCGGAAGACTAGTCGTGGTGGTATGGGTGATGGCTTTCTCAACTCCAAACGTGACCGATGCTCTAGCGATTCCGCAACTCTAAACTGTCAGAAACAAACAACCCAGGATTAAAATTGAGTGAAGTAGGGGAGAAGAATAAATATTTACACTTTAATATGAGTAACAAAACACGTAATAGAAAGTGAAACAACCCTAGAATTGAGATGTTCGAAATGGATGTGACATCGGCGACAATGAGGATTCACGACGTTGTAGAAGCGCTTAGCTTAACGGTGATGATACATGAAGATGCAGGAGCATTCGACAGAGAGGAATCGCGATGGTGGATAGAAAGTGATTCAGCACGACAGTGAGAAGAGAGGAATAAAATTTCAAAATGAAACACGATTAGGTTTTTCTTTCTCTATTCTCTATGTCAATAATTTTTTATTTGTAACAATAATAAGATCAAATATTAGTTTTCAACCAAAATATAAAATTTAATATTTTTACAAGAGTTCGAATATAATTTATAACACATTATTCTTATTAGAGTAGAATTCTCAAACTGTTTTGCCTTTTCAAGACCAAGCTTATCATCAAATCTGATATTGATTGATTCCTCAACTATCGGTGTTTCAATATTGTATACTCTGTAGCCTTTAGAGCGTTCAGAATATCCAAGAAGAAAACACTTCTGAGCTTTAGAATCAAACTTATGCAGATGATCTTTAGTGTTCAGAATATAACATACACATCCAAATGGATGGAAATAAGAAATGTTGGGCTTTCTATTCTTCCACAATTCATAAGGAGTCTTATTTAGAATAGGTCTTATAGAGATTCAATTCTGAATATAACACGCTATGTTAATTGCTTCTGCCTAGAAATGCTTAGCCATATTGGTTTCATTTATCATGGTTCTGGCCATTTCTTGTAGAGTCCTATTCTTTCGTTCTACAACTTCATTTTGCTGTGGAATTCTAGGACAAGAGAAATCATGAGCAACACCATTTTCTTTGAAATAAATTTCAAAGAATCTATTCTCAAATTCACCACTATGATCACTTCTGACCTTTATGATTTTGCATTCCTTCTCAGATTGAATCTGAGTGCAGAAGTCAAAGAACACAGTATGTGACTCATCCTTGTGTTTCAAGAACTTTACCCATGTCCATCTGCTATAGTCGTCTACAATGACTAATTCATATTTCTTCCCTCTGATTGATGTTGTTTTGACTGGGCCAAAAAGATCAATGTGCAGAAGTTCTAGCGGCCTAGAGGAAGAGACAACATTTTTAGACTTGAATGCAAGTTTTGAAAACTTCCCTTTCTGACATGCTTTGCAAAGAGCATCTGATTTATATTTCAGATTAGGGAGTCCTCTGACCAGATTGAGTTTGTTAATCTGAGAGATCTTTCTCAAACTAGCACGACCCGATCTTCTGTGCCAGACCCACTGCTCTTCACTAACAGACATAATGCAAGTAACCTTTTGATTCTTAAGATCTGAAAGATCAATCTTATAAATGTTGTTCTTTCTCTTGCCTGTAAATAGGATTGATCCATCCTTCGGACTAATAGCTTTACAAGACTTTTGATTAAAGATTATGTCATAACCATTGTCACTTAATTGACTTATGGACAATAAGTTATGAGCTAATCCATCTACTAAAAGAACATTATTTATAGAGGGAGAGTTACCAATACATATGGTTCCCGAGCCAATGATTTTGCCCTTCTGATTTCCTCTAAACTTTACTTCTCCAGCAGATTTAAGTACCAGATCTTGGAACATAGACTTTCTTCCCGTCATGTGACGTGAGCATCCAGAGTCTAGATACCATGATATGTTTTCCTTTTGAGCTTTGAAGGAGATCTGCAACAGGAATTATCTTATCCTTAGGTACCCACATTCTTTTGGGTCCTTTGGGGTTAGTCCTTCTCAAGTTCTGGTTGAACTGAGATTTAGCATAAAGTTTCACATAATATTTTCCAGAGTGTGTAATGACATGTTTCTTTGTGTGTGTTATGTGGATACTCTTAGCATGTGATGTATGGTTTATATCATGAGAATGGCCATACTTGAACTGTTCATACAAAGGCTTGTATTTGATAATCATCTCATCAACAGGTTCAAGTTTATATGGGGTTTCACCCACATAGCCTATGCCTATTCTCTTGTTTTCACTTACATCATATATCATAGAGGCTAGCTGACTTCTTCCTATACCTCTAGATAGAAACTTTCTGAAACTCAAGTCATATTCCTTTTAGAATATTGTTAGTGCTTGGAATAGACTTTTCTGAACTTGAAGATGATTCAACATCTTTAGTTAATTTTAAAACTTTTTCCTTAAGTTCAGAGTTTTCTATTTCAAGTCTCTTAGTTTCAGATGCAAAGAGCTTTTTGAGCTTTTTGTATTTGATACTAAGCTGACTTTTGACTTCCAGAAGTTCAGATAAACTGGAAACTAAATCATCTCTAGAAAGTTCAGAAAACTGTTGCCATGAGTGCTATGTTTGCTTGCTCATCTTCAGAGTCTGACTCTTGATCAGAAGAATCTGAGTCATCTTAAGTAGCCATTAAGCCTTTCTTCTTTTCATATCTTTTCTTGGGCTTTTCCCTCTGAAGCTTTGGACATTCATTCTTGTAGTGTCCAGGGTCCTTACAATCATAGCACGTCACTTTCTTCATGCGAGATCTTTTGTTTTCAGAAGATTCTCCTTTTTCAGGCCTCTTAAAGTTGTTGAAGTTCTTGAACCTTCTCTCCTTGCTCTTCCAGAGTTGATTTACTCTTCTGGATAAGAGAGATAATTCATCATCTTCTTCTTCTTCTGACTCTGAATCGTCAGATTCTTCTTCTTCTACCTGAAAAGAGTTAGTGCATTTTTTATTATTAGATTTTAATACAATAGACTTACCTTTCTTTTGAGGCTCATTTGCATCCATCTCAATCTCATGACTTCTCAAGGCACTAATCATCTCCTCAAGAGACATTTCATTCAAGTTCTTGGCAATCTTGAATGCAGTCACCATGGGTCCCCATCTTCTGGGTAGGCTTCTGATGATCTTCTTTACATGATCAGCTTTAGTGTAGCCTTTGTCAAGCACTCTCAATCCAGCAGTCAGAGTCTGGAATCTTGAAAACATTGCTTCAATATTCTCATCTTCCTCCATCTTGAATGCTTCATAATTCTGGATTAGAGATAAGGCCTTTGTCTCCTTAACTTGAGCATTTCCTTCATGAGTCATCTTTAGAGATTCAAAGATATCATGAGTTGTTTCTCTGTTTGTTATCTTCTCATACTCAGCATGAGAGATAACATTTAACAATATAGTTCTTGACTTGTGATGATTCTTGAATTCTTTCTTTGGTCATCACTCATAGCTTGTCTTGTAATCTTGACTCCACGAGCATTTATAGGAAGTCTGTAACCATCCAACACTAAGTCCCATAGATCAACATCTTGACATAGACAATAACTTTTAAGTCTATCTTTCTAATACTCAAAATTTCTCCATCAAAGATTGGTGGTCTATTGTAACAATTGAAGCTACTGCTTCCATTGTTACTATTGTTATTTTTCTCTTGAGTTGGAGTTGGAATTGGATCAACCATTTTGTGTTTTTCTCCCCGAATCTTTTGTCTAACACGGTTAAGTGCTTTCACCTAGAACCAGCGCTTTGATGCCAATTGAAGGATAGAAAAACATTTAGAAATGGGGGATTGAATAAGTGTAACTCAAAAACTTGGAAGATAAAAATAATCAACACAATGATTTTTATCATGGTTCGTTGTTAACCAAACTACTCCAGTCCACCCCTTTAGAGTGATTTACCTCAACTGAGGATTTAATCCAGTAATCCAACTGATTACAATGGTTTTCCACTTAGATACCCTCTAAGTCTTTTAGAGTCTACAGATCACAACTTGATCACTCTAGGAATTCCTTTATAATCAATGTAAAATAAATGTTTACAAGAGTTTAGATTGCTTATAATAAAGTAGTAATCACAAAGTGATATTTCTCTTAAGTTCTAGTTCTTAACACTCACTAAGATATTACAAAGTTGTGAGGGTGAAGATGAAGTTCTTTTTGCTTTTCAGTTTGACAGCGTTTCTGTTCTTTTGCGCAAGAGTGTTCTATGCTGCTTCTGAATGGAACTTCTATATATAGGCGCTGAGAGGAAATGACCTTCGGGAGCATTTAATGTTTTGCGTGAATAGTACAACACTGCATTTAATGTTTCACGCTTTTGTCAACTACCTCGAGCCATGCTTTTGTTGCTTTTACTGACTTAGCCTTTTGTAGCTTCTAACGTTCCTTTTGTCAGTCAGAGATTTGACATTATAGCCTTTCATCTAGTACTTTCTCCTGGACTCAGATTTTGTAGATAACAACATTTGAATATCAGAGTCTTCAGCTTTGGGGCAGAGCATCTTCTGTCTTCTGAATTTGAAGTGCTTTGAGCGTGATACCATCAGAGCTTCAAAGCTCGTACTTCTGACTGCCATCTTCTGATGCTTTCCAGATCATGTTCTTATTCTGCAGGACCATCTTCTGATGTCTTTCCAGGCCATGTTCTGATGAAGCCATCCAGAACTTCTAGGTCAGTGCTTCTGAACGCTGATTTGTGCATACTCTTTTATACTTTTCCTGAAATGGAAAACGTAAAGGATTAGAGTACCACATTGTCTTATACAAAATTCATACATAATGTTATCATCAAAACTAAGAATATTGATCAGAACATTTCTTATTCTAATAGAAGCCACCACCACGAATGCATCTTGATCTTAAAAACTAGCTCGTCGACATCCCCCACTTCATTCTTGAAAATAATCCCGTTATGAGAATTCCAAATGCAACACACCATTGTTAGCCAAACTACACCTTCTCTAAACTATGACGTCTTATGCAACAGCAAATTTTGGAATTTGAGGAAAAAACTACAGCAAGTATCACCTAGATTAATCTCTAGATTCAAATCTAACCAACAGAAGATCATCCTCCAAATAGCTCTAATAGTTATGCAATGAATAAATAGGTGATTACACGATTCAACCATTACATTGCAAAAGACGCACCTGCAGTTTTCCGGCTCCTCTATAATGCCCTCCATTGCAATAATTCCCGCGTCGGTAGACGCTCTTGCAATAATCTCCATCTGAGGGCTTGAACCTTATGCGGGACTTTGGATATATAATTTTTTTTATATAATTTACTTTCCTGCTAATTCCTTGCAATTCTAGTTTTCTCTCTATTGTATATGGGTTAAATACCCTTACATATAATTTTTTGTTAAATAAAAAAATTGTTACAAATTTTTATTTATTTAATTATCCTAAATTTTTTATGTTTTTAAATTAATTTTTTTCAAGCATGATGACCTCTAATTAATTCTTATATTCATGGAGCATCGGTAAGACAGTATAGAAGAGGTGCATATGTTTTGGGTGTTTGATTTTTTTTAATAAGCAATGGGATTAAAAGGAGTATTATGGATACTCCAAACCAAGGAGAACAAAAGGAAAGTTCCTACGACTTAAAACAATTGAGAGGAAGGATATTCCAAATGTCATAATTACAATTATCCCTAATGACATAATACGATTGAAGCCAATTCCATTAGAATAAAACTATCCCCGACATACATTCGATAAAACTAAAAGACTCATTTCTAAAAATAATCCCATTACGCTTTAACCAAATGTTCCACACCGTAGCTAGCAAAATGACCGCAATGATAAATCTCTTTGCTTTAGCCTTCACCTTCTCAAAGAAAACAAAAAACTCCTCGAACTCTTCCAAAAGTAAATTGTCAACCGGGCCAATTCATTCAAACACCTTCCTCCATATACTCGAAATGACAAAACACCCTCTCATTAAATGAGATAAATCTTACTCCTCCAATTGACAAAAAACACAACATCTCCCTCCATCTATCAAAGAGATTCCCCGTTTTGGGTGTTTGATGAGTTCTAATAAATTACTTGTTATTAATGCTAACCCGAAAGAACACCAAATTTTAAAAGCCAAGTTAATAAGTGTTTACACCTTCCACTTTTATAAATAGATAGCCAAAGATTGTACAAAATGTGTGGCAATCATGAATAATACACACTTTAGGTTGTTTTTCATTTTATTTATTCTCCTTTCTGCTCGTAAGTCTTACTCCCTCTATTATAAATTAATTTATATTTTAGTATGATTCAATGCAATTTTAATTTTAATTTTTTAATTATATTTTTTCATTAATGTTTTTAATTAATTGTGTATTATTCCTACCAATATTACAAGAAAAACATTTTAATGAAGAGGACACAAGTGTTTTATGAAACAATAAACTCATTTGAAAAATATGACTTTTTTCAAAAATATAAACAAAAAGTTTTTAAAAATAAATTGTTTTTGTTTGTTAATCATAACGTGTAATTGATGGATGAATGCAGAGATGGTGATAGAAACTGAAGGAAGCGAATGCAATGATAAAGAATGCAAATGGACTTGTATTATTGATAAAGGTTTTATAGATGGTAGATGCTCACCAACTTCTAATCAATGCCTCTGCCTCAACAATTTTGGTTGGTTTTAACCTTAACCATCGTATTTGAGTTCAACCTTAATAAGTTAATTATATTTATTATTCTTTAATTGTTAGCTTTGATTTTTGGCATTCTTTTTGTTTTGTTTTTTCTTTTTACACGTTTTGTATTGTTTAGCAGCTTCACTTTTCCTTGTTAATTATTTTCCTGTTATCTATATAATTATTTGTCAGTAAAAAAAATTGTTTATTTATACTATATCTAGCTTTTTGCAGTTACTCTTAAGGAGTACATAATCCTTAATTATAATCACTTGTGTGTCTTATTTTATGTCAATTAATCTCTAGCTTTTTGCAGTTGCCCTTAAGGAGTACATAATTCTATTTAGTTGCTTTAAGCTTTGGTTTTGAACACAATTACCAAGTTATTTACTTTTTATTTTGTAATGTATTTTCAACTAAAAAGTAGAGAAATTACCTCATTTTATTTTTTATTATATACTTAGCTGTGTTTTGTTTCATGAAAAATTATTTTAAAATATAAATAAAAAATGGCACGCATTCAACCAAATTTTAGATGTCAAATAAAGGGTTGATAGGATCGAAGCTAGAAAAAAAAGGAAAATTTGCATTACACCCTTATATAACCCTTATATAGTGAGGTTTTTCATCATTGCAATTGATATGCCACTTGGATACTCCCTATAACTAGGGAAAGTGTAAAACCTGAAGGGGATGGAGGCCCAATACATCATACGGTGGTTGGTGTAACCAGAAGATTAATAAGAAAACTAGTTTGTTGTATTTGTGGTATAACCAAGTGTGATAATTTGTTTGCTGATGTTTTTAGTAAACAATCATGAGTTTTAATTCACTTGTAGAATCAAATTCAAAAATACTAAAAGATACTTTGTGTTAAACATTTTGAAAAAATGTGATAATGCTATAAGATTTTTAATATAAATATTCAAGGAAGTAAATTAATGCAAAACACCTTAAATGGATAAAGTAAATAAAGGAAAATAGTAAAATAATTGAATAAGAAATGCTTGAAGAAAGAATGAGACGCAAGTTCATACATTTCTCACAAATTCTTAAACACGCTAACTTGAATATGTGAATTTTAAAGAAAAACAAAACGAAATGCAAACCCATTTCGCAAAATCGAAATCTACTTATAATATATTATGTATATCACTAACTATCAAAAACACTTATCTTTCCATAATTCAACACTTCTCTTTCTAGTGGGCTTTTCTCTTTTGATGTATTTCTACGTGTCTTTGGTGTTTGAACCGCTTCAAATCGTTAGTTAAACGTCTTCAAGTTACCTATTCATATTTGTCAAAAACTCCACATGTCAAATTTGCAACTTGGTGCTGACAACATGACTTAGCTACCTACATTTAGTATTTATATCCACCTTGTATCTCACATTCATGTTAAAATGGCTAAGTAAAAAATCTCAAGCTAACACTGTAGCTCCCTAATTCTTCTTCTTTGATGAATATTTTTTCAGCATCAAGAATCTGTACATGTGCTTAAGTATTACTTTCCAAATTGTTTTTCATTAAAATTATGCATTTATATTTTCTCACTATAGCTCTATTGAAGTTGAAGGCTTCAATATTTTTCACACATAAGCCTTTCTCTTCTTTCAATTTACAAACATTGTGCTAGCTTACCCAACTAATTCTTTTTTTTCTTAGTTCCACCCCAAAGAAATATTTGTTGTTTTTTTTATGGTTTCATTCAATACCTTGACTGATGCTTTGAAAAACAAGAAATATATTGGCTCTAGTTTAGAAAGAGGAATCTATTCTCTTTTTTTATACATTTTATACCAGTAATTATAGAGTTTAAATTCAAAGGGTGAGAAATGTCTGACGAATTTACACCCGTTTTAAAACGGGTGTAAATAGAGAATATATTACATCCTTTTTTTGAAAAAAAAAACAGGTGTAAATTGTTACATATATGCATTTAAATCAAAAAAATTTACACCTTATTTTAATAAAAATTAGGTGTAAAAGGAATAATGCTTACTACAAATGTCAACAAATTAACACTCTATTTTCTTTAAATAGAGCATAAAATATAGTATATTACACCCTATTTTAATAATCACAGGTGTAAAATATTTGATAATTATAATATATTAGATTTCATTTACAACCTATTTCATTCAACCACAATCACTCTTTCTACGATTTTTGCAAGGAGCCTTTGTTCTTTTTATCGTAGTAGCAATTGGTTTTGTAATCTTTTCTTTTTGCCAGGTCTTGTCCCGTGTATTTGTGTAATCGGGTTGGAGAACCCTTAGTTTTCCCTTATATAAAAATCTTGCTTACACAAAAAAAAAATATTACTGGACATTCATTAAAGAAATTACTGTCATACAGAGACCACCTTGAATACCTTGAATTGCTGATGAAATGAGTAAAAGAATAATAGTTATATAACTTATCATAACCCTTATAAATACCCCTACATTTACACTTGTGTCATTACAAATAGAAGTATATATATATATATATATATATATATATATATATATATATATATATATATATATATATATATATATATATATATATATATATCAGCCACTGAAATGAAAGTCAGGATCCTCCAATACTAGTAAATAAAAATATAATCATTCTAAGGAGGCATCACCAATATATTGTAACTTGTTTAGTGTCATGCACATATCTCCATTAACTCTTTCAGCTAATTCCTCAAGAGCAATCTAAAACAAACATGATGAATGATTAAAAAGAACTTTATTCAATGTAAACTTACAAAAAAAAGTGAGATCCTTGATCCACTCTGATTTATCATCAACATCCTTCCAACACAACCTTTAGTTCAACACAAAACCCAGACCATTCAAACTTTCTCGGCAAAACAGGTGCTCAATCATCAACGTAAACTACAGTCTTCCTTGTATATCTTAAAAAATTAAAGGTGTACCCCTCTTCCAACTCATCAAACAACTCCTATTATGTATATTACTATCATCATATGCAAATATCGCAATTATCCAGCTTCTCTTCTCTCACAATCCAACTAGCTTTGTACAAACATCATTGTAATCTTTAGATGAGCCATCACCGTTGAGAAATATTTAGAGTTCCTTTTCAGAATATTGATGAGTTTCTCAACTTGATTTTGGTTTCCCTAAAGGTAAAAAATGGAATAGTTTATTTCAAAGAAATCACCAAAAGCAGGCATATCTAATCAAATTAAAAGATAAACACTAGCGTTCATATATATATATATATATATAACAGACAAATTTATAGTTATCATAATTACCATAATTACATGTGTCCTATCCATGATAACCCTATTCAAATTAATTCTAATAACATGCATGCCAATGAAAAATGAAACTTCCATAAACTAAAAAACGGATATAACCCTATTCAAATTAATTCTAATAACATGCATGCCAATGAAAAATGAAACTTTCATAAACTACAAAAGGAGATAAATAGAAAAACCTTGACAAAGAAACAATAGTGATTTTTTAGAAATGGACCTTTCAATAGAATCTTAAATGAACTACCACTAACTCAAAAAAACATCAAATTGCATTAAACATCACATGCCAACAATGTAGTTAAACCACTCATCATGACTTATAAGTGACTTATACAGAACATTTAATTCCAATCTAAAAAATATTTACGTATCATATAATGAGTTTCAAAATTAAAGAAACAACAAATACTATCCATGAATTTAGACATTGAAAATATGACATCAAATTTTAATATCAACATATTGTAATTTCAATCACACTTAAGAACCCCATAGACCTTGATGATTAACGCCCTATATGTTTAGTTGGGTACATCCATAAAATAATATCGAAGCTTTTGGCGGCAAGACTCAATAGTGTAATTGATAAAGTTATATCGTTAAATCTAAGTACTTTTGTTTCAGGAAGGCAACTCTTAGATGGAGTTCTTGTTGCTAATAAATTGGTGGACTATGCAAAGAAGGAAAACAAGGATTTCTTGCTTTTTAAGGTGGATTTCGAGAAGGCGTACGACAAAGTAAGTTGGGCATTCATTAGTTTTATGCTTGACAAAATGGGATTTGGGGCGAAATGGAAGAGGTGGATGGAAGCTTTGATTTTTAATAGCAACATGTTGGTTTTGGTGAATGAAAGTCCTACAAAAGAATTCAAGGTGGAAAGAGGGTTGAGACAGGGTGATCCGATTTCTCCCTTTCTTTTCATATAGTGGCGGAAGGCCTAAAGGGGATGATAAAAAAGGCGGTGGATAATGGTATGTATGCGGGTTTCTCTATCAAAGGAAAGTGTTTCATCGATGTTCTTCATTTTGCCGATGATACGTTATTGGTTGGAAATGGTAGTTGGAACAACCTATGGGCTATCAAGGCGGTTCTAAGGGGCTTTGAGCTTATATTGGGGCTTGGTATCAACTTTTACAAAAGCAAACTTATAGGTATTAACATAAGTAATTATTTTTTATAAGTGACAATATCTTTTCTAGGGTGTAGGCGAGAAGAAAATGATTTCATTTCTCTAAGAATTCGAATTGGAAGCAATCCTAGAAGAATAAGTACTTGGAAGCCACATTTGAGCAAAATTAGAAAAATGATGTCAAGTTGGGAAGGGAGACATATTAATGTAGGAGGAAGATTGACGCTTCTTAAATCGGTTCTAGGGAGTTTAGCCATCTTCAATCTTTCTTTCTACAAAGCTCCGAAATTCATTATTAAGGAGATCACCAAGATTCAAAGCAATTTTCTATGGGGAGGGAAGATGGATAAAAGGTGCATCCATTGGGGTAGATGGAAAAGGGTTTGTTTACCGGTAGCTAACGCAAGATTGTGAGTGAGAAGGATCGAAGATTTTAATGTAGCCCTCCTTAGCAAATGGAAATGGAGAATTATACAAGAGCCCGGAACTTTATGGCACAATGTCTTGAAGGAGAGATATGAAGATTTAAACATAAGGATCCTCAAAGGAGTTAGCGGATTAAAAGGAAAGGATAAGTACTCGGCATGGTGGCAGGACTTAGTTTCGATAGAGAATGAACTCTTGGAGGAAGTTTTTTAAAAGGTTGCTGTTTTTGGGTTGGAAATGGCTTTTCAACCCCGTTCTGGCATTCATTTTGGACGGAACAGGGAAGGCTCGAGGAATTGTTTCCTACTCTTTTTTATGTTTCTATCTTGCAGGATGTCTCTGTCGCCGCAATGGGAGGATGGTCGGGTGGCATTTGGCATTGGGGGGACCTCGGGACTGCCTCTGCTCATTTTCTGAATGCAATTGCAGCTGCGGAAAAGTTGTAACTTTCTGCCATACTGTCGCAGAATTCTTTTGACGGTGATCAATCTGATAAAGCTCACTGGAAGTATGCGGAATCGAAGGAGTTTTTGGTGGCTAGCTTCTACAATTGCATTAACGTTCAACATCGGCCTTATGGTCAGAAGAACAAATTCGATATAGCTATGGAAAAAGGGTGGAAGATGGAAGTCCCTATCAAAATTAAAGTGTTCGGATGGCGGTGTTGTACAAATATCCTGCCCAATTACAACTGCCTAGCTACAAGAGGTTTGTTTCCCTTCACTTCCTCAGTTTGTGTTTTCTGTGAATCCTGTGAAGAAAATTTCAGCCATACTCTTCTGATGTGTCGTGCTGCTGCACTTATTTGGAAAGACTTGGCTCTATGGATTGGAAAGGAAGAGTACACACTGACTGATTTTAAGGATAGTTTTTTGCACTGGTCTTCGTTCCGTAAGTCGAGAAAAACCAAAAAAGGTAAGGAGGGAGTGTTTTGGTTAGCTATGTGTTGGACTCTATGGCGGCTAGAAATGGTATTATTTTTATAGGAGACTCGTGGAATATTTCAGACATTGTTTGAGAGACTAAGGCTTTGGTTTGGAGATGGGCTTATATCACAAAAATTAACCATCCTAATTTTGACTTCTACGAATTCAACAAAAATCCTTTGTTTTACTTATCTTAGGTAGCAATTGGTGTGTAATTTTTTTGAGCTTTTGAGCTCTTTTTCTATCGTTCTATCGTTTTTTTGATATCAAGATTAGAGAACTTAGGTTCTCATATTAATATATCTCTTGCTTATATATATATATATATATATATATATATATATATATATATATATATATATATATATATATGGCTTGAGTAACAGTTGGGTTAACTTAATCTTCACCTTTTTCATCAAAATTACTTTAAAAGCCGCAATTCGAGAACAAATTTAAGTTTCAATGCACTACTGTCTTGTCTTCTTGCTCTTGCGCATGTTTATAAGACAATAAATAAAACCACTCTTGAGTTATCTTTCTGCCCCAAAAATTAGTACAAACACATCTAACATTCATTGGTCCAATTATTCCAAGGCTGCAAAATCATGCAACTTTTTTCAGGGATTTTTGAAAGAAAGATTTTGGAGGGTTACATCTATATCTTAAAATGTGTTTGATACTTTTAAAATGTATAAAAAAAATATACTACATTAAAATCTAAAATCATATTGGTTTTTAAACTTTTTAAAATATTAATATATTTTAAAATATAGACACAATCCTCTAAAATTTTTCTCCCAAAATTCTCCAAAAATCAAATCGCAAAAAGACACTTAGAGAAATCATACTCAAAACCTACAGACACCAAAAGGACTTGATTACAAAAAAAAAAACAGACACCAAAAGGAGAATAACCACGTCTACATTATTGTCTTGGAAATTGGAATCAATTAAAAATCTATTCTGCAAAGTTAAACATTTCCTTTTAATTTGAAAATTTTACCGACTAACTTAAAAACCACTACATATTGAAACCAAACCATAACAATTTTTAAACCATTTAAAAAGGTTTAAATTTTTAATCATAATCATATTTCAATCAAAACTAGTTATAAATTTGACTATAATTATATAATCGATTTTTTTAAAAAAATTCAGTTTTAAAATTTTATTTTATTTTAAAAATAAAAAATTTATAGTTAAATTAAAATATTTAGATTAATTTTGGATTTTAGATATTAGCCAAATTATAACCGAATTCAAAAATAACTTAATTGATTAATAACAATTTAACTATATCCGAATTGTATGAATAGATAACCAACCATTAATAATTAAAACTAGATAATAATCATTTAATTATATTCAAATATTTAAAATGGATTTAGATTTGACTTTAACTATGGATACATTTTTGGTAGGGGAAGTTTAGAGAGTACGATTAAATTCTTAAAAACAAATTTGTCTTCAAGTAGAAATGGCGTCTTGACCATTTTTGATGCATCCCGTCGAAGGATGAAAGCTTTGATCAAAATCATTAGTTTTATTGGACAAAGATATGTGTTTTGGGATTTAGACAAAATTGAAGTTTTTAAATGGCAGAGAAGAAATAAAACCACTCTTGAGTTATCTTTCTGTCCCAAAAATTAGTACAAACACATCTAACATTCATTGGTCCAATAATTCCAACGCTACAAAATCATGCAATTTTTTCGAGGATTTTTAAAAGAAAGTTTTTAGAAGATTACGTCTATATCTTAAAATGTGTTGGATACTTTTAAAATGTATAAAAAATATACTATATTAAAATCTAAAATCATATTGGTTCTTAAACTTTTTTAAAATATTAATATATTTTAAAATATAGATGTAACCCTCCAAAAAATTTCTCTTCAAAATTCTCCAAAAATCAAATCGCAAAAAGACACTTACACTATGCTTGGTTTGAGAGAAATTGTAAAGAAAGAATTAGCAAAGAGAGAAGTTGAAGAGAAATGCTATATTTCTCTTGCTTGGTGAACAAAGAAATAGAAGAGAGAGATTTAAAATATATGGGGCCCACATCTTTTTGCAATCTCTTCTGTTTAGAGGAGAAATGGAACAGATGGATGCTATTTGTCAATCTTTCCGTTTATACCCTCGTTTTGCACTTGTACCACTGTTATGTGTCCTTGTTTTTCATTTATACGACTACTGTGTATTAATATACAAATCATGTTAATTGTATAATAATAATAATATAATAAGATTATAACAATAAACTGCTAAATAAAATTTGGCAAAAATTCTTTTCACAGTAATGTTGCAAACCGATTATTAGATAATCAAAAAAATAAATATTTTTTAAAAACGGGATAATAATAAAAATTAACTAAACTACCAATTAAAATTTTGACAATGTTTTAATTAGTTTTTCTTTTCAAAAAAATTATTAGGGGCTTTTATGTCAATTTATTAAATCATTCAACTTCTTTCTTTCCTATTTCTCTTCTATCTCTCTTATACCAATCAATATATTAAATCTATCTAATTTATCTCCTACTTCTCTCTTTCTCACCTCTTTCTTATCTCTTTCTCTCTTTTCAATCTCTTCTCACAACCAAACACACCATTAGAGAAATCATACTCAAAACCTACAAACACCAAAAGAGAATAACCACGTGTACCTTATTGTGTTGGAAATTGGAATCAATTAAAAATCTATTCTGCAAAGTTAAACATTTCCTTTTAATTAGATAATTTTACCGACTAACTTAAAAACCACTACATATTGAAACCAAACCATAACAATTTTCAGACCATTTAAAAGGGTTTAGATTTTTAATCATAAACATATTTCAATCAAAACTAGTTATAAAATTGGTTATAAATTTTAATTATAATTATTATTTTATTTTTTTTAATAAGCAATGGAATTAAAAGGGAGCAAAAGGGATGCTCCACCCCAATACAAAAGGATTACAAGTCAAAACACATAAGGGGTTGAACATTCCAACCATAGAAATTACAAAGCGACGCCTTCTTGTAAAAAGCACACAACCAATTCCAAGAATTGCTAACAATCTCCGACATGCATTCTATAAAACTAAAGGCTTCGTCTTTAAATATGATAGCATTCCGTTTAATCCACAAAATCCAAGACGACGCAAGCCAAACGACCGACAAAATAGCTCTCTTTGAAGGACAAATAATCTTTTCACAATTATGGAAAAAATCAATAAAGTCCTCAAAGGACAAAAGTTCTCCTACACCAAGCCACATAAACACCCGACGCCAAACACGACATGACACTTCACACTCCGAAAAAAGATGCATACTAGTTTCTTCCTTCTTCGAACAAAGGACACAAAAAGAATTACTACCATCAAGCACAATGCCTCGGCTCACCAAAAGATCTCTAGTAGGAAGGCGGTTGTGAAGAAGTCTCCAACAAAAGAAAAGGATTTTAGATGGAACTTTGACTTTCCAAATATGAGAGAGAGCCCGAACCTTTTCCGCATACACCGCCGGACCCGAAAGCTTAGCTTTAAAAAAGTCATAACAAGATTTTACCGAAAATGACCCATCCGTAGTCAATTTCCAGCAAAAAGAATCCTGACCACCATTAAACGAAACCCATTTGTGCAGCCCCTCCATAATATCCTCCCATTCCTTCCGCACCTCTGGTTCACCCACAGCTGCCGTCTGATCCGTACCAGGCCTGCTGTTGGCAGCTCCCAGCGTTCCCAGCTGCGCTATCCCAGCCCCCTGCACTCCCAGCTGCGCTGTCCCAGCCCCCTGCATTCCCAGCTGCGCTGTCCCAGCCTCCGCCTCTCCTGCTATATCGACATCAGGCCTGTAAGCAACAGCAGCTAGCATGGCAGCATCGCTGCCAGCCACAAACAGAGATGATGAGGACCAAATCCACTTGCTGTTAACAAAAGAACCTGCAGCAGCTATATTCAGTAAATGGTTGTCAGCCATAGCAAAAAGGGAAGGGCATCGTTCCATTAAAGGACGCTCCCCTAACCAACACGCATACCAAAATGGCGTCGACTCCCCACTGCTCACACTAACTCGAACCGCACTAGAGAAATTATCCAATAGAAGATTAGAATAGTTGTCCGATGTTATTAGATCTCTCCACCATATAGAATCTTTGTTGTTCACCACCGATAAGTCTCCAACCAAAGCCTTGAGTTTGATGTTCCCATACCTTGCCTCCAAAAGATCTCACCAAACCGCTTCGTTATCCGAAAGAATACGCCATTTCCATTTACTAAGCAAAGCCACATTCATAATCTCCATATTTTTAACTCCCAAACCACCTTCATCTCGAGACTTACAAACCGTATCCCAAGACACCCAATTAATACTACGTTTAGAATCTCCACCTCCCCAAAGGAATTTGCGTTGAATCGAACACACCTCGTTCAAAACCTTCTTAGGAGCCTTATAAAAAGATAACGTGTAGATCGGTAGACCATTTATAACCGAATTAATGAGAACAACCCTCCCCGCCATGCTTAGATTAATAGCCTTCCACACCGATAGTTTCTTCTTAAACACCGAAATGAAGTCCTTCCACATTGTTAGTTTCCTCGGGTTGTCTCCCACCCTCACCCCTAGAAATTTAAAGGGCAACGAGCCTACTTTGCAAGAAAGGAAGCAAGCCGCGGCTTCCATGTACCACTCTCCCGCGTTCACTCCATAAAGATTACTCTTATGGAAATTAATCCGCATTCCCGACATCAACTCAAACCCTCTAAAAATAGCTTTCAAGCTCCATAAATTAGCCAAATCACACTCGGCAAAAATCAAAGTATCGTCCGCAAATTGGAGAAGGTCGACCTCCTTTCCATCATACTACCTCCGTTCCTTTTTATAAGAGAAAATTCATTTTTTAGGTTCATTCAATAACTAATGTATTTGGTCTATTTATAGACTAGATACATTGATTATTCAATGAACCTAAAAAGTGAATTGTCTCTTATAAAAAGGAACGGAGGTAGTAATAAGCAAAGCCACGAAACTCTCCTAACTCTTTGGATTTATTCAAAAGCGCCGTAAGAACTTCCATCACCACCACAAACACAAAAGGAGACAAAGGATCTCCTTGACGAAGCCCTTTCTCCACTACAAAGTCTTTGGTGGCACTACCATTAACAAGAACCGACATTGTATTGGTGAAGATGCTACTTTCCATCCAACTCATCCATCTCTTTCCGAACCCCATTCTCATGAAAACATATCTAACAAAATTCCAACTTACTCTATCGTATGCCTTCTCAAAATCAACTTTCAACACCATGCAACTCCGCTTTTCTCTTTTAGCTAAATCTAACACCTCATTAGCTAAAAGAACACCATCTGAAATATTCCTACCCGGTATAAAAGCTGTTTGGTTGCTAGAGACCAATTTACCCACCACTCCTCTAAGTCTAGCCGCCAACAACTTAGCCAAAATCTTATACAAGCTTCCCACCAAGCAAATCGGACGGTATTCCTTCAACGATTGGGAATTGTTAACTTTAGGAATAAGAGTAATAAAAGATGAGGTACACGCCTTTGTTAACTTCCCTTTTTCATGAAAATCTTTTATGCACTTAAAGACATCCTCCTTCACGATCTCCCAATTAAGCTTAAAGAAATCCAACGAATACCCGTCCGGACCGGGACTCTTGTTCCCATCGCAAGACCAAACCGCCTCCTTAATCTCACTATCGGTGAAATCTCTCTCCAACCAAAACTTCTCGCCCTCCTCCAACCTTTTAAAACTAAGGCCTTCCGGAACCGGTCTATCAAAGTCTTCCTCTTTAAAGAAATTATGAAAATAACGGCGAATCTCCTCCTTAACATTATTAACTCCTTCAACCCGACCCCCCTCACATTCTAAAGAAGTAATCGAATTTTTTCTTTGTCTATCTTTTAAAGAATTATGGAAATATCTAGAATTTCTATCTCCTTCTTTCAACCAAAGGTTACGGGACTTTACACGAAGCATGCACTCTTTGACATTCATACCATTCCAAAGATCTGAAGTCGCACATCTTCTATCATGAACCGCTTCTTCAATGTTGCCGCCTACATTGTATTCAATCTCCCTATCCAAGATATTAATACGATCCCTAGCCTCTTCCATCTTTAAATCAACCCATCCAAAGACCTCCTTATTCCAATCCTTAAGAGTCTCTTTAAATCTTCTCAATTTTTCATAAAGAACGAAATCACCCCTTCCCGAAACCACTAATTTCTTCCACTCCACCTCCACTAGCTCTTTAAAACCTTCGTGCTTAGACCATGCTATGTTGAACCTAAACGGTTTAGGGCCCCAATCAAGCTTGCCGACACCTAACCGAATAGGAAAATGATCCGAAAAATCTCTATTATCGATCCGTTGGTCACAAACCTCCCACTCCTCAATAAGCTTTTTAGAAAGGAGAAATCTATCGATTCTACTAAAAGCTTTGCCATTATCTTTAAACCACGTGTATTTTCCTCCGACACAATTCACATCGATCAGCTTCATATGATTCACAAAACACCTAAATTCCTCCATTCCTTTAGTCAACCGAGGGACCCCCTCACCCACCCTTTCTTCCTTTCTCAACACTTCGTTAAAGTCACCCACCACACACCATTCCTCACTCACTCTAGAGCTTCTAAAAGAAGTGAGAGAATTCCACGTTAATAGCCTATCCTCCCTATTACAAGCCGCATAAATATTCACCAAGTTGTACCGAACTCCCTTCCAATCAATGTTAATACCGACATACCCTTTGCCCGTAAAACTATAGTTCAAGGACAATGATCCTTTCCTCCAAAGAATCACCATACCCCCCGACGCTCCGATTGAATTACTGGCGGTCCACTCTACATCCGTGGAACCCCAAAAATCAGCCGCAATAGTCTCTGAAAACATAGAAATCTTTGTCTCCTGAAGAAAACACACATCAATCTTATTCGAATGAATGAGAAATCTGACTCTCTTCCTTTTTGAAGACATACCTCCTCCCCTAATGTTATAAGATAGTAAATTCATGGAACAATAGATAACTTCGCCTTCTCGCCGGAAACCCCTTCTTTATCCCTAAGTTCCATAACATTAACTAGACTAACATCATCAGTGATCTTCCTGGAGCTAACCACACCCAGCCCAGTGATTGAATTCCACACCTTCGAACCAATCTCCGACTGCCCTCGTAATCTCACATTACAGCGAGCAATAACAGAATCAAAAAGGTTATCAGAAGAGTGAAACTCACCCGAAGAGATTGAATCGGTAGAAGGGCAAAATTCTTGATCATTAGATGTCGCCTCCTTCACAAAAGATTTTCTAGGAGCAATACTTGCCAAGACCGATGGAAATACAGTCACTTTCTCCCCCAGCTCAGCTACCTTTTTAAATTTCAAAGGTTTTTTCTTAATATGCCGAGAAAAATTCCTTTTAGTTTTAGGCTTTAATGCTCTGCAGGCCTTATCAAAAGATCCAGGCCCATTACACGCCTGTTGGCCCAAAACACCTACTTCTGCCAAACGCACGTTATGCACTCCACAAACTTCCGGACCACTAGATTTAGTAGGGCCCACACCATGAGAAACACGTCCTTCAGAATCCCCCACAAAACTATCATCATCACCTCTCTCATCTACATTAAATGTTCTAGACAAAACAGCCTCGGGTGTTACGCAATCTCCTCTACTAATAGAGTCAAAAATCACCTTTTTCCCACAGGGTTTAGACTGTTGCTTTTTTAATGAAAAAGAGCTGCTAACACCTGTCAAACTCACAGCAGCGGAAGCACTAGCCTCACACATCCCATCACCGCTTCCATCTATTTTTCAGGTCGTTCTCCTCCTCGTACTCCTCACCGCCCTCCTCCGCCACAACCGTGTCCTCCTCCGACTGGGAAGAACAACCAGATACGAAGTCATCCCTTTCCCTTGAAAAAAACATCTTGCAGGACGAAAGATCACAGTCTTCCATGATGGAGATTGGAAAGACCTTATCATCGATCTTCACATTCACACGCTCTTCCACCATACCAAGGCAGCAGGTCCTAATACAGATGCGAGCAACATCCATTCTGGACTTAAGATTCGTGCCTTCATCACACTTGACAAAGCTCCCAACTAACTCTGCTAACATCTTGAAGAAACTTTCCTCCCAAACATGACAGGGGACACCAATGATTTTCATCCACGCTACTCTCTCCTTATCAACGTCTGACGGATTCCACGGTTTAATGGCGCTGAACCATTCCTGCCACCAATCTTTCCTCTCCTCTATGAACCGAACAATCTCACCCTCTATCAAGTCCTCTAGCAGACACATATTTGGACCTAAGGTAGTTACTCTGATAGAGAAAATACCTTCTTCCAAGAAGGACTTCTTAAGATCAACATCCACCCCCGGATTCCTTATAACTCCTATAAACGCCTTCCTATACTGACCGACAACCTCCAAACAAGAAGAGAATAACACAGTCTTAGGTTCTTCTATGGTTGTTCTGCTAGGAGATTTGTTTTGAAGAACATCAGCAAAAGATCTAAACTTCCTACCTCCGTCCGCCATATTACCACCCCATGGGTTCTTCTTTGCTCCCTCCGCAACACCCTCAGAAACCCCACAGAACTTCCGGTCAGGACCAGACTTCTTAGGGTTAGGTCTGACAAATCTCGGCAGGTTAACGTGGAGTTTCCGACCATCAAGAAAAATGTTGTCCAACTTGACTTCAAGAGATTTCTCATCCGGCACATTAGCAAAACGCACAAAACCATACCTTCTACCATATTTATCAGTCTTAGGAGGTATCACGAACTCGACAATGTCTCCATGTTCTTTGAACTCGTAATACAAGTCATTTGCTCTCCATCTTGCTCCAAACTCAGACACAAAGAAAGAAGATACAGCGACACCCTCCCTCACCTCAAACTTCCCCTTCCCTCCATACGCGACATCCCATTTAGGTTGCGCCTTCCTGCTATAATCTACCTTTCTCCAAGAACCTTTGCCACCGTCACCCATGGTAGCCATACAAGGAAACGCAAAAGATCGCAGAAGTTAGAGAGAAGGGAGAGAACCTCTCTCTTACATAAAATAGAAAAACTAAATATTAAAACTTTTAATTATGATTATATAATCGGTTTTTAAAAAAATTCAGTTTTAATATTTTATATATTTTTTAAAATAAAAAATTTATAATTAAATTAAAATATTTAGATTAATTTTGAATTTTAGATAATAGCCGAATTATAACCGAATTCAAAAATAACTTAATTGATTAATAACAATTTAACTATATCCGAATTATATGAATAGATAACCAATCATTAATAATTAAAACTAGATAATAATCATTTAATTATATCTAAATATTTAAAACGGATTTAGATTTGACTTAACTATCACTACAAAAAAACTCATCTCCAGCGACATATTTAGCGACGTGGAGAAAACGTGGCTAATAAATTCTTGTTGCGACGTGAATACAACGTCGCCACCTATATTTTAATATTAATTTACTTTACAGTATTAAAGTGGTTGGGAGTCAGACATCGGTTTGTGTGAAAAACAGTTGCGACGTGAGTTGCACGTCGCTACATTAATTACATAAATTAATTCATCACACCCCATAACGTTCAAATGAGGGAATATTCAAAATTTTGAAAAATTTTGTGGTGACGTTATTGTCACGTCGCTACATTTATAATTCAAAATGGGGGGAAACATGATTTGACAGAGTGGCAGCGTAACTGACCGTTGATTAATTAAATATTACCGTTTGCTTGTTGCGACGTGTTTAGCACGTGGCAAATAGCGAGGTTTGATGCACGTCGCAACAATGTGTATTAATGCAACCAATTCACTTCACTTCCCCACACCTTCGTTTCAAATCCATTTTCGTTTTCAGCAACTCTACCCCAAAACCAAAACCAGCAACCTTCCTCTCAATTTCATTTTCATTTCATCAACAATTTCGTTTCAGCAATATTTTTTTGACATCTTGGGTAATTAAGAGGTTGCATCAGTATTATGAGCTAATTTTATTCTTGATTCTGTTTTTAATTTTTAATTTTTAATTTTTTTTTTGGTATAGATTTAGATTTGAAGAAGGAGGAGGAGAACAATTTCGTTTCAGCAATATTTTTTTGACATCAAAGGTAATTAAGAGGTTGCATCAGTATTATGAGCTAATTTTATTCTTGATTTTGTTTTTAATTTTTTATTTTATTTTTGGTATAGATTTAGATTTGAAGAAGGAGGAGGAGAGTAAATTGAAGAAGGAGGAGGAGAGTAAATTGAAGAAGGAGGAGTAGATTGAAGAAGAGGTAAGTAAATAAAATAGATTTTTAATGTGATTTATAATGATTTTTGGTATAGATTTATAATGTGATTTTTTTTAGTAGATTTATTAAGATAATATGTATGTGTTTCTATAGATTTTTTAGTAGATTTATTAAGATAATATGTATGTGTTTGTATAGATTTTTTAGTAAATTTATTAAGATATGTATGTGTTTGTATAGATTTATAATGTGTTTTTATATATTGTAAAACTATTAGAAAAAAATTGATATATTAAAATTGTTATATCTTAAAAAATAAAATAGAATATAGTGTGTTTTTAATAGAATAGAATATAATGTGTTTTTAATAGATTTTTGTTTTTTTGTATAGATTATAGTATATTTTAAAAAAATAGAATATGTATTATATTTATATATTTTAAAAAGAATTTTTATATATGTTATGTATATTATATATTTAATAAAAACATTTTTTATTTTTATTTTTTATTTTGTTCTTATATAATAGATTTAAAACTGAATTTGTATATATGTTATAAAAACATAATATGTATGTGTTTGTATATTTCCAAATATAATAGTAATATTTCTTATTTCTTATTTTTTATTTTTATTATTATGTGTGTAACAAAAACATAATATGTTTATTTTTATTAAATAATATTTTCAATATATGTAGTTTAAAATGTGTAGTTAAAAAAAATAATTATTGTATGGTTAAAGATGTTCAATATAACGTGTGTAGTTAAAAATATTAGTAGTATTGTTATTAAATAATATTTTTAAGAATAGTAAATATTAACTAGTATACGTTTAAGAATAATATTATCGGTATTATCGATAATACTAACTCAAAATGACAATGATGGTATAAATTTTATCGGTATTATCGATAATATTATATAAATTTTATTATATATATTTTATTATATATATTTTATTATATATATTTTATTATATATTAATTAATTATTAAAAATATATAAAACAAAACAAATCTAGCGTGAATTAATTTTTTTAAAAAAAAAAGCATTTAATGTAGCGATGTGGTATACACGTCGCTACATTGGTCAACAAACACACTGTCCCACACCTGCCACGCCTGCTGTGTGTGCAGATAGATGTTCCCCATGCAACCCTGTTGCGACGTGTGAGGCACGTCGCTACTTTCTGACGTTGTCTCCACGTCGCTACAAGTTGCCACTTTGGCTCCTGCGACGTGTTCACTCACGTCGCTACTTTTTTGTTGCCACGTGATATTCCATGTTGCGTTGTGCTGATCACGTCGCTGCAGAGGACTTTTTTTGTAGTGTATGGATACATTTTTGGTAGGGGAAGATTGGAGAGTATGATTAAACTTTTAGAAACAAATTTGTCTTCAAGTAGAAACGGTATCTTGACCGTTTTTTATGCATCCCATCGCATCGAAGGATGAAAGCTTTGATCAAAATCATTGGTTTTATTGGACAAGGATATGTGTTTTGGGATTTAGACAAAATTGAAGTTTTCAAATAGCAGAGAAGTGTGTATGGTCGAACGAGACTAAATTTGATAAGATTAGACCATTATTCGAAGATACATGAAAAGTTGCTAGAGATTAGTTTGCATAGCTCTAAAAACGTGGCGAAGTTTTCTACGTGTTGGTGATTTTAGTATCATCAATGTATTTTGGTAGTAATGTGATTTCTTGTAGGGCGATGCAATTATGCGTTAAGCTTGAAACGAGTTAGGGTAGTGCGGAGTGCACGCTCGTAGAGCCAAACGTGCAATTGAATGCGAATAATAGAAACGGGGTTCCAAGGGGCGGAGCCCCTGGCGGGGTGCGGGGCAGCGCCCCGTCGGGGTCCAAGGGGCGGAGCCCCTGGCGGGGTGCGGGGCAGCGCCCTGCCGGGGTCCAAGGGGCAGCGCCCCGTTCGAAAAATTCGTTTGAATAGTTGCACCCTTTCCTAACCGACATAACCGTTTTACCGAACTGGTGTGTCGTTTCCCAACCGACATAACTGTTTTTACCGAACAGGTGTGTCACTTCGGTTTCTATTGTTGATCTCTTATATAAGGAGTCATTTGGTCTCGATTTCAAATACGATACATACTTCCTCTCTACATTCTGATCTGTTATCTATTGTCAGAAACAGATTGTTCTTCGAGAATTATCCCCGCAAAGATTTCGTGAACCCAGACAAGAATAGGGTCGAAATACTTTGTTCGGAAAGTGAACAAACACGATTCTTGAAGATATCCAGAATTATCATACCATATTTCTAACACTACGTACCGTTGTAGACTGTTGGTTATTTCATATTTTATAGCAACTTGCGTATTCACTATAGTATTCTAAACTTCTTGAGTATTTTTAATCAAAAAATTAGGATTGTTTATGTTTTTTTGACGGAAAAAAATTATCAAAAAAGAAATTGTTATACATTCTTGTAGCAATGTGGCATTTTATTATTTATAAATTTTTTATATATAATCTAATTCCTTGTAATTCTAATTTTCTCTCTGTTGTATATGGGTTAAATACCCTTATATATAGTTTTTTGTTTATTACAAAAATTGTTACACAAATAAATTTTATTTGATTATCCTAAAATTTTTATGTTTTTAAATTAATTTTTTTCAAACATGATGACCTCTAATTAATTCTTATATTCGTGGAGCATCTGTAAGATAGTGTACAAGAGGTGCATATGCTTTGGGTGTTGGAAGAGCTCTAATAAACTACTTGAAATTAATGTCATGATCGAAAGAACAGCAAATTTTAAAAGCCAAGTTAATAAGTGTTTACACCCTCTACCTTTATAAATAGATAACCAAAGATTGTACAAAATGTGTGGCAATCATGAACAATACACACTTTAGGTTGTTTTTCATTTTGCTTATTATCCTTTCTTCTAGTAAGTCTTACTTCTCTTTCATAAAATAATTTATATTTTAGTGTGATTCAATGCAATTTTAATTTTTATTTTTTAATTATACTTTTTAATTATTTTTAAAATTAATTATTCATTATTCTTATCAATACTAACATACAAACATTTTAAATGAAGAGGACAACAATGTTTTATGAAACAATAAATTCATCTTAAAAATATGATTTTATTCAAAAATATAAACAAATTTTTAAATGTATATTTTCTTTGTGTTAATCTTAATGTTTAATTGATGGATTAATGCAGAGATGGTGATAGAAACAGAAGGAAGTGAATGCAGTGATGATGAATGCAATTGGATTTGTATTGATATAGGTTTTATAGATGGTAGATGCTCCCCAAGTTCTAATCAATGCCTCTGCGTCATCCACCGTATGATTATTAGATGAACATGCAAATGGACTTGTATTTTGTTTTCTTCTTCTTCGTTTTTCCATTTTGTTTTTATCCCTCGCTTTGTTATGATGTGAAATACATAATCCATAATGATAGTCATTTGTGTGTCTTGTTTTCCTTCAATTAATTTCAATTTTTATTTTGTTGTTTGAGCTTTTGTTACAATTATCAAGTGATATACTTTTTTATTTTGTAATGCTTTTTCATTTTCTTTTATAAGAAAGAAAGATTATTGAACTAATGGAATACAAAGGTACTCAACCAATATTTTTTTTAATAGGCAATGATATAAGACATCGCATTAGGGGTGCAACTCTTACAACCCAAAACACTAATTAGAGTAGGAACTATTTAAAGGTAGCTTATACCAATCATAAAAAATAAATCTAGAGTTGAAATCACTATTACACAACCATCTCTAAAAATAGAACATAATGTTGGATATTACCACTTCAAAGCTAGAAGGAGCATTATAAAAAATAATGGCATTTCTCATTAGCCAAATACACCAAATTAGAGCCAACCAAATAAAATTAAGTTTATCTCTAGTCTTGGCATTTTTCACCTTCTCTTGAATGCAACCAAAACTCTTGAATCCTTCAAAAGAAAACTCCAAGTCATTTCCCAACCAAAGAAAAGTTCTTTCCCAAACCGCTTTCGTAATTAGACATTGAAATAAGAGGTGTTCTGATGTTTCCGGGTGATCAGAGCAAAATAAGCAATCGAGAGAAGTGAAATTAGACAATCACAGCTCCATTTGCATTCCCTCCCAGCACACCAGCAATCATGCCTAAAGCCTCAGCGATAGCATCGTCGTTTCTTCCACCTCTTCCAGCCATTGTTCTGCTAATCCACAAAACAATTCCATTAGAACCAAAAGTATCGACAGTGACAACTCGTACTCGTCGCATACAAAGGGAAAGACAGACACTAAGACTCTGGTCACAAAGACCGACTATGCTCTGATACCACTATTGTAACACCCTTCTAAACCCCGCGGCAATTTAAATAAATATATCAGAGTAAAAACATATACACAAGGGTGCCACAATTATTTAAAATAATTAAATCAACTAAGGTCAAAGTCATGCTTCCTTAGGAAACGGTTCATCAAAACATAATCATGTTTATCACAGCGGAATAAGAAACATCGTCAAATACGACCAAACGGAAAATACAATTCATCATTAAATAAAACAGAGTAATCTCGTAAACTCTAAAACTCTCGTTCCCCAGTGTTACAAGACCAGAGCATGACCGACACGACCCAACACTAACGGATAAACTCTACGAGTCATCCTCACCAAGCACTAATGCCGCTACTCCTCAATCTGAAAATGACAACATGTAAGGGTGAGTCTCATTCTCAATTAGTAAATATTATGCAATTCATAAATAACAAGCATCATAATATACCTTTCACCCAATTATACATATTCAGATTCACATCTATTATTCATCAATTCATACAATAATAGATTACAACACATAACACAGAAATCCATACAATCACGTTATGACAAAATGCATATGACACAACTGACACTATGCATGTGGTACCAATAAACCGTGGAATCAATCCACCTAACCGATCTACGCCTCATCGAGATACAGCCCATCGACACAATTTCCGCACAATGGAAAATATGTCCACCAACGATCCAAACATCACCGGGATCCAACATCAAATGCATATGAATGAATGAAACACACATAACATACTTAGAAGCATCACCAAATCACGATGAACAATTTATCTCAACACCACATCACCGAATAAGTATGTACATGTTTTCAACATCATTCAAATAGTCATGCATTCATCACAATCATAATAATAATCACAACCAATTCATCTTTACATCAAATACATTGTCACACCTATCTCATATGCACATAATGTTCAATTCTCATCAAGTAATTAAATCGAGTTTTAAAGATATAAAGTCGGCTACTGCCCATATTCATCATTCATCATATAAAACATTTAATTACTTGCACAACGCCCATACGTTATTTTAATGTTTTATAAAAATTCACACACAGCAAGGTTCGCTCAGCGACGCCAGGCAGAAGCGAATCCTTCATACCTTCGCTCAGTGGACCTCTAGCGACGTCCAATAGAACGAGCTACGTTGGGACCTCCGCTCAGCGGACCTGCAATTTCAGCAAACCCCAAGTCTGCGACAGACCCTGCGATTTCACACCCTTTTCACCCAAAAACGATTCCAGACATCACATATAGGCATATAATCATCATACATTCAATTATACACCACAAAACATCATTTAAACTCATTATTAACCAAATAGTTCACACAATCATCATCAATTCAATCCAATTATAACAACCTAACCTAACAATCCCAATGTCTAATTGAATCAAACCATACATCAATCTACCTATTACCTAAGACCACATAAGAGATACTAAAAGGAAGAGGCCCCCTTACCTCGATGAATCTCTTGAATGCTCTCCTTCAGGTTTTACGTTCTTGCCTCTTTCTCTTCTCTTGCTCTTTTCACGTGTTCTTCCTTTTTCCCTCAAATGGTTCCTTTTTCTTATTTTATGAAAAATAAAATAAAATAAATTAACCACAATTTAGTAAAAGGCCTAACTAATTAGCACCCCTCTTTTACTAACAGCACACCATAATCCCAATAGTTTTTACTCCATCATTTTCCAATTAAATCCAATTAAAATACTAAAATTCCAATTATTTAATTTAAATCCAAATTAAATTAATAAACTGAAATTATGGGGTGTTACAACTTGCGCATTCACTGTAGTATTTTAAAATAAAATTTCTAGAGTGTTTTTAAAAAAAAACATTGGATTGTTTATGTTATTTGATGGCACAAAATTATATAAAAAAAATGTTTTACATTCTTATAGTAAAGTGGCATTTTATTGTTTATAATTTTTTTTATATTATTTACTTTCTCGTTAATTTCTTATAATTCTAGTTTTCTCTGTATACTGTATATGGGTTTAATATTCTTTACAGTTTGCACATTTACATACAATTTTTTGTTTATTAAAAAAAGGTTTAATACTGCCAATAGGGCGAGATTCGGTTTTTCCCCTATTAATATATTTTTTATCCCCCTCTTATAAAAAACAAATTCCATTTTTGCTATCCCTTATCTCTTGTTTGGCTGATTGGGCATAGGAAATCTGATTACGTGACATCCCACGTGGCTTTTTAAATATTTTTATTTATTTAATTATGGTTTAAAATGCCACGTTGGCATTGGAAAAATTAAATTGTACTTTTCCAAAATTTGACAAAGAGGGAAATCAAACCCATAGATTTTAGGATGCATGAAATGGGCACTTCCACTAGGCCAACTCGTCTATTGTAATATATTATGGAACTGAAACAATCTTATTAAATTCCTTGGAAAACAAATTTGGCATATATTCTGGTACCAACGCGTTTTATATGTATAGTATATAATTATAAGCTAATATCTTTTATAAACTAATAATTAATATAATTATAAACTAACCGTAGTATATTAACGTTCCTTAATCCGAACAATGGTGACATTTTGTGGAATTGGGAACCCATCTTCGGTGATGAGGTTTTGATTCATTTGGTCCCGAATGCCAATTTAATCAACTTGTCCGTAACGAGCAAGGCAATTGGTGACGAACTTAGGGATTTAATTGTGCTTCTTCAAGGAGTTGTGTTAGACATAACGGCTAAGGATGAATTCCATTGGAATCTTACCTCTAATGGAGCTTTCACGGTGTCTAGTGTCTCGCACTTGATATCTAGTGCAAAAGAGATAGCTTGGCCAAACTTCACCATCAAGTTGTTGGATGTCATTTGGAAGACAACCATTCCGGCAAAGATCAAGATTTTTTCTTGGAGATTCCTCATCAAAAGACTACCGCTAAAAGATCAACTTGTTAATAGAGGTGTGTCTAACTTACCTTCCATTGATTGCCCTTTTTGTTCTAATTATCCGGAATCTTTGGATCATCTTTTCTATCAATGCCATGTAACAAAGGAGGTTTGGAATAAAATTTATTTGTGGTTGGGTAATGATGCAAATTTTTCTCAAGAGGAATTCAAGAACTTCGGGAGTATTCAAGAAAAGGTGACAGACAACAACATCAAAGCTATTATAAACACAATATGGATAGCTTTAATTTTTAATTGGTGTACTTGGAACATGAGAAACACAATCGTTTTTGATAGCGGTTCTTTTAGTCATGATGAGGTGATATCAAATATTATGTATTTCTCTTGGAGATGGATTAGTAGGAGGGAACCTTCGCGTATGATCGATTTTTATGTTTGATATAAATTACCATTACTTTGTAACATTACTACCTAGTGTGTTCTCGTTGTAAGGGTTGCACCCCTAGTGCGATTTTTTATATTCAATTGCTTATTAAAAAAATAAAGTTTCTACTATATATATTAACAGCATATTTTGTTTATAAATTTTAACAGTATATATATTAACAGTATATTAAAAAAATTGAGCAATAAATATAATAAAGTATATATATTAACATTTTTAAAAGTATATATATATATATATATATATATATATATATATATTTATATTTAAAATTATAATTTATTTATATGTTTTGTATAGTATATAATAAACGTTAGTTTATATAATATATACAGTTTAATTAAACACTATACTAATTAATATAAAATAATAAACGTATATATATATATATATATATATATATATATATATATATATATATATATATATATATATATTAGTAATGTAATAATTAAAAAAATAAAATGTTATATATAATCAACACTTTATAAAATAATAAACGTATATAAAAAAATAAATGTAATTTTGAACAATAATTAATAAACATATATATAACAAACACTATACTAAAAATGTAGTTATAAAAAAAATTTAAAAGTATATATATTAATGTTTTTAAAAGTATATATATATATATATATATATATATATATATATATATATATATAAAATAATAGGCTAAATTACAGTTTTGGTCCCCCTGTTTTAGGTTTTTCACGATTTTGGTCCCCCTATTTGCTTTTTAAACAGTTTTGGTCCTCCATCCCAATTTTGTCCATAAACAGTGCATGAACAGTACATGTCCGTACATGAACAGTACATATCCGTACATGAACAGTACATGTCCGTACATGAACAATGCATGAACAGTTGCATCAAAATTGGGTTGGGGGACCAAAATTGTTTAAAAAGAAAATAGGGGGACCAAAATCGTGGAAAACGCAAAACAGAGGGACCAAAACTATAATTTAGCCTAAATAATAAAACGTTAATAAATAAAGTACGTAAAAAGTATTTAGTTTCAACGAAAAGTTGTAGCTGAGTTGGTGAAAATGTTGCTTGTTATGATAAAAGTATGAGGTTCAAATTGATTTTTGCTTATTAAACATAGTATACAATAAGTAAGCAAGTCCAGTCAGCCAAACAAGGAACGGGGGACGCAGAAAAATATAATCTTTGTTTTATAGGAGCGGATTATAAAAAAAAAAAAATTCAGGGAGACAAAACCGAATCTCGTCCTAATGGCAGGGGGTATCGTATATTTAACCTTTAAAAAAAATCTTTACAAAAAAATTTTATTTTATTATCCAATAATTTTTAGGTTTTTAAATTGGTTTTCAAGCATGATTATCTCTAATTAATTCTTATATTCATGGAGCATCTCTAAGATAGTATAGAAGAAGTGCATATGTTTTGCGTGCTGGAAGAGTTCTAATAAATTACTTGTAACTAATGTCAAAACCGAAAGAACACCACTGCAAAATGAAATTAAAAGCCAAGTTAGTAAGTGTTTACACCCTCCACTTTTATAAATAGATAATTGAAGATCGTACAAAATGTGTGGCAATCATGAATAATCCACAATTTAGATTGATTTTCATTTTGCTTATTCTTCTTTCTTCTCGTAAGTCTTACTCATTCTTTATAAAAATAATTTATATTTTAGCGTGATTCATTTCAATTTTAATTTTAATTTTTTTATTATACTTTCTTATTATTTTTTAAATTAATTATTCATTAGACATACAAACATTTTAAAAGAAGGGGACAAAAGTGTTTTATGAAACAATAAATTTATCTTAAAAATATAATTTTATTCAACAATATAAACAAGAGGTTTATATATATATATATATATATATATATATATATATATATATATATATATATATATATATATATATATATATATATATATATATATATTTATATATATATATATATATATATTCTTTGTGTTAATCTTAATGTTTAATTGATGGATGAATGCAGAAATGGTGATAGAAACATAAGGAAGTGAATTCAGTGATGATGAATGCAAACAGATTTGTATTGATAGAGGTTTTTTAGATGGTAGATCCTCCCCACATTCTGATCATTGCCTCTGCCTCATGCGTTTTATTATTAGATGAACATGCAAATGGACTTGTATTTTGTTTTTTTTCTTCGTCTTTCCATTTTGTTTTTTTCCCTAGCTTTGTTATTATGTGGAATACATAACCCATAATTATAATCACTTGTGTGTCTTGTTTTACTTCAATTAATTTCAATTTCTATTTAGTTGCTTAAGCTTTTGTTACAATTATCAAGTGATATACTTTTTATTTTGTAATGTATTGAAGAGTAATTCAATATTCAGAAGTTGTGATGTGGGCTGATCTTCTGATGGTTACTCAGAAGATGTCGTTAACCAGAAGATGTTGTCTGGGTCCCATTAGCTTAGCTGTTTAGTTGTAAGGGTACTTTAGTATTTTGTAGTACTGTTTGTACCTTAGACTTATTCACTAAGTTTACTGATTTAGGGCTTATGTGGCAAGATTCTTTTTTTATAAATAGCCTTGTAGTAGCTATCATTTATTAACAACGCAAGTAGAATACAACAATTATTCTCTCATCTCTTTTGCGCCGTTATTCTATTATTCTCTTTGTCACCATCTTTATTCATTGTGCACCAACAATTGGTATCAGAGCTCCGGTTCCAAACACAGGGAAACACGAGTGAACGTGAGTTTGTGTGACTGTGTGATTGATTTTGTTTCTGGGAAACAAAGTTGTGTTGAATCACATTTTTCTTGATTGTTTGTGGGTTGGGAAACACTGTGTGAGTGTGAGTGAAATCTGTTTTTGTCTGCACAAGTTTAAAGATGAGTGGAAGCAACTTGAATACCAAACTTCTAGTTCTTGATGGTAAAAACTGGAATAGATGGATGATTCAAATGCGTGTATTATTTGGTGCTCAAGATGTTCTAGATCTTGTCACTGGAGGATATATTCCAGTTGCAGCGGATGCAACGGAAGAACAAAGAGAAGCGCAGAGAGAGACGAAGAAGAGAGACCAAAAGGCGTTGTTCTTCATCCATCAGTGTGTGGATGTGAATGTGTTTGAGAAGATTGCTGATTCTATGACGTCAAAGGAGGCGTGGGATATACTGGTCAGATGTTACGGTGGTGACGTATCAGTGAAGAAGGTGAAGCTTCAATCCCTGAGAAAGCAATATGAGAATCTCAACATGAAGAACAATGAGAAAGTCTCTGAGTATATCTCTAGAGTGATTGTGATCACTAATGAGATGAAGGCTTGTGGAGAAACTCTTTCTGAACAAGTAATCATAGAGAAGATATTGAGGTCACTTACTCCTCAATTTGGAAACCATGAGAATAGAAGAGTTGCAAAGCAGTTTAGAAGCACAAGAGTTGCGTCTGACTGAGAGAACTTCTGAGAGAGAAGTTGAGCAAGCTCTGAAGGCTTCTTTTGTCAAGAAGGACCAGAAGCTGAAAAAACATGGTAGGTCGCAGAAGTCAGAAGTCTTCTATTCTGATGAGGAGAAACATCAGAAGTGAAAGGAGAAGTATGACAAGAGAATGGTTCAGTGTTACTGTTGTAATAGGTTTGGCCACTTTGCTAGAGATTGTTGGTCAAACAAAGAAGAAGCAAAAATAGCCAGAGGAGATTCTGATGATGAACCTGTGCTATTACTGGCTTATGAATCTGATGAGGAACCTGTGAGTTTGTCATTTTCTGATGCTGAAGGGGCAGAAGATAACTCTGAATATTCTGAAGGAGTATTTTTATATGATTCAGGATCAGAAGATGACTTTGAAGATTCTGAAGAAGAATCAGAATCTAAGGTTTCTGAAGATGAGTCACAGTTAGAAGATGACTCTGAAGCTGAAGACAAGTCAGAATCCGAAGGTGATTCTGAGTCTGAAGGAGAATCAGAAGATGAGTCAGAATCTGAAAAAGATTCTGCTTCTGATGATGAGTCAGAACTTGAAAGTTCTGAAGAAGAGTTAGAGTCAGAAGATGAAGAATCTTCTGGAGACTCTGAAGATGAGTCAGATGGTGAATCTGATTCTAATCCAGATTTTGATGATGATCAGGAATCTGGTGGTGGTCATGCTTCTGGAAGGGAAAACTCTGAAGACATAGGTTCTGGAGGACAAGCTTCTAAAGATGATCATGTTTCTGGTGTTAATCATGACGTTGAAGGTGGAACTTCTGAAGGCGGAGCTTCTGAAGGTAGTCCAGCTTCTGACGGTGGTCATGATTCTGAAAGAAAAGATTATGAAGTTGGAACTTCTGAAGGCAGAGCTTCTGAAGGCGATCCAACTTCTAAAGGTGGAACTTCTGAAGAAAATCCAGAAGGAGATATGGTTCTAGAATCAGAAGGAGATTCTGAACTATTGGGTATTGAAGAAGCACTCGAGAAGAAAGGCTGGCTGAATGCCATAAAAGAAGAACTTGAGGCTTTAGAAGGAAACAAGATTTGGAAGTTAACTAAGCTTCCAAAGGAGAAGAAAACCATCAGCGGCAGATGGGTTTTCAAGGAGAAATCTGCATTTCTAAATGGAGTATCAGAAGTTGCACATTGTAGCAACCAGAAGAAACTTGCAGATGTTCTGATGAAGGATGTCAAGACTGAACACCTTATCCGTTTGAGGGATGGAGTTGGTGTTGTAGATTTTGGCTAGCTGAATATGAATTAAGGGATGGTATTGAAGAGTAATTCAATATTCAGAAGTTGTGATGTGGGCTGATCTTCTGATGGTTACTCAGAAGATGTCGTTAACCAGAAGATGCTGTCTGGGTCCCATTAGCTTAGCTGTTTAGTAGTAAGGGTACTTTAGTATTTTGTAGTACTGTTTGTACCTTAGACTTGTTCACTAAGTTTACTGTTTTAGGGCTTATGTGGCAAGATTCTTTTTTTATAAATAGCCTTGTAGTAGCTATCATTTATTAACAACGCAAGTAGAATACAACAATTATTCTCTCATCTCTTTTGCGCCGTTATTCTATTATTCTCTTTGTCACCATCTTTATTCATTGTGCACCAACATAATGTATTTTCATTTTTTTCATAAGCAAGAAAGAATATTGAATTTATGGAATACAAAGGTACTTAACCCATATATAATACAACTAGATTATACCATATTTAGATGTAGATTTAACATGGTCAATAAAAACATGATCCCGGATTTAAACACCAATCCGACCACCTATGACATGACACCCTGGACTTTTGTTCTAGACTATGAACCACTACCATGACAACACTTTATTCTAACCAAAAATCTCCTTCAAACCTATAATCACTCCATTTAATTAAATATTTTTCCTACAAAGTCAAATGTTCCAACAAACAGTTATCCAAAACGAAGAATGAGACTTCTTCTTGAATCTAACTTTAAGCATTGAACAAAACAGACTCATATGAAGGGCAACCGAATCACTTTCCTCCAACTCATCAATGTCAATTCAGCCAGTGACATTTTACCAAACCTTCTGCACAATCAAGAAACATGTGTTCCACATTTTTCCTCTACAACAAAACACAAAGGGCAAACCAAGTTTGAATATTAGGGTTTATTAGCCTATTTAGTGTACAAGTTAGTTGCATATAAATAGACATAATTTGTAATTCAATATGTAAAATTCAATTCAATAATATCAATCCTTATTTTTCTTATTTTCCCTATTATTCTCTCCTCACTAAAAATGTCTCACACACTAACAATTTGATATTTAAAGCTCCAATTAGATTCTTGATCGTTTTTTCTAGAATCACACATCAGATATCGTGTTTCTGGGATCGTGGATTATTGTTAATCAATCGTTTCATAACAAAAATTTACCAAACTCCCATCCAACTCTTGACAACAAGAATTGGCTTCGATGAAGAAAACATATACAATCTCTATTTGGCTTTCATGAAACCCTAGAAGTTGTTACTAATGGTGTTTTTGTGCTTGTGAACATGCAAGAGATGCATGAAGTTGTTACTAATGATGCCAAGAAAAACGATTGCTAGTCAGCGTTTTACATCCAATTGGGGCTTGACGTGGCGATTTTCGATAGAATTACACATCACTACGCCAAAAACGATTATAGACAGCGCCACTTAGATAGCGCTTTTATAAAAAAGCGCTGCCATAAGTAAAATAAAAAATAAAACACGGAAATTGTATTAAAAGATGAGTTGAAGCGCTGGCATAGGGACGACCTTAGACAGCGCTTCTTAAAAAGCGCTGGTATAGGTTAACATTAGAAAGCGCTTTAAAAAGCGCTGGTATAGGACAATATTAGCCAGCGTTTTTTCATAAAGGGCTGTAGAAAGTCAAATAAATTTAAAAAAAAATAATTAAAAGCGCTGGTATAGTTATGTATAAGAAAGCGCTTTAGAGAAGCGTTGGCTTAGGTTCCAATTAGAAAGCGCTTTCAATAAAAGCGCTGGCTTAGTATAATTAAAATTGAAATTGATAAACATAATCTCACAAACGTAAAACCCTCCCAATCTAAAAACCCTATCGTTCTTCTTCTTCTCCCAAACCAAAAATCTATTGAATCCACGAACAAACTCTCTCAATCCACAAACAAACCTTCTGAATTCGAAGAACCCTAATTGAACCCCTTGTGAATCCCTTCTTCGCTTACGAAATTCCCTCTTCGCTCACGAAATTTCCTCTTTCGTCTCTCACGAAAATCTCACGAAATTCCCTTCAGCCACCGTAACAAATTCGCTTCTTCTGGGTGTATATCTTCTTCTGCCGCCGTAACACAATCGGTGGAAGCCTCCGACTACGTTCACAGCTGCTCCCTTAAATCCCTCAGTTTTCACAGCCGCTTGTACTCCCTCCCTTTACAGCCGCATAAACTCCTTCCGACTACGTTCATTTTATTCGGCTGCTCCGTTGACACGCCCTCTGCCAGATCCTCCCTCAGCCGTTCGTTTCTTCTCAACGTTTGGCCGTCGTTTCGGTAAGTCTCGACATCCTTTATATGCTATACATTCTTGCTGTAATTACCATAGGACAAACTTAAATTCTTAGATTATATTTTCTTCTAGTTTGAGAAGTTTCTTTCCTTTGAAGAGTAATGTTATCCTTTTTAGTTCAATTCTGTTTTATTCTTCTCTCTGCTTAAGTTTTACTACTCTGTACTTTAGTTTCCCTAACGATTACATATGATGATCTCTAATTTTGTGTATTAGTCTGTTTTTGAGTATTTATGCTTACTTTGTGCACTGGATTTAGTCTTTGCAATAGTAGTTAGAAAGTCAAAACTCACCCATGGCCTCCCAGCTGTATTTAGGTGTTAGAAATTCTGTTACAGTTAGGTTAGTATAGTGTTAGGAAGTCAGTAGTTTGGTTTTTTCTGTTTATGGCCGTTAGAGAAACAGTTAGGGGTTTGTATTCCTGTTTGACAGTTAGGTTAATTGTCAGTTGGAGGGTTAATGGCAACAATTAGAGTAAAGGTTAATTGACTAAGAGGTTTATGACAGTTAGTTTGTGGTTAAACTGGATTTCGGTTGGGATATGTTAACTGTCAGTGCAGTTAACAGTTAGAAATTGGTTAATTTGGGAGTTGGAGACTGAAGTAGAGATTCAATTGAAATTAGGCTAGTAGAATGAAATGAGGTTAGGGTATGATTGGAAGTTATATTATTGTGAAGCTGGTTCAATGGTCTTAGTGAGGTCAAAGAAATTGTTGTAACAGTTTCTTTGAAGGATTATAATTTTGATTGGGAATTGAAAATGAATTTCATTTTCATAAGTTTATCAATATTAATATAGTTGTAATGGTGAACGCGGGTAAGGCTCAAAGAGATTTAATACAGGAGCATTATCTTAAGAATTATACTTTTACTTGATTTGTAATATGTCTGTGTCTGTGGCCATCTCATGTTAAATACTACTACCTCCGTTCCTTTTTATAAGAGACAATTCATTTTTTAGATTCATTGAGTAATTAATGTATATAGTCTATAAACAGACCAAATACATTGGTTATTCAATGAATCTAAAAACTCACTTGTCTCTTATAAAAAGGAACGGAGGTAGTATTACATTTGCTTGCACTTATGATGCAATATATATGATTGTTGTATTTTCAAAATTGTCTATGAAAAATCAATGTTAGGAATCTAGAGCTCATATTGCTCTCAATAGAATTTTATCGGCCTAATTTTTTGTGAAAATATTGTAATATCTGTCTAATATATATCAAATTGCATAATGTCTGCTTTACTTTTAATACTACCAATTATCATGTATTGTTTCATTTTTCCTAGCTAATACCATTGTAAGCTAAGTTTGTAAGTTGATAGACATCTAAAAGCCGTGCAATTTCAGCGCAAACGGCTATATGCTACACCACTATAACATTTTTGGGATTCAACGTGATCTGAAATTAACAACATAAGACACTGCACTTTTTAATGGTTGAACTATTTTGGCCCTGACTCTAGTGAGTCAAGATGAGTGTGCTGGGTTAAATTGAAAGTTCTGTTTACTTCACCTACATAATTTTTTAGAGACTTGGATTCAAGGATAGTGAACACATTTCAATTCCTCACTTTTAATCTAAAATATTTATACCATAGTAATTTTAAGAGAATGTACCATTTGTTTTGAAAGAGATAGAAAAACAGATTCCTTAAAGTATTTTTTATTATGTATTGATATATTTTCATCTTTACTATAAATTGCAAAGTAGAATGTAGTGAATATACCTTCAAATATGATTTTATATAGTTGAAAAGTAGAATGTGGTGAATATATCTTCAAATATAAGTTTATGTAAATTTAGGAGATAATTTTCTAATCATGTTGTGAATTTTTTATCAAGTTTTTTTTCTCCATTCAATGATTCAAATCAACTTTTTGGACATAATTCGAATCATGTTGCTTTTTCTATCTTATGTTACTTGTTGTAAGTGTATGTTATAAAAAAAGTATGCACTAATATTTAGGTCAATTTTATTTAAATTTATATTTGTATCTCTCTATAACATGACATTTTCTGTTAGCAATATGGAAGGTTCAAATTTAATTGATTAGAGTACATCTATAAATGCCCTTAATCTATTTTTCTACCAATGATGCAAATATAAACCAATAATAGTGACACCATTAGAGGCCACTTAAAAGAAAAATATCTAGAATTAGTCACAAACTTTACCCTAAACATAAAAACATTCACACAAAAAACACACCCTATATGATTAGACCAGGTGTTTAATTTGAGCAACTATATAGGCTACAATAAGTGTATGGCCCATGTGAAAAGAAACTATATAGGACAAGTGAATTAAAAATTGAGATTTAATACTCTTTTTGTGGATGTATTAATCTCACAATTTATTTTGGTCCACTAATTATGTGAGTACTAATTATGCATGCATACAAATATGCACGTGTTTATAGAAATTGCATGTGTTTATGCACGTACTAATTAGTGTTTTTGTTTACCTTAATTAGTGATAATTCCATGGATAAAAAATGGATGAATGTCGATCGAAGGTCAAAAGAGTACGAGAATGGGGTATTGGAATTTGTTAAGTTTGCTGTTGAACACGTCAAAGACATCGGTCGAATGAAATGTCCTTGTTTGGGTTGTTATTATGGGGGTCGGGTTGACGCAGCTGGATTGAAACCGCATTTACTGACGCATGGGATTGATCGAAGTTATAAGTGTTGGATATATCATGGTGAGAAAATTAACGAGAATGTTGAACCGGGGAAGAAAAGTAACACGACGACCTATGCTCCAGACGACAATGACACGGATACATACGATTGTGATCGAGTCGAAGAGATTGCAGAAGCACTCGAAGAAGATCTTAAGGTCTGTCCCAAAATGTTTGAGAGGTTGGTAAGTGATGCAGAGAAACCGCTGTATAAAGGTTGCAGTAAATTCACAAGACTGTCTGCGGTATTAAAGTTGTACAACTTAAAAGCGGGCAATGGATGGTCGGATAAAAGTTTCACAGAGTTATTAGCCCTCATGAGAGATATGCTTCCGGAGGATAATGTTCTTCCTAATCGAACATTAAAAATGTTGTGCTCTATTGGCATGAGCTATGATAAGATACATGCTTGTCCAAACGATTGCATTTCGTTTCGAAACGAATATGCATCGTTAAATGAGTGCCCTAAATGCGGTTTATCTCGATATAAAAAAAATTGTCTCCAGCAAAAGTCTTATGCTATTTTCCTATAATTCCGAGATTTAGGCGCATGTTTCGTAGTGAAACCGATGCAAGACATTTGACTTGGCATGCAGATGAAAGAATTATTGATGGAAAGTATCGACATCCGGCAGATTCACCACAGTGGTCGAAAATTGATGATGATTATCGTGATTTTGGAGCAGACGCAAGAAACCTTCGATTGGCATTATCTACTGATGGAATGAACCCACATGGTCTTCAAATTATCTCACATACCACATGGCCTGTGATTCTTATGATTTATAACCTACCCCCATGGCTATGTATGAAGCGTAAGTACATGATGTTATCTATGTTAATTTCTGGGCCTAAACAACCAGGGAATGACATAGATGTATACTTGACACCTTTGATCGAAGATTTAAAGATTTTGTGGGATAACGGTGTGGAGGTTTATGATGGATATAGGAAAGAAAGTTTCAATTTGAGGGCGATGTTATTTGGCACAATTAATGATTTCCCAGCATACGGAAATCTATCAGGGTACAGCATTAAAGCTCAAAAAGCGTGTCCTGTTTGTGAAGATGAAACTGATACGACGCGATTGGACCTTTGTCAGAAGAATGTGTTTCTCGGTCATCGTAGATTCTTACATTCTAAACATCACTACCGTGGGTGGAGACAAGCATTCAATGGAAAGGCAGAACAACGTAGAGCTCCACCTATATTGACAGGTGATCAAATTTTTGAAAAGGTGAAAGATGTGAGTACTCAGTTTGGCAAGCCTTTTGCAAATAAGGTTGTCAGAGGTGGGTGGAAGAAGAGGTCGATTTTTTTTGAATTGCCATATTGGAAGTCTTTGTATGTGAGACATTTTCTCGATGTTATGCATATTGAAAAAAATGTATTCGAAAGTGTTATTGGTACGTTACTCAATATAAAAGGAAAGTCTAAGGATGGTGTTAATGCAAGGGAGGACATGTTAAATATGGGAATAAGAACTGAATTGAGACCAGTGAAGAAAGGAAAACGAACATATCTACCACCTGCTGCTTTTACTCTATCTAGAAAGGAGAAAAAAATATTGTGCAAGTTTCTAAGTGAAGTAAAAGTTCCAGAAGGATACTCTTCAGATATTAGAAGACTCGTGTCTATGAAAGACCTCAAGTTGAAGAGTTTAAAGACACATGATTGTCATGTTATAATGGAGCATTTTCTACCAATAGGTATACGTTCCATTTTGCCAGAAAAAGTAAGAAGCGCCATCACTAAATTGTGTTTTTTCTTTAGGTCAATCTGTAGTAAGGTGATCGATCCTGAGGTCTTACCAGCACTGCAAAAAGAAATAGTTATTACCTTGTGTGAGCTTGAGATGTACTTTCCTCCCTCTTTTTTTGACATAATGGTACATCTAGTTGTTCATCTTGTGAAAGAGACACAGTTGTGTGGACCAGCTTATATGAGATGGATGTACCCTGTTGAACGTTATATGAAAATATTAAAAGGCTACGTGAAAAACCGGAGTCGCCCAGAGGGTTGTATTGTTGAACGATACATTGTTGAATAAGCAGTTGAGTTTTGTACTGAATATTTGTCCAATGTTCAATCCGTTGGGCTCCCCAAAACTCAAATTTTTGAAAGAAAGGAAGGTAAAAAATTAATTGGAAATAAAATTGTGACAGTATCAAGGGTTGAACGGGAGCAAGTGCATTTGTATGTTCTGCACAATGACAGTGAGGTTGAGCCATATGTTGAAATGCACAAGGTTGTACTCCGAGGGCTAAATCAAAACATAAATGAAAATTGGATAGTACGAGAGCACAATCAAAGTTTTATACAATGGTTTAAGGATCATATTTATTCAAAGCGCTCTTCAGATCCCGCTTCAATAACAGAAAGGTTGAGATGTTTGGCATATGGTCCAAGTTTGCATGTGTTTTCTCACAGCGCATACACAATAAATGGATACACATTTTATACCAAAGAACAAGATGATAAAAGTACTATGCAAAATAGTGGTGTCACCGTGCTAGCTGAAGCAATGCACATATCAAGTATGAAGGACTTAAACCCCAAATATGCAAATCTGTCATATTTTGGGGTTATTGAGCACATTTGGGTGTTTGATTACGAGAAGTTTAAGATTCCTATCTTTGGTTGCAAGTGGGTAAATAGTAGTGGCATACGAATGGATAAGTCAGGATTTCTGCAAGTTGATCTTAATAGGGTGGGGTACAAAGACGAGCCTTTTATTCTAGCATCTCAAGCTAAACAAGTGTTTTATGTCACTGACCCGATGAGTACGAAATGGTCTATATTGCTTTTATCTAACAAAGTGGTTGATGATACCGGTGTAGATCAAGGTGATATTGATGATGAGAATCAGTCAAGTGTTAGACAGAATGATCAAGATGAGAATAGTATAACGGATGAGTCATATATCAGAAAGGATCATGATGAGGGAATTTGGATCAATTCTGACGTCCGCATTGCTAAGAAACAAGTAATTCGTATTTCAACCAAGAAAAGAAAGAGATGTTAGTGAAAGAAGTAATATCATAAAATATTATATATTATGTCATTGTCAATAAATTTATGTGCGTATTTGGTTCGTGTGAGTGATATTTAGTACCTATTTTTTGTTTTATTTTCATTGTTCATCGTGTTATCCTGTGATTACTATATGATAATATTTGATAATGTAACTATGTGAGTGTTACTAGTATGTCTGAATGTGTTAATCAATAAATTATTGTGTATAGTGTAATCTTATGATGTAATAAGTTTATGTTTTATATTGATACAAGAATTTTATGAGTGTCATTGATTATGTTTTTCTTATTATAGGTTAATTAGATGGCTAGTAACGAGGATCAACGACATGATGATGATATTGATGATGGAGATCATGAGGACATTGTTGATCAGGAAGCGGAAATTAGAAGAGGAATAACACTTATGAAGAAAGTCATTCAGAAAAGAGACCAATGCATACTATTAGATGCGCATTGGAGCGAAAGTGGCCTACTAATTGAGCCTAACGGTTCAAAGATTACAAGTTTTATTGGTGCACTCGTAAGGAATGCAAGTCCAATTACTTGTGATGAATGGAGAGATAGAAATTTGAAAGAAGCTAAAGACAAACTTTGGATGGAGATACAGGTACCATATGTGATGTTATTTGTTTTTAATGACGATTACATCTTTAAATTACTTGTACTAACACACTGTGTATGTTTTTCGTAGAGGAGTTTCAACAACATGGAGGATAATAGAAGAAAACTTTGTCTCAAGTTGGCCGGAAGACTACTAAGAGGGTTTAGGACTTTTTTAACTAGGAGATATCTTAGGGATGCGAATAAAAATTTTGTTGATGCAGAGTATCTAAAAAGATATAAAAGTTTGATTTCACCTGAAGAATGGGTAACGTTTAAAGAAAAACGAAAAAACCCAAAATTTCGGAGTAGAAGTGAAACAAATCGGCAAAGAGCATCAGGTCCCCCATATCCATACAGAAAAGGGCATATGGGATATGGACGCTTGGAACAGTCTATTGTAAGTATCTATAAATTTCAATGTTATACCTGTTCATCGTGAGTTATATTTGATCATATTATTTGGCTTAATGTGTAGTTAACAAGGGAGAGTAGTTCTGAAACATCTGTTCCACCACATGTTTTGTGGAAGGAAGCCCGCGTGGGAAAGGATGGAGTTGTCAAAGAAGATGTTCAAAAAGTTTTTGAAAAATGCGTAAGTATAGCATTATTTCTTTAATTAAATCAAAAGTTTAGTAAAATATTAATAAGACAAATTTTGAATATTCATATGAATTTCAGGAGACTCTATCTCAGTCTATATCTCCAGATGAAGGCAATGATTGCAGGAGCATACTTAGCCGCGCATTAAATGTTCCTGAATATTCTGGTCGGGTGAGGGGTAAGGGATTTGGAATCACTCCAACATCCTTGAAGATGAAAAAACAGAAGGCTCCTAGTAATAGAGAACTGCAGGAAACCTTGTATGCACTACAAGCTGAAGTCCGCGAATTGAAAAGGGAAAAAGAATTAAGAGAGCAAGCTTCATGTTGTAATGCTACTAGTGACAAAGGTAGTATCGGTTGTAATTTTCGAACCGAATCTTCCAGAGGTAATTATATATATTATTATGAAATTAAAGTAGCTTAATTTATTTAATTGAAATATATACACAATAACAATTTGAAATTTATTATTGGTTTTAGGGCATTTCACCTTGCCAACTCTACATATCGTCACCAACTTATCGGATGGTTGGCAAGGGAAAAGTGCATTATACTTTGGGAGAATTACTTCACACTAGACCGCTCCCTACTGGCTGTTTAAAAGTATCAGTTGACATTGCTGTAGAGAAGGATGCGTTATTACCGCATCCTGACGATGTTTCGGATGCCACATTGGTGGGAGATGCAATAGGTTCGTTTGTTGCATGGCCGTCAAGCCTTATTAGTGTAGATGATGAGGTATGCTTAAAACCATATATATATATATATATATATATATATATATATATATATATATATATATATATATATATATATATATATATGAATCTTTGAGTATCTATTGTTTTAACGCGCATTTTACGCACATTTGTTTTTACATGGTTATGTTAATAAGACTCCAACAAAATCCAAAGCAAAAGACAAGGAGCCTCCGCGGAAAATCGAGTCAGTTGCATCAATAAAACAGGTACATCACAATTATATGATATTTATGCATGAAAAATGTTAATTCGTGATCTTATATTTCACCTAACTAATTATATGATCTTTAATTAGATGCATGCTAAAGAGATTGAAGATGTCAGTAAGGGTAAGAAGCCTGAAAAGGTTGTTGCTAAGACCGCGGCTAAGAAAAAACCTAATCCCAGTAAGTTTAGGTCGTGCCTTTTAACTTCTTTAGAACTCTCTGATATTCCGCAAGGAAACACCCGTCTTGTACCTATGGAGGAAGATGTATTTGGTATTGAGCATCAAGAAACAATTGGTATGGAGGATTTTGAACAAATTTTTGAACATACGCAATTAGGCCTCGGTGTTATTGATACATACATAAGGTATATCCGATCTAATTTGTTTAATTAAATGAACAACTCATTTACTCATTTCAAATGTTAATGAGGTCTTTTATTTAAGGTTTTTGTATGAAAAATTGATGCACCCGACTGGATTGAGATTGAGGCAAAGATTCGCTTTTTTAGCTCCCTTCATTACCAACTTAGGGTTAATCATATCTAAACCGGATGAAGTCATGGCGTATGTACTCAACCGTTTTATGGCCAGCATAAATTCAGAAAAGTTGTTCTTTTTACCGTTTAATACCGGCAACGGGTTAGACTTTAATTCTAAATTCATCTATTATAATAATTTTTCATATTTTTACATTGTGTAGAAAGTTTTCATCTCACATTTGTTTTGCCTTACAGTGGGCATTGGTTGTTGGTCGCGATTAATCCTATCAGTGAAGTTGTATATTTTCTGGATTCCTTACACAATCCAGTTAGTACATACGAAGCTATGAAGAATTTGGTTGATACGTAAGTGAGATTGTTCTAAATATTCGTGTGTATAATTATTTATTTATGGGAATTGTTTTAAATTATGCGTTTATGTTTTATTAGCGTTATACAAGTTTTTCGAGCACAAAGAGGAAGTCAAGTACCAAAGAGTAAAGCCAACAACATCACATGGATTCAAGTGGAGGTATATTAATTATGTTTCACAATTTTGATTATATAAATAGTGATGATATATACGTGATAAAACTTAGGCCTTATCCATATTTTCTTTCCATGTGTAGTGTCCTGGGCAGCGTAATGAAGTAGATTGCGGTTTTTACATGTTGCAGTTTATGAAAGAAATTCTTCTTTCGAATCAAATAGAGATTCCGTCCAAGGTATGGATTTCTAACTTAAGAGTTATTTTAATATTTAACACATATTTCTCATATAATTAAATAGTTTTAACTTAAACATACCATGTTATATTATTTTGTAGTATTTTGACGACTTCAAGTGTGCTACTTACTCAAAATCTAAGTTGGATGAACTTAAGGAGGAATGGTGTCAATTCATGATTGAGTTGAAAGTTGTATAGGTATACTGAAATTTTACTATAATTAATGAGAATTTTGAGTATAGCCAAGTGCATGTTGCAATATTTGATTTATCTACATAGATTATTAAGTGATATGTAGGCCGTTTGAAATACATTCCTGGAAAATGTAGAATGGTTTTATATACACTAATGTAGAATGTTTTTCACCTTTATATTATTTTGTTTTTGGTTTTCTGTTATTCTGTTTTGTGATTATAATGGTTAATTTGATGCAATTGCAGGATATTGAAGGGTAAAAAGGTTAGCTGGCAAGAAGAAAAAGTAGATATTTAGCATCCTTTTGACTTGTGTAAAAAATAACAATGTTTTGGATAATGCAATTGTTTTCATTGAATTGGATGTAATTTTGTTGTTGTTTATTAATATATTCTTAGCATATAAAAAATTCAAAGTTTATTCGTATATATATATATATATATATATATATATATATATATATATATATATATATATATATATATATATATATATATATATATATATTCTTAGCATCTTAGCTCTAAAAAATAGAGTTTCTTTTTGTTGTTTATAGGTGAAATTTGTAATGGTATATTGTACAGGTGCAAAATGTGGTGAAAACCTGGGGCAAGCCTTTTTTAAATAGATCCATTTAAAAATTTCGTGGACATTAGACAGCGCTTTTAAAGAGAAACGCTGCCTAAAAGCTATTTAAAAACTTTGTTTCAGAAAAGCGCTGCCTAAAGGGGGCCTTTAACAGCGCATTTAAGAAAAAAGCGATGGTTAAAGTGGTACTTTAGCAGCACTTCACTACAAGAAAATTGACTTTCCGTGACACTCAAAAGTTGTCACTAAAAGTCAATAATCTGTAACTAAATGTCTGCAAAACTTTTAGTGACACCCTCCTTTGGCGTCAACTTTAAGGGGGTGTGGTGTGACGCTAAATTGGATGTCACTGTAACTTTTAGCTACAGACAAAATTTCACCTACAACTATTGACTGTAATTATAGGTTATCCTAGTATTATAATTAGTAACTAGCGGGATACCCGTGCTATGGCACGGGGCCGTTTGGATTTAATATTACGTGGATAAGATCTATCTTATGAATTTATTCCGTATATATTTAAACAACACGCATATTAATTGGATGATTATCGGAATAAAAATAAAACATGTAGTATGTTAAATAATAGTTAACGATGTAAAAGCTAATAATACATCCAAATTTTAGTTCTTTCACTAAAACAATAATTACACGTCGCAATATGTCATTTGTCATTTTTTAAATTTGTTTTACGGATCATAAACATTGACATAATCACAAATATAAACAAAAAAATATGAAGCAACCTTTATGCATTGATTAAAGTAATATAACAACCTTATACTTATACTTATATTTTTTATATTTATAAAAATACTTAGAACCCGTTTATAAAAACACGTATTAGATCCAACACTGGGTAAAATAATTTTATAAAAATAATTAGTAGATTTTTCTTGTTTATTAAAATATTTGTAACTTATTTGCGTTTATAAAAATAATGGTATCACCAATATACTTTTCGCATTTATAAAAATATTTTTAACTTATTCACGTTTATAAATATAATTGTATTAATAGAAGACTTTTCACGTTTATAAAGTTATTTGCAATTTATTTTCGTTTATAAAAATAATTGTATCAACAATAGTCTTTTTTGTTTATAAAAAAATTGTATCAACAATAGGCTATTGTTGTTTATAAAAATATTTGTAACTTATTCCCGTTTATAAAAATATTTGTATCAACAATAGACTTATTTTCGTTTATAAAAATATATGTAACTTATTCCCGTTTATTAAATCAATTGTATCAATAGTTGATTATTCTCGTTTATACAAATATTTGTAATTTATTTCGGTTTATAAAATCAACTGTTTTGACATTAGACTTTTACTTTGTTCCGTTTATAAAAGTATTTGTAATTTAATCCTTTTATAAAATCAATTGTATCAACAATGCTTTTTTTCCGGTTATAAAAATACTTAAAACTTATTCCACCTTATGAATATAATTGTATCAACAATATTTTTTTCTAATTTATTAAAATATTTGTAACTTATTTCCCTTTAAAATTATTACACATTTAATTATTTTAAAAATAAATAAACAAATAATTATTAAATAACTTAGCTATAATATGGTTGAACATAAATATGCATTTAGATTGATTTATTTTTTATTTAAATTCACAAATATAACTCAATTATTGTTAAAAATATAATATATCTTTAACTATAAATTAGCCATACTTAATACTCCTTAGATAATTAAGAATAAATTTATTATTTAATTAATTATTATTTAATACTCTTGAATCTAATTGAGTCACATCATCAGTTATTTTCGGCATATTTATTATCGTGCATATTTATAATTCCAAATATATAATCGTGCATAATTAACATCTACGAAATATATATAAGTTTAACATCTTTCTCTTATCTTTATAAAAATATTTGGATCAATGTCGACATTTATAATTCTTCTCTAATAATATACAATAATTTCACGATTATATTACATTTCTGTTTCTATTGTATAGAATATTTATTTAATACTCATATTTTATTTCTTAATTTATATCCATTATTTTTATCACTATCACCCTAAATATTTGCATCTTTATAATTATACATTAATTAATATTATAATCATTTATTGCATTTACATTGAAATATTTTATTATTTATGTTCACAAATATAACTCAATTATCATTTAAAATATAATATTTTCTTAATTATAATTTATTATATGTTTAATACTCCTTAAATAATTAAAAAATGTTTATTATTTATTGAATTAATGTTTATATTTTATATAAAAAAATTAATTATAAATATGATATTCCTATTAATGTTTTTAAAACTAACTGAGTCACCGTGTATTGTATATGTTTGTGGAATTTGAATATAGAGTGTAATAGAATACATGTATTAAAAAATAAAAATAAATGATTTCGTTTTTATTTATTTATAAAGATGATTAGGTTAAATGGTATTGACAATAAAGGTAATGATTATAAATGTGAATTTTGAATATGGATGGTCATCGTTGGAATACTGAAATGCATTCATTGCAATACATTAATTACAAAATAAAAAATGATTTCGTGCTTAATATTTATTATATGGACGGCATGCATACATTGCAATGATGACTCTAATTTAGTGCATAATACTATATTTTGAAAATTAATTAGCAATTTAAGACGAAATTACAAAAATCATAATAATTAAAAAATCGCAATTATGATTATTCAACGTTTTAGATTTTCTAAGTTTTGGAAGAGAGAAATACAGCAATTCTTCACTTATTGCAGTGATAAAAATAGTAAATAATGAAGCAATGAATCATAATTAGAAAACTAATCAATATTGAAAATAAACTATAACAGTTCATATGCATATTTGAAACTAAATATTATAACATAGTTGTACAACTGAATTATAATATTGTATCAACAATAGACTATTTTTATTTTTTTTCGTTTATAAAAATATTTGTAATTTATTCCCTTTTATAAAATCAATTGTATCAACAATAGCTTTTTTTCCGATTATAAAAATACTTGTAACTTATTTGAAAATATTTGTAACCTAATCATTAATTTAAAAATATTTGTATCAACAATAATTTTTTCCCTTTATAAAAATATTTGCATCAAAAATAGATCTTTTTCGTTTATAAAAATGTTTATATCCAAGATACATCTTTTCCCGTATTTAAAAAGAATTTCGTTTAGGAATTTCAAAACACAAAGTTAAGACATTTAAAAAAATTTAATATTTCTCTCCTCCTCTCCTACCCTAGCCGTCACTTTTCCTCTTTTCCTTCCTCTCTCAAAGAGGGGTGATTTAGGATCAATTTTGATCCAAAATCACCCCTCCAAATCGTTTTTGTTTATCTATTTCTTAAATAAGTGATTTTCAAACCTTTTCTTTTTGTATTTTTTGTGATTTCGTGGGTCACCGTTTGTTTTGATTTCCCATATTTTTGTGGTGTATTTTGATTTCTCGTCTTTGTGCGGGTATTTTGTTTTTCCGTTTTTGTGCGGTGTTCATTTGTTTCAGGTTGAAAGATTAGTTTCGATCTAGTGCAGATTCAATCAATGACTTTGGTGCCGTCAACGCTACAGATCCGGAAGCATGAATATTTCGGACATCTCAATACAGTCAATACATTACTATTTTTAGGCATATGCAATTTGCCGTTTTATGCTATTAACATGGATGTTGTGGATTTGTTCGCAGATTCATCCTTTTTGTTTTTGGCGATTTTGAATTTGTATTGCAACGATGTACTCTATCGATTTGAATGAATGAATATCATTTATTTTCTGTCAAAAAAAAAAGAATTTCGTTTTAAAAAAATTGGATTAACAATATACATTAAAAAATAAAGTAACACTTAATTTTAATTTATGATAAAATAATTTTTTAACTTCTATATTATAAAAAATTTAGTTTAAAATTTTTATTTTGTTTTAGTATTTTTATAACTTAGAAGATTAAAAAATGTTAAATTTTATAATTTAATATTTGAATGTGGGCACCAACTATAATTTATAAATTGGTTCATTAATTGAGGCCAAACTTTTTAAAATAGATGGTAATGTTTTTAATTTATACGTGTTTCATATTCTTATTAATTTTCTCATAAAAATCTAAAACATTAAAAAAATATATTTTATTTCGAAAAAAGAATCTCTAATTTTAATTTTGTATAAATGATTAAAACAAAACTAATTTGTAGTATTAAAAACATAAGGACCAATATATGTTATAATCATATCACATTAAAATAAATAAGTAATAAATTGTAATTACAATATTAAGTGATATTTTGTCACCATGCTTATTAATTGTTTGAATTCACATTGAAAATTAAGTGAATTATTCATAAATATGGTAATTTACATTTATTATTTTTTAAAAATGCTATAATATTAACAACATTAATAAAGTTTTAATGATATACATTTCTACTATTTTAAAATACATATTTTTCATATTTTTATACGTATTTTAAAATAGAGTTTGTAATATTATAAATTATATATTAATTTTTGATATTTTTATACGTATTTAAAAAATAGAAGTAAAAATTTATATTTTAAATTATGAAATTTTAAACTATTTTTAGTAGAGATATACAAAAAATTGGTTATATGGAAAAATTTAAATTTCCTCAATAAATGAATAAAATATTTATTGTAGTAATAAAGGATATGTACAAATATCATAAAGTGATTGATTTATGAATAGAAATTAAAATTGAATCCCCTGTCTTAGTTTTAAGTCTTTTCGTCTTCTCATATGATCTTTTAAATTAAATTGCTTTAAACAACGAAAAATTAATTTTAAATTGAAAAGTGAGAAAGATAGCATTAATAGCCATAGGAATTTCTATTTTTTATTGTTTCAAATCATAAAGATTTATTTAGGAAAAAAGATATTTTAAATGGAACTTCAAAAACGTGATTTTTTAAATAATGATTTTCTTTTGTTAAATAGTAATTAGGAGTTAAAAGAGAATAATTCAAAAGATGTGTGATGATTTTTTAAATAATGATTTTCTTTTGTTAAATAGTAATTAGGAGTTAAAACAGAATAATTCAAAAGATGTGTGATGTTTAGAGACCCACATAATCTATTTAAATAAATAATAATCCTAATGAACATTGAAAGAAAACATTGGTATTAAAGTCATTGAACAATTAAAAGGCATAAAATGATTCAGTTTTTTGAAAAAGTAAAATTAAAAGGCATAAAGTGATTTAATTACGTGTTTATTAAAAGCAGAAAAGTTATAAAATGTTTTAATTTCCATTTAGTAATAATAAATTTAATTCAATACAAATTATAGCATTTGGATTTACATTACACTCAATCAGAAATTATAAAAATACAATTTATAAAAATTATAGCATTATAACCTATATCTGTGTACTTTAGATAACACAAAACTGCACATACAAATTATAAAAATACAAATTATAAAATGAGAAAATTCTACTAAACTTTGAAACTTATATATAAAATTCCATAAGCACTGCAAAATAATTATAGCTTATACAATTTCGGCTACTAAAGCAAGTTTTTGGACTGCCTTTGAGAGGTGTTTCCTGTCAAGTCTTGGATCCAAGCTTATAAGTGTCTCTGAAGTCAACAGAAAAGAAAAATCAAGACTTCCTCAATAAAAAATCAGCAATGGATCCTTTGGCAAATAAAATAAAAGATAATAGTAACATTGTCACAAAGTGATATAAATTGACCTGATATATTTTCTTGTTGGATGGTTAAAGGGGTGCTTCCAGACTTCCACCAAGCTATCAAATATTGTTCCTTCACACATGTAGTAGATAAACCTAAAATTTTAATAGGAGAATGAAAAATCAATCTTTCATATTATAAGAAGATAATTAAATTATTTCCATGGAATCAAGACACACACATGCAGAGTACACCTATAATATTAATGCTATCACATTACTCCACATTTATTAAACAATGCTATAGTTTGATTTAGAGATTTTCCTAAACATCTATTAGAATTGATCTTGGAACAACCTATTCATATGTAGCAGTTTGGCAGCACCAAAACAATCATACAGAAATCATTCACAATGATCAAGGAAACAAAACTACACCTGCAGACAATTATGAAATCTTAGTGTGAATCAAGAAGAACGCTCAAGAAATAGAGATCCTGTGATGAGAGAGAAAGTGCTCTTTTGTTCTCTCACTTCTCTCTAACTTTTTTCTGTCTTTCTGGGGTTCTTCTAGGGTTTTTCATAATGGTTTCTAAAGGTAATGCTGGGCCGGGAGGCTGGCAGAGGGTGGAGCAACGGAGGAAATTCTCACAGCGTTGGGATATTGCAAATGGCGGGAAGGGGAAGATTGAGTTTGGGGTAGGAGTCACCATTGTTTCCTTCTTTGTGTCCGAGTTCGGGACTAGGTGGAAGGCAAAAGACTTGTATTATGAGTTCAAAGATTTCGGAGACATTGTGGAGTTTGTGATCCCACCGAGGAGGGATAGGTATGGAAGGAGATATGGGTTTGTAAGATTTGCCAATGTGGAAGACATCAAATCCTTGGAGGTCAAGCTAGATAACATGTTCCTTGACGAACGTAAACTTCATGTTAATCTCCCTAGATTTCAAAGAGAAGCTGTTGCAAAAGTGAACCCGGTTAAGGAACATGGACAGGCTGGTCGTAATGGTAGTCGTAATGGTAAAGGAGATTGGAAGCATTCAGGGCAAGGTAACGTGGATAGGGGATGCAACAATGGAAGATCCTATGCTGATGTGCTAAACAACAATAAAGGTAGAAGGAATGCAGAGGGGCCCAGTTCTTGGACTAAGTCTATGGTTTTCTCACCTAGTAATGAAGAGCTCAACATGTATAGCAAGGCTTTTACAGGCAGATTCAACAAACCAGGAGATGGTGATGTGATCAAAAGGATTTTCTTAGAGGAGGGACTGTTTTCTATTAGAGTTACACCGTTGGGACCCAATCTCTGTCTGCTTGAGGATCTAATAGAAGGAGAGATAGAAGCGTTTATAGTAGAAAGGAAAGAATGGTGGGAGCAATGGTTTTGTTCCATTAAACCATGGGTACCTTCAGATGTAGACAAAGAGAGGTTGGTCTGGCCTAAAATTCTGGGCATTCCTTGTCATGCTTGGGGAGAAAACTTTTTCAAACGTTTAGCAGAGTCTTATGGAAGCTACATTAAAAGTGACGAAGGAACAGCTTTGAAGGTTAGTTTGGACGTGGCAAATATTTGTATAAAAACCTCTATTTTCAATAGATTGGAGGATACGATTAAGTTGGTCATAGATGATGAGGTCTTTAGTGTCTACATCTTTGAAGATCCTTCGTCATCTATCGGGGCTAAGAAGAGTTTGATGAGATTGGGAGAGGAGTCTGTATCTGAGGAGTCTTCTTATTCGGCGGACGGAGCCTGCTCTGAGGCGTATGAAGGGGAGGCGCAAGCGGAGGAAGAGGAAAAGGAGCCGTCAGATCGATGTGATGGGTCGAAGGACAGTCATTCTTTTGAGGAAGCAGATCTCTTAGGAGATATCAATCTTCTTGCACCAAAAGGCATGTTGTCGGATGCTGATAAGAAAAAGGGAGAGTTTAACGTTTCTTTTAATCAGGTTAGCCCGTATCCCGAGGTGGAAAAGTCAAAGGCCATTAATGAGGCTTCGTTAAGTGGGGACTGTAGCAGAGTGGGAGATTCAAATAATAACTCTATTACCAAAGTGGGGCCTCCTTTTGTAATAGAACCGGTTTATTATGATGGGGCTAATGGGCCGGTTTCTAGTATGGGCTTAGATGCAGGTATTGGACCTTTTGATAAAGCACGCCAAGATCTTATTCTGGGTCCCAAAAACCTTCCTAATTTGCAGAAAAAGAAAAAGCAACGTAAGCTGAAGAAGGTAGCAGATTTGGGAGATAGAGTTGAACCTTCATATTTTGCTTGCATAGCACCGAGGAAGTCGTCGTCAAAGGAGGTGGTGATTGGCGGTTCTCCATCATTGACGGAAGATCCTATTTCCTCCGGTGAGTTCGTTTCTATCTCTCTTGCCGATTCAGGGATTAACCGGTGCAATAGCCGTTTAGTAGGTAATTCAGATATTGGGAGAAGGGTTTGGAATTCTATTGCAGGTTTGGGGGTAGTCAGTTCAAAGAAAAATTCGGAGATTGTGAAGTTAATTGAAGATATGGAGCTGAGGGATAAGGAGGGTGTCAGTGGGAGGAAGGTGAATAACTACTCTGGCCCATGAATCTTTTATCTTATAATATAAGGGGAGGAGGTTTGTCTTCTAAAAGGAAGAGAGTCAGTTTTATCATTAATTCAAATAATATAGATGTCTGTTTTCTCCAAGAAACAAAAATTCCGATTTTCACTGATGTTTTTGCTCGAGAATTCTGGGGCTCCTCAGATGTTGAGTGGACGGCGAGCAACTCCGTTGGAGCGGCGGGGGGTATGGTGATATTGTGGAGGAAAGGCTTCTTATCTCTAAACTATAGCTTTGTGGGGAAAGGTTATGTAGGTATTAATATAAATTGGGAAGGAGTGGCCTATAACCTTATTAATGTGTATGCGGCGTGCAATAGAGCGGAGAGGAATATTACTTGGAGTTCTCTCTTATCGAAGAAATCTAGTAGAGGGGTGAGGAATGGTGTGTTGTTGGAGATTTCAATGAAGTTTTGAGGAAGGAAGAACGTAGAGGGGAGGGGAAACCGCTTGTCTCAAAAGGTATGGAGGAATTTAGGAATTTTGTAGGCAATATGGAGCTTATTGATTTAAACTGTGTTGGAGGGAAATTCACTTGGTTTAAGGACAATGGCAAAGCTTTTAGTAGAATCGATCGATTTCTTCTATCCAAAAAGCTCATTGAGGTGTGGGAGGTTTGCGACCAAAGGATAGAGAAGAGAGACTTCTCGGATCATGCTCCTATCCGGATAGGAAAAGGAAAACTTAATTGGGGGCCTAAACCGTTTAGGTTTATAAATGCGTGGTTCAAACATGATGGTTTCAAGGAGTTTGTGGAGTTAGAGTGGAAGAAGATGATTGTTAAAGGAAGGGGCGACTTTGTGCTATATGAGAAATTGAAAAGTTTCAAGGAGAAGCTTAAAGGGTGGAATAAGGAGGTTTTCGGTTGGATTGATTTAAAGATGGAGGAGGATAGGGATGCGATTAATTTGAAAGATATAGAGTTAGTGGATGGTTTGGGAGGTCATATTGACGAAGTGGTGAACGATAGAAGGTTGGCTTACCGTGATCTTCGGAACAATATGGAAATAAAAGAAAGCATGCTTAGACTAAAATCCCGTAATCTTTGGTTGAAAGAGGGAGATAGAAATTCTAGATTCTATCATAATTCCCTCAAGGAAAGGCAAAGGCGCAATGGGATAACTTCTATTGAAGGAGGTCATGGGCGGGTAGAAGGTGTGGAAGAGGTGAAAGAAGAAATTGTTAATTACTTTCAAAAAATTTTCAAGGAAGAAGATGTTAGTAGGCCGGTCCCGGAGGGTCTTCCTTTTAATTCTTTGACCGAGAGTGATGTGTTATGGTTGGAAAGAGATTTTACGGAAGAAGAAATTAAGGAGGCCGTTTGGTCTTGTGACGGTAACAAAAGTCCCGGCCCGGATGGTTATTCTTTGGACTTTTTTAAGTTAAATTGGAAGGTGGTGAAGGAGGACGTCATGAGGTGTTGCAAGGACTTCCATGATAAAGGAGTTCTAACTAAAGCTTGCACTTCTTCTTTTATCACTCTTGTCCCAAAAGTGAAGAATCCCCAATCCTTAAAGGAGTTTCGTCCTATTTGCTTGGTAGGAAGCTTGTACAAAATTGTAACCAAGTTGTTGTCGGCTAGACTTAGAAGTGTGGTGGGTAAATTAGTTTCGAAGAATCAAACGGCGTTCATTCCGGGTAGAAACATCACGGACGGAGTCCTTATAGCTAATGAGGTTCTTGATTTAGCTAAAAGGAAACGGAGGAGTTGCATGGTGTTAAAGGTTGACTTTGAGAAAGCCTATGATAGAGTGAGTTGGAACTTTGCTAGATATGTTTTCAAACGTATGGGGTTCGGTAAGCGATGGTTGAAATGGATGGATAGTAGCATCTTTACGAATTCGCTTTCGGTGCTTGTCAATGGAAGTGTGACAAAAGATTTTGTTGTGGAGAAAGGGCTCCGTCAAGGGGATCCTTTGTCCCCTTTTGTGTTTGTTCTTGTGATGGAAGTCCTCACGGCATTGATGTTAAGAAGCAAGGTTTTGGGAGAGTTCCGTGGCTTTAAAATTAGTGAGAAATCGGAGGTGGATTTGTTACAATTCGCGGATGATACTTTGATTTTTGCGGAGTGTGATTTGGCAAGTTTGTGGAGTTTAAAGGCTATTTTTAGAGGCTTTGAGATGATGTCCGGTTTACGGATTAATTTTCATAAGAGTAATTTGTTTGGTGTTAATGTGGGAAATTGGTTCATGGAAGCCGTGGCTTGTTTTCTTTCTTGTAAGATCGGGTCCTTACCTTTTAAGTTTCTAGGTGTGAGGATTGGAGATAACCCTAGGAAACTTTCTATGTGGAAGGATTTCTTGTTGATTTTTAAGAAGAGATTATCGTCTTGGAAAGGTATGAACCTTAGTATGGCGGGGAGGGTGGTTCTCATCAATTCGGTCATCAATGCTTTACCGATCTATACTCTTTCTTTTTACAAGGCTCCTAAAAAGATCTTAAATGAGGTGTGCTCAATTCAACGTAGATTCCTTTGGGGAGGAGGTGAGTTAAAGCGTAGTGTTAATTGGATAAGTTGGGATATGGTTTGCAAAAGTCGAGAAGAGGGAGGTTTGGGAGTCAAAAATATGGAAATTTTAAATGTGGCCTTACTTAGCAAATGGAAATGGCGTATCCTTATGGATAAAGATGCCGTTTGGCGAGATCTTTTAGAAGAAAGGTACGGTAATGTGAAACTCAAGGTTTTGCTAGGAGACGTCTCGGTGGTGGACAACAAGGATTCAATATGGTGGAGAGATCTAATTTTGTCAGATAATTATGAAAACCTTCTAAAGGATAATTTCTCTAGTGTCATCCGAGTCAAAGTGGGAAGCGGGGAGTCTACTCCGATGTGGTATGCGGATTGGACGGGAAAGCAATCTTTAATGAAAACTTTTCCTTCTCTGTTTTATTTGGCTGCTAACCATTTGCAACAGGTGTCCACTGCTGGTTCCTTCATAAATAGCGGCTGGCAGTGGAATACGCGCTCTTTGTTCTCGGTTGAGGGTGTTGTTCCGGCACTGTTTAGGGAAGACACGGTTAAGCAGGCGGAGGCTGCTGACAATGATGCAGCGGATGCTACTGCCAGTGGGGCAGCTGCTGCTGTTTCTTCGTCGCAGGCAGTTTCTGCAGCTATCGGTTCAGCAGGGGCTGTTCACAATGTCACGCAGCAACAGCAGAATTTTACTTTGACAAATTCTGGCCCGGCTAATGACGCTCTTCTTCATGAGATTCACGTGTTAATTACTCTATTGGATAGTCACAGTTTAAAGAAGGATGAAGTTGACACGTTCAGTTGGAGGCTTAATTCGGAAGGAGTTTTCACGGTTAAATCTTGTTACGATTTTTTCAAAGGGAAGCTCTCGGGTCCTCCGTTGGCGGATGAGAAGGTGAGGGCCCTAGTTCATCTATGGAAGTTAAAAGTGCCTTCAAGAATTCAATTTTTTTGTTGGCGTTTTATCCACAATAGAATTGCTACAAAAGACAACTTAGTGAGCCGTGGAATTTTGAATGAAGGAGAAGATTCTTTGTGTGTTCTATGCTCGAAGGAGGAGGAAAACATTAAGCATCTCTTTTCTAAATGTGAAGTGACACTCGGAATTTGGCGTAGAGTCTTTATGTGGCTAGGAGTCGGGGATTTTTTGTCATTGGAAGATTTCATAGAATTCTTCTATAATTGCTCAAAGATTAAGTGCACAACTAAAAGAGTTATTATGGCGGTGGTTTGGATAGCAACAATTTGGACTTTATGGTTAAAGCGTAATGCACTTGTTTTTAGTGATGAGTCCTTTAGTTTCATAGAGTGCATGTCGGAGATAGTTAGGGTCTCTTGGTGGTGGTTAATTTCTTTTTATAAGAAATTGCCTTGTTGTAATTTTTATGGTTGGAACATCCAACCTCTTTTGTGTTTTGTTGAGTAACTCTCTTTGTATTGGGGTGGAGCATCCCTTTTGCTCCCTTTAATTCCATTGCTTATTGAAAAAAAGTGTGAATCAAGAAATAACTTGAGCAACAAACTCAATAAGTGAAATAATTAAATTCCATACAACAACAACACCAATCAAGATGACAATACCACCGACAACCAACATTCAAAGAAGATTGAAGAAACAAAAATATGTTTGAATTCTAAATAGCAAAGATTCTGTAACAAAAACAATCAAAATCCAAAAGTTACCATAATAGAATCGAACGTTGAATCGAAATAGAGTTGAAGTGAAACTGTAACTGAGCAAAATTCCAAAATTCAAAACAGTAATAGAACTGGAAGCAAGAATCGTGTTTGGCATGTGGATAAGCAGTTAAGGCCATTTGAAAAACACTTAAGGTCGTGTTTGGCATGTGAATAAGCACTTAATCGATGACATTTCACCAATGGTGGATTCAAAGGCCAACTCTTGTGAAGCATTTGATATCAATTCATCTCAAAATAAAGGCTAAAGACAAATAAAAGTACATAATTTTTAAAAATAGGATCAAGTAAAAGAAATAGTGTTATTTAGTTTTAAAAGTAATACAAAAATAGGTTCACCTCAAATCTGCAACGCAACAACACATATAATAACACCAAACTGCTCAAAAGGCCAAATGAGCACCTGTTCTTGATCTAACATTTGAATTTAAGGAGGGTTCATACCCCATCCTACCAGACAAAGAACTAAGAAAACCTGGAAATGAATAAATAAATTAATTTGAAGTTGCTTGAGTGCTTGTGTCCTGGTGAGAAATTTAGCAGCATTTCCCTCCTTCTTCTTCCTGTGTCATACAAAAATATAACACAACAATTTGTTACCAGTAAGAAAATATCTCAAAAACCATAATTATCGGAAGAAAAGGAAGCTGGAAAGGGAGAAGAAGAGATGTGCAGTACTCACAGCGGGTCTGTAGTGTTTCACCATTGCTGCTACTAAATGTGATGATGAAAGAATAGCTCAAATTGGCAGCACCATCCATGGTTTCATAGTAAAAAAACGGTAGAAATTTCAAAAACCCTAGAAATTTGAAGAAATTTGTCAATGTGAGTCCCAGAAACCAACCCAAAGCAAACCTTCCTATATTAAATGCAATTGAATCATATAAAATAAAATAAAAAAAACAACCTTGAGCACAATCCTTGTGGTTTTGGTTTGGCAGAGAGAGACAATCCATTGCTGCTAAATTTCTTACTGCTTGACGTTGAATGATGATGGAGGCAGAAGGAGGGATCTGGGTATTTTTTTTCGTGGAGATAAAGGGAAAGGAGGAAATGAGAAAAGAAGGGTTGTGAGATGAGAGCACATGTCTTTATTGGTATGCACTTTCGTGATTATCTTTTCATCTCCTCGTGACTTTTCAGGTCATGTGCATGCATTGACAAAAGTGAAAATTCAAATTTTATTGAAAAACTAAAGGTTCATTGAGCCACTAAAATTTCAATAATTCATTTGAACAAAATGAATATGGAGTGGTCCTTCCATATGATTCAGATCTAGTTTTACGTGAAAAAAACTAACAATTGCAAGAAAAAATGGGATAGTGACACATCAGCAAAATTTGAATTACAATCAACCATGTTTCAGTATTTAACACAAAGACAAATCTGCCCTTAATGATTAGATTAGTTTAAGTTAAACTCAGTTTGGGCATACGTGGAAATTCCAGGTACTTTAAAGTTTATATATTGTTAATAGAAACTTATACCTACGACTTTTTAGGTGTCACTAAAACTTATATAAATTTTAATTTTTTTTAAATAAAAATTTTCTTTTTGCTACCACTAAAACTTCAATAAACAAAAATTTTATTATATGAAAATATAATAAATTTATAATTTTACATTGACAAATATTACTAATATTAAAATTGAATGACTGATTATAAATATTTTAAAATATATTAAGAACCATGACAAAGTTAAATCACTAAAATGAAAAAATTATCCCATTTTACATTGAATTCAAATATTTCAACATAGAAAGTTTCATTCAATATACTTAAAAAGGATACAATGATATAAAATAATAAAATTAAACACTACAAAAAAAACTCAGATTTACCAGGTGAAAGCCACCCCGCAAATACCAATTTCACCCTGCAACGCAACATTAGCGAGGTGGGCTAGCCACCTCGCAAAAACGTTAGTCGCAACTTTTTGCAAGGGGATAAGCACCCCGCAAATTTGCCAGGTGTTTCTCACCCCGCAACATTGCAAGGTAAAAAGCACCCCGCAAACACGCTTTCCAAGAGGTACAGACACCTTTGTTCAGTTGAGTCAGAGCAGGTGACACAGGTGATTCTGCAGTGTGCTTTTCACCCCGCAACTTTGCTAGGTGTATAGCACCCCACAAACACGCTTTCCAATAAGTGCTACCAACTTCGTTCAGTGTGACACATATGATCCAAAACAACTTGCGGGGTGAGATGCATTTAGCAATATTTGAATATTTAATACTTGCAGGGTGGATTTCACCTGGCAATTAGTTTGACATACCTTGTTTATTGCACGTCGCAAGTAGTAACATATATAGTAAAAAAAAATATTTATATTATTCTAAATATTTAGAATAATATAAATATAATAAATAATTAAAATTTAATTTTATTTTAAAAATACTAAATTTATAGTTAATTCTAAATATTTAAATTCATACTTAATATAAAGAAATTCATAATTAATATAAAGAAATGTATATTTAATATAAAGAAATTCATGATTATCCAAAATATTTAAATTCAAAATAATATTCACTTAGGATCCGGGTCGTCCGCATTATTTTCGTTTTCTTCATTCTCGTCTACTACTCCTTGGTTACCAACCGCTCCAAATCCACCACCACCATATTGTTGTCGAAAGAATTGTTGCATTTGTTGCATTTGTTGTTGCATTTGTTGTTGTATTTGTTGTTGCACTTGTTGTTGAATTTGTTGTTGAGTAAGCATCATTTGTTCTTGTGAAAGTCTCAATGCTTCCTCCAACTCCATTTGTTTTTTTCTCAATGTTACATACAAAATATAGAAAAGAAAATTAAATGTCATTCCATAGAAAAGAAATCTAAATATAACCTTTAATATGAAGCCATCAAACTAAACTTCAAGAACCTTAAATATGCACTTATTGGATCACATGAGAAAAATAGAGGCAGCATCAAAACTTAATAAATAGCATGGGGTTCTATGAAGAGATACACATAAACCAACAAGTCATCACACAATTTTATTCAAACATCAACAACAAGGATATCATCATATATTCAAAAATTTAGTTAGCTATTAAACTGAAATATTAAACTGAACCGGAAATTAGACATTACAGAGTTGCCCCTGCAACAATAATTTTTAACATGGTATAAATTTAAAGACTATTTAATTTTTAACAAAAATTTAAATCTATGTCTATCGCACTTCTCAACAATTGCTTCATCTATAATAGTTCAGATGTCAAAGCTGACATGGTTTTCATATTCTGCCTCTGCAGAGAGTCTGGCAATAGTAGGTTGTCTTAAGATATTATGGATATATAGAGTTTTCTACTTGACACCTCTACACCTAGCCATGATATTTAGTTATTAATCCATGAAACATAATAATCCTAGGTTGTTAGTGATTTTTTAGTGGTTTAAACTAACTAACTAACAATTGGTTAGTTAGTTAGGTTTCTTAACCAACTAGCTTTATATACTGATGTAACTTCTGTTTGAAAAAAAATGGAAATATCGCACCCAGTAGTTACAACATTTGCATAGAGTTTATTTCCACCATTGTTAACATTCATTTAGTTATTAGAGAGAGTGGTCTAAATTTAAAGACTATTTAATTTTTAACAATAATTTAAATCTATGTCTAATTAAAATAACATGTTTGGTTTCAATTAAAAGTGTAGTAGACCCCAACATCTATCATCCTTAATTAACACAAACAGCCCCTAATGATAGAAAAAACAAAACTAATGATTATCAAAATATCAGTTGAACATTAAACAAGTGCAGCAAGAATAATCAAAGCAGTGAACATTAAAAAAGGCCAAAACTAATGATTATCACCTCACCAAATGCTGTCCAACAAGTGCAGCAAGAGTGACTACAGCAACAAAGTAAAGAGCAGCAAGATTGACTACAGCAACAAAGTAAAGAGCTGCAAGAATAATCAAACATTGAACATTAAAAAAGGCCAAAACTAATGATTATCACCTTACAAAAAGACAATTAGCTTCCTCATCAAATGCTTGATGAAGACACTAGAATCATACCATGAAGTATTAAATCTGACAGTGGTGTATATATAATGTTGAAACCCTTTAAACTTCAAGAGCAAGCTAATTAGATCAATGGGAGTAAAATCCTACTCTTGAGTATCACATATTTTTAATAGTACTCAAGGTTTTAAAAAACGGTCATGACGTCAAAACGGTATCACCTGTACTAGTTGAAATCGCAAAAGTCTTTACGGACGGTGTGCCGGTTGTTTAAATCCTTGATAGTACTATTGCATAGTGCAAATGGTTAACTTATTAATGATGGATTTCATTGGATTTCACACAGGAAGGATAGTTTTATTACACATAGAGCTTTCTGTGATGCTTTAGCAGAAGAGAGTGCAAGACACACCTCATGGTAACTCTGCTCTAAACTGATCATGGGTTCCCGCTGAAGGGTATTGAGTTCTCATGGCAGTGGAATGTTGTGGAGAATGGTGTTCTTCTGCTCTTAGCTGATCATGGATTCCAGCTGAAGGAGTTCTCATGGCACTGGAATATTGTGGAGAGTGGTGTTCAGTTGGTAACTCTGCTCTTAGCTGATCATGAGTAATGAGTCTTTATTTCCCTAGAATGCTGTGGCAAGCTTGTAACAGATTGGTGGTGAAGTTTAGGCTCAGTTACCCTAGAATATTGTGGCAAAGACACATTCAAATTGTATTTCCTTAAAATTAAGACACAGTTCTGATGGTATATTATTTCCTTAATTAAGACACATTCAAATTTGGTCCTTGGATTTTTTAAACTAAATGTGTATGTATTATTTTTTCTAACTATTACTACTAACAATTCGGCACTACAAGAATTATATATGAACGACAAATACGAATGACAAATTAAACTAGTTCAGCACTACAAGAATTATATATGAATGGCAAATACGAACGATAATTGTATGTCAAAAGAGCTGACATTTGTAAACAATTTCAGAAACTATGCATAAGAGTAATTCAGAGCTACTGATTCAATTCAAGTTTTACAGATTCATACCAAGCCAAAACACTTCAAGGCCAATGTCAATTTATTGTATCACTCTAACTCGAGCCATCTTATTTCGCATCCATCCGAGAGAAAAGACCTGCAATCACACATCAAAACCAAACCTCATATCAGCTCCAAACTCACACATTCAAATTGCACAAAATAATACATACACATTCAGTTTAAAAAATCCAAACAATCAAGAGGCAAGACATTCAGAGAACATCCACATTATCCACTATCAAGTGTATATACCCAGTAAAAAACAGTGAAAGTAATTAACCATTCAAACTCCTTTTCTTCCCCACCCTTCTTACCAAAAACATTGCAAATCTATATAGTTCTCGTCGTTGTTAGATTAAGTTATAGTGACAGAAATGACAACCACAATGAAAGAAATTAACCATTGAAACCTTATATAGTGACAGAATAAAAGATAAAAATGGAGTCTTTATTATACTACGAAGTTCATTTCAACCCTTTCGACGAAATCGAAAGTTGAATTAGCATGAATGTTGATAAAATGAAAATGAAAAAAAAATACCTGAACCCAAATGTTGAAACCCTAGAAAGGAACAAACAATTGTATCTTGTGAGAAGGCTTGAAACGAGATTGCAACTTGTGGAAGGTTTGGAAGGAACGATGCAGCTTGTGAGGTTCTTGTTGGGTTAAAGGTTCTGTGAATATTTTGTTTTTCTTCAGTGAATGATGCAAGTGTGGGAGGCAGAGTGGAAATGGAAAAATAGAGAGAATGAGAACGTGGGAGGTGGAGATGAAAAGGAAATATTAAATAACATTTGCGAGGTGCGAAATACCCTACAAACTTTATTTTCATTGACACTTGCGGTATCTTTCTCACCCCGCAACCTCTTTGTCTGACACATGTACCTACCACTTTCTATCATTATTAATTTTTAGATTTATTTTTTTCAAAATTTAAAAAAAAACCTTGGGGAGGAGTGGTTCTCACCTCGCAAAGTAAAATGGTGTAGAGACTTGCGGGGTGATTGGCACTACGCAACTTTTGTGTCAGTAAAATCAACAAAAAGTCACCTGCTACCCTGACTTCTCAGTAAGTGTAATATTTATTTTTTTAAAAACTTTTTTAAAAATTGTTGCGGGGTGTTTAACACTCTACAACGTTTTTTTCCAAAATTTCAAACTTCCCTCCCTCCGTTGCGAGATAGGAAAAACATTTTTTATTTATTTTTTTAGAAATCTGGGTTGCGAGGTGGAATGCATCCCGCAAGTGCAATATTTTGCGAGGTGTTTGTCACCTGGCAAATTCACCCGGCTAAACAACAATTTTCTTGTAGTGAAATTAAGTAACCTTAGAATAGACATCAACATCTTAAAGAAATGATATAAAATGAAGCAAAATACATAGTTTAAGAAAACAAAAACACGTGAAAGCATCCACACTTACTTTCCATATGTTAGTATCAAGATCCACCTCATGCTTGCCCGACATATCAATAGCATCCACACTCAAAACTGCCCACAGACAATAACAAAGAATATCATTCATAATCTTCATCATTATACATAACGACAAGCCCAAAACGAAAAACAAACTTGAAAGCAACATCAAGCAGATAAAAAAATTTAGTACTAACCATCACAAGGTAAAGAAGGGAAATGTCATATTTATATGAATCGGAAGAGTCTCTCCACGATTCAAGTCCACTGACATCTGCAAAAGATCACAACATTTACTAATATACATATACAACTAGCTAGCATCATTGATATTAACATCAAATTAAACACAAAAACGGAAAAATCAAGATTGTAAAAAAGAATGCAAACCTCATGAACAGTTTAAGTTGTGAGATAATAACCCATCTCGACTCGTGCAGAAACAGCGTAGCCATTATAATTAAACCAATTACCGAAACTGCAACCCAATAACAAAAAAATAAATATAAAATCTAAATAAAAAAAATCACCGACACTTGTACAAATACTATTCAGAAATTTTTGTATGTATCATTGTCATCAAACTTCTCTGCCTTGTTCTCTCCTACTCTGTTTCCTGCCACTACAATACTATTCAGAAAAGGATTACCAGTTGCAGGAGTAGGATATAGTGGTCCACTCATTTGGCTGACTGGAGTTTTCCTTGCAGAACGAAGCAGGCCAGTATGTCTGACAAGATATGGTTGTCTCTCATATGGATCCGACGCAGCCATAGAAATAGAGATTGAAGCACTTCGTGTCCTTGATAAGTTCCTTCGCAAGTTAGAATCCACAGGTTCATCAGATTGTTGGGCACGTGATTCTAACAGAATCGAAACTTCGTCTTTATCAAAACGATCCGTGTTTCTTTTATGATTCTGAAAACAGAAAAATATCACTATCTTAGTCTGATAACTATCAAGCAATTATAAAATAAAATATTCTAATTCAGCTCAAAACTTCAAAAGGGAAAATATAAATCAGAACATAACCAAGTCGCTTCACTTTCGAACAATCATTGGCCAGACTTAACTTACCGACTGACGAAACCCGAGTTATCCTTTGAGAATCGGAGGGTTAAGAATAAAATAAAATTAAAAGACAAGATTGTATGTGTGCTAGTGACAATTAATCAACTCAATTAGAGTAAGTTTTTCTTACATCAACAAAATACAAGAGTTTAATCAACGGTAACACCTACAATAGTTAATGGTGTAGCTTATTTGAAAGAACGACTTCATAGTCTAATAATGAATGACATGCAAACAAGTTTTGCTCAAACAGAAGTATCAAATATTGAGTATCATTCAGATATTGAATCATATTTCACTGAGTACTTTTCAAGTAACATTATGATAAATCCAAATAAGTCAATTCAACCAGACTTCAGAGATGATGAAAATAAATGCTTACCATGTTATTAGTGACAAGCCTAAGCAAGAGTGCAGCAACAATAGCACCTAACAGTTTAGCAACCCAATAGTAAACAGCACGAATGACAAAGATTATGCCACCTAAAAGAGCACCAAATGTGACAACAGGATTCACATGTCCACCAGATACATGCATGCTAGAAGACACAGCAGCAAATAGAGCAAAAGCATGAGCTAGTGCAACTGTCAACAATTCACCAGCTGAGAAAGCTGAATCTTGGTATATCTTAACTGCAACAAACAAAAATAACATAACATTCAAACTATAACAATTTTCTGAAGTATGCAAAAAGGTTATATTTTGAGTATATACAAACCTAAAGCAAGGCCAGAGCCTTCTCCAGCAAAGACAAAGATGAAAGTGGAAGCAAATTCAGCTAAGGTAGCTCTAAGAGAATCTGGATGTGTAGCCTCATCAGGTCTTCCAAAAGCATAACTACGAGTTGACATTTGTCTCAAACAACAAACTAGTTTTTCTAAGATATACACAAAAGCACATCCTTTCTAATTCTTTTACTATATGCTAGCTATTAATATGTTGCATCATTAATCTTTTACAGAAAAATTAGGCCAAAGATGACACCCAATTTTCTTGAGGTTGGCTGTTCTTGGTTTCCTTGAGTAAGTCTCTTTCAATCCATCCCCTCCTTTTAATTATCATCACTATATTCTAGGGTATAGAATCCTTAAGTTTGTCTATTTATTATTAGTTTCAAGTCTCTTCATGGGACCTTGTGAAAATTATTTCATAATATTCACATGCATGCATGCCTTTATGGCTTATGCACACCCTTATAATTATAAATAGCATTCAACTTTAATATAATGTGTAAATTTTTAGAAAACGTGTAAGAAATTAGTTAAGAAAAATTATTTATATAAGAGAATATGCGACTACAAGACATTGATGCTATTGCTTCATTTTTTGTCTGAAGTACCTAATGCTTCATATTGGGGTGCCCTTTAATTTATAGTGGACACATCATATGATTGCTTGTGATTGTAAGAAGTAAATCGGGAAAACTACTAATAGTATGTCAAATTAACTAACAAAAATTGACAAGCATAAACATCTCTCTCAGTGCAAATTTTGATTCTATGTATTTGCATCACTAAAACCAAAAGATTGGCTTACCACTAAATGAATAGACCAAAACAAAAGTATACTAAATAGTAAATAAAGCCAATCAATGTACCTGGAATCTTAGTTGTGTATGCACGACACCAACATATTGTTTGACTAATCTTTCAGTGCAACCTCCCAAAGCTTTATGGTAGAGTCCTTCCCACAGGAGAGGACAAACCTAAAAACAAAAACCTGAAGACATCTACTGACAGACCTTTCAACATTCAACTCCTCACTGCAAGTTTCTTTCTGTGCATAAACCTGACAATTATACACTCATTAACAAACCAACCTTATACCTTCTTCAATCATAAAAAAATATGAAAACTCCATCAATATAACCTATCTCATCAAACATTTAAAATAAATAATCAAGCTCAAATACTAACTGTATGAGCTCCATAAGCTTTAGCTAGAGATGGTAAAATATCCTCAGGCTTCCCAAGTTGAATAAGCAAATTAAGTCCCCGGTTCATTAGATTCTTCCTCAAGTCAGCCAAACATTCTAGTACAAACTGTGCTCTCAATGCTGCACAAGGTCACATTCATACAAATCAATGCTATATTAGTGCTGGTGTTTATGTGATTGATTCACTGAAGAAAATACATAAAAGAATGTGAATGTGACGAAGAATGGATATACCTCCGGTTGTTGGGGAAAGAAATGGAAGTGTTGTGAAGAGGGAAATGGCCATGTGCGAGGGAAGGAGGTTGATTGGTTTTTGCAGAGAAAGGTTTTGAGGAAGAAAGACACTCCTCTTCCATTGTTTGGCTGCAAAATAGCAAGCCATATGCCATAAGACCTGCTTCTGAAAATGAGTAATATACATTCTGTCTGTCTAATACCCCTTAACATAATAACAATAAACTAAAAGACTATAGAAGCAAAAACAGCATGACGCCTTTACAAACCCATCATTCGACAAAATCAAAACGCCGTGACAATCATGTGGCAACAAGATCATGTTACCGGAAACAATAAATGTAATACTTACTCTTTCACGATCCAGAAGATACCCAGGAGCAGCTCCATCCTGGACATTATCACCAGCCTTACGCCTAGTTGTTGATTCCTCGTGCATGGCCAAACTGCTCACATACAAGATTGAAATCAATCTCTCTTACATTTCACCAACAAAACCATATCAATGAAAACCTAGTGCACTAATTATTATCTAACATCGACAATGTGACCAACACAATGAACATAACAACAATGAAACTCACGTCTTCCTCATCTGTGCTTTTTGCGCATAATTTTTCTTGGCAATCATCTTACCCTTAATACCCAAACTCTTTTTCAAGCTCCACAGCATTTCTGCATCTAATCCCATACTCTTTTTCAAGCTTAACCAAATTATGATTGATATCAATACCCACAAAAGTAAAATACATAAGCCGAAGAAAATTAAGCAGAGATGTAGGAATTGAATCCAAATGACATAGCTGAATAATAAGACATGACTTTTAGAATAGGAAAATGCTTATTAGTAAGAAAGTGGAAAATCAAGAAATGCAAGAATAGATCTCAACCATCCATTATCACTACAACCCCCATGATCCCTATTAAAAAGGAAGTTAAATTTAAAATTAATTTAAAATTTACCACTAAAATAGTGACATATACTCATTCTTGCATTTCTTCTTTAAATTGCTTCGTACTAAATAGCACTCCTCTTTAGAATAATCTCACTATGGTTTAACCTAATAAAAATTTCTAATCATTTTTCTCATCTTTCACAAATCATCAAACAACAACAACCACTACAATGTCAATGATGAAGAAAATAATAACCATTACGATTTCAGGATACATAAATTAACTACACAAGAAATTGAAAACAATCGTGAATACATGTAGTTATGGTTTCCAATGATTTCAATTACGATAACACAATTCAACAATTACGATTCGGTGCAATTTGAGAGGGCGAGAGAAAACCTTAGAAAGAAAGAGTTGAGTTGTGTGGCGGCGATTGAACAGAGAGTTGATGGTGGCGGCGGTTGAACAGAGTTGACGGTGGCGGCGATTAAATAGAGAGTTGACGGTGGCGGCGATTGAACAGAGAGTTGATGGTGGATTCTACGATTTCAGATTTACATCGCTTCCACAAGCAAGTTGCAAGCTGAAATTGAAATGAAAATGACAATACTACCTAATTAGTATAAAAACATATATTTTATAATTAAAATTAATTTTTAATTTTTTAATTAGTAATTAGTAAAGTTGAGTTTTGACAATGAAAAAAAAAACTTAAATTTTACGTTTTTTTAATGAAAATAATAAATTTATAATTTATAAAAAATATTATTTATTTATAATATAAAATTATTTAAAAATTTAATAAAGTAAAATATAGCCGTAGGTAAAGATAATATGGGTGTAGGTAAAAGTAATGTACAAAATTATTCAAAAAATTAATAGAATAAGATATATCCGTAGGTAAAAGTAATATGACTGTAGGTAAAAGTAACATGTAGTGACAAAAATTAAGCGTCACTAAATCTGGGTGTCACAATAGGTCAGTTTTCTTGTAGTGCTTGTGGGGAAAGCGCTACCTAAAGGTGGTCTTTAGCAGCGCTTTTAAGAGGCTTTTTCTTAAAAATTGTTTCAGAAAAGTGCTGTCTAAAGGGGGTCTTTAGCAGCGCTTTATATATAAAAGCGCTGTCTAAAGTGGGCGTTTAACAGCGCTTTATAGGTAAAAGTGCTAACTAAAGGGTGCCTTTAGCAGCGTTTTCAAGGTGAAAAAAAGCGCTGCCTTTACCTACGGCAGCGGGGGAATAGATAGCGCTTTTAAGCGCTGTCTAAAGCCAAAAAAAGCGCTGTCTATGTTCTTGTTTGGCGTAGTGCATGGTGAATCGATAAAGGAGGCGTGGGATATTCTTGTCAAGTACTATGAAAGAGGTGAAAAGGTCAAGGTTGTTAAGTTGCAAACCTTGCGACGATAATATGAATTGTTGTCGATGGGAGAAGACAAAAATATTGCAGGCTATGTGTCGAAGGTGGAGAAACTCGTCCATCTCATGAAGGGTTGTGGTGAAACCCTAATTGATAAGATGATAATTGAGAAGGTAATACGTACGTTGATCTCTCACTTTGATCATATTATGGTAGCTATTCAAGAATCCAACAATCTTGAAACCCTAAAATTTGAAGATTTTGTTGGTTCGTTGGAAGCAAATGAGATTAGGATTGTCGAAAAGAAACGAGTTCAAGACTCGGTACAAGCATTGTAGTGTGGAGTGACAATATGGTCTATTTGTTACAAGCATGTTTGGAGTGATAAATAACCATTAGTGAGTCATCAGAAGGTGTTTGGCTCTATTTGTTACATGCATGTTTCTGATGCGAGAAGAATGAAGCTTAATGACAATTAATTAGAAGATCGTGATGAATCTAGATATTGTGATTGATGAAAATTCTTCCTAGGATTGAAATTCTAGTGATGCAATAAACAAGCCATTTAAGAGCTATAGCTTCGACGAAGAAACTGATGAAGTCAAAGTCGAAGAAATTTCAGATATTTTAGTCCAAGTCGAAGCAGTTATTGAAATTCTCGACACATTCGAAGTCGAAGAGGGTGTGGTTGGTACAAGGCAAAGACCTCAAAGAACTAAAGTTCATCCAGCAAGACTATGAAGTGATTGGTGATGACAAAGTCACACTAGATGGAGATATAGTTCATTTTGCTTTACTTTCAGGTGCTGAACCAATCAACTATAGAAAGAATTTAAAGAATAAACAATGGAATTTTGTGATGGTCGAAGAGTTATAGGCAGTTGAAAGAAACAACACATAAGAGCTAGTCGAATTTCCAATATACATAAAAGCTATCAAAGTGAAATGGGTGTTAATGTTGAAGCACAATGATGATGGGTCGATTGAAAGACATAAGGAAAGATTGATAGCTAGAGGATTTATTCAAAGAGAAATACTAGACTACTCTGAAATATTTTCAACTATCGCAAGATTGGAGACTACTAGATTGCTTGTCGCCTTGGCATGGAAGTAAGGTTGGTCGACATTTCACTTAGATGTGAAGTTAACATTTCTGAAGTCTTTTATAATATATAGAGTGCATATTTTAGAACATTTAGCCATGATCACTTCTTTATGAAAAAATCTTCAACACCACACATTTAACACTTGTGGAATAGCCTAGATCAATAAACATGCTTACATATAATAAATTTCGTTCAAGTTCTGGAACATACCTCAAGTGGTGAAGAAAAACTCACGATCATCGAACATTTTAAGTCTGACCATACAAAACTCTCAAAGTATTCTTTTTCTTGAACACATGTGATAGTAGAAACCTAAGTCCATGACCCAACCCTCTGCAGTCTCCAAACTCGGCACTACTAGTGCGCCCGAACTCTCATACAATCCTCATTAAAGGAAACTGCAACTTGAACAGAATCACCATTGTCTTTTCTCTAGGGACAATCCCTCTTGAAGTGATCAATTTTATAACAATTGTAGAATTTTACCTTTGAATTGTCAAATTTCTTTGATTTGGACATCTCTATATGCCTACTTCTTCTTCTTGATACACTCAAGCCTTCACCAATATCACCAATCTTTCAATCTTTCACCTTTGAAAATTCTTTGGATCTCACAGCTTCCTGGACTTCAACCAAAGTAATAGTACATTGTTTACCATAAATAAGGGCATTCTTAAAGTGCTAAAAAGATCTAGGTAATGAGTTCATCAAGAGTAGAGTTTTGTCCTCATCATTTATCTTCACCTCAATATTCTTAAGATCACCAATACTTTTGTGAAATTCTATCAACCGCTCCATTATTGATTTATTCTCCACCATTTAGAATGGATAGAGTTATATTTTTAGACATAATTTTTAAGCCAAAGACTTGGTCATATACAATGATTCAAGATTTACCCACATCAAAGTCGTAATCTGCTCTCTTGTGACTTCCCTTGGAACTTCATTCCGAGGCACAAGATAACGATACTGCGAGCCTTATCCACCATCTTGGTCTTCTTTAATTTTGCTAGGCATACAGACATCGATGTCTAGCCATTCAAAGATTTAATCTTCTTCTCTTGAGTTAATATTGCCTGCATCCTCACTTCTCACTTCTCACAATCCAAAATCCTTGTCTATGAAAATTTCTCGATCTCCCATTTAGCCATGATGCTCACTTGTAAACAATACCACTTTGCCCACTTATTGTTAAATTGATAAATAATTAAAATCACTTCCGAAGAAGTATTGAGAGTTCAATCACACCAAAAAATTTGAAATGTGGTACATAGAACAATAGTAACCAAAATAAGTGGCATTCAACAATAATAACCTTCATTGCAATAAGATAATGAATTTACTTGGAAGAAGATAAAATAAGGTAAGACACACAAAAGGTTTATTTTCCCATTTCAATCAAATGATATAGGTTTGGGGAGAAAGGAGCTATACAATTCACAATACTCTAAAAGTTGTTACAAGATATTACAAATATGTTACATGAAAATAGTCTTCCAAGTCCTCAAGAACAAATCCTATTTTCTACCCAAGTATTTCCTAATCTCTCTAACTCTTAATATAGTAATCACACATATCCAAGATGTTTAGAAGTATTTTTCAATCCGCTTAGATAACTCCTATGGTTTCCCAAAACCCAAAACCCTTATTTATGTCTCCAGCTCTAAAGTTCTCAAGTTTATCACACATACAATAACAAAAGAGATACATATTTATATTTTCTTAAACTCAACAGATCCATACCAAAGCCTAAAACTTAACCCGTTAACAAACGTATCCATGAACCGGGCCGAAAAGACACAAAACATGTGAACTGAGAAATTGGTAGAATGACAAAAAAAATTGAACAGTGTACGGACTTACCCCAGCCGCCACGCCAACCACCATTTCTCCCGACCCCCGACCGTACCACAACACTCGGTCGTCAGCTGCCGAAATGAGGCGCCACCGCCAACGATGTCCTGATGTCTGGAGCTCCATTGACCACCGACCCAACGCTGTGCTCCGCTCTCTGCTATTGATCCTTCGCCGCGCACCGTCGCCAGAATCCACAACCCCTCGCTCCAATACCACCACCTCGTTTTTTCCATTTCTGGTGGCTTTCTCCCACTGCTCAAAACTCTTTAACGGTAACGACCCTTTCTTACGACTTTCTAGATGTCTTTATTGCATTATGGTTTATGCAATTTTTAAACATGTGTTCTTTCTTTTTATCCTTTAAAATTTTAAGACATACTTCAACACACTTTAATCTTTATATTCTAGTGTAAAACTCAAAATTTTTAAATATTTACAATAACTTCAATAAAAAAAAAAATAGGACTTTGTTATCTGTTAACTTAAGTTAATAAGCATCACGGAAAAGTAATAAAATCTCATAAATTTGATATTTATGAGACACTTTAGAAAATAAGATGAATTCATAGTTACAAAACAATTAGTTTAGAGGCCATACATTGTTGAACGAGAAAACAATTTAAGGATCTTTTGATATGCTTTCATGTATAATTTATGAACCAATTTGGAGATATAATGACGATGCTTTCGGGATAAAATTGACTCTATTATATTCATGGATTATTTGTAAGATGATGTGGAAGAGCTGCATACATTTTGGATTCTCCATAAGCCAAACATGAATTCTATTAAATTACTTCTAACTAGTGCCGTTAATCCAAGGAACATCAACTACAAAACAAACTTAAAAGCCAATTATTAAAAAAAAAAAAATGTGCATACCCTCCTCCACCTCTATAAATTAATAAATTACCCGATGCATGCATGTTAGTTTATTAACACGAGGAATAGTAGTAGATTTAGTTGAAGATTGTAGCAAGTGGCAGTCATGAACATGGCACACTTTGGCATGTTCTTCATTTTGCTTATTATCTTTACATCTCGTAAGTCTTGTGTATTTGGAATTACAACTTAAACTTAAATGCATTTTTGTTCTATGTAATTAGCGAGTTTTTTGTTTTCGTTCCTGTAAGTTTTTTTTTATCTGAGTCCTTGTATTTCACTTTCGCATTCGTATTAGTTCTTAAAATTTAAATCTGTAGGAAAATTTGCAGAAACCTGTAGATTTTCTTGCGGATTTGACTTTAAGGACTAAACCGCAAGCAAAAAGTAAGATATAAGGACTTTGACAAAAAAAACTTACAAAGACGAAAATAAAAAAATCGCTGACTTACAGGAAACAAAAGTACATTTAAGCCTACAATTTATAACAGTCATTGATACATACAATAATAGTAATAATTCGCAATGGAAAATTTATAATAATTGAAATCGCGAAATTATTAATACATCTGCAACCATGACTGTTATTTAAAATCTTGGTAAAAATAGTTGATACCTAGTTAATGAAATCTTTTTAATTAAGTAATGTTAATTTGTGTTAATGATAATGTATGATTGATCGATGCATGCAGAGATGGTGGTAGAAACCGAAGGAAGAAAATGTCAGTCAAAGAATCGTTGGATTTATGGGAACTGTGAGAGTGATGATAAATGCAATTCGGATTGTCATGATAAAGGTTTTCTGATTGGAAAATGCAGAGGATTCCGTAACCGTTGCTTCTGCAAACACCATTGTTTGCATTCTTGAAGAGCTTGCAATCTTAATTATATATTAATATTGACAAGTGCTCTAGCTTTTGTAGTTTCACTTGCAACTATATCCTTTTGTTCCTTTGATTATATTTAGGACTAGAAACCACTTAATAATTATAATCATCTGCGTACCTTGTTTTATTTTAATTAATCGTAATACGCTTTTAATTTCCTCCGTAATTGGATGGTAGGAATTGTCTTTCGTAATAGTCGGTCCTAGAACTGGATATCGAGTTGCTTTAATGTATATTAGTCATCTAAAATCTTTTAAAATCTCTCTCCCAAATAGATATTATTAAAAGTGCGAATTTCCGACTTCAATCAATGTGTATTTCTTTTCTTTTTGAATTGACTACATATGAATATATAATACTCTAAATCCAAGAACAAGACTTACTTAATCATAGTCACTACTACGGAAACCCAAGTTTATTTCGTTAGAGAAAACACTTTTATCTCGACTAAGTGTCTGAAGTAATGTAACGTGTTATAGAAAATGTACTATATTTTTTCTCAGGTTTATTGGTTAAGGTGAAAAATTGGATAGTACATATTTCGTAACTTTTCTCTTTTATTGGACTTGTCAAAAGTGGCATGATTATTAGTTTGATTATCTCCATCAATATTTATGAGCTGGGCCTGTTCTGGCCTGGGCCGAGCAGGCCCAGCTCCTCTCACTAGCCGAGCAGGCCCAATTTTTTGGGCCCATTTACTGGGTAACCGTCAAGGAGTTATCCACGCGCGAAGACCACGCGTCACGCAGCGGGGGATTCGGTCAACCACCTCCGAACCCTACGCTATGATCATCCAGAACGTGGGTCACCTGCTGACTCAGCCCTAGCACAAGGACGTTCTGGCAGTTTCCTAGCACGTGGGCCTCCAATTAGATTTGGCCCAATTAGGAAACCTTGGCCCAGCGCTGGGGGCTATAAATACCCTCTCTCACCAGAGGGTCAGGTATTCTATTCTATTCACTCTTAACCCTCATTCTCTGATAGCTACTAACTTAAGCATCGGAGAACCTTGCAGGTACCCCCCCCATCTTGCTCTCCAAGCCAGATTCTGCTGCCTTGACGATTCTTCTGATCAGGTACGATCAGTGGCGCCGTCTGTGGGAATCTTGCTCCCCCTTCTTTAACAAAGATCAAAGCATAACCTTTCACGATCGTCATGGCTAACAACAACATCCCAAGCTCCGATCCCTTCCTCCTGGAACATCTGATCGAAGATTCCACCCGCGAGGTGACGAATCGTCGTCGGCAAGAAGAACCACAACATGCCCTTGCCGGACAGAGAAGGCCGAGACATGAGACCTCGCAACCTAGGAGGCAGCGGGTCCAGAACATCCAGCAGCTGCAGGGCCTCCAACAGGTTCAGAATGTCGAACAAAACCCTCCCGAGGGACACGTTCAGAACGGGGAAGACGAGCAGGCCCGAACCCACAATGGGCCTGAACACCCCCAGAATGAGAATGAGACCGACGCCAGAGACGGGCACGCTGCTTCCTCATTCACCCACACCTCCGACAGGCAGAGAGCCCGTCATGTAGAAGAGGAGGAACCGCTCAACATCCCCGAGGATACTGACCCCATCACTGTCCGCCTGCTCAAAGAACTGCAAAAGACGAACAGCCTCATACGACTTCAGGACGACCGTATCCACGAGCTGGAAAGGAAGCGACGGTACCGCTCCCCTCCGCGGAGACATTACCGGTCGCGCTCCTATTCCTCCTCGCGCTCACCTCCGAGGAGACACCGTCGGCGTTCCCCATCTTCTTCACGCTCACCACCTAGAAGACACCGCCGTCGGAGATCATATTCCCGCTCTCCACCAAGAAAGAGCAGGAAGAATCAGAGACCAGAGGTCACTGAAGCAAGAAGCCTCTCCCCCGAGCAGGGTCATCGGGGCCCCTCCAAGGCTGTGCTGAAACCCCGCGAGTGTCCCTCTCCTCGGGATAATCGCGTCAGCCCCAACAATGACTAGGGAAGACCCCGGCGAGGCAGACATTCAACTTCACCAAGACCGAGCGACGAAGAGGACTTCCGCAGCCCTTTGTCCGAGAACATCCGAAGAGCCCGCCTTCCTCGAGGGATGGAAAAACCCCCGGCGTTGGACCAGTATGATGGAACCACTGACCCCGACGACCATATTCGGAGCATCGAAGCGGTCATGGACTACCACGTCGTCAAGGGCTCTATCAAGTGCCGCATCTTCCCGACTACCCTCAGGAAGGGAGCGATGACTTGGTACAGAAACCTCCGCCCCAACTCCATCCATTCCTAGACCGACCTCAAGGAACTCTTCTTGAGCCACTTCACAGCCTCGCGACGACAACCGAAATCAGAGGCCAATCTCGAGGCCGTGATACAAGGGACAAACGAACCTCTTCGGGATTACCTCGACAGGTTCAACAAGGAGGCCGTCCAAGTACAAACAGAAGACTACATGAAGAGATACCTCTTAGAACGAGGACTTCTCTCTGGCAGTGACTTTAAGAAGGCCATCAAGATTGAAAAGGTCCACTCCATGAACGCCCTCCTTCGCAAAGCTCAAGCTTTCATCGCGTTCGAGGAAGGAGAGGCTGCTGCCATCAAAGCCTCGCGAGGCAGTGACGCCGCTCGCAGTTCAAATTATGAGCACCCAGGCTTGAAGAGAGGGCATGAAAAAAGGAAAGACGACAGATCTCTCGACATCAAAGAGCGCCGAGGACCATCTGGTCGCTTCAATGACTACACCCCTCTGAACACCTCGCGGGAGAGGATCCTGGCCGAATGCCAAAACACCGACTTCAAGAAATCAAACATCAGGCCCCCGAAGTCGAACCCCGCAAGGCCAGGAACCGACAAATCAAAGTATTGCAAATACCATAAAAGTCACGGCCATCTGACCGAGGAATGCATCCATCTCAAAGATGCCATTGAAACACTGATCAAGGAGGGTCGCCTTTCGAGATACACAAAGAAAGGGGAACCTTCCCGAAGGGACGACCACAGAAACTCTGACGAAGGGAATTCACCGGATAACAGGCCCCTACAAGTAGCACTGTCCGTCACTCGCCCAGAGGATTTCATGCCATCAGCCGGGATCCTCACCGCACTCAGCAAATGGGAAAATTTCCCATTCACCATGGTCGTCTCCAACGGCGGGGATCCAGGCTCCCTCACCATCAGTTCAGTCAAGAGAAAGTTCGATGAGTTGCTCAGCGCCAACGCGGACCTCGGCCCTACGCTGCGGAAGTTCCGGGGAAAGTCAGAACCAATCACTTTCTACCTGGAAGAACTGCCCGGCGGAGCTCCAAACGCCACAATCCCCCTGCTCGTCCGAGCTAGAATGGCGAATTTCGACGTCCGACGGGTCTTGGTCGACGAAGGCAGCTCGGTCGACATCATGTACTCCCACCTCTTCCAGACACTCCAGCTGGACGACTCACATCTCACTCCCTATGTGGGTTCGGACCTCCAAGGTTTCAACGGAGCTACCACCAAACCATGGGGTTACGTCGAGCTGATTGTCACCTTCGGAGAAGGGGAAGCCTCCAGGCAAGTCAAAACCAGATTCTTGGTGATCGACTGCAAAACCCTGTACAATTGCATTATCGGGCGCCCTACTCTAGCCGAGCTAATCGCCGTGCCCTCCACTGTCCACCTAAAGATGAAGTTTTACACAAGGACAGGACGAGTAGCCACCATCAACGCCGATATCGAAGCTGCCAGGAGAATCTTTGACGCCTCCGTCAAGGGACTAGAACTGATCGCCCCTCCGACCAACTCCAACAAAAAGCCAAGAGCCGAAGACAAACATCCTCGAGAAGACCAGCATCAGACAACCAATGTTAGCTCAGTCGACCTTGATGCACGGTTTACAGAGGAAGAACTGAAGATCGGGGAAGAAACGCAATCAAAGGCAACTCATCCCGTCCGACCTATCCCCAACGGAGATTTCGAGCTGGTCCCCTTGGGCGACAACCCCGATAAAGCGGTAAAGATCGGCAAGGGCATCCCAGATCTACCAAGGAAGCAGCTCATGGCCTGCCTTCGAGCCAATGCAGACTTGTTCGCCTGGAGCGCCGCAGAAATGCCCGGACTCGACCCCGAGGTCGCCTGCCACCACCTCTCCATCAATCCAGCCGCGAAGGCCGTAGTTCAACGTAGGCGTCGGCAGTCTCCCGAGAAAGCGGAGGCTGCCGAGAAAGCTGTAAAAGACCTCCTAGAGGCAAATTTTATTTCCGAGGCCAAATATTCAACTTGGCTCTCAAATGTTGTACTTGTTAAGAAATCTAATGGAAAATGGAGAATGTGTGTTGATTATACCGATCTTAATCGGGCATGTCCAAAAGACGCCTATCCTTTACCTAACATTGATAGACTGGTCGACAACTCGGTCGGCTATAAACTATTGTCTTTTATGGATGCTTATTCAGGTTACAACCAGATCCCCATGGCGAGGAGCGACAAGCAGTGCACAGCGTTTATGACAGAGTCGGGCAACTATTACTACAACGTAATGCCCTTCGGCCTCAAAAACGCCGGGTCCACGTATCAACGGATGATGAACAAAGTGTTCCGAGGAGAGATCGGGGACACCCTCGAGGTATATATGGACGACATGATCGTCAAATCTCGAGAGGACGCCAACCACACCTCCCATCTCGAGCGGGTGTTCGAGCGGGCCAGATCCTGCAAGATGCGCTTCAACCCGGAGAAGTGCACCTTCGGCGTCCGTGCAGGCAAATTCCTCGGTTTCTATTTGACCGAACGAGGAATAGAAGCCAACCCGGATAAATGCCGAGCATTCACTGAACTACCCACTCCTAACAATAAAAAATCCATCCAAGTCTTGAACGGGATGCTCACCGCACTATCGCGTTTCGTCGCGAAATCCGCCCAACACGCCCTCCCTTTCTTTAAACTGCTACGAAAAGAAGCGACCTTTGAATGGTCCGAGGAATGCGAACGAGCACTTTCACACCTCAAACAAGTGCTCTCCAAACCGCCCGTCCTTTCTCGACCCGATAACAACGAGCCTTTGTATCTGTACTTAGCCGTTTCAAACGAGGCAGTCAGCGCGGCTCTGATCCGAGAAAACCAAAACGGGCAAAAGCCCATATATTTCACCAGCAAAGCCCTGCAACGGCCCGAGGTGCGATACCAACAGATCGAGAAAGTCGCCTTGGCCCTAGTGATAGCGGCCAGAAGTCTGCGGTACTATTTCCTCGCCCACACCATCTTCGTCCGAACAGATCAACCCATCAAGCAGCTCCTCAGCCGACCAGATATGGTCGGCAGAATGCTGAGGTGGTCCCTCGAGCTATCGGAGTTCGACATACAGTACGAAAACAGGAAGGCATTAAAAGCTCAGGCCTTGGCAGACTTCGTGGCAGAGATGACCTCGATGGCCGACTCCCCGGATCCGACCAGGAACAAATGGACCATTTACGTAGATGGCGCCTCAAGCAATTCGGGAAGCGGGGCAGGAATTATCTTAGAAAACGACGAAGGACTCATCATCGAAGTATCTTTAGTCCTATCTTTCAACACGTCGAACAACCAGGCCGAATACGAAGCCCTCCTTGCAGGCCTGAGACTTGCCGAGGATATGGGCGCACGTGAGGTCAAGATCTACACAGACTCCCAACTCGTCGCATCCCACATCAGCGGCGATTACCAAGCCAAAAACGACGTGCTCGCCGAGTACCTCATGCTCGTCAAGGACAAGATGAAAATATTCATCAAAGCAGAAGTCGAGCATATCCCCCGAGAACACAACTCGCGCGCCGACATATTATCCAAACTTGCGAGCACGAGAAAGAAAGGAGGAAACAAGTCGGTCATCCAAGAAATCCTACCCAGGCCAAGCATAGGCGAAAACGCGCGGGCTCTACAAATATTCGCTATCGGGGACGACCATTGCTGGATGACCCCAGTATATAACTTCCTCACGAAAGACGAACTTCCCGCTGAGGCAAAGAAAGCTTCAGCGATTAAAAGACGAGCCTGTTCGTATACTATCATCGAAAACAAACTGTACCGACGAGGCTTCTCCATCCCTCTCCTCAAATGCGTCGACGCTTCGCAAGCACTTGAGGTACTCCAAGAGCTTCACGAAGGAATCAATAGCCAACACCTCGGCGGACGATCACTGGCGAGGAAAGCCCTCAGAGCCGGCTACTATTGGCCGACCATGCAGCAAGATGCCAAAAAATACGTCCAGAAATGCGATAAATGTCAGCGACATGCCGACATGCACCTGGCGCCCCCGAACGAGCTCAAATCTCTCTCCTCGCCTTGGCCTTTCTCCACATGGGGAATGGACCTCCTCGAACCTTTCCCGGTCGGGTCTTACCAAAATAAATACCTAGTGGTCGCTGTGGATTACTTCACGAAATGGATAGAAGCCGAAGCGCTCGCCAAAATCACGTCCCAAAACGTACTCCGCTTTTATAAGCGGAACATACTCGCTCGGTTTGGGGTGCCACAGGCGATCATAACTGATAACGGCACCCAGTTCACGGACAAAAAATTCCAAGAGTTCATAACCAAACTCGGGACGAAACAGCACTTCACTTCAGTCGAACACCCTCAAACGAACGGACAAGCTGAAGCCGCCAACCGGGTCATTCTCCGTGGACTAAAGAGAAGGTTGGGCGAGGCAAAAAAGGCTTGGGTCGAAGAGTTACACAGCGTCCTCTGGGCGTACAGGACGACCCCACACTCGACCACAGGCGAAACACCGTTCAGGTTAACCTATGGCACCGAAGCCGTGATCCCCGTGGAGATCCGAGAACCATCTCGTCGAACTGAGTCACCTCTCGAAGAGGAACTCAATGACGAAGCTATGAGAGAAGAGCTCGACATGGTCGAGGAAATCTGAACAGGATCCTCCCTCCGAGAAGCGAAACTGAAACAACAGATAGCCTTACGCCATAGCACTAAAGTTATCAAACGCGGGTTCGAAATCGGAGACTTGGTTCTCCGCAGAAACATGAAAGATTCGCGCGAGGGCAAACTAGCCCCGAACTGGGAAGGTCCGTACCGAGTCTACGATAAAACCGAAAACGGTGCATATTACCTCGAAAACCTTCGCGGCGAAAAACTTGCTCGACCTTGGAACGCTGAAAAACTCAGACGCTACTACAGTTAAAAACAACCTAACGCTACCCGGCCGCTCGTAACAAACACGAGGAAAGACTGGGCAAGGACTCGCGCCATGGTACAAGCGCGTATGCTCCACGACAGCTTCAGTCGGATAACCCCTATCAGGAGGCAAAGCCGACTACGCGGCGGGCCTTACACACAGACCCTCCGCGGAAGTACCTGCACGGCAGAACCCCAGCTCGCGATGGGATCGTTCACGCCGCGAGCACCTGGCCCCGACCGCGGCCTCGAGCTCGCTTATAGCGCACATCTGCTCTGCGCACCCGGACCGTTCCCCACATGCCCGGGCCATAAACCTCGGTCGAGCACAAACATAAATATTCAACGATAAACAGATAAGCATAAATAAACATTGGAGCATAAAACGCAGAACAATATTAAAAACCGACCAAACTGGCCGGGGATATCCAAATATTACAAAAATTATCCGGGCATCGCCCAACTAACTACTTTGGCACGCAGGCCACAAAACATTGGCACGCAGGCCACAAAACCGTGGGCACGCAGGCCACTATCAAGCAACTGGTTAGACATCACCATCCTCCTCCTCGGCACCGTCGTCCTCACCATGGGGCTCCTGCTCATCTTCCCAGTCTTCGAACTCCGGATTTGACTCAATCCGTCCGTCCACAACCTTATTGTACGGACCGATGCCCTTCGTCACCAAGCGCGGATTGAGGACTTTCAGCTGATCCACTGCGGCTTTAAATCCAACCCCCAGAGTAGCGACACAGTCGACCTCCAGCTCCCTCACCTTGCCCAGAAGCTGGGAGCGGGTCACCAAGGCTTTCTCGTCTTCATCCTCCTCGGCAGCAGGGAGATGAGACCTCTCTAACTCCGCAATTCGCTCACGGAGCCTTTCTCCCTCAGCCTCCAAAGCCCTGACTTTGTTCCGCTCCTTGCAGAGGTCTTCGACGATGCCGCTCTGAACCTCATACTTATCCTTGTACTGTTCAAACTCGTGCTCCAGCTCATCATATTTGGTCTGCAGAGCATCATAGTCCTTCTGAGGGCAGACCCTTTGGGCATTGAGGGCCAAGGCCAGGGCGGCCACCCTCATCATCCCTTCAAGATCCTCGGACAAGTCCTTATCCCGGGCCGCCCGATCACGCCTGACTATATGCTGTTAGAACAAGATTTGTTCTGATCAATTATCTTAGTTTTGATGATAACAATAATATGAATTTTGCTTAAGATAATATGGTACTCTAATCAAATGCAATTTCCTTTTCAGGAAATATATAAAGAGTATGCATAATTCAGCGCTCAGAAGCTTTGACTCAGAAGGTTCAGTATGCAACATCAGAACATGGTCTGGCAAGACATCAGAAGATGGTCGAAGCAGAATCAGAACATGGGTCTATGGAAGCATCAGAAGAACATGAGATCAGAAGCACTGAAGTTCTGATGGTATCACGCTCAGAAGCACTTCAAGGTCAGAAGATCAGAAGATGCTTTGCACCAAGCTGTTTGACTCTGATGATATTCAAACGTTGTATTCACAAACATCAGATCAGAAGAAAGTACAAGTGGCAGGCTACGCTGACTGACAAAAGGAACGTTAGAAGCTATTAAAGGCAACGTCAGTAGACACAGCGTGAACAAGGCTCGAGGTAGTTGACAAAAGCGTATAACATTAAATGCGATGCTGTACGGAACACGCAAAGCATTAAATGCACTCAACGGTCATCTTCTCAAACGCCTATAAATATGAAGTTCTGATGAGAAGCAAGGTTAACAACGCTGAACAAAATTATTCTGAAAAACTTGCTGAAACGCTGTTCAAATCAAAGCTCAGAAACTTCATCTTCATCAAAGCTCACTACATTGCTGTTGTAATATATTAGTGAGATTAAGCTTAAACGTTAAGAGAAAAATCACTGTTGTGATTATAGCTTTTAAGAAGCATTGTAAAACTCTTATTTGATTACATTAATTTGTAAGTAACTAGAGTGATCAAGTGTTGATCAGGATACTCTAGGAAGTCTTAGCTTGTGTCTAAGCAGTTGTAATTAGAGTGATCACGTGGTGGTCAGGATACTCTAAGAAAGTCTTAGCTTGTGTCTAAGCAGTTGTTCCTGGAGTGATCAGGTTGTGATCAGGATACTCTAGAAGACTTAGTTGCGGACTAAGTGGAAAACCATTGTAATCCGTGCGATTAGTGGATTAAATCCTCGGTTGAGGTAAATCATCTCTGCGGGGGTGGACTGGAGTAGTTTAGTTAACAACGAACCAGGATAAAAATAACTGTGCAATTTATTTTTATCAGTCAAGTTTTAAAGCTACACTTATTCAAACCCCCCTTTCTAAGTGTTTTTCTATCCTTCAATTGGCATCAGAGCGCCGGTTCTAAGGTGCAAACACTTAACCGTGTTTAGAAAAGATTCAGGAAGAGAAAAACGCTTCAGTAAAAGATGGCTGGTGAATCTCAAGCAAATCCAACTCCATCTACATCTGGCTCTGCTGAGCAACACAACGGTAACAATGGTTATACTAGACCGCCGGTATTTGATGGTGAAAACTTTGAATACTGGAAAGGTAAACTGGAAAGTTACTTTCTTGGTCTAGATGGTGATCTATGGGATCTTCTGATGGATGGTTACAAACATCCGGTAAAAGCCAGTGGCGTAAAGCTGACAAGGCAAGAAATGAGCGATGATCAGAAGAAGCTTTTCAGGAATCATCATAAATGCAGAACTATTTTGCTGAATGCTATCTCTCATGCTGAGTATGAGAAGATATCTAACAGGGAAACGGCCTATGACATATATGAGTTCTTGAAAATGACTCATGAAGGAAATGCTCAAGTCAAGGAGACTAAAGCTCTTGCTCTAATCCAGAAATATGAAGCCTTCAAGATGGAGGATGATGAAGACATTGAAAAGATGTTTTCAAGATTTCAAACTTTGACTGCTGGATTGAGAGTTCTCGACAAAGGCTACACCAAGGCTGATCATGTAAAGAAGATCATCAGAAGTTTGCCCAGAAGATGGGGCCCAATGGTGACTGCATTCAAGATTGCCAAGAATCTGAATGAAGTCTCTTTGGAAGAGCTTATCAGTGCCTTGAGAAGCCATGAAATTGAGCTGGACGCAAACGAGCCTCAGAAGAAAGGTAAGTCTATTGCATTAAAATCTAATGTTAAAAAATGCACTAACGCTTTTCAGGCAAGAGAAGAAGATTCTGAAGAATCAGAATCTGAAGAAGAAGATGAACTGTCCTTGATCTCCAGAAGGCTAAATCAACTCTGGAAGAACAAGCAAAGGAAGTTCAGAGGCGTCAGAAGTTCAAAGAAATTTGAACGTGGAGAATCTTCTGATGACAGAAGATCTGACAAGAAGAAGGCTGTCTGCTATGAGTGCAATGAGCCTGGACATTACAAGAATGAGTGTCCGAAATTTCAGAAGGAGAATCCCAAGAAGAAGTTTCATAAGAAGAAAGGTCTTATGGCAACTTGGGATGAGTCAGAAGATGATTCAGAAGATGAGCAGGCTAACTGTGCGCTGATGGCGACAGAAGATGACGGATCAGAATCTACATCAGAATCAGATTCTGAAGAGGTATTTTCTGAACTTACTAGAGATGAGTTAGTTTCCAGTCTAACAGAACTTCTGGAATACAAGTCTCAGATTAGTCTCAAATACAAAAAGCTGAAAAAGCTATTTGAATTTGAAACTAAGAAGCTTGAGTTGGAGAATTCTGAATTAAAAGAAAAACTTTTAAAATTGTCCAATGATGTTGGATCTCCTTCTGATTCAGAAAAATCCACTCCTAGTTTAAACCATATTCTGAAAGAATATGATTTAAGTTTCAGGAAGTTCTTATCTAGAAGTATTGGCAGAAGTCAGCTAGCTTCTATGATATATGCTGTGTCTGGAAACAAAAGAGTCGGCATTGGTTATGAGGGTGAAATCCCATACAAGCTTGAATCTGTGGATGATATGAAAATATCATACAAGCCTCTGTATAACCAATTTAAATTTGGCCACTCCCATGATATTAGGCACACATCACATGCACAAAGCTTTCACGTTACACACACTAAGAAGCATGTGACACAACCTAGGAAATATCATGAAACTCACATTAAGAATTATCATGCTATTCCTCCTATTGCTTACAATTTTAAACCCAAGTTCAATCAGAACTTGAGAAAAACTAACAAGAAAGGACCCAAGAAAATGTGGGTACCTAAGGATAAGATTATTCCTATTGCAGATATCCTTGGCTGCAAAAAGGACAAAGCACAACATGTCATGGTACCTGGACTCTGGATGCTCACGACACATGACAGGAAGAAGGTCTATGTTCCAAGACCTGGTGCTTAAGTCTGGAGGAGAAGTCAAGTTTGGAGGAGATAAGAAGGGCAAGATAATTGGCTCTGGAACTATAAAGTCTGGTAACTCTCCTTCCATCTCAAATGTACTTCTTGTAGAAGGATTAACACATAACCTCTTATCTATCAGTCAATTGAGTGACAATGGTTATGATATAATCTTTAATCAAAAGTCTTGCAAGGCTGTAAATCAGAAGGATGGCTCAATCCTATTTACTGGCAAGAGGAAGAACAACATTTATAAGACAGATCTGCAAGATCTTATGAGTCAGAAGGTGACTTGTCTTATGTCTGTTTCTGAAGAGCAGTGGGTCTGACACAGAAGATTAGGTCATGCTAGTTTGAGAAAGATTTCTCAGATTAACAAACTGGATCTTGTCAGAGGACTCCCTAATCTGAAATTCAAATCAGATGCTCTTTGTGAAGCATGTCAGAAGGGAAAGTTCTCCAAACCTGCATTCAAGTCCAAGAATGTTGTTTCTACCTCAAGGCCATTAGAACTCTTGCACATTGATCTGTTTGGCCCAGTAAAAACAACATCTGTCAGAGGGAAGAAATATGGATTAGTCATCGTTGATGATTATAGCCGCTGGACATGGGTAAAGTTCTTGAAACACAAGGATGAGTCTCATTCAGTGTTCTTTGAATTCTGCACTCAGATTCAATCTGAGAAAGAGTGTAAAATCATAAAGGTCAGAAGTGATCATGGTGGCGAATTTGAGAACAGATTCTTTGAGGAGTTCTTCAAAGAAAATGGTATTGCCCATGATTTCTCTTGTCCTAGAACTCCACAGCAAAATGGAGTTGTAGAACGAAAGAATAGGACTCTACAAGAAATGGCCAGAACCATGATCAATGAAACCAATATGGCTAAGCATTTCTGGGCAGAAGCAATAAACACTGCATGCTATATTCAGAATAGAATCTCTATCAGACCTATTATAAATAAGACTCCTTATGAATTGTGGAAAAACAGAAAGCCCAACATTTCATATTTCCATCCTTTTGGATGTGTATGTTCTATTCTGAACACTAAAGATCATCTTGGTAAATTTGATTCCAAAGCACAAAAATGTTTCCTTCTTGGATATTCTGAACGCTCAAAAGGCTACAGAGTATACAATACTGAAACATTGACTGTAGAAGAATCAATCAATATCAGGTTTGATGATAAGCTTGGTTCTGAAAAACCAAAGCAGTTTGATAATTTTGCAGATTGTGATATTGATGTATCAGAAGTTGTTGAGCCAAGAAGCAACGCATCAGAAGCAGAGCTTCTCAGAAGCAAAGAATCTGAAGATCAAGTATCAGCTTCTCTGGAGAATCTAAGCATTTCTGAAGAACCATCTGTCAGAAGATCATCCAGACTCATTTCTGGTCATTCAGAAGATGTCATTCTTGGAAAGAAGGATGATCCAATCAGAACAAGAGCATTCCTTAAGAACAATGCAGACTGTCAATTAGGTCTTGTATCTTTGATCGAGCCAACTTCTGTTGATCATGCTCTAGAAGATCCAGACTGGATAATTGCTATGCAAGAAGAACTAAATCAGTTTACAAGGAATGATGTTTGGGATCTTGTTCCTAGACCAGATGGATTCAATATAATCGGTACAAAATGGGTCTTCAGAAACAAGCTCAGTGAGAAAGGTGAAGTGGTAAGGAACAAAGCCAGACTGGTGGCTCAGGGTTACAGTCAGCAAGAAGGGATTGACTATACAGAAACCTTTGCACCAGTGGCCAGGTTAGAATCTATTCGTCTATTAATTTCATTTGCCACTCAACATAACATCACTCTCTATCAGATGGATGTTAAGAGTGCCTTCTTAAATGGTTATATAGATGAAGAAGTTTATGTCCATCAACCTCCTGGTTTTGAAGACTCTATGTCTCCTAATCATGTTTTTAAACTAAAGAAATCGTTGTATGGATTGAAACAAGCTCCCAGAGCTTGGTATGAACGCTTAAGTTCTTTCCTTCTGGATAATGGTTTCACTAGAGGAAAAGTGGACACTACTCTCTTTTGTAAAACCTTTAAAAGGGATATTTTAATTTGTCAAATATATGTAGATGATATTATTTTTGGAACATCTAATGCTACACTTGGAAAGGAGTTTGCTGAGTCTATGCAGGCTGAGTTTGAAATGAGCATGATGGGAGAACTCAAGTACTTCCTCGGAATACAAATAAATCAAACATCAGAAGGAACGTATGTTCACCAAACCAAGTATGTGAAGGAACTTCTGAAGAAGTTTAATCTTCTAGACTGCAAAGAAGCCAAAACTCCTATGCATCCAACATGCATCCTAGGTAAGGATGAGGTAAGTAAGAAGGTAGATCAGAAGTTATACAGAGGTATGATTGGATCTCTTCTATATTTGACTGCTTCTAGACCTGACATTCTTTTCAGTGTTTGTTTGTGTGCTAGATTCCAATCAGACCCTAGAGAATCTCATTTAACTGCTGTTAAGAGAATTCTAAGGTATCTGAAAGGTACTACTAATGTTGGCTTAGTTTACAGAAAATTTAAAGAATACAACTTAGTAGGATTCTGCGATGCTGACTATGCTGGAGACAGAATTGAAAGAAAGAGTACTTCAGGAAGTTGCCAATTTCTTGGAAGTCATTTGATCTCCTGGTATAGCAAGAAGCAAGCAACCATTGCTCTATCAACAACAGAAGCAGAATATGTCGCTGCTGCTGGTTGCAGTACACAGATGCTCTGGATGAAGAGTCAGCTAAAAGATTATCAGATATATGAGAGTAACATTCCTATATTCTGTGATAATACTTCTGCTATATGTTTATCTAAGAATCCTATTCTTCATTCAAAAGCTAAACATATTGAGATTAAACATCATTTCATAAGGGACTATGTTCAGAAGGGTGTTCTATCTTTAAACTTTGTGGATACAGACCATCAATGGGCTGATATCTTTACAAAACCCCTGGCTGAAGATAGGTTTAAGTTCATTCTGAAGAACATCAGTATGGATTTATGCCCAGAATGAGAAGATGAGAAGTTCTTATGTATGAGTATCTCCTGAAATGAAAGTGGATTATTTGTTAATCAGAAGTTCTGATTAAAATCTTTTAGAAATTATGATTCGGTTATTACTAACGTTTCATTGTCTAAGTTGATTCAGAACCTCTTTTAAAGCAAAACAGCTGTAACGTTTTATCTCGCGATGGTAAACCTGTCTTTACTGTTCATGGATAAGCGCGCGTGCAGTTGAAGGGACGCCGACCATAGGTAACTGTGCTAGTCACCTTATTTGTCTTTATTATCTCTCCTCATGTCACGTAACATTAAATGCTATTCATCATTTGTTTCATTTTATTTTAAATACTCTTCAAACGCTTCTCCTTCCCTCTTATATTTTCTCTATTACACTCTGTCTTTGCTTTCCTTCTCTATCTCTCTGCATTCATATCAAACCCTAGCTGTTCATTATCTGCAAATCTATCATGAACTCTTCATCAAGCCCAGGAAACCATGAAAATGATGAAAACAAAAAGAGAAAAGCTGTTAAAACATCTTCTTCCAAACCCAAAAAGATAAAGATCACCTATGACCCTCTCAAGGTGAATCCATTCGAAGCAAAGTTGTCTGGAAACTATTCTAGACGTGTGTTTCAACCCCCTGGTGAAAGCCCTCCATCATCTCCATCTTCTTCCTCATCTTTTTACCTTCAAGACTCAACTTCCTCTTCATCTAACCTTTCATCTCCCTCAACCCATTCCAAAGAAATATCTTCATCTTCACCTGCTGAGAATGTTGTTTCTGAAAGAGATTGTGGAAAATCTGCATCAGAATCAAGTCTCCCTAACCCCTCGCCTGGAAGCCCAAGAAGCAGTCAATGATGCGTTTCACTCCTTCATGGCAAGGAAAACTGCAAATTATGACAGGGTTCTAGACATGCTGGCGCAGATTTTGTCTTAGCTAGGGTCTTAGTCGTTGGTCTTAGTAGTTTTCTTTCCTTGTTGCATCTGCTTGTTAAACATAAGAACCTTTGTAATATCTTTTGATTATCAATGAAAAGTTTCTTTGTTTTTTACATTCCAGTGATTTTATTTGTCGTTTTATACATCTGAATCTTTTGGAATATTCTTTTTGATGTTATGACAAAAAGGGGGAGAAGATAAATGATAAATGATTTGATTAATCTATCAGTTGCTGGGTAAAGCTCCCACACATTTACTAACAAGAACTGCAAGTTCTATATGGTTTAAGTGTTTTGCAGGTATAAAGAAGTGAAGAAAATCTTCAAAGCAAACACAAGAAGCAAAACCATAAGAAGCGTTATTCTGTAAAAAGAATAAGCTTATGGAAACTGAAGCAAGCTGAGTGCTGTCAAGCTTCAGAATCAGAAGCACTGATAATAGAATTTGATCCAAAATTTGTCTATTTGCTTTGACAAAATTCTATTTGCTCTGATACATTATTTTAGCCTATATGGCTCTGATATATATCATGTGTTCTAATATACATTTTATGTTCTGACTCGTTCATGCTGACTTTTTTCGTTTAGTTTTTGTTCTGTAACATTTCAGGATGTAGAGATGCTCTGATGATGCTCTGGTACATTCAACAATGTTCTGATACAAATCTAGCATGAAGTAATGTTGGTAGAAATTCAAAGCTCTGAAGCTATCCGAGGGAAGCAGAAATCAGAACCTGTGAATGTTCTAAAGATCCAGAAAACTCAAGTTCTGAAGCTGTCCTAAATGGAAGCAGAAATCAGAAGCTGTGAATGTTCTGAAGATCAAAGAAATTCAAGTTCTGAAGCTGTCCTAGATGGAAGAAGGAATCAGAAGCTGGGAATGTTCTGAAGATCGAAGAAATTCAAGTTCTGAAGCTGTCCTGAATGGAAGCAGGAATCAGAAGCTGTGAGTGTTCTAGGGATCTAAAGAAATTCAAGTTCTGAAGCTGTCCAATGGAAGCAGAAGTCAGAAGCTATGAATTCTCTGAAGACAGAAGCTTATGTGATCGTCTCTACCGAAATAATCAGGGAAGTCTTTTATTAAAGTTCTTCGAGTATTTATTTCAGGGGGAGATTATTTATCTCAGGGGGAGATTGTTAATCTCAGGGGGAGACATATTCATATGCTTATGCTATAGCTGTGTAATTTGTCTTTTGCCGTCTGCTCTTTCTGATCGCAAATTCATATCATTTATATATGTTTTTGTCATCATCAAAAAGGGGGAGATTGTTAGAACAAGATTTGTTCTGATCAATTATCTTAGTTTTGATGATAACAATAATATGAATTTTGCTTAAGATAATATGGTACTCTAATCAAATGCAATTTCCTTTTCAGGAAATATATAAAGAGTATGCATAATTCAGCGCTCAGAAGCTTTGACTCAGAAGGTTCAGTATGCAACATCAGAACATGGTCTGGCAAGACATCAGAAGATGGTCGAAGCAGAATCAGAACATGGGTCTATGGAAGCATCAGAAGAACATGAGATCAGAAGCACTGAAGTTCTGATGGTATCACGCTCAGAAGCACTTCAAGGTCAGAAGATCAGAAGATGCTTTGCACCAAGCTGTTTGACTCTGATGATATTCAAACGTTGTATTCACAAACATCAGATCAGAAGAAAGTACAAGTGGCAGGCTACGCTGACTGACAAAAGGAACGTTAGAAGCTATTAAAGGCAACGTCAGTAGACACAGCGTGAACAAGGCTCGAGGTAGTTGACAAAAGCGTATAACATTAAATGCGATGCTGTACGGAACACGCAAAGCATTAAATGCACTCAACGGTCATCTTCTCAAACGCCTATAAATATGAAGTTCTGATGAGAAGCAAGGTTAACAACGCTGAACAAAATTATTCTGAAAAACTTGCTGAAACGCTGTTCAAATCAAAGCTCAGAAACTTCATCTTCATCAAAGCTCACTACATTGCTGTTGTAATATATTAGTGAGATTAAGCTTAAACGTTAAGAGAAAAATCACTGTTGTGATTATAGCTTTTAAGAAGCATTGTAAAACTCTTATTTGATTACATTAATTTGTAAGTAAGTAGAGTGATCAAGTGTTGATCAGGATACTCTAGGAAGTCTTAGCTTGTGTCTAAGCAGTTGTAATTAGAGTGATCACGTGGTGGTCAGGATACTCTAAGAAAGTCTTAGCTTGTGTCTAAGCAGTTGTTCCTGGAGTGATCAGGTTGTGATCAGGATACTCTAGAAGACTTAGTTGCGGACTAAGTGGAAAACCATTGTAATCCGTGCGATTAGTGGATTAAATCCTCGGTTGAGGTAAATCATCTCTGCGGGGGTGGACTGGAGTAGTTTAGTTAACAACGAACCAGGATAAAAATAACTGTGCAATTTATTTTTATCAGTCAAGTTTTAAAGCTACACTTATTCAAACCCCCCCTTTCTAAGTGTTTTTCTATCCTTCATATGCCTCACCTCCTCGCGCTCCAGCAGCACATTTCTCTTTGAGAAGATCCCCCTGTGCAGAGTACATGAGGGCAGCACAATGTCCTCCTCGGACGGGTTGTCATTGATAAGGGGGCGAAGTTCGGGAGTCCCCTCGTTCTTTTGTTTTTTCCCGGCCAGATAACTTCCCGAAGTCGTCCCAACCGACGAAGGGGAGCCACCGTCAGGCGCACCCGCAGCAGCCGCCTTGACCTCCTCGACCCGCGATCGCTTCACGTTCAGCTTGACGGGCCCCTTGGTCTTTGCCCTCATCTTCACAATCTTGTCATGCAGGTCGGCCATTTTTCCTGCAAAATAAAGAGTAAGAACCGAAAGGATATTATTCAAACAAGAAATAGTTATCTCACCTAACAAAATTATCGCATCCCCGTAACTCCCACACTCGAGGATGGCCTTTGTGTTGATATGCCGAGGCTCCAGCATAGGACCTCCATCTTCCTCGACTAAGGGATCCCCGTTGGGATAGGTACATACTGCCGGTCTAAACCCGTCCACGAAAGAAGCGAGCCGCTGATACCCCCCCGTATCGCGCTCATTGAGATCCTCGTCTCGGAAGATGTAATAGTCGGTCCCATGCTCGAAATGGTCAGGCTGCCACTCCAACGGGAACCGAGCAGCTGGGCCCACTCTCCTCACCCCATCCTCAATATACTCGCGTTCCTCGAACAAATGATTCTCGGCCTCAGGAGTGAGCGGCTTAATTATAAAATACCGACTCTTGAAAAGCTTGATAGAGTCCTGGTAAATGGCGAACAGCTTCTTCGGCTGCTTAAAGGACACCCAACTCCACTTGCCGTCCGGGTCGCGCAACCTCTGCAAATGAAACACTCTGAAGAAAAGAGGCAGGGTCGCCTCGACCTCCAAGTACCCACATACGACTTCGAAGGATCTTAAGAACGCTAAGGAGTTGGGATGAAGCTGAGACGGGCACAGGCGCAACCAACTGAAGACACTCCGTTGCAAATGAGTGAAGGGAAGACGGAGACCAGCCTCCTTAAAGACGAACTCATACATTGCGAAACGGGGACCAGGGAATTGCGAGCAGATCCTCTGATGAGATTTAGGCACAAAGGCGCCCCAAGAAGGCTCCTCGTCCTGGTCAAGGTCCTCGATGACGTTAAAGGCTTCCTTAGGACGACTCGAGAAGCGCGACGCAATCGTCCTCGGAGCAACGGCCACCCATTCCTCAAGTTTCCTCGGGGAAGTCTCGACGACGGGAACGCCCTCGTCTTGCGAGCAACCAACAGCTTCATCCCCGTCTGATATGTCGAAGACGACATCGTCTTTGTTCTCGTCGGCCATTTACCTGAAAAGCAGAGGAGACAGTGAATTCGACTGGTCAAATCCACCCTTCCACCGCAAGTCAAGTGAAAGGGCAAGGAAAAGAGACGAGGAAAGAATTCCACCCCCCTCGGATACCGACGAACCAAATTAGAAGCACCCTCGCCACGTACGGCGATGGACGGCAGGTGCATCTAGCTCTCCGGCAAACTCACACCCTAACTAAGGCATGCCGTCTCCTTCGCTCGTCTCATGCAAATTATTCTTTACTAAATCTAAAGCCTGGACGTCTAATTCAACTATTCCTGTCCTGCTCACTCAAATCTTACTCGGCAAACGCATGAAAGAAATAACGATCTCCTATGACTACTCGGCAAACTCATGAAGCTTGCTCGACACACTCATCAATCCTGCCCGCCGCACTCGAAGCTAAAACATAAAACTTAAATAAAAGCAAGGAGGAGACGAGGAACTTACTTGAAGTAGCGGAGGAAAGATGCGTGAGACGAAGAGGAGAGCTGTGAGCGAATCTTGTAAGTTTGCAAAATGTTAAGTGACGAATGAATGGTCTTCTCGCTCTTTATATAGGGAAAGGAGGCCAAAGGGTGTCATGATAGCCTAGGCAGCCTAGGAGACGCCATCATTGATTACACCCCCAAGGCAGCTCCATCCACGAAAAGATGCCACGTCACGAATCAACTTTGGAAACCCAAACGGCGCAGTCTGCATTTATGCCTAAAAACGGCGCTGCAATGATGACAGTCTCCACAACTGCCACCTGTCAGCCACACTCTAACAAGTAGCAACCAAGCATATCAAGAAGAAACCAAGGGACAGCCGTCTCCTCGACTAGTCTTCGAGGACACCATCCGACCACCCTTGGCTCTCATACCCAGCAGCAACCTCTTCCCCCGCAGACTTAGTCGTACGACGAGATCCCAGTTGACGACCAACATCCGTACTCTTGCTCGGCCAGCCTCTTGGCTAAAGTCATCACTCTCACAAGACTAATGACTTGGGGGGCTCCTGTTCTGGCCTGGGCCGAGCAGGCCCAGCTCCTCTCACTAGCCGAGCAGGCCCAATTCTTTGGGCCCATTTACTGGGTAACCGTCAAGGAGTTATCCACGTGCGAAGACCACGCGTCACGCAGCGGGGGATTCGGTCAACCACCTCCGAACCCTACGCTATGATCATCCAGAACGTGGGTCACCTGCTGACTCAGCCCTAGCACAAGGACGTTCTGGCAGTTTCCTAGCACGTGGGCCTCCAATTAGATTTGGCCCAATTAGGAAACCTTGGCCCAGCGCTGGGGGCTATAAATACCCTCTCTCACCAGAGGGTCAGGTATTCTATTCTATTCACTCTCAACCCTCATTCTCTGATAGCTACTAACTTAAGCATCGGAGAACCTTGCAGGTACCCCCCCCCATCTTGCTCTCCAAGCCAGATTCTGCTGCCTTGACGATTCTTCTGATCAGGTACGATCAGATTATCTCCATCAATATTTTTGCATTTTTAAAATGGCATGTTGGACTAATTTATCTCCACAGTTGGAATAAGAGTTGAAGTGAAAAACTCAACTTTCCTTTTAGTTTAGACTTTTATCCGAGAGGATATGTGTGAGAGGTCAGTTTATACATTGGTTGAGAGAACCAACGGAAAGAAAATACATTATTTTTTGAAAATATAATTTTTTAAATTTTATATATATTTTTTATAACCTTTTTTTTATCAAACAAAACTTATATGGAAATTTTCGTACCACATTTTTAACAAAACAAAATTGACACTATTTGGAAATGGTAAATTGAAGTATGAGGAGAATATTGCTTTTGGGAGAAAAATGCATTGTAATAATTCAACAAAAGCTTCCACCCAAAATTATTGATCAAGGTAGATTAACCAATCCAAGTTCTATTGGTTCATTATTGGTCATGCTTTGTGTGATTTAGGATGAGAATTTTGAATTATGGGATAAGGTTCGAAACTATTAGGTTTCGATATGTGTGTTAAATTTTTATTTTGTTGATTTAGGTTTCAGATTAGCGTTTAGGCTGTGATTTTAAGGTGATTATGTGTTCAAATTTTTTAGTTTAGAGTAGCTTTGGGGTTGTTCTGGGTTTGGGATGCATGAGGAATATGATGGTTCATCTTCATCATGACGAAGTTTATGAAGATGAATCCTAATCTAGGGTTCCTTGGTGGATGTGAGGGTGGACGTAGGCTGAGGGAGGCGGTCAGCGTAACAAAGGGTGGTTAGAGTATAGAACACTACGCCAAAAACGATTATAGACAGCGCCACTTAGACAGCGCTTTTATACAAAAGCGCTGCCATAAGTAAAATAAAAAAATAAAACACGTAAATTGTATTAAAAGATGAGTTGAAGCGCTGGTATAGGGACGACCTTAGACAGCGCTTCTTCAAAAGCGCTGGTATAGGTTAACATTAGAAAGCGCTTCAGAAAGCGCTGGTATAGGACCATATTAGCCAGCGCTTTTTTATAAAGCGCTGTAGAAAGTCAAATAAATTTTTAAAAAAAAAATTAAAAGCGCTGGTATAGTTACATATAAGAAAGCGCATTAGAGAAGCGCTGGCTTAGTATAATTAAAATTGAAATTGATAAACATAATCTACACAAACGTAAAACCCTCCCAATCGAAAAACCCTATCGTTCTTCTTCTTCTCCCAAACCAAAAATCTATTGAATCCACGAACAATCTCTCTCAATCCACAAACAAACCTTCTGAATTCGAAGAACCCTAATTGAACCCCTTGTGAATCCCTTCTTCGCTCACAAAATTCCCTCTTCGCTCACGAAATTTCCTCTTTCGTCTCTCACGAAAATCTCACGAAATTCCCTTCAGCCACCTTAACAAATTCGCTTCTTCTAGGTGTATATCTTCTTCTTCGCCCACCGTAACACAATCGGTGGAAGCCTTCGACTACGTTCACAGCTGCTCCCTTAAATCCCTCAGTTTTCACAACCGCTCGTACTCCCTCCCTTTACAGCCGCATAAACTCCCTCCGACTACGTTCATTTTATTCGGCCGCTCCGTTGACACGCCCTCTGCCAGATCCTCCCTCAGCCGTTCGTTTCTTCTCAACGTTTGGCCGTCGTTTCGGTAAGTCTCGACATCCTTTATATGCTATACATTCTTGCTGTAATTACCATAGAGTTTTGTGTATGTTCCAACAGTCAACATCTTGAGGTGAAACAAAAAAAGATTAGTGACTCGTTTATTTATGTTGTTTTGAAATAGTGACTCGTTTATTTATGTTCTTTGAGGTAATGATTAATTATTGAGTTTCTTAGTAGCAACTAGTAACATGGATTAGTTGATGTTGCCACTGCCAGTTAGTCAAAGTTTTTCTTTCCTATAAAGCTTTCCACAATTAAGCAATTATTAAATCCCAGTTTGATCCATATAAGTATTGAAGATATCGCGAACCTTCCCTTAACTGACTCAAGAATCCATAGAACAAACTTAAATTCTAAGATTGTATTTTCTTCTAGTTTGAGAAGTTTCTTTCCATAGACTTAGAACAAGCTCTACTGCTAAAAGAAAATGACATTGCTTAAAGCAGCCAGAAGACTATTGGTGTTAGTTGTTTAAAGTACCTGCTCCATATCGTAAATTAGAATGATGCCAATCCAATACTGACTGAATTTTAGCTCTCCTGAAAACATCAGTTGGATACCTAGAATATCAAAAAGAAAAGCCGTTAAAAGAACAAACTAATAATCATGATTCATGGAAACTACGTTCTATTTTAGATTGGAAAAACATGTATCTAAAAGGCAGAACAAAATTGGAATTAGAATCAATGCATTGCGAGTTATTTGTTCTGTTCAGATTCCTCCTAATTTTAAATAAACATCCCCAAGCGAGGACGAACAAGACCAATAGAATAGCACAAGGAATCATTCTTAAGTTAGAAATAGTGACTCGTTTATTTATGTTCTTTGAGGTAATGATTGATTATTGAGTTTCTTAGTAGCAACTAGTAACATGGATATGATTGTTGTGCTTTGCCCACTTCAGTATTTTTTATTCATTTCCGTAGAGCGTAATGAATGCATTTTTTCGAGTGTCTCATTGCACCAAAATTTGTTTTGGGATATTATTATGTTCTTAGTTTGTATATGTGTGCTACCAAGGTAGTTTTTAGGGAGCATACATACCTGTATACAAAGGGGCTGTGCAGCCTTGTTGCCCTCACTGTCCTGTTTCTTTTTGTAGTTCTAATGGATACTTTAGCTTTGTGATTGTCCTATCTTGATAGGAACTTATCAAAATTTTGTTGTGTATTAGAATTTCTAAAGGAAATGAGCTGCAATTCCTATACTTTAGCTAAAATTCTGTTGATAGAACCATGGTTTAGATTGAGCTGCAATTCCTATGTGGTATCTTTAATTAATCTACCAGGATATAAGTTTTAATGGTAGTTTGAGGCCTTCACTTACTAAGTTAGAATCACTTCTTGAAATTAGGCTTGCTAGAAATTTTTATATATATATATATATATATATATATATATATATATATATATATATATATATATATATATATATATATATATATATATATATATATATATATATATATATATATATATATATATGAAAATAATTAAGCTTTGCAGTGTTAGCAGTTGTAGATTTTTTTGTTCTTGTGAAGCATGCCTAGATGGGGAAAAATCTATAGTAACAAAACTTGCTGGGATATCTGGTAACTTAGCTCCTAAATATGCAAGTATGACCGTGCTATATAATTTTCATCCTTCTAAATTATAACATGAAATGTAGAAATTGATCATTGACAATATATTTAGAAGATTATAGTTTCACTTACATGTTCAAGATATTTATACTAAAGATCTTTCAAGATAAGGAAAAGTAAGAAACTAAGTATTTATAATGGATTTGTAACTCACGAAAGCTTCTAACTATTACAAAAGCAAGCTTAAGCTGTTAGGTGAAGAAACATTAATTATTTTTATACTTTATTTTAATATTTCCCCTCAATTAAGAGCCCCTTGAGCTTGAAACGTCAACAATGCATAGACCCTCTTACCTTTTTACTAATTCCAGATTAGTTTTTTTTTTATAAGCGAAATTGGATTAAGAAGCACTAGGGGTGCTTAACCCAAAGAAACAACATACAAATAATAGAAAAGAGATACCGGCCTAACCCACCACTTTACACAAAGAAAGCTCTCGGGTCTCGGAACCAATCCTCCCTCGAGCCAATACATAAGTTCCTAAAATAAACTTCCCTCCAATAGTGACTCGTTTATTTATGTTCTTTTGAAATAGTTGCGTTTAATAAGTTTTGCTGATGAAGAGGTTTTGCTGAAATAGGGAGAAAGATAGGGAGATAGGGAGAAAGATGAGAGGGAGGAAAGAGAAATTTGGTTCAGAAATAAAGCTTGAACCGGCTCTGAGGGTTACATGTGCGAGGTTTGGCTTCAGTTCAGACTGAACTCAAGTCCACTATTTGACCCACCACCAAGTCAGTGCCCCATTGCACTTGGGCAACCCCCCCTCACACGCGCGCGCACACACAAGCACACGCACACGCACGCACACGCACACGCACAGTCTTTTTTTATTTTCTTTCAAAAAGTCAAAAGGCAACAACTTTTTATTATTAAATTTTTTTTTTCCAAAATGCATAAAATTACATATTTCTCTTTAGTTTTTTTAAAAATAAAGTTAAAATAAAGGATTAAATATGTTTTTGGTACTTATAAATATTTTAAATTTTATTTTTAGTCCCTATTAAAAAAATGACATATTTTGGTCCTACAAAATTTTATGCATGCAGTTTTAGTCCTTGCTATTTTATAAACTTTTGAAAAGTGTTTAATTATCCTTTAACTTTTAAATTTTTGAATAATTTTTTTCATACATGTTTAGGATACTAAAAAATATTTACTTATCAAATTTTAGAATTTTTTAAAATGAGAATAATTATTTATGAATTTTTTAAATTTTAAATATGTCTGCAAATAATCATTCTAAATTTTGAGTTTGTTTTTTTCAAGAAACTTTTTATAACATTCTAAATATGTCTGCAAATAATCATTCCAAAATACACATTAGATTAACAACAGAGACTCAAATTACGTGTATAATAATTTTGTAGGGAGAAAAACCTGCCATTTTTTTTAGGGACCAAAAACAAAATTTGGTAATTTTATAAGGACCAAAAACATGCTTAACCCTAAAATAAATGAACTTTCTTTAGAGATGACTTCCCTTTTAAAATAAGAATGACAAGTTTTTTCTTAAATTTATTATTCCCTTTTACTTGCTTGTGAATATTTTTGTGTGTGTGAATACTTTGTCCATGTTTGTTTCGCCCATTTACTTGAACATTGTTTGTTAATAAGATAAAAGTAGAGAGCAATAAAATCAATTTTTCATAAAAAAAATTCAAACGCTTGATCAACATCAAGTCATACTTTATAATTCATTTCACACTTAAGACAATTTTCCATCAATGCAAATAAACACTAGGTCAACATCAAGTTCTCATTTTCGAAACCTCTTCAAAATAAGAAACGGTTGAAAAAAGAATGGTTAGGAAGTACCTACCCCATCAGTTTCTCGAGTATTTAAATTGCTAGTCGTACCTAGCTTGTAGTTCAAGTACTTGTCTTCCTTTCAAAACACACTAAAAAAACGAATTTAGTTCGGTTCTTACAGGGTGAAAATGAATGGTTTTGACGTACTTATCCTTTCCGTTGTCTAGGTATTTTGATTTTTAATCGTACTTAGCTTGTGGTAAGAATGTTTGGCTTTCACTAAGGGCTTAACTAAATTCGCCTCACAAATTTCCTAAGAAAGAATAGGGATGAAAATTGAATGGTTTGGACGTGCATATCCTCTCTATTTCCCGAGTATTTTGTTGCTAGCCGTACTTAACTTGTGGTTAAAATGTACGAATCAAACCTAAAAATAGATTCAACCAATCGAACTATTTTTCTCCTTAGAGCGACCGAAAACCTTTTGATAAAACGAATGATGCCTTATCAATTTCGATGCGAAACTAGAACTAACACTTTATTTCTTCCATGGACGAGTAGAAAGCAATGTTGTCCGCTTGAATGTGAGTGAGGCATAGTCTGCAAGAATCTGGATTATTTTTCATCCATTCAAAATGCGATGGACACACAACATTCCTTACTCCCATGACAAGGTAGCAAGCAATATGTTTCGCTCGAATGTGATATGAGAGTCTTTCGCTAAAATCAACCAACTCGCAAAGATTTTCTACCACAAACTACGAGGCTCTAATTTTCCCATTGTATATTGGAATACGTAAGCATAGGGTTTTGAAATATTGTCAAGCATAATAATAGAAAACTTAAAAATTTTCCATTTTGTTTCTTTTGGTAAATAATCCGTAATAATTAAAAGAAATCGCAAGTAATATACACTTGCATTCTTTCGCAAAACTAACTAAATAGGTTCCGTTGAGTACAACAAATGTGAGGGGTGCTAATACATTTCCATCACATAATTGACTCCCGAATTTTAATTTGATTGCGATGACCATATCGTTGTTCTCTAAGGTTTTAATCGATATTTTCCCTTTACTTTTGAAATAAATAAAGTTCGGTTACGACTCTGTTGTATTTCGAACATGCGATACGTTTGGTATTTTTAGCGCCGTGACAAGGAGCTCTAACTTGTGTCCTTTTGATGTTCTCTGGTTTTTGGCTTTCCTAGAGTTTTTCCTCTCTTTGTACTTGAGATATAGTTATTGGTTTTTTTTTTTGGTTATGCTTCTATTTTGTTAGTTGTTTGGTATCTCTTGTATCTTCTTTTAGCATCTTATTATGTAATTTTGGCTTTTAGTGTTTCTATTTGATCTATATATTATATTTGTTTTTCAATTATATATATATATATATATATATATATATATATATATATATATATATATATATATATATATATATATATATATATATATATATATATATATATATATATATATATATATATAAAATGTTAACATGTGCTCTATTATTGGAAATTGTACATAATATTTAAAAAACTATTAACATTATTTTCTAATATAATCTGTAAACAGTGTTTTAATTTTTTTTTACTTTTAATATATTTTTTATAATTATTTTGGTTAATGAAATGTTAAAACTTGATTAGTTGGGTTAATATATATTTTGACATAAAAAATTAATATATACAGTGTAGACTTTGGTTAATCGTATTTATAAAATTGATTAATAAAGTTTATAATTTTGGTTAGTGAGTCCTCAAAAAAAAAACAAATTAAATAGAAAAATAAAGTGGGTTAATGAAGTAAATGTCGGTTGATATATTTATAATTTAGTCTCGAAATATGGTTAATAGTATGTATTTTATTGGTTAATGAAGAAGTGAAAGTGGTTAATGAATTATAAGTAAAATAATTGGTTAATGACTTACTTTTTTGAATAATATATAGTTATAAAGTTGGTTAATGACACAATTTTATATTTGTATTATAAAATAAATTTTAAAAATTAATATTTTTTTAAAAATAAAATATATATTTTAAAAATAATATTATTTTATTAAAGAAATACTATTTATCGTATAAATACGGTTAACAGTGTATACAATGTAAGTATTGACGTAAGAAAATGGTGTAAGAATAGCAAAGCTGGACACAATGAGCCAGTTTGTTTCAGCTTTAAAAAAATGGATTTTTTTCTTTGTATTTTTTAAAATAGATTTTCTAAAATCGTTTTTCAAAATATTACAAGTTTTTTTATATTTGTTTTTTCTAAAATGAAACATTAATTTTGACATCTTATAACATAAACATATATAATTATTGAAGACTAAAACTTAGTCAAAATCATAATTTTTTCAAAAAGTTGTATTTCAAAAATGATTTTTATAAAAATCTAATTGAAATAGCTTCAAAATTAAGTGATTTTTTGAAATTTTAATATCCAAATTTTTTGACCATAAATAAATGAAATATCTAAAATCACATTTTAAGAATAACTATTTAAACAAAATTTTCATTTGAAGCTTTTATAAAAAATTTCTTTGTAAAAAAATTTTTCACAAAATTTAGTAACACTATAAAAATCATTTTTATTTAAAGCCAAAACAAACGGGCCAATAGTGTGACTCTAAATGTAAAAATAATTTAACGCCCACACATAGACATACACTTTTTGCCACCATAAAAAGAACTCTCATTTGACTCTTTGCTTCTTGAATGATTCAAACATCTTGTTTATAAGATTATGATTTTTGGATATTTTGATAGTTTAACAGTTTTAGAAAGATAATACTTTTAAGGACAAAGTTGCGTATTTATAAATTCTTATATTTATGAAGTATATGCAGGACTGTGTAGAAGAGTTGCAAACCATAATGGGTGTTCGATAAGGCAAACACGAGTTCTACTAAATTACTTGTAACTAATTTCATAACTGAAGGAACAACAACTCCAAAATGAAGTTAAATGCCAAGTTCATTTTATTAAAAAAGTTATGATTTTTACACTCCACCTCTATAAATAGATAACCCTATGCATACTAGTTTATTAACATAAGGTACTAGATTTAAGTGAAGATTATAGTAAGTGGCTGGTAATCATGAACAAGGCATGTTTTGTGTTTCTCTTCATTTTGCTTATTCTCCTTACTTCTGGTGAGTCTTTTTTTTTTTTTTTTTTTCAATAAGTAACAAAATTATTAATTAATACTCCTTCAAACATTGTATATTTTCTAAAGGCCAACACCAAAAATAGAAACAGATGAAGTATTTAAGTTGTGCTAATCACATTAAAAATGATGAATAAATAATGCAGAGATGTTTGTGAAAACCGAAGGAAGGCGTCATCGTCGGGGCTCACAGCAGAGTCATCGATTTGAAGGAGTTTGTTTAAGTGATCACAGTTGTGAATCCGATTGTCGCAGTGAAGGCTTTCGATGCGGTGAATGTCGGGGATTTCCTAGAGGTTGCTTCTGCAACAAGCATTGTTAATCAAGTTATAATTTTATTAGTGTGAATGCAACATTTCAATCTTTTTTATATATCTTTGCTTTGCTTCGTTTTAGTTACACTTGAGGTTGGTTTTGAGCTAGAGTTCAATTAACTAATGTTATCTAGAGTACTTACTAGGCTATTTGTTTATGGTTAATTAGGGTGATTTAAAGTTTATTATTTTTAGTTTTGAAAATTAATTTTATAATTGAAATATATTTTGCTAAAATAAATTTGAGTTGGTCATTTACTTGAGTTTAAAATATTCTTTTACTAAAATTAAAAATAGAAATAAATTGATTTTGTAATCATCGACGAGTACTCTAATTATCGTCAACCACCACCATCATTCTATCCATCTCCGATCGTCATTATATCTACCAACTATAATTTTAACCACCACTTTGATTATCGAGAACCACTTTAACCACGAATACTTTTGACATATACTTTAACTACTGATAAACACCACAAATCATTATTGTTAGCTACCATTTTAACCACCATAGATTTCTACTCTGACCACCACTAATCAATCACCATTGATCACTACTTTGACAAATACTCGCATATAATCACCACCAACCACCACTGATTTGCACTCTAACAGACATTTGTAGATAACCATCACTTTATAATGTAGTATTAACATTCTAGAAATCATCGTAAGGCTTGTTTCTCGTTCCAATTTGAGTAAAGCCATTACACACAAAAAATTATCTTGTTGAGAAACCCATTATCTTGTTGAGAAACCCATTATCTTGTGGATCATGATAACAATACAAGTGCACATCACCAACTAACTTGAATTACAGTTAGAAAGTGGTTAGTTAGTTGTTAGAGTTAGTTACTTATACCCTAAGGTACACTATAGTGTGGTAGGGTCTAGTTGCTTATGGTGCAAGTCACCTTGTATATAGAGACTTAACTTGTATCTCTTCCTTTTTAATGAGAATATCACTTTCACCTTGTTCATATTGATTCTCTTAATATGGTATCAGCCCTAATCAATGAACATTCATCTTCATCGCATTTACACATCATTTTTTTTAAAGATTTCTTCAATCTTCTTTACCGTTTCATCTTTCTTTTTTGTATCTGATTTGCTCTCTTTTGATCAGTTTTCTATGATCTTGATATTCTTCATCACTGCATAAACGTTGCAATAACTCAACTTTCCTTCATCTTCTTCATAGATCCAGCATGCCTCCGCGACTCACACCTAATCACCATATTTACCTTGATTCCATCTACTACATTCATCCAAGTGAAAGTCCTAACTCAGTGAACATTACTCCAAAGCTCAATGACTCCAACTACCTGTCATGGAGAAGATCTATGCAACGTGTATTGGGAGCCAAGAGCAAGCTGAAGTTTGTTGTTGGATCCACAAATACTTGACGATGATGACCTCAATTTTTCTCACAGGCAATCCTACAATCATCTTATTCACTTTTGGATCATCAATTCGATTAGTGAACAAATTGCTGTGACAATTCTTTTTCGTGAAAATGCTTTAGATGCTTGGAACAATTTGCATGAACGTTTTTCAAAAGTAGATCGTGTTTGAATCTTAACTTTGCGCTCAGCCATTAACAATGTGAAACAGAGTTCGAAATTTGTTATGGAGTATTTTCTTGAATTAAAAGGGCTTTGGGAAGAACTTAATTCTCATAGACCATTACCAATATGCATACGTACTCATAGATGTCATTCCAAAACCGTTAGAAAAGCTCAAGAACGCAGACTTGAAGAATAAGCAATTTTGTTCTCACTTGATTAAATGATAATTTTCTACTATTAGACGTTAATTGTATATACTCCCTTGTAATTCAAGAAGATAGTCACCATAAGAACCTAAACTTGTTGAAGACAGTTCTATTTTGGTGAATACTACATAAAAATCGAACTTCAAGCATGAAGGTGGATTCAATAACACCAAGAATGTTCCTAGAGTATGCATATTTTGCAATAGGACTGGCCATACAATAGACTTTTGCTATCAGAAACATGGACACCCAACTTCAACAAAAATAAATCATCTGTAAATGCAAGCCAAGTGGAGAGTTGCCCTTCTCTCAATCAAATGATGTAACTCATGGTACTTCTCTCATAAGTAATCATGTGCCTATCTCTAGAGCTCAATATGGACATCTCATTAGCTTACTTCAAAATACAAATGTGTCACCATTTATTTCTACTTCCACCATCAATCAAATTTCCACTAGTCAAAGGTGGTAAACATTCAGGTACTGTATGTAACGTTACTTACCATACCATTGCATTTTCTCATACATGGATCTTAGATTCTGGCGCAAATGATCATGTATTCTCTTCTCTCATTCTATTTAACTCCTACTACAAAATTAAATCTATTAAAATCACCCTTCCCAATGGTAATTGTACCATGGTTCATTTTGTCAAAAATAGCATCTTTTCTCCTATTATGTATCTTAACCAAGTCTTATTTGCACCAAATTTCAAACTAAATCTCATTTCCATTTCAAAACTATGTCATAACTTGAAATGTTCTACCACTTTTTTCAGTTGATCACCGTGTCTTGCTGAAATTGAATTTGATGAGGATGATTGTTGTTGGTAGTAGGGAGAATGACTTGTATATGATGCAAATAAAGGACACTCATCTTGATGCTCAATGTTCACCTCACAAGACTCGTCATTAGTTCAAGCTCCCAAGACAAACCAATACCTGTCATGCCACTAACTCATTTCCTCCTCCAAATTTCCAAAATATTGTAATTCGTAAGTGTATGTTATGGCATTTTAGATTAGGTCACGTGTCATCCAAGAGGATAACACAAATGTCCAAAATGTGCTCTTAATTTGATTTTGATAATAATGCTACTTGGGACATTTGTCATTTGTCAAAACAAAGAAAATATCCTTATCATTCAAGTAATTCTATTTTCTCTCATAAATTTGAACTTTTACACTTTGATATTTGGAGACCCTTACCCATTTCATCCATATACAATCACAAATATTTTCTAACCATTCTAGACAACCACAAACGGTTTGTATGGATAATTCGTTTGAAATATAAGTCTGAAGTATCCATACAAGTTCAAGACTCTATAACCATGGCCATTAATCAATTTCACATTACTCCTAAAACTACAAGGTCAAATAATGGACCTGAATTTATGTTACACTATTTCTATGCTTCTAAAGGCATAATGCTTCACACGCCCTATGTTGAAAACCCTTAACAAAATGACAGGGTTAAGAGGAAACACCAACACATGTTGAATGTAGTTAGAGCTATCTTGTATCAATCCAAATTACCTAAGAACTATTCGTCGTTTTCCCTTCAATTTGCAACTTTCATTATCAATAGAATCCAAACACCCATCCTTCGTCACAAGTCACAATACCAATTATTGCACATCAAACTTCTTGAACTTGATACCTTCAAAGTAATTGGCTATTTATGTTTTTCTTCAATTCTTAAAGCTCATAGAACCAAATAGGTCCCTAGAGGAAGGAAGTCCATCTTTCTAGCATACATACCTGGTACGAAAGGCTACATTTTGCTTGATTTCCATACCAATGAAGTATTTGATCTAGAAATGTTATATTTCATGAGCACGTGCTACCCTATACATCCTTAAGTCAATAGTTCCATCTAAACTTCTTGGTTTTACTTTCCATCTAAATTTAATAATTCCACTTCTATAAAACAAATTGACCACATTGCACCAGATCAACTTAACACTGACCATATTGTACTAGATCAACATGATAATGTCCATAACACACCTACAACATCACCTGATAACACACCTAAACCTCGAACTATCAATGATGCTCAGTCCACACATGCTAACTTGCCTTCTGCATCAAATAGTAATAACCAAATACCTCAACCAACCAGAATTTCCTCAAGGGTGAGACATCGTCGCTCTTATTTGCAAGATTACATATGCAATTCTCTTGCTACATCAAATCAATCTTCCAAAGGTATTATCTATCCCATGTTAAATTATAATTCTCAATAGCACTTCTCTCCCATATATTCACATTATTCACTGTCATTAGTGTCTAAGATGAACCTAAGAAATGAACCTAAGAATATGCTGAAGCATTTAAGCATGAATGTTGGAAGCAAGCCATGCAGCTTGAACTGTTAGCTCTTAAAAAAATTGGTACTTGGAAGACTGTTGACCTACCACCCGATGTTACACCAATTGGATGCAGGTGGGTTTATAAGATCAAGTACCTAGTCAGTGGTTCAATTGATAGGTTTAAAGAAAGATTGGTAGCCAATGAATATAATCAAATAGAGGGTCTTGATTATTTTGATACCTACTCACCAATTGCAAAAATCACTACTTTGAGAACCATTATAGCTTTGGCTTCATGCAAACAATGGCATTTACATAAACTTGATGTGAATAATGCATTCCTGCATGGAGAAATTAAGGACAATGTGTATATGGAAATTCCACCTAGAGTATCTACTAATAAGCTGTTGAAGCGGTAAAGCAGCAAACAAAGAGTAATCGGTATATTTATTACCAGGTGATATAGATTATATCGTATCGTACTCCATAGAGTTTGGTAGAGAAAAAATTGCCGTTCAACTATCTCAGGTTCTAAGTTTCATGATTGGGTTACGAAAAAAAGATCATGCTTATAATCCCTAATATTTAAGACAATTTCTTTATAGACTCCATCCTTCTTGGTCACCCGCGGCGAAATTCCTACATTGGCCCTATATTTCGGAAATGCATCTCCGAAGTCACATTTTTATGAAAAAAAACTGGTTTCGGAGATGTACATCCAAAATAAAGTTTTTCTCCATAAAAAAGGTGACTTTGGAGATGCACTTCTGAATTCACCCCCTTGGAATAATTCGGAGATATATTTCTGAAATCTTGTCTGATTCAGAATTCACAAAACAAACGAACAACGCTTTGATTTATTATAAAGCATCAGAATTACAAACATCACATAACATGAAATTAAAGTTGCATATTGTTAAACACGGGTAGTTGTGGATGAGTCAACATTTTGATAACGTCGGCTCCCGATCTTTGAAGTTTCGCATCCAACTCGATCGGACCCTTCGAAGAAACTCAGTGGAAAGTTGTCCACAAAACCGCTAAATCTTCGTCGTTTTTGTCTTCAAATGGGGTGAACTAAACGTCTCCCTCATCGTTAAGCAAAGGCGCGGTACTCAAGCTTGACAACCTTCCGATTTTCTGGGTATTGCAAAAGAGAGTTAAGCAACGTTATCAATTCCGCGAATGGCGTGTCGCACAAGAAGCGAAATTGGAACGACATCGGGTAACCACTGATGAAGTAGACAAAAGCTAGGTGGGGGTAGGTTTGTGTCATTGCTGTTTGTGGGTTGTGGTTGATGATAATGCATTCTCTATTATTTATAGATTTATTGGAGCAATAATGACCCAACAAACCTTATCTTGCTTTCAGTGGATGTTTCGGAAATGCACTTTCGAAAACAGTCATGAAGCATTAAATTTTCGGAAATGTACTTCCGAATTTAGCAGAGACAGAAGAGAAAATTGAATTTTTGATGTGTGCAGTCTGTTTGGACATTTTGCACCAATTGAAGCAATACAAGCACATGTAATGAGCATAACATAAATAATGACAACATTAAATATAGGTATATTATATATGCATTGAATCGGTTTGATTTTACATTCTAAACGACAATACATACAAAAAATGACACACATTTGGTCATTACAAAAAATATTCGGTAAATCTAAAATGCTCTGAACCAATCTTCACCGCTTAGTTCTAAAACCGGTAACTTCTTAGACCAATCTCTATTTTCCTCACGCTCTTGCTTCATCATATCTTCAAACTCCGCCATTCTTTCAATAAAAGGATCCGGCCAAGTCTTCGCCTCTTTTGTATGATGTGTCGTCCATTGACAAGAAGTAGCCGGTATAGGACACCCAGGTTTCAAAAAAACTTGCACAAAGTGGCGCGATCTTAGATACCCGATATAGATGATGCGGATCAACGCGTCCAAAATCAGTCGACTATGAAGTGAAAAAAATGTCTCGCATAATCTAAATCTCGTCAAATCGATACACACCCGGTCTTACGCATTTGCTATAAGATGGCCCATTTCAGGGAATGACATCCACTTCGAAACCGGGGCGTGACCGCTTAGTGATGGAACAAGGGAACCATGAATTTTATCAAAGTTTTCTTGATTTTCATAAAGTCGGCCATAGATGTCCCTATGCGAAGTCAACACCAAAATAAGTGCCCGTCGAATAAGTGTGTGATTTTCTTCTCCTCTTCCAAGCAAACCTGCAACGGCTCGATACCCACAATTACCGTCCATGCCAACATCAACTATGTTATCAATATATTGTGAATAAAAAGCAGCATCTTGTCAATGTAGATCATCAGAGGTTTCTTGGTCAGAGGTGTGCGTGGCGGCTTCGAAATAGGGATCCTTTGTTAGCACTACACTTGGACTTGTTAGAATATAGTTTGGTTCTAATGACATTTCAGTGTTTGGATGATAACAAACAAATAAATTTTGTATAAGCAAACATGATACTCTAATTCTATATTGTTGATTTTAGAAGATGTACCAGCACAATCAGAACTTGGAATAAATATAAATCTGGATAAATGGAAGAGACACTCAAGGAGTCAAGGCAACTTCTGATACTGCACCAAACCGCTGCGCATACGCTTACAACTGAAGATCACAAAGGAATACGCTCACAACAGAATATCACAAAAGAATACGCTTACAACAGAAGTTGAAATACAAGCCTGAACAAAAGTTCACGAAGATTGATTCAAAATAAAACCGTTAAAGACATAACCTTTTGCAAAACGGCTGCAACACTCCAAAAGAGAAATTCCCAAGGTTGATTGAAGAAGCTATCCACATGCAAATCCTTGGAGAAAACAAAATCAAGGACAACACACAAACCATTTAATGCTGCATACAAGCTAATTGTCAAATATTCTGAAGCTATATATACTCATGATCGTTTGAAGAAATGATAACACAACATGTGATACAGAAGAAAACAAGAAAGAACACACAAGAACACTGTAACTCTGATATATCATCAAGTGTGAAGAAAAACTCTCTGTAGCAAAAACTCTCACATCCTTACTCTGAATTCATTACTCCATACTTAATCTTAGTGAAATATCACAGTTGTGATTACAACTTTCTAGAAGCAATACTATTCTAGAAGTAGAAGTTACGTGGTAACTGAGTCCTTGAGAGACCAGCTGGGTCAGGAGTCTCAAGAAGTCTAGGACTAGTTGAGTCTTAGAAGTTGGTTAGTCACAAACAGTTGATTTATGCAGGTTTGTTAGTCACCAGCAGTTTGGCTCGTGCATTGTATTGTGAGTCACGACAATTGGTCGTGCAAGTGTAATCAGGTTCTGATTATAGTGGCTTAAGACCTCTGTTGAGAGGCAAATCACCTTGTTGAGGGTGAACTGGAGGTAGCCTTATTGAGAAGGTGAACCAGGATAAAAATAATTGTGTTCTGTCTATCTTTCCTTCATCAAGTTTTTTAAAGAACCACTTATTCAACCCCCCTGGAGGTACCCATACATGTGGCTTCGATAGCTCTTGTCACTTAAGTGGTCCTTTATTGTAAGGTTAATGGATTAAATAAACATTATGTTAGTGACTGCCAAATGATCCTTACTAAAGGGTTTACCCAAGACAAATATCAATTATGTGAATAATTAGTGAGGTAATAAATATTCAAACACCTATAATCCAGGGTGAAGGGATCACCCCAACTTTTCCTTTAAGAACAATCAGCCCCAAAACGCCATGGGACATTTGGGTTTCCAACAAGGTGCAACCCCTAGGAAGTATAACTTGGAAACCATGTTAGAAGGTTTAATGGAGAATTCAAAAACTAAGACTCCAAATAATGAGGTTCTTAGACAACTAACTACTAAGCTTGAATCCATTTTCACTCATAATAAAATGTTGGAGACACAGATCTCCCAAGATGCACAACAACAATCTTCATTCCCTCTAGGACCTTTTCCGGATCAGCCCGTACAATATCTTAGGGGATGCATGAATGCTGTGATAACCAGATATGGAAAACAAGTTGAGATTTATATGGATAAAAGCATTTGTTGAGTGTTAAAAAAAGGAAAAATTTGAGGATAAGGAGAGTCAGTTGATTTATATATTTGTACGATTTTTTTCAAATAACCAAAATTTTCAATTTGAATACCAAACTAACCAACCTTTCACCATAATTTCCAAATTGACCATGTTTCAAACAAAAAATTTGGATTAAAGAGGATGTGCCTCTTGAATTGGCGATATTATTTTTTAAATTTTTTCCAGTTACATAAGGATTTGTTGTTATTTGCGTACTTACTTGCGAATTTACCTACAGAAAAATCTCCACAGGTAAATATGCAAGTAATAACAAATCCGCCGGTAATTAAAAAAATATAGGAGGCACCAATTCAAGTGGTGCCTCCTCTTTAATCTTTTTTTAAAACATGGTTGGTTTAGAAATTATGGTGAAAGGTTGGTTAGTTTGGTATTAAAATTGAAAATTTTGGTTATTTGAAAAAAAAATCGTACAAATATATAAATCAACTGACTCTCCTTATCCTCACATTAGGTTGGTTAGTTTGTTATATAAATTAAAAAATTTGGCTATTTTAAAGAAAATTTCTATTTGTACAAATCAATTAAGAGTTTAAAGGTAGTGCAGTGACAGTGTAAACTAACTTTAAATATACAACCAATCAAAATCCTTACACTTGCCATGTCATATAAGTTTTTTTAAATTAAAATTATGTTTTAATTGGATACATGGTTGTGATTGGTTGATAGTGTAAAAATATTTTACACTGTCAGTGTATATCCCTTTTTCTCATCAATTAAACTCATTTTTAAAACAAACGAGATTTTAATTTTTTAAATCATTGAATATATTTATAAATTCATAAATAAACTTAAAAGACAATCAGTAAAAATACAAATATCTTCTCTCGTTACACGAGAAAGAAAGAAAAAAGGGAAAGGTTTGCGTTCTAGGGTTCATAAGGTAAATATATAAATAAGAATTTTTTAATCTCCCATTCGTCTTCGAAATTTAAGAGAAATAGTGACAGACACCATGCTCTTAAGGTAAAGGTGTTTGCCATTTGGTAAAATATTAAAACAGACACACAAAAATCCATGACTAGTCATGCAGTATATTGTATGGCCAGCATGTCCGTCGATGATTACCAATTTTGACTATTACATGCGGAAATCGACTTGTCTGTCAGTCAATTTTCTTTTAGTAACTATTACATGCGGAAATCGACTTGTCTGTCAGTCAATTTTCTTTTAGTAACAGTTTAAATTTTTCTGGGATAAATAACAAATATAGTTAATTAAGAAATAAATAAAATGAAGTTCTATTGGGTCGTAAGTTTTCCTTCTTATCAAATATTGACTCAAAAGGCTCTAAAAACCTACATCTAATGAAAAGCTGTTACATATATTTATCTTATTTTTAAAATTTGGAATATTATATGTAATTTGGTAGGGATAATAATTTATGTTGGAAATTAATACTCAGTTTCCATGGAGTAAATAACTCGAAGCACCCTATCTTTTGTCTCTACTCATGAACTAGATTATTTTCAATAAGATTTTCGGCTTAAATTCCTAACCTTAGGGCTAGGGGCCTTGGTTTTGTTGTCAGTGACCTTGGTTCAGAGTGAGTCTAGTTGCAAGAGATCTGCTTAATGGATTCCGGGTGGAAGAAAGTGTTTTACAAGAGAAAGCTAAGAACAAAATGGGATGCTGCTAGGGGGAGTGGAAATAATGGCACGACAGAAGTAGCTTCTTTCTTTTTTTACAGAATTTGTTGATAAATGGAAGGCTAAGGATATATTCGAGGTGTTTAAGAAGATGGGAGATATTGATGAAGTCTATATACCAAACAAAAGGGATAATAAGGGAAGAAGATATGGCTTTGTTAGATTCTTTAATGTCATAGATGCGAGGTTGTTAGCCACAAAACTTGATAATGTATTTCTGGAGGGTAGAAAAATCTTTGCTAACATACCCAGGTTCCATAGGAAAGGTATAGAAGAGGCTAGGGGAGATTCCTATCTATCAGGTGGTAAGAGCCAGATGAAGTTTAAGGGGTTAGATTGGAGGAAAGGAGGTGGGGGGGCTGAGAGAAGAGAAGGATTTTCATTCGCAGACGCAACGTTGAATAGGAAGGAGGGACCGGTTGTTATTAACAGGGACATTGAACCGAATAGGGGTCTTTTAAGGTTTGAGGTAGACGAAGATTCGATGAAACAGTGTGAGAAGCTTAACGTAGGTATTGTCAAGGAAGCGGGTTCGGCATACAACATGAAAAAAGTATTCCACGAAGAAGGTATTTTCTCTATTAGAATCTCAGTCCTGGGTGCGAATACATGCGTTCTTGAAGATCTAATAGAAGGAGAGGTGGAAAGATTCTTAGAGGAGAAGAAGGAGTGGTGGGAAGTTTGGTTTCAAGCGATTAGGCCATGGGAACATCAAGATGTTGATCTGGAGAGATTAACTTGGGTCAGATGCTCAGGGATCCCGTGCCATGCATGGAGTATAAGCTTCTTCGAGAAGCTGGCATCTACCATGGGAGCTTTCATTCACTGTGATGACAAAACATTCTCTAAACTTAATATGGATACTGCAAGACTCAGAATTAGAACAAAGTGCCCAGCTGGTATCAAAGAAACTATACCAGTTTTGATTAACAACTCAACATTTAGGATTGTCGTGGTTGAAGAGTTGTTTGAGCAGGCGGTTCCTTCAAATCTTATGAAGAAGATGGATTTTGAGGTTGATTCCAGTGAAGAGGGGGGTGAGTTCAGCTACGGCAGCGAGGACGGTGGAGACAACGGTGAAGGGCTCGAGGGAGTTGTGTTTTCCGAGAAAGCTAATTGCATTAATGTCGACGAGACAAAAGAAGTCCTAGAAAGAGAAACGTCTAATCCTTTGTTTCTTAGACTTGAGTCCAAGCAGGTTGAAACTTGTAACAGGGGGATAGGTTTGTCAGACAATAGAAAGGCTACTTCTGTTTTCTCTTTAGGATCTTCACCTATCTTAATGAAAAGGAAGTCTAAAACTGATCAAATCTTGGCCCGGATGGAAGGAGAATCATCCGAAGGTAGTGTAGTGGGTGAATCAGTGGTGGGCCCATTAAATTCAGGGTCGGAAAGAGGGTTGTCAAATAAGGCCCATTCTAGTGGGGAAAGTGGCAAGTTGGACTACCTTTACAAAGGTATTGGGCCGGTTCTAAGAAAGACTATGGAGAAAGGCCCACTTTCTTTTGACGAAGAGTGTGCTAACGTAAGGAGAAATTTGTCTAAAAGTAAAAAATCTAAAGAGGTGCAGAATTTGGGGATTAGGGTTGACGCTAAGCCCTCTTATTACGCGTGTCTAATTCCTAATAAAGTTACAGAGATTGTGACCCAGGTAGGAGGTTATGTTGAAGGAAGCGACGAAATTTCCAGTGGTTCTGAATCTAATACCATCTCTCTGACGGATTCGAAAATTATTCGTTGCAATGCGAGGATCAGGAGAAATGAGTTTTCTGAAGTGGGGAAGAAGATTTGGGGCTCTATTTCTCAATTGGGGGTGAGTAGCAGAGTGGACAAGGGTGAGGCTATTAAGGAAGTTAAAGTATTGGAGAGTCGTGACAAAGAACGAAGAAGATCGAAGCTGGAGGATAAAATAGTGTCTTAATGAATATTTTATCTTTCAATATTAGGGGAGGAGGGAGTTCTTTGAAGAGAAGGAGGGTTTGTCACTTGATTAACTCTAGGAACTTTGATATATGTTTTTTGCAGGAGACTAAGATGGGTGATTTTGATGAGTCGGTTGCTCAATCCTTTTGGGGAAATAAAGACGTAGAATGGTCAGCTTCTAGTTCCTAGGGAGCTTCAGGTGGAATGGCAATTCTTTGGAGGAAAGATATCAAGTATACGAAGGTTAACTATAGTTTTTCTGGTGGAGGATATATTGGCATCAACATAAGTTGGAAAGGAGATTCTTACTTTCTAGTTAATATCTACGCTTCGTGCAACCCCTCGGAAAGGAGATTATTATGGAACAGCCTGCACGATAGGAAACATAGCCTTGGTCAGGGGGAGTGGTGTCTTGGAGGGGACTTCAATGAAGTCAGTAACAGGGAGGAGCGTAAAGGGGTGAGGAATAGCAGAGATAATAGAAGCATGTATGATTTTAGGAATTTCATAGCTAATATGGAGCTCGAAGATATTCAGTGTATAGGTAGCAGGTTCACGTGGTTTAAAGGTAATGGTTCGGCTATGAGTCGTCTAGACAGATTCCTGATTTCTAATAGGATGATTGATAGTTGGGGAGTCTTGGACCAAAGGGTGGGAGCGAGGGACATTTCTGACCACTTCCATATTTGGCTCAATGTCGAGAGGATCGATTGGGGGCCAAAGCCGTTTCGTTTTATCAATGCTTGGTTCCACAATTCAGCTTTTATTCCTTTCTTGAAGGAGGAGTGGGGAAAAATAAAAGTAGAAGGGAGAGGAGACTTTGTTATCTACGAGAAGCTAAAAATTCTTAAGTCTAAAATCAAGAAGTGGAATAGAGAAGTGTTCGGATGGATTGACTTAAAGGTGAGCGAAAATGTTGATAGCCTGAATGAGTTAGATAGAAGGTTAGTTGATCATCAAGGTGAAGACGTCGCAGCTTTGGTTGAAGATAGATACGAGGTTACTAAGCAATTCTGGGAAACGTTAAATCTAAAGGAAAGTTTATTAAGGCTCAAGTCAAGGCAATTATGGCTAAAAGAAGGTGATAGAAACTCTAGTTACTTTCACAGTCAAATGAAGGGTAGGAGAAGGAGGAACACTATTACAGCAATAAGGGGCAGTGGCGGTTTGATTGAAGGGGTGGATGCTGTTAAGGAAGAGATTAAGAGACATTTTGAGGTGTTCTTTAGGGAAGGTAATAACTATAGACCGGTCCCTGAGGAACTGTTTTTCAATAGTCTAAGTGATGCGGAGAGCTGTAGGCTTGATAGTCCGTTTTCGAAATCTGAAATAAAGGAGGCAGTGTGGGCTTGTGACGGAAATAAAAGTTCAGGACCTGATGGTTTTTCTTTAGCATTCTTCAAAAACTGTTGGGAATTCATCAAAGAAGATATTTTCAAGTTTGTAGGTGACTTCTATAAAGATGCTAGGCTTATTAAAGCTGTCTCCTCGTCTTCTATAACGCTGGTTCCTAAGGTTAATCATCCTCAAAATCTCCTGGAATTTCGTCCTATATGTTTAGTAGGAAGCTTGCATAAGATTCTGTCTAAGTTACTAGCTACTAGATTAAAAGGTGTTACTGGTAAGATCGTTTCGCACAATCAATCGGCCTTCATCCCAGGGAGATCAATGTTGGATAGTGGGTTGCTGGTTAACGAAGTTCTGGACTTAGCGAAACGTGAAAAAAGAGAGTGCATTGCTTTGAAGGTTGACTTCGAAAAAGCCTACGACTGCGTCAACTGGGATTTCCTGCGTTTTGTAATGAAAAGGATGGGTTTTGGTGTCAAGTGGCTCAAATGGATGGAGAGCTGTGTGTTTTCGAGCTATACTTCTATTCTTATCAATGGAAGTTTGACCAAGGACTTCAAGGTGGAAAAAGGGCTAAGGCAGGGAGATCCACTCTCTCCGTTCCTTTTTGTTCTGGTTACGGAAGCGCTAGCAGGGTTGATGAGAAAAGCAGAGGAACAAGGCTTGTATAGGGGGTTTAAATGTAATGGTGTTGAAGATGTGAGCCTTGTGCAATTTGCGGACGATACAGTCTTATTAGCAGACGGAAATAGCGACAATTTCTGGGCTATGAAGATAGTTCTAAGGGGTTTCCAGCTTATGACGGGGCTAAAGATTAATTTCCTAAAGAGTAAGCTCTATGGTTCCAACGTGAGTGAATGGCTAATGGAGGCAGGGTCTGATTTCTTGAACTGTGACAGGGAAGCGTTTCCATTTAAGTATCTAGGTGTTAAGGTTGGCGATAGCCCGCGTAAAATTTCTATGTGGAGGGATTTAATTGAGCTGTTAAGAAAAAGGCTGGCTACTTGGAAAGGGAAGCATCTGAATATGGCAGGCAGAGTAACGATGATCAATGCAGTTCTGAATGCGATTCCAATTTTTTCGTTATCTTTCTATAGAGCTCCGGATAGGGTGATCAAAGAGATACGAAAGATACAAAGTAACTTCCTATGGCATAACTCTGAAAACAACCGTTCTATCTATTGGGTAAGTTGGAATTCAGTGTGTAATCCAATAGAAAAGGGAGGCCTCGGTATCAAAGACGTTAGGATCCTTAATATGGCATTATTGCAAAAGTGGAAATGGCGTATTTTGCAGGAAAAGGAAGCAGGTTGGTGTCGATTTTTAAAGGGAAAATATGGAGATGTTGCGCTAAAAGTTATAATAGGGAACAAAGCTGTGTTAAGCAATAAAGATTCAGTGTGGTGGAGAGACTTGGTCATCTCGGCAGCTTCAGGTGATGCAATCAATAATCAGTTTTCGGGAGCTATTTCTTCTAGTATTTCCAATGGTAAAGAAACGTCGTTCTGGCATTCTAAATGGTTAGGGAACCAATCTATCAAGGAAAGCTACCCGGAAGCCTTCGTCACAGCCTTAAATAAGAACTGCAGCATAGCAGATGTGCTTAGTTGGAACGGGCAGAATTATAGCTGGAACTTGGAAGCTTGTTTGGATGTTAATGACCCGTTTTTCATGATGCTGGCAGCGGATTTGTGGGAGTGGTTGGAGGATAGTTCTTTAAATAGAGACGAGAACGATATTCATGCGTGGAGGCTAGCGGAAGATGGTATATTTAATGTTAAATCCTGCTATGTTATGTTGTTTGAAGGGGAGATGAGGGAACCAACTTGCCATGGGGATTCAGCTAGAGCCGTGGCTACTCTGTGGAAGGCTGAAGCGCCGACAAAATTGAAATTCTTTGGGTGGCGTGTTTTGATCAATAGAATAGCTTCTAAGGATAATCTTATCAAGCGCAATATCCATGCGGTAAGTCAAAATCCCTCTTGTGTTTTCTGTCATTTTGTTTTGGAAAATACCGATCATATCTTCGCTTCTTGCCCTTTTGCGGATAGTCTGTGGAAGAAAATTTATGTTTGGTTGAATGTTGATGATTATGTTTCGATAGAGGAGTTAAAGCATGTTTTTCTTTATTCGGAAAAGATTACGAATAGGATGAAGAGGAAAATATTAGAAGTGGTGTGGTTAGAGGCTATTTGGAGCATATGGTTAGTTAGGAACGATAGCGTCTTTAATCATGTTGATCTGTCGTTTGTTGAATGTTGGTCCGCTATTATATATAGATCTTGGATTTGGCTTACGTCTTGTAGTAAGTTAAGTCCGGGTTGTAACTTTGCTACTTGGAATACTCACCTTTCCCTTTGTTTTGGGTGGTGAGGCTTTCCGTCGTGTAAGTCGGCTTTATAGCCTAGCATTTTAATAGAAATCTTGCCTATTAAAAAAAAAGAAATAAAATGAAAAAATTTCACTATTTAATTGAACATATATTAAGACTTATTGAAATAAAACAAGTCTCACAGGTGATTATTATTAAAGGTATACATATACACCATAATACAATCAAAGAAACAGAAACGGCAAAATCTAGAGATAATATAAAAAAGGTTGTATGCTCAATTAACAGCGTAGTGGAGCAAGCAGAAGCACTTGTTAGGAGATAAGCAATAACCATCTATACAACCTGTAGAAAGACAATACAATTTGCATTCTTCATCGCTGCATGGACTTTCTAATGTTTGTGCCATCATCTCTGCAATCATCCATCAGCCAGACATTATGATTAACACTCCAATGATAATATTTAGAAGCTTTTAATTGTTTTAAAAAACACTTTTTGTACTTTTAAAAATGTTTTTCTTTCAAAAAAACTACTGATAAAATAAAAATAACATTGGTTTTGAAAAGGAGGAGTAAGACTTACCAAAAGGAAGGAGAATAAGCAAAATAAAAAACAATGTAATGTGTGGCTTGTTCATGATTACCACAAAATTAGCACAACAATCAGTTATCTATATATAAAGGTGGAGTGTTAATATTTTATATTTTATTCAAAAATCTTGGCTTTTAACTTTATTTCATAGTTGATGTCCCTTCACTTATGAAATTAGTTACAAGTAATTTATTAGAACTCACCGAACACACATGCACCTCTTCTACACCACCTTAAATATATTCTATGAACCTAAGAATTAAGTAGAGGTACATATACTTTTAAAAAATTTTAAAAACATTAATATATGCACTCTTCTACACCATCTTACATATGCTCCATGAATATAAGAATTAATTAGTTGCATAGTTGCTTGCAAAATAAAAAATGTTAAAAAATATAAAATTGAATAAATTTGATTTTTATAACAAATTAAATTTTTTGTTTAAATGTATTTTTTAACCCCTAATTTGCACCTTTTAAACAATTGGTTCCCCTATTATAAAATCACCGATTTTAGTCCCTTAATTTTGATGGCTTTTTGATTTTTGTGAACCCCCTCCAATTTTGCTTATGTTGCATCGCAGTGATGACTATGATTTAAAAATTACTTTTAATTACATGGAATGGCTAACTAGGATAATTTATTTCATAATTATTCTTTTACTGTATTAAGACTTGGTAATGGTGGTTAAGATTATTTATTTATTAATATTTTATATATAATTAATTAATAATTAATAATTTTAATTAAATTTTTTGATAAGACAAACTATAATATTTTTCTGGGCCTTAAGTCCAATTACTTGCAGTAAACCAGTAGATATGAGTACATAAGAGAGGAAAAATTAACCTGTCATCTCACACTTATATATGTCACCTCTTAAAGTGTATGAAAATACCAAAATAGAATCTAAAAATTTCACCATTTTATAAAATTTACAGTAAAATACCAAAATTTTCAAATTTTGAGGCGATACCGGAAATTTCACAAATTAATAAGAATTTCTTGTAATTTTGAGAAATTCACGGTATAAATTCACAGAAATTTCGGGATTTCTTACCGAAAATTTCAAAATTTTTGATGATTTTTAAGGCATTTGTACCGGAAATTTTGAAATTTTAGGTAGTTCAAAACTATTTTTGAAAAAATACCGAAAATTTTAGAATTTCCAGTAGTTCATTTTTCTTTGAAAAATCTCAGAAATTTCAAAATAACTGGTAGTTCATTTTTTATTTGTTTTAGTGAGGACTAGGGGTAAAGACGGTATTGTTGCGGGCAAACTGACTAATTGTTAAAAGGGTAATTATTTCCAATGGTCTGTGTGATGTGAGAAAAATTTGAAAAATAGCGACCTAAATGTGGTCTGTGTGATGTTGGAAAAATATGAAAAATTAGGTACCAAAAAAATTACCGAAAAAACACCTTGATTTCGCTAAAAAATAGCAGACATATTACATCGGGCCATTGAGACAACTGATGTTAAAACCTATATATTACATCCGACCATTGGGGAAACTGATGTTAATACCTATATATTACATCGGGCCATTAGAGAAACCGATGTTAAATATTTCATTTTTTAAAATTGGATTTTATTTACATCTGACCTAACATTATTCCGATGTGGTATGTGGATTTTTAACATCGGGATGTTGCCCAATGTAAAATATCTATGATTTACTACATCGGTTAGATTTACATCGGACTCTGACCCAATGTAAAAAGTACTTTTCGCACAATGTAAAAAGCATTTCCTGCACTAGTGATTAGTGTGATACTACCGTCGTTCTACAGATAAATTTGTTTTGAGTTAAGGTTTTGTAAAATTTTTGTGACATGAAATATAGATTGCATGAAAAATAAACAAAGATAGTAAAATATGGTTTAAAAACGATTTGAGAAAATTGTGCCAAGATTAGTTTTCGTTAGCTTGCTTCGTACATACTCGATTAATCATGCGTATGAACTTATTAATGATTAATACTACCACGTATCCTCTCAATACCGTTTATCTCTAAAGCAATATCGTGAATATTGTCATATTAACCATTAGATGATCTCTCATACCAACAATCAACATGATAATCTTAAAATCTTGATACAGGTGATGATCAACTCACAAATCTATCATAATATTTTTCCGGTCAATATTTGAAACATATCTCTCAATAGTGATTCAAAACAAAAAATAGAACATGAATAACAAGATATTCACCATATATTGATCATCAGCAAAGTTCATATACAAAAGAGTAAAAGAAATACATATTTTACAAGCTAACTACCTCTAATCTTGACACAAAGGGAGTTTAGCTCTCCATAGCCATGAAAACTTCAACAACAAGGAACATAACAAGATTCACTAGCATCAAAACTCAAAGAAGATGAAGAAAGATGCTTGGAAAATCTTGAGTAATTCTCTTGAACTTTGTTTTATTTTTTTTCTTCTCTTGCCCTACATGTGTGATATCATAAGTTGTTGGTAAAAAGATAAGAATAAGACACAAAATATCTCCAAGTGCCTATTTTCATAAAGGCCTCAAAAGTAATCTCGCTTAACCAGCATGGCTCGCTTAGCAAGCTTACAAAATATCTGATTTCCACGCAGACCTCGCTTAGCGAGATGATTTTGCTAAGCGAGCTTAAAATTTTGGGCAGCTACTGGATTTAGTCTGTGTTAGCCTGCTAGGAGCTGGCTAAGCGAGCCTGCGAAAAGTTTAAATTTTTATCTTGCTTCCAAGCCTTTTCCTTCTATAGTTGAACTTCAATGAAACAAACTATGTTTACAATTAAAACTATGTTCCTTTAATACAAGTAAACACCTACAAAATATAAAGAAAAGTCAAGAAACTTAATATTTACAATTAAAACTCGCATTTATTTATTTACAAGAAGACAATGCATAAATAAGTAAAAACTTAGAAAAAAGTTATAGAATACCGCAAAAGTTATGAACAAACTATGTGCAATTTAGCTTCTAACACTAATAGAGCGGAAGCTCAGGCCCGAAGGGATGAGACAGAGGCTTCCAGCTACCGAATGGAAGACATCCTCTAATCGGCTCTCACTGGAAATGGTTGACTAAGCAGGCACAGTTCCGCGCACCCTGACATCGGACTGCTAGAGTTGCTACTAATGAGGAGGCACATGTACATGTGCATGTTGCTGAGCAGGTACTTGTGGAGGAGTTAGTTTTGCTTGTACCTGTTATGTAGGAGCCAGCTAAGGAGCTACCTGTTGTGGAGGAACCAGCTGTGGAGGAGCAGGTACCCGTTGTGGAGGAGCTAGCTGTAGTGTGGAGGAGAAGGTACATGCTGTGGAGGTGGTTGTTAAGGATACTCTTGTGACGGTTGAGTAGATACCCACTGTGGATATGGTTGTTGAGGTCTCTCTTGTGGAGGCTAATGAGGTGTCATTTTTTTATACATACGCCAGGACACGTGCATCTACAGAGCCATCATTTTACACTGATGGATCCTTTCCATGAGGACATATTGATAGTTCAGTGCTTACAAAGTATGCTCACCCTGTCGCTTTTCATATATGGTAGGGCGAGGTATATATGTTGTATTTTTTATTGAAAATTATTCATAATGGCTCGATTGACTATCTAAAAATTTATTGATTCTTTTTAAACTTTATTTCTTACAAGAGCGTCTGACGCTGAAGGTCGTATCTCATGGCTCAAGTTCAAGAACTTCCTAGGGGAAGAGATGCGGAAATTGACTCGTCTTTCAGTCAATTTTCTTTTAGTAACAATTTAAATTTTTCTAGGAATAATAACAAATATAGTTAATTAAGAAATAAAATGAAAAAACTTCACTATTTAATTGAACATATATTAAGACTTAATGAAATAAAACAACACTCACAGGTGATTACTATTGAAGGGTATACAAGTACACCATAATACAATCAAAGAAACAGAAACGGCAAAATCTAAAGATAATATAAATAAGGTTGTATGCTCAATTAACAGCGTAATGGAGCACGCAGAAGCACTTGTTAGGAGATAAGCAATAACCATCTATATAACTTCTAGAAAGACAATACCATTGGCATTCTTCATCGCTGCATGGATCTAATGATTGTGCCATCATCTCTGCAATCATCCATCAGTAAGACATTATGAATAACAGTCAAATAATATATTTTTTTAATAAGCAATGGAATTAAGAGAGCAAAAAGGATGCTCCTCCCCAATACAAAAGGATTATAAAGTAAAACACAATAAAGGTTGGGTATTCCAACCAAAGTAATTACAAACTGGCACCTTCTTATATAAAGAACATAACCAATGCCACGACGAAATAATAATCTCCGACATGCTCTCTATGAAGCTAAAGGACTCGTCTTTGAATATAATAGCGTTGCGCTTATTCTACAACGTCCAAATCGTAGCAAGCCAAACTACCGACATAATAGCTTTCTTAGATAGACAATTAATCTTATCACAATGATAGAAGAAATCAAGGAACTCATCGTAAGACAAGAAGTCCCCAACTCCAAGCCACATAAAGACACGGCGCCAAACTCTACTCGATACAACACAGTTCACAAAAAGATGATCCCGAGATTCTTCCTCCTTCGAACAAAAAACACAAATAGAGTCCCTACCCTCCAACAAGATACCACGTTTCACAAGATGATCACAAGTAGCTAGACGGTTATGAATAAATCTCCAAGCAAAGAAAAGGATTTTAGAAGTAACCTTAACTTTCCAAATATGAGTAAGCGCACGAACTCCACCCGCATTCACCACCTCACCCGACAGCTTGCTATAGAGGAATACGTAGCAAGAATTAACCGAAAACATGCCATTCGACTCCGCTTGCCAGAAGAACGAATCATGCTCAGCCTGCTGTAAGACAAAAGGGCGAAGAAGCTCTATAAACTCACTGAAGGACTGCCTGGCAACAACACTGTCGGCTGCAGAATCAATGACAGAAGCACTAGCGGCTGCAAAATCAGAGACGACATCATTGATTGTTGCAGAACCAGTGGCAGCCGCCTCCACGAAACCACCACCCTGCGCCTCCTCCCTGCCCGGCTGGCTGTCAACCACAGCGACAGAATGGCTTGCCCCTTCCCTGACTTCCATAGCCAACCGAAAAGCAAAACTACCCTCCTGAAACAACTCTGGCAGATTCCACTTCCAGCCATTTTCACCAAAAAAAACCTGCAGCAAAGATACTAGATAAATGGTTATTAGCCGATGAAAACAGAGCCGGAAATTTCTCCATCAAAGACCGCTGCCCAAACCAGTTTGCGTACCAAAACGGAGTAGAAACTCCATTACCAACATTTACTCGAATAACACTAGAAAAGTTATCCAAGAGAAGCTTTTCATAGTTGTCCGAGATGATTAAATCTCTCCACCACACCGAGTCATTTTTATGCACCACCGAAGAATCTCCAATCAAAACCTTAAGCTTAATGTTACCATACCTAGCAACCAAAAGATCTCTCCACACCGCTTCTTTATCCGTTAAAATTCTCCATTTCCATTTGCTAAGCAAAGCCACATTCATAATTTCGAGATTTTTTACTCCCAACCCTCCTTCTACTCTAGGCTTGCACACCATATCCCAACTTACCCAACAAATGGAACGTTTAAGATCTCCGCCTCCCCATAGAAATTTGCGTTGAATCGAACACATCTCTTGCAACACCTTCCTAGGGGCCTTATAAAAAGAAAGCATATAGATAGGTAAGGCATTGATGACCGAGTTGATGAGAACAACCCTTCCCGCCATGCTAAGGTTGGTACCTTTCCACACCGATAACTTCTTCTTAAGCGAATCTATAAGGTCTTTCCACATAGAACATTTCCTCGGGTTATCTCCCACCTTAACACGAAGAAATTTGAAAGGTAACAACCCCACCTTGCAAGATAAAAAGCTAGCCGCGGCTTCCATGAACCAATTACCCGTACTAACCCCATACAAATTACTTTTATGAAAGTTTATCCGCATACCCGACATCATCTCGAAAGCTCTAAAAATAGTTTTTAAACTCCAAAGATTAGGTAAATCACACTCGGCAAAAATTAATGTGTCATCCGCAAATTGGAGCAAATCCACCTCCTTAATACCATGAATCTTGAAACCTCGAAAATCTCCCAAAAGTTTAGCTTTTTCCATGAGCGCCGTTAGAACTTCCATCACAACCACAAACACAAAGGGAGACATAGGATCCCCCTGACGGAGGCCTTTCTCCACAACGAAACCTTGGGTTGCACTCCCATTAACAAGAATAGATGTCGAATTAGTAAATAAGCTACCTTCCATCCAACTTCTCCATCTCTCACCGAACCCCATTCTCTTAGAGACATATCTCACAAAATTCCAACTCACCCTATCATACGCCTTCTCAAAATCCACCTTCAAAACCATACAACTCCTCCTCTCTCTTTTAGCCATGTCTAACACCTCATTAGCAACAAGCACTCCATCTGAAATATTTCTTCCCGGGATAAAAGTCGTTTGATTGCTCGAAACCAACTTACCCACCACACTTCTAAGACTATTAGCCAACAATTTAGCCAATATCTTATACAAACTACCCACCAAACAAATCGGACGGTACTCCTTCAACGCTTGGGGATTCTTGGTTTTAGGAACTAAGGTAATAAAAGAAGAAGTGCATCCTTTAGTAAGTTTCCCTTTTGCATGGAAATCCCTAAAGCACTTGAACACATCCTCCTTCACAATCTCCCAATTTAACTTAAAGAAATCCAACGAATAACCATCCGGCCCGGGACTTTTATCACCATCACAAGACCAAACCGCCTCCTTAATCTCATTATCGGAAAAAACTCTCTCCAACCACACCACTTCACTATCCTCCAACCTCTTAAACCTAAGACCTTCCGGAACCGGTCTATCAAAGTCTTCTTCTTTGAATTTTTTTTGATAATAACCCCGAATCTCCTCTTTAATGTTATCCACACCTTCGACTCTACCCCCCACACCTTCCAAAGAAGAAATAAAATTCCGTCTTTGTCTCTCCTTCAAAGACTTGTGAAAGAAGCTAGAATTCCTATCACCCTCCTTCAACCAAAGATTACGCGACTTAAGTCTAAGCATACATTCTTTAATTTGCATTCCATTCCAAAGATTAGCCGACGCATTCCTTCTAGCGATAACCGCCTCCTCATTGTTTCCACCCGTGTTATCCTCTATCTCCTTATCCAATAAATTAATACCCTCCCTTGCCTCCTCCATCTTAAGGTCAACCCAACCGAAAACCTCCTTGTTCCACCCTTTAAGTTTCTCTTTAAGGCTCTTCAATTTTTCATACAACACAAAGTCTCCCCTCCCCTTAAAAATCAACTTTTTCCATTCCGTCTCCACAAAAGCATTGAATTCTTCATGATTAAACCAAGCATTATTAAACCTAAACGGTTTCGGGCCCCAATCAAGATTTCCCACACCTAGACGAATTGGGCAATGGTCCGAAAAATCTCTTTTATCAATCCTTTGGTTATAAACCTCCCACTCCTCAACAAACTTACTAGATAATAAAAACCTATCTAGTCTACTAAGAGCTTTGCCATTATCTTTAAACCATGTGAATTTACCTCCCACACAATTTAAATCAATCAACTCCATTTGATTCACAAAACGATTGAAATCCTCCATTCCTTTAACATTCCTACCGACTCCCTCACCTACTCTTTCTTCCTTCCGCAATACTTCATTGAAATCCCCCACTACACACCATTCTTCCCCACTTCTAGATCTTTTTAGAGAAATAATAGCATTCCAAGTAATAAGCCTATCCGCTCTATTACACGCCGCATAAACATTAACCAAATTGTAACCAACCCCCTTCCAATCTATATTAATCCCCACAAAACCTTTGCCCACAAAACTATAATTTAAAAGAAGCGAACCTCTCCTCCACAAAATCACCATACCCCCCGCCGCTCCAACAGAATTGCAAGCAGTCCATTCGACCTCCTTAGAACCCCATAAATCACGAGCGATAATCTCATCAAAATCTGAAATCTTAGTCTCTTGAAGAAAACAGATATCAGTCTTGTTAGATTGAATAAGATAACTGACTCTCTTCCTCTTGGAAGATAAACCCCCTCCCCGTATGTTATAAGATAGCATATTCATGGAACCATCGATATCTTCTCCTTCTCACCAAAAACTCCCTCCTTATCTCTTAATTCTAAAGCATTGATGATATTGACAGCTTCGAAATTCTTCTTGGAGCTGACTACACCCAACTCAGAAATAGATTTCCAGACCCTATTACCAATCTGAGAATTCCCACGAAGCCTCTCGTTACATCGACCGATATCAGAATCACCAAAGCAACTGGAAGAAAGAAACTCACCGGATGATATTGAGTCCTCCACCGTTCTCGCACCGCTAGAGCATCCAATGTTCCTATCCTTCGATGTTGCATTTCTGGGCGCAATACAAGCGAAATAAGAGGGTGCCGCTGTTACTTCTTCCCCCAAATCAGCCACCTTCTTAAGCTTCCTCGATTTTTTCTTAGACTAACTAGGAGAAGGTTTTGTTTTTGTCTTCAGATATCTGCAAGCCTTGTCAAAAGAAAAAGGCCCACCAAACTCCTCATAGCCCAACTCTTCACTAGCAGAAACCGGCCCATTATGAACAGTAGGGAGACTGTCATACCCCAATTTTTGACCCTAAGATCATACATCAATTGCATTCAATCATCAATCAAAAGCATCATTGTGAGGCTTTGTCTTTGATACTGTGATTGTCTCTGAGGGGAATCATCAAGCACTTCTAGATTTGTATTTGTTTAGTGCTAACCAAAAATCAAAAAATATGTGTTTTGTCTCTTTTGTTTATATTTTACAGGTGAAAGATCGGGCAAAAGTCAAAAACAGTGCAAGAAAACAATTTTTGAAAATTTGAAGGTGGAACTCGATTTACCCCTGTGGGAAATCGATTTCCTGTGCGCAAAATTCAAAAAAATATAAGGAGGGGAGCTTGACATCATTTTGGCACCTTTTTATTTAATCATTTTACCAATTTTCCACCTCATCAAAATTAACTCCTTCATTAAACCCAATTAAACATCATTTTACCATTTAAATCCCACTTTAATTACCAATTAACCACAAATTAATTACCAAACACAAAAAGACCAATTTGCCACTACTCTTGCTCCAATTCTATCAATAGAGACCTCTACTCTCTCATTTCTCAAGCTTTGAGAGCCAAAAAACCCCTTGCAATTTCTCTCCTCGTCCCTACCAAATTCACCAAAGCTCTTTATTCTTTCATAAAGTTTGTGAGTCACACCTTGAACCTCACAAACTTTGAGCTAAACCACCATCCATTTCACTTTTTTTCTTCAATTGTTGAGAGATCAAGATTTGTGTTGGTGATTATTGAAGTGGATCTAAGTTTTGTTCAAGAATTGGTAATTTTCATCATCCTTTTCCATCTACCATAATGTGATTCTTTGTTGCTTGTGTTCAATGCATCTTTGATGCTATATTGGACCTATTTGATGGTGATTTGATGGAAAATTCGTGCTCCAATGGATATGTGATCATAAGGTGTTTGTATGTTTGCCTAAATCAAGTTTCAAAGTTCATAATGCTGTTTTTTTGAAAACTGTGCGCAGGAAATCGATTTCCTACAGAGGGAAATCGATTTCCACTCTGTTTTTTGCGCCAGATCTGAATTCTGCAGGCAGGAAATCGATTTCCTACAGAGGTAAATCGATTTCCAGTGAGGCATAATGCTTGTTTTTGCTATTTTTAACTTATTTTTGGTTCTAACTCTTCTTCTACTCCATTCTTTGATATTTTCTTTGAATCACAAATTAGAGGCCTAATTTCTCTCTAATTTCAATGGACTTAGGGCGTCGATAGGATGAGAATCCAAATCCGCAAAATTATGTGATTGAAACTATGGATGAAAGGAGCTTTTAATGTGGTTCCATCTTTTGTTTCTCTTTATTTTGATCGATGAAAGTCTTAATACCTTGAGAATTCTTATGGATTCTTGGTAAAGACTAGATCACTCACCATTTTTCTTTTTGTGCGGTATTGCTTTTGGAGAGTGATCTACATATCGCTTCTCTCGCATGCATTAGCACATAAAATTTTGACCGGCCTCGTTGTAGGGTGATTTCTACATAAATCACTTGGCGATCTGCTTAACATAGCGCAATATTTCGTGTCCAGAATAAAAAAAGATCAAATATGGAAGAGAATTGTATGCGGTTGATTTAGGACTTATGGAAATTTATCGTGTAGTCGCTATGATTCTATCAAGCTTCTGATAAGTTCCCATTGAATCTAAATCCGAGAACATCCTTCACTCACCATCGATCTTTCTTACTAACTTTGATAACATACTTGACAAGTTTCAAGATGGTTATCTTTAACATCTAAAAACTGACTTTAATTTCCGCAATTTATTATACCGCTCTTTATATTTCTCGCTTTATCGCTTTATTTTATCATTTCATCATATTTACATTCCGCTATTTTTTCTTTGTCCATTTGGACGTTTATATTCCGCTATTTTCTCTTTGTCCATTTGGACATATGTTTATGTATCCGCCATTTTCTCTTTGTCCACTTGGACCATACTTTATTTTTATGCTAAAACACTAATAAACAACAAAAATCTAAAAAACACTTAAGGCTCACTTTTGGACTATTGGTTACTATCCCTAGCATTTTGGAGATTCGGACTTATGGACTTAGTACCTTTGGACCCTCATGATATTGTTACTCTGCTGTTATTCTGTCTGTATGGCATTGGATTGTTGTCTGTTTATGTGTGCAGGTATTTCCTTGAAAGCCCTTGATGGTTAATTCCAAGGCATTGATATAAGGATTTTACCCGAAAATAGCCGTTACTCTGCCCGATTTTCGTCAGAATTTTAATGTGCTTAATGCAAAGTGGTGCTAAGATAATAAATTCTTCTGGATCCCCAAGTGATAATTTTGGTTTAGTATTGATATTCCAAAGGATGGGAAATCTACCTTGACTCACAATGTCAAGTGTTGGCTTCTTATTTCGGTTAGACCGTTTCTTTCCTTAGCTTTTATTTTACGCAATAGGATAGCCTCTTCATCTCCTCCCCTTCTTAAATTTTCAAATCTTCTCCCTTTTTCAAAAACCTTCTTATGTTTGCAATCTTTTTTAAACCTTTTCTTTTAAAATATCTTTTGCCCTTAGTGGCTTTTCTTCAAAAGTTTAGACACTATTAATCGTCGAAACGAGTGGTTATACCCCACGATTTTGAAATTGATTGATATAATGAGATCTTTTTCGCGTGAGAGAGCTAGTGGCATACTCATTGATTTTTATCCGAGTTGGAGCCCTTCTTTCATTTGCGATGCAAAGAATTCATTTGTTCTCATGCTCAAGATCAATGGATGAGCATTTCTCTCTGACGACGATAAAGTGTTCATTCGTTTTTAAAATGTTTTCCCTTTAAGCGGAACTACATTAGCTCTGACTTCTCCATTGCACCGAGGAGGTATGTAGGCACAAGGCTTCACGTCTTGCCGAGCTTATTTTAAAAATAAAACAAACCGTTTTTAGCACACACGACACAGATTTTCAAAAAGGTTCCTGTGGAGTACCACAGATATGAGGGGTGCTTTAAACCTTCCCCTCATATAATCAACACCCGAACCTGAGTTCTCTTTCTTGTTTTAAAAACAAACTTTGGGATTTTACGTTCTTTTCCCTTTTCCTTTGAAAAAATAAAGCGCGGTGGCGATTTCAAACGGAATATTGATTCGAGTCAATCCCATGGCTTCGATATCAGATTTTCCCCGCTACAGAAAAATGGCGACTTCACTGGGGATCCAGTTTTAAGTGTGTTAAGCCTATTTTTGTTTATCTGTGTGTTTTTATCTGTATATATTGTTGTGTGCTTTGTTTGTTTATTTTCTTTTTTTTTCTTTTTTGGTGCTCGATGGTTCCTCTGTGATGAGATAAAGTTCTAACCCGGACTTTGGTGAGTAACTTGAGATAGGAGGTGGTAAGACCAATATTCGCATGTCAGGAGCAATCCTTACCATGAGCGTCATATGGTGGAACCCCAACCAGTGGAGGCCTCATGGAAGGTAGTAGAGGTTGTTACAAACCATCGTGATAACGCTATTACTTTCAATAGTGAGTGTCCGTAGAAGCTGAATGGCCTAGAACCTTTTTAACCATTCTAAGCCTTTTTAGGATGTAGTGCAGAAACAAGATCAAGTACCAATTTGAGCTTGTTGTCATGCGATACTATGCTCAGACGAGGTCTTTTTAGGCATATTATTGGCGCCCATGAGCAATTGTGCGTGCCGGTGATATCCGATAGAAGATTGAAAACTCTGGGAACCTTTGTAGAACCCGATTGGCAGGTACAAAATTCCCTAGAACACACCTTGTGGGATGGGTAGACCCATGGCTCCATGCTCGTGACGTCGAACCTAAGAACCTGGACTGTGTGCTTTTGTGTGATTTGTTGTGATTTTTTGTGCTCTTGATTGTGATTGATGCATAAACCATGCATTCATAAAAATGACATTCACAAATGGTTTTTAAGGAACTTAGAGACTTTCTTTGTAAACATAACAGGTACCATGGATCAAAAGAGAAGCATCAAGAAGTACACCTTCAGAAATTCTAGTGCAAAAGAATTGAAAGAGCTAGCAACTTTGGTTCCTAATCTTGACAACTTAAAAAACCGTTATGGGAAATTGATCTCTATCTTGAAGACCAAAGTGGAAAAAGGGATTCTTGAGACTCTTGTGCAGTTTTATGACCCGGTTTATCATTGTTTCACCTTTCCTGATTATCAGCTTATGCCCACTTTGGAGGAGTATTCTTATTGGATTAGTTTGCCGGTTACGAACGACATACCGTTTAGTGGTCTGGAGAAAGAGCCTCAGGTTGATGAGATAGCAGAACTCCTTCAGTTGAAGATATCAGATGTGAAAGCAAACATGACCAAAAAAGGAGGAATTTGGGGGTTGACTTCTAAGTTCTTGATTGGAAAGGCTTCTATGTTGGCTAGTAAAGGAAGTATGATTGCTTTTGAGACATTTTTGGCCTTGCTCATCTATGGTTTGATACTCTTTCCCAACATTGACAATTTTGTCGATGTTAATGCTATTCGGATCTTCACGATTGGGAATCCTGTGCCTACTTTGCTTGGGGATACTTATCATTCCATTCACCATAGGAATGATAAGAAAGGTGTACTTATCAACTGTTGCACTCCTTTGCTCTATAAGTGGTTTATTTCGCACTTACCCCAAGCTAAGAGTTTCTTGAACAATCCTGATGGTCTCTCATGGTCTCAGAAGATCATGCCTCTTACTAATGGGAATATCCATTGGTACAATCCTGCTTATGACATTGGTGAGATTATTGATAGTTGTGGAGAATTCCCTAATGTACCTCTTCTTGGTATACATGGAGGAATTACCTACAACCCCATTCTTGCAAGGCGTCAATTTTGCTATCCCATGAAAGAGAGACCCGCTAGTATTCTCGTGTCAGGAATCTTCTATCTTAATCAAGACGGAAATTTGGATATGAGAAATCGGTTTGTGCGTGCTTGGCACCATGTTGATAGGAAGAGACATTTGGGAACGAAACAATGTGTTGCTCTCAAAGACTACAGTGATTGGGTTCAAGCTAGAGCTCACACTTTTCATATGCCTTATTTGCTCGAGGAGCCTTCTCTACTCATTACTCCACCTTTGTCTTTCACTACTCCTGTTGAAAGTAATGATGAGCATCTAGAGCTCGTGGCTAAGATGAGATTGGAAAGAGATGCTTGGGAGAAGAAGTTTTATGCTTTGGAAGTGGAGAATAAAGAGTTGAAGATACATTTGAAAGAAAAAGATGAAATGCTTGATATCCAAGATGGTTGGTTGATGGAAAAGGATGATCAAATCCGTCATCAAGAAGAGTTGCTTCAACAACATGGAGAAAAGCGAAAGAGACAACATGAAGATTCAGTTGCATGGAAGGAAGTTGCTGATAAGTTGATGGTCGAGAATGCTCATTTGAAGGCCTTTTATGAAGATGAGTTGGAGAAGCTCCGTAGGAAGCTGCAGAGAGGAGTTGGATCTTCATCAGAAGTGTTCCCTTCTAGTTTTTAGATTTTCCATTATTTTGTAATTTTGGATCTTTGAATCCTTCTGTAAGCTTTTCTATTATTAATGAAGAATGTTGTTATGTTGTTATGTTGTTTTTGCTAAATGTTTACAATCAATGTCTTAAAGTTCCTTGAAACCAAGAAAAATAAAAATCATTTGCATTGCATTTCATGCATTATTCTGCATTTTTGGTCTTGCTTCCGAGGGTATTTCCAGAGGTCTTATTCAGTGTTCTTCATACAGAATTGAATTGAATCAAGCTGTCTCACCGGTATAACACTCGAGATAACTGCAAGAAGAAGATGGAAGGTCTTGAACAAAAGAATCGTGAGCTACGTGAAGAGGTTGTTACTTTGAGATCTGGTGTGGATCATCTCACTGCTCTGGTTGAGACATTGATGGCTGCTCAGAATCAGACTCAGAATCAGAATCAGGTTCCTCCTCCCAATGCCCAAGCTCAGGGTCAGACCACTGTGATTTCTGAAATTGCTGCTACAACCATTCCTGCTGTTCCTGTTGGTGCTACTCAGCAACGTATGCCTAATGGATATCCCTGGGGCATGCCTGAAGGTTATTTGTCTGTTCCTGAGATGACTCGTCCGTTGACTCCTGTTATGGTTAACACATCTCCTATTGTTCATACTTGTCCTTTTGTCCCAGAGCCCATTTATGATGCTGCTCCAAGTGAAATTCATGACAGAATGGATGGTTTCCAAGATCAGTTTGAAGAATTGCAGAAAGAGATGAAAGCTTTGCGTGGGAAAGAACTGTTTGGAAAGAATGTGCATGATCTTTTCCTTGTTCCCAATGTGAAAGTACCTGCTAAGTTCAAGCTGCCTGACTTCGAAAAGTATAAAGGAAATTCCTGTCCTCAGGCACATCTGGTGATGTATGTAAGGAAGATGTCCACTCACACTGATGACCAACGTCTGTTGATCCATTATTTCCAAGACAGTTTGACTGGAGCTGCTTCTAAGTGGTATATGGGCCTTGATAGCACCCATATTTGCACTTTTAATAACTTAGATGAGGCGTTTGTGAAGCAATACAAGTATAATGTGGACATGGCTCCCGATAGAGATCAATTGCGAGCTATGATGCAGAAAGAGAAGGAATCCTTCAAGGAATATGCTCAGAGATGGCGTGAGGTTTCCGCCCAAGTAATTCCTCCGATGGAAGAAAAAGAGATGACTAAGATTTTTCTGAAGACTCTTGGTCCGTTTTACTATGAGAAAATGATTGCAAGTGCTCCAGTAGACTTCACCGAAATGGTGGGTATGGGTGTCCGATTGGAAGAAGCTGTGCGAGAAGGTCGTCTGGTTCGGAATGACAATTCGTCCGGTGGTGCGAAGAAATTCGGTTCTTCATTCCAAAAGAAGAAGGAATCAGGTGCTAATGCTGTTTCTCATGGGAGGAATAGTCGATTCAGAAATCAATCTCAACAAGTGGCGTCAGTAACTCCTGTTGTGAATTCAGTGCCTGTAGCTCCTGTTAATCAACAACCGACAAGGCGGAATCCGTATCCTTGGATTAATGTTGATCCTATTCCCATGACGTACATTGAACTGTATCCTGCTCTAATTCATAAGAAGTTGGTTCAACCAAGGTCACCGCCGCCTGTTCCAGAGAAACTCCCTTGGTGGTACAAAGCTGATGCCACTTGTGCTTTTCATCAGAATGCTCCTGGGCATGACTTAGAGAATTGTTGGCCTTTGAAGAATGAAGTTCAGAGATTGGTTCGTTCTGGTATGCTTTCCTTCCGTGATATTGGCCCAAATGTGCAGAAAAATCCATTGCCGACTCATGAAGCGTCTGCTGTGAATATGGTGTATGGATGCCCTGGGAAGTATAAGATTTATCGTGTGGAACACATCAGAGGATCATTGGTGGAGATGCATGCCACTCTGTGTGAATACAGTCATTATGAGCATAATCATGCTGCTTGTAGGATTTGTTCAGTTAATCCTCGAGGGTGTTATATTGTGAGAAGAGATTTACAAGAGATGATAGATCAAAGGCTCATTGAAATTCTGAGGGATAGAGATGAAGATGATGTCAATGTGATTGAACCATGCTTTGAAATCCCGGAATGTGTAGAGATTGGTTATTATGGCAAAGCTGCTGTAGAACCTCTTGTGATATGTTTGCCTGGATCTGTACCTTATAGTTCTGATAAAGTTGTACCCTACAGATACAATGCCACCATGTTAGAAGCTAGAAAAGAAGTTAAGATTAAGCCTTTGTCTTCTGTTGAGAATATAGCAGATGTTAGTAGAGTGACTAGAAGCAGACGAGTTTTTAGTCAACCCCAAACAGTTGTGGATGTCCAGAGGAATCCTACTCAAGTGCCTGTGAACAATAATGATGTGACAAAAGTGAATGCTGGATCATCTTCAGGAAAGGAGATGGATGAGATTTTGAAGCTTATCAGGATGAGTGATTATAAGATTGTGGATCAGTTGCATCGCACTCCGTACAAGATCTCTATAATGGAGCTGCTGACGAGTTCTCCTGCTCATAGAGATTCTTTGATGAAAATACTTGATCAAGCCTTTGTGGATCATGATGTGACGCTGGATCAGTTTAATGGGGTTGTGAGTAATATCACTGCGTGTTACAATTTGAGCTTCAGTGATGAAGATTTGCCTGAGGAAGGGAGAAATCATAATTTGGCTTTGCACATCTCTATCAGTTGCAAAGAGGACTCGATGTCCAATGTGTTGATTGATACTGGATCATCTCTGAATGTCATGCCAAAATCCACTCTTGCCAAGCTGTCTTATGGTGGCACACCAATGAGATTTAGTAATGTGATTGTCAAGGCTTTTGATGGATCGAAGAAATCAGTGGTTGGAGAGGTTGATTTGCCTATTGGTATTGGACCATTTTTCTTCAAGATTACTTTTCAAGTGATGGACATTTTTCCTGCATACAGTTGCTTATTGGGACGCCCATGGATCCACGAGGCTGGGGCAGTTACTTCGACTCTCCACCAAAAGTTGAAATTTGTGAAAGATGGAAAGATGGTCGTTGTGAATGGAGAACAAGCTTTGCTGATTAGTCATCTCTCTTCGTTCCATACCATAGAGGCTGATGAAGTAGTCATTGGAACTGCATTCCAAGCCCTGTCTGTTAATGATGAATTCAAAAAGGATGAAGCTTCCATTGCCTCCTTCAAAGATGCTCAACTGGTAGTTCAGAATGGACATTCAGGAGTATGGGGACAAGTGGTGAGTCTGCAAGAGAACAAGAATAGAGCTGGTCTGGGATTTTCTGCCTCAGACAAGTCTGTGATGAAGCCTGAATCTGCTTTTCATCCTTATCAGGAGATGTTCCATAGTGCTGGGTTTCTACATCCGACTCTTCCAGAAGTGAACGCTATTATTGAAGACGAACCAAAGCCAGAAGTGCCAAGCTTTGTGACTCGTGGAAAGATGATTAAGAACTGGATCACCATTGACATTCCTGAGTGTACTCATGCTTCAAAATAATTTGCTTTTATGTTTTTCAAATATCCTTTCATTCTGCCCAAGATGAAAGTAAAGTTGTTGGGCTCTTTTTTCTGTTTGTTTTAAACATTAAAATCATCAATAAAAGTCATTTTGCTTCTGCATATACATGCTTTTTATCCTTTTTCTTTTTCTGGAAAGTGGTAACACAAAAAACCTTAAAAATTGTTTTCATTTGCCATAATCTGCACGATTACATGTTTGCATATATCTTCCCTTTTTCCTGAAATAATAATCACTTGTGCAGATTAATCAGTAAAAATGTTGAAAGTAATGACCCTGCACCCTCTTCTAACTTCGAGTGTCCTGTGTATGAGGCGGAAGAAGAGAGTGATGAATGTATTCCTGATGAGATTTCCCGACTGCTTGAGCACGAGGAAGACACCATTCAGCCATATAAAGAGCCGTTAGAAGTCATCAAATTGGGTTCTGAAGAAGATAAGAAAGAAGTCAAGATTGGGGCACTGCTTGGTCAAGATGTTAAGAAGAGGATGGTAGAGCTTCTTAAAGAGTATGTTGACATTTTTGCGTGGTCCTACCAGGATATGCCTGGGCTGGACACAGATATTGTGGAGCATCGTTTACCGTTGAAACCAGAATGTCCTCCTGTCTAGCAAAAGTTGAGGAGAAGTCATCCTGATATGGCGGAAAAGATTAAGAATGAGGTCTTGAAGCAGATAGACGCAGGTTTCCTTGTCACTTCTGTATATGCTCAATGGATTGCCAATATAGTGCCTGTTTTGAAGAAAGATGGAAAGGTTCGTATGTGTGTTGATTATAGAGATTTGAATAAAGCCAGTCCGAAAGATGATTTTCCTCTACCTCACATTGATATATTGGTAGATAGCACGACAAAGTTTGAGGTTTTCTCCTTCATGGATGGTTTTTCAGGATACAATCAGATTAAGATGGCACCTGAAGACATGGAAAAGACAACCTTTATTACGCCATGGGGGACATTCTATTACAAAGTGATGCCTTTTGGGTTGAAGAATGCTGGCGCGACATATCAAAGGGCCATGACCACTCTTTTCCATGATATGATGCACAAAGAAATTGAGGTTTATGTGGATGACATGATTGCCAAATCCCAGTCAGAGGAAGGGCACATGGAGGATCTGTTAAAGTTGTTTCAGCGGTTGAGAAAGTATCGTCTCCGCTTAAATCCAAACAAATGCACTTTTGGTGTCTGTTCCGGAAAATTATTGGGTTTCATTGTCAATCAGAGAGGAACTGAAGTAGATCCTGATAAAGTCAAAGCAATTCAGGAAATGCCAGCACCAAAGATTGAGAAACAAGTGAGAGGTTTCCTCGGACGTTTGAATTATATCTCCAGGTTCATTTCCAATATGACTGCTACCTGTGAGCCAATCTTCAAGTTGTTAAAGAAAAATCAGGGATGTGTGTGGAATGAAGATTGTCAGAAAGCTTTTGACAACATCACAGTGCTTGAAAATTCAATGGGATGTGTGTTGGGTCAGCATGACGAGTCTGGTCGAAAAGAGTATGCAATATACTACCTTAGCAAAAAGTTTACCGAGTGCGAAACAAGATACTCGCTGCTTGAGAAAACTTGATGTGCTTTGGTGTGGGCTGCTCGCCGACTAAGACAGTATATGTTGAACCACACCACTCTATTGATTTCCAAAATGGATCCAATTAAGTATGTATTTGAGAAACCTGCATTAACTGGAAGGATCGCTCGCTGGCAAATGTTGTTATCAGAATATGATATTGAATATCGAGCTCAGAAAGCTGTGAAAGGAAGTGTGTTGGCAGAGTACCTCGCTCACCAACCAATTAATGATCGTCAATCTATCAGAATGGACTTCCCAGATGAAGATATAATGTATTTGAGAGCTCGGGATTGGGATGAACCGTTGCCAGAAGAAGGACCAGATCCTGAATCCAAGTGGGGTTTAATTTTTGATGGAGCTTCTAACATTCATGGCCATGGAATTGGCGCCATTATTGTCACTCCACATGGGTCACATGTACCTTTCACTGCAAGGATATGTTTGATTGTACAAATAATATTGCGGAGTATGAAGCTTGCATCATGGGGCTTGAAGAAGCCATTAATCTGAGAATTAAGATTCTTGATGTTTATGGAGATTCTGCGCTTGTGATTAATCAGATTAAAGGAGAATGGGAAACTCGTCATCCTGGTTTAATCTATTACAAAGATTACGCCAGAAGGCTGTTGACGTTCTTTAACAAAGTTGAATTCCACCACATCCCTCGAGATGAGAATCAGATGGCTGATGCTTTAGCCACATTGTCCTCCATGTACAAAGTGAATTTTCATAATGAGGAACCTCAGATTACAATCATACGTCTTGATAGACCTGCTCATGTATTTGCAGTTGAGGAATCAACAGATGAAAAGCCTTGGTATTTCAATATTAAGCACTTCCTTCAGACTCAAGAATACCCACTTGGGGCATCAAATAAGGATAAGAAAACTTTGAGAAGATTGGCTGGTAGTTTCTTCATCAATGCTGATGTTTTGTATAAGAGAAATTATGACATGGTTTTGCTCAGATGCGTGGATAGACACGAAGCAGACATGTTGATGCATGAAATCCATGAAGGATCTATTGGTACTCATGCCAATGGACATTCGATGGCTAAAAAGATGCTTAGAGCAGGTTACTATTGGCTGACAATGGAATCTGATTGCTACAAGTTTGTAAAGAAGTGTCACAAGTGTCAGGTGTATGCTGACAAGATTCATGTGCCTCCAACACTTCTCAATGTTATTTCTTCTCCATGGCCTTTCTCCATGTGGGGTATCGATATGATTGGCATGATTGAACCCAAGGCTTCGAACGGACATCGATTCATCCTGGTAGCAATCAATTACTTTACCAAGTGGGTAGAAGCTGCTTCATATGCTAATGTAACAAAGCAAGTTGTGGTCAGATTTATCAAGAATAATATCATCTGCAGATATGGTGTACCGAGCAAGATCATTACTGATAATGGCTCGAATCTGAATAACAGCATGATGAGAGAATTGTGTGAAAGTTTCAAAATTGAACACCACAACTCTTCGCCTTATAGGCCAAAGATGAATGGAGTTGTTGAAGCAGCAAATAAGAATATTAAGAAGATTGTACAAAAGATGGTTGTTACGTACAAGGACTGGCATGAGATGCTCCCATTCGCTTTGCATGGGTACCATACATCTGTTCGTACTTCAACCGAGGCAACTCCCTTTTCTTTGGTTTACGGTATGGAAGCAGTGCTCCCCATTGAGGTTGAGATCCCATCACTGAGAGTTTTAACGGAAACCAAGTTATCTGAGGCTGAGTGGTGTCAGAGCAGGTTTGATCAATTGAGTTTGATAGAAGAAAAGAGAATGACGGCTTTATGCCATGGTCAGTTGTACCAGAAAAGAATGAAGAAAGCATTTGATAAGAAGGTTCGACCTCGTGTATTCAGAGAAGGCGACCTCGTGCTCAAAAGGATCTTGTCTTTCACTTCGATTTAAGGGGCAAGTGGACTCCTAATTTTGAAGGACCATATGTTGTTAAGAAAGCCTTCTCTGGCGGTGCATTAATTCTTGCAACTATGGATGGAGAAGAGCTCCCACGTCCCGTGAATGCTGATGTAGTCAAGAAATACTTCGCCTAAAATAATAAAAGAACAGCTCGCGAAGTTGAAAACCCGAAAGGGCGGCTTAGGCAAAAAAGAGCGTCTCGGTGGATTGAAAACCCGAAAGGGCGGTCCAGGCAAAAATTAGAGACATAAACAGAATAAAATACCCGGTGGACTGAAAACCCGAAAGGGCGGTCCAGGCAAAAGTTAGGGATTCATGGCAAGTAACTACATCAGACAAGACTTGATCATCAGCAGTCATCTGTTTATCATGAGAAGTTCAACACATTTCAACGGAAGCCTTTGCTTAGGAATTCCAAGTTGAGAGAGAGGATAGGGTCATTACATTTCAATGTACCTTTTCCACAAAATTACCACTTTCCAAACTTTGTAATAATCCATGGGGTCTTGCCTTTTGCAGGCTTCCATTCTACTAAAAAAGTTTGAGCCTTTACCTTTTATTGGCAATCTTATTTCTTTCATATCTCTCAAAATGTCATTTATTATTGATAATACTTTTTAAAACAGAGAGAAAATTGATTTCAACAAAATCTTTTTTGAAAAATATAAAAGAAGTTTTGTTTTGATTCATGAGTGCATTACAAGGAACGGATAGGTTGATGTATTCATATACAAAAGGGGAAGAATATATCCCACTTAATGAACTTTTGGCCTGGTTCGAACATGATGTAGAACTCAGTTATTTTGTTCTCTCAGCTCCAATGTTCCCTCAGTGTTGGGTAGCATTTATTCTGAAGCCATCAAAAGATTGTTATAGCAGTTTTTGCTCTGATGTTCAGCTTGAGACACACTTGATTATGCTATTTTCGTACTCCATCTCTTGAGTTCATTTCTTGTGCTAAAGTTTTGGCAGCATATGCATCATTAACATGCATAAAAAACAGTCATACATTCACATTTGCTGTCATGAAGTTTACTGTCAAACAGATTGCTCTTTCACTTAGAGTATCTTAAGCAGAAAAAGCTCACTTTCCTTGAAAATCCCCACTGAATTTGTTTCTAGGTGGATAATATGTTTCAGTTCAGATGTCTACGAACAGAAGACCAGTGAGTTTCTCCCTCACTTGGTCCAGTCTTTTTGGCAGCTTCTTTCCATCTGGTCATGGATTGAACTTTGGTCGTTGGATGATGAATGTTGAGATTATGCATTCGTGTTTACATCCTCAAATCATTGAAAAAGTATTATTGATTGCTCTTCACCGTCATTGGTACAAAGGTGCATCTCTTCATACCTTCAGTGGAACATTGGTATGTTTATCGTCAATGGCACGGTGATATATCTCTTTTCTACCTCCAGTGGAACGTTGGTAGTTCACCTTCAGTGGAACGATGGTGTATCTTGTTATCTTGTTATCTTGTTTCATCGTCAGTGGGACGTCGATGTATTTCTCTTTTCTACCTCCAGTGGAACGTTGGTAGTTCACCTTCAGTGGAACGATGGTGTATCTTGTTATCTTCATCGTCAGTGGTACGTCGATATATTTCTCTTGTCTACCTCCAGTGGAACGTTGGTAGCTCACCTTCAGTGGAACGATGGTGTATCTTGTTATCTTGTTTCATCGTTAGTGGTACGTCGATGTATTTCTCTTGTCTACCTCCAGTGGAACGTTGGTAGCTCACCTTCAGTGGAACGACGGTGTATCTTGTTATCTTGTTTCATCGTTAGTGGTACGTCGATGTATTTCTCTTTTCTACCTCCAGTGGAACGTTGGTAGTTCACCTTCAGTGGAACGTTGGTGTATGTTATTATATCTTCATCGTCAGTGGTACGTCGATGCATTTTTTATCATCAGTGGAATGATGGTGTGTTCTCTGTTAATGAAAGACGGGTATTCTGATTCTCTAGTAAAAGGTGATATACTTTCTCATCCCCAGTGAAAGAGGATGCATATCTTATGATTCCCCAGTGAAAGAGGATGCATATTTTCTCATCCCCAGTGAAAGAGGATGCCCCCTTTTCTCACCGTAGTGAAAGGTGATGCTTTAATCTCTCTGGTGCAAAATGTTTTCCCCAGTGAAGTTTCTTTTCCCAGCAAAGTTTCGTTTCTCCAACAAAGTCTTGTTTCCCATTGGAGTTCTTCCCACAAGACATGTGCTTTCCCCAGTAGAGTTCTTTTTCTCCCCAGTGTTGTTTCATCATCATATGCATTCATTAAAAATTGCATTGCATCTTAGGTTCAAAAATTGCGTGTTTTATATATTTAAGTCTCTTCAATCTCGTCAAAACGAAGATTTTCAATCATCGTATTTCCGGATCAAAGAAACTTAAATAGGGGCATCTGTCATACCCCAATTTTTTACCCTAAGATCATACATCAATTGCATTCAATCATCAATCAAAAGCATCATTGTGAGGCTTTGTCTTTGATACTGTGATTGTCTCTGAGGGGAATCATCAAGCACTTTTAGATTTTTATTTGTTTAGTGCTAACCAAAAATCAAAAAATATGTGTTTTGTCTCTTTTGTTTATATTTTACAGGTGAAAGATCGGGCAAAAGTCAAAAAAAGTGCAAGAAAACAATTTTTGAAAATTTGAAGGTGGAAATCGATTTACCCTTGTGGGAAATCGATTTCCAGTGCGCAAAATTCAAAAAAATATAAGGAGGGAAGCTTGACATCATTTTGGCACCTTTTTATTTGATCATTTTACCAATTTTCCACCTCATCAAAATTAACTCCTTTAAACCCACTTAAACATCATTTTACCATTTAAATCCCACTTTAATTACCAATTAACCACAAATTAATTACCAAACACAAAAAGACCAATTTGCCACTACTCTTGCTCCAATTCTATAAATAGCGACCTCTACTCTCTCATTTCTCAAGCTTTGAGAGCCAAAAAACCCCTTGCAATTTCTCTCCTCATCCCTACCAAATTCACCAAAGCTCTTTATTCTTTCATAAAGTTTGTGAGTCACACCTTGAACCTCACAAACTTTGAGCTAAACCACCATCCATTTCACTTTTTTTCTTCAATTGTTGAGAGATCAAGATTTGTGTTGGTGATTATTGAAGTGGATCTAAGTTTTGTTCAAGAATTGGTAATTTTCATCATCCTTTTCCATCTACCATAATGTGATTCTTTGTTGCTTGTGTTCAATGCATCTTTGATGCTATATTGGTCCTATTTGATGGTGATTTGATGGAAAATTCGTGCTCCAATGGATATGTGATCATAAGGTGTTTGTATGTTTGCCTAAATCAAGTTTCAAAGTTCATAATGCTGTTTTTTTGAAAACTGTGCGCAGGAAATCGATTTCCTACAGAGGGAAATCAATTTCCACTCTGTTTTTTGCGCCAGATCTGAATTCTGCAGGCAGGAAATCGATTTCCGACAGAGGTAAATCGATTTCCAGTGAGGCAGAATGCTTGTTTTTTCTATTTTTAACTTGTTTTTGGTTCTAACTCTTCTTCTACTCCATTCTTTGATATTTTCTTTGAATCACAAATTAGAGGCCTAATTTCTCTCTAATTTCAATGGACTTAGGGCGTCGATAGGATGAGAATCCAAATCCGCAAAATTATGTGATTGAAATTATGGATGAAAGGAGCTTTTATTGTGGTTCCATCTTTTGTTTCTCTTTATTTTGATCGATGAAAGTCTTAATACCTTGAGAATTCTTATGGATTCTTGGTAAAGACTAGATCACTCACCATTTTTCTTTTCGTGCGGTATTGCTTTTGGAGAGTGATCTACATATCGCTTCTCTCGCATGCATTAGCACATAAAGTTTTGACCGGCCTCGTTGTAGGGTGATTTCTACATAAATCACTTGGCGATCTGCTTAACATAGCGCAATATTTCGTGTCCCGAATAAAAAAAGATCAAATATGGAAGAGAATTGTATGCGGTTGATTTAGGACTTATGGAAATTTATCGTGTAGTCGCTATGATTCTATCAAGCTTCTGATAAGTTCCCATTGAATCTAAATCCGAGAACATCCTTCACTCACCATCGATCTTTCTTACTAACTTTGATAACATACTTGACAAGTTTCAAGATGGTTATCTTTAACATCTAACAACTGACTTTAATTTCCGCAATTTATTATACCGCTCTTTATATTTCTCGCTTTATCGCTTTATTTTATCATTTCATCATATTTACATTCCGCTATTTTTTCTTTGTCCAGTTGGACGTTTATATTGCGCTATTTTCTCTTTGTCCATTTGGACATATGTTTATGTTTCCGCCATTTTCTCTTTGTCCACTTGGACCATACTTTATTTTTATGCTAAAACACTAATAAGCAACAAAAATCTAAAAAACACTTAAGGCTCTCTTTTGGACTATTGGTTACTATCCCTAGCATTTTGGAGATTCGGACTTATGGACTTAGTACCTTTGGACCCTCATGATATTGTTACTCTGCTGTTATTCTGTCTGTCTGGCATTGGATTGTTGTCTGTTTATGTGTGCAGGTATTTCCTTGAAATCCCTTGATGGTTAATTCCAAGGCATTGATATAAGGATTTTACCCGAAAACAGCCGTTACTCTGCCCGATTTTCGTCAGAATTTTAATGTGCTTAATGCAAAGTGGTGTTAAGATAATAAATTCTTCTGGATCCCCAAGTGATAATTTTGGTTTAGTATTGATATTCCAAAGGATGGGAAATCTACCTTGACTCACAATGTCAAGTGTTGGCTTCTTATTTCGGTTAGACCGTTTCTTTCCTTAGCTTTTATTTTACGCAATAGGATAGCCTCTTCATCTCCTCCCCTTCTTAAATTTTCAAATCTTCTCCCTTTTTCAAAAACCTTCTTATGTTTGCAATCTTTTTTAAACCTTTTCTTTTAAAATATCTTCTGCCCTTAGTGGCTTTTCTTCAAAAGTTTAGACACTATTAATCGTCGAAACTAGTGGTTATACCCCACGATTTTGAAATTGATTGATATAATGAGATCTTTTCCGCGTGAGAGAGCTAGTGGCATACTCGTTGATTTTTATCCGAGTTGGAGCCCTTCTTTCATTTGCGATGCAAAGAATTCATTTGTTCTCATGCTCAAGATCAATGGCTGAGCATTTCTCTCCGACGACGATAAAGTGTTTATTCGTTTTTAAAATGTTTTCCCTTTAAGCGGAACTACATTAGCTCTGACTTCTCCATTGCACCGAGGAGGTATGTAGGCACAAGGCTTCACGTCTTGCCGAGCTTATTTTAAAAATAAAACAAACCGTTTTTAGCACACACGACACAGATTTTCAAAAAGGTTCCTGTGGAGTACCACAGATATGAGGGGTGCTTTAAACCTTCCCCTCATATAATCAACACCCGAACCTGAGTTCTCTTTCTTGTTTTAAAAACAAACTTTGGGGTTTTACGTTCTTTTCCCTTTTCCTTTGAAAAAATAAAGCGCGGTGGCGATTTCAAACGGAATATTGATTCGAGTCAATCCCATGGCTTCGATATCAGATTTTAGCCGCTACAGAGACCACAAACTTTATTGACTTTTGGGGGTCCCACTAGAGAAAAATCTTTATCCACCGAGTCTCCCACTCTGCTAAAGTCCTCACATAACACATCATCATTTAATGCCTTGGACACGTCATTCTCGAGATAAACAACACAAGCCATATCTAATGAGTCAAAAACCACCTTTTTCTTGCAAGAATGATTCTTGGACCTTCTTGGTGAAAGGATCCTACCTGAACCTAAAAAACTTTCTGCCACAGGGACACTAGCTTCACCCATCACATCGCCGCTTCCGACTTTCGAGGATTCAAACTCCGCCTCACACTCCTCCCCATCGGTCCCCTCCACAAACACTTCCTCCTCCGCCTGGGACGACTCTGAACTTTCATCATCCCTAGCCCTCACCACCGAAACCTTAGAATTCACCCACCCACACTCTTCCAACAAAAACACAGCGTAGGACACACCTTCAATATCCATGTTAATGCTTTCTTCCACCCTACCAAAGTGGCCAGTGCTAATGCATATGCGGGCTGCATCCATTCTAGTTTTAAGAACAGTGCCTTCGTCACACTTGATGAAGCGACCATACAAATCAGCTAACATCTTGAAAAAATTTTCTCCCCAAACGTGACAAGGAACTCCAAAAATCTTGATCCATATCAACCTTTCTTTGTCAACATCTGAAGGATTCCAGGGTTGTATACTACTAAACCAAAGCTGCCACCACTCTAACTTTACCTTGATGAACTCCTCGATCTCTCCCTCTATCAAATCCTTCAACAGGCATAGATTAGGCCCCAAATACGTAACTCTGATCGAAAAAATGCCTTCTTCTAGAAAAAGCCTTTTGATATCTACTTCTGCACCCGAATCTTTGATGACACCAGTGAAAGCTTTGAAATACTGATTAGAGGCTTCCACACTAGGTTGGAAGGACAAAGATTTCGACATAGAAGAATCCCTTGGATACTGCTTATTTTGAAGCACATCTGCGAAAGATCTTCTCTGGCCGCAGCCCTCCTCCACATTACTATGCCTGAAACTTCTCTTCTCACCCACCACTGGGCCCTTGTAAACCCTTCTATCCTGCTGCACTGAGGGAGGCTTCTTATTCACCGGTCTACTGAACCTCGTCAAATTGACATGCAATTTCCTACCGTCGAGAAACAAATTATCAAGCTTGATCTCAAGAATATTAACATCCGACACATTTGCAAACCGCACAAAGCCGTATCTCCTTCCATATCTATCCTTCTTAGGTGGAATGACGAACTCCACAATGATGCCAAAGGCTTTGAACTCATAGAACAAGTCCAAAGCTTTCCATCGAACACCAAACTCGGAAACAAAGAAGGAGGTTACCGAATCTTCTTCCCTAACCTCCTTATACCCCTTGCCGCCGCCATCTGCAATATCCCACCTAGGATGAAACCTCCTACTATAATCCACCTTCCTCCACACACCTGCCCCGTTAGAACCTATACCCTTCATGCAAAACTTTGAAAACGAAAGAAAGACTCAAAGGATAAAAGCCTAGCTTCTAGAGAGAAGGCAGAGAACAAAAAGCATTTCTCTCTCTAGGATTTGAATATTTTTAATTTTTCCGGGGATACCCCACAGTCAAATAATAATATTTAGAAGCTTTTTATTGTTTTAAAAAACACTTTTGTATTTTATAAAATGTGTGTCATTTAAAAAAAACTACTGATAAAATAAAAATAACACTGGTTTTGAAAAGGAGGAGTAAGACTTACCAGAAGGAAGGAGAATAAGTAAAATAAAAAAACAATGTAATGTGTGGCTCGTTCATGATTACTACAAACTTAGTACAACAATCAGCTATCTATTTATAAAGGTGGAGTGTAAATACTTAACTTTATATTTTATTTGAAAATTCTGGCTTTTAACTTCATTTCATAGTTGACGTTCCTTCGGTTATTAAATTAGTTACAAGTAATATATTGGAACTCATTGAACACCTAAAATATATGCACCTCTTCTATACCATCTTAACTATATTCTATGAATAAAGAATTAATTAGAGGTACACATACTTAAAAAAAAATTAAAAACATAAAATATATGCACCATTTCTACACCATATGCTCCATGAATAAAAGAGTTAATTAGTTGTATTTTCCTTTTTAAGATTATTTATTTTTTTAAATATTTCATATAAAATTAATTAATAAATAATAATTTTAATTAGATTTTTTTAATAAGACAAACTATAATATTTTTCTGGGCCTTAAGTCCAATTACATGCAGCAAAACCAGCACATATGAGTATATAAGAGAGGAAAAATTAACCTATCATCCCATACTTATATATGTCACCTCTCAAAGTGTATGAAAATACCAAAATAGAATCTAAAAGTTTCACCATTTTATAAAATTTACAGTAAAATACCGAATTTTTAAAATTTTGAGGCGATACCGGAAATTTCACGAAATAATAAAAATTTATGGTGATTTTGAGAAATTCACTGTATAAATTCACGAAATTTTTGGGATTTCTTACTGAAAATTTCAAAATTTTCGGTGATTTTTGAGGCATTTGTACGAGAAATTTTGAAATTCTAGGTTGTTCAAAACTTTTTTTTTAAAAATTATCGAAAATTTTAGAATTTCCAGCAATTCATTTTTCTTTGAAAGATCCTAGAAATTTCAAAATTTCCGGTAGTTCATTTTTTAACTATTTCTTTTATTTGTTTTTGTGAGGACCATGGGTAAAGACATTACCGTTGAGCGCAAACTGACTAATAGAGCGGAAGCTCAGGCCCTAAGGGATGAGGCGGAGGCTTCCCAACTACTAGCTGGAAGACATCCTCTAACCGGTTCTCACCGGAAACAGTTGGTTGAGCAGGCGTAGTTCCGCACACCCCGACACCGGACTACTAGAGTTGTTACTACTGAGGAGGCACATGTACATGTGTCTGAGCAGGTACTTTTCGAGGAGCCAGTTTTGCTTGTACCTACTATGGAGGAGCCGGTTATGGAGCTACCCGTTATGGAGGAGCTAATTATGGAGGAGCAGGTACCCGTTGTGGAGGAGCCAACTGTAGAGGAGCAGGTACCTGTTGTGGGGTGGTTGTTAAGGACACTCTTGTTGCGATTGAGCAGATACCCACTGTGGAGGTTGTTGTTGAGGTCTCTCTTGTGGAGGCTGATGAGGTGTCATTTTCATATACATACGCCACCACAAGTGCGTCTACAGAGCCTTCAGGTTACACTGATGGATCCTTTCTAAGAAGACCTGCTAACAGTTTTGTGCTCACAAAGTATGTTGACCATGTCGCTTTTCATATATGGCAGGGCGAGGTATATATCTTATATATTTTATTGAAAATTATTTATTATGGTTCGATTGACTATCTAAAAGTTTAATGATTCTTTTTAAACTTTGTTTCTTACAAGAGTGTCTGACGCTAAAGGTCGCATCTCATGGCTCAAGTTAAAGAACTTCCTAGAGGAGGAGATGTCTAAGTAGGTCAGATGTATTTTTACTGAGTTTAGCCAACTGCAGTTCGCCAAGTGCTCATTTAGCGTACTGAGTTTAGCCATGCTCGATGCCTCCATCCTGTCAGCTTTTGTTGAGCGGTGGCACATTGAGACATCATCCTTTCATCTCCCATTTGGAGAGATGACTATCACAATGGATGATGTTTCCTCATTGTTTTATTTTTCTACTGCTGATACATTTTTCATTAGTCCTCATATTAACCGGGCGACGACGCTGGCACAAGTTGTAGAGGATCTGGAGGTTGATGAGGGTGAGGTGCTTGAGGAGTTTCCTTTAACAAAGGCTTGCACCTTCAGATGTCTTGGCTGAGGGATAGGTACGATAAGTACATCCAATCCCAGAGGTATGAGGTTGCTGCTAAGGAGTACATGCTACATCTAATGTCATGTACTTTGCGGACAAGTTAGATGTTTATATAGATGTTTGCTACCTTAGGCTAAACAACTGCCTGAGAGGTGTCTGCGACAGTTTGGTTTTGTCCATGTCATCCCACGTCCAGTTCTTGAGGCTCCAGCTGGTGGGTATGATAGATGGTTTCAAAGCCTCATCATCAGCTCTGCTCGTGAGATTAGAGCTCGCGCAGTTTCGATATAGTATCCTTCATAGTGCAAGGATGGTTACTTGGAGTGGTATCACAGTAAATCACACCCTCGCCTCATACCAACGACTGCAAGGTCTTCTGATGTTCCGGGGCCTTCTGGTGTTAGGGTTTCAGATGTTGAGGTACAAGTTGACGACGTGCCACCACCACCACCTCCCACAGTGGACCAGGATAGCCACCTCTAGTTGATTATTGTTCTTGCAAATAACATAACAGATTTGGTAAACCCGAATGGTTAGGTTTTTATAGGATTATCTACGATAGTCGACATATAGCCCGTGGGGGCCTATTTAGGTGTATTATATTTTGCTTGTATTATATTTTTCCTATGTATATGTATTTTTGTGACACAGACTTCTTATCACCGTAATTATTTACTGCATAATATTGTAGGGATTACATTATTCAAAGATGAATAGAACATAAAACAATACAACAAACATAAATTAAAAAACACTAAACATGAAACCCTAGGTACTACCAGATGATTCTGGACATTTTAACATCTTCATTATATAGTCGATGGATCTTGTTATTTGCACATCCAACTCATCCATACTGTTAGTTATCCTACGGAGAAATGATTTCCACATGGCCTTGACATTTTCGTCGGTCTTTAACTCAATCAAGTTGTATTTCACCCTTCCATTATTATGAATCAAATCTTCACGAAACACAAATGGCGACTCATTATTATGTTGAAATCTATTTAAGCCTTAATAAGAGATTGAGGAAGAGACATTTTTTTAGATGTATTTTTCTATAACATATACCCCTATTCTTAATGAGTACACTACCGGAAATTTCATTATATCACTAAATTTTTGGTAAAAATTTTACAATACCGGAAATTTCAAATTCACTACCGAGAATTTTAACGTACCAGAAATTTCATATGAAATACTAGAAATTTTGTTTTCTCTCTCGGAAATTTCGTTCGAAATATTGTTCTCTTTTCACAAAGGGCATTTCTAGAATAATGAAAATGTGGGGGGGGGGGGATGTCAAGTAAAATTTTGGGGGTGACAAGTAAAATTCTCATAAGAGAGTGTATGAATGAGATTTATAAACACTTATGTTATTTTTGTCTAAAACGATGTGGGACTTCTATTATTGCAAGTCAGTACAAATGGTCCTTTCACAAATATACTTGCACTGAAGATCCAGCACATACTCACAGAATGTTCTTCCCCATATTTGATCAACTCTTGGGTTTGCTATATGCCAACCACTTTGATTTAGGGACAATTACTAACTTTCAAAATCTCTAACCTCAAACCCGCACATACTCACAGTATTTGTTAACTCTTCACAACAACCAACTTCCAGTGCCTCGAGGTTTCTACATTGACTTAGAATACAGCTCAGTGAAGAGTCATAATTATTGAGACACCCGTCCATCCTCAAGTTTCTAAGGTTGTTTATGCAAGCATAGACAACAACTATATTGCATTATTGTAGACATCTTGACAACCACCAATGAAGGGTAGAATATGAATACTCAATTCTAGTTGTTTTATTCCAACAGTCAGTGAGGGAGCGGTCGACAATATAGTATAGCAGTACCGTCCTTGCACCTTATCCGGGTAGTGGAAACATATATACCTCGTACTATTTCCTCACATAAACCAATTTAGATTTTATCCTCTAATTTTCAGAGGCTTTTGATAGTATATGGTGAAGCATGTTTCAAAGGACCAAAATTTGAGTCACCAGAACCTATGTCTTCAAAGTCTTTAGAATTTGTTCATACAGAACCTTGTCTTCAGAGTCTTCAACATTTGATCTTTGAATCTCTAGAACCTAAGTCTTCAGAGTCTTCATAACTTTTTCATCCAGAACCTTGTCTTCAAATTCTTCAGTACTTGGTTTTCAAAATCTCTTGTCTTCATAATCTTCAGAACATTGTCTTCAAAATCTTTAGAACTTGGACATAGAATCTCATAGCTAGAGGAGTCTCTAGAAGCTCTTCCACGAGAGTCACGATTAGAAGCTTTATCACTAACATTTATCAAAACTGTTATTATAGAAATATTCTAGAACTAGACTGAATTTCTAAACATGGTTGATTTCTTACAGAGTCATAGTGTGTTGAGTTCAGAACCTGATGACGTCACACACCTTTTCTTCAGATTCACAACCAGTTAGCAAAAGCTACACACTAGATAGAAATTGTTAGAGTACTAAATTGCTCTCTAAGATATCATGTAATGTTATCATCAAAACATAAGAAAAATGCTACACACTAGACAAAAACCGTTAGAATACTAAATTGCTCTTTAAGATATCATGTAATGTTATCATCAAAACAAAAGGTCAAATGCAGAACCAAATTTTGTTCTTACAACTCCATGTAATAATCGGAGGTCCATCTACCTTTTCCTTGAAGGATCTTCTACTATAATTTGCCTGCATTAAAAAAAGGAAAGTAAATCATTGACTTGTGAATGCAAGAAATATGTAACTAGTATAACTACTAGTATTACCTTGATCTTAGATTGCTACAGATTTTGTACCATAAATCCATGATATCTTTCCCACTTATGAAAATGGTACATTCTCTTCGTTACAAAATGGCCACTCCAATCTATCAATCATAAATCAAACCCCATACACTATCGATATTAATATCACACAAAAAAATCCTTTTCAATTTCTTAATTAACAATAGATCATTTGTCAAAAAAATTTAACAACAAATCATACACTTCAAACTAACCATTTTCATAACAAATCAAATTAAACCATTTTCTCACACAAATCATATATCAGATGGCATTTGACAAACAATTCACGCATAACACATTGAGAAAACAAACAATCAAATCAAAACCATGCAAAACAGAACCTACTCATTTCTAGAATATAAAAAGACACAACAACATTCAAGCAAGACCAATTCAGAAAAAAAACAAGTTTCATGCAAAACTGAACGAACCTATCTCAAGAATCTCTAATAGTTATTTTAACTTAATTTCAGGTTTCACTCTCGTCCCTTATTTAATAACGTTCATTTTAAGTCTCTCAAATTTAATTCCGTAAGTCATATTAATCATTTTTGTTAAATTTTGTCAAAATCCTAGCCGATCTATTATTTGGTTCTCAAGGTTTGTGTGTGTTTTTTCCTAATTTTTCTGCACGATGTTTCTTGAATTTTTTTCTTTTTTGGGTTTTGCAGAAAGATTCCTGGAGAATTGTATTTTCTATAGATTCAACTAATTACATGCTTGCGATTTGATTTTTCTGCACCGGTGTTTCTTGATATTACTTAATTGTTACAATTCTGACTGTGTCAATTTATTCTTAATTCATGTGTTTTATTAAGTTATAAGTTTAAGCGCAAGAACAAATTCTAAAGTAATGGATATAAATTATTTTTAAGTTTAAATGATACTTTACTAACATTCATCTAATTTTTTGCTTGCATAGCTTGTACCATAAACAAATATCAAACTGAACATGAACCACCAACTATTTATTTGACAGTGAGTTTTGGAAAAAGGTTATAACACTTGCAATATATGTTAATGTGCAGGTTAAGAATAATGTACCTATTCCAAGTGATGAACTTCAAAAACCAGTAGGCAACCAACAAAGTCCCAAACAACAGGACTCTATGTGTGTCACTCAAGCATTTAATTTTTGAAAATTGTTTATCATTTGATGTTCCTGCTAACAATTCCCTGAGTGTCGTCCTTTGCAGAAGCTCCTTTATCATTGGAGTCCAAATGTTTGGTTTTTTAGGTATTTATTTTGAACATGGAGGCTTTTAATGCTTTAGTTTTTGCATTTATGTTTGTTGTAGTTAATTTTTAAGTAGAATTTATATTTTACAAAGATTTTAGGCTTGATACCAATCGTTAGTTGGTTCAGTGGTGATTGGCGCTGAACTTGGTGTGGAGGACCACAGTTCGATCCTCCGCAACTGCGATCGGGAGGGGGCTGGAACAACTTGATGCCAGAACTGACTCTCGAACCGGACTAAACCGAATTGTTACTTTTTTTACATGTTATTAACATTTGTTTTAACTTCCGGAAAACAAACCCCTCCAGTTTAAATAGAACATCATTTTTTTAGGGTTATTATCACTTTTGCTCCTGCCATAAAGGTGATTTTTGGTTACCTGTACCATTTTTTTTTTGTAAAACTAACCTTGCCCTATGAAGATTGTGTTAATTTACCTTGACAAGGAATGGCACATGCCACATGCTTAGTGGTATTTTTTTAATTCCTTTAATTATTTTAAGGTAAACACTCTGGTACCCTTGAATTTAGTTGGATACTGATACCCCCAATCAATCAAACACTATGATTCATTGTTATGTCATATTTTTATTTTATTTTAAATTAAATTAAATTTTTAATATGATTTACACCGAAGGTATCGGTAACCATCTTAACTTCATGGGTATCAAAGAATTTACCTTATTTTAAATGCTACATTAATATTTAATTTATTACTACTAGGCCAGCTAATTCAATATGCCAACTCATTTTTTTGACCATTGATTTGCTGTCATACCACATCATCGATAATTAACGTTTTTTTCTTTATTATTTAACATAAATGATTAAAATGGCTAATGGAACCGTTTTTAGTTAAGAGATTAAAGAGAAAAATTAAATTAAATTATCAACTAAATAATACATTAAGCCTAAATTAAAAGATTAACCGTAGTTAAATTATTCCTATATTAAAATCTTAACTATATTGTTCTTGAAAATGCAGAACAATCCATTAATTTTTATTTTCTTTCAACTTGAAAAAGTGTCTCAAATTCAAAAACCATCGGTTAAAGAAGACATAAATCTTTTCAAATCCCTATTTTTGTTGAAGAAGTTGAAATAAAATTCAGATCTAAAAATTTTGATTTTTTTCTATGTTATGCAGTTTTTAAAATAAAACCCAAATCTGAACAGTTGACATGCTCGCAGAAGAGAACTTTGCTATGTTTGGATTGGTGGTATCAGATAGAATGAAATTGAATGCTATATAGTAATTAATGAGATTCCATAGTTTAGATTTACAAATAATTGATGGAATGGAATGGAACAGGATGGAATCCATTCCATTCCATCCAATTTCCCATTTTTTGTTCCATCCAATTTGGAGTGTATGTGATGGAATGAGAAATTTAAAATAAAATAACCAAACAATAGAGTGGGATCTTTATTCCGTTCCGCTCCATTCCACTCTGCTCCGCTCCGTTATGTTCCATTTCGCTCTGCTCCGTTATATTCCATCAATCCAAACATAACCTTAAAGAATTGAAGGTTAGAGTTGTTTCAAAAGAGTTAGATCGATGTACACTTGATGTTGTTTGTTGTTGATGTTAATTTTATTTCTTGATGTTGTTTCTTGTTGATGTTAATTTTTTTTTCTAAATGTCTTTTTGTGGATTAAGATGCATCGTCAATAAAATTAGAGTAATAAAATATTCTAATTTTTGTGTTCAATAAATAGTTAAATAATGGCTTTGATCAATTTTTTTTTGTTTTTTTGTAATATTGAGGGAGAGAGTGAGAGACAGAAAGAGGATTTATATGTTAGTGTTTTTTTATTTTCAAAGTATTTTGATTTTCTTTTTTTTTTTATATATAGAATTTTTTTATGCATTGTTGATGACCAAGATGAGCATTGGTTATTATGAGGAACATTAATAAAATATTAATAATTTCAACCAATATTATTAGTATTAATTGAAAAGTAATTTGTTTAACATTAATGAAATACTATTTATTTTAAAAATATTATTATTAATTAAAAAATAATTTGTTTAACATTAGTAATATTAATAAATGATTTCAATTTAAATTTGGTTTAGGTGGGCTAAAACGCTTCATCGTTATTAATGTCATGTCACTGAAAATTGATCCCAAATTTATAAAGGGACTAAAATTTTGAAAAAACATTTCAAAAAAATTTCAAAATTCTGGATTTTAAATTAAAGAATAAAAAATTAAAAAAATATAAAAATAGAGGAACCAAATTGAAATTAAGCTAAAAGTTAATTTTTTTTTACCAAATATAGTGATAGACACCGAGCTCTTAAGCTAAAGGTATTTATCCTATGGTTAAATATTAACTGATACACAAAAATACATTGTTAATCACGCACGCACAGGATGCATCCTATTTTTTAGAGGCGCATGACTAATAATTATATGAACTCTGAATAATTAATTTTGAATTTTGACCATATAATAAATTTTAAGTATTTAATATAAAAATAAAAATTATTTAAATTTAACATTAACCTAACTAAAAAATAATTATATATAAATATAAAAGCGTAATCATTTATAAAATAAAATTAATTATTTAAATATTTTCTGCAATGTCAAAAACATAATGTTGTGATTAATTAAAAAAATTAAAGTCGCAAAATAATAAAATACCTCATGATCCTTTGTTTTCATAAATCTAATAAGTTACGAGTGTAATTATAATTGTGTGTCAATTTATATTGAAAGAGTAATATAAATATTAAAATATTTATATTTTACAAATTTATTTAAAATTATAATCTCAAAAGTTTGAGACATCGCGATAAAAGCCTCGAAATTTAATTAGAGTTCAAAGTAGTATAAAGAAAGTTGAATTAATTAGAAAAATTATAAACTTTTATAAATAACCTTCTGTGAATTTTATTTATATATATATATATATATATATATATATATATATATATATATATATATATATATATATATATATATATTTAATTATAAATATTTTATTAAAATAAACTATATTTTAAAAAAAATTAATATTAATATAATAAAATTAAACAATTTATCTTTTTATATAAAAATAATGAGTTAAAAGGTAGTGAACTGATAGTATAAAATAGTTTTACACTGCCATCCAATAGAAAATCATAAATGTGTCATGTCATTAAATTTTTTTTAAATAAAAAAATGGTTTAATTGGATAATGGGTGGTGATTGGTTGACAATATAAAAATATTATATACTCACAGTGCATCACCCCTTTTCTTAAAAATAATAGATAAAATTATTTATAATAAATTTTTTAAATATTTAATCATAAAATTTATTAAAAATGAAAAAAACAATATATTGTGTGACTGATGGATTACTGTTCGGATACTCAAAAATTCATATCTCCTGGTCGGATTATTGTTTTGAAGCAAGATTTATACCTAAAGTTTCGTCTCGAGGTCTACTCCATTTCATTTGTTGGGTTCGATAATTTATTATGTGAAGAAGGTTCTCGAATTCGCAAATTACTTGAGTATTTTACAGTGAAAAATGATGCTGAACCACAACCTTTTGGATGCTTAAAAATTCATATCTTACAATTCGCTTGCTCAATTCGGATCATTTTTTAACACAAGCTTCATCTCATTATTCTCGACATTTCATATGTTCGGACCGTCGATTGATTCTTCGCCAAAAACCCCAAAAGTTGCAAGAGTGTCATGTCATAATGTGTATCGGGTATGTTGCGGTAGATTCAAAAATTCATAACTACCTTATTTTTTATCGAATCTGAACGATTTCAGTGGGAAATTTTGCTAGGGGCTTTGGCTACAACTTTGTTTCAAGTCCCGAGTTCGTACGGTGTTCCAAAGATTTCCGTTTTCGGTTTATTTTGCGAAATGGAAGTGCGAAACTGATAAAAAGGCCTGGATGTTGCGTCACTGTAAAATTCATAACTCGTTCAATTTTTATCGTAAGAGGCTATCTTTTGACACGGCGTCCTTGACTCAGAGGACTACAAGTTTTTCATTAAGGTCAAGTCGAGACTCTAATCCGAAGGGCTTGAAATCAGGACTCGTTTGCCAAATAAGCTAAAAAGTGACTTATTTAATTTTTGAAAATTATGACGTCTCGTCGTTTAAATGCGTCGAACGCACTCAATTTTTATCGTATGATGTCTGTTCTTGTTGCGTTGTGTCCGTGACTCAGTAGAGCACAATTTCACCAAAGACTCAGAGTCGGAATTATTCACCAATTTTTGTGGGGTTCGTTTTAGCACCAAATAAGCTAAAAATAATTTTTTTTCCATTACATATCATTTTCCTCCACTTTCAAAATTCAGAATTTGAACTCTCCTATATACAATTTTTTTTCGCCCTTTTCCCTCGTAACTTCAATTCACCCAAAAATTTCACAAAACTCTTTTCTCATTTCTCTCCCAACTTCTAAAAGATCAAAAACCAAAAAATGTCAAAACTCCTCATAAACTCTTCAAGAACACTCATCAAGAAAAAGGGATAATCATCATCAAGCATCAAGGATCTCTCTTTCATTCTCTCTTCGTGAACTCCCTTCGTGCCAACCTTCCTCCGCCGCTGCAAGTTCCCGCCGGCGAACCCTCCATCTCCTCCGCGACCGCACCGCGCGACACAGTCTCTTTACGATGCTTTCTCCGCGCGCGAACAACGGCTGTTCGTCCTCCTTCTCTGATCGCGTTTCTCTGATCGCGACAACCTCCTTATAATCTTCTCATCTTCAATCTTTTGGTAATTCACTATAACTCATACTTGAATTATTGATGTTTGATAAGGTGAAATAGCAGGACATTTGAATGTGATGAATAATTGATTGAACTATGAAGTTTAGTTTTGATTGATTGAAACATAAGGTTTAGTGTTGATTGTTGTTGATGATATATTCTTGATGCTCATTAACTAAATTGAGGCACACTAAGTGTTTGTTAAATCGATTGTGAGAGTTACAACATCTTGATTGTGTTGTTGTGTTGTTGATTAAATGTGAGTAATGCTGAATTTTGAGGATGGAAGTTGTTTTGGTTCAACTTTTTAGCATAATTTTTAACTTGAACATGACAATTGGTGATGATATTTGAAGTGGTAGACTAATGCATAATGCTGAATATTTGACAATGGAACTTGTTGTTGTTGATCTTGGAGCATATTCTTAGTAGAAAGTTGTTAACATGTCATTTGGTGATGCTTTTGGAAGTGGTTCTTAAATGAGAATCTTCTAAATTTTCAAGAACCTTAGGGATTTTAAGTGATATACTTGTTGCTTGGTTCATATTTTGATTGCTTATGAGTGTGTTGATTATGTGTTCAAATGTGCTAAATCTTGCAAATGAAAAATAGTGAACATGCTGAATTTTTGAACTTAAATGTGTTGCCATGAGATGATTATATTGTTGATGCTTAATTGCTCCAAGCTCTTGAAAAGTGATGATGATGCCACTAGTTGTGTTACTTAATTTCATTGTGTCAAATAATCATGATATTGGATGTGTATTGAAAGCTTGAATGTGAAAGTCACTTGTGGATTGTTATAATGTTGATATTTCTCGGCATGGAATTTAGTTATACTTTGTTAATTCTTGAAAATGAATATAACATGAACATGCTTAATTGTTGATTGCATTCTTGAAGATATGGAACACATGCTTGTTTGGTAACATGAATTTGAGAAACTACATGAACATGAATTGTTGATAATTGCTTTGTTCTTAAATTTTGTGGAATCATGTGAGCTTACCTAGTTGTCGTAAATTGATATTTTTGTGATGACTAATTGATGCACAAAACTTGAAATCATATTGATTGTCATATGTCATACATACTTGAAGTCATGTCTCTATATACCAAACTTCCATGTCTTGCTTGCTTACTCTTGTGCTAATTGCTCTCTTTACTTCAATTTTAAGATCAAAACCCTGAGCAAGAATTTTTTTAAGAAATCCACTTTAAATCGCACAACCTTCTAAAATTGCTCACCTTCTGGTGCATGTTCTGTACCTGGGTAGTTTTTTTCTTCTAGAGTGCAAGTGGGAAAGACTTATTCGCCTAACCAACGCCTTCCAGTTCCAACTATTTAGAGTTTTAGGGTTAGTTTTCATTCCTTTATGCAAATTGTTAGTTTTTTTTATGGTTATGTTTTTCTGATTTTGCTTTAAAAGTTTGTAATTTATTGAATGATTACAAATTTGGGTCAATAATTTGTTATTTTCTTTGACTGATTATTTTATTATTTAAGTTTCATAATTTCTAATTATGTTTTAACATCTCAGATTCATTTTCCTAAAATTGCACACATCTCCTATAAGAAAGAAATTTAAAACAAATGATTTATGTGATATACAATTTCGCAAGAACATATTGGGTTTTCAATTCAATTGAATATCAAAAGACATACATTGCTCCCTATAAATATATGTTTCATAATAATATATTACATACATCTTTTAAGAGATTGTAACATGCTTCTACCTTAGATGTGGTATACGAATACCAACATTAATTTACAAAACGTTAGATATATAAAATTCCTCTGATTTTGTTTTATTAGTTTGTGATTTTATTTGAAATGATAAAAAAAATTGAAAAATGATTTGAGATTTTAATCAATTTGATTTTAATAGTTTGTGATTATGTATCACTCACTTATGACCTAAGATTCTATTTTTAATAATGAAGAAATTTGAAACTTATTAGTTAGATGATTCACAATTTTGTGAGAATATTTATATTTTAATTCAATTGAATACACAATATGATGGTAAAAAGAAATTTATGCTAATGCAAGCAAGTTATTCAACAAATATGCAAATACGTTTTCTCGCTACATGGTAACTAATTTAGTGTTATCGTTATCGTAGGAAAGAGAGATTTCCCTTAGATATATATCTAGTGCAAAGAAGGACTATTGAAGTCAACAAATTGAAAAACGCTTTTTAGTCAAGGTAACTAATTTAATTATTTAATTACCACTGATTTTGTCTTAATAGTCTTTTTGCTTTAATGATTAGTGATTTTCTTTAAATGATTCTTTTATTATTTGGTTTTTATTAATTTATGATAATCTTGCAATGATTTATGATTTAAGAATCCTTTTTAGCAAGAAAGGAATATGAAAAGATAGATCATTGGTAAATGATGCAGTCAAGACTATAGTTGTAAGTTTATATTGAATATTTTGTTTTTATGTATTTTTTATTTTAAACATGAAATATAAACATTATAAAATTGAATTTTTATTTAGGAACAAATAGAAGAGGGTTTGACACAAAGTACTAATGATAAATTAGAAGTTTATCCTAAAGATGTTCTCGGTAGAGTGCTTGGACCAGAGCATTCTGGGAGAGTGTGTTGCATGGGAATGAGAGCAATACCAATTGGAGCATTTAGGCACACTAGACTGCGAATTTCATATTTGAGTTATTCTTCACCTGATGTTGCAGTATCATCATCATCATCTAACCATTGGCAAAAGAAGTACAACTACTTAGAATCTTAAATTCAAACCATCTGGAGTTAATTCAAGACCTATGTCATAATAAAGGAAGGGAAGATACCTGAAAAACTAATTGGCCTATTTGATAAACCACATGTAAGTTTCCTTTAAATATGTTATTTTTCATAAAATTAGTGTTCACTTTTATTCTAAGATGATACCTAATATATCTTCATATATAAATGCATAGTTTATACAATATTTTTGTTATAAGTCATGGGTATTCACAGCTACTGCAAGTACATTAGGCCGAGACTTCGAGAGTACTTTGAAATGCTTAACTCACACATAAAATTGATCTATTAGTTGGGATTTATTGGTGATAGCAATCTCACTGTCTTGAATTTTTAAATTTTGTTAATTTACTTGGTTTTTCAAATGTTTGGTTTGTTGGTTTTCATGTTGAGACCTCAAACAATTTTGGTTTTGAAAACAGTAAGTGTTTTCTAGATATTACAAGTGTTGTTAGTACAATTATGGTAATTATGTTGCTCATTGTTAAAATTTCTATGTTTATTGGTTTTCAAAGTTAGTTGGGTTGTACTTTAGGTCATAGTTTTGATGTTTACTTGAAGAAAATTTTCTTTATCAAATAAATGTTATCTTCATGCAAAAAAAATTAAAACTAAATTTAATTAGGTTTTGTTTTTAATAGGGTTATCATTTATGAGTGTATAACTATGTTTTTACTAGGTAAATGATGCTCCAACTTTTCATAATTCACCAAGCATGCCTATCTCACCATTGGATGCTAGTATGTCTAACTCACCTTTGGATGCTAGATCATCATCAAATGCAAGAAATATTTGAAGTTATTAAAAATTGGCTTACTGCAAACATACATTTAGAATTTTAGGAATTTTAAGCTTTGTTTTAAAAATTATAATTTATTTGAGGTATTAATGTTGATTGATGTCTGTTCCATTAACAAAATCAATGTCTAATGTTCCTTGGATTGTTGATTTAATGAAAACTTTGTGGATATTTAAAAAAATTGTTGAATATTTTACATATGATGTAAATTAGATATTTGATTATATTTCTAACATATTTTTACCAATACTAAATACATGTGATAATAATGAGCTTAAAAATTTCATAACTAAATCACTAATAAAGGAGTTAAAGAACTCCTGCAATATACAAATTAAATAAATAATGCTGTAAATGTTTTATAAAAATATCTCATATAAAAGGGGTTACTAACCCCTGAAATAAAACTCGATACCAGGAGTAAAAAAAAAGGTCGTGTACTGATTGTGGCAATTCTCTTTGTGTGAGTTTTAAAATCTCCCGCTAAATATTTAGTGGGGGTGCAAAACCCCCGCAAAACGTATAAATAACCTCTGCTATTTGACTTATTTTTTGTAGTGATTACGAATTTCGAGAATCCAACCCGATTAGAAACAATTCAAAATTGTGTCTGGTGGTAACCCTATCACCTTTTTGCCATGTTTTTCAAAATAGGCTTGATATTTAGTAACAGACCCATGTTGGCGTAATTAAAATAACTAAGCTTTGTGATTTTCGTAAGTCGATGGGCCAAAACGTATCTCCACAGCTCTAGAGAATGCAACCAACGTGGTAAGTCCATTACTTTGAAACATCCATTTGTACCAACCGACAACATCGCCTTTCATATAAAAAGCTGCCATGGGTAATCTTTTTTCGTGGGGAACATTATAAAATGCGAAGAACTGTTCGGCTTGAAAATGCCATTCAAAAACGTCACTCGCATCGAAAATACTAAGTTTAATCTTTGGGGATCAAAAAGAGGGGTTTAGTAGTGAGTATTATTGGAGAGTGTAAGGGTTGGTTTGTGTTGGTTGGGGCTGGGTGTTATAAGGAAATGGGGAAAGGGAGTTGCTTGTGATTGGGTTACTGTGTTTTAAAGGGGAAGAGGAGAGTAAAACTAGGTTGTTGGGTGAGGATGTTTGGTGGTTGGATGTAGTTTGGGGGAAAAGGGTTTGTAAAGGATTAGGTGAAGGGTTGAAAGGCAGAGTTTTCGGAATGGATAGAAGGGTGTGGCCGAGTAAAGGAAGGTGGTTATGGCGGTGGTGGTGTGTAAAGTTGTGTGGAGGTTAGGGTTGAGTTAGTTCGTGTGAAGGATGTTGATAGGGGTATGGTTGCGGTGCTGGGAGTGACTCTAGGTGTTGAGGTTGGTGTAGATTTAGGGGTGGAGATGGCGGTAGATTTGGGTATGGCGGAAGAGGCTACAATCATGGCTGCAAATTGACGAGTCATGAGGTCTGTGAGGGAGGCAAAATTATTGTTCATGGTTGTCTCGAGATTGTTATGGTTTGTATTGATTTGTCCCAACTGCAAAACAACTGCTTGGTTATTTGCTTCCATGGTAGATTTTAGGTTTTCATGTGTAGAAATGAGGTCATCAGTAGTGGTTTATGGCTTGGAGAGTCTCGTCTAAGTCTTTGGGAGTACGGTTAGAAAGTTTAGGAGGAATTGAGGAAGATGAAAGCACTAAATGATATAAAACGGATTCTACTGCTACTACAAATTAGTGTTCTTCAGAAGATTAAAACAATAAAAGGAAAGGAAAGTAAAGACATATTTAATTTCTGCATAATATTATAATTCACTTCTCCTTGCTATAAATACAAGGGTTAAATAGGCTGACTACAAAACAACTCTGAGCCAAGCTCACTTGAAGGAAAAACAAAGTATTTAAACCAAAATAAAATATTTTTAATTCATAATATAATCTTGCTGCCAGCTGGGTTTCTTCAATGTTCTAATGGGTCTATCACATATACACCCATAACACAATCTAAGAAACAAAAACGGAAAAATCTAGAGATAATGCAAATGAGGTTGTAAGCGCAATTAAAACGGTAATGGAAGCACGCAAAAGCACTTGTTAGCAGATAAGCAGTAACCATCTCTACAACCTTTAGAAAGACAATACAATTTGCATTCTTCATCGCTGCATGGACTTTTTAATGTTTGTGCCATCATCTCTGCAATCATCCATCAGTCAGACATTATGATTAACACTCAAATAATGATATTTAGAAGCTTTTTATTGTTTTAAAAAACACTTTAAATTTATACTTTTAAAAATGTTTGTCATTAAAAAAAAACTACTCATAAAATAAAAATTGGGTTAAATATGTTTTTAGTCCCTATAAATATGCGATCTTGCATTTTTAGTCCCTATAAAATTTTTCTTCAATGAATGGTCCTTCTAAAAATTTTATGCATGCAATTTCAGTCCCTCCTGTTTTCTAAAATTTTAAAAACTGTTTAATTACCCTTTAATTTTTAAATTTTTTAATAATTTTTTTTATATATGTTTAGAATACTGTAAAATATTTATTTACCAAGTTTTAGAAATTTTTAAAACGAGAAGAATTAAATATGAATTTTTCAAATTTCAAAAAATAATGATAAAAGTAATGAAAATCTCAACTTTGAAATTAAATTTTGAATTTTCTTTTTTTCTAGGAACTTTTTAAAACATTACGAATAGGGATGGCAAAAAAACCCATACCCACGGATATCCGCGGATAAAATCCGTCACGGGCACGGGTTGGATAGCTTAATGGATATCCATGGGTATTATAAACGGATATTTAGTGACCCGTTTACTTACGGGTACGGATACAGATTTGATGGTATCCATACCCGCGGGTATCCATATCCGTTAATAGTGATTAAAATCACTTAAATATCCTTTTAAAATTAGTATACTTGAATATCTTTTCAATATCAATTAGTATACTTAAATATTCTTTTAACATTTTGTCACATTCTACATCAATATTCATTATAAGATGCTTTTGAATTTAATATAGTAAATGTATAACACATACTTTTCCATTAATAAAAAAATAAATTTTTATTTAATATATAAAAAATTAGTAAATTTCAATTAAAAAAAGTATCCATGGATATCCGTAAATACCCGCGGATATTTAAAATATCACGGATACCCACCCGACAGATATCCACACGGGTATGGGGCGGATATGGATATCATTTTTACTAAACGGATGGGTAGCGGGAGACTAGTATCCGTGCCCATGGATATCCATTGCCATCCCTAATTACGAATATGTCTGCAAAATAATCATTCTAAAATGTACATCGGTTTGACAGTAGGGACTGAAACTAGGTGCATAATAATTTTATAAGGACCATTCATTGAAGAAAAATTTTATAGGGACTAAAAATGCAGGGTCGCATATTTATAGGGACTAAAAACGTATTTAACCCATAAAAATAACACTGGTTTTGAAAAGGAGGAGTAAGACTTACCAGAAGGAAGGAGAATAAGCAAAATAAAAAATAATGTAATGTGTGTCTTGTTCATGATTACCACACACTGAATACAACAATCAGTTATCTATTTATAAAGGTAGAGATTTAAAACTTTATATTTTATTTAAAAACCTTGGCTTTTAACTTCATTTCGTAGTTGATGTTCCTTCGGTTATGAAATTAGTTACAAGTACTTTATTAGAACTCACCAAACACCTAAAATATATGCACCTCTTCTACACCACCTTAAATATATTCTATGAATATAAGAATTAATTAGAGGCACACATACCTAACAAAAATTTAAAAAACATAAAATATATGCACCCTTTCTACACCATCTTACATATACTCCATGAATATAAGAATTAATTAGTTATATAATTGCTTGCAAAATAAAAATATTTAAAAATATAAAATTAAATAAATTTGATTTTTATGAAAAATTAAAATTTTTTTAAATGTTTTTTTATCCTTTAATTTGCGTGTTTTAAACAATTGGTTCCCTATTTAAAAATCAGCGATTTTAGTCCCCTGATTTTGATGACTTCTGGATTTTTGTGAACCCCACAATTTTGCTTATGTCGCATTGCAATAATTACTATGGTTTAAAAATTATTTTTAATTACATGGAATGGCTAACTAGGATAATTTATTTTTTAATTATTTGTTGACATTTTTAATAATGATTTGGTAATGATGATTAAGATTATTTATTTATTAATATTTTATATAAAATTAATTAATAATTAATGATTTTAATTAGATTTTTTTAATAAGACAAATTGTAATATTTTTCTGGGCCTTAAGTCCAATTACTTGCAGCAGAAAAATTAACCTGTCATCTCATACTTATATATGTCACCTCTCAAAGTGTATGAAAATACAAAAATAGAATCTAAAAATGTCACCATTTTATAAAATTTATAATAAAATATCGAATTTTTAAAATTTCGAGACGATCCGAAAATTTCACGAAATAATAAGAATTTATGGTGATTTTCGGGATTTCTTACTGAAAATTTCAAAATTTTCGGTGATGTTGGAGGCCTTTGTACCAGAAATTTTGAAATTTTAGGTAGTTCAAAATTTTTTTAGAAATAAATTACCGAAAATGTTAGAATTTCCAACAGTTCATTTTTAATTGAAAGATCCTAGAAATTTCAAATTTTCTGGTAGTTCATTTTTTAACTATTTTTTTATTTGTTTTAGTGAGGACCATGGGTAAAAACGGTACCGTTGAAGACAAACTGACTAATAGAGCGAAATCTCAGGTCGGAAGGGATGAGGCGGAAGCTTCCCAACTACCGGCTGGAAGACATCCTCTGACCGGTTCTCACCGAGAATAGTTGGTTGAGCAGGCGTTGTTCCGCACACCCCGACACCGGACACCTAGAGTTGCTACTACTGAGGAGGTACATGTACATGCGTTTGTGGCTAAGTAGGTACTTTTGGAGGAGTCAGTTGTGCCTGTACATACTATGGAGGAGCCGGCTATGGAGCTACTCGTTGTGGAGGAGCAGGTACCCGCTGTGGAGGAGCCAGCTGTGGAGGAGCAGATACCTGTTGTAGGGGTGGTTGTTAAGGACACTCTTGCCGCGGTTGAGCAGATACCGGTTGTGGAGGTGGTTGTTGAGGTCTCTCTTATGGAGGCTGATGAGGTGTCATTTTCTGATACATACGCCACGACAACTGCGTCTATAGAGCCATCAGGTTACACTGATGGATCCTTTCCAAGAGGACCTACTGACAGTTCTGTGCTCACAAAGTATGTTGACCATGTCACTTTTCATATATGGCAGGGCGAGGTATGTATCGTATATATTTTATTGCTGATTATTCATTATGGCTCAATTGACTATCTAAAAGTTTATTGATTCTTTTTATCTCCCATTTGTGGAGATGACTATAACATTGGATGATGTTTCCTCGTTGTTTCATTTTTCCATTGCTGATACATTCTTCATTGGTCCTCATATTAACCAGGCGACGACACTGGCACATGTTGTAGAGGATTTGGAGATTCATGAAGGCGGGGTGCTTGAGGAGTTGCCTTTAATAGAGGCATGCACCTTCAGATGTTTTGGATGAGGGATAGGTACGATACCTTAGGTTGTTCAGTATCCTAGACATTCCAAACTGGGCTTGGGGAGTGGCGGTGTTGATTGTTCTTTACACGACACTTTGAGTTGCTTCCCAGCCCGAGACCAAATACAAGATGGTTATTTGAGCCTATTACGGGTACAACAACATTTATTTTTTTAATTTTATTTTGTTATTTGAGTCTATTAGTTATTTGTTGGATGTCATATTAATCATATTTTATTTATTCAGTGATGGATATAAGAGCATTTCTCCTGCATTTGTGATAGGAGACTACACCGTGTCCCAGCGAGTGCTCCATTAGCAAGGATATAGAAGGGCATGTAGTCGGCTCATGGGGGTGTTGTGGAGTACATCAAGAGGCTTGATGCTTTGAAAGTAAATATTGTCGTCTGGACACCATACTCGACGCACCGTCCCCATCGACCATTTGACGATGCAATATTATATTCAGGGCATCTGAGGTGCGAGAACCACGTGGCTAAACACCTTCCTGAGAGGTGTCTGCAACAGTTTAGTTTTGTCCATGGCATCCCACGTCCAGTTCTTGAGGCTCCAGCTGGTGGGTATGAAAGATGGTTTCAAAGCCACATCATTAGCTCTGCCCGTGAGACTAGAGCTAGTGCAATTTCGACATAGTATCCTTTACAGTGCAAGGATGGTAACTTAAAGTGGTATCACAGTAAATGATACCCTCTCCTCATACCACCAACTGCAAGGTCTTCTGATGTTCTGGGTCTCTTGGTGCTAGGGTTTTTGATGTTGAGGTACAAGGTGACGACGTGCCAGCACCACCACCGACACCTCCCACAGGGGACCAGGATAGCCATCTTTAGTTGATTGTTGTTCTTTCAAATAACATCATAGATTTGGTAAACCCAAATGGTGAGGTTTTTATAGGATTATCTAGGATAGCCGACATAGCCTGTGGGGGCGTATTTAGGTGTATTATATTTTTCTTGTATTACATTTTGCCTATGTATATGTATTTTTGTGACACAAAATTCTTATCACCCTAATTATTTATTTCATAATATTTTGGGGATTACATGATTCAGAGATGAATACAACATAAAACAATACAACAAACATAAATTAAAAAACAATAAACATGAAACCCTATGTACTACCAGATGATTCTGGATGTTTTAACATCTTTATTATATCGTCAATGGATCTTGTTATTTGCACATCCAACTCAATCAGACTGTTAGTTATCCTACGGCGAATTGATTTCCACATGGCCTTGACATCTTCGTCGGTCTTTAACTCAATCAAGTTGTATTTCACCATTCCATAATTATCAATCAAATCTTCATGAAACTCAATCTTCCTCACCCTTCTATTATTATTATCAGGCAATAATTCATTCAACTTGTCGGTCAAATTGGCGAGAGATGTGGCGCCATCCGGAAGCTTGAATTCAACAAGAGGGTTATTTCTGTTGAAATACATTTCCACCTTAATCAGAGATTGAGGAAGAGACATTTTTTAGATGTATTTTTCTATAACATATACCCATATTTAAACAAATGGAGACTCATTGTAGATCACACAAATTCGTCAGTGCAATAAGAACCCTATAAATATATTGGCAAAATCCTGATCGTTGAAAAATTCTTAATGAGTACACAACCAGAAATTTCATTATATCATTAAATTTTTGTTAAAAATTTAATAATAGCGGAAATTTCAAATGCACTACCCAGAATTTTGACGTACCGAAAAATTCAAATGAAATACCAGGAATTTTGTTTTCTCTACCGGAAATTTTTTTCGGAAAAATTGTTCTCTTTAGACAAAGCGCATTTCTAGAATAATGAAAAATGGGGGGAGAGATGTTGATAAATGCCAAAATGTAGTTAATTTGTGTATGTAAATAGTGGCACTTATCAATACTTTTTGTTAATATCGTTTGATTAATTCCCCGTTTTGTGTATATTTGTATCATTTTTGTTTTATTACGTTTTCTTGTAAATATGTACCGTTTGATAGTTTTGTTGTCTTTTTGTAGGTTTCTTTCCGTTTTCGGAGCCTCGAGGAATAAAGTGTCGAAGACACGGCTGCAGATGTATTTTGAAGAAATAAAGTTGATGTTCTGGTGTCGGGCGCGTCACGCGCTGGAGGGCGAGTTTCGCGCTGAAAGAGTAAAAGAAGTAATTTTGGCAGAACTGAGGGCGCTTCGCGCCGACTTAGGGCGAGTCGTGCACTAGGGCGGTTTGGTACATTAGTACAGGGCGCGTCGCACCGACTTAGGGCGCGTCGCGCCCACTGCAAAATTTTGTTTTTGTATAAATAGTTTAGCTTTGGGTTTTTAGGTTCTTATCACCTCTTCTTGGACAAAGTTGAGCTCTAATCCATTCTTTGTAGTTTAGAGGTTCAAGCAAAACTATTGGGTGTCTCATCATGTCGATTTAGCTCGGGTGGTCTCCGATTGTACTGACAAACACGAGAAGTTTACGCTTGTTCTTCTTCTTCCCTGTGACCCATTTCAATGGTGGGGTTTGTATGTATATTTTTCCTCTCTTGTTTGTATATTTGTTGAACTTGGGATCGTTTATATATTCTCTTTACAAATCATCATTGTTGTTGTTTTTGATCTTTTTTCTTAAATGCTCTAGATTTGTGTTGTTGCAGAAATGGACATCATAGATCTTGATTAGGAATGATATCTGTTAGTTTCTAGGTTTCAGACATGGATTTAGGGTTAACAATTGTAATGGGTATCGAGTTTAATGCCTTCGTGTTGTTTGTGTCGGTTGAGACATCTGCAGCGGAGTGTTTTCCGGTGGCTACGTTTATGCCCGTCTCAACTTCATCCCAACGCTTTCGCATTTCTAAGGGCTTTCGAAATCGTGTGCGGCTTCTTGGAGGTCGAGGCGACTCTGCCCCTCTTTTTCAGAGTGTTTCATCTTTAGAGGCTGCGCGACCCGGATGGCAAGTGGAGTTGGGTGTCTTTTAAGCAGCCGAAGAAGTTGTTCGTCATTTACCAAGACTCTATCAAGCATTTTAAGGGTCGATATTTTATTGTTAAGCCGCTCACCTCCGGGGCCGAGGATCATTTTTTGAGATCCGTGAATATTTCCATGATGGGGTGAAGAAAGTGGGCCCTACTGCTCGGTTCCCGTTGGAGTGGCAATACAACCATTTCGAGAATGGCAATACAACCATTTTGAGGGGACCCTTGATGTTCTTCCTCTCATCAATGACAACCCTTCTGGTGATGACATAGTGCTGCCCTCTTGTACTTTGCGTCGGGGGCTCTTCTCGAGGAAGAATCTCCTGCTCGAGCGTGAGGAGGTGAGGCATATCGTCAGGTGGGACAGGGTGTCTCGGGGAAACGACTTGACCTGAGGACATCGAGGGAATGATGAGGGTGGCTGCCCTGGCTATGGCCCTTAATGCTTCGAGGGTCTGTCCCCAGAAGGACTACGACGCCTTGTTGCTCAAGTATGAAAAGCTGGAGCATGAGTTTGAGAATTGTAAAGATAAGTATGAGATCCAAAACCGTATCGTCGAAGACCTCTGCAAGGCGCAGGACGGAATTAGGGCCTTGGATGCCGAGGATAAAAGGCTGCGGGAGCGGGTTGCTGACCTGGAAAAATCTCACCTCCCTGCTGCCGAGGAGGATGAAGACGAGAAGGCTTTGGAGACCCGTTCTCAGCTTCTCGGCAAGGTGAGGGAGCTGGAGGTATACTGTGTTGCCACCCTAGGGGTTGGGTTCAAGGCTGCCGTGGATCAACTGAGGGTCCTCAATTTGCACTTGGTGACGAGGGGGATTGGTCCGTACAACAGGGTCGTGAATGGAAGGATCGATTCAAACCCGGAGTTTGAGGATTGGGACGATGAACAAGATGTCCAGGGTGAAGATGACGGGGCCGCGGATGATGTCGGCGATGTCTGATCTTTTTTTTTCTCTTTCTGGCCTGCGCGCCAAGACGTTTTGTGGCCTGCGTGCCAAAGTTTCGTTTGTTGGGCTATGCCTGGATAATTTTTTGGGGCCTGCGTGCCCGTCATATTTGTAAAATTTGGATATCGTCGGCCTGTTTGGTCGGCTTTTAATGCTAATACTATTTCGCATGTGTTTTGATTATTTCTGTTTTAGAATTTTTAATTGTTGCATGTTATTGAGTCCGGATAATGCTTGCATTTCGGGGGGTATTTCGACACTTAGGAATGTTTTGCCTTTGGAGTGTGCTCGGCCGAGGTTGATTGCCCAGGCGTGTGGTGTACGATCCGGGTGCGCAGAGCAGGTGTGCGTCGTTAGCGGGCACGAGACCGCGGTTGGGGCCAAGTGCTCGCGGCGTGAACGGTCCCATCGCGAGCTGGGGTTCTGCCGTGCAGGTACTTCCGCGGCGGGTCTAAGTTTAGAATCCGCCGTGTAGCCGGTTCTTCCCTCAGATAGGGAGTTCCAACTATCGGTGTCGTGGAGCGCTCGCGTTCGTACCATGACGCGAGTCCATGCCCGGCTTCCCCTCGTGCTCGGGACGAGTGGTCGGGGAGTGTTAGGTTTTGTCTAACTGTAATAGCGTCTGAGTTTTTCAGCGTTCCAAGGTCGAGCAAGTTTTTCGCCGAGAAGATTCTCGAGGTAATAGGCGCCATTCTCGGTTTTATCGTAAAATCGGTATGGGCCTTCCCAGTTTGGGGCTAGCTTCCTGTCGCGGGGAAAAAATCGTCGGGATGAGACACCTGATGCCTTCTTTGGGCTCGAGTGCTCAAGAAATTGATTTTTGTTTGTTTTTGTCACGACCAAACTTTTTATTATTTCCAAAGTAGGAAAAGGAAAAAAGTTGCAATAACCTTAAAAGATATGCAAAGCAAATAACACAAAATTAAAAGCAATGCAAAAGTGGGGGAGAGATCTTATGTAAGAGTGTTGGTTATACGAAGGGAAGGTATTAGCACCCAACGTATCTATAGTACTCTATAGGCTTCTTTGTTATGTTCATTTCTTTCTATGCTATTGAGAAGGTTCTTTTGTGAGATAGGTGGGACCTAAGGTGTTTGTTTGATTATGCTCGCAAAGATCATCGCAATCTTATGCATACATATCCCTTAGAGGGAATCAGAGCATCTGTAGCTCGAGGTCTACGGGTGCTAAGGTTTGAGTGGTTTGAGGGAGATAGAAGTTTTGCTCGCCAAGGATACGACCTTGTGCCTGCGTATTCTCAAAGGGATGTTGAGAAAGTCAGAGTAATCGTAGTTCCCACTTATGCTAGTGGAAACAAAGGATAAGAGACAGATGTCATCTTAATACTCGATGTATCTAATCTATATCATCACATACATCTGTTTGTTTTTGTTTGAAATCTTTTCTTTATAAGCCCTGGGCTGTGCCACTTATGGCGCCTAGAATGATAAATATGATTTTTGTTTAGCCAGCCTTGTGGCAAAAACAAGTTTGATTAGCCAGCGTTGTGGCAAAAACTTTTGATAAGTCAGCCTTGTGACAAAAAGTTTTGATTAATCAGCCAGCCTTGTGGCAAAAGTTTCAATGAAGCCAGCCTGTGGCAAAAACTTTGATTAATCAGCCAGCCTTGTGGCAAAAGGTTTGATTGATTAGCCAGCCTTGTGGCAAAAAAGAAGTTTGATTGATTGATTGTGATGATATAGGAGAGATACTCCTATCATAGAGATGATATTTGTCTAATCTCCTAGGGTATTTGATTTGGATTATGGGGATGCTTATAAGAAGCACGTGGGTCCTTGTACGAAGCCCAAGAGGAGGCTATCCGAGGGTCCTTGCATTGTAAGCCCAAGAGGAGGCTATGGGAGGGACAATCGAGGGTCCTTGCATTGTAAGCCCAAGAGGAGGCTATGGGAGGGACAAGTCGTTTGTACGAAGCACAAGAGGAGGCGTGGTATAGTTGGTTTGAGCTCTTAGAGCGATTTCACCGGGAAACCATACTCTATGTCCTAACCTAAACTAAGGGGGATTCTTTGCACGAAGCCCAATAGGAGGCTATGGGGAACCTAGTGTTGTACTAAGTTAAACAAGTATATATAACATGATCACAAATATGAACAAGTACGAACAAATATTAACAAGTACATGAACAAATATGAGCAAGTATGAACAGTTATATATGACAAGGTGTGTGTATACAATGGAGTTTATGAAGGAAATATACCTGTAAGGATGATCCGTTTGTATACACGGGGCTCAGGACTTATACTCGGGGAGAGGCCCATTGAGTCTATTCAAAGCTATATAAATGTATATTTATAAAAGGGCTTGGGACTTATACCTTTAAAGGAGGCCCATGTTTTATTTTATAAAACATGGTTGATTGTTTTATTAACAGACGCAAGGTTTTGTCGTTTGAAAACAGTTTGAAAGTTTTGAAAGAAGTTTTAAAGAAAAACTGTACAAAGAAAAAGGAATGGGACTTATACTCTCTAATATTCGAGAGGCCCAGTGTTTTGAAAATCAATTGATCAATCCAAAAAGATTTGATCAAGAGTTTTTTTTTTGAAAAGAAAATCAAAAAGAAATGGTTTATTGTTTTGAAAAACTTTGATCGTTTGTTTTAAAACAGTTTGAATTTTGACAAAAAAGTCAACTTAATTAAGATAAAGACAAAGCTTATGCCTAATTAAGACCTAAGAGATTAGGGTTTGATCACAAAAATAATTACAAGTGATTAAGTTTAAAAATCAAGTAAAAAAACTATTTTTTTAAGTATTAAAACATTTAAAAACAAGTCATTTTAAACTTAATAAAAACACATCAAATAAATATATTTTTTGTGATTTTTTTGGATAATCATAAAATATATATGTTAAGTAAAGAGTGTACAAAAAATGAAGTAAAAATGAATTGATTTGATTGGTTAATTAATTAAGTGAAGTTGTTAAGAAAAATGAAGAAAATAAGTGATAAAAAGAGGTTTTGGTCCCTAAGGGTGTTGAACCCACGACCCGGAGGTTGTTTCTCAAAACAAAAGCCAACTGAGCCACGCTTGTGGCTTGTAATATACACGCGTCCATTTAATTATATTAAAAAACAAGAATTTGAATTTTCTGAACAAAAACGCGCCAAGAACACCATCCCCATTTGATTTTGAAAATCTTTGAAACTGGATTGTTTTGATCGAGTAGATAGTCTATCTCACTCGGTTTTTCATAAGGAACATGATGGTGATCTTTAATTTCATTTATTTTCACTCTAAGGCTATCAATTTTCTGATGAACACGAAGAACTCTAATTCTATGATTCAATCTGAAATTGTGTACGATTGATGAATTATGAAATTGATTAAGGGTTATTGATCAGTGATAGTGCAAAAACAAGATGGCAACTCAATTTTTCATTTATGATGCTTGTATGATGGAGTTTGAAGTTCAAGAGAGCTTACCTTAAAAATGCCAAAACTGAGAATCAAATTCTGCAAATGAGAGGTTCCAGATGTTGTTTCTTGATCTGGACAGCTTCAATGGACCTTATGGAACATGTTTGGATGCATGGAACAATCTGAATTCACCTGAGCAAAGCCATGGAACCCGATCTGTAGAGCCTTGGAGTGTGAATCGAATTTGAATATTCTGGTGTTACAGGTCATATGTGAGTGTTTGGATAGTTCATATGTGATATATATGAGGTGTTAGAAGTGTTAGTTTGAACAGATATGGCCTGGTGTGGATTTTGGCATGATAAGGTTCATTTTATGTTCATATGGAGGATGGATAGTGATTCTGAGTTTTAAGGTGTTTTGGGGTGTGTGAGTGGATCAAACACATCCCATATGATGTTTATGGAATGTTAGAACCATCACTTTGGCCATAACTTCAACGGTTTGGAGGTTGAGTTTTCTACCTCTTTGAAAACTATGAAACTTGCAATTCAAGAAAGAAAGAGAAAACCTATGATTTGTGAGGTTTTAGTGTGATTTTGAAAGTGATTTGAACCTCTATTTATAGGCCAAGAGTTCTGCATTGCAAGACTATACAAGTTGATCATAGAATGGTGATTTGGCATTTGGAGATAAAATGGAATCTTTCACATTAAATGCAAATGGTTAAAATGACTAACCATGGTTAAAATCTCCTATGCTTCTTATCTCTTCCAATCTGTCTATAAACCAGAAATATCTTCGAATTATTGCATGTTTATGTCATTGCTTGCATCATAAGGTAAAATAGTTTATAACTTTGGCAAAATGACTTGAAATTTAAAGTGAAATGATCACTAATGGCAAAATTCAAAACCATAGCTATGCTCCATATTTTTTCATGCTCTTGGAAATTTTGGAAAGCTCTTGTTATGTACTTCAAATCCCTAGTTGAAAGTTTCTTCAAGACCTTTAAGGAAATGGGTGAAAAAGATCCATGAACTTTGAAGAAAATGAGGTTTTAAGTGAATTTTTCAAAAGATACCAACTTTGAAGCTCCATATCTCTTAAATGGTTGATCTTATGGAAAAAAATTATATGTGACAAAGTTGTTCATTGGATAAAAATCTACAACTTTCATGTTGGAAGTTTTTTTTCAGTTTGTAGGTGAAATTTTGAGATATTCCCTTCCAAAGTTTGGAAAAAACCATTGAAAACACTTAGAAATTTTTCTGAGTATGAAAAGTCAAACTTTTGACTTTTTGATTCTTGATTGATTTTCTTGATTTTCCATGATCAAATGACTTCAAATATCATATATTGATGATTTAAAACTTCAAAAGTCATGGTTGACCAAAATTTCCAAAAAGTCAGGGGTGATCTTGTACAGTTGACTTTTTCAGACGAATCGCGTTTCTAGAGATTTAAGATGAATCAAGCTATCCTCACCAAATGAATGATATGAATGGATCACATTGAGGTATTAGAGGACCTTGAACCATGGTTTGAGTTGTGGCACCATGTCCTGATTAAAAAGTCAGTTGCTCGGGTGAATTAGGTCAAAAACCCTAATTGTCGACCAGGTGAAATTGATCAATGTGGATCTTGAATTGAGATACAATTTCCATTGGATATTTTCATAGGGATTAATTGTAGATGATTGAAACCTTTGAGTGATTCCCTGGAGCTTTTTAGGGTTTCCCAAATGTGATCCCTGATTTCAGTCCCTGATAGTTCAAAACCCTAGTCTGATGATTTGAAATTTCACTGTTGATCAATCCTTGTGTAGGAGATGTCTTGAGCCAATAGATTAGGTCAAGATAATGTACTTGGGGTCTTGAGGTCATTTTCCAGGTTATTAGGTCAAATCCTGAGCAAAAGTCAGGAGTATGCTGTCTTCAGTCAAGATCCTAATCTGGTTGATTCAGAGCCTTTGAGCTTCTTGAAATGAATCTTTGAGGACGAAATGTTGATTGTTGATGAAGATAGTTCATTTGATATGAAGGGAGAACAAAAACCTAATTGGTTGTTGCTTGTACTGATGAGTGATTTCTTGATTAAACCCTGCTAAGCACATGTAGCAAACACAAGCTATGCAATTTGTTAGAGATGCAAATGATACATATGCACATGATATGAGGTGTTATCTTAGGTCAAAAATTGGGGTATGACACTTCCCCTCGCGCGAGTCTTTCATGTTTCTGCGGAGCACTAAGGCGCCGACTTTGAATTCGCGTTTGATAACTTTGGCGTTATGGCGTAGAGCTATCTGTTGTTTTAATTTTGCTTCTCGGAGGGAAGACCCTGCCCGGATCTCTTCGACCATATCAAGTTCTTCCCTCATAGCCTCGTCGTTGAGTTCATCCTCGAGAGGCGACTCGGTTCGTCGAGAGGGTTCTCAGATTTCCACGGGGATCACGGCTTCAGTACCGTAAGTTAGCCTAAATGGGGTTTCGCCCGTGCTTGAATGGGGCGTCGTCCTATATGCCTAGAGTACACTGTGTAGTTCTTTGACCCAAGCCTTCTTTGCCTCGCCCAGTCTCCTCTTTAGTCCTCGGAGGATGACCCGGTTAGCTGCTTCGGCTTGCCCGTTTGTTTGGGGGTGTTCGACCGAGGTGAAATGTTGTTTCGTGCCGAGCTTGGCCACAAACTCTTGGAACTTTCTATCAGTGAATTAGGTGCCATTGTCGGTTATAATCGCCTTTGGTACCCCAAACCGAGCGAGTATGTTCCGTTTATAAAAACGGAGCACGTTTTGTGACGTGATCTTGGCGAGTGCTTCGGCTTCTATCCATTTAGTGAAGTAGTCGACGGCGACTACGAGATACTTGTTTTGGTATGAGCCGACTGGGAATGGTCCGAGGAGGTCCATCCCCCAGGTGGAGAAAGGCCAGGGTGATGACAGGGACTTAAGCTCGTTTGGAGGGCTAAGTGCATGTCGGTATGACGCTGGCATTTATCGCATTTCTGGACGTGCTCCTTGGCGTCTTGCTGCATGGTTGGCTAGTAATACCCGACCCTAAGGGCCTTTCTTGCCAGCGATCGGCCGCCGAGGTGTTGGCCGTTGATCCCCTCGTGAAGCTCTTGAAGTATTTCGAGCTCTTGCGAGGCGTCGACGTATTTGAGGAGAGGAATGATGAAACCTCGTCGGTATAGTTTGTTCTCGATGATAGTGTACGAGCAGGCTCGTCTTTTGATCGCGGAAGCTTCCTTCAGGTCGGTCGGAAGTTCGTCCTTCGTAAGGAAATTGTATATCGGGGTCATCCAGTAGTGGTCGTCGCCTATGGCGAGAATTGGTAGGGGTTGTGCGCTTTTGTCTATGCTCGGCTTGGATAGGATTTCCTGGATCACCGATTTGTTTCCGCCTTTCTTTCTCGTGCTCGCGAGTTTGGACAAGACGTCGGCCCGTGAGTTGTGTTCTCGGGGGATATGTTCGACTTCTGCCTTGGCGAATCTTTTCATCTTGTCTTTGACGAGCGTGAGGTACTCGACGAGCACGTCGTTTTTCACTTGGTAATCGCCGCTGATTTGGGATGCGACGAGTTTGGAGTCGGTGTAGATCTTGACCTCCCGAGCACCTATATCTTCGGCGAGTCGTAAGCCCGCTAGGAAAGCTTCTTACTCGGCCTGGTTGTTCGACGTGGTGAAAGACAAAACCAGGGATACTTCTATGATATGCCTTTCATCGTTTTCTAGGATAATGCCAGCTCCGCTCCTCGAGCTGCTCGAGGCGCCATCTACGTAGATGGTCCACTTATTCTCAGCGGTTGCTGGGGAGTTAGTGATTGAAGTCATCTCGGCTACGAAATCAGCCAGTGCCTGAGCTTTCAGCGCCTTCCTGCTTTCGTATTATATGTCGAATTCGGATAGCTCGAGGGACCACTTTAACATTCTCCCGGCCATGTCTGGTCGGGTGAGAAGTTGCTTAATGGGCTGATCTGTTTGGACGACGACGGTATGGGCGAGGAAGTAGTACCTCATCCTCCTGGCTGCCGTTATTAGGGTCAGTGCGACTTTCTCGATTTGTTGATATCGCACCTCGGGCCCTTGTAAGGCCTTGCTAGTGAAGTATATGGGCTTCTGCCTGTCTTCAGTCTCTCGGATCAAGGTTGTGCTGACCGCCTCGTTTGAAACGGCCAGGTAGAGATATAAGATCTCGTTATCGCCAGGTCGGGAGAGGACGGGCGGTTTTGAGAGCACTTGCTTAAGGTGGGATAGCGCTTGCTCACATTCCTCGGACCATTCAAAGGTCGCTTCCTTTCGCAGTAACTTAAAGAATAGAAGTGCGTGCTGGGCGGATTTTGCGACGAAACGCGATAGTGCCGTGAGCATCCCGTTTAAGACTTGGATGGATTTTTTATTGTTGGGAGTGGGGAGTTCCGAGAATGCTCGGCATTTATCCGGGTTGGCCTCTATTCCTCGTTCGGTTAAGTAGAAACCGAGGAATTTGCCTGCCCGGACCCTGAAGGTGCATTCCTCCGGGTTGAAGCGCATCTTGCATGATCTGGCCTGCTCGAATACCCGTTCGAGATGCGTGGTGTGATCGGAGTCTTCTCGAGATTTTACGATCATGTCGTCCATGTATACCTCGAGGGTATCGCCGATCTCTCCTCGGAACACCTTGTTCATCATCCGTTGGTACGTGGCTCCGACGTTTTTGAGTCCGAAGGGCATTACGTTGTAGTAATAATTGCCCGACTTGTCGCACGCTCGCGAAAAATGAACAGAGTCGCCACCAATATATTTATCCCATAAGGGAAAGGAATACCAGGTTTCATATGTTGATTGATGTAATGAGTGGAAAATAATGTCTTCTATAAGACTACCTGAAAAGGTTTTTAGCAAGGATATGAAAATTTGTCTTGAAGAAGACTACCTGTAAAGGCTTTTATCAAGGATGGGGAATGTCTTAAAGAAGACTACTTGGAAAGATTGAACAATGTCTTAAAAGACTACCAAAAAAACTGTTCTTAGAAAGTATAGAAATTTGTCTTAAAGAAGACCACCTGGAAAAGCTGAAAGATGCCTTAAAAAGGACTACCTAAAAAGGAATGTCTTGAAGAAGACTACCTAAAAAGGTTCCTGGAAAGGACAATGAATGTCTTAGAAAAGACCACCTAGAAGGGTTCGTAGAATGTCTTAAAGAAGACTACCTGAAAAAGGTTCGTAGAATGTCTTAAAGAAGACCACCTGAAGAGATTCCTGAAAAGGATGCCAAATTGTTTTGAAAAAGACTACCTGAAGAGGTACTTAGAACAAGAATGTCTCGAAGAAGACTACCTCAAAAGATACTTAGAACAATAATGTCTCGAAGAAGGCTACCTCAAAAGGTGCTTAGAAAAGGAATGTCATGAAGAAGACCACCTGAAAAGGAACTTAGAAAAAGGAATGTCTTGAGGAAGACTACCTGAAAAGGGACTTAGAAAAAGGAATGTCTTGAAGAAGACTACCTGAAGAGGTTCCTAGAAAGGATCGTAGGATTTGTCTTAAAGAAGACTACCTAAAAAGGTTCTTGGAAATGACGATGATTTTCTTAGAGAAGACTACCTGAAAAGGTTCGTAGAAAAGAATGTCTTGAAAAATATTACCTAAAAAAGTTCCTAGAAAGGATCGTAGGATTTGTCTTAAAGAAGACTACCTGAAAAGGTACGGTGTGATGTATCGACCAATGTATGTAATGCATGATTTATATGTATTCGCATGATACTCCGATGATAGGTTGTTGATAACCAAAGCGTATATATCTCGCTGGAGTTGCAGGTTTGTTTGATAAGGTGGGGTGTGATGCTAGCGCGATTCCCCGATACCTGTTTTTGAAGATCGTAGTTAGGAGAAATATTTGTTCGATGTTGTGAAGCGTGAGAATGCCTTATGTTGTGCGCCTTGCCCCAATTGGCTTTTGAATTACTCCACGCCTTTAACCTTTTGAGGTTCTCCATGTCTTTCACCTTTTGCAATTCACACCTTTAACCTTTTCGAGGTTCTCCACACCTTTAACCTTTGTGGTTCTCCACACCTTATGGATTTGATATCCCATGCCCTAATGTTTAGTGGAAAAAAGGTGCCTATGATCTCCAAGCTATGAAGGAAGTGCCCCGGGAAATAACCTTCTCATATGCTTTGACGTTTAGATTGAAGGGTATGCCCTTGATCCCCAGGATATGGAGGGTTATCCATAGTGTTGAATTCTTCCCATGTTTGACATGCCCCAATTTGTGATTGCTCCGAGGTGTGCCCCAGGTTGATTGAACCTTTAGGAAGATCGCCCCTAGTTAATAGGATGTTTGATTGCATGCCCCTGCGATCCTTGAATTTTTGCCCCTGTTAAGGGGAACCCCCTAGATGTGATTCCCCCCATTCCAGAGTCTTTATTAGAAAGATCGCCTTTGATTAAACCAATTTCGAGATCTCCTCGATGCTAAGTGTATACTTGCAGATGACGTTGTACCCTTCGGGAAGTAACTCCAATGCGATGTGTATGCAAGTTTTGAAGTCGAAGTCCGTTATGAATTAGAACTGGATGTTTAGAAATGAATACTTGAAGAAACGTAGTGGTTAGAAATAGTTTTAACAAACTTTAGGAGTCAGTATAACAACTTCTGCTTAATATGTGTAATACGGTGAACTGACTTTTTATCGATTGAGATGTCGCGGTTAAGCATGAGTCGCCACCGACTTTTATTTTATCCAAACAAATTCAGAAAGGCTAAAAGAAACAGAAAAAAACCTTTTAAAGAAATCTGAGTTCGGGGGGTAATTTATGCAAAGGGAAGGTGTAAGGCACCCTTTGCATCCATGGTTTTCCATGGGCTCTTAATTGCTTTGCTCGCTCGTTTTCAGAAAATGTAGATGAAAGAGGAAAAAATGGACTTTAGCTCGTAAATGAGCGTAGCCAGTTTTGAAGAATTTTTAGAAAGAATATAGAAAATAGAGCATGGCAAGGCAATTATGGGCAATTACCTTAAACTCAGATGATAGGTCTCTTTTTAGCCTTTCAGAATGAAAGGGTCAATCCTTACCATAAGAGGGCAGGAAGCCTTTCGTTTGGAGGTAGAAGGGTCATCGAATTATCATTCGCTCAAAGACTGACCCATGCCATAAAGAGGCAGGTAGTCTAAGAGGAAGGATCAGAATAGCCTTTTTTCGTAGGCAACCAGAAGATACCTCAGCCTTTTCCGTAGGCAACTTCCGAGGGTCGAGGTCACGTTAGTGTATCGAAGGCAGCATCATTAGGGACCATGACCTTTAATCGAGGCAACATGGCTGAGGTATCCTCGTATTCGAGGGACTGGCTATTCTGCACAAAATACAAGGCAACAAGGCAACAGGCAACAAGGCAACAGAGAGGTTACCCAAAAGCGTGCGTGTGTGCACCAATCATGTGATTATATTCAAATATATTATCTTGTAAATTTAGTGATTCCATGTTCAATTCAAAGGTTGCACTCCCTAGGATTACTAACCACGCATTTAAATAATATAATCAAAACAAATATGGGGGAGGGAAATTGTAACCAGCGGATCCCTTAATAGGGTTTGACATAAGTAATAATAATTAAAGCATAAAATATTGAAGTTAGGTTTTAGAGTCACCAAACTCGTAGCTTTGGCGATCAACGAACCCTGAAAAGGCAGACAAACAAAATAGGGTGAGTGTATGGCGTGGTCTTCGTCAACCCTGATTAGGGTACGAATTAAATAAGAAAATAAAAACGATTTAATTAATTATTGGTCTCGCGACCTAATTAATTTAATCGGGAAGAGAAAATAAAATCGAGCACACCGGTATTTTTTTAGGAATTTTTTAGAGTTAAAATGAAATAAACATGAATTTTTCAAGTAATTAAATAATTAAATATAATTTGAATAAGAAAATAAATAAATATAATACAAATAAATATATAATAAATATTAAATATATAAATAAATAATTAAGAAAATAAAATTATTATAAATAAATAAAACATAATAATAAGTGATAATCAAATAAAAAAAGAAATAAGTATATATGAAATTAATAAATAAAATAAATAAAATAAATATTTTTATTATTTTTTATGAAAAAGGAAATTAAAAACAATTTTGTGAAAAAGAAATATCTAAAAAATGTTCTAAAAACAAACAATATATATAAATAAGATAAAAAAAACATAATATTATATATAATAAAAAATAAAAAGAAAATTGAGAAACTCGGCTTAAGATCCCGTGTGGACCACCCTGGATGGACCTTGGTATGCCTTCAGCTTGGTGGGCGTTGAATGTAATCTTGATATGATCCAAGGGACGTGATGCGAGGGCGTACCATATAACTGATGAGGATGCGCGCGCTTGATTTGTAACTGAGAATTGTCAAAGAAAAATACAGGAAAATAAACGCCCCAACGGGGGATCGAATAGACGCCATTGCAATTCAAGGTCTTGAGACCTTCTTTTCTTCCACCGCGCCACTTTTATCTTGCTGTCAAGTAAACGTCACAAAAGCAATATGAACAAACTAAAAAACGTGGAATTTAAATGAAACGTGTGCAGCCCCTATCTTCTTCTTCGTTTTGATTTTTGCTACGGCCTAGACTCCATTCAGCAGCGATTTTCACCATAGATAAGTCCTGCAAGTCTCATACAAAATATATAAACAGAATATATCGCAAAATTAACCCAATTCCAATAAACCTCACCCCCTGAGCGCAGAACTGTAATCAATTTGGATTAATTCTATCTCTAAGTCACAACCCCCAATTCAAGGTTTTATGAACCCTAACCATGGTGAACGACCTTTCCTGCATTTAAACTCGAAACAAACAATCCAGAAACATTGCCCAGATTCTCATGAGCGCAAATATGTATTCAAAACAAATTTATGATGCACATATGAACACTATGGAAGATTAAAACGGAAGTGCAAACCGTAACCGTGGTGACGATGATAATTGTTGCCTCCTCCTTCTATGATGAACGTATTTGCTTCAGGATGCGCCGGAGAAGAGGTTTGGATCCTCAGTAGAGCTTGAATCGTCCTCCTAAATCCTCTGCTGGTCCACTTGGTGCCTACGGTTTTCTTGAGGTCTCCTAGCGTTTCCGGCACTAATTCTCTTTTTCTTTTCTGCGATTGGGCACGTTCAATATATATACTAGGAGTAGAATTAGGTTATCATTTGTGAGGTGAATCTTTGAGAATTATCATGGAAAGATTTGATATGTTAATTTTTGAACAAGATTTGTTGGAGAATATGCTTCACACGGTTTTGCAGCTTATTTGGATATCAAATATAACTTGAATCTAAGCCCATGAATATTAATTTTATTTTAATTAAAATTGAACTAAATTGAATTAATCCAACAATAAATAAAATAAAATAAATGACAACAAAGCATGCAAATGGGCTTTAGAATTCTTTGGCAATATTGGGAATATGTTTTAATCAAAGAAACATAGGCCCATTTGAAGAATTTCCAAGTTTAGTCCATATTTTCTTCATGCATTTTCTTCAAATTTTTTTTTTATTAAATTGATTTTTTTAATGAATCAAAAATTCATATAAAATCAAATAATAATCAACAATTTGTGGCATTGGATATGGACCCTATTGGTAACTTGTGGAACAAGATTAAAAAATATTGGGCCCCCCTTGAGGCATATGGGAGTTTATGAGGTCACTTGAATTGTCAGAACTCGATTTTCTCTGAAGAAATCAAAACCCTAGTTTTAGAGCCTTGTGTAGGAGAATGTGTCTTGGAGCTTTGCATCTTGATTTGAATTGGAATAGGAAAAAATTTATGGGCAAATTTTGGGGTATGACAGCTGCCCCTGTTCAATTATCTTAAACCTGAAGATGTAGAGTGGTTTGTGTGCCAATCGGTATCTGAAGGTGGAAGATGATTGAACACTAGAATACCAAGAAATTTGCCCTAGCTGAAGTAGGGACTTTTGTCGGAGATAGGCTTAAAGATGCCATCCAGGCCTTGGGAGAAGATTTATTGGAGATTGATCATGTCAGCACTGTTCGTAGTGACTGAATTAGATCTAAATCCTTTGAAATATTCATGGAGGATGCTCGAAACTAAGTATCAGAACTAAATCATCGTCTTGATTATCTCTGAACTATCTTCGCAATAATTGTCAAAATTAAGTCTCTGTCTTGATTATCTCTGAACTATCTTTTGAAGATATCCAAAATTAAGTGTCAGAATTAAATAACTATCTTGATTATCTCTGAACTATCTTTGGAGGATACCCAAAATTAAGTGTCAGAATTAAATATCTATCTCGATTATCTCTGAACTATCTTTGGAGGATACCCAAAATTAAGTGTCAGAATTAAATATCTATCTCGATTATCTCTGAACTATCTTTGGAGGATACCCAAAATTAAGTGTCAGAATTAAATATCTATCTTGATCATTTCTGAACTATCTCTGGAGAATATCCGGAACTAAGTATCAGAATTAGATATATGTGTTGATTATCTATGAGCTATCTTTGGAAGATATCCAAAATTAAGTATCAGAACTAAATCTCCATCTAGAATGAGCGTCAGAATTAAATCGTTGACTTGATTATCTCTGCGCTATATTTAGAAGATAATATTCATTTGATTGTAGAAGTATACTGCGAAAGAAACATTAGTTTTATGCAATGTCATGATGCATGTATTGTAATTTTGAAATGAATGAGAGTAATATGCCTACGCAATGAGGCGTATGTATGTTATGTATGAATTTACTATGACACATGATGTGTGAAAATGATTTATGCTATTTGGAGTATCTTGAGAAAATAAATCTCTGTATTATTGTGATTTTGACGTTTGACTTTGTCTTGAAGAAGTACAGCTGGGGATTTATGATTCTTGCTTGGGGATAATCAGTTACTTGATGTACCCCGATTGGGAATAAAGACCATAATAAACCATGTTGGCGGAGAGCAAAGTGTTGGAGAAACGACAATGTTGAAGATGTAAACTCTGTTGGGGATCTACATCTGTGTCGGGACGAGAACTTTTGAAGATATCTTCTTAATGATTACTTTGTGGGGATATGATCTTATGAACCAAGCTCTGTGGGGAGATGTGGATGTCTTGAAAGTTGCCCCCAGTATCATAGTAACTTACTACTCGATTCAGGACACGCCACTGAGTATTGATCAAGATGTTGAACTGGACTTGCATAGATCTGCCCCTGCTAGTGAGGACTTTATGAAGTGTATATTGTAGGTGACATGCCCCTAGTAATCGTAAACATAGGATGATGCCCCTGACTGTTTGGCTTTTGAGAGATTCTTGGAATCTTGACTTGATTGCCCCAGATTGATTGGGAAAAACGTGTCATGCCCCTTGTATACGTAGGGGACATTGCTTTTTGGAGTAATATTGTCTGTCGGGATAACTTTCAGTCATTAGTTGTACCCTGTTACAAGTTCTTTCTGATGCTAACATTTGAAATTATGTAGCAGAATATGTTTAATAATGAATTCATGAGATGCAATGCATACGTTTGTCTTGAGTTTTTGAAAAACATTAAAGCAGGAGATGTAAAAACACGACATTTGTAGGAACATGATATTTATAACAATGTGCCATTTGTGAAAATGTGACATCAACTCGGCATTTATGGTAAACCTTAAGGAGTCAGGATACCCTTTTGGTGACAATATGCTTTTGAACTAACCATGCTTCAATTAGGACTTTCAAGGGTTGTAACGTGGTTTGGTTCACGGTTTAAAAAACAAAGGATAAAGGCTCAAAATTTGATTGTACCCACCCCTCTTCGTGATGATCTTCGGTCCTAAGCTTAGTTAATTTTACTTATGCATTCAGGTTCCAAGAGACTTTTGGATTTGCACCTTTGATAATGATGATGGTTCACAAGCAAAGAGAACTTTTAAGATGGCAGCCACTTCTTCCTTTTGGTAGTCACAACATTTTGTTGTTCAGGAATTTATTGACTTCTCTTTTTTCATCCTTTTGATATCCCTAACTTTTGCCTGAACTGTCTATTTTGAGCTTACAGTCAGCGGGATGCCTTGATTTTTGCCTAAGTCTTCTTTTTTGATTTTTGACTTAGCAGGCTTTTCTTTGTATGTATGTTTTTTTATTTTTTTCCTTTTGAAAGATGTTGACTGCCTTGTTTGATGATTGATTGAAACGTCATTGTCTTTTGATTGACATTTCCAAAACTTCTTTGATGTGTGTGGTTGAACGTTTGTGATTGAAACCTTTGTTGAAAGGTGTACTGAATGATTCTCTTAAAATAGAATGCACAGCTAAATTAACTGAGAACTACCATGCCCCAGGTTATGATCAAGGGTTTTGAATTTTTCAAGAAAGAAACTTCTACTTCTTAGGCTCAAAGGGGTTGACGAGGGATTAACATCCTTATATCTCCACTATTTAGGAATTGAAACAATGCCTGTACATCGTCAGCATAGTCCGTTCAAAAGCATATTGTATGAGGTTGCGGTATCGTTTTCGTCATCCTCCCTCAAAAGGTATACGACTTTAGCAAGAGTTGAATAAACACAAAACGTATGCAAAGTAAATACGCAATTTAAAATGAGTGATAATGAAATAATGTATTCAAGACAAACATATGCAATGCACTGATGATAATTATTAAAACAGATAATGTCTATCATAAGTCGAATGTTTAAACAAACAGAATAGAAATTTGCAAACAAAAGTAAATCTAATGATCTAAAAAGTTCATCCTTCTAGCCATCCATAGTATTAGCAATCTTGTTGTGATTAGGCATGGGAGCAGTGATCACATTAGGAGTTGCAGGAGTGTCGAACTCAATTTCGCCAGCGTCGATCATATCTTGGATCTTGTTCTTCAACGGCCAACAATTCTCTGTGTCATGTCCAGGACTATTAGAATGATATGCGCATCTCGCATTGGGCTTGTAACTAGGAGCAGAGGTGTTAGGATTCTTAGGAGGATCCCTAAGGGTGATCAAATTTTCCTTTAGCAGATGTTGTAAAGCTTGAGCTAGCGATATGTTGATCTTTGTGAATTGACGTCTGGGTGTATCTTGTTTGTTTTGACGACCTTGTTGAGGCGTCGATGTGGAGCTCAGAACTGCCCCAATAGATTGATCAGGTTTTACGCTTTTCTGCCCATACACAGCATAGGAATCTGACCTCCCATTGAAATGCTTCCTTGTAGTACTTGAGGATGTAGCTACTTGAATCTTACCACTTCGGATGCCATTCTCGACACGTTCCCCAGTCAGTATAAGCTCAGTGAACCCAGATGACGAACTCCCCAGCAAATGACTATAGAAAGGGCCAGTCAATGTATTCATAAACATATCTACCAGCTCTCTATCAGTCAAGGAAGGTTTGACTCTTCCAGCTAGATCTCTCCATTTTTGAGCATATTCTTTGAAACTTTCATTAGAGCCCATGGACATGCTTTGTAGTTGCATGCGAGTTGGTGCGAGGTCGGAATTGTATCGATATTGTTGGTAGAAGGCACCCATCAAATCCTCCCAGGTACTGATGTTAGCACTTTCCAATTGATAGTACCATTCGAGTTGAGTTCCAGATAAGCTTTCTTGAAAGAAATGGATCCAGAGCCTCTTATCAGCAGTGTGAGGCTGAATCTTCCTTACATAAGACCTCAAGTGTAGTTTAGGACAAGAGACTCCATCATACTTAGCAAAGGCGGGAGTTTTGAATTTTGGAGGAATAACGACCCCAGGAACAAGCCCAAGCTCTTCAAAATCCAGCCCAGGTATCTTCTGAATTTCCACGCTTCTCAGGCGCTCTTCTAACATCTTGTATTTGTCATCGGGATGTTCGTCCTCATGGTAATAGTCCTCTTCTTCTTCAGAGAGTTTGGCAGAATCGTGGTTACTTTTTGCATCAGTTTTGATACTAGCATCATCATCTTGCTCATCCTCATCACTTTCTTCGGAGGCTTCAGCATCCCTGAGTTGCAAGATCGGTCTAAGCTTTTTCACCTGAGTCTTCTTACCCTTCTTTTTCTTCTTTTTAGTCAGCATGGCTTTCAGCTCTTCTTGCCCCTTGGACAAATTCAGAATCAAGGCTTGGAACTCAGTGTTTTGAGCTTGGAGATCCTTAACTGATTGTTCGAGATTCATGATGCTGAAATAAACAGCGAGGAAGGATGAGAAATCCATCATAGGAAACCTGTTATGCGATGTTATGAATGCAAATGAAATGTTTTCAAGGATCTTTAGGAATCTAGTTAGCAGCATTAAAAAATGAGTTGGTCACGTCTTTGTTTGAAAGATTCTAAATTTTGTCTTTGAACGTCCTTCTTTGAGAATCAAGCTCACCATATCGAGTGGGTCATCGCCTCTGATTCGGGATACTTTTGAATTTGAAAATGCATGGCTAGAGAAAAATAAATCCTCTTGCCCCTTGATTGGTACTGTGTCTTTGAATTGGAAGGTATGTGACCAGAGGAAAATAAATCCTCTTGCCCCTTGATTGGGGAATCAACCTTTGATAGAGGTACCTGAAATTGTGCGCCCTAAACCCCTAAGATCCTTGAAAGGGTTAAATCATGTTATGTTTATGATGTCGTGATGTCATGAATGTTATGCGAATGTGATCAGTGGTTTTCACACGTATTTTTACCGCTGTTTTTAGTTATCTTTAAGTATTTTATTTTATGTTTTAATTTATTATTCGTCATGTTATGCTTTGGTTTTGTGTTTAAGTGTTTGCAGACTCAGATGAATGAAGTGAAGAAAATCAGTGCAAAACGTGAAGAAATTGATGAAAATGCACATGGCCTGGCCAAACGCGTCTCCACACGCGTGTGGAGCCTGCACAAGTACATCCTGCTGCTCAGACGCGTGTGGAAGTGAAATATTGAGGTCTGCTGGCCAAACGCGTGCCCAGACGCGTCCCAGACTCCCACATGCGTGCCCAGACGTGTCCCTGACTCCCACACGCGTGCCCACACGCGTCCCAGAAGCCACAACTGCAAAGGAAATGCCTGCCCCTGCCAGGATGCGTCCCAGGACGCGTGTCACAGCACCAGACGCGTGTCCACACGGGTGTGCACGAGATTTTTGGGCCTGTTTTGCTGAAAAGCCCAGAATGACAGTAATAAAAGAACCAGAATGCGTTTGGACAAGGGTTGGACGAATTTGGGAGCGAAAATACATTAGAGAGGCTGGAGAATTCAAGATTGATGCAAGGAGTGAAGGATTCTATGAGCATTAGCCATTGAAGATCTGATTCCTTCATTTATCTGTAATGTCTACAATCAAAATTATGTTTTCTGTTATTTTCATGAGTAGCTAAACCCCCCATTGCTAGGGGGGTGATCTTGATTCTGAATGTGATAACTTTATTTCTTTGATGCAATAATAATTTGGTTTTCATATAATTGATTTGTTTTACATCTGTTCTTTATGCCTTAACCGTCGGACAAACGGATAATGAATTTGTATGAATAAATTTAGCTGGACAGCAATTGTTCATTGACATGAGTAAGAACATAGGATAATAATTATCACCTAGGACTAGGGATATTTTATCTTAACCGGAAATTCTTGGTATTGGAATGCTTGATCATAATTATAATTATCTATGGACATAGTAATTAGGTTGTGACGTCAAAGATCTTTTCACTAAGGCCTTAGGATTAGATATTCTTGAGAACCGATAATCAATTGTGAAACTATGTTATTGCATTGAGAAGGATAGTTGTTACAGGAAGAATCATTCACCGACCCCTAGCAACCTACTCATCTCTGATCATCGTTTTAATATTCTGCTTATTTACATTATTTGCAAAACCAACCAAAACCCCTTTTGAACTTTTGTTTAATTGAAACACTGATAAAACTCTATATCGTCAAGTAGTCCTTGAGATTCGATACTTGGGATTTTCCCATTACTACTACATAGGCAAAAATAGTACACTTGCTATTTTCCTATCAAGTTTTTGGCGCCGTTGCCGGGGACTGCCGAAGATAATTGAGTTTTAGATTTATTTCAATTAAAATTTTGTTGCTCTGCGACTAAAATTTTATTGTCTGCACTATTTATTTTTCCTAATTATAATAATTATCTAATCTGTTTATGCGAGGCAAGGCCTCAGCTGAATTTCTTTTTGACGCAGAAATTGAAAGAACTTTGCACGCAAGGCGTAGGCAAGCTCGGTTGGTTAAGCTGGAATCTGAAGAAGAAAGTGTTTCAGCTCATTCAGGTTCAGATTCTGAAAGTGAAGAAGAAGTCATGGGTGAAAATCCTCTTCCTCCTGAGAGGCTCCTTGGTGACTACGGTGTTGCAAACAATCCGGGAGGAAGACTCACAATTGTCAACCAACCGGTAAATGCGGCAAATTTTCAATTGCATCCGAGCACAATAAATCAGTTGGAAAGAAAACCTTTCACCGGAAAGGTTAATGAAGATGCAAACAAGCACCTACAGATATTTCTGACCATGAGCACCACTCTAAAAATTGAAGGGCATATAGAAGAAGCGAAGAAGCTGAGAATGTTCCCATTCACATTAGCCGAAGAAGCAGAAGAGTGGTTCTATTCTCTTCCAGCAGGCAGTATCACATCATGGGAAGAGATGGAGAAGGCCTTCTTGAATGAGTATTTCCCCGCCTCGGTATTTATAAGAAAGAGGTATGATATTTTGAACTTCAAGCAGAAGGAGGGTGAGCCCTTAGGAGATGCTTACAAAAGATTCAAAAGAATTCTAGTAGCATGTCCCACTCATAATATGGACAAGACTGAACAGATGCAAGTATTTGTCAATGGGCTCAGAATGAAAACAAAGCAGTTGATTGATACAGCAGCTGGAGGCTCAACAAATTTCACAACAGCCTCCGGCATCACAAAAATTATTGAAGCAATAGCTGCAAATGAGCATCTGGAGTTGTATGATAGGTGTGCTAGCAAACCAGAAGGAATCATTGATCTCAAGCTGGAAACCTCAAAAATCCGAGTTGAAGATGCGATAGCTGCAGAGGTAGAAAAGAGATTAAAGGCTATGAATATAGGTACTCAACAGGTCGCTCAAGTGCAACAAGCTCAACATGTAATCTGTGAAATTTGCAATGGTCCTCATCAAACTGTTTGTTGTGTTGCGACTCCCAAGCAAATTGAAGAAATCAAATTCTTGAGGCAAAATAATCCGTATTCTAACACCTATAATCCTGGGTGGAAGAATCATCCCAACTTCGCTTGGAAAGATCAACAACAACAACAAGGCCCTCAGAAAGCGGAGTGGGAAGTAGCTATCGAGAGATTGGCTGGACAATGCTCTCAATTTCAAGAAGAGACAAGAAACAACCATAGGAACACCACAGCTTCAATCAAAAATCTAGAAGTTCAGGTGGGTCAAATAGCACAGCATATCACTCTACAGGCACAAGGCAACTTTCCGAGTGCAACCGTGAAAAATCCGAAAGATCAAGAGAAGATTAATGCTGTTACAACAAGAAGCAAAAGAGTGGCTGAATCTGAAAAAGAAAAAGAGGAAATAGATGACCCTATGGTAATAGAGGTGGATTTGGAAATAAGAGAAAATCCGAAAGAACCAGAAGTTGTGATACCACCGGTTAAACCAGTTGAAGAAAAAAATAAGAAAGATGCTGAACCGGTGATCAAACTACCCTTCCCTTCCAGAGTGACAAAGAAGAATTCAAAAGAGAAGGACTTTAAGAAGTTTACTGCATTGTTCAAAAGGCTAGAGGTGAATTTACCCTTCTTCGAAGCACTTGAGCACATGCCATTGTATAAGAAATTTCTGAAGGAGGTAATGACAAAGAAGAGATCAGTGGAAGGAGAATCAAAAATTGCAACTGAGAAGTGTGGAATAATCTCATCAGCAAGAAAGATCCCAATAAAGAGGAAAGACCCTGGAGCGGTGGCGATACCATGTACTATCAATAATACCACATTTAAAAAGGTACTCCTCGATTCTGGTTCTAGTGTGAGTTTAATGCCTTTGTCAATTTTTAAAAAGCTTGAATTGGAAAAGATTAGTGAGAGTAAGACACAGTTAAGGTTTGCTGATCACACCATTAAGAAATCATATGGGGTAGCTGAAGATGTACTAGTGGAAGTTGATAAGTTTGTATTCCCCGTGGACTTCCACATCATGGACATTCCGGAAGACAAAGAAACTCCTATCCTTCTTGGGAGGCCATTTTTGTCGACAGGCCGCTGCAACCTCGACATTGAAAAGGGGACACTAACGCTGAGATCTTTTGATGAAGAAGTAACCTTGAAGATGTTAGGAGTTAAGAAACATAGGGCGGTTGTGAATGATCAAAATTCTGGTGGTATGACAGAAAGTGAAAAAAAGACAAAAAGCCTGAGCAGCTCCAAGAAAAAGTTTCAAGCATAGCATCTCGGGTAGAAACAACTCATGAAGCTATCAAAAGTCCGAAGAAGGCTAAGAAAGTCAAGAAGAATGTGGTAAGTGAATTGAAGAGAAAAGTTGTCCATGCCTTTCATCTTCATGAGTTTTTGGTTGCGGAGGTGAAAAGCAACCAGGTGTGGAATAGAAAATACCCTCCATAATAAAGGGTAATGGACCGTCGAGCCATGCGACGTTAAACGAAGCGCTTCGTGGGAGGCAACCCACAGTTTTAATAATTAATTTCTCTGTTTGTTTGTTTTATTTTCAGGAAATAAAAGGGGCATTTCAAGTGGAAGCTATGGAGTGCAGTACCCTCTGTGAGTCACCTCTCTCGGGCTTGTTCTAAAACATTGAGGTCAATGTTTTGTTCAAGTTTGGGGGAGGTTTTACTTTTTGCATTTTAATTTATATTGCTGCTATAATATGTGTAAGACTTACAAAATCATTCTCCCAAATTTTAACCGAAATTTTTAAATTTTGAAGAATTTTGATCTTAAAGAGCGATCGGGAATAGTATATAGAGATGAAGGGAGGATTGGTTGAGGACAGGAAGTTCGGAATAATGTGACAAGAAGAGGTTTGGTTAAACACCCTTGGTTCCTTAAATGAGAAATACGAGTCTAACGTGTAGATTTGCACCATAGTACTTGCCTCCTGAGAAGTACTCCTCGAGTAGTTTATTGATACAGTCTGGCATAATTCAGATTCACGTGCATGAAGACTGGTTAGAAAAAGAAGATATAAAAAGTTGGCACCAAATGATGAAAAGGCGGTAAAAGGCAACCGGCTCGCTAAGTTGGGTAACTCTCACCCGGTTATTCAGCCCAAAGGAGGTTGATCCCCAAACGTCGTCCAAAAGGGCAATATATAACTGCAAAGTTTGAAAATTTCATCGGTAATAAAAAGGTAGCAAATGCTGCTCGTTTGGTGCTAGAAAAAGAAAATAAAAAGCCTTGATCTGTCTCATGCATGTGATGATTATTATAAGAAATACAGTGCCTTAATGTGATTGTCCGAATGAAAGAGGAGAAAAATCGGAAAGAGACTTAAGTGCAAAGCATAGTTGGAGAGGTATCCAAAAGGGGAGCTTAAGGTTTAAAGTGGGAGCAGAAACTCGTCGCGTCATGTGAATGCCGGACCACTGTTTCTTGATCAATAAAACTGGATATCTCACGTATGAATACCGATGTGCCTTGAAGGTCATTAACTCTTGTAATTGTCGCTTGAGGTCAAGCAACGGTTTAAGTTTGGGGGAGTTTGATCAGTGGTTTTCACACGTATTTTTACCGCTGTTTTTAGTTATCTTTAAGTATTTTATTTTATGTTTTAATTTATTATTCGTCATGTTATGCTTTGGTTTTGTGTTTAAGTGTTTGCAGACTCAGATGAATGAAGTGAATAAAATCAGTGCAAAACGTGAAGAAATTGATGAAAATGCACATGGCCTGGCCAAACGCGTCTCCACACGCGTGTGGAGCCTGCACAAGTACATCCTGCTGCTCAAACGCGTCCCCAGACGCGTGTGGAAGTGAAATATTGAGGTCTGCTGGCCAAACGCGTGCCCAGACGCGTCCCAGACTCCCACATGCGTGCCCAGACGTGTCCCTGACTCCCACACGCGTACCCACACGCGTCCCAGAAGCCACAACTGCAAAGGAAATGCCTGCCCCTGCCAGGACGCGTCCCAGGACGCGTGTCACAGCACCAGACGCGTGTCCACACGCGTGTGCACGAGATTTTTGGGCCTGTTTTGCTGAAAAGCCCAGAATGACAGTAATAAAAGAACCAGAATGCGTTTGGACAAGGGTTGGACGAATTTGGGAGCGAAAATACATTAGAGATACTGGAGAATTCAAGATTGATGCAAGGAGTGAAGGATTCTATGAGCATTAGCCATTGAAGATCTGATTCCTTCATTTATCTGTAATGTCTACAATCAAAATTATGTTTTATGTTATTTTCATGAGTAGCTAAACCCCCCATTGCTAGGGGGTGATCTTGATTCTGAATGTGATAACTTTATTTCTTTGATGCAATAATAATTTGGTTTTCATATAATTGATTTGTTTTACATCTGTTCTTTATGCCTTAACCGTCGGACAAACGGATAATGAATTTGTATGAATAAATTTAGCTGGACAGCAATTGTTCATTGACATGAGTAAGAACATAGGATAATAATTATCACCTAGGACTAGGGATATTTTATCTTAACCGGAAATTCTTGGTATTGGAATGCTTGATCATAATTATAATTATCTATGGACATAGTAATTAGGTTGTGACGTCAAAGATCTTTTCACTAAGGCCTTAGGATTAGATATTCTTGAGAACCGGTAATCAATTGTGAAACTATGTTATTGCATTGAGAAGGATAGTTGTTACAGGAAGAATCATTCACCGACCCCTAGCAACCTACTCATCTCTGATCATCGTTTTAATATTCTGCTTATTTACATTATTTGCAAAACCAACCAAAACCCCTTTTGAACTTTTGTTTAATTGAAACACTGATAAAACTCTATATCGTCAAGCAGTCCTTGAGATTCGATACTTGGGATTTTCCCATTACTACTACATAGGCAAAAATAGTACACTTGCTATTTTCCTATCAGAATGCAATTTGTTAGACTTAGTGTGAGATGGTAAGGACAAAGAAGTCCTTTCAACAAAACCTGCGGGGAAACGAAGGTTAGTAGCAAACACAAACAAGTCACACAAGTCACACAATTGCCTTAAGGGTAGGCTTGCATGAAGTTCATAGGTATATACCCTTCTTCCTTTCGTTTAGTTGGTTCAACCTGTCCTAAAACGTAACCAGGTTCTATGGTGCTCATATCCCTGATCTTTCTCGTGGGCATTGTCTCAACATAGCACTCAATCGGCCAGCCAAAAGCATCCCTTGAGTCCAATCTCAATGAGTGTAGCATCGAGTATCAACCGGCTTCAGTCAGGAATCCGAAGCCAGCCATCTCGCTACTTCTTATAAGCCAAAGTCAAGTTCAACTAAGGTTCTAAAGGCGAATTAGTGCTCATGACACCACGCGGTAGCCAAATGTCTCCTCGATCAGGTTCAAGGGCCATCAGGACAAACCAAAGCGTCGCACTAACGGTGGCCACCAGTTCAACCATAACGATACATGTCGTACAGCTTCCCTGGTCTCATGCCACATACTTAAGGTACACTAGATCCGGGTGTAGGACCTTTCACACAGCAGAATTCCCAAAACAGCCTTGAAAATTAAAACAAGCAAAACAAACAATAGAAAACATTTAAAGTGAATCCTAAACTTTTAAGGTAACCCCTCTTTTATCGAATTTTATCCCCAGCAGAGTCGCCAGTTCTGTAATACGGTGAACTGACTTTTTATCGATTGAGATGTCGCGGTTAAGCATGAGTCGCCACCCGGCTTTTATTTTATCCAAACAAATTCAGAAAGGCTAAAAGAAACAGAAAAAAACCTTTTAAAGAAATCTGAGTTCGGGGGGTAATTTATGCAAAGGGAAGGTGTAAGGCACCCTTTGCATCCATGGTTTTCCATGGGCTCTTAATTGCTTTGCTCGCTCGTTTTCAGAAAATGTAGATGAAAGAGGAAAAAATGGACTTTAGCTCGTAAATGAGCGTAGCCAGTTTTGAAGAATTTTGAGAAAGAATATAGAAAATAGAGCATGGCAAGGCAATTATGGGCAATTACCTTAAACTCAGATGATAGGTCTCTTTTTAGCCTTTCAGAATGAAAGGGTCAATCCTTACCATAAGAGGGCAGGAAGCCTTTCGTTTGGAGGTAGAAGGGTCATCGAATTATCATTCGCTCAAAGACTGACCCATGCCATAAAGAGGCAGGTAGTCTAAGAGGAAGGATCATAATAGCCTTTTTTCGTAGGCAACCAGAAGATACCTCAGCCTTTTCCGTAGGCAACTTCCGAGGGTCGAGGTCACGTTAGTGTATCGAAGGCAGCATCATTAGGGACCATGACCTTTAATCGAGGCAACATGGCTGAGGTATCCTCGTATTCGAGGGACTGGCTATTCTGCACAAAATACAAGGCAACAAGGCAACAGGCAACAAGGCAACAGAGAGGTTACCCAAAAGCGTGCGTGTGTGCACCAATCATGTGATTATATTCAAATATATTATCTTGTAAATTTAGTGATTCCATGTTCAATTCAAAGGTTGCACTCCCTAGGATTACTAACCACGCATTTAAATAATATAATCAAAACAGATATGGGGGAGGGAAATTGTAACCAGCGGATCCCTTAATAGTGTTTGACATAAGTAATAATAATTAAAGCATAAAATATTGAAGTTAGGTTTTAGAGTCACCAAACTCGTAGCTTTGGCGATCAACGAACCCTGAAAAGGCAGACAAACAAAATAGGGTGAGTGTATGGCGTGGTCTTCGTCAACCCTGATTAGGGTACGAATTAAATAAGAAAATAAAAACGATTTAATTAATTATTGGTCTCGCGACCTAATTAATTTAATCGGGAAGAGAAAATAAAATCGAGCACACCGGTATTTTTTTAGGAATTTTTTAGAGTTAAAATGAAATAAACATGAATTTTTCAAGTAATTAAATAATTAAATATAATTTGAATAAGAAAATAAATAAATATAATACAAATAAATATATAATAAATATTAAATATATAAATAAATAATTAAGAAAATAAAATTATTATAAATAAATAAAACATAATAATAAGTGATAATCAAATAAATAAAGAAATAAGTATATATGAAATTAATAAATAAAATAAATATTTTTATTATTTTTTATGAAAAAGGAAATTAAAAACAATTTTGTGAAAAAGAAATATCTAAAAAATGTTCTAAAAACAAACAATATATATAAATAAGATAAAAAAACATAATATTATATATAATAAAAAATAAAAAGAAAATTGAGAAACTCAGCTTAAGATCCCGTGTGGACCACCCTGGATGGACCTTGGTATGCCTTCAGCTTGGTGGGCGTTGAATGTAATCTTGATATGATCCAAGGGACGTGATGCGAGGGCGTACCATATAACTGATGAGGATGCGCGCGCTTGATTTGTAACTGAGAATTGTCAAAGAAAAATACAGGAAAATAAACTCCCCAACGGGGGATCGAACAGACGCCATTGCAATTCAAGGTCTTGAGACCTTCTTTTCTTCCACCGCGCCACTTTTATCTTGCTGTCAAGTAAACGTCACAAAAGCAATATGAACAAACTAAAAAACGTGGAATTTAAATGAAACGTGTGCAGCCCCTATCTTCTTCTTCGTTTTGATTTTTGCTACGGCCTAGACTCCATTCAGCAGCGATTTTCACCATAGATAAGTCCTGCAAGTCTCATACAAAATATATAAACAGAATATATCGCAAAATTAACCCAATTCCAATAAACCTCACCCCCTGAGCGCATAACTGTAATCAATTTGGATTAATTCTATCTCTAAGTCACAACCCCCAATTCAAGGTTTTATGAACCCTAACCATGGTGAACGACCTTTCCTGCATTTAAACTCGAAACAAACAATCCAGAAACATTGCCCAGATTCTCATGAGCGCAAATATGTATTCAAAACAAATTTATGATGCACATATGAACACTATGGAAGATTAAAACGGAAGTGCAAACCGTAACCGTGGTGACGATGATAATTGTTGCCTCCTCCTTCTATGATGAACGTATTTGCTTCAGGATGCGCCGGAGAAGAGGTTTGGATCCTCAGGAGAGCTTGAATCGTCCTCCTAAATCCTCTGCTGGTCCACTTGGTGCCTACGGTTTTCTTGAGGTCTCCTAGCGTTTCCGGCACTAATCCTCTTTTTCTTTTCTGCGATTGGGCACGTTCAATATATATACTAGGAGTAGAATTAGGTTATCATTTGTGAGGTGAATCTTTGAGAATTATCATGGAAAGATTTGATATGTTAATTTTTGAACAAGATTTGTTGGAGAATATGCTTCACACGGTTTTGCAGCTTATTTGGATATCAAATATAACTTGAATCTAAGCCCATGAATATTAATTTTATTTTAATTAAAATTGAACTAAATTGAATTAATCCAACAATAAATAAAATAAAATAAATGACAACAAAGCATGCAAATGGGCTTTAGAATTCTTTGGCAATATTGGGAATATGTTTTAATCAAAGAAACATAGGCCCATTTGAAGAATTTCCAAGTTTAGTCCATATTTTCTTCATGCATTTTCTTCAAATTTTTTTTTTATTAAATTGATTTTTTTAATGAATCAAAAATTCATATAAAATCAAATAATAATCAACAATTTGTGGCATTGGATATGGACCCTATTGGTAACTTGTGGAACAAGATTAAAAAATATTGGGCCCCCCTTGAGGCATATGGGAGTTTATGAGGTCACTTGAATTGTCAGAACTCGATTTTCTCTGAAGAAATCAAAACCCTAGTTTTAGAGCCTTGTGTAGGAGAATGTGTCTTGGAGCTTTGCATCTTGATTTGAATTGGAATAGGAAAAAATTTATGGTCAAATTTTGGGGTATGACAATATGCTTTCATGGTTAACCTTGCCTCAATTAGGACTTTTGAATGTTGTGACTTGGCCTGGTTCACAGTTTTAAGAAACAATGGATATAAGGCTCAAAGTTTATTTACCCCACTCCTTTCTCCTTGATGTTCTCCGAATCCTAAAAATTCGCTTAGTCCAATGGATGTGCTTTGTTTGCAAGAGAATCGCTTTGGTTTTGATGTTGAGCAGAAGCCTTTAGTAAAGACCAAAGCGTTGAAAATATTGTAGAGATCCAAGCATTGATGTGAAGCTTTGATGGTTTAGCAGTCACAAGATTATCCTTTGTATTTCGCCTTTGTTTTTATCCCTTATTTTTGCATGAACCAAATCCTTTAGAATTCGGTCCATCGGGATGCCCTGATTTTTGCCTAAGTCATTTATGTTTTCTTTCATGAAATTTTCCTTTTGACTTAGCGGGCGTTTTTTCCTTTTGAATGCTTCTTTTGAAATATTAATCGTTGGATATCGAATGTTGTGACTGCCGTGTTGACTTTGATTTGTAAGCTTCACCTTTGATGCTTCCTCGATCTTAAATGATATATTGAGGAAGAAGATGTTGTGAATGTTATCTCCATTGCTTCCTCAATCTTGGATGAACATGAGGAAGATTATATGCTTGAACCTTTGCTCGAATCCTTGCTCGGATTGACTGATTCTCTTGACAACCAAAATACACCATTGAATTAATTGAAATCTACCCTGCCCCCGGTTAAAATCAAGGTTTTTTTTTATAAAAAAATTAGAAACAAACTCCAACTCCTGGCTCGAGGGGGTAACGAGGGATTAACATCCTTATATCTCCGCTGTTTGGGAATCGAAACAATGCCTGTACATCCTCGGCTCGGTCTTACCTTGAAAGCATATGTTTAGCTGGACTTAGTTATTTCTATTCGTCATTCTCCCTCAAGTTTGTTAATACTCTTAGATTTGAAATTGAAAAAAGAATAGAAGCGTGCGAGTGGAAAGTCATAGTGGTGAGCGAATGAAGCGAATGAATTGATTCCAAAACCTGCATGGTTGTCCCATTAGAATTGCTAAATCCGAAGGTACAACTTCTATCCTGAGTAACACTTAGCGATCGTAAGGGTTGAAATTGTGAGCATGGTAAACACCTATTAATCCTAGGGATAATCTCCTTTGTAGATCCACTGACCTTGTTTCACTCCTTAGTTTTTTAGACTTGTAGAAGTGAGGGCAACCTCGAATTTTCCTTGGGCACGTCAAACCTGTCGGGGATAAATTGTTAGCGGTGGGTTTTCGTCGTTTCGGAACTTCATGAGTTTCCTTAGACTGAACCTCTTTTGCTTTTTCTCAGGATAGTATCACACCATTGCAACCTTCAGGGTTTGTAGATTGATAAAGATAGCCTATGACCCTTTTGCCCCTTGGCGTGGAGTTAACATACGTCGCCTTTTCTCCATCGTAGTTATGTATCTTTGTTCAGGGTATTGCCCCCAGTTGGACTGACCCTTGCCCCCCAAGTTATCGTAGAGCGTCCACGTAAGTTTTGCTATGTTCATAGATGAACCCCCTTATGACTAGATACCCCTTGAGTGCATCTACGAGGGAACTCTTTTGTTGAACTAATCCTTGCTCGACAATGACCTCAGTTGTATTTACAATTCTGTTACGACAAAGCATGGACATGCGACTAGCATGGCGAAAGGCATCCTTTTTTCTCCTTGTAAGGCTACTCATTCTTAATAATCTATCCTCCTTTATCCACAGTTTAGGATCCTTTGGATTTTTCTTTATGAGTCTCGGGAAACCGGCTAGCATGGTAAGTGTAGATGCGGGCGAAGATGCGGATGTAAATGTATGAATGCATGAAAATGCAAATGCATGCGTATGCGAGAGACTCCCTTTTTTTTATAACTTCGTGTATGCCATGCAGACGTGTAACATATGATCCTAGGGATAGCCTTAGAGGCGACGTTAGACCCTCGTGGAATCTTTGCAGGATAAATGTTATGACACGCTAAGGGAAATCCCTTAGATGAGGGAGTATGCAGAAGGTAGCGGCTGGTGACCGTTCAAGACAGTTGCCAAGTCTCATGGCCATCGAGAGGCCAATCAACGTGTACCAATGAAGTTGTCCCTCGTGGGAAGGATCTCTATGCGGAACACAACCTATATAAGGACGATTATTGGATGAAATGAAATCCCTACAGGCTAGAGATGAAAGATGTATAGATGGAAATCCAAACCCTACAAGTTAGAGGGTGCGCGGGAACAAGCATGGAGTGACCGTTCAGGACAGTCACTAGATCTCATAGCCATCGAGAGGCCAATCGAACGCATGCTAATGAAGACGTCCTTCGTGGGAAGAACATGTTTTTGGAATTAGACTCCCTATAGGCTAGGGAATGCGTAGACGTAAGCACGGGGTGACCGTTCGAGACAGTCATTAAGTCGCATGGCCATCGAGAGGCCAATCAACGTATGCTAACGAAGATGAACTTTGTGGGAAGGACATGCTTTTGGAGTTAGAATCCCTATAGGCTAGGGAATGCATAGATGTAGGCACAAGGTGACCGTTCAAGACAGTCACTAGATCGCATGGCCATCGAGAGGCCAATCGACATGCGTTAACGAAGATGTCCTTCGTACGAAGGATGCGATTTTAGAAATAGAGTCCCTATAGGCTAGGGATTGCGTAGGCGCAAGCACGGGGCGACTGTTCGTGACAGTCACTAAGTCTCATGGCCGTCGAGAGGCCAATCAACGTGCATAAGTGGAATTGTCCTTCGTTGGAAGGATATGGTCTTAGCAATGGGGTCCCTGCAGGCCAGGGGACGCGTAGGAATACCTGTAAAAATAAAAATGCAAGGCATTCGCAGTATATAAATTGCACATACGTAAGCACATAAGCCCTAGGTTCATAGGTTCGACGTAACGGCTTAGGGTGCCTACCCTTCCCATTGGTATGTTCTAGAAGGTCTCATGGGATCATTCGTAGCCGCCGAGACTTTTTGTCTCTTTGGATTTTGGAACAACTCATTGGTCCATGAGGTTCGAATTTTAGGGGTTGGTTCCCAGAGAGATCAGCTAAATACCCAGTCCAGCCCTCAACAAGGTTGAGCCTCGTATCAGACCTTTCCGGATATTCAACCCACTCTAAGTGGAATTATAATAAGACTCGTAGGCGATGTAATTCCCCTCTGGTCATTATTATAATTCCCACGCTTAGGCTTAACAGCAATTTATATACAACCCAAAAATGCAATAAAAATAACAAATATTCAAATAATCAAATATTTAATTAAAATTGCTATAAACAAATTAAATTGTAAATAAATAAATAAAATTAAACAATTTAAATATTTATATAAAAACTATGAACCATGGAAATTGCAAATAAATATCTAAATAAAAATTTAAATATTAAATATAAAAGGAAAGAAATAAAACCTAAACCCTAATTTTGGCAAATTTGCCAAACCCAAAAAAAGTTCGCCAAAAACCTAAAAAAGTTTGCCAAAAACCTAAACCCTGCCAAAACCTAAAGGAGCATAATAATTTACAGTTTTGTTATCACTATCCCCAGCAAAGTCGCCAGCTGTAGCAACCTGCCCTAAAAAATTAAGCTTTAGAGTCGCCACCTATTCTACCAAGGCGAATAGGAAACCTCGCACAGTTAAGAGATCAGGGTAAGATACTATATTCAGGTCGAGGGAAGGTGTTAGGCACCCTCAACCCTTTCCTAAAGGTTAACATTGCAAAGATAAGGGTTATGGCAAAACATAAAGAAAGATGACAGACAGTAAGTAGAGTTAAAGGCTAATTATTTGAACATGATTAGAGTTTGGAAGAGGGGGACTCGCCTTGTTGCCAAGTGCCTACGTAACTCCTTAGGGAGGATCAGAGTCTACGTAGTTCGGGCACAGGATTGTACGCCTTAGAATTGAATTTGATGTGTTTCGAAGTTGTTTTGAAATTGTTTTGAAATGCGAATGTTCGAAGGTATTTTGAATTACCTTATCGTAGTTGCGAACATTGCAATGTTTGAAGGGATGAAAATCCGTAGTATTGTGGTTTAGTGTTTTTAGTGTTTTAAGTTTTGGGCGTACAACCCTGATTGGATATGGCACCGTTAGATGCGGTGACCAATAGATTTGATCAGTATAGCTAACGGATTATGGGGCATTGCTGGTTACTCAGATCGATAGAATGATCGTCGCGGGCAGCAAATTGAAATGTATTTTTTATTTTATGTATTATTCAGATATTTCATCAGATATTTGATCAGTACGACATAGAGAGTCGACTAATTCGAAGGCGGGATGAAATAGATATTCATCCGCCATTTATCCGTTAAAGGGAAAGTTAGAATTGATTGTTTTTTTATATATCTCTCGTCTAATGCGACTAATAGATTTAGTCGGGTCGAGGTGAGAATTAATTAAGGATTAATATCTCGCCAAATGGGCAATGGGATCGGGCAAACCCTAACATTTACACCTTTATAGGGTTTTTATGATTTAATATTAATTAAAATTAAATAATTAAGTTAAATAATCGGGGGAAATAATCGAGAGAATAATCCTAAGTAATTATATCCTAATTATATACCTAACCCTTTAATTAAATAAATTAATTATATTATTCAGCGTTAATTAATATTTAATCTAAACAATTAAAATAATAAAAAAACCTGTTTTCTATCCTGTGCGGCGCACCTGGGAGGGTGCATGGTACTCCTGCATATTTATGCGCGTCGGATATAATGTTGAGATCATCCAAGGGTCTTTCTACGCAGGTGCACCATGGTTACTCATGAGAAGACAACACCGGATCTGCTGCCAAACCATAGCATACGCTTTATAAAAATAAAGCGTTGAGGGTAGGGTTCGAACCCAGGCCCTCACGCTGATTGCTACAACGCGCGTACCACTCCAGCTGCGCCTTGGATCTGTTAGCTCAGTGACGCGCGCGAAATTTAATCACGAATGCATCCCCACAATTTGAAAACGAACCTGCGCCGGTACTGTAGGCCTTCGTCTTCACCATACTTCTTCCGCCCCTGCGCTTTTCACAGTCACACAACACAACAAATAAACGTAAAATGATCACATGGTCCAATTGGAAATTATATTCTGAACACGATGATATCCTTAATTTGGTCCGATTTTACTTATATTGTGGAATCCCAATTTAGAGCTTGGGTAACCTAACAATGGTGAGTTCTTTAATATGCAACCAATATACAATTAACTTTGCAGAAAGCAGCGCAATATCGTTCTAATCATGAATATATAACCGAATCATATTAAAATTGCAAGCATGTACGAAAACAAAATCGAAACATATGGTGTTTGAACGTGGCTATGTCGGTACGTCCCAGGCCGCGTGAATAGGCTGGAATTCATCAGCAAGCCATGATGAAGCTCTTGGAGTTCTTTGAGTCATCTTGAATCGAACAAGACCAGGATCCCACACTTTTAAATGCCACGGTTTTTCTTTGCTATTAGTGGAATTAGGGGAATTAGTAATGAGAGGTGGTAATGACGATGATGATCCGAGACGGCGAGGGACACCGAGTCTGTATCCTGAAACAACAATCAACAACAAACCTCGTTTTTTTTACTCTGTATTGACGGATATGTGCGTGAAAGGTTAGCAAAATTATGTCAAGAAAAGATGGAGAGCCTTGTACGTGTATGTTCTGTGTGGGATTGGCCTCCTCAAAATAGGATTGTTAGTTGTGTATTTATAATGAAAATTAGGGTAAGGAGTGGGCTTGGATCTATTATCTTTTCCCTATTTTATATTTAATAAAACTATAAACCTAATAAATTTATACAATTATAAACTCAAACTAATATTAATATAAACTTAAAAAAATAAAAACATAAGAAACCATATTTTTTTTTGTAATTTTTTTTCTAAATAAATAAATGAAAAGAGGTTAGAAACAAACATTATAAAAATAAAAATAAAAAGTTAGAAGTGAGGTTTGAACCCGGTACCTCTCGATCGCACACTCTTACCCTTAAATTCTTACCGACTGCACCATATCAATTATTCGAAAAATGACATAGACAGTTATAAGAGGGCAAATTTTGGGGTATGACACGTGCCTGGATTTTTGCGGTTGTCCCCGGGAGGGGAACACTCGCGGGTCTTCAAGACAGCTCTGGATGGGCCTCAGGAATCTCGCTCGGGGGAGAGGCTTCCAGGCTCTGCGGTCTCAGGTCTCTGATTCTTCCTGCTCTTTCGCACTGGAGAGCGGGAATATGATCTCTGACGACGATACCTCTTAGGTGGGGAGCGCGAAGAGGATGGGGAACGCCAACGGTATCTCCTCGGCGGTGAGCGCGAGGAAGAGTAGGAGCGCGACCGGTAGTGTCTCCGCGTGGGGGAACGATACCGTCGCTTCCTCTCTAGCTCGTGAATGCGGTCGCCTTGAAGCTGGAGGAGACGGTTGGTCTTCTGTAGCTCTTTGAGCAAAAGGACGGTGGTGGAGTCGGCTTCTTCGGGGATGTCGTCTTGTTCTTGGTCGTCTTCGTAGTGAACTCTTCATCTCTCGGAGGTATGGGTGAATGAAGAAGCAAACTGCCCGTCTCTGGCGTCAGTTTCGTTCAGGTTCTGAGGCTGCTCGGGCCCGTTCTTGGGTTGAGGTTGCCCGTTCCTACCGTTTTGAACCTGTTCGACGTTCTGAAGTTGCTGTCTTTTGTTGGATTGTGAGGCCTCATGCCTCTGTCCCCTTTGCCCGTCAGTGGTATGCTGCTGCCCTTCCCGCCGAGGTCGATTCGTCCCCTCAGGGGTGGAACCCTCGATGAGCTGTTGCAGGTGGAAGGGATAAGTGTTTGGGACGTTGGTGTTGTTGTTGTTGCCAGCCATGACGATCGTGAATGGATTAGCTTTGATCTATGTTGGTTAAAGAAGGGGAGCAAGATTCCCACAGACGGCGCCACTGATCGTACCAGATCAGAAGAATCGTCACAGCAGCAGGATCTGGCTTGATGAATAGGATGGGGGGTACCTGCAAGGTCCTCCGAATGCTAAAGTCAGTAGCTATCAGAGAGAGAGAGAGTTTAAGAAGTGAAGAATAGATACCTGACCCTCTAGTAGAAGAGGGTATTTATAGCCCCCAGCGCTGGGCCAAGGTTTCCTAATTGGGTCAAGTCCAGTTGGAGGCCCACGTGCTAGGAAATTGCCAGAACGCCCTCTGCTAGGGCTGAGTCAACAGGTGACCCACGTCCTGGGTGAGCGTGGCATAGGATTCGGAGGAGGTTGACCGGATCCTTCGCTGAAGCGTGACACGTGGTCTTCATGCTTGACTGGTTCGTAACGGTAATCAGGGAAATGGACCCAAACGAACTGGGCCTACTCAGTTAGCAAGAAGAGCTGGGCCTGCTCGGCCCAGTCAAGAAATATATATATATATATATATATATATATATATATATATATATATATATATATATATATATATATATATATAGGGCATATCTAGTGAGAATGAATAAGTTATATGAGAATGTGAGAATGAATAAGAACCATTAGATTGAAAAATGAATGGTTAAGATTAAATTGTGATCTTTAATAAATCACGTGTCATTAAGAGGAAAGAGAATTTATTAATCAAATTTTAAAAAATATCTTTTAATCTCATCCATTAATTATAAATTCGATGGTTGTTATTAGATTCTCACATTCCCATATAACTTACTCATTTTCATAGGATATGTTCTCAATATATATATATATATATATATATATATATATATATATATATATATATATATATATATATATATATATATAAATATATATATATATATATATATATATATATAAAACTAAAATTACAAGTATATTTAAATAACTCCCAATCTTAAAGAAGAGATATTTGAATAAAATAACCAATAAATGATCAAGTGATAATAATATATACATCATGTGAAAACTTGACAAGTAAATTGTCACAATCTAGTAGTAAGAGCGTTGGTTTTAAGGAGTTATAGAGCATGAGTTCAAGTCGATATTTTGAATTTTAATAATTTAATAATAATAATAAATTAATAAGATTAAAGTCATCTATATGGCAAGGGAAAAATAGTAATAATCCTTTTTTAATACATATACCAACTTAGTTTTTTGACCATTAATTGCTTTGCTGTCATGTCACATCACTGATAGTTAACGTTTTTTTTTATAATTTAACATAAATGATTAAAATGGCTAATGAAACCATTTTTAAGAGATTAAAATCTAACATTTATTAGATATTAGATAAGTGAATAAAGTGAAATCTAAAATTAACTTAAAGGCTTCAACACTAATTAAGTCTAAAATTAAAAATCAGTTAAGCAATAAGTTTAAAAAATCCATGCCAGATATTAAAGATGGTCACGTAGTCCAAATTAAATTTATTTATAAAAAAATTAACGGCAATAAGTATTTTGGGTTAAAAGAACTATTTTTAAATGATTAGTATGTAATATTTTTTTTAGTTAAGAGATTAAAGCAAAATATTAAATTAAATTACTAACTAAGAATACATTTAGCCTATTTAAAAGGTTAACAATAGTTAAATTCTTCTTATACTAAAATCTTAACTCTATTTTTCCTGAAAATGCAAAACAATCCATTCGTTTTTATTTTTGTTCAACTTGAAAAAGTGTCTCAAATTCGAAAACTATCAGTTAAAGAAGACATGGATCTTTTCAATTTTCAAATCCCTATTTTTGTTGAAGAAATAAAATTCAGATCTAAAAATTTTGATTTTTTCAATGTTATGCAGTTTCAAAAGAGTTAGATCATATTGTTTGTTGTTTTTTTTTTTTGTAATCAAGAAATTATATAAAACGGAGAACTAAGGGTTCTCCAACCCGATTACAAAGGAGAGCGGGAAAGCCCGACAAAAAGAAAAATTACACACCAATTACCCTTACGATAAAAAGAAAAGGGGCTCCTTACTAAATTCGTAGAAAGTGTAATTGGGATGAGTAATCTTCCCACAAAAAGACCATTTCCAAACCAAAAACTTTATGTTCCAAACGGTGTTGTTAATGCTCCAAGCTTCCTTCCGAAAACGCACTCCATTCCTAAGTAACCAAAAAGACCAAATGGTGGCAATCCACACCACGTCCAATTTACTATCTTTAACCTTACGAGAACGAAAAAACAAGTGCCACTCCCAAAAATGCGGCAAACACTCGTTTTCCATTAACCCCCCTTTACCGACCCACAAAGCTATATCATTCCAAATCTTTTTACCCACCAAACAACCAAAAAAGTAATGATCCCTATCCTCGGAGACAAGACCACACAAAACGCATTTAGACACATCATTAGGAAAAGTCATACCTCTATACATCAATCCATCAATCGTTGGTAGCCTATCAAGAAAAAGTCTCCACCCAAAAGCCTTAATTTTGAACGGAACCTCCATTTTCCAAAGAAACTCAAAAAGTCCATCATACCTATTAAGCGGACCAACCGGGATTTGAAGATTCAAATAAAAATTATAACAAGATGCTACCGAAAACTCCTTTGTAGATTCTTTGGTCCATAAAACCGAGTCGTTGCCATGATTCCAACCTATAAAAGAATTCACCCGGTTCCTCATGTTATTCAAATCCGGCTCTAACACATTCCCCTCCAACTTTAAACCAAAATCACCCCAACACCAAACTCCATCAATCCATCCCCCCATACCCGCCACCGACACACCCTTCAAAAGAGAATTATCATATAAATCCGGAAATTCCTCTCTCAAAGGGATCCCCTCCAACCAATTAGATTCCCAAAACGGAGTTTGAAATCCGTTGTTAATTGAAACCCGTTAATTTTTTTTCTTCTAAATGTGTTTTGTGGATTAAGATGCATCGTCAATAAAATTAGAGTAATAAAATATTCTGATTTTTGTGTTCGATAAATAGTTAAATAATGGCTATGATAAAAAAATTTCTTATTTTTTGAGTTTTTTTGTAATATTGAGGGAGAGAGCGAGAGACAGAGAGAGGATTAATATATTAGTGTATTTTGATTTTCAACGTTGTTTGATTTTCTGTTTTTTTAAAGGTTTTTTTATGCATTTGTTGATGAACAAGATGAGCATTGCTTATTACGAGGAACATTAATAAAATATTAATAATTTCAACCAATATTATTATTAGTATTAATTGGAAAGTAATTTGTTTAACATTAATAAAATACTATTAATTTTAAAAATATTATTATTAATTTAAACATTATTAATTATAATAAAATATTATATTAATTGAAAATTAATTTGTTTAACATTAGTAATATGTATAAATGATTTTAATTTAAATTTGGTCTAGGTGGCTAAAACACTTCATCATTATTAATGTCATGTCACTGAAAATTGATTTCAAATTTATAAGGGCACTAAAATTTTGAGAAAACCGCTTAAAAAATTTTCAAAATTTTGGATTTTAAATTAATGAATCAAAAATTAAAAAATATAAAAAAATAGAGGGACCAAATTGAAATTAAGCTGAAAGTTAACTTTTTTTATACCAGAAATAAACAGTGATAGACACCGAACTCTTAAGCTAAAGGTGTTTGTCCTATGGTAAAATATTAACCGACACACAAAAATTTATTGTTAGTCACGCACAAGGTCGGTCCTGATTTTTTAGAAACGCATGACTAATAATAAAAATGGACCCTAAATAATTAATTTTGAATATTGAACATATAATAATTTTTAAATATTTAATATAAAAATAAATATTATTTAAATTTTACATTAACCTAATTAAAAATGATTATATATAAATATAAAAGCGTATAGGGAGAAATCCCTATCATTTATAAAAGAAAATCAATTAATTAAACATTTTCTACAATGTCAAAAACATAAAGTTGTAATTAATTAAAAAAATTATAGTCGTAAAATATTCATGACTTTTTATTTTCATAAATCTCACAAATTATCTTGCGTTGTGGGCCTGTTTATCATGTCCCAAAGTCGACTCTGGTCATGCAGTTTAATGCACGACCAATATATCCGTCGATGATTACCAAATCGGCTTGGCTTTTATATTCTGAAATAAACATATTATAACGAATTTTGTATGTGTCACGACAGATCAATTTTCTTTTCGTGACAATTGAAAAAAAATTTTGGGATTAATAATAAATATAGCTTATTAAGAAATAGAGTGAAGACCCATTTTAGTCCCTCACAAAAATTACATAGTCCAAATTGATCCTTAAGAAATAAAAAGTCCATATTTAATCCCTTGCAAAATTTAACCGAGACAAATTAGTCCTTCTCTTAATATTTTTCTAAAATCGGTTCTTTTTTCTATTTTTGAACCATGATTGGACTGCCATCTGTAATAATTTTGATGACATGGACTTATTAATTTTTATTTCAATTATTTTTAAATCCATTTATTTATTTATTTTAATTTATTTAGTTATCAAACAAAGCTGAAAAAAATTCAAAATTTTACTTTCTGCAAGAATTGAACCAACGACCTCCTCTTGGCCATGAAGCAATCTTCTCTACCACTAATCCAATGTATTTTTATTTTATAACCTACAAATAACAATTATATCAATATTTTTTTTTTAATTATTAGCAATACTTAATATATTTTGATAATAAATCTTCAACTAACATTCACACCCACTAAAACCATATGTAAATATATTTTAAAACCATTTTATATAAATTAAAATTAATTTCTAATAACTTCTAAAATAAAACTCATACATTTAAATAATTTACAAAACACATCCAAATATATTCAAATACTATTAAAATGTGTTTGAATTCAAACAATGTAATTTAAATGTGATTTTTATATCATCCAAACATATTTACAAATTAAAAAATAATTTTAAATTATTATTTAAATGTGTTTGATTAATATCAAAATGTATCATTGTTTCTTAAATATTATATATTTATAAATAAACTTATATTTAAAAAGAATGAATTTGAAATATATATATATATATATATATATATATATATATATATATATATATATATATATATATGTGATTTTAGCTGGTGTATATTATTTAAACGTCTGAGTTTTATTTTTGATGTTATTATAAGTTAATTTTAGTTTGTAGAAAATGGTTTTAAAAAATAATTAAATGTGATTTTAGTGGGTGCGAATTTTATTTAAAGATTTATTATTAAAATATATTAAGTATTGTAAATAATTGAAAAATAATAAAATTAATACTGATATAATTGTTATTTATATGTTAAAACATGAAAATACATTGGAGTAGTGGTAGAGAAGATTGCTTAATGACCAAGAGGTCCTTGGTTCAATCCTTGCTTAATTTAAAATTTTGATTTTTTTTTCAATTTTGTTTGATAACTAAATATAATTAAAATAAATAAATAAATGGATTTAAAAATAATTGAAATAAAAAATAATAAGTCCACATCATCAAAATTATTATACATGGCAGTCCAATCATAGTTCAAAAGTAAAAAAAAAAAAAAAAAACAGTTTGAGAAAAAGATTAAGAGAAGGATTAATTTGTCTCGGTTAAATTTTGCAAGGGATTAAATGTAGATTTCTTTATTCTTAGAGATCAATTTGGACTCTCTAATTTTTGTGAGGGACTAAAATGGGTCTTCACTCTAAGAAATAAAATGAAGAAATTTCAATATTTAATTGAAAATATATTAATACTAATTGAAATGAAACGAGACGTACATGTGAATATAATTAAAGGGTATACATAAACACCATAACACAATCAAAGAAACAGAAACAGCGAAAGTTGGGCCTCGCATGAGCACATGTAAGGAGATGAGCAATAACCATCTGAAAGATGTCTAAAATGACAATACAATTTGCATTTTTCTTCTATGCATAGACTTTCTGTTAAGTTTGCCATCATCTCTGCAATCATCCATCAGTGTCAAATAATAATATTTAGAAGCTTTTTATTGTTTTAAAAAACGCTTTTGTACTTTTAAAATTGTTTGTCATTAAAAAAAACTACTGATAAAATAAAAATAACACTGGTTTTGAAAAGGAGTAAGACTTACCATAAGGAAGGAGAATAAGCAAAATAAAAAACAATGTAATATGTGTCTTGCTCATGATTACCACACACTTAGTACAACAATCAGTTATCTATTTATAAAGGAGGAGTGTAAATACTTAACTCTATATTTTATTTAAAAATCCTGGCTTTTAACTTCGTTTCATAGTTGATGTTCCTCCAGTTATGAAATTAGTTACAAGTAATTTATTAGAACTCACCAAACACCTAAAATATATGCACCTCTTCTAAACCATCTTAAATATATTCTATGAATATAAGAATCAATTAGAGGTACACATACTTAAAAAAAAATTAAAAAACATAAAATATATGCACCCTTTCTACACCATCTTACATATGCTCCATGAATATAAGAATTAATTAGTTGTATAGTTGCTTGCAAAATAAAAATGTTTAAAAATATAAAATTAAATAAATTTGATTTTTATAACAAATTAAATTTTTTTGTTTAAATGTAATTTTTTATCCTCTAATTTGTGTGTTTTAAACAACTGGTCCCCCTATTACAAAATCAGCAATTCTAGTCACTTAATTTTGATGGCTTTTGGATTTTTGTGAACCCCCTCCAATTTTGCTTATGTCGCATCGCAGTGATTACTATGATTTAAAAATTATTTTTAATTACATGGAATGGCTAACTAGGATAATTTATTTTTTAATTATTTTTATAATATAAATAATGACTTAGTAATGATGATTAAAATTATTTATTTATTAATATTTTATGTATAATTAATAATTTTTTAATTAGATTTTTTTAATAAGACACTATAATTTTTTTTTTTGGCCTTAAGTTCAATTACTTGCCGCAGATCCAGCACATGCCACCCCACACTTATATATGTCACCTCTAAAAGTGTATGAAAATCTCAAAATAGAATCTAAAGATTTCACCATTTTATGAAATTTACACTAAAATATCGAAATTTTAAAATTTCGAGGCAGTATTAGAAATTTCACGAAATAATAATTTCGAGTGATTTTGAGAAATTTACGGTATAAATTCAACGAAATTTCAGGAATTTTCGGGATTTTTTTACCGGAAATTTAAAATTGTCGGTGATTTTTTGAGGCATTTGTATCGAAAATTTTGAAAATTTAGGCAGTTCAAAATTTTTTTTAAAAAAAATACCGAAAATTTTAGAATTTCCAGTAGTTCATTTTTCTTTGAAAAATACCGAAAATTTTAGAATTTCCAGTACTTCATTTTTGTTTGAAAAATCCTGAAAATTTCAAAATTTCTGGTAGTTCATTTTTTAACAATTTTTTTATTTGTTTAGTGAGGACCAAAGTTAAAGACGGTACCGTTGCGGGCAGACTGACATGTACATGTACCTGTGGCTGAGTAGGTACTTGTGGAGGATCCAGTTGTGCTTGTACCTACTATGGAGGAGCCAACTATTGAGCTACCCGTTGTGGAGGATCCAACTGTAGAGGAGCAGATACCTATTGTGGAGGAGCCAGTTGTAGAGGAGCAGGTACCCACTGTGGAGGTGGTTGTTAAGGACACTCTTGCGATGGTTGAGAAGATACTCATTGTGGGGTTGGTTGTTGAGGTCTCTCCTCTAGAGGCTGATGAGGTGTCATTTTCTAATACATACGCCACAACATGTGCATCTACAGAGCCATCAGTTTACATTGATAGATCCTTTCTAGGAGGACCTACTGACAGTTCTGTGCTCACGAAGTATGTTGAACATGTCGCTTTTCATACATGGCAGGGCGAGGTATATATGTTACCTCAAATTATTCATTATGGGTCAATTGACTATCTAAAAGTTTACTGATTCTTTTTAAACTTTATTTCTTACAAGAGCGTTTGACGCTGAAGGTCGCATCTCATGGTTCAAGTTGAAGAACTTCCTAAAGGAGGAGATGCCTAAGTAGGTCAGATGTATTGTTACAGAGTTTAGCCTACTGCAGGTTGCCGGGTGCTCAATTACCATGCTCGATGCCCCCATCATGTTAGCTTTTGTTGAGCGATGGCACCCTGGGACATCATTCTTTCATCTACCGTTTGGGGATATGACTATCACATTATATGATGTTTCCTAGTTGTTTCATTTTCCCATTGCTGATACATTCTTTGTAGGTCCTCATATTAACCAGACAACGACGCTGGCACAGGTTGTAGAGGATCTGGAGGTTGATGAGGGTGAGGTGCTTGAGGAGTTTCCTTTAACATAGGCTTGCACCTTCAGATGTCTTGGCTGAGGGATAGGTTTGATAAGCACATCTAGGCCCAGAGGTATGAGACTGCCACTAAGGCGTACATGCTATATCTAATGTCATGTACTTTCTTTGCAGACAAGTCAGGTGTTTATATAGAAGTTCGCTACCTTAGGTTGTTCAGTAGCCTAGACACTCTAAATTGGGCTTTGGAAGTGGCGGCATTGACTATGCTCTACACGACACTTTGAGTTACTTCCCATCCCGAGACCAAATATATAGCTTGTTATGTGACACTATTATAGGTACAAAAACATTTATTTTTTGATTTTTACTTTTTTGTTTGAGTCTATTAGTTATTTGTTGGATGTCATATTAATAAATTTTTTATTTATTCAGTAATGGATATATGAGCATTTCTCCCGCATTTGTGATAGGAGACTGCAACTTGTCCCAACGAGTGCTCCACTAGCAAGGAGATGGAATGGCAGGCAGTCGGCTCATGGGGGTGTTGTGGAGTACACGAGGAGGCTTGATGCTTTGATAGTAAATGTTGTCGTCTGGACACCATACTCGACGCACCGTCCCCATCGCCCCTTTGATGATGCAATCTATTCAGGGCATCAGAGGTGGGAGAACCACATGGCTAAACACCTGCCTGAGAGATGTCTGTGATAGTTTGGTTTTTTCCAGGGCATCTCACCTCCAATTCCCGAGGCTCCAGCTGGTGGGTATGAAAGATGGTTTCAAAGTCACATCATCAGCTTTTCCCGTGAGATTAGAGCTAGCGTAGTTTCGATACAGTATCCTTTTCATAGTGCAAGGATGGGTACTTGGAGTGGTATCATAGTAAATCACACTCTCGCCTCATACCATCGACTACAAGGTCTTCTGATGTTCTTGGGCCTTCTGGTGCTAGGGTTTTTGATGCTGAGGTACAAGTTGACGACGTGACGCCACCACCACTTCACCCTCCCCCAGGGTACCAGGATATCCACCTCCAGTTGATTATTGTTCTTGCATATAACATCAGTGATTTGATAAACCCAAATGGTGAGGTTTTTATAAGATTATCTAGAATAGTTGGCATAGCCCGTGGGGGCCTATTTGGGTGTATTATATTTTGCCTATGTATATGCATTTTTGTGATACAGATTTCTTATCACTGTAATTATTTATTGCATAATATTTTTGGGACTACATGATTCAAAGATGAATACAACGTAAAACAGTACAACAAACATAAATTAAGAAACACTGAACATGAAACTCTAGGTACAACCAGATGATTCTGGACGTTTCAACATCTTCATTATGTCATCGATGGATCTTGTTATTTGCGCATCCAACTCGATCAGACCGTTGGTTATTCTACAGTGAAATGATTTCCACATGGCATTGACATCTTCGTCGGTCTTCAACTCAATCAAGTTGTATTTCACCCTTCCCTTATTATCAATCAAATCTTCACGAAACTCGATCTTCCTCACCCTTATTTTATTATTATCAGATAATAATTCATTCAACTTGTCTATCAAATTGGAGAGAGATGTGGCGCCATCTGGAAGCTTGAATTCAACAGGAGGGTTATTTCTGTTGAAATAAATTTCCGCCTTAATAATAGATTGAGGAATAGACATTTTTTGAGATGTATTTTTCTATAACATGTTCCCTATTTAAACAAATGGCGACTCATTCTAGACCACCCAAATTCGTCAGTGCAATCCGAACCTTCTAAATATATGGGCAGAATCTTGATCGCTGGAAAATTCTGAATGAGTACACTACCAGAAATTTCATTATATCACTAAATTTCTGGTAAAAATTTAACAATACCGAAAAATTTTAAATGCACTACCGAAAATAATAACGTACCGAAAATTTCATATGAACTACCAGAAATTATGTTTTCTCTATCAGGAATTTTGTATGAAAAAATTATTCTCTTTTCACAAAGGATGTGAATGAGATTTATAAACACTTATGTTATTTTTGTCTAAAACGATGTGGGACTTCTTTTGTTGCAAGTCAGTACAAATGGTCCTTTCACAATTATACTTGCATTGAAGATCCAACACCTACTCACATAATGTTCTTCCCCTGATTTGATCAACTCTAGGGTTTGCTATACACCAACCACTGTGATTTTGGGACAATTTCTAACTTTCAAAATCTCTAAACTCAAACCAATCTCCTTGCTGCTTATATGATTAAAAATAATATTTGTTAACTCTTCACAACAATCAACTTCCAGTGCCTCGAGGTTTCTGCATTGACTTAGAATACAGCTCAGTGAAGAGTCAGAATTGTTGAGACACCCATCCATCCTCATGTTTCAAAGGTTGTTTCTGCAAGCAATAGCCAACAACTATATTGCATTATTGGATACATCCCGACAACCACAAATGAAGGATAGAATAAGAATACTCAATTCTAGCTGTTTTATTCCAATGGTCAGTGAGGGAGTAGTCGACAACATAGTACAATAGTACCGTCCTTACGCCACCATATCTGGGTAGTGGAAACATATGTACCTCATACTATTTCCTCACATAAACCAATTTAGATCTTATCTTCTAATCTTCAAAGGCTTTTGATAGTATATGATGAAGCATATTTAAAAGGACCAAAACTTGAGTCACAAGAACCTAAGTCTTCAGAGTCTTTAGAATTTATTCTTACAGAATTTTGTCTTCAGAGTCTTCAGCACTTGGTCTTTTAATCTTTAGAACATAAGTCTTTAGAGTCTTCAGAACTTGTTCACCCAGAACCTTGTCTTCAAATTCTACAGCACTTGGTCTTCAAAATCTACTGTCTTCAGAATCTCAGAACTCGTTCTTCCAGAACCTTGTCTTCAGAATCTTTAGAACTTGGACATAGAATCTCAGAGCTAGAGGAGTCTCTAGAAGCTCTTCCATGAGAGTCACAATCAGAAGCTTTATCACTAATATTCATCAGAATTGTTGTTATAAAAACATTCTAGACCTTGACTGAATTTCTAAGCATGGTTGGTTTCTTTCAGAGTCATTTAGTGTTGAGTTCAGAACCTGATGACGTCACACACCTTTTCTTCAGAGTCAGAACATGTTAGCAAAAGCTACACACTAGAGAGAAACTGTTAGAGTACTAAATTGCTCTCTAAGATATTATATAATGTTATCTTCAAAACATAAGGCAAAAGCGACACACTAGACTAAATTACTCTTTAAGATATCATGTAATGTTATCATCAAAACATAAGGTCAGATGCAGAACCAAATCTTGTTCTTACAACTCCATGTAATAATTGAAGGTCCATCTACCTTTTCCTTGAAGCATCTTCTACTACAATTTGCTTGCATTAAAAAAAAGGCAAATAAAACATTAACTCATGAATGCAAGAAATATGTAACTACTATAACTACTAGTATTACCTTGATCTTAGATTGCTACAGATTTTGTACCATAAATCCACGATACCTTTCCCACTTATGAAAATGGTATATTCTCTTCGTTACAAAATGGCCACTCCAACCTATCAATCATAAATCAAACCCCATACACTATGGGTATCAATATCACAAAAAAGATCCTTTTCAATTTCTTAATTAACAACAGATCATTTGTCTAAAAAATTTAACAACAAATCATACACATCAAACTAACCATTTTCATAACAATTCAAATTAAACCCCTTTGTCACACAAATCACATATCAGATTGGTCATTTGGGAAACAATTCATGCATAACACATTGAGAAAACAAACAATCAAATCAAAGCCTATGCAAAACAAAACCTACTCATTTCTAGAATATAAAAAGACACAACAACATTCAAGTAAAACCAATTCAGAAAAAAACAAATTTCATTCAAAACTGAACTAACCTATTTCAAGAATCTCTAATAGAGAAAACCCCAAGAGATAAAGATCGAAAAATTGAAAACAAACCTACATAACAGCAATGATCATAGAAGGGATGAGAAGGGTTGTAACCTTCTTCTTCAAGATTATAGAAAGAAGCCATTAGGTTACTCTTTTTATTCGTGATCCATTCGTGACAAATTCGTAAGCTTCCTTTTGAGTCTTGAACAGATCAAATCCGCGGTTAGCTTCGTAGCAAAGGATACTGGTGGTTGGATCTACATACAGAACTTGTGTATAGAGACTCACAATGATGGATACTTCATCGGAATCTAGTGACTACCACTGATGTGCCTCTCAAACCAACTGAAAAAAAGATTATATAAAATAAGTTAGTTTAAAATTAAAATGATAATTAAGAGAAATAGTCGATTATGATTGAGAAGCGATTATGATTAAGAGAAATAATCGATTTTGATTGAGAAACTTGGAATATGTGATTTTGCATGAACCATGAAGATGTTTCGCATTGTTACTAAATTGTTCCAATTTAGACTGTGTCAATTTATTCTTAATTCACGTGTTTTATTAAGTTATAAGTTTAAGCGCAAGAACAAATTCTATGGTAATGTATATAAATTATTTTTAAGCTTAAATGATACTTTACTTAACATGAACCACCAAACTATTTATTTGACAGTGAGTTTTGGAAAAAGGTTATAACACTTGCAATATGTTAACGTTGCAGGTTAAGAATAATGTACCTATTCCCAGTGATGAACTTCAAAAACCAGTAGGCAACCAACAAAGTCTCGAACAACAGGACTCTATGTGTGTCACTCAAGCATTTTATTTTTGAAAATTGTTTATCATTTGATGTTTCTGCTAACAAATCCCTGAGTGTCGTCCTTTGCAGAAGCTCCTTTATCATTGGAGCCCAAATGTTTGATTTTTTAGGTATTCAAAATTAATAAGTAATAGTTTTCTCTCTCAACATTTAATTACTTATTATTTTTTACCACTAGATTGAAAAGAATCAATGGTCTAGATTTAGAGTAAGTTATAATAACTTACTCCTGGAGTAAATATAACCCTCCTCATATATATATATATATATATATATATATATATATATATATATATATATATATATATATATATATATATATATATATATATATATATATATATATATATATATATATATATATATATATATAATTATTTGCCATATTTTATATTTTTATAATATTTTATGATTAAACTATTTTTTATTTTTGTATTACACATGATAAGTATATGTTTTGGTGATAAATATTTTTTTCACATATTATCATATTAAAATGAACTTTCATATAACGTTAATTTTGATGTAATTCAAACATAGCAAATCATTATAGATTAATCTTAAACTTTATAGATATGATCTATATGATATAATGTTTCAATCCAACCGTTGATTTTAAAAAATATTTCTTTGAAATGAAGTTACGAGCGAGTGTAACTCGTGGTGTAACTCTTCGGGTGTAATTTAATCCCTTATATATATACTAAAATTACAAGTATATTTAAATAACTCACGTACAATTTTAAAGAAGAAATGAAGTTACGAGCGAGTGTAACTCGTGGTGTAACTCTTCGGGTATAATTTGATCCCATATATATATATATATATATATATATATATATATATATATATATATATATATATATATATATATATATATATATATATATATATATATATATATATATATATATAGCTCACAATTTTAAAGAAGAGATATTTGAATAAAATTACCAATAAATGATCAAGTGATAATAATATATACATCACGTGAAAACTTGACAAGTAAATTGTCACAATCTAGTAAGAGCATTGGTTTAAGGAGTTATAGGCCATGAGTTCAAGTCGATATTTTAAATTTTAATAATTTAATAATAATAATTTAATAAGAATAAAGTCGTCTATATGGCAAGGAAAAAAAATAGTAATAATCCTATTTTAATACATATACCAACTTAGCTTTTTGAACATTGCTTAGATGTCATGCCACATCAACGATAATTAACATTTTTTTTATAACATTTATTAGATAAGCGAATAAAGTGAAATCTAAAATTAACTTAAAGACTTCGGCACTAATTATACTTAAAATTAAAAATCAGTTAAGCAATAAGTTTAAAAAATTCATGCCAGATATTAAAGATTGTCATGTAGTCCAAATTAAATTTATATATAAGCAATAAGTTTTAAAAATTCATGCCAGATATTAAAGATTGTCAGGTAGTCCAAATTAAATTTATTTATAAAAAAATTAACGGCAATGCCTATTTTGGGTTACAAGAACTATTTTTAAGAGATAAGTATGTAATTTTTTTTAGTTAAGAGATTAAAGCAAAATATTAAATTAAATTACCAGCTAAAGAATACATTTAGCCTATTTAAAAGATTAACAATAGCTAACTTATTCCTATATTAAAATCTTAAATTTATTGTTTCTGAAAATACAGAACAATCCATTCATTTTTATTTTTGTTCAACTTGAAAAAGTGTCTCAAATTCGAACCATCGGTTAAAGAAGACATAAATCAATTCAAATCCCTATTTTTGTTGAAAAAGTTGAAATAAAATTCAGATATAAATTTTTTGATTTTTTCTATGTTATGCAGTTTTTAAAATGACCATTACGGTTTCCCCTCACATGTAACAGCTACTCCACGGTGGTAATCTCTAGCAACGTATCTCGTCTCTCTTCTCCTCATCTTCGTCTCCTCCCTTCTTCAATCATGGATGTAGACACACTTTTTCCTGAGGCAAATGCGCCTTTGAAAGTGGAAAAAATGTAGCTCAACAAAGTTCTTCAGGGAAAAACTTGAATGATCAAATTCGTGTGAAATCATTCGATGCGGTGGTTTCCAACAATGTATGCAACATATCCTTAAGACAATTCCCAACTCCTTGTCTTAAAGGAGACAAATTAGCCATTACCATACCAGAAGAAGAGTACACGTTAGGAGTTGAGGCCTATAAACACAACCTCCATGGAAAATTCATATGGTCCAAAGGGACTGCTCCGCTAACAGTGACAAATCTGAGAATCAAACTCCTGGAGATCTGGCCTTCAATAGGAAAATGGGGAATAACTTCTCTTGGCAAAGAATTCTTTGAATTTTCCTTCTCATCTTTGGAGGATGTTCAACGTGTTAGGTCTGTGGGAGCTTGGTCCATTCCTCAAGGTGTTCTGAAGCTTTTTCCATGGACTAATGATTTTATTCCATCAACTCTTAAGCAAATGTCTGCACAGGTTTGAATAAGAATCCATGGTCTCTCTTAGGAGTATTGGATACCGCAAATATTATTTGCAATTGCAAGTAGTATAGGAACACCAATATGCATTGATTCTGCTTCAAACAAGTCAGCATTTGAGAGACCCTTTGGTCACTTTGTAAGGGTTCTTTTGATCTTGACTTAACCAAGGAATTTGACTACAAAATTCTGGTGGAAAGAGTGGGCTTCACCTATTTTGTAGATATTGAGTATGAAAAGGTTCCTGAATTTTGCTCATATTGCTCGTGTATTGGGCATAATGTCACTACTTGCAAGAGGAAAGAATCAACTCCGAAAGGAGTAGAAGATGATAAGAAGAACAACAAAAATGCTGACTCTAAAGGGAAAAAGTGACAAAAGTAGTGGATATTTAAGCTTCAAATGAAGGAAATATGGATAAAGATCCTGTTGTGGGAATGCCTATGGATGTGAACATTCATAATGAGGGGGAAACATCTAATCCAATGCAACTTCAAACTGTTATTGTTAAAAGCAATGCAGTTGTGAATTTTTTTACAAGGCCATCTCCTGAAGATGATATACATTCTGAAAGTGAATATATTGATGCTACACAATTGTAAGACCTGGTACCTGAGACTCAAATTGATGAGGCTCATAAAAAGAAAATCACCAATTTCCTCATGGACTCTTGGGATAACATGGCGGCAAATCACAAAGGTGGTGATAATGATGTGGATCTCCCTCAGGATAAGGACTTCCTTTGGTGACTTCTAAAAAAAGAAAGGGCAAGAAAGCATTGACTCTAGCGCATACTATGCGGGTGTCCAGTCAAACAAACCTTCATAAATGAATTGCCTCTATTGGAATATTAGAGGAATAGAAAATAAAGCTTCTAGAGTGGCCCTCGAGAAGCTAATTATCAACAATTCTCCAAATTTTGTTTTCATAGAAGAACCTTGGATGAATTTTGACACTTTTCCTAAAAGCTGGATATCTAGGTTTGATCTAAAACTTTTCTCCTGTAACATGGAATTAATCTTTTGCCTAACCTTTGGTGTTTTTGTAAAATACATATGGATCCTATTTTGATTGACCTGGATGATCAACAAGTCTCCTTTATTATTAATAATAATAGCAATGATTTTGGTTTCTCTATTGTGTATGCTTCCACAAATTACATAAACAGAAGAAGTCTTTGGGCTAAACTTAGTAGTGTCACTAATCCAAATGTTCCCTGGACTTTCATTGGTGACTTTAATACTATTGTTAGTGCTGATGAACATTGAGGTAGACATAATCCTTCAAAGGTTCCTATTACTGATTTCTTTAACTTGTCTGATAGTAATAATCTCATCCATCTGCATACTTTAGTGAATCCTTTTACTTGGTGTAATGGTAGGAGAGGTAGGCTTAGAACTGAGAAAAGATTGGACAGAGCTATATGTAACTTGAATCTTTTGGATTTCTGTAAGCATGTTGTTTGTCACACTCTTCCCAAGATTAAGTCTGACCACTACCCTTTACTTTACTCCATAAACATAGAGAAAGTTACTTTCAAATCCAACTTCAAGTTTCTTTCTATGTGGACTCTTAAAGAGGAATATGCTAGAATTATTGAAGAGATTTGGAACACTAAAGTGTATGGCTGCCCCATGTATGTCCTTGACAGAAAACTTAAGCTTCTTAAAGCCAAACTTAAATATTGGAACAAAAATCAGTTTGGGAATGTGACTCTCAATGTTCGTAATGCTGATCACACTCTGAAGGAAATTCAGAGGGATATTGGTAATAATGGCTACACTGATAGCTTTCAGGATAAGGAATCTAAGGCTCAACATGACCTTGAGATTGCTTTGAATTTAGAAGAGGCTTTTTGGAAAGAGAAATCTAGAATTAAGTGGTAGGTTAAGGGTGATAGAAACACAAGCTTTTTCCATACCTATGCTAAAATTAGGAGAAATACTAATCTTATTTCTACCTTGGTTATAGAGGATGAAGTTGTTACTAATCAAGATAGATTAGAGAGACATATAGTTAACCATTTTCAAAAGCTTTTCAATAATGATAAGATTATGCATGATAGTGATTTACCTAGATTAGTCATTCCTAAACTGGTTAATGATCCAATCAATGATTTGCTTACCGTGACTCCAAGCATTAATGAGATTCATCAGGTTGTCCATAACCTTAGAGCTGATTCTGCCCCTGGCCCAGATGGCTTTGGGGGAGTCTTCTATCACACTTATTGAAACATCATTAAGCTGGATGTCATCAATGTTGTGCTCCAGTTCTTCAATCAAGGTTGGCTCCTTCCTAACTTCAATGCCAATACCTTAGTGTTGATCCCTAAAGTGAAAGAAGCTAATTGTCTTGGGCAGTACATGCCTATTGCTTTAGCAAGCTTCAAATTTAAAATTATCTCTAAAATTTTAGCTGATAGATTATCTACTATTCTGCCTAATCTCATTTCTCCTAAGCAGAAGGGATTTGTCCATGGTAGAAACATCAGAGAAGGTATTTGTTTAACTTCTGAAGCAATCAATATTTTGAGTAATAAGTGCTTTAGTGGCAAGGAGGCTCTGAAAATAGATATAGCCAAAGCGTTTGACACTCTTAACTAGAATAGTCTTGTCCATATATACTCTTAAATGCTCTGGGTTTAATGAAAAAATTTCCATTGGATTCTTGTTATTCTTAAGTATGAAACCATTTCTATCAGTTTCAATGGCAAACAAATTGGATACTTCACTTGCACTAATGGTGTGAGGCAAGGAGAACCCTTGTCTCCTATTTTGTTTTGCATTGCTGAAGATGTCCTTAGTAGAGGTATAACTAACCTTGTGAACACTAACAGTGTAAATCTCATCAAAGCTAACAAGCACACTTTGGTTCCTTCACACACACTATTTGCAGATGATATAATGATTTTTTGCAGAGGTGGTGCTAAGTCCCTTCAAGCTATTGCTGATCTCATTAAAGACTATTAGAAGTTCTCAGGCCAGCATTGCAACCTTTCCAAATCACTTATTTATGCTGGTGGAATGTCTAATACAAGACATAGGAGTTTGGAAAATCTTATTGGATTCTCTTTAGCTAACCATCCATTCAAGAGGATTGAAACCTGGATCAGAAACTTTGTTTGGAGTGGAAACTTGGAGCAGAAGAAATTAGTTACTATTGCTTGGAAAACTTGCTGCAGGAAAATGAATGAAGGAGGGTTGGGAATCCATTCTCTCAAATCTTATAATACAACAACAAATATTCTTCTTTGTTGGAAGTTTGAGAATGCTAATCATTGCTGGTCCAGTCTGCTCAAGAATAAAGTAAAAAGGAATGGAAAGGTAATCAATTATGCCATTAAATCTTCAATATGGAAAGGAATTAAAGTTGTTCATAACATTGTGATGGATAGTTGCATTTGGAGCATAGGAAATGGTAAAAGTATAAACTTTTGGCTGGATAACTGGACAGGGGAACCACTTGCTAGCAAGTTTCAAATACCTGAAATCTATCATCATACTCTAAAGTCCAATGTTTGTGACTGGTGGAACAGTTCATGGCATATCAACACTAACACTGAAATGGCATTACCCTCCCTAAATGGCATTGTCTCAAAATTCTCTTTATCTGAAGTTGATGTCCAGGATCTATTTGCCTGGAAAAGTTTTAGAAATGGAAACCTTACATTGAAAGAGGCCTACAATCATGTAACTAAGCCTAATCCTATTTCTTCTTGGAAATCCTTCCATTGGGATAATAACACACCTCCTTCACATGCTATTCTAGTTTGGAGGTTCATCCATAATAAACTCCCAACTGATGAAAACATGCACACTAGGGGATTTTCTTTTCCTTCCATTTGCAACTTATGCTCATCCTGTTCTGAAACATCCGCTCTTCTCTTTTTTTATTGTTAGTTTTCTAGTAAAATCTAGAATTGGTTCTCTAGTATGTCGAATATGAACTTTATGATTAAGGGTATTGAGGACTGTTAAGTAGCTTTAGTATTCAACTGGTCTCTTCAAGTTAAGGCATTCTTAAATGCTAGTGTTGCTGGCATTTTCTACCATGTCTGGACTGCTAGGAATCAAAGCAAATTTGAGGACAAAGTCGTCTCTTGGCAGTCTTGTGTGTCCATGGTTAAAGCTCAAGCCAAAATTGTGAGAAACACTTCTTCTAAAGTCTCTAATGGAAGCATTATGAACTTCTCTATTCTCAAACAGTTTGATATTACAATTCATCCAAGCACCAATGCAAGAACTAAAGATGTCATTTGGTCCCCTCCCTTATTAGGATGGATCAAGTGCAATGTGGATGGTGCTTCTATAGGCTCTCCTCGCATGGATTCCTGTGGGGGAATATGTCGTGATCATAATGCTAGTCATATTATGAGCTTTAGTTATTTCTTAGCGGATGAATCCCCGGAATCAGCTGAACTTCTTGCAGCTATTAATGCTATAGAGTTGGCTAAGGAGAAGAATTTTGTTAATCTGTAGATTGAAACGGATTGTAGCTTTGATGCTAATGCTTGCAGTAACCATGCTTTAGTTCCTTGGATGCTTCGGTCCCGTTGGCTCTCGTGTTGGAACTATATTTTAAACATTGATTTTAGGATTTCTCATAATTTTAGAGAAGCCAATTTTTGTGCGGACACCTTGGCTAGCATGGGCTTAAAAACCAAAACTACTTCTGAATTTCATTTTGTCCATGAAGATATCATGAGAGACTACTTGTTAGACAAGAAGGGTACTCCTAGGCTTATGCTTTGTCTTTAAGGGGTCTTGGTTTGGTCCTCCCCTTGTGTTGTATTGTTATCTCTCTTTTTATTTAATGATATCTTTCCTTTTTGATTAATAAAAAAGTTTTTAAAATGAAACCCAAATCTGAGTAGTTGAAGGTTAGAGTTGTTTCATAAGAGTTAGATCGATGTACACTTGATGTTGTTAATTTTTTTCCTTCTAAATGTCTTTTGTGGATTAAGATGCATCGTCAATAAAATTAGAGTAATAAAATATTCTAATTTTTGTGTTCGATAAATAGGTAAATAATGGCTATGATCAATTTTTTTCTTTTTTTTTTTTGAGTTTTTTTTGTAATATTTAGGAAGAGAGTGAGAGAGAGAGGATTAATATATTAGTGTTTTAGATTTTCAAAGTTGTTTGATTTTTTTTATGCATTGTTGATGAACAAGATGAACATTGGTTATTATGAGGAACATTAATAAAATATTAATAATTTCAACCGATGTTATTAGTATTAATTGAAAAGTAATTTGTTTAACATTAATAAAATACTTTTAATTTTAAAAATATTATTATTAATTTAAACATTATTAATTATAATAAAATATTATTATTAATTGAAAAATAATTTGTTTAACATTAATAATATGTATAAATGATTTTAATTTTAATTTGCTCTAAGTGGCTCACTTCATCATTATTAATGTCATGTCACTGAAATTGATTTCAAATTTATAAGGGGACTAAAAGTTTGAAAAAACCTTTTAAAAAATTTTCAAAATTTTGGATTTTAAATTAAAGAATCAAAAGTTAAAAAATATAAAAATAAAGGGACCAAATTAAAATTAAGTTAAAAGTTATTTTTTTTACTAGAAATAGTGATAGACACTGAGCTCTTAAGCTAAAGGTTTTTTTTTTTAAATAAGCAATTGGAATTAATGGAAGCAAAAGGGATGCTTCACCCAAATACAAAGAGGAAAGCTCCTACCTCACAAAACAATTAAGAGGTCGAATATTCCAAAAATAAAAATTACAAATGTTCACCTTCTTATGAAGAGAAGATAACCACCTCCAAGAGTTGAAAATAATCTCTGACATACATTCGGTAAAGCTAAACGGTTCCTCTCTAAAGATCACCGCGTTACGCTTTGTCCATATAGACCAAATCATAGTAAGCCATACATAGGCCACAATCATTCTCTTATTTAAACAAGGAATCTTCTCATAATTGTAGAAAAAGTCACCAAACTCCTCGAGAGTCAAAAGATCGGATAAATCAAGCCACATAAACACCCTTCTCCAAATACGAGTACTAATTTCACAAGAGAAGAAAAAGGTGAGATAGAAATTCCTCCTTCTCCATACATAAAAGACATAAAGAATCCATACCTTCCACCAACACTCCCCTTCTCACCAATTGATCCCTAGTGGCTATACGATTGTGGATAAATCTCCAACCAAAAACTAGATTTTCGAGGGGACTTTGCACTTCCATAGATAGTTTAACGCCAAAACCTTCTTGCTATCCAAAGGGGGACCGGAAAGAGAAGCCTTAAAAAAATCATAGCACAACTTTACGGAGAAAACTCCATTAGTAGTCAAAGCCCACGAGAAACTATCCTCATAATTCTCCCTAATCGGAACACGACCAACAGTTTCCAACAGATGCTGCAGCATATCCGTGAGCTGCTGCCCGGACTCTAAGGCATCACCGGTTTCGCTGTGAGTCCTGGCCGAATCGTACACTTCTGTATTAACAGCAGTCCCACTGTTCTGTCGGCCAACAGAATGACTAGCCACTTGCGCAGCCCTTGAATATGCAGCATGGTCCTTTCCTCTTTGCTGCCAGATTCTGAGTTGAATTGCCTCTGCCTCTTTAGCAGCTACCGTCCCCTCTCCAAACCAATTTGCAAAGTGCCATTGCCACACTCCTTCAATAAAAACCCCTGCATGATTAATAGGATCCATATAATTTTCAGACAAGGAAAAGAGCTCGGGGAAAGATTCCATCAAAGATTTTTGACCCACCCAAGAGGCGTACCACAAAGGAGAAAAAGCTCCATTACAAATTTTACACTTTATTGCACTTGTAAAATGGTCGAAGAGAAGCCTCTCGTAGTTATCCGGCATAATTAAATCTCTCCACCAATGAGAATCTTTTTTGTTCAACATCGAGTTATCCCCTATCAACACTTTTAGCTTCGGATTGTCCTATGTTAAAATATTTTTTTTTAAATAAGTGATGGAATTAAAGGGAGCAAAAGGGATGCTCCGCCCCGATACAATAAAGAAAATCTACCTTTCAAAACAAAGAAGAGGTAGAATATTCCAATAATAAAAACTACAAAGATTGACTCTCCTATGAGAGGCACACAACCACCTCCAAGATAGTAATACAATATCCGACATGCATTCGGTAAAACTAAAGTCTTCCTTCTTAAAGATCACCGCATTGCGCTTTAACCATATCACCCAAACCGTAGCAAGCCAAACGGTACCCACAATCATACGCTTGTTTAAGCAATGAATCTTCCCGTAGAAATGAAAGAAATCCCCGAACTCATCAATAGTCAAATCTTCGGATATGTCAAGCCACATAAACACCCTTCTCCAAATTCGGATCGAAATATTACACAAGAAGAAAAGGTGAGATAATGTTTCCTCCTCTTTAGAACATAAGGCACAAACCGAATCACTTCCTCCCACCAAGACACCCCTTCTCACCAATTGATCTCTAGTTGGTATTCTATTTAATAAAAATCTCCAACCAAAACAAAGAATTCTAGAAGGAACTTTGAACTTCCATAAATAGTTAAAGGCCAAAACCTTATTACTTTCCATTGGAGGACCGGATAGAGACGCCTTAAAAAACTCATAGCAAGAGTTAACGGAAAAACACCCATTAGAAGACAAAGCCCAAGAGAAGCTGTCAACACAATTATCTTTAATCGGCACCAGATTCATGACACCCTGCACCTCTTGAATCGCCGCTGCCAACTGCTGAGAGAAGGCAGAATCCGCCACTGTTGCATCGCCAGCAGCAGCTGTCGCACGCTCGCGAAAAATGAACAGAGTCGCCACCAATATATTTATCCCATAAGGGAAAGGAATATCAGAAAACCTAACAAAGGAAGGAACAAGGTCTTGCGACCAGAGAATCAAGGTACGGGAGTCGGTTACGCAAGGGGAAGGTGCTAGCACCCCTCGCGCCCATCGTACTCGATGGTATCCACCTATGTTTGTTTCTATCTAAAGGGTGTGTACTATGTCTATGTCTAAATGCGAATGAATGCAAAATGTAGGGAAAAGAAAGAATTGTACTCGCACGGGCCCTACCCCGCTGCCTACGTATCCTTTTCAGGAATCAGAGTTACCGTAGCTCGGCTCACGATTTTCTGTTTGTTTTTGTGTTTTTTAGTTGGGCGGCGTTAACGTCCGCGCTCTTGCATAAGAGATCGCCTACGATGCGTACGAGCGGAAATAACGGTGCCCTTAGGTGCCAACGAGGCAAAAGAAAGAGAAATGATTGGTTTGTGTCTTTTAGGGTAATTCCATGATGACGAGAACCCACTACAAGGTCTCGCATCACTTCTTTACTTTGTGTTAAATCTGACCATTTATTAGTGTTTTATGTGTTTTTGGTTGGTGATTTTTAAGGGAATTTATTTGTGACTTAGATCATACCAAAAAGAGTTTTTTGAATATTTAGAGAATGCACATCGAGGCCTACGCCACAATCGTTTCTCTAAATGACGGTTAAGAAATACATCGAGGCTTCACACCTCAATCATTTCTTCTCCGCTAAGTAAAGGAAATACAAAAAGGAGTTCTTTTGTGAGTATTTAGAGAATGCACATCGAGGCCTACGCCACGATCGTTTCTCTAAATAACGGTTAAGAAATACATCGAGGCTTCACACCTCAATCATTTCTTTTCCGCTAAATAGGAAAGAACATACATCGGGGCCTACGCCCCAATCATTTCTTTCCTACCATGAAATAAAGCAACGGTATGATCTTCATCGATTTTTATTAAGTATTTTAAAAGTTGAAAAGAAAAAGAATGCAATAGGGAACTGTCGCGGGCGAAAAACCGTTTTTGTGCCTCTTTTTGTGGGATGAGACACCTGATGCCTTCTTTGGGCTCGAGTGCTCAAAAAAATGATTTTTCTTTTGTACCGACCAAACTTTTTATTATTTCCAAAGGAGGAAAAGGAAAAAAGCTGCAATAACCTAAAAGTGGGGGGAGAGATCTTTGGGTAAGAGGGTTGGTTATACGAAGGGAAGGTATTAGCACCCAACGTATCTATAGTACTCTATAGGTTTCTTTGTTATGTTTTAGTCCATTCTTGTTGTGGTGGAGGTTCTTGTGAAATAGGTGGGACCTAAGGTGTTTGTTTGATTATGCTCGCAAAGATCATCGCGATCCTCTGCATACATATCCCCTAGAGGGAATCAGAGCATCTGTAGCTCGGGGTCTACGGGTGCTAAGGTTTGAATGGTTTTTTTTTGTTTTGTTTTGCTCGCCAAGGATCGACCTTGTGCCTACGTATTCTCAAAGGGATGTTGAGAAAGTCAGAGCAATCGTAGTTCCCACTTATGCTAGTGGAAGCAAAGGAAAATAGACAAATGTCGTCTAAATGCTAGATGTATCTAATCTATATCATCACATACATCTGTTTGTTTTTGTTTGAAAATCTTTTCATTATAAGCCCGGGGCCATGCCACTTAGGGTGCTTAGAATGATAAAGATGTTTTTGTTTGTTTAACCAGCCTTGTGGCAAAAGTTTTAATGAAGTCAGCCTTGTGACAAAAACTTTGATTAATCAGCCAGCCTTGTGGCAAAAGTTTCAATGAAGTCAGCCTTGTGACAAAAACTTTGATTAATCATCCAGTACGGTGGTAAAACAGTTTGATTGATTAGCCAGCCTTGTGGCAAAAAGGTTTGATTTTTGATTGATTGATTGTTTGTGATGATATATAAGAGATACTCCTAGCATAGAGATGAAAAATGTCTAATCTCCTAGGGTATTTGATTTGGATATTGGGGATGCTTATAAGAAGCCCGTGGGTCCTTGTACGAAGCCCAAGAGGAGGCTATCCGAGGGTCCTTGCATTGTAAGCCCAAGAGGAGGCTATGGGAGGGACAATCCAGGGTCCTTGCATTGTAAGCCCAAGAGGAGGCTATGGGAGGGTCACTCGTTTGTACAAAGCCCAAGGGGAGGCATGGTATAGTTGGTCTGAGCTCTTAGAGCGATTTCACCGGGAAACCATACTCTATGTCCTAACCTAAACTAGTGGAGATTCTTTGCACGAAGCCCAATAGGAGGCTATGGGGAACCTAGTGTTGTACTAAGTTGAACAAGCATATAACACAATCACAAGTATGAACAAGTACGAACAAACATGAACAAATATGAACAAACATGAACAATTACCAAAGTGTGTGTATATAATGGAGTTTATGAAGGAAATATACCTGTAGGCATGATCCATTTGTATACACAGGGCTCGGGACTCACACTCGGGGAGAGGTCCATTTGAGTTTATTCAAAACTATGTAAACAGGTATTCACAAAAGGGCTTGGGACTTATACCTACATGGAGGCCCGTAGTATATTTTTTGGGAAGATTTAAAGAAACCTTCATTTTTGGTTTGTTATTCAAAGTTAAAAATCAAACTGATTGAGATATGTACAAAAGGCGTACAATGAAATACCTAATTTCATGTACTGGAATGGGTATGTACAAAAGGGCTTGGGACTTATACCTACGTGGAGGCCCGTGTTTTATTTACAAAACATGGTTGACTGTTTATTTACAGACGCGTTGTTTAAAAAAAACGGTTTGAAGATTTGTTTTGAAAGAGTTTTCTGTACAAAGAAAAACTGTATAAAGAAAAGGAAAGGGACTTATACTCTCTAATATTCGAGAGGCCCATGTTTTATTTTCATAAAACATGGTGGATGGTTTAAAAAGAGTTGAAAGATTTGTTTGTTAAAAAAAACTGTTTGGAAGTTTATTTGGAAAAAAGTTTTCTGTTAAAACAAAAACTGTACAAAGAAAGACGAAAGGGACTTATACTCTCTAATATTCGAGAGGCCCCACATCGTTTTGAAAATCAATTGATCAATTAAAAAGATTTAATCAATAGTTTCCTTTGAAAATCAAAAAGAAATGGTTTACCGTTTTTGAAAAGGAATCGGGATCGCTCGTTTTTAAAACGATTTGAATTTTGAAAGAAATCAATTTAATCGAGATAAACAAGAAGATTGTCTTCAATTAACATTTAGATGATTAGGGTTTGCTTCAAAAAATATTTACAAGTGATTAAATTTGAAAATCAAATGAAAAATAATATTTAAAAGTATTAAAATTTCTTAAAAACAAGTCATTTTAAAACCAATTAAAAATGTATCAAATAAATATTTTTTGTGATTTTTTTTTGATATTGTCAAAATATACATATTAAATAAGAGGTGTGTAAAAAATGAAGAGAAAATGAATTGATTTGGTTAGTTAAATAATTAGATGAAGTTTGTAAAAAATTGAAAGAAAAATAGTGCTAAAAAAGAAGGTTTGGTCCCTTGGAGTGTTGAACTCGTGACCTTGAGGTTACCATTCAAAAACTTAGCCAACTGGACCACGCGCGTGGTCTGTTAATACTTGCAACGAATTAAAATATATTTTGAATCAATTTCCAAATTTCAGTTTCAAAAATATGGCGCCAAGAACACAAACCCAATTCAAATTTGAAAATTCTGAAAACTGGATTGTTTTGATCAAGTGAATAGCCTATCTTGCTCGATTTTGGACGAGGAACATGATGGTACCATTTAATTCCATTTATTTTCACTCTAAGATCATTAATTTTCTGATGAACATGAAGAACCCTAATTCCCTAATTCAATCTGAAATCGTGTTTGTGCAAGATAATTGGCAATTGATTGAGGGTTAATGATCTATGCATGTGCAGAAACAAGATAGTATGGCAGTTTTTCATTTATGATGCATGTATGATAGAGTTTGAAGTTCATGAGGCTTACCTTCAAAAACGGCCAAACTGGAAATTGAAATCGTGCCTGGAGGTGTTACAGATGTTGTTTCTTGATCTGGACAGCATCAATGGACCTTATGGAACATGTTTGAATGCTTGGAACAGTTTGAATTCACCTGAGCTAAGCTATGGAACCTGAACTGCAGTTGCTTCAAGTATGAATCGAATTTGAAGATGGAGATGTTACAGGTCATATGTGAGTGTTTGGATCATTCATATGAAGTATATGGAAGGTGTTAGAAGTGATAGTTTGGACAGAAATGGCCTGGATTTGATTTTGGCATGATAAGGCTCTCTTTATGCAAACATGGTGGTTGAAGAGTGATTCTGAGATTTAGGTGTTTTTGGGGTGTGTGAGTGGTTCAAACACATCCCATATGATGTTTATGAGTTGTTAGAACCATCACTTTGGCCAGAAATTCAAAGGTTTGGAGGTTGGGATTTCTACCTCACTTTGAAACTTGAAACTTGCAACTTAAGAAAGAAGGGAGAAAACCTATAATTGTGAGGTTTTGGTGTGAATTTGAAGATGATTTGAACCTCTATTTATAGGCCAAGGATTCTGAATGGAGAGCTCTTGCAAGTGGCTTCAAGAATGATGATTTGGCATTTGGAGATAGAAAGGAATCTTACCATTTAATGCAAAATGGTTAAAGTGACTTAACCATGGTTATTTCTCTAAGCTTCTTATCTCTTTCCATTCTGATCTCAAATCAGAAAAATATCATTCAATCATTGCTTTTTTGCATCATTGCTTGAATTATAGGTCATGTAGTCTTGAAACTTAGTGAAAAATGGTGAAAATTCAAGTGAAAATGATCACTAAATGCATAATTCAAAACCATAGCTACACTCCATATTTTTTCATGCTCTTGGACATTTTGGAAAGCTCATGTTACACACTTCAAAAGCTTAGTTGAAAGTTTCTTCAAGATCCTTAAGGAAGTGGGTGAAAAAGATCCATGAACTTTGAAGAAAATGAGATTTCAAGTGAAACTTTCAAAAAGTACCAACTTTGAAGCACCATATCTCTTAAATGGTTGATCTTATGGAAAAAATTTATATGTGTCAAAGTTGTTTATTGGATCAAAATCTACAACTTTCATGTTGGAAGTTTTTTTCAGTTTGTAGGTGAAATTTTGAGAAATTCCCTTTCAAAGTTTGGAAAAAACCATGAAAAACACTTAGAAAAATTTCTAAGTATGAAAAGTCAAACTTTGACTTTTTGATTCTTGATTGATTTTCTTGATTTTTCTTGATCAAATGACTTCATATATCATATATTGATGATTCAAAACTTCAAAAGTCATGGTTGACCAAAATTCCCCAAAAGTCAATGGTGATCTTGTACAGTTGACTTTTTCAGATGAATCGCGTTTCTGGAGATTTCAAATGAAACAGGCTACCCTCATCAAATGAATGGTATGAATGGATCACATTGAAGCATTAGAGGATATTGAGCCATGGTTTGAGTTGTGGCACCATGTCCTGATTAAAAAGTCAGTTGTTCAGTGAATTAGGTCAAAAACCCTAATTGTCGACCTGATGAAATTGATGACTGTGGATCTTGAATTGAGACACAATCTTCATTGGATATTGTCATAGGGATTATTTGAGGATGATTGAAACCTTTGATTGACTTCCTGGGGGTTTTTAGGGTTTCCCAAATGTGATCCCTGATTTTAGTCCCTGATAGTTCAAAACCCTAATCTGAGGATTTGTCTGATCAATCTTTGTGTAGGAGATGTTATGAGCCAATGGATTAGGTCAAAATGATGCACTTGAGGTCTTGATATCATGTCCCAAGCCATTAGGTCAAATTCTGAGCAAAAGTCAAGAGTATGCTGTCTTCAGTCAAAACCCTAATTCAGTCGATTCAAAGTCTTTGAGCTTGTTGAAATGAATCTCTGAGGACCAAATGTTGATTATTGATGAAGATGATTCATTTGAGATGAAGGGAGAACAAAACCCTAATTGATTGTTACTTGTACTGATGAGTGATTTCCAGATTAAACCCTGCTGAGTCACAAGTAGCAAACACAAGCTATGCAATTTGTTAGAGATGCAAATGATGCATATGCAGATGATATGAGGTGGTATCTTAGGTCAAAAATTGGGGTATGACAGGAACTAATCCTAAATCTAATCTAGGTTTTTTATACAAGTCTAAATCCTAATGTTAGCATGGGATAGATTCTAAAAGGAGCATTAAAGTGGTATTAACAAAATAGGCCTAAAATAGGGCCAAAAATACAAACAATAACATCATACAAGAGTCATACAAAAAAACATGGAAATAGCGCCGAAAAACAATTAAAGCATTAATGCGAACTTAAACTAAAACTACTATTTTTATAAGTTTTTTATAAAAGAACTTGAATGTCAAAATTAACCTAAAAAAATCTACTATTTTTTTATGAGTTTTTAATGTGGGGAATTCCTAAAAGGAATTGAAAATTGCACTCTAAAAAAATCTAAAGTCTACCAAGAAGAATCATGATCTTAGTTTTATTATCTAAAAGATCTAGAACAAAATTATGTGCATAATCCTAAGTGAAATAACCTAAAAATCTATTCATTGAGTGAGTCAGGGAGTGTGGAATTAGCAGATTCATGGGACTGAGACTTAGTTGATGCGCCTTGGGCCCAACTTTGGGGGGTGGTTGGAAGCAATTCGTACAAGAGGCCCAAGGAAGATTATTGATGATCTAAATTTCAACAATTAATTTCCCTTACTTTATGCTAATTCAGATTTAATTCCAATTAAACATCAATTAACAATTAGTCTAATTTCTAATTAACAAAACAGTGGAAGAAGGATTAGGTTAAGAAATGTGTGAACCTTCCCGTAGAACTCAACTCGTTCCTCTTCTCTCACGAGATCGCAACCGGCGGCAACGGCGACACGCTCCGATCAACATTCAAACGCCGCCGCTAATCCTCATGAATGAACACAACGCGCTCACCCCAGCCTCCTCTTTCAATCGTTCTCGAAACCCCTTGTCGAAGCTGATTTTACTCCGTTCGCCTCTTCGAATCATCTCCTCATAGTTTCACGATAATCTCCCTCTGAGTCAAATCAGTCTTAATTCTCTCCTCTCTCTTGACTCGAGTCTCCGCCTCAACTTGTTTTGATCATCACTCAAATCGGATTTGACCACAACCAGAATAGATAAGAATCAAAGCGCGGAATCGTGGCTTATCAACCGGAGACAAGTCCATATCCCTTCGAATTGATTGAAGATGGAGAGCAGAAATCCGCGGAATTGCCTCAAGAATTCACGTAAGTTTCCTCTTCGTTCCTCTTCATGTGCGAGATTTGGTGCGAGCGTCGTTGTTGTGCGTGAATGATGATTCTTCTGTGAATAGATGAAGGAACGGATGAACGATTCTGAGTCTTTCTTGTGGTTTTCTTGTTCTTTGCAGATTTTAGAGAGTGGAGAAGATTGAAGATTGTTGAGTGTGTTGAATCGAATGGAAACAGAAGAAGAATTGGCGTGGGTGTTATGAAGATGAATCGAGTGGAGAGATTGAAGGGTGAAAAAATGGTGAAGATGAATGATTGAAGAGTGAAGAAGTGAAGAAGAATGAATCGAGAGACCAAAAGTGATGGAGCCAGCTCTGACTTTATAGAAGTTGAAGGTTAGTTCACAAACTCTGATGGTGTATGAACTTTGGAAGAATTTGATGGTGTATAGAACTTTCTCATGGCAGCTTCTTTTTATGTCTTGTGAACTCAATTAGACAAAACTTGTACAATGGTGACATATATCACTCACTCCTTTGAACTTGCATTTTCTCTTGTCCCTTATTAAACTGAATTCATGCCTTGTAGTTAGAATCCCTCTTGCATTTCACTTAGATTCTTCTTGTATCATATGGAGAGTGTAGCTTAGACCTTGAATGTATGTATGCCACATTTGAACTCAAAATGTCCCAAAGAATTCCTCATGCGTTTTCTTTCTAATCTCTATGAACCTTAAACATCTTTAACCTCAAATCACATTTCGAACCTGACCTTAATGATCCTTGATCCCCTACTTTTAGATGCTTTATTTAATGAATATATGCAAAGTCACGTTAATGCCCTAATGGAGGTATGCAAATGAGATGTGAAGCTTAAGTCAGTTAAGAAATTAAAGGGTAGGACAAATTTGGGGTATGACAGCTGCCCCTATTTGATCATCTTAAACCTGAAGGTGAGATTGGCGTCAGCCTTTCGAACATTCAAGGTAGAAGAAGATTAAATATCAAAGTACCAGAAATTTGTCTTGAAGAGAGGATGGTGTAGGTGTTATCCTTATTTTTTATTTTGATATCTGCTGGGGAAAGAGAAATTTTTGTTTTTTCTGGTGGAAATATTTACAGTGAGTAATGGTCGAATGGGGAAAGAGAATAATGACTTGCTGGGGATTGGGAATTGGTTTTACGGTAAGAAATTATGGATGAATGGTGGTTGTCAGGCGAGAACTGACTTCACCATAAAATATCAGACGAGGACTGAAAATGAAAGAAGTGATTTGCCAGGGCGAGGGCTGGACTTTGAAAAAGGGTTTGCCAAGGCGAGAATTGGACTTTGAAGAAAGTTTGCCAATGCGGGAATTGGACTTTGAAAAAAAGTTTGCCAAGGCGGGAATTGGGCTTTGAAGAATGATTGCCAGGACGAGAACTGGATTTGGAAAATGATTACCAGGACGGGAACTGGATTGTGAAAATGATTACCAGGACGGGAACTGGATTTTGACTTGATTTGCCAGGGCGAGAACTGGGTTTGGAAAATGATTACCAGGACGGGAACTGGATTTTGAAAATGATTACCAGGACGGGAACTGGATTTTGAAAATGATTACCAGGACGGGAACTGGATTTGGAAAATGATTACCAGGACGGGAACTGGATTGTGAAAATGATTACCAGGACGGGAACTGGATTTTGACTTGATTTGCCAGCGCAAGAACTGGGCTTTGAAATTGTTCGAAAGTTGGAAGGTAAATGGTTCACAACACGGGGGTTGGATCTAAAAAGTTTTTCCGTACGGGGGAAGGGACCACGGAGACTAGTGACGACTAGACTCGACCAAAAGACATCGGTAAACACTGGAGATTCACGAAGATGTTGATGCTGGCGAAGCATAAGAATTACATTAATCCCTCGGGCCAAAGGCGGGGTGTAACTCATCAAGAGTGGCAATCGTTCGAATTGCCACACACCAAGTATGGTTATTCAAACGGTTGAAAAATGAGATGGGTTGAATGCCCACCCTCATTCGCACTCTAATCTTCACGCAGCACGCGGGAAATAACCTCGGAGACAATGATTCTGACAAAGAAAGACATTGTGTCTGATCCACACTGGAGAGAGAAGATGACACTTCTTCTGAGGGTATATATGTTACTTCGTACCTTTTGGGCACACACAAACTGGCTTATACATTGATGTATGTTTGAATTTTTGTATGGCGTAATGATCCACCTTAATGGAAATGCTACGCTTTTGAAGATGCAATGTTGTATGCAATGGATTCTATATGCAAAGTGCCAAATAAAGGCGTTAGCATGATTATTGGGGTCGTTGCTTGTGGTCTTGAGCTATCAATATGAATCAGTGTTGGAAAACCTACAGTACCAAAGATTATTGGCAACTACCTTGAGGGTTGGAATGTAGCTCTGTTGGGGAGGAAGTGACTTCATCTGACTTTCCCTATATCTTGAATTGCTTGGGGATGGTGAGCTTGAGGAGATTCCCTCGATTCACCATGTTGAGGATGAGAACTTCAGAAGAGGAGACCAGGTCGGGGGAATGGGACCACTCCCATGAGAAATAAACTCATGTGCTTGGGGAGAAACCATGGTTCCAGGAGAAATAAACTCCTATGATCGGGGAGAAGGCAATAAAACTCAGAAGATTGTGCCCCAAGCTTCGTGAACTACGAGAGAATTTGCCCCCAAAGGATCCTTGGAGAGATTTGTCAAATCTTGACGTAACTGCCCCAGATTGGTTGAACCCAAGAGAGATTCCTCGACTTGATTGCCCCAGATATGCTGAATTTAAGAGGTCGAACCTCGATTCAATTGCCCCAGATTGACCAACAGTGAATGGATGCTTCAGTTGACAGAGTTTTCACACAACTCGCCCCTTGGAGTAATCAGTCTTTGAAGTGAACGGCTCATGGAATCGATCAACTTTTTCTGCAGTTTTTCATTGTTGGATCTTCCTTGATGTCAAGTGTCTATTCACAAGTAAAAGATATTTGTTTTGAAGATGCTAATATTAATGCAATGCTTATGCTAGCTTCGAAATCAAAGTTATTAAAACAAAGTTGTGACATTCAGTGTTTGAATTATTTGTCATATCGATATCAACATAAATGGTAAGCAAACATCTAGGAGTCAGTTTTACACAACTTGCTTTTGAAATAAACCCTGCTTCAATTAGGTCTTTTTAAGGGTTGTAACGTGGTCTGGTTCACGGTTTCAGAAAGAAAGGATTTTAAGGCTCAAAGTCTAACCTAACCCACCCATTCTTCGTGATGTTCTCCAGTCCTAAGTTCAACTTAACCTGATACGAGCGCTCATCCTTCAAAAAGAGTTTGAAATGATTGAGGGATTAATGGAGTCTTCTTGGACATGGCAGTCACGTTACCTTTCGATTTGGTGTCTGATCACACGACTTTGTTCTTTTAATCCTTGTTTTTCGCTTTTGCTTTTCTTTTTGTTTCCCTAACTTTTGCCTGGACAAATTCTTTTGAATTTTATTTTGGAGTCCAGCGGGATGCCCTAATTTTTGCCTAAGTCACTTGTTTTCAAGTTGTTGACTTAGCGGGCTTTCTTTCTTCCCTTTTTAAAATTTTTTTTTTGAACAAGTCGTGTGATCCTGAATCTTTGATTTGCGGGAGGTGATTGTGACTGCCTTATTCTTTGGTTGATGAGGGGTTACCATTGTGGCATTGACTTTCCTCAACCTTTTGAAAGATAACCATTGTTGTATCCTTGGACGGACACTCCTGATGAATTTTGATTGCTCGATCAGGATAATTGAACGCTACCCTGCCCCTGGGTTAAATGTGAGGGTTTTTTCTTTTTTTGTATAGAAAAGAAACTCCTACTTCAAGGCTCAAAGGGGTTAACGAGGGTTTATCTCCCTTATATCTCCAGTGTTTGGGGATTAGAAACAATGCCTGTACATCCTCAGCGGGGTTTTATTCAAAAGCACACAATTAGAGATATTGCATTTATTATTTTTCCATCATTCTCCTTTTGATATTTTTTTTTTTGCTTAAACCAGAGTTTGATATCGATAGACAGAAAGATATGAGTGAACACGAATGGATTGATTCGAAACTAGCATATGCAATGCATTTTTATTATTATTAAAAAACAAACAAGTTTTACATAGAAAAACATTTAACAAAACAAAGAAAATTACAAATGAAAATGCAGAAATGATTGATGATTGCCATTGTTGAGGAGGCTTGACTCCGTCTGGACTTGTTGATCTTGAATACTTTTTGCAGTTCTTTCCAAATACTTCAGATTACTTCAAAAGAAAACTCCAACGAAGTCACCCAAGAGTTGTAAACTTTTGCCTTACTTTAGGGATTCGAGCAATGCAAGTGATGCAATGCTCAAGATAAGAGTATGTCTTGCTTATCCCTTGTGCGGGAGCCCCAAGCATAGTTGCTAGAGTAGTAATCGCCATCATAAATGGAAAGAATCTTGTATGATCATCAAACTCAAGAGAGCTACTTGTGGTGAAGGAAGAATTTATTGATTCTGGAGACTTTCTGAAATCTAGGCATTTATTCGAGCAAAGGAATTCCATTCACCCATATGTTTCCTTCTTGAAGGGTTATATGCCTCCCATCAATCAACTGTTGTACTTTGGCTTTGAAAGCATTGCACTCCTCAGTTGAGTGCCCCATTGATCCAGCGTGATATCCACATTGCACATTAGGGTCATACCCAGGTGGAAACGGTTGTGGTGGAGGCTTTAGAGATTTGGGAACCACCAATGAGCTTTGAACTAGATATGGAAGAAGTTTGCTATATGTCATAGGAATCTGGTCCAACGGAGCATTTCTTCGTTCCAAATTACTTCTAGGTTGGCGTTGATTCGGATGACCTTGTTGATGTGGAACACATTGCTTTTGTGGCAAATACTGAATCGGTTGTTGTTGGACCATCTGAGGTTGTTGATTGATAGTGGTGGCAAAGGCTTGTGGAATATATTGGCCAGGAGAAACTAGGACCGTCTGATAGTTAGGAACCTGAACTTGAGGATGACCAGGGACTTCCTCTTCTTCAATCTCAGAGATCGCGTTTGTTTCACTTTTCTCTTCTTCTGTGAATTCGGAAACATTAGCAATATCTTGAATTTTACCCATCTTTAAGGCGTTTTCAATTCTTTCTCCTACGACAACCAAATTTGAGAATTCGGAGGAAGCACATCCAACCATCATGTTCAGATAAGGATCTTTCAAAGTATTCATGAACATGTCTACAAGCTCTCGTTCTAAAAGAGGAGGTTGGACTCTGGAAGCTAATTCTCTCCATCTTTGTGCATACTCTTTAAAAGACTCATCAACCTTCTGAGTTAAACTTTGGAGTTGTAGTCTAGTAGGAGCCATGTCACTGTTGTACTTGTAATGCTTGAGAAAAGCCTCTGCTAATTCATCCCATATACGGACATGGGTTCGTTCAAGTCGTGTATACCACTCAAGGGATGCCCCACTTAGGCTATCTTGAAAGAAGTGCATGAGAAGCTTGTCATTTTCTGCATACGGTGCCATCTTGTTGCAGAATGCCTTGATGTGACTCATCGGACAAGTGATACCCTTGTATTTCTCAAAATTGGGGACTTTGAATTTAGCAGGAATCTTGATATCAGGCACTAGGCACAAATCAATAGCATTCAAACCAGAGGAGCCTCGACATTCTAAAGCCTTCAGTCTTTCTTCCAAGAGATGAAATTTCCTCTCATTTTCCTCAATTGGGAACTTGAAAGCTTCGAGTTCAGAATCGTTCTCATGATGTGAATCCTCCTTGTTAGGAACTTCCACGGGCACAGGTTTTGATCCCCCATTAGCAACAGTAGTCGGAGTATCATTAGTCAACTTAGCAACACTTTGTCTTAGCTCTTCTTGCCCTTGAACAATAACATGGAGAGTCTCAAAGAGTTGGGTCATCCTTTCTCCCATAGTATCCAAGTCCTTACGAAGTTCTGCCTGATTTTGTTCAAGACGGTCCATGATTCTCCTCTGATTAATCCTTGTATGATACGGATGTAGGGAAGTCAGCTTTTATGATGAAGCGGAAATCTGTTGAAAGGGACCCCAATTAGCTTCTGATATGGAACCATGACATGCAACATGATATGAATGCAATGTTTCATTTCCAAGGGATCCTAAAGTCTTTTCGCACACTTTTTGTTTTGTTCTTTTTTTGGAATCAAAACATTTTTTTGTATAGAATATCTTTTCTCTTTTTCTATTTCTTTTTTCTTTTCATTTCTTTTTTGGAAATAGACTTTAGGATCTTTCATAAATGAAGTGGATAAAACAATGATGTTATGCAATGCAACAGCATGGGATCAAGGTCCATATAATCTTAGTAACCACTGTACAATCCTCTGAATAACTGATACAGGTCAAATGTCACAGGATCACAGGTCCGACACCTTTTTGAATACCAGGAAAACCAATAGTCACCAACAGGACAGAATAGTCACCAACAGTACCTGTCATGTATATCCCACCCCACTCACAGGTGAATCTAGGTCAAGGTAGGGTCATGAAACGCAGTATACGGTCCGCCCGAAGGTAAGCATCATCACAGCGCGGATGCGGGTGACGATAATACCTCCGTTTGAAACCACTACTCTGCTCGTAGTCACATGATCCATCCCGAGACGTACACCTCGAGACAAACCATGCTCCCACTCTATCCTAGGGTACCTAAAGTGCACTCATAGCCTGTGTATTGGGCCTTTTACCTCATAGAATCATCCCCACCCAACCTGCAAGCAGAGAAAATATGTGGCCCCCACGGGGACCCATAATATAGTCCAGATGCATGCGGAAAGTAAACATGATATGCAAACAGGAAATAGGCATGATGTACAAACATATATACAGAATGTAAGCACATAAACAAAACAAAGAAACACCCAATAAAAGAAACAAACAAAGGCTAGGATCGACTTGCTTAGGTAATCCCCAGCAGAGTCGCCAGCTGTCGCACGCTCGCGAAAAATGAACAGAGTCGCCACCAATATATTTATCCCATAAGGGAAAGGAATATCAGAAAACCTAACAAAGGAAGGAACAAGGTCTTGCGACCAGAGAATCAAGGTACGGGAGTCGGTTACGCAAGGGGAAGGTGCTAGCACCCCTCGCGCCCATCGTACTCGATGGTATCCACCTATGTTTGTTTCTATCTAAAGGGTGTGTACTATGTCTATGTCTAAATGCGAATGAATGCAAAATGTAGGGAAAAGAAAGAATTGTACTCGCACGGGCCCTACCCCGCTGCCTACGTATCCTTTTCAGGAATCAGAGTTACCGTAGCTCGGCTCACGATTTTCTGTTTGTTTTTGTGTTTTTTAGTTGGGCGGCGTTAACGTTCGCGCTCTTGCATAAGGGATCGCCTACGATGCGTACGAGCGGAAATAACGGTGCCCTTAGGTGCCAACGAGGCAAAAGAAAGAGAAATGATTGGTTTGTGTCTTTTAGGGTAATTCCATGATGACGAGAACCCACTACAAGGTCTCGCATCACTTCTTTACTTTGTGTTAAATCTGACCATTTATTAGTGTTTTATGTGTTTTTGGTTGGTGATTTTTAAGGGAATTTATTTGTGACTTAGATCATACCAAAAAGAGTTTTTTGAATATTTAGAGAATGCACATCGAGGCCTACGCCACAATCGTTTCTCTAAATGACGGTTAAGAAATACATCGAGGCTTCACACCTCAATCATTTCTTCTCCGCTAAGTAAAGGAAATACAAAAAGGAGTTCTTTTGTGAGTATTTAGAGAATGCACATCGAGGCCTACGCCACGATCGTTTCTCTAAATAACGGTTAAGAAATACATCGAGGCTTCACACCTCAATCATTTCTTTTCCGCTAAATAGGAAAGAACATACATCGGGGCCTACGCCCCAATCATTTCTTTCCTACCATGAAATAAAGCAACGGTATGATCTTCATCGATTTTTATTAAGTATTTTAAAAGTTGAAAAGAAAAAGAATGCAATAGGGAACTAATCCTAAATCTAATCTAGGTTGTTTATACAAGTCTAAATCCTAATGTTAGCATGGGATAGATTCTAAAAGGAGCATTAAAGTGGTATTAACAAAATAGGCCTAAAATAGGGCCAAAAATACAAACAATAACATCATACAAGAGTCATACAAAAAAACATGGAAATAGTGCCGAAAAACAATTAAAGCATTAATGCGAACTTAAACTAAAACTACTATTTTTATAAGTTTTTTATAAAAGAACTTGAATGTCAAAATTAACCTAAAAAAATCTACTATTTTTTTATGAGTTTTTAATGTGGGGAATTCCTAAAAGGAATTGAAAATTGCACTCTAAAAAAAACCTAAAGTCTACCAAGAAGAATCATGATCTTAGTTTTATTATCTAAAAGATCTAGAACAAAATTATGTGCATAATCCTAAGTGAAATAACCTAAAAATCTATTCATTGAGTGAGTCAGGGAGTGTGGAATTAGCAGATTCATGGGACTGAGACTTAGTTGATGCGCCTTGGGCCCAACTTTGGGGGGTGGTTGGAAGCAATTCGTACAAGAGGCCCAAGGAAGATTATTGATGATCTAAATTTCAACAATTAATTTCCCTTACTTTATGCTAATTCAGATTTAATTCCAATTAAACATCAATTAACAATTAGTCTAATTTCTAATTAACAAAACAGTGGAAGAAGGATTAGGTTAAGAAATGTGTGAACCTTCCCGTAGAACTCAACTCGTTCCTCTTCTCTCACGAGATCGCAACCGGCGGCAACGGCGACACGCTCCGATCAACATTCAAACGCCGCCGCTAATCCTCATGAATGAACACAACGCGCTCACCCCAGCCTCCTCTTTCAATCGTTCTCGAAACCCCTTGTCGAAGCTGATTTTACTCCGTTCGCCTCTCCGAATCATCTCCTCATAGTTTCACGATAATCTCCCTCTGAGTCAAATCAGTCTTAATTCTCTCCTCTCTCTTGACTCGAGTCTCCGCCTCAACTTGTTTTGATCATCACTCAAATCGGATTTGACCACAACCAGAATAGATAAGAATCAAAGCGCGGAATCGTGGCTTATCAACCGGAGACAAGTCCATATCCCTTCGAATTGATTGAAGATGGAGAGCAGAAATCCGCGGAATTGCCTCAAGAATTCACGTAAGTTTCCTCTTCGTTCCTCTTCATGTGCGAGATTTGGTGCGAGCGTCGTTGTTGTGCGTGAATGATGATTGTTCTGTGAACAGATGAAGGAACGAATGAACGATTCTGAGTCTTTCTTGTGGTTTTCTTGTTCTTTGCATATTTTAGAGAGTGGAGAAGATTGAAGATTGTTGAGTGTGTTGAATCGAATGGAAACAGAAGAAGAATTGGCGTGGGTGTTATGAAGATGAATCGAGTGGAGAGATTGAAGGGTGAAAAAATGGTGAAGATGAATGATTGAAGAGTGAAGAAGTGAAGAAGAATGAATCGAGAGACCAAAAGTGATGGAGCCAGCTCTGACTTTATAGAAGTTGAAGGTTAGTTCACAAACTCTGATTTTTCTGTTATAAGGTAGTTAGGGACAAGTAACTGATTCTGTTATTTCGGTTTTTGGTAGTTATGAGTTGGTTAGAGTTTGTTATGACTTGGTCAGGTTAGTTATTGAGTGACTGATTCTGTTATGGCTATGTTTTGTAGTTATGCTGGCTGTTTGGGATGGTATGTGACTGATTTTGGAATGAACTACTGTGAGATGTTTGCTATGCTTTCCTTTTGAATGTTGCAGGGCTGTTTTTTTTGTCATGATAAGTGTGATGCCATTTATGTATGCTTTGAAGTATCACTGCCAAGCTGCTATGGTCCTGAAACTTTATTTCGAAGCACACTAGTTCCACACCTTTATTGAATGCTCGACTGTTAGTCTAACAGGGTTATGTTTGGACTGAATTTGGACTGGAATGTGGAACGTATAGAGTGTAGGCTAGTGGTTTAGGCTTTTTATACTGATGTAGGCTGGTGGATTTTTGGTTTGCATTTGTAGGTTTATTTAGGAATGGCTATTGGGGATTTTGCAGGTTATGAAAGATGCTGATCCTGTTTTCTTTTCAGTGCAGGGCTGGATTTTAATTGTGTATGACGCAGGTTTGAAAGGCGTATCGAGGGGCATGACATGGTGTGGATAGGAATAATCAAAAGGCACGGTTTAGAATAGGCTCCCAACATTATATCTTTAAATTTCAATTTGTGAAGATGTAATGATACTTTGGTGGGATTGGAATGGATGAATGTAATTTTTATTTGATTTGCAATAGATTTTGAATGGAACTTGAATGGATGATTGTAATGAGCTTTTGTGATCTTTTTGTAATGGATTTGGATGGAATGTAATGGTATTGTATGAACTTTGGAAGAATTTGATGGTGTATAGAACTTTCTCATGGCAGCTTCTTTTTATGTCTTGTGAACTCAATTAGACAAAACTTGTACAATGGTGACATATATCACTCACTCCTTTGAACTTGCATTTTCTCTTGTCCCTTATTAAACTGAATTCATGCCTTGTAGTTAGAATCCCTCTTGCATTTCACTTAGATTCTTCTTGTATCATATGGAGAGTGTAGCTTAGACCTTGAATGTATGTATGCCACATTTGAACTCAAAATGTCCCAAAGAATTCCTCATGCGTTTTCTTTCTAATCTCTATGAACCTTAAACATCTTTAACCTCAAATCACATTTCGAACCTGACCTTAATGATCCTTGATCCCCTGCTTTTAGATGCTTTATTTAATGAATATATGCAAAGTCACGTTAATGCCCTAATGGAGGTATGCAAATGAGATGTGAAGCTTAAGTTAGTTAAGAAATTAAAGGGTAGGACAAATTTGGGGTATGACAGCAGCCGGACTGTTAACAGAAGCAGCAGCCGGTGGAGCTCTACTGCTGTACCTGTCGTGATGTTTCAATTCTGCAGCAACAGCAGCCGCCGGGCTCCCTTCATCGAACCATCTTGTGAAATTCCAGCACCAACCTCCATCAATAAAGTCCCCTGCAAGATAAATAGAATCCGAAAAATTCCCAGCTAGAGAGAATAAAAAAGGAAAGGATTCCATAAGAGATTTTCGACCCGTCCAAGACGCGTACTACAACGGAGTAGATGCTCCATTGCCAATATTACATTTAATAGCACTCGTAAAATGATCAAATAAAAGCCTCTCAAAATTATCCGAGACTATTAAATCCCTCTACCAATGAGACTCCTTTTTAAACAAGATAGAAACTTCCCCAATCAACACTTTAAGCCTTGTATTGCCATACCGAGCTTCTAACAAATCTTTCCACACCGTATCCATTTCCGTGAGAATCCGCCACTTCCACTTACTAAGTAAATCTACATTGATTATCTCCACATTTTTCACTCCCAAACCTCCTTCCTTTCTCGGTTTGCAAACCGTATCCCAATTAACCCAATGGATGGATTTGACAAGCTCACCTCCGCCCCATAGAAACTTGCTTTGGATGGATTTAATTTCTTGCAAAACCTTCTTAGGCGCCTTGTAGAAAGATAACGAGTAAATCGGGATAGCACTAAGAACCGAATTAATCAACTCCACTCTACCCGCCATGCTAAGATATCTCCCTCTCCACACATTTAACCTTTTTCTAAACATTGCTAGAAGATCCTTCCACATTGATAGTTTCCTAGGACTATCACCGACTCTCACACCTAGAAATTTAAACGGAAGAGAACCCACTTTGCAAGTCAAGAAGGACGAAGCCGCCTCCATAAACCCCTCTCCCACATTAATACCAAAAAGATTACTCTTGTTAAAGTTAACTCTTAGCCCCGTCATCATTTCAAACCCTCTAAGAATGGCTTTCATACTCCATAAATTCGATGTATCTCCTTCGGCCAAAATAATAGTGTCATCCGCGAATTGTAGCAAGTCCACCTCCTTATTCTCTTTGTAACAAAAACCCCTAAATTCCCCTAACTCCTTGGATCTTTTCATAAGAGTCGTAAGAACCTCCATGACCAACACGAACACGAAAGGAGAAAAGGGATCACCTTGTCTAAGACCTTTCTCAACTCTAAAGTCTTTGGTATTACTCCCATTAACAAGAATGGACAAAGAACTAGTGAAGATACAACACTCCAACCACCTCATCCACCGATCTCCAAAACCCATCCTCTTTAAAATATATCTAACAAAATTCCAACTTACTCTATCGTAAGCCTTCTCAAAATCGACTTTCAACACAACACAACTCCTTTTTTCTCTTTTAGCTAAATCCAATATCTCATTCACAACAAGAATACCATCCATAATATTTCTTCCTTCAATGAAAGCCAATTGATTATTTGAAACAAGTTTCCCGATCACCTTCTTAAGCCTATTAGCCAACAACTTAGCCAAAATCTTGTACAAACTTCCCACCAAACAAATAGGCCAATAATCATACAAAGATTGCGGATTATTAACTTTTGGCAATAAAGTGATGAAAGAGGAAGTGCAAGCTTTTATAAGTTTAGCCCTCTCATAGAAGTCTTGCACAAAAGAGAGAACATCCTCCTTTATCACCTCCCAAAACTTTGTATAGAATTCTAACGAAAACCCGTCCGGACCGGGGCTTTTATTCCCATCACACGACCAAACTGCCTCTTTAACTTCTTCTTCCGAAAATCTCCTCTCCAACCAAAAAACCTCTTTCTCATCCAAAGAATTGAAGACAAGGCCTTCTGGAATCGGTCTCTCCATGTCCTCCTCCTTATAGAACTCTCTAAAATGTCTACTAACCTCCTCTTTAATATTCACAACACCTTCTATTCTCCCATTAGAGCCTTCTAAAGAAGTTAACGCTTTACTCCTATGTCTCTCCTTCAAAGAATTGTGAAAGAACTTAGTATTCTTATCTCCCTCCTTTAACCACAAATTTCGAGACTTTAACCTAAGCATTCTCTCTTTAATATTCAAATAATTCCAAAAATCTTTTGTAGCCAAACTTCTATCTAAAACCTCCTTGCCAATGCCATCACCAAAGTTCACCTCTATAGCTTTATCTAAAATATTGATCTTCTCCGAAGCCTCTTCCACCTTCAAGTCGATCCACCCAAAAACCCCCCTATTCCACACCCGGAGACTCTCCTTAAGTTTTTTTAGTTTCTCGTAAAGCACAAAATCTTCCCTCCCTTTAGCTTCCAACTTCTTCCATTCTTGAACAACAAACGAATTGAATTCTTCATGCTTGAACCAAGAATTATTTAAACAAAAAGGTTTTGGGCCCCAATCAATCTTTCCCACCTTCAAACTAATTGGAGCATGATCCGATATATCTCTTCTTTCTATTCTTTGGTCAACCACTTCCCAAATCTCTAACATCTTCTTAGTAATAAGGAATCTATCCAATCTACTCATAGCTTTACCATTGTCTTTGAACCAAGAGAACCTCCCTCCGACACAATTAACATCGATCAATTCCATATCCTCCACGAAATTACGGAAGTCCTCCATCCCTTTCCAATTCCGATGGCCTCCATCTCCTAACCTCTCCTATTTCTTCAAAACCTCATTGAAATCGCCAACAAAACACCATTCCTCATGGATTCTACCAAGTCTAAGATTAATCAAGGAATTCCAAGTGGATAGTCTATCTAACCTCTTACAAGGCGCGTAGACATTAACAAGGTTAAACTCCTCTCCTTTCCAAGTAACATTTATACCAACGAAACCTTTATCCAAGAAACTATAATTAACCGTAGTTACTCCTTTCCTCCATAAAATCACCATACCACCCGATGCCCCAACGGAATGACTAGCCGTCCACTCTACTTCATTACTACCCCAAAACTCTCTAGCTAAATCATCGTTAAACATAGTTAACTTCGTCTCTTGTAAGAAACACACATCAATAAGATTTGATTGAATCAAAAAACTAACTCTTTTTCGTTTAGAAAAAGAACCACCCCCTCTTATATTAAAGGAAAGCAAATTCATCGGACACTATCTTTTAACTCCTTCAAACACCTCATCCCCTCCTTATCTCTAACCTCCAAGACATTTATCCCCCTCTCATTCTCAGCATCCTCCTTAATACTTACCACCCCCAAATTAGAGATGGAATTCCACACCTTCATACCCACAGCCGTTTTCTCACCAAACCGTTTATTGCATCTAATAATATCAGAATCTGCTAAGGAAGAGCCAGAAAAAGACTCACCTGATGATATAGTGTCTGTCGCAGATGAGAAATTAAAATTGTTTCCCTCAATCGATTCGATCCTTCCACCCTGTTTGCCTTCTCCATCAACTCTAGCTGATCTTGGAGCGATACAAGCATAATAGGAGGAGGATACTGGAACACGCTCACCTAAATCCTCGTTCAAACTTTTCTTTTTTTTTGACTGCTCCTTTTTTCTAAAACAGGGGCCTTTAGGTAATTTCTCCGGAACCACACCCTTGCATACACTTCTGCAGACTTCATCAAAATTTTTTGGCCCACTGATCCGATCCAGGGAAATACCGGGCCCATTAGTCTTAAGCCCACTTAGACTCAGAGCTGAGTCAGCTTGCCTCCCACGTACATCCAAGGCCTCTATACCGTTGTACTCCTCCACCCTTTTGATATTACTAAGATGCCCTTTGACATTTAATGCTACATTGCTTTTTGCCTTGGGAACCTCCTTAATACTATCAGAAGAAGAGTCAAGAATCGTCTTTTCTAAAGCATTCTGACACTGCATAATAGAATGGGAAATAGATAGTCTGTCCCCTAAAACAGGTTCTGTCCCATCAGCCTCAACAAACGCCGGATCTCCTTCCTCCCTGACTTGACCCTCTTCAACCTCCTCCTCACCAGACATGGCTACCTCCGCTTGTGAAGAATCCTTAGATTCTTATTCTTCCCCGAGAGAACAAAGTTTTGGGCTGTCAGTGGTACCAAAAGAGTCCTCCAGCAAACTAACAACAAAAAGCTGTCCATCAATGGAAAGTTTTACCATGTCATCCAATCTCTCCCTGATCTTAGTTCTGATACAAATTATTGCCTCATCCATTCTCTTTTTCAAAACAGTTCCTTCATCACATCTTACAAACACACCTTTAGTGTCTACTAGTTGTTTAAAGCATATCTCACTCCATGCATGACAAGGGACTCCCAAAACTCTTAACCAAGTCACCCTCTCTTCGTCTCTGTCCTTAGGTTCCCATTGTTTGATCGAACTAAACCACTGCACCCACCAAGATTTCCTCTCCTCAACAAACAACTCAACTTCTCCTTCAATCAAATCCTCCAGAAGATAGAGATTAGGGCCTAACACGGTAACCCTAATAGAAAAGATACCTTCCTCAAGAAAAAGTTTTTTGATATCTTCCATCTTCCCCGACTCTTTAATCCTCCCTGTGAATGCCTTTTTGTATTGAGAAACATCTTCAAAGCAAGGCTTGAAGAACAAAGTTTTGGGCACCTTGTTGCCTTCGTTAAAGTTGAAACTACCATTACTGCTCCGGATGACATCCACATAAGATTGATGATTTACAGTCGTTCCATATCCGATGCCGTCAAGCCTATTACCACCGGTTCCCTTTGTATTCGCCTTGGCTGGAATACTCTTCTGGGCCGCAAAACCAGATTGCTCAGCATCTTTAGGCCTACTGAACCTTGGCAGATTCGCGAATAGCTTTCTCCCTTCTAGAATCATATTATCCAGCTTTGTTGCCATTAACTCCTCATCCTTGACATTCAGAAAACGAACAAAGCCAAAGCGTCTACCAAATCTATCTTTTCTCGGAGGAATAACCACTTCCTCAATGTCTCCCAACTCTTTGAATTCGAAATACAGATCTCTAGCTCTCCACCTATCTCTAAATTCAGTAATGAAAAAAGACGATGATGTCTCACTGCCTTTAGCCATCCTCTTCCCCTCTCTCGCTATATCCCACTTCACCTCCCTTCTTCCTCCTTCCCTTACCTTTTGCCATTTACCAACACTAGAACCCCTCATATTGCAAACTAAGAACAGAATACTGATTAGAGAAAGAAAAGAAACACAGACCAAAAGAACTTGCAAGAGAAACAAAGAAAACCAATCCCCAAAGACCAAGGCCCCTAACCCTAAGGTTAGGATTTTAAGCCGAAAATCTTAGGAATCAATCTGCCATTAACATTATCTCCATTGAGTTCAAGGAATGCTGCCTTTTTTAAAACACTTCCATTGTCTTTGAAATTGTTTTTGAAAGAACTAGATTGTTTGTAGCTTTACTGTCATGGTTAGCCATTAGGTCATTTTCGTTATAGTATTTCTTAACTTCTAACTTTGAACCATATTGCCAGCTCCTATGTTATAATATTAACCGACACACAAAAATCTATTGTTAGTCACGCACAAGTTCGGTCCTGACTTTTTAGAGGCGCATGACTAATAATAAAAATTGACCCTATGTTGTTTCAATAATTGTTACTAGAAAGGGGGGTTGAATAGTGACCCCTTTTTATTTTAAAGTTTTGTTCTAGTTTATATGAGTGAATAAAATATAATGATTTGTGGAGACTTGTAAAATAAATAGCACACACTGATTTATGTTGATTCACCAAAAGGGTTAGTCCAGTCCTCAGACACAGTATGATTTTCTTATATCTTCCACTTTTATCCTTTAAAGAGGGATAAAAATGATATGTTTTACAAAGCCTCAAAAGGCCTTTACAATCACTAAATTTACACTTTAGATTTTTTTTTTATTTGTTACAACCAAGATTTTATATCCCTTGAGGATATACAAAAGTTTGAATGAATGATTTGAATGTGTATCACTATATGGCAGCGATAGTAACCTTACCTTTCCTTTTATAACAATATGTATTTCTTGACTTTGTTTGAATGATATTATGCTTGAGTGTAAAAGTTGTATTTGATCCTTGCTTGAGGTGCTGGTTATATAGATGTTGTAGAAATATAACCGTTGTGATCTTTCTGTACTTGTGAGGATGAAAGATATCTTTCTTAGCTGGATGTGTACTTTGAGGATACTAGAAGATAGTCCTTTGACTAGATGAGCATTCTTTTTGAATATATGCATGTTTGTTTATTTTGAATGGGAATTGAAGTATATGTGTCATTTGAACCAAATGCTTTTGCCAATCTTTTGATAAGATCATGTTAAAGCTAAAACAAAATATATGAGATCTTACAATATGAGGATCTGTAAGTACACTTGTTAGAGGAGTTAGGATAAATGCTTGTTATCCTCAAAACTAGAAATGTTTCAACACCCTAAACAGTTAATTTTGAATTTTGACAATATAATAATTTTTAAATATTTAATATAAAAATTAATTTTATTTAAATTTTACAATAGCCTAATAAATAATGTTTATATATAAATATAAAAGTGTATATGGAGAAATACCTATCATTTATAAAAGAAAATCAATTAATTAAACATTTTTGCAATGTCAAAAACATAATGTTGTAATTAATTTAAAAAAATTGTAGTCGTAAAATAATAAAATACCTCATGACTTTTTGTTTTCATAAATCTCACAAATTATCAGTGCAATTATAATTGTGTGTCAATTTATACTAATAGAGTAATATAAACATTATATATTTATATTTTATAAATATACTTAAAATTATAAGACTCTCAAAATTTTGAGACATTGCGATAATAGCCTCTAAATTTAATTAGAGTTCAAAGTAGTATAAAGAAAGTTGAATTAATTATAAAAATTATAAAACTTTTATAAATAATATTGTGTTAATTATATATATATATATATATATATATATATATATAATTATAAATATTTTATTAAAATAAATACTATATTGTAATGAAAAAAATAACATTACTATAATAAAATTAAATAATTTATCTTTTTATATAAAAATAATAGATAAAATTATATATAATAAATTTTTAAATAATTTAATCATAAAATTTATTAAAAATGAAAATAAAGTTGAATAGATTAAGAATATATTATATAAGAATAAAATATTTTATGATTAAAAATTTGGCACATGTATCATAAACTAACTTCCATTTCCACCATTTCCAGTGTCTGCTATTTTTGACCCTTTTTTAAATGTATCTGCCTTGTTCGAACAGACAGGTAGCTGTTTTTGGAGAAAACACGCTGCACTGATGTTACAATATTCATTTATGTCTACAATATGTGAAGTATATATATAATACTTATTCTATATTTAATTTATAAAATTTATAATTCAAAATTATGAAACCCCAATTATTTTGAAGTCCTGCACTGTGGGTCTGTCATTCCTAGCCCTGGGCCGGCCCTTGTCACGCAGTTTAGCGCACGGCCAATAAAACTGTCGATGATTATCAAATTGGCTTTTACATGCAGAAATTAACATATAATAATGAATTTTGTCCGTATCACAATAGATCAATTTTCTTTTAGTAACAATTGAAAAAAAAATTGGGATTAATAATAAATGTAGCTAATTAAGAAATAAAATGAAGAAATTTTACTATTTAAATTAAAATATATTAATACTAATTGAAATAAGACGAGAGGTACATGTGATTATAATTAAAGGGTATACATAAACACCATAATACAATCATGCTCTAGTCTTTTTTGTGTAAGGGTTGTACCCCTAGTGCGAGCTTTATTAATCGATTGCCTATTAAAAAAAAACAATCAAGGAAAAAGAAACAGCGAAATTTAGAGATAATATAAATAAGGTTGTATGCTCAATTAACGCGTTGGGCCACGCATGCGCAGTCGTAAGGAGATGAGCAGTAACCATCTAAAAGATGTCTAAAATGACAATACAATTTGCATTTTTCCTCGATGCATAGACTTTCTGTTAAGTTTGCCATCATCTCTGCAATCATTCATCAGTCAGATATTATGATTAACAGTCAAATAATAATATTTAGAAGCTTTTATTGTTTAAAAAACCTTTTTGTACTTTTAAAAATGTTTGTCATTAAAAAAAAATTACTCATAAAATAAAAATAACACTGGTTTTGAAAAGAAGGAGTAAGACTTACCATATGGAAGGAGAATAAGCAAAATAAAAAACAATGTAATGTGTGTCTTGTTCATGATTACCACAAACTTAGTACAACAATCAGTTATCTATTTATAAAGGTGGAGTGTAAATACTTAACTCTATATTTTATTTAAAAATTCTGGCTTTTAACTTCGTTTCATAGTTGATGTTCTTTCAGTTATGAAATTAGTTACAAGTAATTTATTAGAACTCACCAAACACCTAAAATATATGCACCTCTTCCACACCATCTTAAATATATTCTATGAATATAAGAATCAATTAGAGGTACACATACTTAAAAAAAAATTAAAAAACATAAAATATATGCACCCTTTCAACACCATCTTACATATGCTCCATGAATATAAGAATTAATTAGTTGTTAGTTGCTTGCAAAATAGAAATGTTTAAAAATATAAAATTAAATAAATTTGATTTTTATAACAAATTAAATTTTTTGCAAAAATGTATTTTTTATCCTCTAATTTGCGGGTTTTAAATAATTGGTCCCCCTATTACAAAATCAGCAATTCTAGTCCCTTAATTTTGATGGCTTTTGGATTTTTGTGAACCCCCTTCAACTTTGCTTATGTCGCATCGTAGTGATTACTATGATTTAAAAATTATTTTTAATATTATTGAATGGCTAACTAGGATAATTTATTTTTTAATTATTTTTTACAATATAAATAATGACTTGGTAATGATGATTAAAATTATTTATTTATTAATATTTTATATATAATTAATAATTTTAATTAGATTTTTTTAATAAGACACAATAATATTTTTTTTGGCATTAAGTCCAATTACTTGCTTCTGCCAAAAAAAAAAAAAGTCCATATTTTTTTTTGGCATTAAGTCCAATTACTTGCTTCTGTCAAAAAAAAAAAAAAAGTCCAATTACTTGCAGACCCAGCACATGCCACCCCACACTTATATATGTCACCTCTCAAAGTGTATGAAAATATCAAAATAGAATCTAAAAATTTCACCATTTTAAAAAATTTACACTAAAATATCGAAATTTTTAAATTTCGAGGCGATATTAGAAATTTCACGAAATAATAAGAATTTATGGTGATTTTGAGAAATTCACGGTATAAATTCAAGGAAATTTCAAGAATTTTCGGGATTTCTTACCGGAAATTTCAAAATTGTCGGTGATTTTTTGAGGCATTTGTACCAGAAATTTTGAAAATTTAGGTAGTTCAAAACTTTTTTTAAAAAAAATAACGAAAATTTTAGAATTTCCAATAGTTCATTTTTCTTTGAAAAATCCCAAAAATTTCAAAATTTCTGGTAGTTCAGTTTTTATTTATTTTTTATTTGTTTTAGTGAGGGCCAGAGTTAAAGACGGTACCGTTGCGGGCAGACTGACTAATAGAACAGAAGCCCTGACCTAGAGGGATGAGGAAGAGGCTTCCCAGCTACCGCCTGGAAGACACCCTCTGACCAGTTCTCACTAGAAACAATTGGCTGAGCAGGTGCTACTACTAAGTAGGCACATGTACATGTGCCTGTGGCTGAGAAGGTACTTATGGAGGATTCAATTGTGTTTGTACCTACTATGGAGGAGCCAATTATGGAGCTACCCGTTGTGGAGGAGCCAACTGTGGAGGAGCAGATACCCATTGAGAAGGAGCCAGCTGTGGAGGAGCAGTTACCCGCTGTGGAGGTGGTTGTTAATGACACTCTTGCGGCGGTTGAGAATATACCCGTTGTGGAGTTGGTTCTTGAGGTCTCTCTTGTGGAGGCTGATGAGGTGTCATTTTCTAATACATACGCCACGACATGTGCATCTACAGAGCCATCAATTTACATTGGTAGATTCTTTCTAGGAGGACCTACTGACAGTTCTGTGCTCACGAAGTATGTTGAACATGTCGCTTTTCATACATGGCAGGGCGAGGTATATATGTTATATTTTTTATTGCAAATTATTCATTGTGGCTCGATTGACTATCTAAAAGTTTATTGATTCTTTTTAAACTTTGTTTCTTACAAGAGCGTCTGACGCTGAAGGTTGCATCTCATGGTTCAAGTTAAAGAAATTCCTAGAGGAGGAGATGCCTAAGTAGGTCAGATGTATTGTTACTGAGTTTAGCCTACTTCAGTTCGCCGAGTGCTCAATTACCATGCTCGATGCCTCCATCCTGTCAGCTTTTATTGAGTGATGGCACCCTGAGACATCATTCTTTCATCTCCCATTTGGTGATATGACTATCACATTGGATGATGTTTCCTTGTTGTTTCATTTTCCAATTGCTGATACATTTTTCGTTGGACCTCATATTAACCAGGCGACGACGCTGGCACAGGTTGTAGAGGATCTGGAGGTTGATGAGGGTGAGGTGCTTGAGGAGTTGCCTTGAACAGAGGCTTGCACCTTCAGATGTCTTGGCTGAGGGATAGGTATGATAAGCACATCCAGGCCCAGAGGTATGAGACTGCCACTAAGGCGTACATGCTACATCTAATGTCATGTAATTTCTTTGCAGACAAGTCAGGTGTTTATATAGGTGTTCGCTACCTTAGGCTGTTCAGTAGCCTAGACACTCCAAACTGGGCTTCGAGAGTGGCGGCGTTGATTATGCTCTACACGACACTTGGAGTTATTTCCCAGCCCGAGACCAAATATCTAGCTGGTTATGTGAGCCTATTACAGGTACAAAAACATTTATTTTTTTTATTTTTACTTTTTTTATTTGAGTCTATTAGTTATTTGTTGGATGTCATATTAATACTTTTTTTAATCAGTGATGGATATATGAGCATTTCTCCCGCATTTGTGATAGGAGACTGCAGCGTGTCCCAGCGAGTGCTCCACTAGCAAGGAGATGGAATGGAAGGCAGTCGGTTGATAGGGGTGTTGTGGAGTACACGAAGAGGCTTGATGCTTTAAAAGTAAATGTTTTCGTCTAGACACCATACTCCACGCACCGTCCTCATCGCCCATTTGAGGATGCAATGTATTCAGGGTATTTGAGGAGGGAAAACCACATGGCTAAACACCTGCCTAAGAGATGTCTGTGACAGTTTGGTTTTGTCTAGGGAATCTCATGTCCAGTTCCTGAGGATCCAGCTGGTAGGTATGAAAGATGGTTACAAAGCCACATCATCAGCTTTGCCAGTGAGATTAGAGTTAGCGTAGTTTTGATACAGTATCCTTTTCACAATGCAAGGATGGGTACTTGGAGTGGTATCATAGTAAATTACACCCTCGCCTCATACCACCGACTGCAAGGTCTTCTGATGTTCCAGGGCCTTCTGGTGCTAGGTTTTCTAATGCTGAGGTACAAGCTGACAACGTGCCGCCACCACCACCTCACCCTCCCACAGGGTACCAGGATATCCACCTCTAGTTGATTGTTGTTCTTGCATATAACATCATTGATTCGGTAAACCCGAATGGTGAGGTTCTTATAAGTTTATCTAGAATAGTCGACATAGCCCATGGGGGCCTATTTAGGTGTATTATATTTTGCTTGTATTATATTTTGCCTATGTATATGCATTTTTGTGATACAGACTTCTTATCACCGTAATTATTTATTGCATAATATTTTGGGGACTAAATGATTCAAAGATGAATACAACATAAAATAGTACAACAAACATAAATTAAGAAACACTAAACATGAAACTCTAGGTACTACCAGATGATTCTGGACGTTTCAACATCTTCATTATGTCGTCAATGGATCTTGTTATTTGCGCATGCAACTCGATCATACCGTTAGTTATTCTACGGTGAAATGATTTCCACATGGCATTGACATCTTCGTCGGTCTTCAACTCAATCAAGTTGTACTTCACCCTTCCATTACTATCAATCAAATCTTCACGAAATTCGATCTTCCTCACCCTTATGTTATTAGTATCAGATAATAATTCATTCAACTTGTCTATCAAATTGGCGAGAGATGTGGCGCCACCCAGAAGCTTGAATTCAACAGGAGGGTTATGTCCGTTGAAATACATTTCTGCCTTAATTATAGATTGAGGAATATATATTTTTTTAGATGTATTTTTCTATAACATGTTCCCTATTTAAACAAATGGAAACTCATTCTATACCACACAAATTCGTCAATGCAATCCGAACCTTCTAAATATATGGGCAAAATCCTGATCGTTGGAAAATTCTGAATGAGTACACTACCGGAAATTTCATTATATCACTAAGTTTCCGGTAAAAATTTAACAATACCAAAAATTTTAAATGCACAACTGAAAATTTTAACGTACCGGAAGTTTCATACGAACTACCAGAAATTATGTTTTCTCTATTGGGAATTTCGTTCGGAAAAATTGTTCTCTTTTCACAAAGAACATTTCTAGAATAATGAAAAATGGGGGGGGGGGGGATGCCAGGAAACTTTTTGGGGGTGACAAGTAAAATTCTCAAAAGAGTGTGTGTGAATGAGATTTATAAACACTTATGTTATTTTTGTCTTAAATGATGTGGGACTTCTACTGTTGCAAGTCAGTATAAATGGTCCTTTCACAAATATACTTGCACTGAAGATCCAGCACCTACTCACAGAATGTTCTTCCCTTGATTTGATAAACTCTATTGTTTGCTATATACCAACCACTGTGATTTTGGGACAATTTCTAACTTTTAAAATCTCTAAACTCAAACCAGTATCATTACTGCTTATATGATTAAAAATAATATTTGTCAACTCTTCACAACAACCAACTTCCAGTGCCTCTAGGTTACTGCATTGACTTAGAATACAGCTCAGTGAAGAGTTAGAATTTTTGAGACACCCATCCATCCTCAAGTTTCTAAGGTTGTTTCTACGAGCAATAGCCAACAAATATTTTGCACTGTTGGAGACATCCCGACAACCACCAATGAAGGATAGAATATGAATAATCAATTCTAGTTGTTTTATTCCAATGGTCAGTGAGGGAGTAGTCGACAACATAATACAGCAGTACCGTCCTTACGCCACCTTATCTGCGTAGTGGAAACATATGTACCTCATACTATTTCCTCACATAAACCAATTTAGATCTTATCTTCTAATCTTCAAAGGATTTTGATAGTATATGATGAAGCATGTTTAAAAGGACCAAAACTAGAGTCACCAGAACCTAAGTCTCCAGAGTCTTTAGAATTTGTTCTTACAGAATCTTGTCTTCAGAGTCTTCAGCACTTGATCTTTGAATCTTTAGAACATAAGTCTTCACAGTCTTCAGAACTTGTTCATCCAGAACCTTATCTTCAAATTCTTCAGCACTTGGTCTTCAAAATCTATTGTCTTCAGAATCTCAGAACTCGTTCTTCTAGAACCTTGTCTTCAGAATCTTTAGAACTTAGACATAGAATCTTAGAGCTAGAGGAGTCTCTAGAAGCTCTTCCATGAGAGTCGCGATCATAAGCTTTGTCACTAACATTCATCGGAACTGTTGTTATAGAAACATTCTAGAACTTGACTGAATTTCTAAGCATGTAATAATCAAAGGTCCATCTACCTTTTCCTTGAAGCATCTTCTACTACAATTTGCTTGCATTAAAAAAAGGCAAATAAAACATTAACTCATGAATGCAAGAAATATGTAACTACTATAACTACTAGTATTACCTTGATCTTAGATTGCTACATATTTTGTCCCACAAATCAATGATATCTTTACCACTTATGAAAATGGTACATTCTCTTCGTTACAAAATGGCCACTCCAACCTATTGATAAGTTCCAAGTTTTAGTGCTTTTGTATATATGTTTTGTGGCACGTATCGAGACTTTTGTTGATATTCGTTGAATAATTCCTCGTTTTATGTATAAATACATCTACTTTGTAAATAGTTGTATTTTCTTATACTTTTATACCGTTTGATAGTTTTGTGTCTTTTTGTAGGTATTCTTGCGTATTTGGAGCATGAGCAATAAAGTGTCGAAGACACGGCTTCAAACACACGATTTTGAGCAACGGAACCAATTCATCAAAGAATAAGGCTCAAAATAAGGATGATAAAAATCATTAATTTGGTTGCAATTTTTTCATTTTTAGATAGAGCATTAAATAAGCTTTCCAACACTTCGAACCGGGCGCAAATCGGAGTTACGGTTCTCAAGTTATGGCCAAAACAGTGATGTTGCTACTGGTGTCACTCGCCCGGCGAATGACAGACTCGCCCGGCGAATCTGGCAGGACATAAATACTTTTTAAGGGCCAAAAATCACATTTTTAGGTTATGGTATGGATATCTATTAGTTCTAGACTCTAGGGATAGTTTTTGGAGTTAATATTCTCCGTGGGTATCAAAGCTTAATGCCTCTGTGTTAGTTGTTCTGGTTGAGAGATCGCCGACGCGAGCAATACAGTTGTCTATTGTGTGTTGAGGTTGGCTGAGAGATTGTCGCCGAGATGATATAGTATTTCTCTCTATTTTGTGTGGTGGTCGTTTTCTTTACCTCCCCGTTTCACTTGGGAGGACGGCACGCTAAACCCTTCACGCGAAATTTGGAAGGAGAATGCGCCCGTGGTGGGATGAATTTTATTTCAGTTCTTCCTACGATATCACACGAACTTTCTTATTTGTCCTACGAGTAGGAAAGGGAAAAAAAGATCTCAACTAAACCCTAGGAGTTTGCTAAGTGTGGGGATTTCACCTAGACTAGAAATTCTGGAGTCCGGGGGGTCGGTTATACATAGGGAAGTGTTTAAACACCCTACATATCTGTAGTACTCTACAGGAACCTTCTCTGTGTCATTGTGATTGTGTTTGCTGCTAATGATTGGGAAAGTTTCTCCTTTGTGTTAGGAGAGAGAATTGAATTGATTAAAGAAAGACAGACAGATAGACAGACTGACTATTTTTGGTATTTTATTAGCTCGCTGAGATTCCTTGTGAACCTCATGCCTACATATCCCTAGTGGAAGTCAGAGCTTAATGTAGTTCGGGGAACTAACTAGGGAAATTACTTGTTTTTGATGCCTTGCTTGAAGCTCAAGGTTGAAGCTTGGAATTAAATCTCTGTTTACAGTAAAGAGACATGAAATCATCTTTACAGAGAGGTATTTGTACTATTCTACCACAAACATTTAAAAGTGACAGAATAACTGGATTCATTTCATTCAAGAGGGGGACCTTACTTGTGTGTGCAAGTATGCCAGTCAGATGCCTCTTAAATGAAAGAAAGATGCTCGTCCAAATTAGGGAAAGTGTACAAGTCTGGGGATGTGCCAGAGCATGTCTTTCAGAGTCCTAAATGGGAGACTTTGAATGAAATTGAAATTGAAATGTTTGTTTGTTTGAATGTGGTAGAGTAGTAAAAATATCTCTCTATAGAGATAAGCTATGTCTATCTACTGTATAAAAGATTTGACTTTAGCTGGCTTGTATGAGGCCCAAGCTTGAGGCTTTTTGATTGATTAATTAATATTGACTCTGGGAGATGACTCCATTGGGGATTAATTACAGGGTATTTTTGTGTTCTGTACAAAGCCCAGAATTGAGGCTGACTCTATTTGGAGAGTGTTTATTTGATGGATTTTTATTTGGTGTTCTGTACAAAGCCCAGAATTGAGGCTGACTCTAGCTAGGAAAAACATTATTTTCTGCCTTGTACAAAGCCCAAGGTTGTGGCTGACTCTAAAATAAACTGAATATGGATGACTCTATGGGGAAAAGATCCTAGGTGTTAGGAATCTTTGACTCATGAAATATGGTTTAATCTGCCTTGTACAAAGCCCAAGGTTGTGGCTACTGAATGATGAAGAACTCACTGGGGAGACTCTATTATCTGCCTTGTACAATGCCCAAGGTTGAGGCTGACTCTTGACAGGGAAGTTTTATTGTTTGGTGCCTTGTATGAAGCCCAAGGTTGAGGCTAACTGTTTTTGTTGGTCTTGACTCTACTGGAGAGTTTAAAAGACTGTTTTTCTTTGGAAGCTAACCCTTTCCAGGGATTTTGACTCAGCCGGTGAATTTGTCTGTTAAAAGACTGATTTTTGTCATGTTTTTTGGAGGCTGACCCTTTCCAGGGGTTTTGACTCTTTTGGGGAAATTATCTCCTAAGAGAATGAATCTTTGGTTTTGAAAGACTGATGTTGTTGAAATGAAAGAATGATGTTGGAGGCTAACCCTTTCCAGGGGTTTTGATTAAAATGAAGGAATGTGTTAAAATGAAAGAATGATTTTGGAGGCTAACCCTTTCCAGGGATTTTGATTAAAATTATTGGCAGAAAGATTATTGTGGAGACTTCTTGTTTAAAGTCCAAGATGAAGGCTGACACATGCTGAGGATAAGCAAATATAGATCCTAGACTCTGCTAAGGAAGATTGATGAAGATAAGGGTGACAGAGACTGTCCATGTCTCTCATTCCAAAAGGTGTGCTCAATGTGAAATTGAGACAAACTTAGCTTGTTTAAAGTCTGGTTTAAATTGGAAGAAACTCACCAGGGTAGGCTAAAAGGTGACTAAAGACCTGTTCCTATGTTTATAAGAAACCTGATGGGTCCTTGTATACAAGCTCAAGAGGAAGCTGGAAATGCTTTTAAGAAGCCTGTGGGTCCTTGTACAAAGCCCAAGAGGAGGCTAATTGAGGGTCCTTGTTATAGCACAAGAGAAAGCTATGTAGTTTTGAACTTATTTTGGCTCTAAGCAAATGGGTAAGAGGTTTCACCGGGAATAATTCCTCTTTGGGTGGATGTGTCCTATTATTTTGGATTCTAAGGTTTTTGCCAAGATGTTTCACCGGGAATAATTCATCTTGGGGGTTTGAACTACAGATCTCTAATTAGGAAAGAGCCTTCACCGGGAAGACATTCTCAATCCTAGGCCATATTCCTATAATATATATATAGTTTAACTGTCCTAAGGTTTATACTCAAACGTAGTTCTAAACTAATATATATGCACAGTTTATATTTGACAGTAATTTAAATAAAGACTGTAAATTGAAAGCTTGTAAAGCCTAACCTGGATGGAGTGGAGGCCTTTGAAGAAGTATGTATAGAGCCTCAACAGTATTTTTGTTGTTTTGTTGATAACAGTTGAATATATATAATAAACAGTTAATGGTTTTTGAAAACAGAAGAAGTGAAGATGGACAAAGGTCACATAGGTATCTGAAGAGTTTCACCGGGAATAATGCCCTTCAAATACCAGAAGAATGTTTTGAAAACAGAAAGAAGATTTTGAAAATACAGTTTTGAAAACAAGCTAAGAAGAGAAGGTGTTTGGGACTTACACTCTATTAGAGGCCCAGTACTTTACAGTACTGGTGTAAAAGCAATTTGAAAAATGATTTGGAATGATACAAGGTTTTGTTGTTTGAAAACCCTAATCATTTGATTTATTCGGAGATTGAAAACAGTTTTGAAAATTGACAAAAAGTCAACTTAATTAAGGTAAAAGTAAAGACTTTTAACTAATTAAGACCTAAACAATTAGGGTTTTATCATAAAATTATTTACAAAGTGATTAGGTTAAAATAAAGTGACAATATATATTTAAAGTATTTAAGAAAACACTTAAAAACATACTATTTTAAACCTAATTAAAATTCATGAAATAAATAATATTTTTATGATTTTTTTGACTATTCACAAAATAGATATATTAAATAATAGGTGTATGAAAAATGAAGTGAAAATGATTTAATTTGATAGGTGAATTAATTGTGTGAAGTTGTGAAGAAAATAGGTGTGACAAGTGATAAAAAATTAGGAATGTCTTCACCAAGGCTTGAACTCACGCCCTTTAGGTCACATACCCAAAACCAAACCACTGGGCCAGCGCGCGCATGGTGATAGTGATACACATCCAACACATTATATTTTCAGATAAACGTGTAAATCATGAAAAAAATAAAAGGAATAAAAAGTCTGGGGCGAGGGGGATTCGAACCCCAGACTTGAGGCATGAGGAGACTAAGAGCGCATGTGAGGCCACTAGGGCAAACGATGTATTCGTTTAAAACACGCTTTCAGTTAAATATATTTTAAACCCTCCCCTGAGAATCCAAAAATGGCGCCACCCACCATCTTCATCTTCAACCTCAAGCTCTTCAAATTTGAACTTCTGAACTTACTCGTTTCTCAACCAAACGTGATGATGTAAAGATGAATTTCACTCCAAATTTCCTCACGAATCTAAATATGTAACTAATATCTATTTATATTAACTACATCTAACTAATTTACCAGAAATCGTGAAGAACCCTAAATTTTAAAAAAATCAAATTAAATGACTATACTGAAAGATAAATGAATGATGATAGAGGGTTTTCAATCCTCTGATGATGCTGAACAAGATAGAATCGAGCTTTATCACAAAGAGTGCTTAAATTAAAGAGGTGAGGTTCAAAAACTTACCTCTGAAAATGGAGGTCGTGAGGATGATAGAGAGCACCTGGGCTTGAATGAATGATCTCAATAGCTTCCCTGAGACTCAATGATGCTAACTGAATGCTTATTGGAGCTTGAATCCTCCTGAATTGCTCTATGGACCTCCCTCGATTTCAGCTTCAAATAGACATGGAGGTTGTTGAATTTGGAGTTACAGATGAGCTGCAGCCATCTGGTTAGCTTCACTATGACCTGAGGAGTGTGCCTGGATGATTGGCTTGGCTTGAAACCTCCTGAATTGTTCTGTGGTCCTCCAACTGCAAGTGCTCCAAATGAGAGGTGGAGATGATGATTCTCCACGCCCAGCAGTGTTCCAGAGGTTTGGATCACCTCCAAATGCCTCCCTCAATGTGTTTGAATACTTATTTTCAAAGAGAGAGCTTTGGTTTGAAGAATCCGAGTCTTCTTGCCAAAGGACCTTTGAAAAAACTAAGTATGAAGAAAGAAAAGAGAAAGCAAGAATTCTGTTGCTTTGGTGTGTTTTTTGAATGAGAATGAGGCCTCTATTTATAGGCAATTGGTTCAGTACTGATTGAGAGAGTGAGCTTGCTTAATGAAAGAAGTTTGGTTTCTTAAGCATGAAGGAAGTTTGCAAATATCTCTTATGCAATGATGAGAATTTTGATTCCATTTGATCAATCCCCTAGCCCTCGATTTTGCTTGATCTTAGGGGACAATTCTGAGCCAGAAATGAGCTCTAATTGGTTGGTGAGAAGATTCCTTGGGTGATTCATCAATTTGCCATAAATTCACAAATGTAATCATTACATAATCACATGTTCTTGTTTTTTAGAATCTTCTTCAATCCTTATGGCATGGTGAAAATGAATGCATGGCATTGTTTCAGATATGTGATGGGTCGTGTAGCATCCATAATTGAGGTCATGTGCACAAAATTTCAAAGTTCAAAAATGATGCATGACCTATAATTTTACTTCATGAGGCCAACTTTGAACAAGCATAACTCTTAGCTCAAATTGAATTTGGAGAAGGTTGAACACAATTTGGAAAGCCCTAAACATCTACTTCAAATCATTAGTTTATGTCTTCTTCAGAATCATTTGGGAAATTTGTGAAAAATGAGCCCAAAGTTGGATGAAAACTAGGTTAAAACACTTAGAAAATTTTCTAAGTGTTTATGACCTAAAACTTCAAAATTTTCAAAACCCTTAAATGGTTGATCTTTTGAAAAAAGTTCTTATGTGAGATGTTGTTTTATTTTGCAAGATCTACAACTTTCATGTTGGAAGTTTTTTGAGTTGTGTAGGTGAAATTTTGAGTTCTCACCATGCCCTCAAAAACCCTAATTCCCGACTTTTTGTTCCTTGATGAATTTCTTTGAATTTCTTTGGTCAAATGACTTTGACATCCATATATTGATGATATTGATCTTTGAAAGTCATTTTTTGACCAAAAACCTTAAAAGTCAATGATAATCCCACACAGTTGACTTTTCCTGACAAAGTGAATTTTTGGGCTTTTGTGTAGAAACAAGATCTTCTCCTCAAATGAATGATGTAAATGGATTATATTGAGGTAGTAGAGATTCTTGAATCATGTCTTGAGTTTTGGATCCATGCCCTGATTAAAAGTCAACTATCTTGGTGAATTAGGTCAAAAACCCTAAATGTCGACCAGAGGACAATGATGAGTGTAGACTTTGAATTGAGGTGTAATGTCCAGTGGATCTTGTCATAAGAGTTATTTGAAGATGATTAATGTCTTTGAATGGTTTCCTGGGGCTTTTTAGGGTTTCCCAAAGGTGATCCCTGATTTTAGTCCTTGATAGGCTCCAAACCCTAGTCTGTTGATCTGAGTAATCCTGTACTTAGATGACTGGGTGTCTTAATCAATCATAGGTGTAATAATGAGGCTTTTGAGTCTCATGATTGTATTAGAGACTAATCCCTCTATTGATTGATCCTTTGCCTGAGTTTTCTTGTCTTTGAACACCCTCGATTGAATGCCAGACTGCCCTGGGTACTTACTTTGACTTGATGAAAATCCTGAAGATATGTCATCTTAGGGGGGTCAAAAATTAGGGTATGACAGATGCCCCTATTTAAGTTTCTTTTATCTGGAGGGAGAGAGATTGAGATCTCGATTTCTCCTGCGTAAAAGAGACTTAAATATCAAAGAATGCCCGAATTTTGGGCGCTCCTGAGATGATAAAATATTTGCATGACTTGATCCCGTGGTCGCACTTGGCGGGGGATGAGGAGACAAACTCCTGCAGAAATACTTGGTGTGGATTCTGGTGAATGGATGGCAATGTAGGATGCGCAATCCATCTTCTTTAACTAAGTGTTGATACTTAGAAAAAGGCAAACAACCTCCCCCTTGTTTCGGATGTCCATATCTCGAAACTGGTCTCAGTTGCGTTTGGACAATATCTTAGATAAAGAGAAAATCTCCAAAGGTTTGTTTCTTCATCAAACTTCTCATCAGCACTTGGAGACGAGACGCCATTTGATGGTAGTAAAGAAACTTCAAAGGTTTGTTTCCTCGTCAAACTTCTTATCAGCGCTTGGAGATAAGATGCCATTTGACGGCTGTAGAGAAACTTCAAAGGTTTGTTTCCTCGTCAAACTTCTTATCAGCGCTTGGAGATAAGACGCCATTTGACGACTGTAAAGAAACTTCAAAGGTTTGTTTCCTCGTCAAACTTCTTATCAGCGCTTGGAGATAAGACGCCATTTGACGGTTGTAAAGAAACTTCACCATCTTCCCTTTTGACTTGACGTCTTTGAAAGAATGTCATATGGCCTCATGATCTTTTGAGGGGCTAATGACTTTGTTTGAAGGCGGACGAACTGTTTTCGGGGTGAAAACTGCCATTCGTCAACTGATGCCTGGGGAATCAACGAACTGTTTTCCTAAGAGGAAAACTGCCATTCATCGACTCTGTGGGGAGTTAAACATCCCAGAAACAGACAAACTGTTTGAAGAAACTGCCATTTGTCGATCTCTTGAGTATTTAGCAGACAAACTGTCTTTTCTTGGGAAAAGACTGCCATTTGCCAATTGCTAGGGGAGCAAACTGTCTTCTACTGGGAGAGACTGCCATTTGTCGACCCTGTCATGAAAGAAAGTGAGCAAACTGTCTTCTGCTGAAAGAGACTGCCATTTGCTGACTTTGTTATGATAGAAAGTGAGCAAACTGTCTTCTGCTGAAAGAGACTGCCATTTGCTGACTCTGTTATGATAGAAAGTGAGCAAACTGTCTTCTGCTGAAAGAGACTGCCATTTGCTGACTCTGTTATGATAGAAAGTGAGCAAACTGTCTTCTGCTGAAAGAGACTGCCATTTGCTGACTCTGTTATGATAGAAAGTGAGCAAACTGTCTTCTGCTGAAAGAGACTGCCATTTGCTGACTTTGTTGGGGAATCTGAACGATCTTCTGGACGAAGACTACCATTCGCTGACTCCGCTGGGGAATCATTTGTCGATCTGCTGGGAGATTCTGAATTTTTCTTTGACAAGAAGTGGCACCTCTTGACCCTGCTGGGGAAATACCAAACCTGTAGGGAATTCCAAAATGTGAAGCAGACTATCTTATCTGATGAAGACTGTCGAATGTCGCTCTGCAGGAGATTCTCGGCTGAGGAATTCCAAAAGTGAACAAACTATCTCTTTGAGGGAGACTACCATTTGTTGACTTGCTTGGTGAGATCCTTGTGTATGAACTGTTGTTTCGAAGGAAAAAGTTTCTCCGGAACTGGCAGGGGAAACTTGAGTTCATGCCTCAATGACTTAGGCATTCACAGGATCAAAGCCTGATTCGGCTATGCAATTATGATGTAATGTATGCATGAATATTATGACAATGATAAAATGTAAAGTGAATGTGAATGCAAAATCCTATGATACGACTGAAATTCTTGTGGATCAGAAGATGTCCTCTTCTTGTAGTTTGAACTCTGTTGGGAATACCTGGTTATCAGTTGTCCGCTGTCCGAAGTGAGTAATATGAATTGAAGTAAAGATCCGTCATCGGGAGATGTTCGCAAAGTGACCTCATGGGGAAATCTTGGTTCCCGGAGTCTCAACCGTTCTCGGAGCAACTGTTTGCATTCTTCCTATTGTTTGTAAACCTTAGAAAGAAATTTCACCTTTATTTTTGCAAGTAAATTCATTTTATTTTATGAAAACAATTGTTTCAAGAAAATGACTGTTTTAAACTTAAAATGCATTTCAAGAAACTGAATAAGACTAGATTGCAAAGGAAAGCACAAGGCTCAAATTATTATATATGGAATGGTAATCAGCCAAATGCTTGATTCCATGGAGTATTTACAAAGTTGGAAATTGGTAATTTTCGGGAAAAGGGCTACGATGAAACGTGACGACCGTTATCTTTCCCTTCCACTCCGAGTTGCGCTGTATTCGTGCTTCGTAGAAGATGACCTACTGCTGATGAACACTCCGCTATGGATTTTGAATGATCAAGTTTGTCCTGAACACAGTTACTTGCCATATATCCCTAACTTTTGCGTAAACTACCCCTTTCGGGTTTTAAGTCTACCGGGATTGATTATTATATTTTTTTTTATGTCTCTAATTTTTGCCTGAATCGCCCTTTCGGGTTTTCGATTCACCGAGACGCTCTTTTTTTCCTAAGTCGCTCTTTGCGAGTTTTCAACTTAGCGAGCTGTTCTTTTGTTTATTTAAGCGAAGTATGTCTTGACTGCGTCGACGTTCACAGGACGGGTGAATTCTTCTCCATCCATAGTCGTGAGTATTAAGGCTCCTCCTGAGAAAGCTCTCTTGACCACGTAGGGGCCGTCATAATTGGGAGTCCATTTCCCTCTCGAATCTGTGAGAAAAGATTGAATCTTTTTGAGTACAAGGTCGCCTTCTTTGATTGTGCGAGGTCGAACCTTTTTGTCGAAAGCTTTCTTCATTCTTTGTTGATATAGCTGACCGTGGCATAAAGCTGTCATGCGCTTTTCTTCGATTAAGTTCAATTCATCGAATCTGCTTTGACACCACTCGGCTTCTGTTAATTTTGCCTCCATCAAGACTCTCATTGATGGGATTTCAACCTCTATAGGTAGGACTGCCTCCATGCCATATACAAGGGAGAAAGGAGTTGCTTCAGTCGAAGTACGTACTGATGTACGGTAACCATGAAGAGCATACGGGAGCATTTCATGCCAATCTTTGTAAGTGATGACCATCTTCTGAATGATTTTCTTGATGTTTTTGTTAGCTGCTTCTACAGCTCCATTCATCTTTGGTCTATAAGGAGATGAGTTGTGATGTTCGATCTTGAATTCTTCACAAAGCTCCTTCATCATTTTGTTATTCAAATTTGACCCATTGTCAGTGATTATCTTGCTAGGAACTCCGTAGCGACAGATGATGTGATTCTTGATAAACCTGACGACAACTTGTCTTGTGACGTTTGCATATGAAGCTGCTTCAACCCATTTGGTGAAATAGTCTATAGCTACCAAGATGAAACGATGTCCGTTGGACGCTTTTGGTTCGATCATTCCAATCATGTCGATTCCCCACATGGAGAAAGGCCAAGGGGAAGAGAGTATGTTGAGAAGAGATGGTGGCACATGAATTTTATCGGCGTAGATCTGGCATTTGTGACACCTCTTTGCGTATTGGTAGCAATCTGACTCCATCGTCAGCCAATAATATCCTGCTCTCAGTATTTTCCTTGTCATGGTATGTCCATTGGTGTGAGTACCAAAGGAACCTTCATGTATTTCTCTCATGAGTATTTCTGCTTCTTTTCTGTCAACGCATCTGAGCAGAACCATGTCGAAGTTTCTCTTGTACAGAACATCTTCATTCAGGAAGAATCTACAAGCTAACTTTCTCAAAGTCTTTCTATCTTTCTTTGACGCCCCAAGAGGGTACTCTTGCTTTTGAAGATAGTTCTTGATGTCGTGATACCACGGTTTGTCGTCGATGATTGCTTCTACTGTGAACACATGAGCGGGCCTATCCAGGCGCATAACATCGATCCGAGGAATGTCATTCCAATGATTTATCCTAATCATGGAAGAGAGTGTGGCTAATGCATCAGCCAAGTTATTTTCTTCACGAGGAATGTGATGAAAATCTACCTTGTCGAAGAATGGTAATAATCTTCTCGCGTAGTCTTTGTAAGGAATTAGCCCTGGTTGGCGTGTTTCCCATTCTCCTTTGATTTGATTGATGACTAAAGCAGAATCTCCATATACATCCAAGTGTTTGATTCTTAGATCCATGGCTTCTTCGAGACCCATGATGCAAGCTTCATATTCGGCCTCATTGTTTGTGCATTTGAAAGTAAATCTGGCAGTAAATGGAATATGGGTACCCTGAGGTGTAACAATGATTGCCCCAATTCCTCATCCATAAGCATTGACAGCTCCGTCAAAGATTAAGCCCCACTGGGATCCTATCTCAGGTCCTTCGTTTGGTAGTGGCTCTTCGTAATCTTTCATCTTGAGGTACATGACGTCCTCGTCCGGAAAGTCGAAACTGGTTGATTCATGACCATTGAGTGGGTGGTGAGCCAGGTGCTCAGCTAGAATGCTTCCTTTCACGGCTTTCTGTGCGTGATACTCAATGTCATATTCTGATAACAACATCTGCCAACGGGCAATTCTCCCGGTTAAGGCAGGCTTCTCAAAGATGTACTTGATTGGATCCATATGAGAGATCAAACAAGTAGTATGTCGAATCATGTACTGGCGGAGACGCTTGGCAGCCCAGGCCAAAGCACAACACGTCTTCTCGAGCATGGAGTAGCGGGATTCACAGTCAGTGAATTTCTTGCTCAGGTAGTAAATGGCATGCTCTTTTCTCTTTGTCTCGTCTTGCTGTCCAAGGACACAACCCATGGAGTCTTCTAAGACGGTTAAGTACATTATCAAAGGTCTTCCTTCCACTGGAGGAGACAAGATGGGTGGTTCGAGCATATATTCCTTAATGCTGTCGAACGCTTTCTGACAATCGTCTGTCCAGACGCAACTTTGATTTTTCCGTAGAAGTTTGAAAATAGGAGCGCAAGTCGCAGTCATGAGATATATGAATCTCGAGATGTAATTCAGACGTCCAAGAAATCCTCTAACTTGTTTCTCGGTTTTGGGTGAAGGCATTTCTTGAATTGCCTTGACTTTGTCTGGATCTACTTCAATTCCTCGTTTGCTGACAATGAAACCAAGGAGTTTTCCTGAGTAGACACCAAAGGTGCACTTGTTGGGGTTCAGGCGAAGCTGAAACTTCCGTAAGCGTTGAAATAACTTTGTCAGATTCTGTATGTGATCTTCTTCATTTTCTGATTTGGCAATCATGTCGTCCACATAGACTTCCACTTCCTTATGCATCATGTCGTGGAAAAGCGTAGTCATGGCCCTTTGATAAGTTGCCCCTGCGTTTTTTAGTCCAAAAGGCATAACACGGTAGCAGAACGTGCCCCAGGGGGTGATGAAAGCTGTTTTTTCCATGTCTTCAGGTGCCATTTTGATTTGGTTGTATCCTGAAAATCCGTCCATGAACGAGAAAACTTTGGATTTTGCTGTACTGTCTACCAACATATCAATATGTGGTAAAGGAAAATCATCCTTAGGGCTAGCTTTGTTCAAATCTCTGTAGTCGACGCACATGCGGACTTTTCCGTCTTTCTTAGGAACGGGAACAATGTTAGCTAACCACTGAGGGTATTTTGAAGTGACGAGGAAACCTGCGTTGATCTGCTTTTGAACTTCCTCTTTGATTTTCATGGCCATCTCCGGATGAGTTCTTCTCAATTTTTGCTTGACCGGAGGGCATTCTGCTTTTAATGGCAAGTGATGCTCCACTATACTGGTATCCAACCCTGGCATGTCTTGATAAGACCAAGCGAAGACATCTGAGAATTCTTTGAGCAGCTGTATCAAACTCTCTCTGATCTCTGAACTGAGCGAAGCTCCAATCTTAACCTCTTTTCTGTTTCCATCGGAACCAAGGTTAATGATCTCTAGAGGCTCATTGTATGGCTGAATGGCCTCTTCCTTTTGTTGAAGTAACCGTGAAATTTCCTTTGATATTTCTTCGTCTTCTTCTTCCTCTGCCTCGAATACAGGAAACTCAAAGCTTGGAGAAGTCATACGGTCGCACGTTTCAACGGGGTATTTTATGATTAATCTGCATATGTGTGATAAGTTTTATTTAGACAACGAGGGAAGACTCGGTGTATGCAGTTAATGGAATATTTGATGTTTTTAAGGGTGTTTTTTAGTATTACCAATTTCCGAAAAAAGAAAAGGGAAAACTAAACGAAGGAACAAAATGACATTTTTATTTATTGACAGTCATTTCTTGAAACAAAGACCCTATAAAACAAAACTCTATTGCTTTGGGCGAAGCAAAGAGGGACATTTTCCTAAGAAATAGTAAAATGCAAAGCCCTATGAAACATCTCTTCACCCTGGGCTATGGTGAGAGGACAAAATAACGGTGAAAGTTCCTACTTAGGAGTGCGAACAACAGTTGAAACTTCAACAACTGTCCAGTAGTGGCGAACCCCATTGTGCACTAAGTAATCTGGAACCTTAGGCTTAAGCTGGCCTGTGGTAGGTCTTGATTTACCAACCACTGTCTTTGCAACACTCAGACGATCTTCTTCTACTTCAGCAGACTGAGCTATGTGAGCATACCCATTTCCAAGTGGAGTATGTCGGTTTTTCTTTTGAGGAAACTTCCAATCTTCTGAATGGAGAGACTCGTTGTCGGAGACACTTTCGAGATCATCCTCTTCTGTATTTTGGTCTTGCTCTTCTCCCAAGATGGCATTGACTAGATATGTGAACTCTAGATCCGTAGCCTCGGAAGGTGACTTGGGGATATAATCCTTAATGATGACTTCACCAGTCGATGATGATGAATAGAAAGGGTTATACATCTCTTTTGGCTGAGAGAGGTACTCATAATCAATGTTCCATCCAGTTGGAACAATGTCTTCAAGAGAGATTCTTGAACTTTCAGGAGCGGAGTATTTTACCATGTAGTCGAATTTTCCGCTTGGTTCTCCTAATGTACCCCAAGTCTCTTCGGGGATAGGAGGAACTTCTTCTGATGAACCATGACTTCTGGTGGTGAAGCTGTTAGTAACTTCATCACTGCTTGTTTGAGTCTTACTTTCAGATCCTTTAGTCGGATAACAGCAAGGTGAATCAGACTCTGGTAGGGAGATATATCCTGCTTTGTTAAGATAGGATAACCATTCCTCTTCATCGGTGTTTTCCGTACCGATGGTATTGACTGTTTGTTGAACAGGTTGAAGAAAACCTCCACTGCAGAAAGTTTCTTGAATAGGGAGAACTACTTCAATCCCTAGGATAGCTTTTGATGATGCCGGAAAGAATCCAATTCCTGTTCTGTTCTTGTTGTTGGTAGGAATATTAATGTGCCCCCAACCACTGGTAGTGCCATCCTTTTTAACTTGGATTGCATCTTTGTATGAAGAGATAGACGCTGCTTTCTCCTTTCCTTTTTCCTTGTCCAAGGAAAGTGCTTGGAATTTAGTTCCAACAACTTCTTTTGGTTCTATGTCGGAGAATGATGACAGGTTGCTGACGATCAGAGCTCGTTCTCCACATACGGTTACTGTAACACCCCAAATTCTACCCAAAAATATCATGCGAGAAATCAGAGTATTTTAAAAACTATCAACAATGCATTTGGGATATCACATTTACTTCCTATAAACAACTCATAAACAGATACATAGCACTTTAATCTCAGAGAAGCACAAAACAACCTATAACAGCTCTTAGACAAACCAACTTCATTTTAATATGCAGCGGAATCATAACATTCGAATTTATAAACAAATCATCTTATTTAATCGGAAACAACTTCAAACATCATAGTACTTCTCATTATCCAATTTGGAACTCAACAACTAAAACATGAACAACATAGAAACAACAATATAGACAACCCCCGAGTGCTACGTATCAGAGCGACACACCAACCAGACACGGTGAATCTACAAACTTCCACAGCTATACTTGAGTACCTGCCCATTTCCCATGGTAGGGGAAACATCAGCAGAAGGGGTGAGATATCAAACATTATAAAGGAAAGTATGATAATACATATAGCAAAGATAAAATCATACACAATTCACCACTTCTCAATATAAGCAATTTGCATCACAACAATAATGTTAACTATCAACTATAACAATGTATTCAAGTTTACAAGTATGTCATTCAAGCACATAATAACATATACTTCATAATCACAACGTAAATTAATACAACTATCAACAATGGCAAAACATGGTTCATATATTCCACATATATACATATATCATTAATACATATATATATTTGCATTCTCATCATATACGTTTCATTTACATATATCACCAAAATCATGTATCAAACATCACCAAATTTAATTATCACATCTCATGCACACATAACAATCACCTAATCACATAATTACATATATTCAAACATCACATAACTCCAATGTAACTCAATGCAAGACATGTGACTCTATGCATGTGGTACCCAATATGGACCCAAAGTTCCACCGCTTCCGATTCATATAGAATCTAGCCACGCTTCAGATCCGGACAAGACCAAAGCCACCAAATGTAAACATATAGTTTACCGCTTTCCGATTCACTCTAGAATCCAAGCCACGCTTGTGTTTCAAAGCAATTCCACCTATGTTTCAAGGCACACTATGATATGAATGTATGTACAATCTCACAAATATATGCAATTAAGATCATCTCTACCATCTTAACTTTCCACATATCACAACAATTCAACTCTATGAATTATCCACCAATTGTACACAACATTCACAACACACACACATCATTCACATATGAGAGGCCAATTAATCAATTACGATTCACACAATCCAATTAACACTAGTAATCATACTATCTCATGTTAATTCTCATTTTTGTCAATTATACATGAACACACATTTTCAACATCAAGCAATTAGTCATTAGAATTAATGCTAACCAACTAACCATAAAGAATCAATATCAAAACAACATCATTGGCATGACAATATATATTTCTCAACATACATATTCAAGCCAAAACACAATTACAAACAATTTCTCAAAATACCGTAATTTACCGATAAACCGAATAATTGGTCCAAGTTCAAGTATATTCCAATCACATAGACTTATTGGAATCAATTCAACTAATAATTTAACTATCCAATTAATAATTAAACTATATTAATTTCAATTCAACTATTATATTTCTATTCCATTATTTTCCAATTCTATAACAAAACCCATTATTTCACTATCAATGGTTTACTCACAACAAACATAACAATCTAATACACATAGATTATCAATTGCACACAACTTATCACATTTATATCATCACATTCCAACAATCATCAAATACCCAAAATTGCAACATAGAAGAACATGGATATCAAAGTATAGAATTAAACCCACTATAACATACTATCATACAACCCTTTAGCATGAAAGAACCCCACCCTTACCTTGGCAAATATGAAATCTTTCACCATAGCTCTAAGCTTTTCTCCAAAATAAATCCTTCAAACATAATTTGGAGACACACCTAAAAACTAGTTCGGAAATCAGCTTATCAGATGAACTTAAAATCCTCAAAATCAAAATCGCTCCGGTCAGAACTTACCTCTATGAGTCAGGAACGTTGTGTCAAAACCACGCGACGATCCAACGGTTGGATTGAGAGATACATTCGTTTTGCTAAGGTGACTCAATGCTGAAACTTGCTGCGAAAATGAGGTTTCTTCTAGCTTTTCTCTTCCACCATTGTTCTCTTCCCTTTTGCCTCTTTTCTCTTCTTCCTATCTTTTCCCCCAAATGAAAATAGTAACCTCTAAAACCCTAACCTTCTCTTACTATCTCACTTATGTCAATTGGGCTTAACCCACCAATCCATCCATTATGTTTCTATCACTTAGGCCCATTTAGTTATATCTCTCTAATAACTCAATTAAGTCAAACAACACAAACACTCACATAATTAAATACTTAAATAATTATTATATCACATAATAACTAAATAAATAAGTTATTATTAAAAACACCAAACAATATAATTACTAATATAATTAATAAAAATATTAATAAAAATCGGGATGTTACAACTCTCCCCCACTTAGAATATTTTCGTCCTCGAAAATACCATCGAAACAACCATCTCATCTCCAAAACTACACTTACTCTCCCCAGAATCACACGAACACAAAGGCGTTCCACACCTTCAACCATACAAAGCTTCAAAATACAAGCTCTCAAAAGATCCTCAAGTTACTGAATCGTCTTCTCCGTTTGACCATCAGCTTGCGGATGATAAACAAAACTCAAACACAACTTAATAATCAAAGTACTCTATAAAACTTTCCAAAATCTAGAAGTAAACTTCGGATCTCTATCAGAAACAACACTCGATGGAATACCATGCCAACTCACAATCTTTTCAAAATACAACTTTGCAAGTCTCTCCATCGGATAATCCCTGCTTATCGGAATAGAGTGAGCAAAATTCGTCAATCCATCTACAATGACCCAAATTGCCTCACAATTAATCGATTTCCTAGAAAAACCCAAAACAAATCCATAGAAATGCTATCCCACTTCCACTCAGGAATGGACAACGGTTGCATCAAACCAGACGGTTTCTGATGTTCAATCTTTGACTTCTGACAAGTCAAACACGAATACACAAATTCCGCAATATCCTTCTTCATACCTCGCCACAAAAATAACTTTCTCAAGTCTTGATACATCTTAGTAGCACCAGGATAATTACTCAACCACTTTGATGCCCTTCATCCCAAAAATTATCTTTTTCAAATCCGAAACATATGGAATACAAATTCTATCACGACATCTCATGACACCGTTCTCGTCAATCCGAAAATTATCACCTTATCCTCAATCAATCAATTTCATCTTGTCAACCAATTTCAAATCCGATTTCTGACCTTCTCTAATCTCATCAAGAATACCACAAGTAAGCTTCAACATACCAAACTCAAATCTCGAAATTATTCCAACAATTCCAATTCTTGAATCATCAACATAGACATATGCAATTATTTCCTACTCGATGCATTGGCTACAACGTTCGCTTTTCCCGGATGATAATTCAAAGCAAAATCCTAGTCCTTCAAGAACTCCAACCACCTTCTCTGTCTCATATTCAACTCTTTCTGATCAAGCAAATACTTCAAACTCTTGTAGTCACTATACACATCGAATCTCGATCCAAATAAGTATTGCCTTCAAAGTTTTAAAACAAAAACAACGGCGGCCAACTCAAAATCTTGCGTCAGATAATTTCTCTCATGAATCTTAAGTTGCTTTGGAGCATAAGCTACAACTTGTCCTTTTTGTTTCAACATAAAGCCTTGCAAAACCTTCCTTCTTCTTAACCAACAAAAACATATGCACCTCTAGACGACACACTCGAACGAATCAACCTCTCCTCAAACAAATCTTCAAGTTGACTCTTCAACTCTTTCAACATCATAAGCAGACATCCTATATGGAGTCCTCGATACAAGACTAATTCCAGGAACTAAATCGATCGAAAACTCAACTTTTCTTTCTGATGGTAAATCACTTACATCTTCAGGAAACACTTATGCAAATGCGCCAACTATCGATAATCCCCCAATCGTTATTTCCTCATGAACATCCAAAGTTGCAAACAACCTAAACAACATCGCACCATCTTGCACAGACTTATTCACTTCCAATATTATCAAGCTGGTAAGACAAGTCTATCTCATTCCAATACGATTCCGTCTACTATCAACAAGAGATTAAGGGTGATCAGTTCCTCAATTTGTCAATAGATAGCCGACAACCATAATGGTAGCGTAAACCATCGTTACTTAACTGCAATAGAATCCTTTACGTCACCAAAAGTACCATACTTCATTAACTCCCAAAATCATCTGAACATGCTAACACACACCTTGTGATAACATTAGAACATAATTCCTTTACACCACTATCAATACTTTTTATTCTTGGAATCATACTCGTCCCTTCGCATTTCTAACTCCGACTTGAACGTTCCAACAACTTCGACAACTTTTCCAATCTCTTGCCAAGGATCCCTTGACAAGGTCTACCGTAATTCGTCGCTTAATAATTATTCTTACGTCAACATCCTACGCAACAGTTACTTAAACTGATAACTTCACAGTCCACCAATAATGCTGAATATGACAACTTCCTAAATTCCATCTTATAACAATTGTCCTTATTCCAAGACGTTCCGACTTGTTAAACAACCAAAATCTTAAATCCATGTTACCTTCGAATTCGGAAACCAACAAACTTCTACATTGCTTGCTCTGTCTCCTTAAGAAATATATTGCACCAAAAACTTACAACTGAAACATATCCAAGAAGCACAGCTTCTTCCCTACTTCGCTCAAACTAACCCTGCAACAAAACGAACAAGTACCAACAGTGTTTCACACACATGTCGCGTACTAAGGAATAAAACACTAACATCATTCAACTCTCACACAACTCAACTGACTCGACAACATGGCCGGACGGACCGACCTGCTCTGATACCACTAATGTAACACCCCAAATTCTACCCAAAAATATCATGCGAGAAATCAGAGTATTTTAAAAACTATCAACAATGCATTTGGGATATCACATTTACTTCCTATAAACAACTCATAAACAGATACATAGCACTTTAATCTCAGAGAAGCACAAAACAACCTATAACAGCTCTTAGACAAACCAACTTCATTTTAATATGCAGCGGAATCATAACATTCGAATTTATAAACAAATCATCTTATTTAATCGGAAACAACTTCAAACATCATAGTACTTCTCATTATCCAATTTGGAACTCAACAACTAAAACATGAACAACATAGAAACAACAATATAGACAACCCCCGAGTGCTACGTATCAGAGCGACACACCAACCAGACACGGTGAATCTACAAACTTCCACAGCTATACTTGAGTACCTGCCCATTTCCCATGGTAGGGGAAACATCAGCAGAAGGGGTGAGATATCAAACATTATAAAGGAAAGTATGATAATACATATAGCAAAGATAAAATCATACACAATTCACCACTTCTCAATATAAGCAATTTGCATCACAACAATAATGTTAACTATCAACTATAACAATGTATTCAAGTTTACAAGTATGTCATTCAAGCACATAATAACATATACTTCATAATCACAACGTAAATTAATACAACTATCAACAATGGCAAAACATGGTTCATATATTCCACATATATACATATATCATTAATACATATATATATTTGCATTCTCATCATATACGTTTCATTTACATATATCACCAAAATCATGTATCAAACATCACCAAATTTAATTATCACATCTCATGCACACATAACAATCACCTAATCACATAATTACATATATTCAAACATCACATAACTCCAATGTAACTCAATGCAAGACATGTGACTCTATGCATGTGGTACCCAATATGGACCCAAAGTTCCACCGCTTCCGATTCATATAGAATCTAGCCACGCTTCAGATCCGGACAAGACCAAAGCCACCAAATGTAAACATATAGTTTACCGCTTTCCGATTCACTCTAGAATCCAAGCCACGCTTGTGTTTCAAAGCAATTCCACCTATGTTTCAAGGCACACTATGATATGAATGTATGTACAATCTCACAAATATATGCAATTAAGATCATCTCTACCATCTTAACTTTCCACATATCACAACAATTCAACTCTATGAATTATCCACCAATTGTACACAACATTCACAACACACACACATCATTCACATATGAGAGGCCAATTAATCAATTACGATTCACACAATCCAATTAACACTAGTAATCATACTATCTCATGTTAATTCTCATTTTTGTCAATTATACATGAACACACATTTTCAACATCAAGCAATTAGTCATTAGAATTAATGCTAACCAACTAACCATAAAGAATCAATATCAAAACAACATCATTGGCATGACAATATATATTTTTCAACATACATATTCAAGCCAAAACACAATTACAAACAATTTCTCAAAATACCGTAATTTACCGATAAACCGAATAATTGGTCCAAGTTCAAGTATATTCCAATCACATAGACTTATTGGAATCAATTCAACTAATAATTTAACTATCCAATTAATAATTAAACTATATTAATTTCAATTCAACTATTATATTTCTATTCCATTATTTTCCAATTCTATAACAAAACCCATTATTTCACTATCAATGGTTTACTCACAACAAACATAACAATCTAATACACATAGATTATCAATTGCACACAACTTATCACATTTATATCATCACATTCCAACAATCATCAAATACCCAAAATTGCAACATAGAAGAACATGGATATCAAAGTATAGAATTAAACCCACTATAACATACTATCATACAACCCTTTAGCATGAAAGAACCCCACCCTTACCTTGGCAAATATGAAATCTTTCACCATAGCTCTAAGCTTTTCTCCAAAATAAATCCTTCAAACATAATTTGGAGACACACCTAAAAACTAGTTCGGAAATCAGCTTATCAGATGAACTTAAAATCCTCAAAATCAAAATCGCTCCGGTCAGAACTTACCTCTATGAGTCAGGAACGTTGTGTCAAAACCACGCGACGATCCAACGGTTGGATTGAGAGATACATTCGTTTTGCTAAGGTGACTCAATGCTGAAACTTGCTGCGAAAATGAGGTTTCTTCTAGCTTTTCTCTTCCACCATTGTTCTCTTCCCTTTTGCCTCTTTTCTCTTCTTCCTATCTTTTCCCCCAAATGAAAATAGTAACCTCTAAAACCCTAACCTTCTCTTACTATCTCACTTATGTCAATTGGGCTTAACCCACCAATCCATCCATTATGTTTCTATCACTTAGGCCCATTTAGTTATATCTCTCTAATAACTCAATTAAGTCAAACAACACAAACACTCACATAATTAAATACTTAAATAATTATTATATCACATAATAACTAAATAAATAAGTTATTATTAAAAACACCAAACAATATAATTACTAATATAATTAATAAAAATATTAATAAAAATCGGGATGTTACAGTTACCAATTTGTCATTTCTTATGAACTTCAGTTTCTGATGAAGTGTTGAAGTAATTGCCCCAGCCTCATGAATCCATGGGCGACCTAGCAAACAACTGTATTGTGCTGGAATGTCCATAACCTGGAAAGTGATTTTGAACGTCTGAGGTCCAATAGTTATGGGAAGATCTACTTCTCCGAAAACTGACTTCCTTGATCCATCAAATGCTTTGACGATGACATGACTTTTTCTTAGAGGGTAATCTTCGAAAGATAATCTTGATAATGTTGATTTAGGCATGACGTTGAGAGAGGATCCATTGTCTATTAGGACTCCTGTGAGTGTATCACCCATGCAGCCAACTGAGATGTGAAGTGGAAGATTGTGGTCCACTCCTTCTTCAGGAAGATCTTCCTCACAGAAACTTAGGTTAGTTCCGGCGGAGATGTTGGCAATGATGTTGTTGAATTGTCCCACAGTAACACCTGGTTCTACAAAAGCTTGTTCCAAAACTTTCTGTAGAGCTTCCCTATGAGCTTCAGAACTCAATAGCAGGGAAAGAACAGAAATCCTAGACGGAGTATGTAGTAATTGATCTACAATGTTGTATTCACTCCTCTGGATTAACTTCAAGATCTCATCATTTTCTTTCGCTTGAACAGCATTGGTCGGATGATTGTCTTGCCTATGTGGTACTTCCTCCGAAGGTTTCTCCACATTTTCTGTTGTTCTGTTGAAGACTCGTCCACTTCTGGTGACTCGACTAACATCAGCAATGTTGACAACAGACGGTAATGGTATTTCCTTACCATTTTCAATGAATGTAGCATTATACTTGTATGGTATAGCCTTGCTGGACTCATACGGTACAGGACCTGGTAAGTAGATGACTAACGGAGCAATTGCTGTCTTCCTGCTATCATACTTAACTTGCATAGGTTCAACTTGATTAATTTGAGGAGATACGGTAAAGACTTCATCATCTTCTCTGTTGGCAAGAACAGTAATGGTATTGTCATCCATCAGCTTTTGAATGTCGTTGCGAACACGCAAACATCCTCGTGAATTTCTTCGACAGATTTCGCATCTACTGTAAGCGTGGAAATCTGTTCCAAAGTAGGCAAGTCCATTTAAAGTTTTATGGAACCTGACTACCGATCCTTCAAGGTCTTCAACTTTGTAGATCTTGTATTCTCCTGGACATCCTTGAACCATGTTGATGTCATGCTCAGTTCTGACTCGGATATGTTGAATCCATCCTAAGTCCATTTGTTCTTGTAATGCAGCTTGAACTATGGCACATCCTTGATTATTCTTTGGACAAATTTCACATGTGAAGTAGTTGTGAGGTGGTACATGACCGTACCCAGCTTGTTTAGCGTGCATCTTGACAAGATTTTCCCCTATCTGACGAATGTCGTAGATTTGAATGACATTGGGGTGTTGATCTATCAGATTTACTGAAGCTTCTTTATGCTGCGGCAAAGGATTTGCTTGGACGTTTGGATTAGTATCTTTGAAGGATAGCATTCCGCTTTTCACTAATCGTTGGACGTCAATCTTGAAAGATAAACAGTTCTCAATATTGTGACCTGGTGCCCCCTGATGATAGGGACAAGATTGGTCAGCCTTATACCATGGTGAGGAACTATTTGTAGGATTTGGAGGACTCCTTGTCTGAATGAGTCCTTTTGCCAGTAATGTTGGAAACAATTCTGCATACGGCATTGGTACGGGGTCAAAGGCAGGATACCTTGGAGCCCGATTGTTGTAATTTGGAGGTCGAACCTGTTGCTGAGGTTGCTGCGACCTTTGTTGAATTTGTTGTTGCGAGACCTGAGGTTGATAAGCTGGCGCTGAGTTAACAACCGGAGTTATTGTTGCAACTTGAGGTTGGAATTTCTTCTTGATTTTGTGCAAGACATTGCTGACATCTTGATCCTTTTTCTTCTGGAAAGAACTTCCATACTTCCTTGGACCAACAGATGATTCTGGTTCTTTGTTCAAGCGTCCTTCTCGAACTGCTTCTTCTAAACGTACACCCATGTTTACCATCTCAGTAAAGTCACTTGGTGCACTTGCAACCATTCGTCCGTAGTAAAATGGACTTAAAGTTTTGAGATAGATTTTTGTCATTTCTTTCTCTTCAAGTGGTGGACAAATTTGAGCAGCAACTTCACGCCATCTCTGAGCGTATTCCTTGAAGCTTTCTCTATCCTTTTGAGTCATGGCCCGGAGTTGATCTCTGTCGGGAGCCATATCCAGATTGTACTTATACTGTTTGACGAAGGCCTCTCCGAGGTCTCGAAAAGTACGAATCTCTGAACTGTCCAAGTTCATGTACCATTTGAGTGCAGCACCAGTCAGGCTGTCTTGAAAATAATGAATGAGCAATTGTTGATTATCAGTCTGAGTTGACATTCTTCGAGCGTACATCACAAGATGACTTTGTGGGCATGAATTCCCTTTGTATTTCTCGAAATCTGGTACTTTGAATTTGTGAGGAATCTTAACATTTGGAACCAGACAAAGGTCTGCAGCATTCTTTCCAAATAGATCTTGTCCTCGGAGAGTCTTGAGTTCCTTCTGCATTTGCAGAAACTGTTCTTGGAACTCGTCCAATCTTTCATACACGCCAGCATCCTCACTTGGAGCGTGATGATATACTTGTCCGCCTTGCGGGGGAAAAGTATGCATAATGGGCTGTGGAGAAGCCATGACAGCAGATCTCGGTATCTCAGCATTCTGTTGTGCGAAACCCATTGTCGTTGCTCTTGGAACTTCAATTTCCAGAGGTTTGTAACCCTCCGGTGGACGCATATCCATGGTGACTTTTGGAGCTTCAGAAGCTGGAGGTATGTACCCTTCTGGAGTAAAGTTATACGGCATGCCCCAAGGTCGATCAGGCGGCATGGTATACTGAGGAATAGGAGTAGAAACAATCTCGGAAACCACAGTCCTTTGTGGTTCTTCTGGCGTTGGTCGATTCTGCGCAACTACCAGGGCTTCTACCATACTATTGAGTCTTTCAACAGTACCTTTGATAGTATTAATCTTTCCTCTGAGTTCTTCATTCTCTTGCTCAAAGTCTTCCATTCTTTTCTTGCGACTTGAACGGGTGTTGTATGGATGAGACAGCTTGAAAGTCTTGGTTCACCTCCTTCTCCTCCTCTCTTTCTGGAGAAAGGAAAGTGACTAATAGATCCGCGACAATTCTCGTGTCAGTGCGTACGACTAAAGCGATGTATGATATGCAATTAAGTTAATATTTTTCAAGGAAACACCATAATTACGTTATGAAACATCAAACTTTTATTAATTAAGCGAAAACGCCGTTTTTTACACACTTTGAAAATGGAAATACAGAGAAACTGAGAGAAAGGACTCTAAAACTTTGATGAAGAGCCGACTTCACGTTCTAACATCTTCTTCTGTTTCTTGAGCTGAGCGTTCTCTGACGTGAGCTGATCGATGATCCAGGAAGCAGGAGGGATATGATGAGAAAGTGATGATTGTGTCACTTCTCGATCGAGTACTTCAAGTAACTCATCCTTCCTTCTTAGGATGTTTTGAATCTCAACATTTTCCGTGTTGACAATTCGATACTTGTTCCTCCAAGAATTCCTTTCTTGGCATACCTTGTTTAATGCCGCTTGCAGTTTTTCAACATCGGTGGAGAAGAGGTAAATCGGTTCCCTTATGGGAATAGGTTCTCGATGTTGATATGGCATCCTGAGCTTGAATGCTCTGACGCGTACCCATTGAAGGTAAGGATCCAGGGAGATGCAAAGATGTTTTCCTAACAATCTTCTCCCTTTGTTGTGTACAAGACGCCAGGCTTGGACAATTTCCTTCTTCAGCATGTTGCCATGATCGTCGATGTTCTTGAAGAACAGACCCTCCAATTGGATGTTACTTGGAATATTTTTCATGGGATAGCCGTATTGACGACGGGCTAAAGCTGGATTGTAACTAATTCCTCCCTTAGTTCCAATAAGGGGTATGTTGGGAAAACTTCCGCAACTGAAAATGATCTTGGTTTCGTCGTTGTCAGGACTACACCACTCAATGTCCGTATGAGTGAGAGATATGATTTTCTGTGACCAGTAAAGGCCATCCCTCATGTTCCAGAAAGTGCTAGACTTCGGCAGGTGCGAAACGAACCATTCGTATAACAACGGTACGCAGCATGTGATTAATCCTCCTCGCTGCAGGTTTCTTGAATGCACAGAGTGATAAGCATCCGCAAGCAAGGTTGGAACTGGATTTCCAATTAAGAAGATCTTAATTGCATTGATGTCGACGAAATCGTTAATGTTAGGGAACAAAAACAATCCGTAGATAAGCAAAGCCAAGATTTCCTCAAAAGCGCTCATATCTTGGATGCTGACGAAGTACCGAGCTTGATCAAACAGGAATTTGGAGGGCAATCCTTGAGTTCCTCCTCTACTCACCATATGAGTTCTGATGTCGACTACGTTCAAAGGAGTAGTTGCAGCAATGATAATGTCGTCAGGATTCTTTTCCAAACCGGAGTACGGATCTTGCGCGTACACGGGTATTCCAATCAGACGAGCGTACTCCTCTAACGTAGGCATGAGCTGATAATCTGGAAAGGTGAAGCAGTGATACGTTGGATCGTAAAACTGTACCAAGGTGGGAAGGATCCCATCCATCATGTTGGTATTGAGCAAAGGCAGAAGTTTTCCATACTTCTCCTTGAAAGCCTGGGGGTTGACCACCAGTTTTCCGAGCTTTCCCAGTTCCTCGACCTGGGGAATCTTGAAGGTGTATTTCCTAGCTCTCTTTCTTCCGTAATCCATAATATAGATCCTTAAGTCCTTTCTCCGTTTCTCTCTTTCTATGAAGTTCAAAACGTTCGTTATTTAGTTTCCTTGAAAAAAGACTCGAAAAAGACTCTTTTTGTTTTTAGTTGTTTATTAATGAATGATGCATGAATGCATGAATGCACACACAAGAGTTTTAAACAAACATGGCGTTGAAGGGTATAGTGGTCATGAAGTCCAAACGCAATCCCCGCCCCAATGGTAAACTAAGGTTAAGGATTTTTGTACCTGTAGAACGGGTTCTAGGGGTCTCAGAGTTTTTGCTCAACCTTAAAGATACGTTGATTGGTATCTATAAGAGAGTTTTCTCTGAGTGTAGTATCTGCGTGACAATTACTTCCGTAATCACCGCTCTACGTCCTAAAAAAAAGGCTTTAAGTGGGGTTAATGTGTTTCTAGGTCCTCCTGGTACAAATCAGTCTCGGAATGCAGTGGCGCAGTTAATCACAACCAGCCAGGCAAATCCCAAGAGTAGACTTGGAAACCAAGATTAGAGGGCCTTCACCGGGAAGACATCCTCCATCCTATCTTATGTTGCACTCAAATCCGGGTATAGGATTTCTCACCACAAGGGGGAATCAAGCCCTTTCCCGATACAGAATAAACAAAATAAACAAATATATATGCAACAAACACATGAAATGACACAGAGGTTAGGCAGGACCTCTCTTGTTTGAGGGGGATTTTGGCATCCCTAATTCCTCATTGGGGCTGGACCAGCAACAGGTCAACCATTGGTTTGGATGAAAAACCAAGGTTTTTAACACTTATATCCCCAGCAGAGTCGCCATTTTTCTGTGGTGGTCGTTTTCTTTACCTCCCCGTTTCACTTGGGAGGACGGCACGCTAAACCCTTCACGCGAAATTTGGAAGGAGAATGCGCCCGTGGTGGGATGAATTTTATTTCAGTTCTTCCTACGATATCACACGAACTTTCTTATTTGTCCTACGAGTAGGAAAGGGAAAAAAAGATCTCAACTAAACCCTAGGAGTTTGCTAAGTGTGGGGATTTCACCTAGACTAGAAATTCTGGAGTCCGGGGGGTCGGTTATACATAGGGAAGTGTTTAAACACCCTACATATCTGTAGTACTCTACAGGAACCTTCTCTGTGTCATTGTGATTGTGTTTGCTGCTAATGATTGGGAAAGTTTCTCCTTTGTGTTAGGAGAGAGAATTGAATTGATTAAAGAAAGACAGACAGATAGACAGACTGACTATTTTTGGTATTTTATTAGCTCGCTGAGATTCCTTGTGAACCTCATGCCTACATATCCCTAGTGGAAGTCAGAGCTTAATGTAGTTCGGGGAACTAACTAGGGAAATTACTTGTTTTTGATGCCTTGCTTGAAGCTCAAGGTTGAAGCTTGGAATTAAATCTCTGTTTACAGTAAAGAGACATGAAATCATCTTTACAGAGAGGTATTTGTACTATTCTACCACAAACATTTAAAAGTGACAGAATAACTGGATTCATTTCATTCAAGAGGGGGACCTTACTTGTGTGTGCAAGTATGCCAGTCAGATGCCTCTTAAATGAAAGAAAGATGCTCGTCCAAATTAGGGAAAGTGTACAAGTCTGGGGATGTGCCAGAGCATGTCTTTCAGAGTCCTAAATGGGAGACTTTGAATGAAATTGAAATTGAAATGTTTGTTTGTTTGAATGTGGTAGAGTAGTAAAAATATCTCTCTATAGAGATAAGCTATGTCTATCTACTGTATAAAAGATTTGACTTTAGCTGGCTTGTATGAGGCCCAAGCTTGAGGCTTTTTGATTGATTAATTAATATTGACTCTGGGAGATGACTCCACTGGGGATTAATTACAGGGTATTTTTGTGTTCTGTACAAAGCCCAGAATTGAGGCTGACTCTATTTGGAGAGTGTTTATTTGATGGATTTTTATTTGGTGTTCTGTACAAAGCCCAGAATTGAGGCTGACTCTAGCTAGGAAAAACATTATTTTCTGCCTTGTACAAAGCCCACGGTTGTGGCTGACTCTAAAATAAACTGAATATGGATGACTCTATGGGGAAAAGATCCTAGGTGTTAGGAATCTTTGACTCATGAAATATGGTTTAATCTGCCTTGTACAAAGCCCAAGGTTGTGGCTACTGAATGATGAAGAACTCACTGGGGAGACTCTATTATCTGCCTTGTACAATGCCCAAGGTTGAGGCTGACTCTTGACAGGGAAGTTTTATTGTTTGGTGCCTTGTATGAAGCCCAAGGTTGAGGCTAACTGTTTTTGTTGGTCTTGACTCTACTGGAGAGTTTAAAAGACTGTTTTTCTTTGGAAGCTAACCCTTTCCAGGGATTTTGACTCAGCCGGTGAATTTGTCTGTTAAAAGACTGATTTTTGTCATGTTTTTTGGAGGCTGACCCTTTCCAGGGGTTTTGACTCTTTTGGGGAAATTATCTCCTAAGAGAATGAATCTTTGGTTTTGAAAGACTGATGTTGTTGAAATGAAAGAATGATGTTGGAGGCTAACCCTTTCCAGGGGTTTTGATTAAAATGAAGGAATGTGTTAAAATGAAAGAATGATTTTGGAGGCTAACCCTTTCCAGGGATTTTGATTAAAATGATTGGCAGAAAGATTATTGTGGAGACTTCTTGTTTAAAGTCCAAGATGAAGGCTGACACATGCTGAGGATAAGCAAATATAGATCCTAGACTCTGCTAAGGAAGATTGATGAAGATAAGGGTGACAGAGACTGTCCATGTCTCTCATTCCAAAAGGTGTGCTCAATGTGAAATTGAGACAAACTTAGCTTGTTTAAAGTCTGGTTTAAATTGGAAGAAACTCACCAGGGTAGGCTAAAAGGTGACTAAAGACCTGTTCCTATGTTTATAAGAAACCTGATGGGTCCTTGTATACAAGCTCAAGAGGAAGCTGGAAATGCTTTTAAGAAGCCTGTGGGTCCTTGTACAAAGCCCAAGAGGAGGCTAATCGAGGGTCCTTGTTATAGCACAAGAGAAAGCTATGTAGTTTTGAACTTATTTTGGCTCTAAGCAAATGGGTAAGAGGTTTCACCGGGAATAATTCCTCTTTGGGTGGATGTGTCCTATTATTTTGGATTCTAAGGTTTTTGCCAAGATGTTTCACCGGGAATAATTCATCTTGGGGGTTTGAACTACAGATCTCTAATTAGGAAAGAGCCTTCACCGGGAAGACATTCTCAATCCTAGGCCATATTCCTATAATATATATATAGTTTAACTGTCCTAAGGTTTATACTCAAACGTAGTTCTAAACTAATATATATGCACAGTTTATATTTGACAGTAATTTAAATAAAGACTGTAAATTGAAAGCTTGTAAAGCCTAACCTGGATGGAGTGGAGGCCTTTGAAGAAGTATGTATAGAGCCTCAACAGTATGTTTGTTGTTTTGTTGATAACAGTTGAATATATATAATAAACAGTTAATGGTTTTTGAAAACAGAAGAAGTGAAGATGGACAAAGGTCACATAGGTATCTGAAGAGTTTCACCGGGAATAATGCCCTTCAAATACCAGAAGAATGTTTTGAAAACAGAAAGAAGATTTTGAAAATACAGTTTTGAAAACAAGCTAAGAAGAGAAGGTGTTTGGGACTTACACTCTATTAGAGGCCCAGTACTTTACAGTACTGGTGTAAAAGCAATTTGAAAAATGATTTGGAATGATACAAGGTTTTGTTGTTTGAAAACCCTAATCATTTGATTTATTCGGAGATTGAAAACAGTTTTGAAAATTGACAAAAAGTCAACTTAATTAAGGTAAAAGTAAAGACTTTTAACTAATTAAGACCTAAACAATTAGGGTTTTATCATAAAATTATTTACAAAGTGATTAGGTTAAAATAAAGTGACAATATATATTTAAAGTATTTAAGAAAACACTTAAAAACATACTATTTTAAACCTAATTAAAATTCATGAAATAAATAATATTTTTATGATTTTTTTGACTATTCACAAAATAGATATATTAAATAATAGGTGTATGAAAAATGAAGTGAAAATGATTTAATTTGATAGGTGAATTAATTGTGTGAAGTTGTGAAGAAAATAGGTGTGACAAGTGATAAAAAATTAGGAATGTCTTCACCAAGGCTTGAACTCACGCCCTTTAGGTCACATACCCAAAACCAAACCACTGGGCCAGCGCGCGCATGGTGATAGTGATACACATCCAACACATTATATTTTCAGATAAACGTGTAAATCATGAAAAAAATAAAAGGAATAAAAAGTCTGGGGCGAGGGGGATTCGAACCCCAGACTTGAGGCATGAGGAGACTAAGAGCGCATGTGAGGCCACTAGGGCAAACGATGTATTCGTTTAAAACACGCTTTCAGTTAAATATATTTTAAACCCTCCCCTGAGAATCCAAAAATGGCGCCACCCACCATCTTCATCTTCAACCTCAAGCTCTTCAAATTTGAACTTCTGAACTTACTCGTTTCTCAACCAAACGTGATGATGTAAAGATGAATTTCACTCCAAATTTCCTCACGAATCTAAATATGTAACTAATATCTATTTATATTAACTACATCTAACTAATTTACCAGAAATCGTGAAGAACCCTAAATTTTAAAAAAATCAAATTAAATGACTATACTGAAAGATAAATGAATGATGATAGAGGGTTTTCAATCCTCTGATGATGCTGAACAAGATAGAATCGAGCTTTATCACAAAGAGTGCTTAAATTAAAGAGGTGAGGTTCAAAAACTTACCTCTGAAAATGGAGGTCGTGAGGATGATAGAGAGCACCTGGGCTTGAATGAATGATCTCAATAGCTTCCCTGAGACTCAATGATGCTAACTGAATGCTTATTGGAGCTTGAATCCTCCTGAATTGCTCTATGGACCTCCCTCGATTTCAGCTTCAAATAGACATGGAGGTTGTTGAATTTGGAGTTACAGATGAGCTGCAGCCATCTGGTTAGCTTCACTATGACCTGAGGAGTGTGCCTGGATGATTGGCTTGGCTTGAAACCTCCTGAATTGTTCTGTGGTCCTCCAACTGCAAGTGCTCCAAATGAGAGGTGGAGATGATGATTCTCCACGCCCAGCAGTGTTCCAGAGATTTGGATCACCTCCAAATGCCTCCCTCAATGTGTTTGAATACTTATTTTCAAAGAGAGAGCTTTGGTTTGAAGAATCCGAGTCTTCTTGCCAAAGGACCTTTGAAAAAACTAAGTATGAAGAAAGAAAAGAGAAAGCAAGAATTCTGTTGCTTTGGTGTGTTTTTTGAATGAGAATGAGGCCTCTATTTATAGGCAATTGGTTCAGTACTGATTGAGAGAGTGAGCTTGCTTAATGAAAGAAGTTTGGTTTCTTAAGCATGAAGGAAGTTTGCAAATATCTCTTATGCAATGATGAGAATTTTGATTCCATTTGATCAATCCCCTAGCCCTCGATTTTGCTTGATCTTAGGGGACAATTCTGAGCCAGAAATGAGCTCTAATTGGTTGGTGAGAAGATTCCTTGGGTGATTCATCAATTTGCCATAAATTCACAAATGTAATCATTACATAATCACATGTTCTTGTTTTTTAGAATCTTCTTCAATCCTTATGGCATGGTGAAAATGAATGCATGGCATTGTTTCAGATATGTTATGGGTCGTGTAGCATCCATAATTGAGGTCATGTGCACAAAATTTCAAAGTTCAAAAATGATGCATGACCTATAATTTTACTTCATGAGGCCAACTTTGAACAAGCATAACTCTTAGCTCAAATTGAATTTGGAGAAGGTTGAACACAATTTGGAAAGCCCTAAACATCTACTTCAAATCATTAGTTTATGTCTTCTTCAGAATCATTTGGGAAATTTGTGAAAAATGAGCCCAAAGTTGGATGAAAACTAGGTTAAAACACTTAGAAAATTTTCTAAGTGTTTATGACCTAAAACTTCAAAATTTTCAAAACCCTTAAATGGTTGATCTTTTGAAAAAAGTTCTTATGTGAGATGTTGTTTTATTTTGCAAGATCTACAACTTTCATGTTGGAAGTTTTTTGAGTTGTGTAGGTGAAATTTTGAGTTCTCACCATGCCCTCAAAAACCCTAATTCCCGACTTTTTGCTCCTTGATGAATTTCTTTGAATTTCTTTGGTCAAATGACTTTGACATCCATATATTGATGATATTGATCTTTGAAAGTCATTTTTTGACCAAAAACCTTAAAAGTCAATGATAATCCCACACAGTTGACTTTTCCTGACAAAGTGAATTTTTGGGCTTTTGTGTAGAAACAAGATCTTCTCCTCAAATGAATGATGTAAATGGATTATATTGAGGTAGTAGAGATTCTTGAATCATGTCTTGAGTTTTGGATCCATGCCCTGATTAAAAGTCAACTATCTTGGTGAATTAGGTCAAAAACCCTAATTGTCGACCAGAGGACAATGATGAGTGTAGACTTTGAATTGAGGTGTAATGTCCAGTGGATCTTGTCATAAGAGTTATTTGAAGATGATTAATGTCTTTGAATGGTTTCCTGGGGCTTTTTAGGGTTTCCCAAAGGTGATCCCTGATTTTAGTCCTTGATAGGCTCCAAACCCTAGTCTGTTGATCTGAGTAATCCTGTACTTAGATGACTGGGTGTCTTAATCAATCATAGGTGTAATAATGAGGCTTTTGAGTCTCATGATTGTATTAGAGACTAATCCCTCTATTGATTGATCCTTTGCCTGAGTTTTCTTGTCTTTGAACACCCTCGATTGAATGCCAGACTGCCCTGGGTACTTACTTTGACTTGATGAAAATCCTGAAGATATGTCATCTCAGGGGGGTCAAAAATTAGGGTATGACATTTTGGGTTAGAAATGACTTAGGGTGTGAGTGATGCTTGATGATATTGATGAGTATTGTAGGTTGAATATAACTGATCGATAAGTTTAAGTTTGTGAGAAGTAGATTATATGCAATGCCTGATAAGTCTTTTCTCTCTAAAAAATGAATTATTTTTGTGTTGATATTTACTTTTCTATTTTTATACTTTACCAATTCAATCCAACCTCATAATTGCATAAACTGTTGAATGGCGGTTCGATATCACTAATCTCTGTGGACACGATAATTTCCCGGATAAATATTTTCAAAACTTTTGTTGCTTGCCGCTTTACCGCTTCAGCACCTATCAATCAAAAAGCAAACCCCATACACTATCTATATCAATATCACTAAAAAAACCCTTTTCAATTTCTTAATTAACAACAAATCATTTGTCAAAAAAATTTAACAACAGATCATACACTTCAAACTAACAATTTTCATAACAAATCCAATTAAACCCTTTTCTCACACAAAACACAAATCAGATTGCCATTTGTGAAACAATTCATGCATAACCCATTGAGAAAACAAACAATCAAATCAAAACCTATGCAAAACAGAACCTACTCATTTCTAGAATATAAAAAGACAGAACAACATTCAAGCAAAACCAATTAAAAAAAACAAATTTCATTCAAAACTGAACCAACATATTTTAAGAATCTCTAATAGAGCAAACCCCAAGGGATCAAAAAAATGAAAACAAACCTACACAACAACAATGATCATAGAAGGGATGAGAAAAGTTGTTAGCTTCTTCTTCAAGAGTATAGAAAGAAGCCATTAGGTTACTCTTATCATTCGTGATCCATTCGTGACAAATTCGTAAGCTTCCTTTTGAGTCTTGAACAGATTGAGTCCGCGTTTAGCTTCATAGCAGAGGATACTGGTGGTTGGATCTACATACAGAACTTGTGTATCAGTTCGAGTGTAGAGACTCACAATGATGGATACTTCATCGGAATCTTGTATTCCGACTACCACTGATGTGTCTCTCAAACCAACTGAAAAAGAGATTATATGAAATAAGTTAGTTTGAAATTAAAATGAGAATTAAGAGAAATAATCGATTATGATTGAGAAGTGATTCTGGTTAAGAGAAATAATCAATTTTGATTAAGAAATAAGCTATTCTAATTAAGAGAAATTGAACACAAAAGGGAAGAGACATATGTTTATCAGCAGAATTACATGAAGCTGGAACTCCTACATTGCATGATAAGAATGAGTGTACACAGTAGTAGCTTACGTGCCATCACATGTGATTACTTTCACATGTTAGTTAGTTAGTTTATGGTTAGACTTTATAACCAACTTTGTAACTAACTTTTGATTCATTTGATTCAATGCAAGTTTCACTTCTTCTCTCTTTCTCTTTCACTTGCTTATTCTCTGCACATCTCCAATGGAAATTTTGATTTCCTTAGATGGTATCAGAGCAGGTTGATCCTGCTCTGTTTCCGCTGTGTTCCCTTTCGTCTTTCTTGCATGGATCATATATGCCATTGATGCATTTTTCTTGAAGCTTCTTTGTTAAGCTTTTCGTATGTTTCTTTTGCATTAAGCTTCTTCGTTTCTCGTGTCTATTTTTCTATTCATCATGTTGTGATAGCATGACGAGGAATACTAATCAAATTCCTGATCCGCTAGATTCATATTATGTTCATCCTTTGGATAATTCGTCTACAGTTTGCGTTGCACCTCCATTATCAGGTGACAACTATCATGCTTGGTCCATGAAGATGAGACGAGCTCTGGCTATGAAAAACAAGTTTCAGTTTGTTGATGGTGTCATACCCCAAAATTTTCCCTCTTATATTTAATCAAAGGTCCCTCAATTGCCCAAGAGCACTCATGGTTCTATCAGACAAAGTTCCTCCTAATCCAAGATCTCAAAAACTAGGGTTTGCATTTTATCAAAGGATTTGGAATCTCCAAGGCCTCAAATGGATCTCAAGGTCCCTCATAACTCTCAAGGCGCCTCCATGTCAAAAGTCAAGCTTCAATTCTAAGGATTGCTCACTCAACGGCTCAGATGATCAATAACCGACTATGTTGACTTAAAAGTCAACTATAGTCAAAGTAGAGTCAAAACTCCCAACTTTTGGTCAACATAAAGTATTTGAAGTTATATCCATAATTTGATCAAAGGTTGATCATGATCCCTTAATAAAAACTTAGAAATGAACAAATTTCAAAAGTTCAAATTAGGGTTTTTTATAGGAAAAGTCAACTCAACTTTGACTGGTCATAACTTCAACATGGAGTATCAGAAATTTCTCACTTAAAACCTATTTTGAAAGAAATTGAATCTTCTACAACTTTGTCTCTCACAAGCCAGGGCCAGAAACGCTTCATTTGAGAGATATGGTCTAATACATTATAGGTCCTCCAAAAAGTCAACAAAAAAACACCTTTTGGGTCAAAGCTCATAACTCGAGCATGGAAACTCCAATTGAGATGAAACCAAAGGCATCATTTAGAGGACACTCTAAGCTTTCTAAATTGACTAAGAAAATCTCCATAGGGTTAAAATTGAGAGAGATACGCATGGTTGAAGTTGAGCAATTTTCAAGATATGCATGAAACCCTAATTGACCAAAATTTGGCTTTTTGACTAATGGGCTTAGAATTTGTATTTCAAACACATCCATGACATATATAAGGGCCTATAAAACCATTCTCATATTTTTTGATATTTTATTTATATTTTATTTTGAATTTTATTCATATAAATGCAAAATAAATCAAATAAAATACAAGATATGTGAATTAAATCATGGGGTTTCCACTTCTAATCATCCAAGGGCCCAAGAAATGTCCAAAGAGAGTCCAAATTCATGGCTCATGGTTAGGGAGAGAAATTATTCAAAAATAGAAAGAAAATAATATAATTTTCAATAAAATTATATCTCTCCCATAACATATAATCCAATCCCAACTCTTGCCCTAATTGGAAGCATATATACTCTAAAATATTCATAAGGAGAAGGGGGACGAAACTTGGAAGGGGAGAGGCCATTAGGGTTTTAAAAAGGAGGAGCAAAACATTCAAGAAACTAGGGCAAGGCCAAGGTTCAATTGCAGCCACTCTCAAGCAAGCCAAAGCATACATTCTCGTTCCTGGGGTCTCCAAGGTGAGGTACAAGTCCATATCCATGGCCAAACAGGTTTGATTTACGTGAGTCTTATGATCATCATGTTCTTCATATAAATTTTTCGTTCTTGATTATATGACGTGTTTCAGGGCAAAGTAAGACTACTAACAGGTTCCTGGTTGTGTTTAGAAGAGGTTAGAACAATTAGGTCGAAGCTTTGGAGCTTGTATCTTGAAACGCCATGGCTAGGGCTTCAAGTCTTTTGTGCTTTGTGTCCATGCTTATAGGCGGTTTAAGATCCAAACAATCCGTCCATTGAGTTCGTGGGGGTCTGTTTATCAGATTTGGGCAGTCTTTATTTTTGTCTAATGCGTTTTGTGGAGTTTTCTTGTTTTTCAAAACATTCGTTGGGAAAGTCGCAGGAGAATCCGCAGCGATTTTCAGAAGAAAATCCGCAGGTAAACTCTGCCATTAACATGATGAAGATGATGAATAGTAAGTTGGAAGGGTTGACCATGCGTGTAGTGTTTCGATTGGTTGGTTCAGAATTCAAACCCCTCTCTCTCTCTCTCTTCGCTATTGGACAGTCAACCTGGATGTGGGGTCCGCGCGTGCACTGTCCATTAACTCTTTCTTTTTTTATCTAATATTTGTTTTGTGTGTTATTATCAATTAACGTGAATGGTATAAGTGGCAGAGCATCAAGAAGAATATCTACCATGACCTGGATTCGATCCCTAGGTTTTGCAACTAATTTTTATCACTTATATGCTTACGGATCTCATGCATATGGCCAGCGCACACTCACGATACACCCTCAGCCAATAGCCCTTGGATGACTCTGAAGATGGATCTAACGCACACAAACCTGCAGCCTACCATGTTCAATCATCAAAGCGTCACACATGATCTTTTCCCAGGTTTTATTTAATTATTTGTATATATTATTTATATAACTACATATTAATCCTAACTATTTTCTTAGGTTTAATATTTAATTAGATTTAATTAATTGTATTTAGATTTAGTTAAATTGTTTAATAAGGATTAATAATATAATTAACATTAGGATTATTCCCCGATTATTCGACTATCTCGACTTAGTTTATTTTAATGTTAGTTATAAAAATTACAAAAACCCTAGAAGATTGTTACCAAGGCATTAGGGTTTGTCCAATCCCATTAGTTTTTTAGCCAAAGTGTGAGGATTTAATTTATTATTCGTTCCGACTAAATCTATTAGTCGCAATGATTAATAATCGATTAATTTAATTAATAAAATCCGATAATAAAATACATTATATTATGCTAAATGGTTCTAACCAAATCTATTGGTTACGATGATTAGCATTTCCCTTTTAAAATTCGTTATTATTTTTAATCAAAGCTATTGATTATGACGGATAACGATAAAATTAAATAATTAAAGACATGCACATTTGCTATTCGTGATAATCGAATCTATCGATTATAGTGGTTAGCAATCCTCCCTTCAATCCGTTAGCCATGGTAATCAAACCTATTGATTATCGCAACTAATGGTAACAAATTAAAATCAGGGTTGTACGCCTAAATCCTAAAACACACTAAACCACGAAATTACAGATTTCCATCTCTGCGATTTTCAAAACTACGATAAGGTAATTCAAAATACCTTCGAACCTCGCATTTCAAAAACTACGATAGGTCAGTCAAAAAGCCTTCAAACAACCTCATACTAATTCAAAGGTGTACAACCCTGTGCCCGAACTACGTTGACTCTGATTCTCCCTAAGGAGATACGTAGGCACTTGGTTACAAGGCGAGTCCCCTTCCCCAAAACCTCAATTTGTTCAAATCTCATTTTTCCCCTATTCATTTCCTTAGCTATTAAACATGAATATTTTAGCCATAAAACTTTACCTTAGATTAAACCTTAGGAAAGGGTTAAGGGTGCCTAACACCTTCCCTCGACCTGCTTATAATAACTTACCCCGAATCTCTTAACTGCGTAAGGTTTCCTATTCGGCTTGGTAGAATAGGTGGCGACTCTAAAAAGTTAATTTTTAGGGCAGGTTGCTACATATGGAACTATCGAAATACTAGATAAAGATGATCTCAATTATGTGGCATGGCAACGATGCAACAATCTTGTGCACACGTGGATCATAAGCTCAATAACGCCTTCGATTGCTCAAAGTGTGGTGTTTATTGATAATGTTGTGGATATGTGGAATGATCTTAAAGATCGTTTCATGAGAGGTGACAAAATTCGTGTGGCACAGTTGTATCAAGAGATTTCAAACTTGAAGCAAGGAAGCAAGAAAATTTTAGATTACTTCACTGAGTTGAGGAGCTTGTGGGAAGAGTTGGATCAGTATAGACCTGTTCCAAGTTGCACATGTCGTGTGACTTGTGCTTATTTGTCTATGAGAAACAGCAAATATTTCAGGGCAGAAGATAGAATTATCCAATTTCTAATTGGCTTAAATGAGGAATACCATGGAGTTGTCTCACAGGTATTACTTATGGATCCTTTACCTCCTATTAACAAAGTGTTTTCAATGGTGCTGCAGCAGGAGAGAAAGATATGTGGAACCATGTTTTCTTCTCTCAGTACTACTGAAGATGGATCAGGAATGGTTAATGCAGTAGAATGAAAACAAGGTGGAAGAGGCAGAGGATATGGTAATGCCGGTAGAGGGAGAGGCAATACAAAGGTGTGTACACATTGTGGCAAAACTGTTCACATAGTGGACAATTGTTACAAGAAGCATGGCTATCCACCTAATCTTGGTCGTGGAAGCACATCCTATGCCAATCAAGTTGGAGCTAGTGCTAATCAAAGTCAAGCTGACACGGCTGAAGGTAAATCCACAGTTGGTACAGCTAGTGATAATGGAAGCATGACCCTAACAAAGGAACAATACCACAATTTGATGGTGCTACTTGAGAAGAATTCAGGATCGGTCAATCTTGCCAAGGGAGGTAACTGTTATATTGCTAGCTTTAATGCTAATAATAGTAATAGTGTTAACTGGATTCTAGACACAGGAGCTACACACCATATATGCCATAATCTAAATTGGTTCTTGAAGTATGATAGAGTAAATCCCATTTTGGTTAACCTGCCTAATGGTAACTCTATATCCAAATCTGTATGTGGAGATGTGCAAATTTCTAATGAGCTTATTCTTAAAGGAGTGTTGTATTTGCCTCAGTTTGAAGTTAACCTAATAGCAGTTTCAAAATTGTGTAGAGAGCAAGATTACACTTTAATGTTTGAAACTAACAAGTATGTTATACAGGAAAAGAGGGAATTGAAGAAGAGTGGTTCAGCTAGGGAGATTGATGGGTTGTACTACTTGGATAGAACCTGTATAGTAAGCAAGGCAGGATTTGTTTCAAGTATCTTCACAAATAAAGGACCAGATAAAGCTGCTCCAGCTATTTTGTGGCATTTAAGACTAGGGCATCTATCTCATGATAGAATGAAATGTCTGAGATCTATGTACAGTTACATTCCAAATAGTGTTTATAAGGCTTGTGATGTATGTCAACAAGCTAGGCAAAAACGATTACCATTTCCTATTAGTGTTAATAATGCTTGTAATCTGATTGATCTCATTCACATAGATGTATGAGGTCCATTCAATACAGTTTCCATTCATGGCTTTAAATATTTTTTGACTATCTTAGATGACCATAGCAGACATGTATGGGTTGTTATGATGAAATCCAAAACTGAAGTAGGTCCCAAGATAGTTGAGTTTGTAGCAATGGTTGAAACACGATTTGATAAGAAAATAGAGTGATAATGGAACTGAAATGCTTATGCCTGCTTATTATGCATCCAAAGGGATAATTCATCAAAGGAGTTGTGTTTATACTCCTCAGCAGAATGGAAGAGTTGAGAGGAGGCACCAACACATCCTTAACATAAGTAGAGCACTTATGTTTCAATCAGGATTACCAAAAGAATATTGGTAATATGCTGTTCTTCATGCAGTATATCTAATGAATAGAATTCAAACTAAAATCTTGCATAACAAGTCCTCTTATGAGGTGATGTATGGTTTAGTTCCTGACCTGAGTGCCTTAAGAGTATTTGGTTGTTTAAGCTATGAATCTACTCTTGCTACCAACAGGCACAAATTTGATTCAAGGGCCAGAAAATGTGTTTTCTTGGGCTTCAAGGCAGGTATGAAAGGGTTTATTCTTTTGGACATGACCAATCATGATATCTTTGTTTCTAGGAATGTGAAGTTATTTCATATGACATTTCCATACCTGGAAAATAATAGCTCACATCCCTCTACATCTCTCTACATTGATCAACTTAAAGTTGATAGCTAAGTTGATAATTCTGGTGCTATTGAACCTGAAGCAGTTCCTCTTACTTCCAATACTGAAGACTCTCATATTTCAATTGATACTAATGAGGAGTCTGAATCCAATCAAGCTTCTCCTGATGCTGACTCTCCATCTATCAATGAGTCAAGTGATATTCCTACTAAGGTATCTTCTGATTTTACCTTACAGGAATATGACTCACCTAATGCCATACAACTTAGAAAATCCTCTCGAATTTCACAAGCTCCTGCTCATTTAAAGGATTACATTTGTAATCAAAATGTATCCTCTTGTCAATATCCTATTGAAGACTGTGTATCTTTATCAAACTTGTCTCCTACCCATCAAACTTATATAATGGCTCTCTCCTCTGAATCTGAACCAACAAATTACAAGGCTGCTTCTAGTGATCCTAGATGGATTCAGGCAATGTAGAATGAGATAGAAGCTCTCAACAACAATCATACATGGGAATTTGTGAATCCTCCTCCCAATGCTTCACCAATAGGGAGTAAATGGGTTTACAAAATTAAACGCCATGCTGATGGTTCTATAGAAAGGTTCAAAGCACGACTTGTGGCTCAAGGTTTCAATCAAACTGAGGGTTTGGACTATTTTGAAACCTTTTCTCCCGTTGCCAAGCTATCCACAGTTCGAGTATTGTTGGCATTGGCTGCTATTCATGGCAGGAATTTACATCAATTAGATGTAAACAACGCCTTTCTCCATGGTGACCTAAGTGAGACAATCTATATGAAAGTTCCTCAAGGTGTTAGTGCTCGTATTTTAGGTCAAGTATGCAGGTCTCACTGGTTGCAAACCAGTCTCCACTCCCTTAGATGCCTCCATTCGTCTTTCTCAAGACAATGGTTCACCTTTTTCTAATGTTACAGCATATCGACGATTGGTTGGTAGATTAACTTATCTCACTACCACACGACCCGATATCGCTTTTTCTACACAACATCTAAGCCAATTTATGAGTGCCCCTCTGATGCACATTATAGAGCTGCTCTTCGTGTGCTTAGATACTTGAAACGTTCCCCAGCTCGTGGCATTTTCTTATCTGCTTCATCTGATCTACAGATACTTGGATTTAGTGATGCAGATTGGGGTGGGTGTATTGACACAAGACGATCCATTTCCGGCTACTGCTTCTTCATTGGCAAATCATTAGTTTCTTGGAAGTCTAAGAAACAGATCACTGTCATTTGCTCTTCAGCTGAAGCTGAATATCATGCACTTGCAGCTCCTACACGGGAGCTCCAATGGATGTGCTTTCTCCTACATGATCTTCAACAAAACCCCTCTAGACTCCCATTATTATACTGCGACAACCAGAGTGCAATTCATATCTCTGCCAATCCTGTCTTCCACGAACGGACCAAGCACTTAGATATTGATTGTCACCTGGTTCGAGAAAAGATTCAAGCTGGTGTTATGCGTTTACTACCTGTTCCTTCTCGTGACCAGGCAGCTGATGTATTCATAGAGGCCCTTGGTCCACGTCCTTTTGTTGAGTGTCTCACCAAGCTTAGTTTGGTTGACATTTACCAACCTCAAGCTTGCGGGAGGGTATCAGCGGAATTACATGAAGCTGGAACTCCTACATTGCATAATAAGAATGAGTGTACACAGTAGTAGCTTACGTGCCATCATATGTGATTACTTTCACATGTTAGTTAGTTAGTTTATGGTTAGACTTTATAACCAACTTTGTAACTAACTTTTGATTCATTCAATTCAATGCAAGTTTCACTTCTTCTATCTTTCTCTTTCACTTGCTTGTTCTCTGCACATATCCAATGGAGATTTTGATTTGCTTAGAATGTTAGCAATGATTCTTATCGATTCAAATAATTACATGCTTGCGATCTGATTTTTCTGCACTGATGTTTCCTTCGATTTGTGGCCGATCAAGATGCTTCCCAGTTATTATCAGCATGTTTCTCTATATAAGAACTCCTTGGTTACAAATTCTATGGTAATGTATATAAATTATTTTTAAGCCTAAATGATACTTTACTAACATTCATCTAATTTTTTGCACAGCTTGTACCATAAACAAATATCAAACTTAACATGAACCACCATACTATTTATTTGACAGTGAGTTTTGGAAAAAGATTATAACACTTGCAATATGTCAATGTTGCAGGTTAAGAATGTACCTATTCCAAGTGATGAACTTCAAAAACCAGTAGGGAACCAACAAAGTCTCAAACAGCATGGCTCTATGTATGTCACTCAAGCATTTTATTTTTGAAAATTGTTTATCATTTGATGTTCCTGCTAACAACTTTTGTTGTTTTTCTTTTCTTCATTGATTAGAGCACCATATGTTCACAGTCCACATTGAGTAGGTAATATTTGTTGGGGTTGGATTTAATTCCTTTTCTTGTTAATTTCTTACAGGGAGAGATGATTGTAGAGTTCTGCTTCTATTCTTGATGTTAAAAGTTTAGGTATTTATTTTGAACCCGAAGGTTTTTAATGCTTTAGTTTTTGCATTTATGTTTGCTTTAGTTAATTTTTAAGTAGAATTTATATTTTATAAAGATTTTAGGCTTGATTTTAATTTTTCTTGTGCAGAGTTCAGCAATTAAAGAGATTGTTCATTCAATAGATGTTGAGCCAATGAGGATCAAGCTGAATGAGATCCAGGATGAATGATATTTTTGTGAATTTTTATGTAAGAAAGCAAAAGAATTGCTATTTTTTACATGTTATTAACAAATCATTTTTTTAACCATTGCTTTGTTGTCATACCACATCATTTTTTTAATACATATGCCAACTCAGCTTTTTAACAATTGCTTTGTTGTCATACCATATCATCGATAGTTAATGTTTTTTCTCATAATTTAAAAGAAATGATTAAATTGGCTAAGAGAACCGTTTTTAAGAGATTAAAATATAATATTTATTAGATAAGTGACTAAAATGAAATCTAAAATTAACTTAAAGACTTCGACATTAATTAAGCCTAAAATTAAAAGATGGTCACGTAGACCAAGCTAATTTTTTTAAGAAACATTAACGGCAATGACTATTTTATGTAAAAGAACTGTTTTTAAGTGATTAGTATGTAATATTTTTTAATTAAACAATTAAAGCAAAATATTAAATTAAGTTACCAACTAAAGAATGCATTAGGCCTAAATTAAAAGATAAACAATAGTTAAATTATTTCTATATTAAAATCTTAACTCTATTGTTCTAAAAAAATGCAGAACAATCTATTATTTTTATTTTCTTTCAACTTGAAAGTGTCTCAAATTCGAAATAAAATTCCCTATTTTCTTAAATCCCTATTTTTGTTGAAGAGGTTGAAATAAAATTCGAGAAATATTATTCTTATATCCAATTTGACATGTGCGATACAAATAAGTTTTTTTTTCTTATTTTATTATTATTTTCTGTATTGATCATGTGTGTCACATTTAAAATAGTGTATAAATTTACAGCGTAAACATGTAGGTGTTAAACTTTGGTGTATATATAGCATGTCTCCTAAAATTCAGAACTAAAAATTTTGATTTTTTCTATGTTATGCAGTTTTTTAAATAAAACTTCATAATAGCATGTCTCATAGAATTTTTTTTCTATGTTATGGTATGCTCCGAAGAGAAGTTTTAAAGAATTGAAGGCTGGGGTTGTTTCAAGAACACGTTACAAAAGAATTAAAGGGTGGAGATGGAAGAAGAATTAGATCGACGTACATTTGATGTTGTTTGTGGTCGATAAGTAGTTAAATAATGGCTAGGATCAATTTTTCTAGTTTTTTGAGTTTTTTTGTGTTATGGAGGGAGAGAGAGAGAGTGAGAGAGGATTAATATATTAATGTTTTTTTATTTTCAAAGTTGTTTGATTTTCTGTTTTTTGTGAGATTTTTTTATGCATTGTTGATCACAAGATAAGCATTGGTTATGAGAATTGCTTAGCTTACTCCATACATCTCTCACACACTATCGAATCGACAAAATTATCTTTCACTTTATATAAATCCATCTCCGAAAACACTTTTTTTGTTTATACATAATATTTCGTAGATGCATTTACGAAAGAGTATTTCCCAATTAATTGGAAAAATCCCAAATTAATTAAGTTCATTGCATCTACGGAAGTCTTAAAACACAGTGAAACTTGAGATTTTCCCAATTAATTGGGAAAATCCCAAGTTTCACTATGTTTTTAACGCTTCCGTATATGCATTGACGAAATGAGACAATTTTTTTGCAAAATAAGGGTGCTTTCGAATGTGTATCTACGAAAGCACGAGGTAAAATTAGAAATTCGCATGGTGGCTAAGAGATTCATGGCTCTATTGAGAAATCCTCTTAGTTATTATGAGGAACATTAATAAAATATTATTAATTTACCAATATTATTAGTATTAATTGAAAAGTAATTTGTTTAACATTAATAAAATACTATTAATTTGTTTACCAATATATGCATTGACGAAATGAGACATTAATAAACATTATTAATTATGATAAAATATTATTATTAATTGAACAATAATTTGTTTAACATTGGTAATATTAATAAAATGTTTTTAATTTAAATATGGTCTAGGTGGCTTTGACACTTCATCGTCACTGAAAATTGATCCCAAATTTATACGGACTAAAATTTTGAAAAAAAGTTAATTTTTTTTCCAAGAAATTTAAAAAATTTTGAAAAGATACTTAAAAAAAAATTGTCCCTCAGTGATTACCAAATCATCTTTTACATGCGGAAATAGACATATAGTAACAAATTTTGTATGCGTCACTACAGATCAATTTTCTTTTAGTGACAATTTAATTTCTTTTGGGTTTAATAATAAATGTATCTAATTAAGAAATAAAATGAAGAAATTTCACTATTTAATTGAAAATATATTGAGACTAATAGAAATAAAATGAGACGGACATGTGATTATAATTAAAGGGTCTAGATAAACACCATAACAAAATCAAAGAAACAGAAACAACAAATTCTAGAGATAATATATATAAAATAAGGTTGTATGTTCAATTAAAACTGTAACGGGTCACGCATGTGCAGATGAAACGAGATAAGCAATAACCATCTATACGACCTCTAGAAATACAAGACAATTTGCATTCTTCATCGATGCATGGACTTCCTAATATTTGTGCCATCATCTCTGCAATCATCCATCAGTCAGACATTATGAATAATACTCAAAAAATAATATGTAGAAACTTTTTATTATTTTAAAAAAACACTTTTGTACGTTTAAAAATGTTTGTCTTTCAAAACTACTGATAAAATAAAAATAACACTGATTTTGAAAAGGAGGAGTAAGACTTACCAGAAGGAAGGAGAATAAGCAAAATAAAAAACAATGTAATGTGTGTCTTGTTCATGATTTCAATAGTTAGTACAATAATCAGCTATCTATTTATAAAGGTGGAGTGTAAACACTTAATTCTATATTCTATTTAAAAATCTTGGCTTTTAACTTCATTACATAGTGGATGTTTCTTCAGTTATGAAATTAGTTACAAATAATTTATTAGAACTCACCGAACACCTAAAATATATACACCTCATCTACACCATCTTAAATATATTCCATGAATATAAGAATTTATTAGAGGTACACATACTTTAAAAAAAATTAAAAACATAAAACATATAAACCCCTTCTAGACCATCTTACAAATTCTCCATGAATATTATAATTTATTAGTTGTATACATGCTTAAAAAAAATTGTTTAGAAATATAAAAGTCATAGGATAATTAAATAAATTTGATTTTTTAATAAATTAAAGGGTTAAATATGTTTTCGGTCTTTACCTTATTATCAATTTTGAGTTATAGTAAAAATCATGTTTTAGTCCTTATAAAATTAGTTATGCACGTAGTTTTAATCCATGTAGAAAGACTAAAACGTGTTTAACTCTAAATTAAATATTCGGCTTAAATGCACTTTTAATCACCCTAATTTAAATGTATTTTTGGTCCTTCTATTTTAAGCATTTATTCGACTTGATCCCATTAATTGGCCAGGATTAGTTTGTCTTGATGTTATTTATCAGACATGAGTTAGAGAACAAAGAGAAAGTAGCAGGCAAGATTTATATAGCAAGAGCCTGTCAAAGAACAATTGGTCTGTGCAGTGGCGGAGCTAGGAATTTTAGGCAGCCTGGGCAAAAACTTTACACCGTTGATTATTCATCGATTTTAATTTTCACACCCTATTTTTACTAATTTTGCCCCTGATTTTGTCTAAAAATCGACAATTATATTGGGGGAGTACAAAGAAAATAAGGGTTGAGCCTGGGCGCCTGCCCGGGCTAGCTGGGCCTTGGCTCCGTCCCTGGGTCTGTGTGTTCAATTTTGTATCAAATGTAGTCATAATGTATTGCTTTGGAAATTAAGTAATTATGTAACAATTTGTTGAACAAACAATTATGATTGATTGATTTCTGATATTATTTGTATAAGTGTGTTTGATCTTTAGATTCAAAACAACTGCATATTTGGTTTTTGAAATTCATGGTATGCTAGTGCTACTACTACCTTACCTATGCATCAATATATTATTTACTACTGTTAGATCATAACTGAACTCACTCTCACTCGGTTTCATTGATTCGAACAAGGCAATAACAAGCCATCAATATATGATTGGTGTCTACAATGGAAAGACCTTCAATCAAGTTGAAATTAAACCTGAAATGATTGGCCATTATCTAGCTGAATTCTCAATCTCATACAAGCCTATTAAGCCCGGTAAGTCCGGTATTGGTGCTACTCACTCCTCCAGGTTTATACCTCTCAAGTTTGTTCTTATTTATGCTATCTCCACCCCCTTTTGAAAACTTCATTAACTATTATGAAATTAGTATCCAAAATAGTATAATGATTGAAGGGATGTCATTTAAACTGCACAAAATTAAGTGGAAATCTCACTGTAGGCATTCATTTCCACGATGAAAAGATAAAACAATATTATGAGTTTTACCTTTTTTTTCCTCTTAAATATCTCATAAACCTACAAAAATATCATTAAGATTTATGTGTTGTTTCAGTTTCAGAAGTTTTTTCGATTCAGAATGGGTTTCACCCGACTCTGTTTTGGTTTCTAGCAAAGTTTCGACTCAATTTATGCTTCGTTACGGTTCAGAAATCGATTCAGGTTTGCAGCTTAAATTTTATTCTGACGTTGCTTCAATTCTTGATTCAGGTTATTGTTTCGATTTGGTTCAGAATCGAACTGAATTTTAGCTGTCAACTCTTTTTCGGTTCTGTTTTGATATTGTTTGCATTCTGAAATTTTCCCTAAACTACGTGTTTTCAAATTCAATTTTCTGCAATTAGTTATGTGTGTATGTGTGTGTGTGGTGTTTATAGCATTGATCATTGCAAAGGATTTCAGCCAAGGATTAGACATGGGTTTTTCACACATCTCGATAACATATGGTTAGAAGGGAGGAAGCTGAAGGTTAATATTTCCAAGTTTAAGAGGAAACCTGAGGTTGGTCTCGATTCTTCTGTACGTGGAGGTGGGAAGATGGAGGAAGGTAAGTTGTTAGATTCAGAGGTTGGTATCAAGGGTGCATCTAAAGCATCTAAGAGCTTCGCGGAAGCTGTTAGAGGGGTTTCTTCGAATGCTCATGTCGGAGAGAAGGAGGCATGTAAAGCATTCTTTTTTAAGTCGGAAGCAGGTGATAGTAGGAGGTTTGAGAAAGCTATGGTAGGTATTGCAAAAGCACCTGGGCTTGCTTTTGGTGTCGGTCAGAGTCTTATGGAAGAAGGCATTCTGTCGGTGCGCGCTACTCCGCTTGGCCCGAACCTTTGTCTCTTGGAGGAGCTGAAAGGAGGGCATATGGATTTGTTGTTGAGCGAGGGTACCGAATGGAAAGAGAAGTGGTTCAAAGAAATTAGGGCATGGAAGTCATCAGATGTTGAATGCTTTAGAGCAGCTAGGATTTCTGTATATGGTATTCCTTGCCATGTCAGAAATGCAAAGTTCATTGAGGCCCTCTTATCAGATATAGGGACGGTGGCTAATTTGGACTGCTTGGAGGTTAATCCGGTCAGGTTAGATGTCCTCTCTCTAACGGTGTTCTCTAGTTCGGTGGAGACTATCAGAAGCAAGGTAGACGTTTGTCTGGATGGGGTTTGGCATAAGTTGATGATTATTGAGGAAGCTTCGGTTTCTCTGGAGAATGATGATATAGAAGTTGGTTCTTTTGGCTTTGGTCGCGAGTTGGAATCTCTTTCGGTGTCGTCGGAGAAAAGCCACAGGCCGGAGGAATTTGAGAAGTCGAAGGATCCCATCGTGGGCACGAATTCCAAAGAGTCGGCGGAGGGGGAAGAGGTTCAGGCGGAAAAGGGGGATGTTGGTGGTAAAGGTACTCTTGGTATTAAATGCACTTGCATAGGAGAAGATATTTCTGCTCTGAACAGCTTTTGCTCAGACAGTATCTCCTCAAATTCTTATTGTAAAGAGGTAAGGTCAACTGTACCTATCCTTAGACCTAAAGAAGTAGCTGACGTGGTGAAAAGGAAGGGTCCAGGTGGTATTTTTATTAATTCTGGCCCAAGTAATGAAAACATTGGAAAATCAATTTTGCCCAATTTTGTTGGGCCCACATCTGTAAGTGGGCCGGAGGAAGAAGAAAATTTCAATCCAAGACACGCGGCCCAACAGGAGTTTGTTTCAGATTTCATTGAAGCAAAGGATAGTGTTTTCCCCTTCAAAGAGGAGTCCTTTGATGAACACTGTAGCAGGATAAAAAATTCGAAGACGGTGAGGAAAAAAATGAGGGAGGTGATGCAGCTCGGTGAGAAGGTGGAGACATTCGTTGTTCCGGTGGGGGACAAATTGTGTCTTTACCATGAACCACCGCCGACAGAACCAGGTGCGATTAATCCTTTCCCTAAGAGTAATTTTTTGTCTGCTGGGGTTCAACTGACATGTGATTCCATCGATTCTGCGGACATAAGAAATTGTAATGCTAGAACTTTAAAAGGGGGCCTGGGTGTTTCTGCAGAAGGTTTATGGAGGTCTGCTAATAAATTAGGAATCTCGGTGGTGGGGAGGGAGTGCGACCCAGTGGCTAGGTTGGAGGTGCTAGAACAAAAAAAAGTCAAAGGGAGAATGGTGATGAAGGAGGCAGGAAACAGGTTGCTATGATCATTGTTTCGTATAATATAAGAGGAGGCGGGAGTAGGTTGAAGAGGAAGCGTATCGGTTATATGATACAAAAAGAAGGGGTAGACGTTTGTTTTATTCAGGAGTCTAAGCTTAGGATGGTGGAGGTTGGAGTGGTGAAGGAATTTTGGGGGAATGATTTTGTGGAGTGGTCTTCGATGGATGCTGTAGGTGCATCGGGGGGTATGTTGATTTTGTGGAGGAAGGACTTGTTCACCCCTGTTTTCAGCTTCAGGGGCCTCGGTTTTATTGGATTGTGCGTTTCTATGAATGGAAGCAATATTTTTTTCGTCAATGTTTATGCTCTGTGTGATCTAGCTGCAAGGAGAAGGTTTTGGGATCAGCTGTTAGATTTTAAAAAGGCACATCCTGGAGGTAATTGGTGCGTGGGTGGATATTTCAACTCCATAGCTCACGAGGAAGAAAGAAGAGGTGTCTCTAACAGGTCCTTTGTTAACGAAGCGAATTATTTCAAGTGTTTCATCGAGGAGTTGGATCTGGTGGATCCACCGGTTGTGGGGGGAAAGTTCACTTGGCAAAACAGTAGCGGGAAGGCAATGAGCAGAATAGATAGGTTTTTGATTTCCGAGAGCTTGTTGGTCGAGTGGAATGTGGGAGCCCAAGAGATAGGAGGTCGTGATTTGTCGGATCACGCTCCTATTTGGATCAAAGATAACAAAAAAAAATGGGGACCAAAACCGTTCAAATTCAACAATAATTGGTTGAAGCATAAAGAGTTTATCCCGTTTGTAGAGAAGGAGTGGCAGTTGATCGATGTTAGAGGAAGAGGAGACTTTTGTTTGGCGGAGAAATTGAAAGTGCTTAAAGAAAGGCTCATTTGGTGGAATAAAGTGGTGTATGGTTGGATAGACCTTAAAATAGACGCGGCTTGCAAGGAGATTCATTTTATTGATAACGAGTTTGTTAATTGTGCAGGTAAAGCAACGGATGAAATAGTTAAAAACCGAGCTAAAGAGGTGGAGACCTTTTGGGATAGTCTTGCAAAAAAGGAAGGTTTGCTTAGATTAAAATCTAGACAAACTTGGTTGAAGGAGGGAGATAGCAACTCACGTTTCTTTCATAATTCCTTGCGGAATAGAAAGGATAGAAGTGCTTTATGTTCCCTCACTTCTTGTAGGGGTGTAATTAAAGAGGTGGGAGAGGTCAAAACGTTTGTGCATGATTTTTTCAAAGGTTATTTTAAAGAGGAGGAGGGGGTTAGGCCGATACCAACGGAGTTGGGTTTTGCTAGGCTACCTTGGTCGGATAGGGAGGCTTTGGAGGTTCCTTTTGAAGAGAAGGAAGTGAGGGAGGCTTTATGGTCGTGTGAGGGGAGTAAAAGTCCGGGTCCGGATGGGTACACGATGGAGTTTTTTAAAAGCTTTTGGAGTTTGGTAAAAGTTGATGTCATGAAGTTCTTCGGGGACTTTCATTCGAAAGGAAAACTAGTAAAGTCGATCAAGTCCTCTTTTTTAGCTCTTATTCCTAAGAATAAAAATCCTCAAGAGCTAAGCGAGTATCGTCCCATTTGCTTGGTGGGGTGTATTTACAAGTTGCTTTCAAAGGTGTTGGCCGCTAGATTAAAGAAGGTGCTTGGGAAGTTGGTCTCTCCTAATCAAACCGCGTTTGTTCCGGGAAGGAATATGATGGACGGAGTGGTGTTGGTGAATGAAATCTTGGATTGGTCTAAGAGATCTAAGAAAAGTTGTTTTCTTCTCAAGGTTGATTTCGAAAAGGCGTATGACTCGGTGTCTTGGAATTACTTGAGATTTGTTCTCAAGGAAATGGGATTTGGGGACATATGGGTGAAGTGGGTGGAAGAAAGTGTTCTTAAGAGCTACATGTCCATTCTTGTAAACGGTAGCCCGACTAAAGACTTTGAAGTTTACAAGGGCTTAAGGCAAGGAGACCCGTTATCTCCCTTCCTTTTTGTTCTTGCTATGGAAGGCCTTACCGCGTTAGTGAGGAAATCTGTGGAGTTAGGGGAGTTTAAACCGTTCAAGTTTGGAGAAGGTGAGGTTGTGGACATTTTACAATTTGCGGACGACACAATTATGCTCGGGGAGCCGACTACGGATAACCTTTGGTGTTTGAAAGTAGTGTTGAGAGGCTTTGAATTGGTGTCGGGTCTGAGAATAAATTTTGTAAAAAGCAATGTTTATGGTGTTAACGTGGGCGAGTGGTTTTTGAACGCGGCGACTTTTTTCCTTGGGTGCAAAAGAAGCGTGATTCCTTTTATCTTTCTTGGAATCCCGGTTGGGGGGGAATCATAGAAGTAGGAAATTGTGGGTGAGAGCTATTCAAAACATTAATAATAGGTTATCGGTGTGGAAAGGCAAATATATTTCAATCGGAGGTAGAGTTATGCTTATCAATGCGGTTCTTAATGCCATTCCATCGTTCATGTTCTCTTTTTTCAAAGCCCCGTGTTTGGTTATTAAAGAAATTAGAGGATTGATTGCTAACTTTCTTTGGGGAGGGAGTAAGGAAAAGAGATGCATTCATTGGGTCGATTGGAATACGGTGTGCAAAACCAAGGAGAAGGGAGGTCTCGGCATAAGGGATGTGGGTGATATAAACAAGGCTCTACTTCTCAAATGGAAGTGGAGAATTCTTACAGAGGACAAAGCGATTTGGTGGAGGTTTATTAAATATAGATATGTTGAACCAAAGCTTGTTGTGCAAGGGAAAGGCGTGGAAGGGAGGATTTCAAAAGAATCTATGTGGTGGAGGGAGATTATGATGAATGAAGTCAAGACTGAAGATAGTGAGGAAGGTTTTAAGAGCAGTACCAAATGTACTTTAAATGATGGAGCTGATATTCTGTTTTGGAAAAGTGTTTGGTGTGGGGATAAATCTCTGTGTATGCTTTTTCCTGGCCTTTATGCAGTGTCTTCTAACAAGGAGTGCTCGGTTTCCTCTGTTCTTGACAAGTCCGATTGAGGTGTTTGCTGGCAGTATGCGGCATTGATGGGTTCTGCTGAAGCTGTGGAGGCGGTGTTAGGCTGTCAGGTTCTTTCGGTTCAGTGGGCTGGGTGTAAGGCAGTGCTGGATGCGGTTCAGCATGGTGGCAGTGGTGACGACAGATTTGTTTGGAAGCAGAATTCTAATGGCCTTTTCTCGGTAGCCAGCATCTTCTCTTTGAGTGCTCGTGCTAAGAACGGTTCTTGGCAACCGGTTACGCGTAGGATTTTGAACTTTGTTTGGGGATTAGACCTTCCGGCTCGGATAGCTATATTTGCTTGGAGGTTTTTTGTTGTGAGGCTTCCTACCATTGATGCTCTAATTGCTAGAAGCATCCCGAATATCATTAATCTCAACTGTGCTTTTTCTGGGGATAATGCGGAGTCTGCTATGCATTTATTCTTTGACTGCCAGGTAACACATAAAATTTGGGAGTGGGTGTTTTGTTGGATTGGTGTTAATAGACAGCTTACGCTGGAAGAATTCAAAATATTTATGGTGGTTCAAGATAAGGTGAAGAAAGGCAACGATAGGGAGAAGCTGAATTTCATTTGGATCTCCTTAATTTGGAGCGTTTGGCTCATGCGTAATTCGATATTTTTTGAGCATGTCCAGTTCAACTTTGAGGTGGTGGTTTACAATGTTTTGTACTTTTCATGGAGTTGGTTAGCTAGATTAAGTGATACTTTTTCTTTTTCTAGTTATTATGAGTGGTACAAGTTACCGATGTCTTGTTTCGAGTACTTGTAATTTTGGAGTTTTCTTTGGTGTAAGGGTTGCACCCCTAGTGCGATGTCTTAATATCAATCTCTTGCTTTTACAAAAAAAAAAAAATATTTATAGATCTGATGTACTTGTATACTGACAGAGGAGCAAATAATAATTTATATTTTTTTTAAAATTTAGAAATAAATTACCTGCGGATTTATCATTCCTATGGATTTATCTGTGGACTTACCAGCGAAATATACAGTGGATTTACCGAATATTTTCCTGCGGAAATTCCTGCCAAAAATATTACCCACGAAGGTTTTAACTGGGGACCAAAAACCGCAAGAAAATTCGCAGGAAACAGATTTCCTTCGGAAATTTTGCTCAAATCCGCAGGTAAATCCGCGGAAAAACAGTGTATTTCTTATAGTGATAAATGATTAAAATGGCTAATGAAACCGTTTTTAAGAGATTAAAATTTAATATTTATTATATTAACGACTAAAGTGAAATCTAAAATTAACTTAAAGGCTTTGGCACTAATTAAGTCTAAAATTAAAAAATAAATATAAGTAATAAGTTTGAAAAATCCATGCTAGATATTAAAGATTGTCACGTAGTTCAAATTAATTTTATTTTTTTAAAAAAATTTACGGCAATGACTATTTTAAAAATAACTATTTTTAAGTGATTAGTATATATGTTATATTTTTTTAGTTAAGAGGTTAAAGCAAAATATTAAATTAAATAATCAACTAAAGAATACATTAAGCATAATTAAAAGATCATTAACTGTACAATAGTTAAATTATTCCTAAATTAAAATCTTTACTCTATTGTTCCTGAAGATGCAAAACAATTCATTCATTTTTATTTTCTTTCAACTTGAAAAAGTATCTCAAATCCGAAAACCATCGGTTAGAAGACATAGATTTTTACAAATCCCTACATTTGTTGAAGTTGAAATAAAACGCAGATCTGAAAATTTTGATTTTTTTTATGATATGCAGTTTTTAAAATAAAACCCAAATCTGAATAGTTAGAATGCTCGCAGAAGAGAAGTTTTAAAGAATTGAAGGTTAAAGTTGTTTTAAAAGAGTTAGATCAATGTACATTTGATGTTGTTTGTTGTTGATGTTAATTTTTTCTTCTAAATGTCTTTTGTGGATTAAGATGCATCGTCAATAAAATTAGAGTAATAAAATATTCTAATTTGTGTTCGATAAATAGTTAAATAATGGCTATGATCAATTTGTTTTTTGAGTTTTTTTGGTAATATTGAGGGAGAGAGTGAGAGACAGAGAGAGGATTAATATATAAGTGTATGTTGATTTTCAAAGTTGTTTGATTTTCTGTTTTTTTTTTTAAAGATTTTTTTATGCATTGTTAATGAACAAGATGAGCATTGGTTATTATGAGGAACATTAATAAAATATTAATAATTTCAACTAATATTACTAGTATTAATTGAAAAGTAATTTGTTTAACAGTAATGAAATACTATTAATTTTAAAAATATTATTATTAATTTAAACATTATTAATTATAATAAAATATTATTATTAATAGAAAAATAATTTGTTTAACATTAGTAATATTAATAAATTATTTCAATTTAAATTTGGTCTAGGTGGCTAAGACCTTCATCATTATTAATGTCATGTCACTGAAAATTGATCCCAAATTTATAAAGGGCTAAAATTTTGAAAAAACATTTTAAAAAATTTTCAAAATTCTGGACTTTAAATTAAAGAATCAAAAATATAAAAATAGAGGGACCATATTGAAATTAAGCTAAACATTAAAATTGTAATTGTGTGTCATTATAATTGTGTGTGAATTTTTATTAATAGATTAATATAAACATTAAAATATTTATATTTTACAAATTATATTTAAAATTATAAGACTCTCAAAATTGTGAGACATTGCGATAATAGCCTCGAAACTTAATTAGAGTTTAAAGTAGTATAAAGAAAGTTGAATTTCTTAGAAAGACTATAAACTTTTATAAATAATATTGTGTTATATATATTTAATTATAAACATTTTATTTAAATAAACTATATTGTTAACAAATTTAATATTACTATAATAAAATTAAACAATTTATCTTTTTATATAAAAAGAATAGATAAAATTATATATAATAAATTTTTTAAATATTTAATCATAAAATTTATTAAAAATGAAAATAAAGTTAAATAGATTAAGAATATATTATATAAGAATAAAATATTTGATGATTAAAAATTTGGTGCATGTATCATAAACAAACTTCCATTTCCAGTGCCTGCTATTTTTGATCATTTTTGAAATGCATTTGCCTTGTTCGAACACACAAGTAGCTGTTTCTAGAGAATGACTTGGAAAAAACATGTCTTCTCTAACGGTCATCGGTAACGGCTAGTTTTGGAAATTCCTCAGCTTTTCTTCACCGTCTTCCGGTGAACTTTCTCTCTTCTCATCTCCATCTCTTCCCTGCTCCCTCTGTGTTATTCTTTCGCCATGGATTTCACAATGCTTTTCCCTGAAACTCACTTGAATAACAGTAAATCAAACATAATCAACGAAGTACCTAAGGCTGCATCCTCGGGTGTAAGTAAGTCTTTTGCTGTTGTGGTCTCAAACAACGTCTGCGACATCCCGTTAAGCCAACTTCCCACGCCATGACTGAAAGGGGATAGGCTAGCTATTACTATCCCGGAGGAGGAATATGTGCTAGGAGTTGAGGAGTGTAAACACCATTTACATGGTAGGGTAGTTTGGTCCAAGGGCTCCCAACCACTCACGGTGGTCAATCTGAAAAGCAAACTGATGGATCTGTGGCCGTCTATAGGCAAATGGGGTGTGAGGTCATTAGGGAAAGGTTTCTTTGAATTCACCTTCTCCTTGCTTGAGGATGTTCAAAGAGTACGGTCTGTAAATGCTTGGTCGATTCCTAATAGGGTTCTCAAGCTATTTCCATGGACGAAGGATTTCATTCCTTCTACGCTTAAGCAAACCTCCACTCAGGTTTGGATAAGGATATATGGGCTCTCCCAGGAGTATTGGAGACCTAGAATCCTATTTGTGATTGCTAGCAGTATAGGAACACCAATTTGTATTGATTCAACATCGAATAAATCTGCTTTTGATAGGCCTTTTGGGCACTTCATTCGTATTTTGGTTGATCTAGACCTCACAAAGGATCTTAGTTACAAGATATTAGTAGAAAGGGTAGGATTTTCCTTTTTTTAGACATAGAGTATGAGAAAATACCGGAGTTATGTGCTTATTGTAACAACATTGGACATTCCATCTCCAACTGCAAAAGGAAAGAGCAAGCTAAAGGTAAAGTTAATACTTCTGTACAAAAATAGGACACAAATGTTTACGTCCCAACTGGAAAGAAATTCACATTAGGTGAAACATCAAATGCCAACAAAGACTCTACTCATGTGGAGGATAAGATGGCTGAGAGAGAAGTTCACAATCAAAAAGATCCAGCGGTTAACACTGAAAGAACAAATGCAGGGTCCGATGGTGTCATTCTCAATGAGAATTGTAATGCTGTGATTGTGGTACCTTCTCCAGACAATTCTACGGAGGGTGAAGGTTTATCTGAAAGTGAGTATGTGGATGCCACACAAATGGTTAACTGTGAACCTGAAACTCAGTTAGATGAAAGACATAAAGAGCAGGTAACTGATTTCCTGAAGGAATCGTGGGATAATATGGCTGACATAGAAGATCCAGGTGTAGACATGTTTCAACATAAGGATTTTCAGTTGGTTTCATGTAAGAAAAGAAGGAACAAAAAGAGTGTCTCTGCAAACAATACCAGACTTGGGCTGGTCTAAAAAACCTTACTCAATGAATAGCCTCTATTGGAATATTAGGGGTATTGCAAAGAGCTCTTCGAGACTGGCCCTAAAGAAGCTTATTCAAAACAACTCTCCTGATTTTGTTTCTTTGGCTGAGCCATGGATGGATTATAGTAAGTTTCCTCAAGGTTGGATGTCAAGGTTTGATCTCAAGCCTTTTTCTTTCAATAAAAGGGAAGGTATCTTGCCTAACCTTTGGTGCTTTTGTAAGTCTAATCTTAACCTTACCATTCTATTTATTGATGAACAACATGTTTCTTTTTCTGTTCAAGTAAATAACCAGGTCTTTTGCTATTCTGTCATATATGCCTCTACATGTTATACTATTAGAAGGAAGCTCTGGCATAATTTAAACAGTTTAATCAATAACACTAATTATCCGTGGTCATTTATTGGTGACTTTAATGCTATTATTAGTGCTGATGAGTATAGAGGTATGCATAATCCTAATAACACTCCTATGAAAGAATTTTTTAATTGGTCTGATTCAAACCATCTAATTCACTTGCCTACTATTGGAAACTTCTTTACTTGGAGTAATGGAAGAAAAGGTAGACATCTAACTGAGAAAAGATTGGACAGGGTCATATGTAATTTAGAGATGTTGGATTCTTGCCATACTCTTGTTTGTCATACTCTGTCCAAGGTTAAATCTGATCATTATCCTATATTACTTACTTGTGCTTTTGATCAAATTAAGTACAAATCTCAATTTAAGTTTATGAAGATGTGGACCTTACATGAGGAGTGTGAGAAGGTCATAAAAGACATCTAGAGCACCAAGACTTATGGCTGCCCTATGTTCATTTTAGATAAAAAGCTGAGAATTCTTAAAGTGAAGTTAAGAGAGTGGAACAAAATTAATATTGGTAATGTGAAAGATAAAGTTATGCAGGCTGAAGTTGTCCTTAAGGATATTCAAAGAATCATCAGTAGTTATGGGTACAATGACAGTTTGTAGATGGAAGAGGCTAAAGCCCAACATGAGTATGAAAAAGCTATGATTCTTGAAGAAGAATTTTGGAAAGAAAAAGCTAATATAAAATGGCATAGCGAGGGAGAAAGAAACACGAGGTTCTTCCACACTTATGCCAAGATTAAAAGGAAGAAAAGTTTAATAAATTCTCTGAATATCAATGACACGATTATTACTGACTAGAATGTTATTGAAGCTCACCTTGTTAAGCATTTTACTAACTTGTTTAATAAAGATGTCTTGCTGCAGGATTCTGGTCTCATCCAAAGAGCCATCCCTTGTTTGGTCAATGACAACACTAATGCCTTGCTTACCATAACTCCTAGTGCTATGGAGATCAAGAATGCTGCCATGAGCCTGAAAACTGATTCTGCTCCAGGTCCTGATGGATTTGGAGCTTTGTTTTTTCAAAAGTACTGGAATATCATTCATGAAGATGTCATTGGGGCAGTTACTCAATTTTTCTTGCAGGACTGGCTGTTACCTAATTATAATGCAAACACCATTATTCTTTTACCCAAAACTAATGAGCCTAATGCTATTAATCATTTTAGACCTATTGCTCTTGCTAACTTTAAACTCAAGATTATTTCTAAAATCATGGCAGATAGATTGGCCTCTATTCTGCCTAACTTGATATCTAAGGAACAACATGGTTTTGTTGTTGGCAGGAACATTAAGGATTGCATATGGTGAAACAGCTATTTGTATTATGTATATATAGTGAAACTGTGGTCAAAGTTTAAACTTTATTTTCAAAAGCAGTTTCAAGAAAATAAATGCTTACCTTGTAGGTTGTAATGAAAATTACTTTTGTGACAAGTAATACTATATTAGAATTTGAGTGAATCTCCTGCAATTCTTGCTTAGCCAACTCCACCGATGATAGAGTGCTGAGTGATTGCAACTGCAAAATTACATGCCTACTTTAATAAACAAAACAACTTTTATTTACAACAGAGTACGTAACACAATTCTTCGGAATAAAGCCACTGCCATATGAGTTTGAACAGGGCTATCTGATTTACGAGATATGTGTCGGGACTAGGATTGGGTAATTTCGGGGCAAGAGAGGTGGCAGTGGAATAAAGCTTCTTCTGTCCCAAGAAGTCGCTAAACTCCAAAGCCAATGACACTTGTATGAAACCAATCTCTAGATCCCCAACGATCATTAATGTTGACAAAAGTATTAAACCACACAAATTCCCAGAGCAAATGAATTGAAGGACTAAGGCAAGATTGGAGATAGACACTAGCTGACAGCTACATTGATGCCATCAGGAGACAAGGTTCACAGGACAAAAAAAAAACTGCAAATTCATATGATTCTATCAAAATTCTCATCATAACAATACAAATTTGTAAGAATAATACAAAAAAAATCCTAAAATCATGAACAGCAAGAAACAGGTCAAATCAATTACAACTCAACTCAAAGTACTCACAACTACAGTCAATGTGCTAATATGGAAAGACATTATTCTATAAAACTCATAGATTTAACACACTGTTCAGTTTTAATAAGAGTGTCTGCAGATTCAAATACCATTAATTTTATTACTACAACACCTTTTCTTTTTTTTTTTTGCTATTCGCACCGGTGTCGACCCACCATAGGTGGGCCACTAATCCGGCTCGTGCGGAGAGGCATGCGCACTGGCCAAGCAAGATTGTTCCGCCTGGGAATCGAACTCGGTATTCCCCGAGTACGTCCTTGGACGGGGCTCCTTGCCAATGGAGCTCAACCGCTTGGTTACTACAACACCTTTTCTATCACAAGTATTATTCCATCACCTAATTAATTACACTTTAAATTCAGACCAAATCTATATAAAACATTTACAATTAGTTTATAAGATCAGTATCAATGATAAATCACCCGCTATGTTTTGCCAGAGATAGCCAGAGAGATTAATCCTGAGGTATAGAGATCCCCAAATTGGACTTGATCTCCCTCAACAAGACCTTCACCACTTAAAATACATGGATCTGAGACAACATGCTTAGTAACATTGATTGGTCAATATTGAACATTGCACTACATAAGCTGCTTGTTACAAATCACATTAAAAATATAATAACACAAACAAATTGTAAACAAAACCAGAATAAATAAGCTTACGAATAATATTTTGAATTCATATAGAAAAAATATATATATATGTTTACAAGTTATTAATTTGAATCCAAAAAATTATTTTTACTCTTTAGGAGATTTCAGCTTCTGTATGAACAGGTACAGATGTAATTTAATGTTCCAACTAGAGATAGCTCATCACAAAGAAGAAGAACACTTGAGAAACCCCTCCTCACTGTTAAAAACTACTAGTTAAAAGTTCTAATAGAGACAGTGTCCCTGAAACATACACCCACTGCAAAACCCTCAAGAACCAATACAAATAAATAAATATTCCAAAGCTAACATATAAAAAACTATTATGCAAAATGATATTAGTGCAACTCTATTGAACTACTAGTAGGAAACCCGTGCTATCGCACGGATCTGGCGGGACTTCACATTACATGTACCTAATTATGACTTGAAAAGTTCCTTTATATATATCAAACATATATATTTAACCAAAATGCAACCCAAACTTAGTCATGTTAATCCCAAAAATTTAATAGTTAACAACAAAAGTGCTAATAATACATCTAAACTTTTAGCTCTTTAAATAAAACAATAAAACATATAGATGGTACAATCTTCAAATGCTATATTCTTAAATTATCAGAGTCAACCAGTAACAAAGTCTGCATCATATACCTGCATAGTATAAGATTTATATTTATCAAAAGTTTGGAAATAAATAAATAAAGTGTGTAACATATATAGATACAAAGAAGGTAACATTAATATATTTATAACTTATAATCTTTTATCAAATTTTAATTCACCTGTTAGGAATATCAAACATAATATAAATTATTATGTCGTTCATTAATATTCACGTAATTTCAATTATATATTAATAATATGTACCAACTTCATATTTATAATAAATCATACAATTATTTTTATAACTTCAATTTTATAAAACAGTAACAAAAGAAATAGTTAAAAGATAGACATTAAAATGATCAATCAATAACTGGTATCTCAAAGATACGTTCACATCTACCCGTCAATTATATTTATAACTTCAAATTTATAAAACAGTAACAAAAGAAATAGTTAAAATATAGACATTAAAATAATTCACATGAGTTAAGAAACCCAAGTTGAATCCAAATGAGTTAATTCTAAAAAAATTTAAAACTATTTAAGATATTAGCCCATTTTCCCAAATCTAAAAGGAATGAAAGCTCCTCTCAAATGCTTAAAAGTTTCTACATTTAATGCATATTATTATAATATAAAAAATATAATTTATAAGTTTAAAAAAATATAATTTTAATTAAGAAATTAAACATAGTTAGAGAATATAATTTATTAAACCTATTTGAGATATTAGCGCATTTTTTCAAACCTAAAATGTATGACAGCTCCCGTCAAAATGATATGTCAATAACTGTATCTCATAGATACTTTCACATCTACCCGTCAATTCAGATGAGTTAAGAAACCCAGTTGAATCCAAAAGAGTTAATTCTAAAAAAAATTTAAACCTATTTAAGATATTAGCCTATTTTCTCAAATATAAAATGTATCCCAGCTCCCGTCAAATGCTTAAAAGTTTCTACATTTAATGCATATTATTATAATATAAAAAATATTATTTATAAGTATAAAAAATATAATTTTAATTAAGAAATTAAACATAGTTAGAGAATAAAATTTATTAAACCTATTTGAGATATTAGCTCATTTTTTTAAACCTAAAATGTATGACAGATCCCGTCAAATACTTAAAAATTTCTATGTTTAATGCATTATTATAATAGTTAAAATGATTATAATTAATGTATTTTATTTTTTACATTTTTATAAAGAGTCAAAACTTGTTTTTGATGCGGTGATAAAACTTTATATTATGTGTACTAATTAAATAAAATAATAATATATAATTGTAAAAATATAAAAAGAATGACAATTTTCTATTTTTCATAATAAGTTTATGTATGTTTCTATCATAATTGTCTCATGTTTTTTTTATTATATACAATTATTTATAACACTTTTTAGTATAAATGATAATTTTATCATAGAAAAAACTAACATTTTTTAAAAAATTTAAATTTTAATATAATTTATTATATTTTAATAGTAGTTTTAATTATAGTTAATGTATTACTAAGTTTTAAGAAGAAAAACTTAAATAAAACTTTAGTAAATGGCTAAAATATTTATTTTAGTAATAAGGTCTATGTACAAACATCATAAACGGATTGATTTGCGTAAAAAAAAATTAAATTAATCATGATTGGAGTTTGCAATATTTTTTTTGTTGGATAATCCTCTTTCTAATTAAATGTAAATTTACTATCAACATCTTTTACGATTAAACACAATAATTGGAAGATTTTAAAATTAAATTAATGTATTATTTAATTATAAGATTTTAATTAGTAAACACAATATTTGAAAATACAAAAAATATTAAATACAATAGTTATGAAAGTGGACATATTAGACGTGATATCGTTTCATTTTTTTATTTAATTTATTTTAGAGATATCTTTTCATTAATTACAATAATTCAAATTTTATAGTCAAACTTGATTTTCCATATTTTTAAGGAATCTATTTATTTTTACGCAAACTTTTTGATATACCATTCATCATCATATTCATAACTTCATAACCAAAACTAAAAAAAACTTAGTTCAAAATAAAAACAATCCTCAAACAAAAAAAATAGAATAATAATAATAATAATAATAATAATAATAATAATAATAATTTGCTTATGTTTTTATTAGACTAATAATAATAATAATAATAATAATAATAATAATAATAATAATAATAATAATAATAATAATAATAATAATAATAATAATAATAATAATAAGGTGAATTCTTATCTACCCAACTCAAAAAGTTGGGTAAAGTTACATTCAATGTAAAATATCTTGGAAACAACCAAAAAGTATACTATTTAATAATTAATTAAATAAAGTATACTATTTAATAATTAATTAAATAAGATAAAATTAAATGATGCAATGTGATTGGTGGAAGGTACACTACCCAACTTTTTGTGATGGGTAGAGAAGTTGTCCCCTAATAATAATAATAATAATAATAATAATAATAATAATAATAATAATCTAACACGCGGTGAAAACGGAATTGAAATATAATAATTACTAATAGAGAGTACATTATATAAGTATATAGGAAGAATCATTACATTACAAACTTTCTCAGTTAATAATTTTCTCAGTATAGTAATAATGATTTATTAATGACAAACTTAATTGAAACGATTTTTTTTTAGAGTATCCTCGGAATTTCAACTTTTCTTCTGGAAAAGAGGAAGTGTGATAAGTATCACCCAACTTTCCAAATTCTATTTTAAAAATTTAAAACATGATAAATATCACCAAACATTTCAAAGTCAATTTTAAAATGTATTTTTAGTAGAAATATTTTAGGTATGTTTACAGAAGAACAAAATAAATTAATTAAAAACTGCCTTTATAAGATTATATTTTTTTAAGAAGAGCTCGATTCCCAACCATTTCATCCTGAAATATTCCATATCAACATGATTTTATGCTTAAATGAAAGTCACCACTTGAAGCAAAATAGTCACTAAGACACAAAATATAGACTTGAAAAATATGTTAAATATACAATGTCTAATATCCAGATCCAATATACATGAAAAATGCACTAATAAATAGTATGGACTGATCTGGACCGGGTAAGGTGTGAGGCTCAAATGGGCATAAACAACAAAAATCCTAGGAAACTTATAGAAGAAAACCAAAACCCCATTTTTGGTCCAAGTAATAATTGAAACTTTTATATATATATATATATATATATATATATATATATATATATATATATATATATATATATATATATATATCAAATTTAAAATTTACATGCCATTTATTCATTTTACTAAAAATTAACTAAAATACATTATAAAAATAATTATAACATTGAAAAAATTAAGATTAAAAATTAAACTAAATATAAAAACACCATAAATATAATTAATAAAATAGAAAATATAATGATTAATTTTTTTTAAATCTAATTAATGAAATGGCAAATCCGCAGGTAACTTCGCAGGAAATTTTCCTGCGGAATTACCTGTGAATATTGTATTTATCGTTTGGTGTTTATAGAAGTTCATAATCGCAGGAAGATCCACAGGAAAGTTTCCTGAGAAATTACCTGCGGATATTATATTTTTGTTAGATATTTTGTTTAGAATATATTTTTCGCAATAAAATCCGCATATATTCCCGCGGAATTTGCTGCCAACGCTGGATCCGCAGGAAATTTATTTTATTTAATAAAGTCCCAGGAAATTCCGCAGGTACACCTGCAGAATATTTTCCGCAGGTAATACGAGTATTTCTAGTAGTTGTACATGTGATTATAATTAAAGGGTATACAAAAATACCGTAACACAATCAAAGAAACAGAAACGGCAAAATCTAGAGATAATATAAAGGGTTACATAAGTTTTTAATTCCTATAAATATAGGGATTTTCGGTTTTAGTCTCTCTAAATTTTTTCTTCAAACAATAGACTTCTTGATGTTTTTGTCATCATCTTTGCAATCATCCATGAGTCAGACATTATGATTAACACTTAAAAAATAATATTATTTTGTCGATAGTGACAAGTCATTTTTTTTACACTAAGTTTCTTTTTTGGAATTAACAATAAATGTAGCTAATTAAGAAATAAAATGATGAAATTTCACTATTTAATTAAAAATATATTCAGACTAATTGAAATAAAACGAGATGCACATGTGATTATAATTAAAGGGTTTAGATAAACACCATAGCACAATCAAAGAAACAGAAACGGCAAAATATAGAGATAATATAAATAAGGTTGTATTCTCAGTTAACAACTTATTGGGCCACGCATGAGCACGCGTTAGGAGATGAGCCATAACCATCTAGAAGAATCCTAAAGAGACAAAACAATTTGCATTCTTCCTCGATGCATGGAATTCCTTTTAAGTTTGCCATCATCTCTCCAATCATCCATAAGTAAGATATTATGATTAATATTCCAATTCAAAATTTGCCCTCTTTATCGGTGACATAACTTATGAAAGACGTTTATTTCGTCGTTCGAAAATTGTAGAAAAATCATAAAGAGTTCTCACGGTTTTAAGAAAGTTTGGTGCAAAAGTCCGTTTCTATGATGAAAATGCAAAACTTGTAATTCTCGTTTGGAAGGTGGTATGAGTTTGACTCCCGCGTGGCCGAGACTGTTTCGACATTCCCTACATCTTTCGTGTTCAAGCCGAAAGCTAATTCATCGAGGAAAGTGGCAGGAATTAATTGTTTCTGAAACTTCGGGTTCGCCGCACTAGAGTCTTTCGGATACTTAAAAATTCATATCTCCTGGTCGGATTATTGTTCTGAAGCGAGACCTATACCCAAAGTTCCCTCTCGAGGTCTACTATATTTCGTTTGTTGGGTTCGACAATTTATTCTGTGAAGAAGGTTCTCGAATTCGCAAATTACCTAAGTACTTTAGAGTGAAAAAACGATGTTGAACCATAACCTTTTGGACGCTAAAACATTCATATCTTACAATCCGCTCGCCTGATTTGGCTCATTTTTTAACATAGGCTTCGTCTCTTTATTCTCGACATTTCATATGTTCGGACCGTCGATTGATTCTTCGCCAAAAATCCTAGAAAAGTGCAAGAGCGTCATGTCATAATGTGTTTTCGGGTACGCTGCAGTAGATTCAAAAACTCATAATTCCCTTAATTTTTATCGAATCGGAACGATTTTAGTGGAGAAATTTTGTTAGGGGTGTTGGCTACAACATTGTTTCAAGTCCCGAGTTCATACGGTGTTCCGAAGATTTCCATTTTCGGTTTATTTCACGAAATGGAAGTGCTGAACCGATAAAAAGGTCTGGACGTCGCGTCACTGTAAAATTCATAATTCAGTCGATTTTTATCGTATGAGGTTCATTTTTAGACACGATGTCCTTGACTAAGAGGGCTACAAGTTTGCTGTTAAGTTCACGTCGAAACTCTAATCCGAAGGGGGTGATCAGGGCTCGTTTGCCAAATAAGCTGAAAAGTGACTTATTTGTGTTTTGAAAATGACGTCTCGCTGCTTAAACGCATCGAACGTGCTTAATTTTTATCGTATGATGTCCGTTCTTCTTGCGTTGTGTCCGTGACTCAGTAGCGGACTATTTCACCGAAGGCTCAGAGTCGGAATTAATCACCGATTTTTGTGGGGTTCGTTTAAGCACCAAATAAGCTAAAAATAATCTTTTTTCCATTACATATCATTTTTCTCCACTTCTAAAATTCAGAATTTGAACTCTCCTATAACCCTTTTTTTTTCACTCTTTTCCCTCATAACTTAAATACGCCCAAAAATTTCACAAAACTCTTTTCTCATTTCTCTCCCAACTTCTAAAAGATCAAAAACCAAAAAATATTAAAACTCTCATAAACTCTTCAAGATCACTCATCATGAACTAGGGATAATCATCATCAAGCATCAAGGCTCTCTCTTTCAATCTCACTTCGGAACTCCCTTCGCGCCAACCTTCCTCCGCCGCTACAAGTTCCCGCCGGTGAACCCTCTGTCTCCACCGCGACCACACCGCGCGACGCAGTCTCTTTACGACGCTTTCTTCTTCGATCACGTTTCTCCGATCGCGACAACCTCCTTTCAATTTTCTCCTCTTCATTCTTTTAGTAATTCACTATAACTCTTACTTGAATTATTTTTTTAATAGGCAATTGATTGATAAAGCTCGCACTAGGGGTGCAACCCTTACAAACAGAGAACACTAGAGAATGATTGAGTCGGATAAAGGAAGTTTAAATCAATCATAGTAATTGGATCTAAACTTAGAATATCCACTAGATAACCATCTCCAAGTAAGGAAAATAATATTAGAACAAACAACATCAAAACAAAAAACTTTCCCGTCGAAGATAATTGCATTCCGCATAATCCAAAGACACCAAATCGTAGTTATCCACACCACATTAATCTTAGTCTTTCTATGGCTGTTAATAACCTTGTCTTGTAAAACCCCAAACTCAAGAAACTCCTCTATGGTGATCACCTCCGGTATGCCAAGCCATGCGTAAATATGATTCCAAATCTCTTTCGTGTAACACCCCGATATCCGCTGCATGCATCAACCGTGTCGGCCAACCGAGCATGTTACCGGCTTAATCAATAATCCCCCCTAGGTCCGCTTACCGGCTGCCCAGGAAATATTGTTTTTGCCTCCCGCAGGAATCAAACCACGTACCTAGGGGTTAAGTACGTATTCATAGCAATTCGTGCTACCACTTGAGCTAACCCTGGATTTCCGCTTACCCCGCAAGGCTTCCGGCCTACCAAGCATGTCACCAGCTTAATCAATAATCCCCCTAGGTCCGCTTATCGACTGCCCAGGAAATATTGTTTTTGCCTCCCGCGGGAATCGAACCACGTACCTAGGGGTTAAGTACGTATTCATAGAAATCCCTACTACCAATTGAGCTAGTAGCTCAAGTGGTAGCAGGAATTGCTATGAATACGTACTTAACCCCTAGGTACGTGGTTCGATTCCTGCGGGAGGCAAAAACAATATTTTCTGGGCAGCCGATAAGCGGACCTAGGGGGATTATTGATTAAGCTGGTGACATGCTTGGTAGGCCGGAAGCCCTGCGGGGTAAGCGGAAATCCAGGGTGTTACATTTCGCCCTATGACAATGAAAAAAGAGATGAAAAGAAGTTTCTACATGAACACCACAAAACTCACAATCCGGATTTGACACATTGGTAACTCCTCTTATCAATAAAAGATCTTTAGACGGAAGACGATCAATGAAAAATCTCCAAGAAAACAACTTAATCTTTGGCGGTAATGGAATGTTCCACATGACTTTCAACGAATGAATCACATGAAGATACCAAGCAAAGGATTTAGAGTTGTTGATTATCCACGAAATGCCCGCTACCGTAAATTCCTTTTCCGAATTAAAGAACCAACCGTAAGTATCGCTCGCGACCTCACTCGGTATGTGACCCCCCACTAACTCACGGAACCGGTGCCAAGTCGGCAAAGCAGCCGCTGCTTCCCCCAATGCTGAACCGCGACCATCTCCCCGGGAAAATAAAGCTTGTACATCCCACAAATGTCTTCCGTCGACCCAAATCAAAATCTCCGCCACTGAACAATTTTTCTTAGTAGATAAATCATACAAATCCGGGAAAGAAAAGCGAAGAGGTTTGTCTCCCACCCACAAGGTATGCCAAAAAAGAGTATCCTTCCATTATAGCAGGACATTTGAATATGATGAATAATTGATTGAAATATGAGGTTTAGTGTTGATTGATTGAAATATGAGGTTTAGTGTTGATTGTTGTTGATGATATATTCTTGATGCTCATGAACTAAATTGAGGCGCACTAAGTGTTTGTTGAATTGATTGTGAGAGTTATGGTATCTTGATTGTGTTACTGTGTTGTAGATTAAATGTGAGTAATTCCGAATTTTGAGGATGGAAGTTGTTTTGGTTCAATTTTGGAGCATAATTTTAAACTTGAATATGACAATTGGTGATGATATTTGAAGTTGTAGACTAATGCATAATGCTGAATTTTTTACAATGGAACTACTTGTTGTTGATCTTGGAGCATGATTCTTAGTAGGAAGTTGTTAACATGTCATTTGGTGATGCTTTTGGAAGTGGTTCTTAAATGAGAATGTGCTGAATTTTCATGAACTTTAGGGATTTTAAGTGATATATTTGTTGCTTGGTTCATATTTTGATTGCTCATGAGTGTGTTGATTGTGTGTTCAAATGTGCTAAATCTTGCAAATGAAAAATAGTGAACATGCTGAATTTTTTAACATAAATTTGTTGCCTTGAGATGATTATATTGTTGATGCTTAATTGCTCCAAGCTCTTGAAAAGTGACGATGATGCCACTTGTTGTGTTACTTAATTTTATTGTGTGTCAAATAATCATGATATTGGATGTATATTGAAAGCTTGAATCTGAAAGTCACTTGTGGATTGTTATAATGTTGATATTTCTCGACATGATATTTAGTTATACTTTGTTAATTCTTGAAAATGGACATAACATGAACATGCTTAATTGTTGATTGCATTCTTGAAGATATGGAACACATGCTTGTTTGGTTAGATGAACTTGCGAAATTACATGAACATGAATTTTGGGGAATCATGTGAGCTTGCCTAGTTGTCGTAAATTGATATTTTTGTGATGACTAATTGATGCACAAAACTTGAAATCACATTGATTGTCATATGTCATACATTCTTGAAGTCATGTCTCTATGTACCAAACTTCCATGTCCTGCTTGCTTACTCTTGTGCTAATTGCTCTATTTACTTTAATTTTAAGATCAAAACCCCGAGCAAGAAAGTTTTTAAGAAATCCACTTCAAATCACACAACCTTCTGAAATTGCTCACCTTCTGGTGCATGTTCTGTACCTGGGTAGTTTTTTTTCTTCTAGAGTGCAAGTGGGAAAGACTGATTCGCCTAACCAATGCCTTCCAGTTCCAACTATTTTGAGTTTTAGGGTTTTTTTTCATTCCTTTATGCAAATTGTTAGTTTATTTTACGGTTATGTTTTTCTGATTTTGCTTTAAAAGTTTGTGATTTATTGAATGATTACAAATTTGGGTCAATAGTTTGTTATTTTCTTTGATTGATTATTTTATTATTTAATTTTCATAATTTCTAATTATCTTTTAACATCTCAGATTCATTTTCCTGAAATTGCACACATCTCCTATAAGAAGAAAATTTAAAACTAATGATTTAGGTGATATACATTTTTGCAAGAATATATTAGATTTTCAATTCAATTGAATCTCAAAAGACATACATTGCTCCTTGTAACTATATATTTGATAATAATATATTGCATACGTCTTTTAAGAGATTGTAACATGCTTCTACCTTAGATGTGGTATACGAATACCAACATTAATTTACAAAATGTTAGATATATAAACTTCCTCTGATTTTGTTTTATTAGTTTGTGATTTTATTTGAAATGATAAAAAAAAATTGAAAAATGATTTGAGATTTTAATCAATTTCATTTTAATAGTTTGTGATTATGTATCACTCACTTATGACCTAAGATTCTATTTTTAGTGACGAAGAAATTTGAAACTTATGAGTTAGATGATTCACAATTTTGTGAGAATACTTATATTTTAATTCAATTGAATACACAATATGATGGTAAAAAGAAATTTATGCTGATGCAAGAAAGTTATTCAACAAATATGCAGATACGTTTTCTCGCTACATGGTAACTAATTTAGTGTTATCGTTATTGTAGGAAGGAGAGATTTCCCTTAGATATCTAGTGCAAAGAAGGACTATTGGAGTCAACAAATTAAAGAACGTTTTTTAGTCAAGGTAATTAATTTAATTATATATTACCACTGATTTGGTCTTAATAGTCTTTTTTACTTTAATGATTAGTGATTTTCTTTAATTGATTCTTTTATTATTTGGTTTTCATTAATTTGTGATAATCTTTCAATGATTTATTAAGAATCCTTTTTAGCAAGAAAGGAATATGAAAAGATAGATCATTGGTAAATGATGCAGCAAATACTATAGTTGTAAGTTTATAATGAAGATTTTGTTTTTATGTATTTTGTATTTTAAACATGAAATATAAACATTATAAAATTGAATTCTTATGTAGGAACAAATAGAAGAAGGTTTGACACAAAGTACTAATGATGAATTAGAAGTTTCTCCTAAAGATGTTCTCCGTAGAGTGCTTGGACCAGGGCATTCAGGGAGAGTGCGTTGCAGGGGAATGGGAGCAGTACCAACTGGAGCATTTAGGAACACTAGACTGCGAATTTCAGATTTGAGTTATTCTTCACCTAATGTTGCAGTATCATCATCATCATCATCATCATCATCATCATCTAACCCTTGGCAAGAGAAGTACAACCACTTAGAATCTTAAATTCAAACCATCTGGAGTTCATTCAACACCTATGTCATAATGAAGGAAGGGAAGATACCTGAAAAATTTGCTGGCCTATTTGATAAACCACATGTAAGTTTCCATTAAATATGTTATTTTTCATAAAATTAGTGTTCACTTCTATTCCAAGATGATATGTAAAATATCTTCATATATGAATGCATAGTTTATACAATATTTTTGTTATAAGTCATAGGTATTCACAGCTACTGCAAGTACATTAGGCTAAGACGTCGAGAGTACCTTGAAATTCTTAACTCACACATAAAATTGATCTATTTGTTGGGATTTATTGGTGATAGCAATCTCACTGTCTTGAATTTTTAAAGTCTGTTAAATTACTTGGTTTTTCAAATGTTTGGTTTGTTGGTTTTTATGTTGAGACCTCAAACAGTTTTGGTTTTGGAAACTGTAAGTGTTTTCTAGATATTACAAGTGTTGTTAATACAATTCTAATAATTATGTTGCTCATTGTTAAAATTGCTATGTTTATTGGTTTTCAAAGTTAGTAGGGTTGTATTTTAGGTCATAGTTTTGATATCTACTTGAAGAAAATTTCCTTTATCAAATAAATGTTATCTTCATGCAAAAAAAATTAAAACTGAATTTAATTAGGTTTTGTTTTTAATAGTGTTATCATTTATGAGTGTATAACTATGTTTTTACTAGGTAAATGATGCTCCAACTTTTCATAATTCACCAAGCATGCCTACCTCACCATTGGATACTAGTGTGGCTAACTCATCTGTGGATGCAAGAAAATCATCAAATGCAAGCAATGATTGATGTTATTACAAATATGCAGGCATGCCTAATTCACCATTGGATGCTACTATGACCAACTTACCTTTAAATGCAAGATCATCAAATGTTAGCAATTTTATTTTTGGTGTGATTAGAAATAGGGTAACCCTTAGAAATATGCAAGCATTTCTAATGATTGGATGATAGTATGTCTAACTCACCTTTGGATGCTAGATCATCATCAAATGCTAGAAACATTTGAAGTTATTAAAAATTGGCTTACTACAAACATACAATTAGAATTTTATGAATTTTAAGCTTTGTTTTGAAAATTATAATTTATTTGAGGTATTAATGTTGAATGATGTCTGTTCCATTAAAAAAAATCAATGTCTAATGTTCTTTGGATTGTTGATTTAACGAACATTTTGTGGATATTTCAAAAAATTGTTGAACATATTGCATATGATGTAAATTAGAGATTTGATTATATTTCTAATATATTTATACAAATACTAAATACACGTGATAATAATGAGATTAAATTATTTCATAACTAAATCACTTATAAAGGAGGTTAAGAACTCCTGCAATATACAAATTAAATATATAATGCTGTAAATATTTTATAAAAATATCCCATATGAAAGTGGTTACTAACCCCTGAAGTAAAACTCCCTTGATATCAATACGATGCCAGGAGTAAAAAAAACTGTAGTGTACTATTTGTGGCAATTCTATTTATTACAGTTTTAAAATCATCCGCTAAATATTTAGCGGGGGTGAAAAACCTCCGCAAAACGTTAAAAATAACCTCCGTTACTTACTTAACTTATTTTCCGTAGTGATTACGAATTTCAAGAATCCAACCCGATATGAAACAGTTCAAAATTGCGTCTGGTGGTAGTCCTATCACCTTGTTGCCAAGTTTTTCAAAATAGCCTTGATATTTAGAAATAGACCCATGGTGGCGTAATTTAAATAACCAGGCTTGGTGATTTTCGTAGGTCGATGGGCCAAAACGTATCTCCACAGCTCTAGAGAGTGCTTCCCACGTGGTAAGTTCATTACTTTGAAACATCCATTTGTACCAAACGAGAGCATCGCCTTTCATATAAAAAGCTTCCATGGGTAATCTATTTTCGTGGGGAACATTATAAAATGCAAAGAACTGTTCGGCTTGAAAATGCCATTCCAAACCGTCACTCCCATTAAAAAATACTAAGTTCAATCTTTGGGGATCGAAAAAGGGGTTTTGTAGTGAGTATTATTGGAGAGTGTAATGGTTGGTTTGTGTTGGTTGGGGTTTGATGTTATAAGAAAATGGGGGAAAGGGAGATGCTTGTGGTTTGGAGTTGTGATGGGGAAAAGAAGTAGGAATGAATTGGTGTCGTGAAAATATGGGTTATGATTGGGTTACGGTGTTGTAAAGGGGAAGAGAAGAGTGAAAATTAGGTTGTTGGGTTAGGATGTTTGGTTATTGGGTGTAGTTTGGGGGAAAGGGTTGGTAAAGGATTGGGTGAAGGGTTGAAAGGCAGAGTTTTTCGGAATGGATAGAAGGGTGTGGCCGAGTAAAGGAAGGTGGTGGTGGAGGTGGTGGTGTGTAAAGTTGTGTGGAGGCTAGGGTTGATTTAGTTTGTGAGAAGGATGTTAATAGGGGTATGGTTGCGGCGCTGGGAGTGCCTCTAGGTGCTGAGGTTGGTGTAGATCTAGGGGTGGAGATAGCGACAGATCTGGGTATAGCGGAAGAGGCTACAGTCATGGCTGCAAATTGACGAGTCATGAGGTCTATGAGGGTGGCAAAATTATTGTTCATGGTTGTCTCGAGATTGTTATTGTTTATATTGATTTGTCCCATCTGCAAAACAACTCCTTGGTTATTGGCTTCCATAGTGGATTATAGGTTTTCATGTATAGAAATGAGGTCATCAATACGGTGGTTTATGGCTTGGAAAGTCTCGTCTAAGTCTTTAGGAGAAGGGTTAGAAAGTTTAGGAGGCATTGAGGAAGATGAAAGCACCAAATGATAGAGCAGATTCTACAGCTACTACAAATTAGGGTTCTTCAGAAGATTAAAATATTAAAAGAAAGGAAAGTAAAGACATATTTAATTTCTGCATAATATTATAATTCACTTCTCCTTGCTATAAATACAAAGGTTAAATGGGCTGAATACAAACAACTCTGGGCCAATGCCACTTGAAGGAAAAACAAAGTATTTAAACCAAAATAAAAGATTTTTAATTCATAATATAATCTTGCTTCCAACTGGGTTTCTTTAATGTTCTAATGGGTCTATCACATGCACCAGCAACGGCGATATGAGCAAATACCACCTCTAACACCTTTAGAAAAACAATAGAATTTGCATTCTTTATCGCTGCATGGACCCATCAGTCGTATTGTTTGTGCCATCATCTCTACAATCACCCATCAGTCAGACATTATGATTAACACTCAAATGATAATATTTAGAAGCTTTTTATTGTTTTAAAAAACACTTTTGTACTTTTAAAAATGTTTTTCATTCAAAAAAAACTACTGATAAAATAAAAATAACACTGGTTTTTAAAAGGAGGAGTAAGACTTACCAGAAGGAAGGAGAATAAGCAAAATAAAAAACAATGTAATGTGTGTCTTGTTCATAATGACCACAAACTTAATACAACAATCAATTATCTATTTATAAAGGTGGAGAGTGTAAATACTTAACCCTATATTTTATTTTAAAATCTTGGCTTTTAACTTCATTTCATAGTTAATGTTCCTTCGGTTATGAAATTAGTTACAAGTAATTTATTAGAACTCACCAAACACCTAAAATATATGCACCTCTTCTACACCATCTTAAATATATTATATGAATATAAGAAATAATTAGAGGTACACATACTTAAAAAAAACTTTAAAAAACATAAAATATATGCAAGCCCTTTCTACACCATTTTACATATGCTCTATGAATATAAGAATTAATTAGTTGTATAGTTGCTTGCAAAATAAAAATGTTTAAAAATATAAAATTAAATAAATTTTATTTTTATAACAAATTAAATTTTTTGTTTAAATAAATTTTTTATCCCTTAATTTGTGCGTTTTAAACAATTTGTTCCCCTATTACAAAATCAGCGATTCTAGTCCCCTAATTTTGATGGCTTTTGGATTTTTGTGAACCCCTCCAATTTTGCTTATGTCGCATCGAAGTGATGACTATGATTTAAAAATTACTTTTAATTACATGAAATGGCTAACTAGAATAATTTATTTTTTAATTATTTTTTTACAGTATTAATAATGACTTGGTAGCGATGATTAATAAAATTATTTATTTATTAATATTTTATATATAATTAATTAATAAAAATTAATTTCAATTATATTTTTCTAATAAGACATACTATAATATTTTTCCGGGCCTTAAGTCTAATTACTTGCAACAGATCCAGCACATATGAGTACATAGGAGAGGAAAAATTAACCTGCCACCCCACACTTGTATATGCCACCTCTCAATGTGTATGAAAATACCAAAATAGAATCTAAAAATTTAACCATTTTTTAAAATTTACGGTAAAATATCGAATTTTTCAAATTTCGAGGCGATACCGGATATTTCACGATATAATAAGAATTTATGGTGATTTTGAGATATTTACGGTATAAATTCATGGAAATTCACTACGCCGTACAAGTTCTATTACAGCGCATATTTTGGTCTTTTAGAGCGCTTAAAAGCGCTGCCATAGCCAGCGCTACCGTAGGTAAAGACAACACTTTTTGGTACGCCAAAAGCGCTCTCGTAGCATCCCCTTTAGCAGTGCTTTTTCTAGAAAAGCGCTCTCGTAGCATCCCCTATAGCAGCGCTTTTTCCAGAAAAGCGCTCTCGTAGCATCCCCTATAGCATCGCTTTTTCTAGAAAAGCGCTCTCGTAGCCTCCCCTATAGCAGCGCTTTTATCCAGAATAGCACTCTCGTAGCATCCCCTATAGCAGCGCTTTCTCCAGAAAGCGCTTTCGTAGGTTGCGCTTTTTTTATCTTTTATGTTTTTTTTTTTATCTTAGGCAGCGCTTTTAGTTATAAAGCGCTTTCGTAGGTAGGTCTTTAAGAGCGTTTTTGAAAGTGCTGTCGTTGCTAAACGCAGTATTTTAAAGTGCAACCTGTAATTTAAGCCTCCCAGTTCGACCTGTAATTTATATTTATTTTCAACCTGTAATATTTTCGACCTGTAATATATTTTCAACCTGTAATATTTTCAACCTATATTTATTTTCGACTTGTAATATATTTTTAACCTGTAATATTTTCAACCATAGGTATGACATTATATACCAATATAATACCAATATAATACCATTATAATCCAATATAATATATATATATATATATATATATATATATATATATATATATATATATATATACACACATACCATTATAGTTCAATTCACATGTAACTAAGTCATATCAAACAAACTAAATCAGATACATATAACTAACTCATCTCTAACAATAACTAAATCATAATATAAGCCCGAAATGTAAAAAATCTGACGAGCGCACGGTCCTGGTCCTGCAAAGTATGAACAGAACAACACGGTCAATTAAACTAACTTTGCTCAAACACAATTAAAGGCTCCAACATCTATACTTCAAATTTTCCAAGAAAAGAAATTGTCATTCAGTAACATCAACAATAGTATTAGCAACAATTTCATTTGATTTGCAACTCAATCCACCAATGTAATGTGTCATCAATCCAGTCTCAAATCAAACTATCAGCACCACTTAACAACAACAAAAACAAACTTGATTCATATAACAACGTCATCATCGTCAATTAATATTAAGCAAAATGAACCAACATCCACCAAAGAAACTCAAACACAAAGTCATTATCAAAATCCGTCACACAGTAATGTATTCATAAAACTTTTCACACAATAATGTATTCATACCTATACGATTAGTCGCTGAATATAAAATTGACACAATTCCTCTTTGATTTCTTCCAACTTAAGTTTCGTGTAAGAAGCAGCATAGAAGTCAGCAAAGTACTACATAACAAAAACATAATATGCATGATTTAGTTAAATGTAATAAATTATAAGAAATTATCCTAAGTTATAAATCCATACCGTGATTGGAATCTCTAATTGATTCGTTTGAAGGATTTCTTTCAAAAACCTCAAAACAAAGTATTCGCAATCTGTACAGTTTCGCTGTTGTAGACACTACATAGAAAAACAAATAAGATTTTATAGTTGTCTTATTTTATCAAGTAGCCTAACTATTATAAGCAAAATTGTGAAAATTAATGTACCTGCACTTTGATCCAAGTAATGTTGTTTGATTTAGTCCGGGATACCTGTACGTCTCTTTGACTTCGGAACACTTGTATTGATCTAACAAAAATATAAAAGCATATATTTAGATCAAGCTCACAAATAATTAAATATATAAATATACACGAATATTTAGAACGATCTCACTTACGTATCAATCGTTGACTTCATAGCCGGATAATTGGTCCAGTCACCATCTACCTAATTCATAAAATATACCACTTCTTTTATAGGGTTGATAGCAAGCAACAACCAGTGTGCTCTATAAATTAAAACATAATTAAAGTTTATATGAAAATTTTGCTACGCAAAAGAAACAAAGATTAGATGAACCAAGATTGAAAAACTTACCCTACTGGTCGGGTATTATACGCCCAAAGAAACAAGCTTTCTTTATTGCCGGTGGTCATGAATCTATCGACTAAGCGCTGTCTAACTGAATCCGGTTCCGTAGCAATTGTCTGTCCGCTGCAATGGGCGGAAGACACGAAATGGAATCTGTTTGACAATTCAGTCCCGCAACACTTTGTCATACAACAACCTTAAACAAAAACATAATAAACATTAGATTATTTTCATTGAAATGTGTAAATAAATTGTTCAACTAATTAAATAATATATTCTCGGATTACCGGATGTATGAGTGAATATTACCGACGCCTAATTGGTCATGCGTAAAAATCTCTTTCATGTCATCTAGTGCAACATTTTCGAGGAATTCAATACCAAAGACAACTTCATCCATATTAATTTCACGGAAAGCACCTGTCGTCAAATCTGGCATATCAACAAGTGTTTCGAGCGTCTGCCGGTATCGAGCCACAAAAGCACATTTTTTGCCCCGACCTTCGGAGGACCCTTTTCCTTGGGTGGTACGCTGCGAACTTGCTGCTTTACTTGTTGTGACCCTCGAGGAGATACCTAAAAATCATATAACTTAGGTAAATTATAAAATCATGCAGTTTTAGATTCAGATCATATATTAACACTTTAAATGTACCTCTTTTAGTGATGCAACAGACTCGTCCTCCTGCAAAATCCTTATCCCCTTAATTGCGGGTTTTGTAGGAGCAGTCTAAAATTAAAGGGAAAAATAATTAATGTAATGGTTCAGAATTGACACTCAAAAACTAAATGATTCATAATGGTTTTCAACATACCCCATCACCAATGAAAATGAGCTCCGAGGGCCATGCAACAAATGACCCTATTGCATCTCGCATCAATGTTGTCTCTGAGACCATGTCAGGTACTGGTAGCACCGCATCATGATCCAATACAACATCAACTAATACTTTCAAGTGTCCATCCGGGAGCGGTCTATGGTGAAGTAAATCTCCCAAAGTGTTGTGCACTTTTCCCTTGCCAACTAGGTGATAATCCGGTGACGATAAGTATAGTTGGCAAGATGAAATGCCCTAAACCAATAATAAATATAGAGTCATTATCATTAATAAAATAGAACAATTGTAAGAAAAAAGAATTTATAATTACCTCGGGAAATTATCTTTGATAGTTGATACTAGCTTTATCACTAGTTTCTTTCACCGATGAAGTATTGCACTTTTCTCTCATATACATCTCTTTATCTCTTTGCAATTCAGAGACTTGTGCTTGTAATTCCTGCAATGTTTGCAACACTTCTTCATTGGTAGGATTTCTTCTCCTAGAATGCTTATAGAAAGAGGTTGGAGTCACACCATGACCTTTACCCCTCACCCGACCGGGATACTCAGGAACATATAGTGCTCTACTAAGTACGCTCCTATTATCCTGGTCCTCACTGGTGGATACCGATTGCGACATGGTCTCATGTAATTCATTTACATTTCAAAAATTATTAGTCGAGATAAAAAAATCAATTATATATTGATAAACATTTGATTTAATTAAGGACACAGTGTTATACTTACACATTCATCGTAAACTTTTTGAACATCGGGATCAACAGCTCGATTCTTGCCCACACGAGCTTCCTTCCACAACACATGTACTGGAAGTGAGGTTTCCTCACTTTTCGTCTCCTCTAACTATGCATTGACACGAATGATAAAATCCTCAATTACAACACATTTAGACAATTAATAAGAACGTAGCATTTCTATTTACTTGCAAGCAAGGACACGTCATTCGACTCGAGTCTTCGGCGTGCGCAACCGCAAACTTAACGAAATCCGATACACCTTTCTCGTACTCTTTCGACAATCGGTTTGAATTCATCCATGTCTTATCCATGTCTTAATTAAGCTAAACAAAAAAAACTAATTATTAAGGCATAAACGGTATAATGCGTTTCTGTCAAAACCAGTAATAAAACGCAGCATATTCACATAAAAACGAGCCATCATAGCAGTTCATTCAAAGCACAACTAATTACTTTGGCAAGAGAGAACAATTAATTACCTGTATAGAAGTAAGCAACTTCTAGACCCACACAGTGTAAGATTATTGAAAACTATCAAACTTCCACTCTTCACAAGTAACCCCTATAGCAAAATCACAAAGTTAATAAGTTCATCACTTAACGATTAACAAAATTGACATCAAGAATCATAACAACTTTGTAAAAAAGCAGCATTATGTAAACACATGAATAATGATGTCAATATACACCATGAATAATTAATATTCATGGATTTTAATCTATAATCTTCATCATCTTTAAGGTTTGAATCTCATGAGAATATACAAAAAATAAAAAATAATGAGACAAAAGAAACAATGAGAATATACAAAAAATAAAGTCAACACATATGAGCCAAACGAAACAACAAAATCAAATAAATGAGCAAAAATTCAAAGTCATCAAAAACGAACCAAACTCATATAGTCACATCCAATTGTCCCACTGAACTCAAAAATAATATTGGTTTTACTGAATTTCGACCGGAAGCGAGACTTTTAAGCCGATTAACAAAACAATAGCGAAAATCGAAAATAAAAGTACACGAAATGGAAAACTGGGCATAGCATTTGATTCAAAAGCATCGTTCTACCCGAAAAACACTAATCATATGCATTAAAACTCACAACGGTCAAAGAGTTATGACATGTTTTCGTAAAGCCGGCATATCATACCAAACTTGCAAATTGAGAAGGAAAGGAACAAACAAGCATAAGGCAATAAACTTCCAGAAATCAAGAGCCACAATTAACATCCAACAACTCAAGTTCCAAATTACATCACCAATTGATTCCCAACTCAAAATGCATGATGATTTTCTCTAGTTTCTACACTTTCTATGAGTCAAAATAATAATGAAATGCATCAACAACTACCTATAAAAAAACTGCATTATTTGTGTTCAAAACAATCTCAACCACATTCACAAAGCTTGTTATATCCAACTCTAATGATCAATCCTTGTAATTAATTTAACAAAGAATTGTATCAATTGACAGTGGTAATTAATTTAACAAACTATCAGCCACTAACCTTGTACCGTAAACCCACTACAATTTCCCACTCGAGCACAGACTTGTTGTAAACCTGTATATGCGACAACAAGTAGGGCTCCTACAATAAAGAAAACAACACAAATACAATTCAAGTTCACAAAAACAACATAAATAACTACTATTTTATTAATCATATTAATCCGGCATGGTATGATAAATTCTTTTTGACTTCATCCCACTATGTTGTTGACACTTGCAAAAATCCTATAGTTTTTCTCAATTCATTAAAATATAACTCAGCATGATAGAATATCAAAGTAAATTAACTTCACCACTCTATCAACACTGGTAAAACAATTATAATTCAATTAAAAATGATATATTCCAGAAAATTTCATTCAGAATGCTCTCGGTTTATTAAAATCCGATCTGATTGTCATCTTTCGGCATGATATCTCAATTTCACCACTCAATCGACACTAGTAAAAATAACTATAATGTTTCAGCTTAATTGAAAATGATTAATTTCTCAAAATTCAATTAGAATCCTCTCTCATGATATTCAAAAACCTAAGCAAATTTCAGCATGAACACTAAAATTTCAAAAACCTTGAGCATGAACACTAAAATTTCAGCATGAACACTCCAAAAACCTAAGCAAATTCAAAAAAAATACTGAAACGTTACCGGTAAGCATCAATCGAGCAATAAAAGCTACCAACACATTGTTTACGGTGATTTACGGTAAACAACCGCTAGTCTTCCAAACTATAATAAATATGATTTGGTTACTCGCAGGATCGACTAGATTGATCCTAGGACACATAGTCAAGAAGATTGTTATCAATGTTCATTCGAACCATATTCATGATTCGTCTTCTTCAATAAGCGTTGTTCGATTAAAGAACAAATAATCTTGATAATCACTTTGTTATATGTAAGTGTGATTTCAACGAAAAGATAAGTAACATAACATATGAAATTAAAAGGACTATTAAAACGTAAGGAATCTTAAAATGCAGAAACGTTAAAGACTTTGAAAGTAAATAACATGAAAGTAATCCGAAAGTAAATGACATTAAAGTAAAGATACAGAAATGTAAATGGTAAGAAATAAACGAAATGCAGTAATTCTGGAAGATGTTTGAAAACGAAAGATAATACACATGTATTAAAGTGGTGGTGTCATACGTACATTTTCTCAGCGAACTCTTTCTCTTAACGCTTGATACTTGAGTAAATATGTGAGTGATTTGTACAAAATGAACACACAGAATCCTAACATTAAGACTCCTATTTATACTAGTTTCGACCTTAACGGTCCTACACTAATCTGCTGCCACGTCTCTCATAAGAACTTCTAGCGACGCCATCTGTTACTTGGACAGTTACGAAACCGTCTTCGAATTTCAAATCTTCCCGCCTGAGTCCGTCTTCGACGCGTGGCAGTGTATTAAAAACACTACGAAAACACGCTAAGTAGTAATACTTGAATATATTTTATAAATTTTGTCTAAGTCCCCGAAGACACATACTTTCACTAGCTTTCAGTATTCACTATCTTCATAACGAACTTAGAAATCGTTATTCTCGAAGCATGACCATCAGTAGCCATTCTTTTATTTTTAAGGGATGGCCATCAGTAACCATCTTTCCTTCGATTTTCCACTTCTTCGAAGGACAAATATTACAAAACGAAATCTTCAGCTAACAAATTGCCCCCAATAAATGCCTGTTTCGAGAATCAACAGAAATAGGCGTTTCTTGTCATTATAAGATTTCGTTCTTTATTGATCTTTGAGAGTTCCAAGACTGCTGACTAACGTCATAATCATTGATGACCCTATTTCCGAAACGTCTTGTCATTTTCAAAGATGTCTTCTCATAACTTACATTCCCACGTTTTTACCTTACTTCTTGATCATTACTCCTACATACTAGGAGTGAAGCTAACTTATTCGACCGCCGTTGGATAAAATCACCAGCCGCCACGTGTTCTTTGGGTTTTACCCAAAAGATTTAAAAAGGGTTTCCGTTAAACCTTTAAATACTTGGTCTTTCACTTCTATACAACCTTTCATTCCTATTTCTTCATCTTCTTCAACAAAAACCAAACATCTTCAATCTTTTCAAAAATCTTGTTCCCTTAATCAAAATTTTCTCTATGGCTTCATCTTGAAATATGTTCTTCAACCTGTTCTGAAGCTCCAATCAACAACACGGTCTGGGGAACAAGAACACATTCAAAACCCTAACACCGAAGAAATACGCGCTATTTACGCTTCCCAGGTAATCGTTCCCTTTGAACTTTCTGGAAAATCTCTTGGTTCTATGGGTCCGTTACCAAGTGAAAACATCCCATCTCTGAATAGATTCTTCCCTGCTTATTACAAGACTAGACCATTAGTTATCAAAATTAAGATAGATGAAGATGGTTGTTCTCCCTCAGGAAAATCTGCTAACATTGAAGAAACTTCAACTGTCACCCCTTTAGCTTTAACGAAAATTAGGTTAAACTATATGACCAACTCTGTAAAAGTGTTTAGGTCAATTCCTTTAGCCAAAGATCCTGATTTGTACTATGCTTGGTTAGAAAAAGTAGAGAAACAGAAAGAATCCTTCTGGAAATCGTTAGGAATATATGATTTGATTCAACTGTCAAAAACAGGTTTAGAATATAACCAACCCATGTTAGTAGCAGCGGTTCACTTTTGGGATGCTTCTCACAACACTTTCCATCTCCCATGCGGAATGGTTACCCCTACTCTTTTCGATGTGGCTGCGATTAAAGGACTTCGACCAACTGGCGAAACCTTCGATCCCAATGAAATGGATAATGATACTATTGGTTTTAATGACTCGCAAGTCCCTTATACTGCATTCATCCAGAAGCACCATATCACCACCGAAACGGCAGTATCCGATGAAGAGCATATTGCTTTCCTAGCGCTGTGGCTCTCACGATGTGCCTTCTGCTCAAGATCCATACAAGTTGCAAAGAGGTACCTTTGCATGGCTAATCAGTTGCATGCTGGAAAAAAGTTCAACCTCAGCCAACTGCTTTTAGGGTCTCTTTATGAAAACCTCAGCGAAGCTGCAAACCTTACCAAGAATTTCAAATCCGGTAGTTTACTTTATGCTGGTCCTTTCTGGCTATTACAACTGTGGCTTAATGCTACATTCGAAACTCATCTTCCTTTTCGAGGAAACGTCAATGAGGAGGATAGCAAAATCAAAAATCGAACTATAGAAGGGACCAGGTTAGCTTACCTAACTCCAAAAGAAGAAATTGGAAAGCTTCGTGAACACTTTCTGGCATATTCAATGATGTTTGCTCGGCGTAACCAGTTCGATCCTTCTATGGCCCCATTTGTACACAGAACAATAGGTCCCGAATGGTTTACTCGAAAATTCCCATCAACATCTCAGGATCAACAAACTGAGTCTATGGAAATTTGGGAAGCTTTTCTGACTCCAAGGTTATTTTCCCATCGCCTTCGACCATCAAAAGGTCAATGTATTCTCATGTGCTATCAACCAAATTTGGTCTCGAGACAATTTGGGTTGGTTCAAATAAAACCCAAGTGCTTATATGAGAAAAGGAGCCATATGTGTTTCCATACCTTGTACTTGACTGAAGAAGAATGTGAAACAAAAATCAACAAATACGTTGGCACCACCAATCTTTCTCCTGTTCCTTTCGAACCTGCTTTTTGCTCTACACCAGATTTTCATCAATGGTGGACGGATTATTATAGCTCTCAAATCTTTGATGCTGATAGCCTTGCTCAAGAACTAACTGCAGCTTTTACTAATGTGCAGGAAAATTTTCAAAAAGGTACTTCAACTCATATTAAAGAAATCCAAGCTTTCCAAAAATTCTTTGAAACTATCTACAGGCCTGATGATCTTAGTCGGACCGTTCGTGAGGCTGCAGTCATTTTGCGCGAAAAGTTTTCCGCCAAACTGGATAAGTTGAAATTGCCCTCGTATGTTCGACCAGAACTACGTTATGAAGTGGCTTTCAAACTTAATCCTCCAAAATTCCCTCCACTACCAAGTGCTGATTTTGGTGTGGCTCTAAGTCCTCCTTTCCCAGACTGGTTCGTGTGTGGGAATGCTCTCAAAATTCTTCGAGAGAGTACCAAAAAACACGCTGAACGAGTAGTTCCGACTAAGCATACCTTGGATACTTTCAAAGGACATCTTCATATAGATCTTAAACATGTTCGTGTCCTGACTCCAATACCTGAAGGTTTGGATTAAGACAATCTTTTCGACTGACTTTTCTTTTCCTTGCTGATATACTGATTTCAGTTTCAACTACAGCTGTTGCACGAAGGAGGAAGATCAAGGAAGCTTCTGCCCAAAAAGATTCTGGGACATCTAAGAGCAACAAACCAAGTGAAAGTGATTCCATCGTCACTGACAAGAAGCCCACGGTACATACTCATCTCATATTCTTAATCTTGTACAATCTGTGAGTAGTATCCATCTTACTTATCATCTATTTGCCAGAGCTCGAAACCCCCAAAAGGTTCGAAGCGGAAAGTTTCTTCGACAGCTGCCTCAGATGGCGAAGATAAATCCCCTCCCCAAACTAGACAAGGACACAAGAAGAGACAAAAAGCTGTTACCCCTTCAAGAAAAGGGAAAGGGATAAGTCCCTCTAAAGCTGCTTCTCCTGGCGATAAGGCGTCCTCTGAAGAGTCTCCTTTGAAAACTGCTAGTAATGCTTTCGTTGTGGAAAGTCATAATTCAAGTCCAGACAATATCCCAACCAAGGTATTTGGGTTCCACCCCACATATTATCTTGTGATTTTAACCAAATAATTGAACTGACATTTACCTTGCTATTGTAGGATGACGCTGGCACTGCCACTTCAGGTTTTAAGGATCATGGCCTTACCATTAATGTTGACAAACTTTACGGTAATTGTCAAATTTTAACTTTCGTCAACTAAACCCCTCAAAGGCTTATCTTTATGACTAACTTTTCTCCGTTTAATACAGATACTTCTCAAAACAAAACTCATGTTCTCTCGCCAGTCTTCGAAGATGTTAGGCCAATCGCCACCATATTGCCTAATGAACCAGTCGAAGAAAGCCAATCCACTGACGAATCCCCACCTACTCATCAAGACAAAAATTTGGAAGAAGATCACCCATTCTCAGGCAGCGACAATGTGAACCCACAGCCACATGACAGTGAAGATACTGCGTCGGAGAAAGATGCTATGGAAGAGACTTCTAAACCAGAAAAACGAGATCCTCAAGGAACTTCGACTCTTGATGCAGAAACCATTTCTGGGACAACTTCGACGCTTGCCCCTGCGAAGCCTACTCCTTCGGAGCTGGAACAACTTAAGCAAACTGATCCTCTTAGTTTCCTAAAGGCTATCATGAATGTGAATACTTCTTCGCCTTCGGAACTTGATGTCTCTCCAGCTGTAACTGTAGAATCTAGTGATAAAGAAGATATTCCTAGCCTCCTCCGACAAATAAAAGAGAGATTCTTTGGGGTCAATCTTGTGGATGTTCTCAACCGGGAACCTATTAAGAGTCACAACTTAAATCAACTTTTAAAGAAAGTAGATTTGCTTCAAGTCTCCACAGAAGTTTCAGAGGTAATTGTTCTGCTAGGTTCTCTACTTGAGCAACTCCAAGCCAACATTCTTCGAAAGCAAAATGTCGAAAAAGAGCTATCTGAGACAATGGCCTCTCATGATTCTTCATGGAATTCTGTTGTGGATGCAACGAAACAAGGTGAGGCCCTCAAGCTTAAACATTCAGAAAATCAGAAGGCCTTTGATGATTATGAGAAGAATATCAACTCCTGGAAACAAGAGATAAAAGTACTCGAGGACAAGATAAAGGAAGCTGAACGTTGTCAGGCAGCCATACAAAAATCCAACCAATAGGATTTGCTCGAAGTGGTGCAGTCGGGAATTAAACATTTCGAGACTGCACAAAAATTAGTGCCAGAGATCGAAAGATTGAAGAAACAACGGGCACTAATTGAGCTTCGTATGTCTTCGTGGGAGACTCAATACTTGAAGATCAAAAAGGATCTCCCTGAGGATTTCAACTAGCTGTTTCCAATCCTGTTACTTGTTGCATTTTCGTTTTGTAATCGAAACTATTGTAGAAACATCTATTCGTATGCTTGACTCCTATTTTCTTCGTTCATATCTATAATGTTTGCCAGCACTATTTTGGCGAATCTAAATATTTCTGCCAAAATATATCTTTAGATTTTCTACAGTGCTTTTATTTAATACAACGTGTAGAACCTGAACATCTTTCGCAGCATCCTTGCCTCTAGACTTGACGTTTCCACTTCTCTAGCCATAATCATTATTGAACAGTGACGTCACTTTCTTCAAAACGTCAGTTTAAGACGTGCGTGCATCAGTTTCATGATTACTTCTCAACTTCCAAGGGCGGGAAACGGCGGAAGCCATAACTTCTCTCTTTGGAAAACCAAACGCAGTCCAATCAATCATTAACAATTTAAAACCACCCTTCAGTATTCCCAGTCTATATAAAGGGTCTAATATTGCCTTCATTTCTTCATTCATGCGCTTTCTCTCCAAACCAAGCACAGAAAAAGAAAACACACAACTTCTTTCTCAAAAACCTTTCTTACCTTGCAATGGCTGAAACTCTTTCCTTTAACAACATCAAAGCCCTCATCAGAGGCGAGTTCAGACTCTCTGAGGATGAACTTGTTCGTAACTTTATCAACATCGAAACCCTCTTTGTCAACCAAGAACTGGACTTCTATTTTGAAGAAGTCTTGGAGGGTGCTATCTACCCCAACATGGTGGCAGAATTCTGGATGAATGCGTCTTTACGCATAGATCCTGAAGGTAGGACCACCATTGATTCTGAAATTCGACACGCTCGTCTTAGCATCACTCCCACCACTATTGCCAACCTAATAAGATGCAATAACTCTGGGGCAACTTTTGATGACAACAGTTTCAGCATGACTACTCATCTCATGTTGAGAACTCTTATGGACAACGATCGCTTCAGTGCCAAAGTCATCAGGATCTGGAACCAGATGCTCGTGGGAAACTTCCAACCTCGGAGGATCGATGAGAACAACATCATGGTTGAAGATTTGGAGTTTATCCTCTGTGGTCTTCGAGGGAGGAAAATTAACATTCCTTTGATGATCTTTAAAGGACTGGTTAAAGCTGTCTCTATCGGTGTCGACCGTCAAGGGAGTGTGACCTGTCTTCCATACGGGAGACTCCTCAGTTACATTTTCCTTAAGAAAGGTGTAGTGAGGCGGATGCGCGATTCTGGAGCCAGGGATATGTTCGAAGCTGAACCCTCGCCTGTACTGTCCTTGGAAGGTTTAGACCAAAGGATTAACTAGCAAGTTTTTACCTTAGGTTTTTTTTTTATGCCTTCTTTTTTTTCTTTTGTAATCTCAGATCCTGTTCTTTGGATCCTTTTATAATGCATGCACTTCTATGCTTTAAATGAAAAGAATATTTTGGTGTCTCCTTAGACTCTTTTCTTTCCATTTAACAATTTATTCTGATTGTAAAGCCATTTTGATCAATGTGGCGTATATGTTTTGACTCATGCCTGACCATTTTGGCTTTTCGTAGTACCCTGAGTATCTACGTTTTTGCAATCTTTACTTCATACATACTTGGTTTATATCTCTTCAAATATTTCCCGTTTACTCTTAAGATCCTACGATCTTCTGCTAACTCTTCAATTTCGTAAGCATTGTTCGAGAATACTTTTAAGATTGGAAAGGGTCCTTCCCAATGTGGGGACCATTTACCAAGTGCCTGATTCTTTCGATCTACAGGTAAAATAACTTTCCAAACTAAGTCATTATTAACAAAAGTTTTACCTTTCACCTTTTTATTATATGCTCTGGACACTCTTTCCTTTTGCCTTTTTATCATTTCCAGTGCTCGAAGTCTGTCTTCGTCCAAATCTACTAACTCATTCATCATTAACTCCCAGTATACGTTGGGAGGAATGTCTGCTTGTCTTTGTATTCTTACCGATTGCAAACATATCTCAATTGGGAGTACTGCATCATGTCCAAACGTCAACTGGAAAGGAGTTGTATTTGTAGCTTCTTTTGGAGATGTCCGACAAGCCCAGAGTGCTTGATCCAAAGTCTTATGCCAGTTCTTAGGTTTCTTTCCCACATGTTTCTTAATAAGGCCAATTATTATTTTGTTTGCTGCTTCAACCTGCCCATTTGCTTGAGCGTAGTAAGGTGTAGAAGTAAATAACTTGAAACCTATTTCTCTGGCAAAGTCTTGCATTTTTCGTCCAGTAAAGACTGATCCCTGATCGGTTGTTATACTTTCTGGGATTCCAAACCTATATATAATGTGTTTTTGAATAAACTCAATCACAGCCTCTTGATCCACATTTGCCAGTGGTATTGCTTCGACCCATTTTGTGAAATAGTCTATTCCTACCAAAATGTACCTTTGACCTTTAGATGACTTGGGGTGAATTTCTCCAATCAAATATAATGCCCATCCCCTGAAAGGCCACGGTTTTACTATCGTACTTAATTCGTTTGCTGGAGCGTGTTGGATACCTGCATGTTCTTGGCACTCTTGGCACCCTTTCGCAAACTCTATGCAATCCTTTAACATCGAAGGCCAGTACATCCCATAACGAAACAAGAGCCATTTCATTTTGTGCCCTGCTTGATGTGCACCACATGCCCCACTATGTACGTTCGATAGAGCCAAATATGCTTCTGCTTCACCCAAGCATTTCAACAATACCCCTTCAGGAGTTTTCTTGAACAATTCATTTCCCATCAGAAAATATGACAAGGCTCTATACTTGATTTTCCTGTCTGTATCCGTCGAAGGATTTTTCAGATAGTTAATAATTGGACTCCTCCAATCTGTGTCTGCCAACGAGTCTATATTTAGTACTTTGAATTGTTCTTTGTTGGCATAACCCAATTGTGAGTTCTCTAGATCACTTGGCGAAAGTTTAGTAAACATTGCTCTTCCTCTTACTTCAATCAATTCTTCCAACTTTTCTTTTGATACTTTATATCCTGAAGCTAATTGTGCCAAGTCGTTTGCTTCCTGGTTATTCACCCTTGATACGTGTTTTAATTCCACATATTCGAATTTCTTGAGTAGCCTATTTGCAATGACAAAATACATGATCAAATTCTCTTTGATACACTTGTACTCCTTTGTCAATTGTTTGATGACCAATTCGGAGTCTCCTTTAATTTCGACTCTGGTTGCCCCCAATTCTAACAAAGCCTCAAGTCCAGCAATTAATGCTTCGTATTCAGCTTCATTGTTGGAGCATAATGGACCTTCGATTTTATACTTGAGCTTTGTTGGAATTCCATCAGGAGAAATTATCAACATTCCAACTCCAGTACCTTCTCTATGCGTTGAACCATCGAAGTATAACTTCCAAGGTTTTAAGTCCACATAATGCTGATGATTCTCAACCACCGCATGGTCGACAATGAAGTCTGACACAATTTGACCTTTCATTGCCTTGAGAGGCTGAAATATTAATGAATATTCAGTAAGGGCCAAAGCCCACTTGCCAATTCGACTATGTAGTATTTGCTTAGATAACATATGTTTGATAACATCACAATGAGATGAAACGTAAACTTCAACTGGCTTTATATAATACTAAACCCTAGATGACCGTTGCTTTTAATTCTGGTTCTAATTTCGCGCTGATGTATGTTATCCTTTTTTGATCATTGTCTCCAAGATTTACTTCTTCAAGTGGATCTTGGGCCAACATCTTTATGTTCGACGCCATTGGGTCTTTTTCGAATCCCAAAGGTTCCTCGTCGTATATTGCATCCAACCTTTGATTTGGTTCTTGTCTTATGATCTCTTCATCTGGAGCCGTGTTTTCAGAGAGTTCAAAACTCGTACGTATCTCCAATTCTGTTATTCCTTCTTTGGCTAGAACTGCACCTACCTTTGTATTTGATAGTTCGGCTTCAAGAGCCGCCTTCCTTTTGTTCTCGGCCACATAGGCCGAAATCTTTTCGAAGAATGAAGACTCAGACATGATTAATGTCATCGTCCCAGCCTGTTGGCCGTACTGCTGGATAATTCTCCAATGGTGCTGTATCTGCTGGACCATCCATGATCTCTCTATCCCATTGGAATCCATTTGGGTGTAAAGTCAAATAGTACAATGCATTTTTATTTGGGGTATACATCTCTTCTGCAGCATGACAAGGGCCTATGTTTGCCAGGTTCCTATCGAAGTTGGTTTTATTCACCTGGTTGACTTCAGCCATGTAGTAACTCTGATCACCTTCGATATTCTCCACTATACCATCTTCTCTCCAAATTGTCACCCTCTGATGCATTGTTGAGGGCACAGCTGCTACCCCATGAATCCATTCCCTACCAAGCAAAAGGTTGTAGTTTGCTTTTGTTGGTATAACCTTGAACATGGTTGGCCTGGTAACTGAGCCTACTGTCAAATTGACCTAAACGACTCCCAGTGTTTGTCCTATTTTGCCTTCGTAGTTAGATAAAACCATGTTATGTGGCCTTATATCCGTATCGAACATACCAATTCTTTTTAGCATGTATTGAGGCATTAGGTTCACTGCTGCTCCCCCATCAACTAGGACTTTATTAATGCCAACGTTCTCAATCTTAGCCCTGATATAGAGTGGCTTCAGATGATTTCGCATACCCTCATCAGGCCTTTCGAAGAAAGCATTCTGTTCTTCAACTGCACCATTATTCAGCACATAGTAACACACAGGTCTGTGTTTTGCCATTTCTTCGATATCAGCCTCTTCACAGTCTTTCACTTCAGTTTCCTGATTAAACTCGTGAGGGAGTACGGAAACAACATTGCAATTCAAGTTTATAGGTGACACTCCATCAGAATCAAAATCATTTTTCATTCTATCCTCTTCTTTCCAGGAATTTGAACGCATCTTTTCTTCTTCATCCAAGAGTTTTTCAGCTTCGAATAATCTGCGTTCCACCGGAGGTTTGTTTGACTTTGCCCCCTGGTATGGGACTTGGTTGCTACTAGATTCTCCAGTTTCTCTTGGCCTGTATTCCTTCTGAGCCTTTTTTATTCTCTGATGCCTTCTCCACTGGGACCGAGACATAGGATTTTTTCCTTTATAATTCTCCAATCGATACGCCTCTCGATTGGGTCTTTGGAATTGTTTCCTATATGCTATTGCAGTTCTACCACCTTGGTCCCAACTTCTCCATTTGTTGGTTCTTGCATCAGCTTGCACCCACCTGTCCCTGGGTGCATCTGCAGGGATTTTGAAAGTTACCCTTCGAGCTCTGGGGTGTGGGCTATCAGGCCTCTTTGTTGGAGTCCATATGTCGAAACCGTACAGGTTAGGACGCAACCCCTGAGTTTCTCGACTCATGTAACAGTACACACGTTCGAATGATCGTGCTAGCATTTCATCATAGACTGCCCCACATCTTGGGCACAGAGCAATTTCAGTATTTCCTTTGTGGCATCTGACCAAAAATCCTACTAAGCTTTCCTCCATCCTTGGGTACAGTTGTAGTAGGGGATTTAGCTCTCTTCCTAGGTGTTCCCATCTTTCGCGTCGAGCCCTTTCGAAGTTGGCTTCGACCCTTCGATTCAGCATGATCGAACACCTTGGACACATCCATTGCTTACCACCATTTCTCTCGTGGCAATTCCAAAGATATTCTTTGAGGCTTTCGGTTTTTGGAGGAACTTCGATGCCCCCATTTTGCCTCGTCAGCCATGTCTCTAGTTCGCCAAATTCAGACACTGGGCGTCTGGCGCTGACCATGTTAACCGCTGCTGGAGGAACTTCAGAGATCTGGATTTTCTGGAGTTTCATGCTGAGGTCTTCAGTGGCCTCACTGTTTTCTTCCTTCAATGCTTCAATTATTTCTGTCTTGGAAGATTCTTCAACATCAGTGTTGAAGACTATGTCACCATTTAGGATTTCAGTAGCCTGCTTTCCATTGAACATTGTTTTAGTTTCCACAACTTCAACTCCAGATGCCTCCACCATGTTGATATCTTCTACCTCATAGAGGCTAGCGTCAGCAATGTTCAGGGGATTGGTATCGACCCTCATATGACTCCTGGTCTTGTCAGCAAACTTCAACCTTCCATCATTGAGAGCATTTTGAATTAGATCCCTGAAAAGGAAACATTGAGAAGTTTTATGGCCTAAAAACCCATGATATTTACAAAAACCTCTTTTCTTCCGTTGTTCCAACGGAGGAATTTTGGAATTTGGAGGTAGTATCATTTGGCCATCTTTTACCAATAAATCAAATATTTCATCACACTTGGTAATGTCGAATGTATAAGTTTTCTTAGGGAACCTATCATTCTTATCGTTTTCTACTGGGTTTTTTCCATTTGCAGGATTTAGCAATTTGCAGGCATAAGGTGGCGCTTCTTTCAACTCAGCCAAGTCTATTTCGACTTCTTCAGGGCTATATGAGTCGTTGAAAGACTCATCATCAGCGTCCTCGGCTTCGACGTACGCTACTCTTTCCTTCTTATAACTTTTATTCGCCCTAACTTTTTCTGCCTTCAGGCGTTCGACCTGTCGAACCCTGTCTGCTAATTGGGCCATGTCCCTAAGGTATTGGGTATCTAGTTTCTTTCTTATTGAATAATCTAAACCACCCGCAGCCATTTCGACAAGTTCATGCTCTGGGACTGTTGTAAAACACCTTGATTTCAACAGACGGAACCTATTCAAGTAGTCATCAATTGTTTCTGTGAATTTTCTTTTAACACTGGCCAATTCTTTCAAACTTATCTTAGTTTGGCCCATATAGAATTGCTCATGGAAAAGCCTTTCTAAGTATGCCCATGCATCTATCGAATTTGGTGGCAAAGTAGTAAACCAAATGAAGGCATTCTTTGTCAGCGAACTAGGGAAATATTTGATCCTTAAATCCTCGTTTCCCGCTAAGTCTCCTGCTTCTGTCAAATATCTAGCAATATGTTCCACCGTTGACTCATTAGTTTCGCCTGAAAATTTTGTAAATTTGGGTACCTTAGTGCCCCTAGGCAATTCTGTCTGCATGATATAATCTGATATAGGGGATGTATAATTTGGACGTCTAAGTCCAATACTAAGGCCATTATTGGCCATAACCCTTTCTATCATGGCAGTTAAGTTATTTTCTGTAGCCAGATTTTCTCTTCTGACTCTTTGGACAACCTCATCTGGGTGTTCGTTCCTACCCACAATCCTCAATCTGGGTCGCTCTTCCTCCGTTTCCTGTCGAACGGGGACGGCTCTTTGATTTGAAGCTTCTAAGTTAATTACTGGAGTCCCTTCGAACATCTCTGTTCTTCGTGAGGGGCCTACGTCCCTAGTGGCTGTCTTAGATGACGGAACTATATCTTGTACATGTTCCAAAATGGGCCTCTCTTCTTGATTCGAAGGCTGTTTGTCTTTCCTTTTAGGTGGTGTTACTCCCATGAATTCTGCCATTCGATTCATTTGAGATGATATCTTTTGGAAAGTCTCCATGTTTTCCCTATTTGTAGTAGTAACATTTGTCATTAGTGGGCTTAAAATTGAAGTCATTTCTCTGGCCAAAGCCCCTAGCATATCATGGTTGCTTGCATCCATTTCTTGTCGAAATGCTGCTTGGTTATTTGTGGTAAAGTGGGGCACTTGGGTAGAAAAACTAGTGTTGTGTGCACTTCGACCCACTGAACTAACATTCGGTGAAAATGTCGCATTGTTAGTTGGGGCATATATAGGTCCTGCCCCTCGTACGCCTGTTCCATATGGGTATGGCATTCCATATGAACTATTTGGTCTCCATTCGAAAGTAGAATTCGTGCCTTGACCAGACAAATTATTTGCAGCATTTGTCGATGAAAACAGTACATCTTCTGGACTTGTGGATGAGGGTGCGGTTGTCGACACTGAAACTGGAGTAGTCCCTGAGGGTCCTGTATTAGTTTCAGGCATAGCCTGGGAATTATCTGCAGGTCTCGATCCATTCGGACCCGTTGCATCCCGTGTTCCTTGAGTGGAAGTCGAATTTGCCGCTCCTGATCCTGAACCTTGTGGGGGATCTCGATCACCCCCTGCACTGGCCGTAGCGGCCATTTTCTTGTTGTACCTTCGTTTGGGAATCGGTTGTGCACTGTTCTTTAATTTACCGTTCCTAAGGTTCATACAAGATCTTGATATTGTCTAGACAAAAATAAAGCAATTGATTAAAACAATCCGCTTGACACAGTCCCACTGGGCGTGCCAATTTGTTTACGGTGATTTCCGGTAAACAACCGCTAGTCTTCCAAACTATAATAAATATGATTTGGTTACTCGCAGGATCGACTAGATTGATCCTAGGACACATAGTCAAGAAGATTGTTATCAATGTTCATTCGAACCATATTCATGATTCGTCTTCTTCAATAAGCGTTGTTCGATTAAAGAACAAATAATCTTGATAATCACTTTGTTATATGTAAGTGTGATTTCAACGAAAAGATAAGTAACATAACATATGAAATTAAAAGGACTATTAAAACGTAAGGAATCTTAAAATGCAGAAACGTTAAAGACTTTGAAAGTTAATAACATGAAAGTAATCCGAAAGTAAATGACATTAAAGTAAAGATACAGAAATGTAAATGGTAAGAAATAAACGAAATGCAGTAATTCTGGAAGATGTTTGAAAACGAAAGATAATACACATGTATTAAAGTGGTGGTGTCATACGTACATTTTCTCAGCGAACTCTTTCTCTTAACGCTTGATACTTGAGTAAATATGTGAGTGATTTGTACAAAATGAACACACAGAATCCTAACATTAAGACTCCTATTTATACTAGTTTCGACCTTAACGGTCCTACACTAATCTGCTGCCACGTCTCTCATAAGAACTTCTAGCGACGCCATCTGTTACTTGGACAGTTACGAAACCGTCTTCGAATTTCAAATCTTCCCGCCTGAGTCCGTCTTCGACGCGTGGCAGTGTATTAAAAACACTACGAAAACACGCTAAGTAGTAATACTTGAATATATTTTATAAATTTTGTCTAAGTCCCCGAAGACACATACTTTCACTAGCTTTCAGTATTCACTATCTTCATAACGAACTTAGAAATCTTTATTCTCGAAGCATGACCATCAGTAGCCATTCTTTTATTTTTAAGGGATGGCCATCAGTAACCATCTTTCCTTCGATTTTCCACTTCTTCGAAGGACAAATATTACAAAACGAAATCTTCAGCTAACACACATACACTCACAACTCACACTCATCCTCACCATCACTCACGCACAGAAACTGCTTCAACAAGCACACACGGCGGATTCACATGGAGCAAATACGGATACTCAACAAAAGAATCTCAGAAGAAGGAGAAACCAAGTTCAGAAACATACCTGTGATAATTTATTGGTAATTTGTAATAACCCTAGACAGCGACGGCGACGAATTAGGGCCACCGGAGCAGCGAACGGAGACGAAGAAGGAGACGGAGACGACGAAGGCGACGACAAACGGTTTGGCGTAGGGCGGCTCTGAGTTCGTTTCATTTGGAGAAGAAGCTCTAAGTTCGTTTCGTGAAAATAGAATACGTGAAAATAGAATACTGAATCAGTTCGTTTCTATTTTTTTATTTTAATTAAAAGGGCTTAGACAGCGCTTTCAAAAAGCACTCTCGTACCCCCCACCCTTTACCAGTGCTTTTTTTCCCTTATTTTTAGTTTTGTTTTTAGCGCAACCTATAGCAGCGCTTTTCATAAAAGCTCTTTCGTAGATGCGCTGCTAAAAGACAAATTTGGCGTAGTGATTTCAGGAATTTTCGGGATTTCTTTCCGAAAATTTCAAAATTTTGGTATTTTTTGAGGCATTTGTACCGTTAAATTTTGAAATTTTAGGTAGTTAAAAACTTTTTAAAAAAAAATACAAAAACTTTTAGAATTTCCAGTAGTTCATTTTTCTTTAAAAAATCCCTGAAATTTCAAAATTTCTGGTAGTTCATTTTTTAAATATATTTTAGTGAGGACTAGGGGTAAATACGGTACTGTTGCGGGTAGACAGACTAACAGAGCAGAAGCTCAGGCCCGGTGGGATGAGGCGGAGGCTTCCCAGCTACCTGGTGGAAGACATCCTCAGACCGGTTCTCACTGGAAACGGTTGGCTGAGCAGGCGTAGTTCCGCACCCCCCGACACCGAATGCTATAGTTGCTACTATTGAGGAGGCACATGTACATGTGCATGTGGCTGAGCTGGTACTTGTGGAAGAGCCAGTTGTGCATGTACCTGCTATCTAGGAGCCAGCTATGGATCTATCCGTTATGGAGGAGCCAGCTATGGAGGAGCATGTACCAGTTGCGAAGGAGCCAGCTATGGAGGACCAGGTACTCGTCGTGGATGTGGTTGTTAAGGACACTCTTGCGGCGGTTGAGCAGATACTCGTTGTGGAGGTGGTTTTTAAGGACACTCTTGCGGCGGTTGAGCAGATACCTGTTATGGAGGTGGTTATTAAGGACACTCTTGAGGAGGCTGATGAGGTGTCATTTTCCGATACATACGCCTCGACATGTGCGTCTACAGAACCATCAACTTACACTGATGGATCCTTTCCAAGAGGACCTGCTGACAATTATGTGCTCACAAAGTATACTGACCATGTCGCCTTTCATATATGGCAGGGCGAGGTATATATGTTATATATTTTATTGCAAATTATTCATTGTGGATCGATTGACTATCTAAAAGTTTATTGATTCTTTTTAAACTTTGTTTCTTACAAGAGCGTCTGACGATGAAGGTCGCATCTCATGACTCAAGTTGAAGAACTTCCTAGAGGAGGAGATGCCTAAGTAGGTCAGATGTATTGTTATTGAGTTTAGCTTACTGCAGTTCTCCGAGTGCTCACTTACCATTCTTGATGCCTAGATCCTGTCAGCTTTTGTTGAGCGGTGGCACCCTGAGACATCATCCTTTCATCTCTCATTTGGGGAGATGACTATCACATTGGATGATGTTTCCTCGTAGTTTAATTTTCCCATTGCTGATACATTCTTCAATGGTCCTCATATTAACTAGGCGACGGCCCTGACACAGGTTGTAGAGGATCTGGAGGTTGATGAGGGTGAGGTTCTTGAGGAGTTGCATTTAACAGAGGCTTGCACCTTCAGATGTCTTGGCTGAGGGATGATCGGTAAAATAGCAAGTGTACTATTTTGCCTCTTGTAATAATAGGGAAAATTCCCCGAATGTCGATCTCAGGGACTGCGCAGGAATAATGAGTTCAATTCAAGGTTCAATTAAACAAAAACTTCAATGGGGTGTTGTTTGGTAATTATAACTTAACAAAAAATAGAATAAGCAGTAAATGAAATTGACTTTGTAACAAATATGAGTAACATGCTAGGGATAGTGGATGATTGACAATGTAACAACGCTGAAATTTCTATTGCAACAACTTATTTTAAATAATCAATTACCGGTTCTTAAGGTTGTTTGATCCTAAGTCCTTAGTGAAAAAACCTTTGATCCTTCATCCTAAACCCTAAATCCTTAGAGGTTTACAATGAAATCAAGCAATTAAGTTATCAAGAATATCCGGTTACTATAAGGTATTCCTAGTCCTAGGTAATATCTATTATAGCATATTCTCATGAAAGCATTATCAATGGTGGTCCGCCTAAATGATAATCATAGATCAATTCCAATTTGTCCGAAAGGAAAAGCATTAGAAACGTCAAGAGAATAAATCAACAATTAAAAACATGATTGTTATTGCAATTGCAAACTCAGAGTCATTACAAAGTTAAATCAGAGCCACCCCCCTAGCATTTGGGGGTTTAGCTACTCATAGTATTCAAAGAAAACACAATATTGAATAAAGACATTACAAGAAATTGGAGGAGATTGAATCTTCAATTGCTTCCGTTCATGAAGATCTTCTTCTCTCCCAAACCCTTGCTTTCTTCAATCTTCTCTTGTATTCTTTTCTCTAATCTGTCAAAAAGTCCCCTCTCTCTTGACCTAAAGTTGTTTTTATAATCAATCTTCCAGTCCGGTTGAAACCAAATGCCAAGAATACCCTTAATGATCCCATTTGAGTGAGGAAGATTATAAACACATATTCAGCTCGCGCTCATCAACACGGACCGTGTTCCTGCACACGGGCGCCCGTGTTGATCCTCTGACTTTCGTTCAAACTCGCATTTCCAGCCACATTTCAACACGGGTGGCCGTGTTGATTAACACGGTCCTTGTGAGCCCTTAACTTCATAATTTGGCTTTGTGTTCTTCATCAAAGTTGTAGCCCTTTTCGTTAGCGAAATTTTGCCACCAGAACCGCGTCATTCCGAGTTACGAAGCTCTAGTTATGATCAAAATACTACACGCATATCACGATGAGAAACATGCTGAAGATTTCCATATCTCACACTTGCTAACACGAGCCGTGTCAGCCCCGTGACTTTCATCTCTTTTGCATTTTCTTTGCCACGCTTCATCCTAACATGGCCAGTTTCAGGTGACACAGGTGGTCGTGTCAGACCTCATGTAGCTTGACTTTTCACTTCCTTCGAAACTCCCCTTTTGTACATTTTGGCATTGATTTGTCTCGATTTATTCCTTTAAGCCTGCAACCAGTAAAATACACAACCAAAGCATAAAATGTAGAATAAAGAAATAAAACACTCAATAACATAACTTAAACATACTTAAAAACAACGGTAAATATATGTGTGAAAACCACTGATCAAGGGATGAGTACGATGAGCACATCCAGGCCCAGGGGGTATGAGGTTATCGCTAAGGCGTACATGCTACAACTAATGTCATGTACTTTCTTTACGGATAAGTTAAGTGTTTGTTTATATAGATGTTCGCTACCTTAGGCAATTCGGTAGCCTAGACACTTCAAACTAGGCTTGGGGAGTGGCGGCGTTGATTATGCTCTACATGACACTTGGAGTTGCTTCCCAGCCCAAGACCAAATACCTAGCTGGTTACTTGAGCATATTAAAAGTACAACAACATTTCTTTTTTTGATTTTTAATTTCTTATTTGAGTCTATTAGTTATTTGTTCGATCTCATATTAATCATTTCTGAAAGATATTTTGAAAGACTTAAAGCTGGAGAAAGGAAGTCCGCTAATCGAACCTCACTTCGCGTAGCGAACATTGGCGGCTTCCTGAAGGCGGTTTGAATTTAAAACTTAATGGAGAAGAAACAGAGATTTAGCTCAAAGGAACTGTTATAAATAGGACAGAAACTCAACTCAAAGGATTTCATTCACTTTTATCAGAGAATAACTAGTAATAAAGCACTATAATAGAATAGGAAAAGAGTTTTTAGGTAGAAAGAGGTGGATACACATCAAGAGTCGGGAAATCATTGTTGATGTCGTTCGAACTCAATTCTTCCATTGTTCATCAAGCTACCATGAGTAGCTAAATTCCTCTATTGTTGGGATTGGTCGTAGTTCACCGAGACAGTATGTATTAACTTTGATCATGGTGTTATATGCAATTTACGTTTGAATCATTATCATTGTTATCTTTGTTTTACCGTTTATTTCATGGATTGAATTGATATTGACAAATACGGTTCTAATTTCGATCTAAGATAACACCTATTAAACTCTAAATGTTAGACATAGATTTAGGTTTAATATTCACTTAATTATTGAATCTTAATGCTACCATATTGTTTAATAGGCTGAGAAATCGTTGATTAAACCATAAGGTATAACTCTCATCAAATGTTTAAACATAAACTTTGTTTGTGAGTAATACGTGATGCTAATGAAACATGCTTAAATTGTGTATAGCTGATCCAAGATTTGCATAATGAATTGGTGGATTAAAACCAATTCCCAACAAGTCTATTCCTCTGAGTTTATCTTTTCGTTATTTACGCATTTTACTTTCCATAGTTTCAAACAAACATCTTGAAACTATCTGCTTAGAACTATAGAAATTGTTGAACGGTTTTGATATCGCCCAAATCCCTGTGGATAGGATAATAAACAATACTTACATTTGATTTTACTCAACATCAGTCCCAGCGAGTGCTCCACTTCTAAGGAGATGGAATGGCAAGCTGTTGACTCATAGGGGTGTTATGGAGTACATGAGGAGGCTTGATGCTTTAACAGTAAATGTTGCCGTCTGGACACCATACTCGACGCACCGTCCCCATCGCCCATTTGACCATGCAACATTGTATTCAGGGCATATGAGGTGGGAGAACCACGTGGCTAAACACCTGCCTGAGAGGTGTCTGCGACAGTTCGGTTTTGCCCAGGGCATTCCACATCCAGTTTCTGAGGCTCCAGGTGGTGGGTATGAAAGATGGTTTCAAAGCCACATCATCATCTCTGCCTGTGAGATTAGAGCCAGTGCAGTTTCGATACAGTATCCTTCACAGTACAAGGATGGTTACTTAGAGTAGTATCATAGTGAATCACACCCTCGCCTCATACCACCGACTGCAAGGTCTTATGATGTTCTGGGGACTTGTGGTGCTAGGGTTTCTGATGATTCAAAGATAAATACAACATAAAACAGTACAACAAACAGTACAACATCTTCATTATGTCATCGATGGATCTCGTTATTTGCGCATCCAACTCGATCATATTGTCAGTTATCCTTCCATTGTTATGAATCAAATCTTCACGAAACTCGATCTTCCTCACCCTTCTGTTATTAGTATCATGCAATAATTCATTAAACTTGTCTATCAAATTGGCGAGAGATGTGGCGCCATTTGGAAGCTTGAATTCAACAGGAGGGTTATTTCCGTTGAAATAGATTTCTGCCTTAATCAGAGATTAAGGAAGAGACATTTTTTTAGATGTACTTTTCTATAACATATTCCCCTATTTAAACAAATGGCGACTCATTATAGACCACACAAATTCGTCAACGCAATCAGAACCCTCTAAATATATGGGCAAAATCCTGATCGTTGAAAAATTCTGAATTAGTACACTACCGAAAATTTCATTACATCACTAAATTCTCGGTAAAAATTTAACATTACCGGAAATTTAAAATGCATTACCGAAAATTTTAACGTACCAGAAATTTCATATGAACTATCAGAAATTTTGAAATTTCGTTAGGAAAAATTATTCTCTTTTCACAAAGGGCATCTCTAGAATAATGAAAAATAGGGGGGAGGGGAGGGATGCCAGGTAAAATTTTTAGGGTGACAAGTAAAATTCTCATAAGAGAGTGTGTGAATGAGATTTATAAACACTTATGTTATTTTTACCTAAAACGGTGTGGGACTTCTATTGTTGCAAGTCAGTACAAATGGTCCTTTCATAAATATACTTGCACTAAAGATCCAGCACATACTCACATAATGTTCTTCCCCTGATTTTATCAACTCTATGGTTTGCTATATACCAACCACTGTGATTTTGGGACAATTACTAACTTTCAAAATCTCTAAACACAAACCAGTCTCCTCGCTGCTTATATGATTAAAAATAGTATTTGTTAACTCTTCACAACAACCAACTTCCAATGCCTCGAGGTTTCTGCATTGACTTAGAATACAACTCAGTGAAGAGTCATGATTATTGAGACACCCATCCATCCTCAAGTTTCTAAGGTTATTTCTGCAAGAAATAGGCAACAACTGTATTGTATCGTTGGAGACATCCTGACAACCACCAATGAAGGGTAGAATATAAATACTTAACTCTAGCTGTTTTATTCCAACGGTTAGTGAGGGAGTGGCCGACAATATAGTACAACAGTACCGTCCTTGCGCCACCTTATCAAGGTAGTGGAAACATATGTACCTCATACTATTTCCTCACATAAACCAATTTAGATCTTATCTTCTAATCTTCAGAGGCTTTGGATAGTATATGATGAAGCATGTTTAGAAGGACCAAAACTTGAGTCACCAGAACCTAAGTTTTCAGAGTCTTTAGATTTTTTTATACAGAACCTTGTCTTCCGAGTCTTCAACACTTGGTCTTTGAATCTTTAGAACCTAAGTTTTCAGAACCTGTTCATCCAGAACCTTGTCTTCAAATTCTTCAGCACTTGGTCTTCAAAATCTCTTGTTTTCAGAATCTTCATAACTCGTTCTTCCAGAACCTTGTCTTTAGAATATTTAGAACTTGGACATAGAATCTCAGAGCTAAAGGAGTCTCCAGAAGCTCTTCCACGAGAGTCACAATCAGAAACGTTATCACTAACATTCATCAGAGCTGTTGTTATAGAAACATTCTAGAACTTGACTGAATTTCTAAACATGGATGGTTTCTTCCAGAGTCATAGTGTGTTGAGTTCACAACCTTATGACGTCACACATCTTTTCTTCAGAGTCACAACTTGTTAGCAAAAGCTAGGCACTAGATAGAAACCGTTAGAGTACAAAATTTCTCTCTAAGATATCATGTAATGTTATCATCAAAACATAAGGCAAAAGCTACACACTAGACAGAAATCGTTAGAGTATTAAATTGCTCTCTAAGATATCATGTAATGTCATCATCAAAACATAAGGTCAGGTGCAAAACCAAATCTTGTTCTTACAACTCCATGTAGTAATCAAAGGTCCGTCTAACTTTTCCTTGAAGCATCTTTTACTACAATTTGCTTGCATTAAAAAATAATGCAAATAAAACATTAACTCATGAATGCAAGAAATATGTAACTCCTATCACTACTAGTATTACCACTAGTACAATAAACACTTGTTAAGTCAGGTAAAAGTGAGTTTTTTGTCGGTTCCGTACCTGTCTTAAGAGTTGGCGTTGTAACAAGTCATGACTTGTTAAGTCAGATATTTGACCCGACTTAAAAAAGTACTACTTAAGTCGATTAAAAGTTTAACCGACCTAACAAATATTATTCTTATTTTTATAAACAAGATTTAATTAGGTTCATCAGGAACCCAAATACAACATCAACTTGCAAAATACGGATCATATATATTACCATATACTAATAAATACAACTATAAATCAAAAATAGAAAGTGGTTAAGAATCAAAGGACAAGAATTAGCTATTAATAATTAGAACCACACAAATTCAAATACATAAGGCTTATCAAAAAGTGTTTTATGTACTAGTGACAAACAACTCCGAGTTATCAACAAAATCCTGACTCATGTTTAGTCTACACTTAACACTACAAAAACTGAAATATAAAACTACATATAAGGTTGTGGACGCATAAAAACGCTTACTTAATTCACCTAGTACCTAGCATTCTTATATGGTAGGTAAGCTCCTCTTAATACCATCTCTTCATAATATGATAGTTAAGGTCCTTTTTAATCTCATTCCTTCACAATGCATCACACGCCATGCTGGAAAACAAATTTTTCAAATAAATTATTATTTTCATCATAGGCTTACTAGTTGCTATTAGAATATTTCCCAGTCATTTAAATCCTTCAAAATTAATGTTTGTATTAATTTGTCCAATCACAAAGTTATCATGCTTGGATACTATATACTTCAACAAATTTGTATTGAAGATTTTAAGTGTTGCAACCCTGCAAATCCTATTGGTTTCAGATACAAACACAAAGCGGCATCGTCTGGACGTTAGATTTTAAAGCTCTAAATGTTCAATGCTTAAAGGTGGCATCATATTTATTTTTATTTTATATTTCTTAAGTCGGTTTCATTTGCACCCGACCTAACTAAGTTTCAAATATTTACATAACTGTCACCGTGTTGCTTCTTAAGTCAGGTGGCAGATGAACTGACTTAAAAACCCTGTTAAAAAGGTATCTACTAGTGTACCTAGATCTTATATCGCTACAGATTTTGTCCCATAAATCCATATCTTTCCCACTTATGAAAATGGGACATTCTCTTCGTTACAAAATGGCCACTCCAACCTATCAATCATAAATCAAACCCCATACACTATACGAACTTATTTCAAGAATCTCTAATAGAGCAAACCCCAAGAGATAAAGATCGAAAAATTGAAAACAAACCTACACAACAGCAATGATCATAGAAGGGATGAGAAGGGTTGTAAGCTTCTTCTTCAAGATTATAGAAAGAAGCCATTAGGTTACTCTTTTTATTCGTGATCCATTCGTGACAAATACGTAAGCTTCATTTTGAGTCTTGAACAGATCGAATCCGCGTTTAGCTTCGTAGCAGAGGATACTGATGGTTGGATCTACATACAGAACTTGTGCATCATTTCGAGTGTAGAGACTAGAGAATTACAATGATGGATCGGAATTTAGTGTTACGACTACCACTGATGTGTCTCTAAAACCAACTGAAAAAGAGATTATATGAAATAAGTTAGTTTGAAATTAAAATGAGAATTAAGAGAAATAATCGATTATGATTGAGAAGCGATTCTGATTAAAAGAAATAATCGATTTTGATTGAGAAGCTTGGAATATGTGATTTTGCATGAACAATGAAGATGTTTCCCATTGTTACTAAATTGTTACAATTTAGATTGTGTCGATTTATTCTTAATTCATGTGTTTTATTAAGTTATAAGTTTAAGTGCAAGAACAAATTCTATAGTAATGTATATAAATTATTTTTAAGTTTAAATGATACTTTACTAACATTCATCTAATTTTTTGCACAGCTTGTACCATAAAAAAATATCAAACTGAACAACCACCAACTATTTATTTGATAGTGAGTTTTGGAAAAATGTTGCAGGTTAAGAATGTACATAATCCAAGTGATGAACTTCAAAAAACCAGTAGGCAACCAACAAAGTCTCAAACAACAGGACTCTATGTGTGCCACTCAAGCATTTTATTTTTGAAAATTGTTTATCATTTAATGTTCCTGCTAACGATTTTTTTTTGTTTTTCTTTTCTTCATTGATTGGAGCATCATATCTTCACAGTCCACATCAGTGGCGGAGGAAGGTGGGGGCTGGAAGGGGCCACAGCACCCCTCAAAAATAGGAGTTTATTTTTATTTTTATATATGTTATATAATTACAATATTGAAAAGATAAATATTAATAGTAAAAAATGAAACTAAAACAAATAAAAACAATATTAAAAACACCAATTAGAAGTGACAGCTATTACTGTAAACTTGAAATGCAGTAGTTTTATGGTAGTGAGTTAAAATTAAAAACATGAAGGATTGAAAATTAAAATTGAAATAGGTGGAAAGCTTTGACTTCATTTTCTTTTTTAAGTTTATTGATTGAATAAGTATCTCTCTTGTAATTAGTTAATTTTATATTAATTTTTTTGAATTAAATTTAAATTTTAAATAAATTTAGTAATAGAATGTTCATGTCCAAGTAAGTTCTATGTATTATTTAAATAGTGATTTAACAATGTATATGTAGATTAGTATATAAAAAAAAAAAGGAAAAGAAGTGGTTGGTAATTTATTTGTATATTTTTTACTAATGTCAAGATATCAGTTTCTTTGTTTAATGCTATAAATAAATTTTTTTTTGAAGTAATACTATGGTTAAAAATCATAATTTGATTATATTTTATAGTATAAAATTTCCAATAAAATTAAAAATTTTATTCAAATGTTATATATATATATATATATATATATATATATATATATATATATATATATATATATATATATATATTTTGTATTGATGCTACTTTGAATTTTATAAAATATTTATTATAATTTTTTAATTAATATTTATCGCACCCCTTAATATTGGGGGTAAGATCCGCCACTGGTCCACATTGAGTAGGCAAAATTTGTTGGGGTTGGATTTAATTCCTTTTCTTGTTATTTTCTAACAAGGAGAGATCTTTGTAGAGTTCTGCTTCTATTCTTGATGTTAAATGTTTAGGTATTTATTTTGAACCTGGAGGCTTTTAATGCTTTAGTTTTTGCATTTGGGTTTGCTTTAGTTAATTTTTAAGTAGAATTTATATTTTTCAAAGATTTTAAGCTTGATTTTAATTTTCTTGTGCAGAGTTCTGCAATTAAGAAGATTGTTCATTAAATAGATGTTGAGCCAATGAGGATCAGGCTGAATGAGATCCAGGATGAATGATATTTTTTTGATTTTTTATGGAAGAAAGCAGAAGAATTGCTATTTTTTTACATGTTATTAACATTATACGGGGGTTTTTAACTTTCGGAAAACAAACCTCCAATTTAATCAGAACATCATTTTTTTTAATAAATAAGCCAACTCAGTTTTTTAACCATTGCTTTGTTGTCATGCCATATCATTGATAGTTAATATTTTTTCTCATAATTTAACAGAAAGGATTAAATTGGCTAAGAGAATCGTTTTTAAGAGATTAAAATATACTAGTAATATTTATTAGATAAACGACTAAAGTGAAATCTAAAATTAACATAAAGACTTCGACATTAATTAAGCCAAAAATTAAAAATAAGTTAATTAATAAGCTTAAAAAAATCCATGTCAAATTTAAAGATTGTCACGTGGTCCAAGTTAATTTTTTTTTTAAAACATTAACGGCAATGACTATTTTATGTAAAAGAATTGTTTTTAAGTGATTAGTATGTAATATTTTTTAATTAAGAAATTAAAGCGAAATATTAAATTAAGTTACGAACTAAAGGATGCATTAGGCCTAAATTAAAAGATAAACAATAGTTAAATTTTTCCCATATTAAAATCTTAACTCTATTGTTCCAGAAAATGCCTATTCATTTTTATTTTCTTTCAACTTGAAAGTGTCTCAGATTCGAAAACCATAGGTTAAAGAAGACATAGATCTTCTTAAATCCCTATTTTTGTTGAAGAAGTTGAAATAAAATTTCAGAAATATTAATTTTACATCCAATTTGACATCTGCGATACAAATCAGTTTTTTCCCTTATTTTATTATTATTTTCTGTATTGATATGTGTGTCACATTTAAAATATTTAAAATAGTGTATAAATTTTCGGTGTAAACATGTAAGTGTTAAACTTTGTTGTATATATAGCATGTCTCATAAAATTCAGATCTAAAAATTTTGATTTTTTCTATGTTATGCAGTTTTTTAAATAAAAATTCATAATAGCATGTTTCATAGATTTTTTTTAATTTTTTCTATGTTATGGCATGCTCGTAGAAGAGAAGTTTTAAAGAATTGAAGGTTGGGGTTGTTTCAATAACAAAAGTTAGATCAATGTACACTTGATGTTGTTTGTTGTTGATGTTAATTTTTTTTCTTCTAAATGCCTTTTGTGGATTAAGATGCTTCACCAAAACAATTATAGTAATAAAGTATTCTAATTTTTGTGTTCGATAAGTAGTTAAATAATGGCTAGGATCAATTTTTTCTAGTTTTTTAGAGTTTTTTTGTGTTATGGAGGGAGAGGGGGTGAGAGAGGATTAATATATTAGTGTTTTTTTTTCAATGTTGTTTGATTTTCTGTTTTTTGTGAGATTTTTTGATGCATTGTTGATCAACAAGATGAGCAATGGTTATGAGAATATTTTAGCTTACTCCATGCATCTCTCTCTCACTATTGAATCGGCAAAACTATCTTTCAGTTTACGTAGATGCATCTCCGAAAACCTTTTTTTTGTTTATACGGAAGTTTCCCTAGATGCATCTACGAAAGAGTATTTCTCAATTAATTGGGAAAATCCCAAATTAATTAAGTTCATTGCATCTACGGAAGTCTTAAAACACAGTGAAACTTCGCGTGGATATGCATCCCAAGTTAATTAATTGAAAAAATCTTAAATTAATTAATTAGTTTATTGCATCCCAAGTTTCACTATGTTTTAAACGCTTCGATCCGTATATGCATCTACGAAATGAGACAATTTTTTTTGCAAAATAAGGGTGCTTCTGGATGTGTATCTATGGAAGCATGAGGTAAAATTGAAAATTCGTGTGGTGGCTCAGAGATTCATGACTCTGTTGAGAAATCCTCTTGGTTATTATATGTAACATTAATAAAATATTATTAATTTACCAATATTATTAGTATTAATTGAAAAGTAATTTGTTTAACATTAATGAGATACTATTAATTTAAAAAATATTATTATTAATTTAAACATTATTAATTATGATAAAATATTATTATTAATTGAAAAATACTTTGTTTAACATTAGTAATATTAATAAAATGATTTTAATTTAAATATGGTCTAGGTGGCTATGACACTTCATCATCATTATTAATGTCATGTCACTAAAAATTGATCCCAAATTTATACGGACTAAATTTTTTTTTAAAAAGTTACAATTTTTTTCAAGAACTTTTAAAAATTTTGAAAAGAAACTTTAAAAAAATTGTCCCTCAGTGATTACCGAATCAGCTTTTACTTGCGGAAATAGACATATAGTAACGGATTTTGTCTGTGTCACTACAGATCAATTTTCTTGTAGTGACAATTTAATTTTTTTTGGGGTTTAATAATAAATGTATCTAATTAAGAAGTAAAATGAAAAAAATTCATTATTTAATTGAAAATATATTAAGACTAATAGAAATAAAATGAGACGCACATGTGATTATAATTAAAGGGTCTAGATAAACACCATAACACAATCAAAGAAACAGAAACGGCAAAATCTAGAGATAATATATATAAAGGTGAATTCTTATTTACCCACCTCAAAAAGGTGGGTAAGGTTACCTGTAGTGTAAAATGCATTGAAAACATCAAACAATTATTTTATATGATAAATAATTAAATACATAAAAATTAAATGGTGTCATCTGATTGGTGGAATGTACACTACCCATATATAAAATAAGGTAATACAATAGTCTCAAACAACAGGACTCTATGTGTGCCACTCAAGCATTTTATTTTTGAAAATTGTTTATCATTTGATGTTCCTGCTATCAATTTTTTTTCTTTTCTTCATTGATTGGAGCATCATATCTTCACAGTCCATATTGAGTAGGTAAAATTTGTTGGAGTTGGATTTAATTCCTTTTCTTGTTAATTTTTTACAAGGAGAGATGATTGTAGAGTTCTGCTTCTATTCTTGTTATTTCGAACCTGGAGGCTTTTAATGCTTTAGTTTTTGCATTTACGTTTGCTTTAGTTAATTTTTAAGTAGAATTTATATTTTATAAAGATTTTAGGTTTCATTTTAATTTTCTCGTGCAGAGTTCAGCAATTAAAGAGATTGTTCATTCAATAGATATTGAGCCAATGAGGATCAGGCTGAATGAGATCCAGGATGAATGATATTTTTGTGATTTTTTATGGAAGAAAGCAAAAGAATTGCTATTTTTTTACACGTTATTAATATGATACGGGGGTTTTTAACTTTCGGAAAACAAATCCCTCCAATTTGAACAGAACATCATTTTTTTAATACATATGCCAACTCAGCTTTTTAATCATTGCTTTGTTGTCATGTTACATCATCGATAGTTAATGTTTTTTCTCATAATTAAACATAAAGGATTAAATTGGCTAAGAGAACCGTTTTAAAGAGATTAAAATGTAATATTTATTAGACAAGCGACTAAAGTGAAATCTAAAATTAACTTAAATACTTCGACATTAATTAAGCTTAAAATTAAAAATAAGTGAAGTAATAAGTTTAAAAAATCCATGTCAAATTTAAAGATTGTCACGTAGTCCAAGTTAATTTTTTTAAAAAAATATTAACGGCAATGACTATTTTATGTAAAAGAACTGCTTTTAAGTGATTAGTATGTAATATTTTTTAGTTAAGAAATTAAACCGAGATATTAAATTAAGTTACCAACTAAAAAATGCATTAGGCCTAAATTAAAAGATAAACAATAGTTAAATTATTTCTATATTAAAATCTTAACTCAATTGTTCCAGAAAAATGCAGAACAATCTATTCACTTTTATTTTCTTTCAACTTAAATCCCTATTTTTTTTGAAGAAGTTGAAATAAAATTTCAGAAATATTATTCTTACACTCAATTTAACATCTACGAAATTATGGGGCGATTTTCGTTGAGGGCGATTTCCGGTTGGGGTTTTCCGTTAGCCTCTCGGTGAACTACTGCGAGCGTTTTCATCTGTGCTGACGGCGGTTTCTAAAGGCTACTAGAGTGGTGTCGCGAATCCTATCATCTTCAGTTTAAATTTCTGGCTTTAGGGCTCAGGGACCTTGGTGAGAAGATTCAATTGATACTGTTTAGGGTTTCAGGGACCACCGTCGTTTTAGTGCTCTGCAGGTCATCTTTCTTCTTTTTCTTTCCGATTTGTGGTCTTGTGTCTGTGGATAGTTCCATACTTGGAGCGGTGTTTTCTTTTTTCGGTGTCTGGGGTTCTCGTTGGTGGTTTTCTGCTTTAGGTTCAATCACGATTGTTTTTCGGCGGTGTCTGGTGTGATAAATTTGGGAATGTATCGTAGATCTGTTCAGCAAGATGATGGGTGGAAGCAGGTGTCGCGGTTTCGTCAAACAGTTAGGACCTCCTTTCGGTGGGATGTCTTCCCGTTGGGGGGAAGATTCAGCAATCGTCCTGTTTTATCTAAAGAGGTGACTTCCTTCTACGTCTCTGAATTTCCAAACACTTCCTCAGCGAAGGATTTGTTTGATCTATTCGGGTGTATAGGGAGTGTGGTTGAGGTGGCTATATCGCCTAGAAGGAACAATTTCGGCAAACGGTTCGGTTTCGCAAGGTTCGTGGAGGTCGAAGATGGACGAATGCTCGCGGTCAAACTAGACAATGTTGTTATTGGGGAGAAGAAACTACACGTTAATCTTCCACGGTTTGAGAGGAAGCAGGGAGGTTTCTCAAGAAATCCTGTGAAGTCTTTTTTCCCGCACAGAGGAGGTAATTACAACAGAGTGGGGTGTGTGAAACCGTTAGATAATTCCTTTGTCAACGTTGTTAAGGGCAATCCAAATAACAATAAGTTGAAAGGTGGGGAGGGCAATACGATTAAGGAGCTTCATTTTAATTCTCCGGAGGATATCAAAAGCAGACTAGACAAAGCGTATGTTGGGAAAGTGTCTGTGCCGGGAACAACTTACAATATTCAAACTTATATGGAGATGGAAGGGGTATTTGCTGTTAAAGTTTCTCCGATGGGAGGTAATGTTTGCCTTCTCGAAGAATCGGAGGAAGGATTCATTCAGGACTTGGTCAGTGAGGGGCAGGATTGGTGGAAGAATTGGTTTTGTGATGTCAAGAAGTGGGAGGCGGGTATGATTGAGGATCACAGAGAAGTGTGGCTGAGAATTTACGGCATTCCGGTACACGCTTGGAACGCGAAGTTCTTTGTCTCTTTGGCTGAATCGTTGGGAACCTTCGTATGTATTGATGAGAGGACGTCTAAAGGTCTCAACTTTGACGTAGCCAGGATTTTGGTCAAAGTTCAGCTGTCATTTTTGGCTCCTCACTCGCTTACGGTAATTATCGATGGTAAGCGGTTCTGTTTAACTATCAGGGAGGACCGGTGGGGTCTGCCCTTCGTCTCTGCAGGCAATGATAAAGCTCCATCTACTTATGTTTCTTCCTCTGATTCGGAGGATCGATTTTATGGTGATGAGAATTTTCAGAATGATCTCTTGTCGGCTGACGGTTCGGAGGAGAGTATTTCTCAATTCTCAGCCAGGGTGCTTAGGGAGGTTGCTGTGAGTAAACCAAAAGAATTAGGAGACGCTGTTTCGAGAGATAACAAGGCCCTGTTTGACGGTGGAGCGAGACTAGGTGGAAGCTCGGAAGGCGGTGCGGAAAGAACAGTTTCGGGGGAGTTTGATGACGCAGTTCAGAAGGCCCGCCAGGCTCGCGTTAATCTCAACATCACCGCTGCAAGTATTTTTGTTGACTCGAACACTGCTGCGCCGTCCCAGTTCTCTGACCCGATGACTGTGTGTTCCGGTACAGAGCTAATTCCCAGCAAGGTGATTAGTTGTTCTCCCAGCAAGGTTGTCTGTTCTTTGGCCAAGGATGAGGCAACAACTAAAATCAATTTTAAGAAAAAGCTGAGATTGAAATTGATTAACGAGAGGGTAGGGAGGAAGAAAAACAGGAAGGGTATTAAGGAGGGGGCGGTTCCGGAGGTTAGTGGAGCATATCTTAATGGCCCGATTTTGAATCCTATCAATATCTTGGAGGGGACAACGAATTTGGTGGTAAATGGTGACAATTCTATTTGTTACGGGGAACGAAATGAAGAATCGGATATTGGGAGAAATAATGAGAGGCAATGGAAGTTAATGGAGGTAGACATTGGGGGCAAGCTTTGTTCGGCTATTGTAGCTCTTGGGGTGGTTGACTCGAAGGGTAGGGAAAATCTTTTGAATAAGATAGTTTCTTTGGAGAGAGGGGAGGCAAGGAAGGAGAACAAAGAAGGTGAACAATGATTATAGGCTCCTTGAATATTAGGGGGGGAGCGAATGCGCTCAAAAGAAGGAGGATTGGTGCTTTAATTAAAAAAGGTAATGCAGATGTTTTTTTTATTCAAGAAACTAAGATTGTAAACATGGAGGGAGGTTTGGCCAAGTCTTTTTGGTACCATTCGGAGGTGGATTTTTCTTTTTCCAATTCGGTTGGTAGATCGGGTGGTTTGCTCATTTTGTGGAATAATAAAGTGGAGGTCATTAATAGTTTTAGAGGAGAAGGTTATTTAGGAATAAAAGCTTGTTGGGAGAATAAGTTTTATTACTTATTTAACGTTTATTCTCCTTGTCTTGTGAACAAAAAGATTGAGTTATGGAAGAAGTTGCTTGAGCTAAAGGAGGCTTATAAGGATGGGGATTGGATCATTGGAGGGGATTTCAATGCGATAAAAAATCATAGAGAAAGGAAAGGCTGCGGGTTGCACGTGAATAAAAGAGAGATGGAGCTTTTTTCGGAATTCATTGAGAAAAGCAATTTGGTGGACTTACCTTGCAAAGGGAAGAAGTTTATTTTGTTTAGCGGTGATGGAAAGGCGATGAGTAGAATTGATCGTTTCATTGTTTCCAACGATGTTGTGTCTAGATGGGAGGTTATGGGTCAACTCATCGGGGATAGGGATATCTCGGATCATTGCCCAATTTGGATCATAAAGGACCATAAGAATTGGGGTTCTAAGCCTTTTAAGTTCAATAATGAATGGTTTAGTGTTGATTCCTTTATTCCTTTTGTGGAGAAAGAATGGAAAAGCCTTAAGGTGGAGGGTCGTGGAGATTTTGGGCTAAAAGAAAAGCTCAAGTTATTAAAAGAGAAATTGAAAGCTTGGAATAAAGAAGTGTTTGGTAGAATTGATTTGGATATGGAGGATGGGGTTAATAAGTTGAATGTGGCCGATGAGGCTTTGGCTTCCGATGATGTTTTCGACTTTGATAGTATCTTGGTGGGTAGGAAGGAAGCTTGTTGTAATTTTTGGAAGAATTTGCGAATAAAAGAAAATATGTTACTCCAAAAGTCGAGATTGAGTTGGATTAGAGAGGGAGATTCCAATAGTAAATTTTTTCACAAGATGTTGAAACAAAGAAGAAGTATCAATCATATCGGTCCTATTATTTCTTCGGGTGGTGTGGTGGAATCGGTGGATGATGTTAGGGAGACGGTTTTCAAGCATTTTGAGGAGAAATTTGTCGAACCGGAGTTTTCTAGACCTTTCTTAGAGGGTATTCCTTTCAAGACTCTAAGTAAGGAAGAGGCGGATTGTTTGGAGAAACCTTTTCTTCACGATGAGATTAAAGAGGCGGTTTGGGAGTGTGGAGGAGACAAAAGCCCGGGTCCGGACGGGTATTCTTTTCTCTTTTTTAAAAGATGTTGGTTCTTTTTAAAAGAAGACTTTTTTAATTTTTTCAACTACTTTTTTGGAGGGAATAATTTGTCTAAGGCTATCACTTCTTCTTTTTTAACTCTTATCCCTAAGAAACACAATCCTTTGGGTTTGGATGATTATAGGCCTATTTGCTTGGTGGGTTGTATTTATAAAGTGGCGGCTAAGCTTTTGGCGGGGAGACTCAAAAAGGTGTTGAATTCTATTATTTCTTCTAGACAAACCGCGTTTGTTCCCGGAAGACTTTTGCTCGACGGGGTGCTTGTAGCGAATGAGGTGGTTGATTATGCGAAGAAGGAGGGAGTTAAGTGTTCTCTTTTCAAAGTTGATTTCGAAAAGGCCTATGATAAGGTGAGTTGGTCTTTCCTCCGGTTTATGTTCAAAGCTTTGGGATTTGGAAATAGATGGAGGAAATGGATGGAATTATTGGTGTTTAAGAGTGACATGTCGGTGTTGGTGAACGGGAGTCCTTCGAGAGAATTTGGTGTGTTTAGAGGGTTGAGACAAGGAAACCCTCTTTCCCCTTTCCTCTTTGTTTTGGTTGCGGAAGCGCTCACGGCTCTAGTAAGTAAATCTATAGAGTTAGAGGAATATCAAAGGTTTGTCATCAAAGGTAATAGTAGGGTGGATATCCTTCAATTTGCGGATGACACTTTATTGGTGGGCGATGGTAGTTGGAAGCATATTCGTGCTATTAAGGTAGTCCTTAGAGCCTTTGAACTTGTTTCGGGTCTTGGGATTAATTATCATAAGAGTAAGTTAATTGGCATTAATCTTAGTCCTCATTTCTTGGAAGCGGCATCTCACTTTTTATCTTGTAAGGTGGAGGATAGCAAGTTTACTTTTCTTGGCATTCCGATTGGGTCGAATCCAAGGGTGGAGTCTACTTGGGAACCGCTCTTAATCAAGACTAAAGCTAGATTGGATGGTTGGACTAATCGCTTCTTGAATTTAGGCGGTAGGATCACTCTTTTGAAATCGGTGCTTACCCCCCTCACCATTTTCACTATGTCTTTTTATAAAATGCCGGCGAAGGTGGTGAAGAAATTTAATAGCTTGCAAAGTAAATTTCTTTGGGGAGGATTAGAGGAGAAAAAAAATCCATTGGGTGCGGTGGAAAGATGTTTGTCTTCCCATGGACAAAGGCGGGCTAGGAATAAAGGACATTGCTTTATTCAATATTTCTCTCCTCAACAAATGGAGGTGGCGAATTCTTTAAGGTCGGAGTTCTCTTTGGATGGATGTCTTGAAAGGCCGATACGGCGATTTATCATCCACTTTATTGATCAATAGTAAGGTTAGTAATCCTCCTTCCTTTCTCCGAAATCTTTTTTCATCTTCTTCTACTTCTTCTTCTTCTATTTGGTGGAGGGATTTGGTTAAAATTAATTCTTTGTGTCATTCGGATCCGATGGTTGACAAGGTTAATTTTAATGTTCATAACGGGTTCCACACACCGTTTTGGGAAACCTCTTGGCTAGAAGGGATATCTTTGAAAGAAGAGTTTCCGGATTTATACTTAAATTCCACTTTGAAGGGTGTTTCGGTGGCGGGTATGGGGGGTGGTTGCAAGATTCGTGGTGTTGGGGTGATTTTGGTTTAAGGTTGGAAGACAATGTTGTAGAAGCGGAGTTGGTTAGGTTGAAGGACCGTGTGGAAACATTTAACGGGTGGAGACATGGGTGTGACTCCGTTAGATGGACCGAAGGCTCGTCGTTGGATTTTTCGGTTTCATCTTGCTACAATTTTTACTTGAAGTTTCAAATCCCGTACGGACCTCCTAATGTTAATGATGGTGTTTTTGGTATTTTGTGGAAAGCGGAAGTTCCGTTCAAAATCAAGGCTTTTTGTTGGAGACTTTTCCTCGATAGGCTTCCAATGATTGATGGTTTGGTTAGTAGAGGTATACATTTTCCCGTGGATGATACTTTTTGTGTGTTGTGTGGTAAAGCCCCGGAAAATAGGGATCACTTCTTTTTTGGTTGTTTGGTGGGTACAAAGATATGGAATGACATAGCTTATTGGATTGGTAAAGAGGGAATTTTGGAAAATAAGTGTTTACCGCATTTTATGGAGTGGCACTTGTTTTTCCGCTCTTGTAGGATTAGAGATAGTAAATTGGATGTCGTGTGGCTTGCCACCGTTTGGTCTTTTTGGTTAATTAGGAATGGTGTCCGCTTTAGGAAGGAAGCTTGGAGCATAAACAATACCGTTTGGAACATTAAGTTCTTGGTTTGGAAATGGTCTTTTTGTGGAGAGATTACTCATCCCAACTACTCTTTTTACGATTTTAGTAAGGATCCGCTCCTTTTTCTTTCGTAGGGGTATTTGGTGTGTAATTTTTCTTTTTGTCGACCTTTCCCGCTCTCTCTTTGTAATCGGGTTGGAGAACCCTTAGTTCTCCGTTTAATATTATTTTTTGATTAAAAAAAAAAATTTAACATCTACGATACAAATAAGTTTTTTCCCTTATTTTATTATTATTTTCTGTATTGATATGTGTGTCGCATTTAAAATATTTAAAATAGTGTATAAATTTACGGTATGAACATGTAGGTGTTAAACTTTGGTGTATATATCGCATGTCTCATAAAACTCACATCTAAAAATTTTGATTTTTTCTATGTTATGCAGTTTTTTAAATAAAATTTCATAATAGCATGTCTCATAGAATTGTTTTTTTATTTTTTCTATGTTATGGCATGCTCGTAGAAGAGAAGTTTTAAAGAATTGAAGGCTGGGGTTGTTTCGAGAACAAGTTACAAAAGAATTAAGGGTGGAGATGGAAGAAGAGTTAGATCGATGAACACTTGATGTTGTTTGTTGTTGATGTTAATTTTTTTTCTTCTATATGTCTTTTGTGGATTAAGATGCTTCACCATAACAATTAGAGTAATAAAATATTCTAATTTTTGTGTTCAATAAGTAGTTAAATAATGGCTAGGATCAATTGTTTCTAGTTTTTTTGAGTTTTTTTGGTGTTATGGAGGGAGAGAGAGTGAGAGAGGATTAATATATTAGTGTTTTTTTATTTTCAAAGTTGTTTGATTTTCTATTTTTTGTGAGATTTTTTTATGCATTTTTGATCAACAAGATGAGCATTGGTTATGAGAATTTCTGAGCTTACTCCATACATCTCTCACACACTGTCGAATCAGCAAAACTATCTTTCAGTTTAAATTGATGCATCTCCGAAAACACTTTTTTTTTGTTTATACGGAAGCTTCCGTAGATGCATTTATGAAAGAGTATTTCCCAATTAATTGGGAAAATCCCAAATTAATTAAGTTCATTGCATCTACGGAAGTCTTAAAACACAGAGAAACTTGAGATTTTCCTGATTAATTGTAAAAATCTCATGTTTCACTATGTTTTTAACGCTTCCGTATATGCATCTACGAAATGAGACAATTTTTTACAAAATAAGGGTACTTCCGGATGTGTATCTACGGAAACAAGAGGTAAAATTGGAAATTCGCGTGGTGACTAAGAGATTCATGACTCTATTCAAAAATCCTCTTGGTTATTATGAGGAACATTAATAAAATATTATTAATTTACCAATATTATTAGTATTAATTGAAATGTAGTTTGTTTAACATTAATGAAATACTATTAGTTTAAAAAATATTATTATTATTAATTATGATAAAATATTATTATTAATTGAAAAATAATTTGTTTAACATTAGTAATATTAATAAAATGATTTTAATTTAAATATGGTCTAGGTGGCTATGACACTTTATCATTATTAATGTCTTGTCACTAAAAATTGATCCCAAATTTATACCGACTAAAACTTTGAAAAAAAAGTTAAAAATTTTTTTCAAGAACTTTAAAAATTTTTGGAAAGAAACTTAAAAAAAAATTGTCCCTCAGTGATTTCCAAATCAGCTTTTACATGCGGAAATAGACATATAGTAACAGATTTTGTGATTTTGTCTGTCACTACACATCAATTTTCTTTTAGTGATAATTTATTTTTTTTGGGTTTAATAATAAATGTATCTAATTAAGAAATAAAATGAAGAAATTTCACTATTTGAATGAAAATATATTGAGACTAATAGAAATAAAATGAGACGCACATGTGATTATAATTAAAGGGTCTAGATAAACACCATAACACAATCAAAGAAACAGAAACAACAAAGTCTAGAGATAATATAAATAAAATAAGGTTGTATGTTCAATCAACACTGTAGCGGGTCACGCATATTTTGTCACGCATATTTTTTTTTAATAAGTAACGGCATTAATAAAATCGAGAAACCAAATACACAGACAATCACCTCTTTATACAAGATAGAGGGAAAGTATTCCACCGTTAACTACGCATATGCAGATGAAACGAGATAAGCAGCAATAACCATCTATACGACCTCTAGAAATACAAGACAATTTGCATTCTTCATCGATGCATGGATTTCCTAATATTTGTGCCATCATCTCTGCAATCATCCATCAGTCAGACATTTTGAATAATACTCAAAAAAATAATATGTAGAAACTTTTTATTATTTAAAAAAAACACACTTTTGTACGTTCAAAAATGTTTGTCTTTCAAAACTACTGATAAAATAAAAATAACACTGGATTTGAAAAGGAGGAGTAAGACTTACCATAAGGAAGGAGAATAAGCAAAATAAAAAACAATGTAATGTGTGTCTTATTCATGATTACTACAAATTTAGTACAACAATCAGTTATCTATTTATAAAGGAGGAGTGTAAATACTTAACTCCATATTTTATTTAAAAATCCTGGCTTTTAACTTCGTTTCATAGTTGATGTTCCTTCGGTTATGAAATTAGTTACAAGTAATTTATTAGAACTCACCAAACACCTAAAATATATGCACCTCTTCTACACCACCTTAAATATATTCCATGAATATAAGATTTTATTAGACGTACGCATACTTTAAAAAAATTGAAAACATAAAATATATGCACCCCTTCTAGACCATCTTACAAAAGCTCCATGAATATAAGAATTAATTTGTTGTATACATGCTTAAAAAAATCGTTTAAAAATATAAGAGTTATAGGATAATTAAATAAATTTGATTTTATAATAAATTAAAGGGTAAATATGTTTTCAGTCCTTACGAAATTATCAATTTTGAGTTTTAGTAAAAATCATGTTTTAGTCCCTAGAAAATTAGTTATACACATAGTTTTAATCCATATAGAAAGACTAAAACGTATTTAACTCTAAATTAAATATTTGACTTATATGCAATTTTAATCAGCCTAATTTAAATGTATTTTTGGTCCCTTTGTTTTAAGCATTTTAAATAATTGATCCCCTATTACAAAATCAACGATTTTGGTCCTTATTTTTTATGGATTTTGGAATTTTGTGGTCCCCTCCAATTTTGCTTATGTGGCAATGATGACTAAGATTTAAAAATAATTTTTAATTTTATGAAATCAATGACTAGGATAATTTATTTTTTTTAATTATTTCACTTACCGAATTAATAATAGTTTACCAAAAATTTTCGGTGAATTTGAGTAATTTTCGATATAAATTCAAGGAAATTTCCGGAATTTCTTACCAGAAATTTCAAAAATTTTGGTGATTTTTTTAAACATTTGTACCGAAAATTTTAAAATTTTTGGTAGATCAATTTTTTAAAAGAAACTAAAAATTTCATAATTTTAAGTATTTTAGTTTTTTACTAATATCTTTTTTTGCCTTTTTTATTTGTTTCACAAAGGGCCATGGATAAAGACGGTACTGTTGCGAGCAGGTTGACTGATAGAGCGGAAGCTCAACCCTGGAGCAATGAGACAGAGGCTTTTCAGCTAAGGGTTTAAAGCCATCCTTCAACCAATTCTCACTAGAAACGGTTAGCTGAAGAAATGCAGTTCCGCGCATCCGGCAAGTTTTAGCATTCTTATGATGTTCTTAGAGTTAGTTTTCTGTAATGAGTTTTTCTCAGGCCACTTGATAAAGACTGCAAGTTCCTGGAAGCTTTAAATATGTATGAATGTTTCTCATTTTTACTAAATTGTTACAATTTAGATTGTGTCAATTTATTCTTAATTCATGTGTTTTATTAAGTTATAAGTTTAACCGCAAGAACAAATTCTATAGTCATGTATATAAATTATTTTTAAGCTTAAATGATACTTTACTAACATTCATCTAATTTTTTGCACAGCTTGTACCATAAAAAAATATCAAACTGAACAACCACCAACTATTTATTTGATAGTGAGTTTTGGAAAAAGGTTATAACACTCGCAATATGTTGATGTTGCAGGTTAAGAATGTACCTGTTCCAAGTGATGAAATTCAAAAACCAGTAGGCAACCAACAAAGTCTCAAACAACAGGACTCTATGTGTGCCACTCAAGCATTTTATTTTTGAAAATTGTTTATCATGTTCCTGCTATCAAATTTTTTTTGTTTTTCTTTTCTTCATTGATTGGAGCGTCATATCTTCACAGTCCACATTGAGTAGGCAAAATTTTTTGGGAAAATTTGTTGGGATTGGTTTTAATTCCTTTTCTTGTTAATTTCTTACAAGGAGAGATGATTGTAGAGTTCTGCTTCTATTCTTGATGATAAAACTTTAGGTATTCATTTTGAACCGGGTGGCTTTTAATGCTTTAGTTTTTGCATTTATTAATTTTTTTTTTAATAATCAAGATATTATAAATAAAAAGATCCAAAAGTTCTTACAAGCTTACAATAGGCGAACAAACCCGAAACCGGGAAAATTAAGCACCAAATACACCTAAGAAAGATACAACATAGGATCTTTGTTGAACTCATATAAATTGTATTTGGTCCGATTAATATTCCCGATGAAAGACCAACGCCGCAATAGAATCTTAATGTTCCAAACCATGTCAAGGATATTCCAATCCTCTCTTCTAAAAATGATACTATTTCTAATTAACATTCCATATTGACCACACAATCGCCAACCACATAACACCTTCTCTACCTTTTTTCACCCTCTTTGATTTACAAAAACTAAACCATCTCATGAAACTCTCAATCCAAGAAACCTCCTCTCCCATATCGAAACCAATCAATGAGGCCATATCCCTCCAAATTAACAAAGAAGCCCGGCAAGAAAGAAGAAGATGAAGCAGAGATTCTTGATCGTTCTCACAAAAAAAACACAAAGAAGAGTTAGAAAAAGAAATACCTCTTAAAGCAAGAAGATCCTTGGTTGGCAATCTATTAATAAAGCACCTCCAACCGAAACTTTTTATTTTTCGAGGAACCAAATTGTTCCAAAGAAGAGAAAAAGCTTCCAAATATTCCACCCTTGGACCAAACGGGATGTGATATTTATCGTACACACTATAGCAGCTCCGAACCGAAAAATGCCATCCTCTTCACCCTCCCACCTCACCGAGTCCCTCTCCCCACTTTGCACCCGATCCAGCCGCGCCCCCTCCAACACCAAAAACAGCCGCCGAATCTCTTCCTCCACTCTCGGGATACCTCCTCCCCTAACCCCTAAATCTCCCCACTTCCACACATTATTCTCCCATCCACCCATGCAAGCAATAGAAACAAGCTTCAATTCCGAACAAAAATAAGCAACTGGAAAAGCTTCCTTTAAGGAACTATCATTTATCCAACAAGAATGCCAAAATGAAATGTGAAATCCATCTCCCACCTTAAATCTAGACATATTAACAAATACACTCTCTTTGAAATGATGATCTAGCTCCAGAATATCCCGCCACCAAAAGGATTTTAAACTCTTGTTATTATCCGACTTAGCCGCTCCCACAACTTGAAGGTTAATATCTCCGTACCTAGCTTTCAAAACTTCGTACCATAACGCCTCCGATCCTCCAATGATCCTCCATCTCCACTTTTGAAGGAGAGCAAAATTAAACTCCCTAATACGCCTTAACCCGAGACCTCCTCTATCTATAGGTAAGCAACAATTCTTCCAACTCACCCAATGAATTTTCTTATTTTCTCCCCCACCTCCCAAAAGAAACTTGCTTTGCACCCTTGTTATTTCCTTTATTATTTTCTTTGGAGCCTTATAAAAGGACAACATAAAAATGGCTAGACTACTAAGCACCGACTTGAGGAGAGTTAATCTACCTCCAAAAGATAAAAAGCGGGCCTTCCAATCCAAAAGTCTTGACTTGATTTTGCTAAGAATTTCGTTCCACGAAGAAATCCTCCTAGGATTGATACCAATAGGAATGCCAAGAAAAACAAAGTTGCTATCCTCCCTCCTACAAGACAAAAAATGAGAAGCCCAATCCAAAAAGTGGTTACTCACATTTATTCCAATAAGCTTGCTTTTATGATAATTTATCCCAAGCCCGGAGACTAATTCAAACCCTCTCAATATTGCCTTGATCGCCCATATTCGTTTCCAAGTCCCCTCCCCGAAAAGTAAAGTATCGTCGGCGAATTGGAGAATATCCACCGAGCAAGATCTCCTCAAATTAAAACCAACATAATCTCCCGTCTCCACCGCCTTAGCCACCAAACGCCTCAATCCCTCCGCAACAATAACAAAGAGGAAAGGCGAAAGAGGATCACCTTGTCTTAACCCTTTTCTCACTTCAAATTCCGCCGTAGGGCTACCGTTCACAAGGACCGACATCTTACTTGAGAAAATCAACGCCTCCATCCACTTTAACCAAATATCCCCAAAACCCATTCTTCTTAACAAGTATCTAAGAAAATTCCAAGACACCTTATCATATGCTTTCTCAAAGTCCACTTTAAAAAGTTAAAACCCCATTCCTTCTCTCTTCGCCAAATCCACCACCTCGTTTGCAATCATAACTCCATCTAAAAGTTGCCTACCCGGAACGAAAGCGCTTTGACACTTCGACCCTAAAGTCCCCAACACCTTCTTCAATCTCGACGCCAAAAGTTTTGAAATGGCTTTGTAAATGCACCCAACCAAACAAATTGGTCTATACTCATCATAACTCAAAGGGTTTGAAGATTTCGGAATCAAAGTAAGAAAAGAAGAAGTGATTGCTTTAGATAACAAAGCTTCCCTATGAAAACACTTAAAACAATTAATGAATTCTACTTGCATAAAATCCCAACACCTCTTTATGAAAAAGAAGGAATAGCCATCGGGTCCCGGACTTTTCAACCCATCACAATCCCAAATAGCCTCCTTTATTTCGGCATCCTCAAACGGTTTCTCAAGAAATAACTTATCCTCCTCTTCTAAAGTATCAAAAGAGATACCGTCTAGCACCGGCCTCATCCTACCATCATCTACAAATTTCTTCTCAAAATGATTCTTCACTACTTCCTTTATTTCCGTCACCGAGTTAATTATTCCACCTCCTGTCACAATCGAGCCAATAAAATTTCTTGTCCTTCTAGCTTTCATCACCCCATGAAAATACTTACTATTTGCATCTCCATCATTTAACCACTTCAATCTTGACTTTTGTATTAACATATTTTCTTTAATTTTCAAATTCAACCAAATATCCTTTGACGCTCTTTTCTTTCTTTCCACCATCACAGTAGATTCCTCAACATCATCTTCCCCCACATCCATGTCTCCTTAATTCAAAATACTCACATTCTCCTCCACCGCAAAATCATATTTACCAAAAACATTGATGTTCCACCATCTCAACTTATCTTTAAGCATTCTTAATTTCTCCTTAAGAATAAAATCGCCCCTCCCCTCAACTTTTAAAGAGAGCCATTCTTTCTTCACAAACGGAAAGAAATCCTTATTAGAGAACCATTCTTTATTAACTTTGAACGGCTTAGGACCTCAATTAGCCTTGTCACAAAGCAACCTCACCGGACAATGATCCGAAACATCGCGATCCTCGACCAATTGACCAATAACCCCCCACCCGCTCACAATGTTATCCGCCACCAAGAAACGATCTATTCTACTCCTCGATCTCCCATCTCCACCGAACCACGTGTACTTATTCCCTTTGCACGGAACATCTTCCAAACCACTCTTCCTAATGAACTCTTGAAAATCCGACCATTCCTTCCGCGGATTAGGAAGTGAAACTCCCTTTCTCTCCCTCCTATTCCGGACAGCATTAAAGTCACCTCCCAACAACCACTCTCCATCACTAAATCTAGATTTCAAACTTAAAATTTTATCCCACAATGTTCTCTTTTATTCCCGGGAGATAGGAGAGTAAACATTGACAACATAGAAATAACTCCCCTTCCACAAAATCTTCATTCCCAGAAACCCCCTTCCACCGAAATTGAAAATAGCCTTCACAGTATTTGTGTTCCATAAGGTCAAGATTCCCCCAGAAGCCCCTAATGACGGGATAAAAGAAAAATCAACACCACCGGTCTTCCAAAAACTCCCAGCCATAGAACAAGAGATATGCTCCATTTTTGTTTCTTGAATAAAGAAAAGATCAGGATTACCTCTAGAGATGATGTGGTTAATTCTTCTTTTTTTTTGCACTGTTGCCTCCCCCCCTGATATTCAGAGTTTCAACTATCATTTAAGCATAATTTTGTTCTCCATCCTTGCCTCCGCACAGTTTCTCTCCTCAATCTCCATATGATCAAGCTCCACGACACAATCTTCTGCTCCTGGTTTCTCCACTCCCAAGTCTGATAAAAGCTTCCATAATTTTTTCCCGGCATTATAACCAAAGTTCTCCTTCAACCTGCTATTGTTTCTTAGGATTAACGACTCTTCCGATTGCCCACCATAAGCCGCATCTTTATGAGCCAAACTCCCTCTTTATCGCTGTTTCCGTTTTCTGCAGAAAATGGAGAAATAGGATCTGATACCAACTGTCCCCTCTTTTCTTATCCGTCCCATGCCTTCCCTCTATTGCAATGGGCCTTTAATAACGATTTGGGCTTTTTTTACTAACACACTTTGGCCCACTTTTACACCCCACTTTTTTGAATTTAACTCTTTTTATTCTCTTTCCAGCCACCTCCTCACTAGTGAGCCCCTTGCTTAAAACATCTGTGGTCTCAAACCCTTTTACGCCACTCCCCTCCACAAATGCCACGTACTCTTCTGTTTCCTTAATACCCGTGCTAGAATTTGATAAACAAACTTTCCCTTTTGCTGCTACAATAGCCTGATCAAAAGAAAAAGGCTCCTTTCTAATTATCACCTTTTGAGATGTGACCTTACCCTGCCTAGGTATACCAACAGTCTCATTGACCGCTGGATTCTCCACAGGTTCTTCCACGTCTCCATCTGGAAGCAATGCCCCATCTTCCTCCACCACCTCCTTGAATGAAGACTCTCTGCACATCGCATCCTCTTCATAGAAACCATCTGAACACCTTAAAACATCCCCCACCGAAACAGAGTCTTCGGACTCGGAATCCTCCGCCTGCACCTCCTTTCTTGCTACCTTACAAAGAGAAGTATATTCTTTTCTCGATCTCAACCTGAAATCCACCCCATCCACCTTAACATTTACAAAAATCGGCACCATGAAATCGACTGGAATACAGACCAGCACACGGGCCACTTCCATACCGCTTCTCTCTGTGACTAACTCATCTGAACAAATGTACGTCCCAAAAGACTGAACAAGCTTCTCAAAGAAATCCACCCTCCAAGTGTGGCACGGAAGACCGAAGAAACGAATCCACATTCTCCTTTCTGAATCCACATCTAACTCATTCCACGGTCTAATACTGTCAAACCATTGTTTCCACCATGATTCCGCTTCCTTGATCAGAGCCTCTATATCTCCTTCCTCCTCTTCTTCTAGTAAACACAAATTCGCCCCCAAAGGAGTGATTTTGATCTGAAAATAACCTTCAGAAAATAAAATGATCTTGAATATTGTAGGAGGTACCCGGATTAGATACGACACCCACAAAAGCTTTCACCAATAATGCCTTAACTCCTGGATCAGTCTTATACTCAAAATCACATTTTCGAGCAACAACCACCTCCCTCTGATCCGCAACCACCTCTGCAATAGTCCTACCACCATCGTTCCTAAGAGAAGCACCTCCTGCAAAACTCTTCTTCGCCACAAACCCCTCCGAGACACCCCTAGGTTCCGCGGCACAAGAGCCACCAAACACCTTCACTCTTTCCGCCTCCTTCGTCTCAAACCTAGGAATATTAGCATAAATTTTCACACCATCAATCTGAATGGCATCCAATCTCACAACAAGCAACCTCGCGTCACCATCTTCCCTGAAACTACCAAAGCCAAACCGCTTCCCCCACTTGTTCCTCCTGGGAGAAATGGCCACATCCACACATTTGCCGACGCACCCGAACAGAGCAAACAAATCTTCCGCCTTCACTCTATCAGAGAAGTTAGAGCAAAACACCGAAATCACCTTGTTCCCTTCATCCATCCTCGGTCTCCAATTCCTGGGAAAAACATCCCACCTAGAATGGCCGTTCTTGAAAGACTTCCTCTTCACTTCAGTCCATTGCATCTCCCCCTTGAAAAACTAGAGAGAGAAACTCTCCCCTCTCTCTAAGCTTTAGTTTTTGCATTTATGTTTGTTCTAGTTAATTTTTAAGTAGAATTTATATTTTACAAAGATTTTAGGCTTGATTTTAATTTTCTCATGCAGCGTGCACCAATTAAAGAGATTGTTCATTCAATAGATGTTAAACCAATGAGGATCAGGCTGAATGAGATCCAGGATGAATGATATTTTAGTGAATTTTTATGTACGAATGCAGAAGAATTGCTATTTTTTTACACGTTATTAACATTATACAAGGGTTTTTAACTTTCGGAAAACAAATCCCTCCAATTTAAACAGAACATCATTTTTTTAATACATATGCCTACTCAGCTTTTTAACCATTGCTTTGTTGTCATGCCACATCATTGATAGTTAATGTTTTTTCTCATAATTTAACAGAAAGGATTAAATTGGCTAAGAGAACCATTTTTAAGAGATTAAAATATAATATTTATTAGATAAGCGACTAAAGTAAAATATAAAATTAATTTAAAGACTTCGACATTAATTAAGCCTAAAATTAAAAATAAGTTAAGTAATAAGTTTAAAAAATCCATGTCAAATTTAAAGATTGTCACGTAGTCCAAGCTAATTTTTTTAAGAAACATTAACGGCAATGACTATTTTATGTAAAAGAATTGTTTTTAATGGTTAGTATGTAATATTTTTTAATTAAAAAATTAAAGTGAAATATTAAATTAAGTTACCAACTAAAGAATGCATTAGGCCTAAATTAAAAGATAAACAATAGTTAAATTATTTCTATATTAAAATCTTAAATTTATTGTTCCAGAAAAATGCATAGCAATCTATTCATTTTCATTTTCTTTCAACTTGAAAGTGTCTCAAATTCGAAAACCATCGGTTAAAAAAGACATATAGATCTTCTTAAATCCCTATTTTTCCTTGAAGAAGTTGAAATAAAATTCTAGAAATATTATTTTTACATCCAATTTGACATCTGCAATACAAATAAGTTTTTTCCTTTATTTTATTATTATTTTCTGTATTGATATGTGTGTTACATTTAAAATATTTAAAATAGTGTATAAATTTACGGTGTAAACATGTAAGTGTTAAACTTTGGTGTATATATATAGCATGTCTCATAAAATTCATATCTAAAAATTTTGATTTTTTCTATGTTATGCAGTTTTTTAATTAAAAATTCATAACAGCATGTCTCATAGAATTTTTTTTTTCTAGGTTATGGCATGCTCGCAGAAGAGAAGTTTTAAAGAATTGAAGGTTGGGGTTGTTTCACGAACAGGTTACAAAAGAATTGAAGGGTGGAGATGGAAGAAGAGTTAGATCGATGTAGACTTGATATTGTTTGTTGTTGATGTTAATTTTTTTTCTTCTAAATGTCTTTTGTGGATTAAGATGCTTCACCAAAATAATTGGAGTAATATTTTTAATTTTGGTGTTCGTTAAGTAGTTAAATAATGGCTAGGATCAATTTTTCTAGTTTTTTGAGTTTTTTTTGTGCTATGGAGGGAGAGAGAGTGAGAGGGGATTAATAAATTAGTGTTTTTTGATTTTCAAAGTTGTTTGATTTTCTGTTTTTTGTGAGTTTTTTTATGCATTGTTGATCAACAAGATGAGCATTGGTTATGAGAATTTCTTAGTTTACTCCATACATCTCTTACACACTATCGAATTGACAAAATTATCTTTCCGTTTACATATATCCATCTCCGAAAATATTTTTTTTGTTATACAGAAGCTTCCGTAGATGCACATTTACGAAAGAGTATTTCCCAATTGATTGGGAAAATTCCAAATTAATTAAGTTCATTGCATCAACGGAAGTCTTAAGACACAGTGAAACTTGAGATTTTCCCAATTAATTGGGAAAATCTCAAGTTTCACTATGTTTTTAACGCTTCCGTATATGCATCTACAAAATGAGACAATTTTTTTTACAAAATAAGGGTCTTTCCGAATGTGTATCTACGGAAGGTGGAGGTAAAATTGGAAATTCGCGTGGTGGCTAAGAGATTCATGGCTCTATTGAAAAATCCTCTTGGTTATTATGAGGAACATTAATAAAATATTATTAATTTACCAATATTATTAGTATTAATTGAAAAGTAATTTGTTTATCATTAATGAAATAAATATTATCATTATTATTAATCTAAACATTATTAATTATGATAAAATATTATTATTAATTGAAAAATAATTTGTTTAACATTAGTTATATTAATAAAATGATTTTAATTTAAATATGGTCTAGGTGGCTATGACACTTCATCATTATTAATGTCATGTCACTAAAAATTGATCCCAAATTTATACGGACTAAAATTTTGGAAAAAAAAAGTTAAAATTTTTTGAAAAGAAATTTAGAAAAAATTGTCTCTCGGTGATTATCAAATCAGCTTTTAGAAGCGGAAATAGACATATAGTAACGGATTTTGTCTGTGTCACTACAGATCAATTTTTTTGGGGTTTAATAATAAATGTATCTAATTAAGAAATAAAATAAAAAATTTCACTATTTAATTGAAAATATATTAAGACTAATAGAAATAAAATGAGACGCACATGTGATTATAATTAAAGGGTCTAGATAAACCCCATAACAAAATCAAATAAATATAAACGGCAAAGTCTAGAGATAATATAAATAAAATAAGGTTGTATGTTCAATTAACACTGTAACGGGTCACGCATATGCAGTTGAAACGAGATAAGCAATAACCATCTATACAACCTGCAGAAAGACAAAACAATTTGCATTCATCATCAATGCATGGACTTCCTAATATTTGTGCCATCATCTCTGCAATCATCCATCAGTCAGACATTATGAATAATACTCAACAAATAATATGTAGAAACTTTTTATTATTTAAAAAAAACACTTTTGTACGTTTAAAAATGTTTGTTTTTCAAAACTACTGATAAAATAAAAATAACACTGGTTTTGAAAAGAAGGAGTAAATACTTACCAGAAAGGAGACTAAGCAAAATAAAAAACAATGTAATGTGTGTCTTGTTCATGATTACAATAGTTAGTACAACAATCAGCTATCTATTTATAAAGGTGGAGTGTAAATACTTAATTCTATATTTTATTTAAAAATCTTGGCTTTTAATTTCATTACATAGTTGATGTTCCTTCAGTTATGAAATTAGTTACAAGTAATTTATTAGAACTCACCGAACACCTAAAATATATGCACCTCTTCTACACCATCTTAAATATATTCCATGAATATAAGGATTTATTAGAGATACACATACTTTAAAAAAATTAAAAACATAAAATATATGCACCCCTTCTAGACCATTTTACAAATGCCCCATGAATATAAGAATTAATTAGTTGTATACATGCTTAATAAAAGAAAAAAAATTTTAATAACCATGTTTAAAAAAAATACAAAAAAACCATGTTTTCAGTTTATTTACCAAACTGTCTAGGTTTGGGACACCGGAAAGGTGAATGCGGTTATATGAAATGGCGCATTAGTGTGTTGCAAGCCAAACCATTTGGCGCAAACACTCCAAAATTAGGGCAAAAGATTGCTAGCCAATTGATTTGGCGCATGAGTTCATGGACCAACACATAGGCGCCATTTCATTTGGCTCCTATGTGTTGGGGTACTTTTTTTTAAAAAAAAAATCCCTTTTGGGTATTTTTGCGCAAAGTTTTTGATTGCGGTCTTTTATTTTCGTAAAAACTTCTGATAAATCGAGTTCGTAAAATTTTTATTAACCCTAAAGAATGTTTGCGTTGTCGATTTCGGTTTTTTACTAAAGCACACTTTATTGATGAAAGATTAAGGAAAGGTTACAAGAGGTGGTAAGCGAAATTGATACATTGTCAGAAAAAAATTACATAGTAGATTAAACTTGCGACGAGGTCGAGCCACGACTAGGACATCTTTTTTTATTGTGCCCCACCTGACGACAAATGCTGTATTTTCTTTCCATTTTTTCGTGGACGCCCATTTCGGTTCTAATCCGCGTACTATTGGGGCGACCCTTTTTCTTTCGCCGCATTGCGTCATTATGCCAAAATACCTCCCCATCATACTCAGGCCAGTAATCCTCCTTGGCCACCACTGAAAACGCAGCACTGTAAACTCAGAGCAATGTCTGAGCCTTGTAAATTGGAGACAGTAGTGATATTGCGTCGCGGTGCGCAAATGCACATGCCGCTATGACATGTGAGCAAGGCATACGGAAAGCTTGAAACTGTCCACAATCGCACCAATGTTCTTATAGCAGAACCCGATATTGTTGTCTTGCCAAACCCTCATTGTGGTCAATTGTTTCGCAAACACTGAAGGTGCGGTTGAATCGGTCGAAAGTAGTTACTTGATGAGTGTTTGCTTTTGCCGATTGCTCTTGCATAAATTTCATGCAACTATCACTACACAATTGGCCCGATTGTCTAACATCACTCCACTTCTTGCCTCTCGTTGAGAATAGCAAAGCCATCCTAAAGTAGGTTGCCTCCACTAGTGCAGTGATAGGAAGGTTACGAATGCCTTTGAAAACTCCATTCATGGATTCTACCAGATTTGTCGTCATGTGGCCCCATCGCACGCCTTTGTCATAAGCCCTTGTCCATTTCTCCCTAGAAATATTATCTATCCAAGTTCCCGCATCTGGATTTTTCAGTACAATCTCACTCCGATAATGCTGGAATGTAGGTTGGGTTAATGCATAACCAGCATTGACCAGGGCCTTCCTGAGCTGCCTATCCTTGATCTCCCGCATGAAGTTCTGGGCGATGTGGCGAATACATTAGATGTGAGTTGATGGTGGGTCATGCCATCCGTTTGCTGGATTGTTATAAGCACTCTCAATGGAAGCGTGCCTATCAAAGATTAAACAGAGGTCAGGCTGAGGAGCAACATGTTCTTGGAGATTTCTTAGAAAGAAACTCCAAGCCGCGGCAGTTTCACATTCAACAATTGTGAACGCCACTGGAAATATATTGTTTTTCCTGTACTGTGCAACCGCCATAAGCATGGTTCCCTTGTATTTGCCGTATAACCATGTTCCATCAATTTGAAGTATGGGTTTACAATATGCAAACCCTCGTACGCAAGGTTTGAACGCCCAAAAAAGGCGATAGAATATTCCGTTTCCTTGGACAGGGTTTCCATCCGGGGCATGCGCGGGCAGTGTCTCTAGAATAGAAACAGTGTCATGTGCGTAAGTTTGTAGCACAGTAAGGTAGTGGGGAAGATTTTTGTATGACTCATCCCAATTGCCGTAGATTTTTCAATTGCCTTTGTTTTTGCAACCCACGCCTTTCTGTAAGGTGGAGTGTAGTTGTACAGTGTAACGATATGCGAGATAATATTTTTGACCTTCAAAGACAGGTCAGAGCTTATGAGAGGTAAGATCTCCTGACAAATAAGATCGCCACTGAGCTTTGTATGATCTTGGGAAGTGTTAGAGTTGACACATGTGTGTTGTTGCATAATCGACCCTATGACCCATGCATTACTTCTCTTCCTATAAGAAGCCAACAGTCTGAAACCACACTCTAGATTGCTACAAGTGATTACATACCGTTCCAGGTTTGAACAATCTACTTCAAAATCAAAGTTGTGCGCCATGTGCCATTTTTTATTGTTCTAAGACACGCCTCCTTAGAAGGAAACTTGTCTCCTTCCTTTAACTCATCGTCACTTTGGATGTACGGGGTGATGAATATGTCGAATGATGATTTGTCACCTTGCAGGTTCAAGTTACTCATATGTGCTGGAGGTGCGTACACATGAGTTGGAGGCATTGACATGTATTGTTCGTCTTCGGATTCCTCGTTGACCATGTCGTCAAATTCAGTTTCTAGATCTTCTTCTTCCTCGTCTATGACATCAACCTCTTCTTGCTCGTTGACTGGTGGGTCAATAACCTGCGACTAAACAATATGAGGTTCTTGTGTCTCAACCTGTATAGTAACGTACATCTCGATGGCATCCAAGCCAGAATATTCGTGGTTAGCAAACATATCCTGGAGGTCTTCGTCATTTTCAATCTCCATCTCATAAAACTTGACGGTGTTGTTGTTATTGAAAGAAGGATACTGGTAGACAATGTTTGCAATAGGACTCATTGCAATCTTAGCCTGAAGTCGTTGATTGAAGGATGTAAAGGTGGCTCTTTTGCTTAACAAAAATGGAACAATTTGAGTGTTTCTCATCAAAAAACCGGTTGTTTCAGATATGTAAGTCTCACCGTTTAGATAGGCATTCACCAAATATTGGGGAGATGAAGTCATTGTTTCGGGTTAGTGTTTGGGTGTTGTAATATCAGGTGATAATAGGCAATATTGTTTGTGTGTGTTGTAGTGTTTAGAAATATTGGTTGTCTTATATAGGATAAGATAATGCTCTATTGTGCACCGTTCACATACATGCTTACAACATTGCATTGTTTAATATAGAGTCAGTCAATAAATTCCAACATGACTAGACTAGACAGACACACGATGATCTATGTCTGTCTCAGGATGATGTGACTATATAGACACACGCTGATCTATGTCTGTCTCAAGATTCCAACGTGACGAGACTAGACAGACGCATGCTGATCTATGTCTGTCTCAGGATGATGTGACTATACATACGCACACTGATTTATGTCTTTCTCAAGATTCCAAATTGATTGTAAAAGACATACTCACAATGATTAATGGCTATTAGCTTACTTAATGTTTGCAACAACCACAACAAACCCAACAACCACATCAATTATAATTAAATGATCCAAGGTCTGATTACACCATAATAGCGTTTGCAACATATAATTGGAAAACACTACAACAACTGGGAGAACACGATATTAAATTGCAACAATAAAATAACACAAAACAAGAGGATTTTCAAGTATGATGTGTCTGACCACATCATACACAATACACAATTTAAACTACTCAAGTATCACTGCAAGAACGAGTGGATTTTCAACGCCTCAATTAATTTCTCCACTGTGTGTCCAAAACATTAAATCCACATCCACATCGTCTTTCACACGATCCCAATAATACATGTAGGTGCCTTCTGGGTTATTATCCGTCAACATAATGTATGGACAACGATAATCTATTTGTTTAACTTTCCTGGTTGGACCATCCAGTTGACGAAACCCGGTGTTGATGGCTCTAACAATTCTCTTGAAATCCCAATGCGGGTTCAGACAAACCCTCATGTGACTACCTTCCTCAAAAAACTACAGCCCAAACTGAATCCATTTATAACTATTGGAAGTAAGAAGAAAAAAAGATTTGATACTTCAACCTCCACACACACACCTCTATTTATAGAAGAGCATACCACTTCAACCAATTATTTTTTAGCGGGTAAATATTGTACAATATTTTATTATTTGGTGGGAAATATTGTTTTTAATTATTTATAACTTAAATATTTATTGGCGACATCGTAACGATAAAATATCAATTCATTGAAATATGCGTTGAGCATTTGATTGAACGGTACAGAAGTTACAAAAATATCAAAGAACCTATGGCATCTAAGATATTACAATGGTTAAAACAATGTTTTCTTTGTCCTCCATCATCCGAGTGCATTGGATGTCGTCCTCCATAGTCTCCCACGAACGCTGCCTTTCAAGAACAACACCACCCCTTGTTCTAAGCCTCTTGATAGATCTGATTTCTCCGCCGGGATTGTACTCCCCATCCAAAAACCTCAGGATGTTCCTCTTGAGTTGTTCCATGGAATGGATATTCCAAAACATAACCGGCATAGGAGGTTTGACGGGAGAGAATATAACATGCCCGTTCCTTCGACGGTACTCCGGTTGATAGTCAAACCGCATTACGGGTGGTGGAGGCTCTGATCTCAGGTGCGTGTTATCTGGCCTTATGCGAGATCTCATCCTTAATTCGTGTGTGTAGTCTTTTGCACATAAGAAACCCTAATTTATAGAGGGACGCACGCCTATCTTACAATCCATAACACAATTAGGGTTTCCACTACAGGACAAAACAGAAACCTTAATTTTCAAAAAAAATTAGGGTTTCCACTAATGCGCCAATTGAAATGGTGCATACGTATTGTTTTTTGATGAAGGTGCCATTTCAAATGGCGCATTAGTGTATGGGTTGGTGGTCCCCACCTGGTCCCCACCTGTTTGCGTGTTAATAATTTTTGTATATTGCATGCGTCTAGAACGATTCCTGCAAGTTCGCATGCATCTGAAACGATTCCTGAAAAGATTCCTGAAACGATTCATCTTACTATTGCATGCATGCAACCCTATCTGTCACCTATTTCTGCTCTGCATGCATGTCACCATGTCCTGTCACCGAAAGCTATGTTGCATGCATGCCAACCACTTTTGCACAAGCAACACCTAACAACATTGAATGTGTTGACATGTCCAACATGCATCATGTTACCGTTTCAGCCTTTTCACTATATACACTACCTTGGCCTCTACAGATTTCTCATCACCATCACTCATTTACTCTCACCAAAATCTTTTTGTTTTCAAATTCCAGATTTCCAGTCTTCAACCATGTCTCTCTTAACCATGGGTGATACGCACCGAGGAACCGTGGAAAACATTGCAGCGTATGTGAGTATTTTACTATTATGTTAATAATTGCATGTCTCTATTATGTTATAACTGCATATTAATACATACATAATTATTTTCAGGATGCTTCCCGATTCCGCACTCGTAGTCACTCGATCGTTTCTCCAGACGAACGCATAAAACCATACTTAGAAGTTCACTACGCCAAATTTGTCTTTTAGCAGCACCCCTACGAAAGCGCTTTTAGGAAAAAGCGCTGCTATAGGTTTCGCTAAAAACAAAACTAAAAATGAAGGGAAAAAAGCGCTGCTATAGGGGGGCCTACGAAAGCGCTTTTTAAAAGCGCTGGTATAGGGCTTGTTACCAAAGCGCTTTAAAGAAGCGCTGTTATAGGGCAGGTTACCAAAGCGCTTTTAGAAGCGCTGGTAAAGGGGTATGTTACCAAAGCGCTTTCTATCTAAAAAGCGCTGGTATAGGGCTGGGTACCAAAGCGCTTTTCAAAAGCGCTCTCGTAGGGTATTTACAATTATATTTTTTAAAACAAAATATTCCCAGGTTATTACGTTTTTCAGATATCAGAATACCATTCTTCTTCCCCAAACATAAACCTAGCATATCTCCATGAAAATCTCTGCCTTCCACGATATTGAATCACCATTCCATCCTTGAATTTCGTTTGGGGCTGAATTTCAATACTGAATCTCTGAATTTCGTCTTCTCCTTCTGCCTTCGCAAAGCTCTTCGTCTCCTCCTTCACTTCCGGCTGAATCTTCGTCTCAGTCAAAGGAACCTTATTGCTGAAACACTCTCCCGACAAAGAAACCTCTTGCACGCATTCACAACTCATAACTGAGTCCGTTACTCGAGAATTGCTGACCACCATTGTAAGTCTCTAAAACCATCTCTCTGTGCATCTCTTGCTGACCACCATTATGCTTCTATATGTGGTTCATCAACTCTGCCTAGAAATAGAGTGTGTGCTTATGTTTCTGCCACATTTTGTTTTAGTAGCCATATGGAGCATTTTGATATAAAATAGATAGGAAAATTGTTGAAGTTGGTTGTGTAAGTGAATAGCAAGAAACAGAAAGAGTTCCTATTAGCTGAACCTTGTTATATTTGGATTTATTCCATAGATTCTCCATTTGAAAAAACATTAACTATTGAGATTTGAGTGTTTATTTTGTGTAGATCATTTTCTTCAATCATTTCTTGTGTAGATCATATATGCGATTCGATGAAAATTCTATATGACATCTCAATTTTCTGCAATCATTTACAGATTTTGTTTTTAATTTCTTGCGTGGATTTGTTTTGGCTTGTTTTGTTACTGTACGACTTAGTTAGTATTTTCAATTTTAATGGTGTTAACTTTTCATGATCTTAGATTTGATTATAAAATAATATTGTATTAAAGAATTCAACACAAGTTTTTCCTCAAATGTTTTGGTTGTTGTGTTAACTTTTATGTAGTTGTTTTTGTTTTGTTTTTGTTTTGTTTTTATATTTTAATTTTTTCAATCGTTTATACATATAAATTTATTTTTGTTTGATTGAAAATTAAAAGGAAAGTTAGTATTTCAAATTTCTTTCAATCAATTTTGTCTTATTGGTTACTAACTTTGTGAATTTGCTATAGGGGTAACTTGTGTAGAGTGAAAGTTTGATCGTTTCCCGGCCTAGTTCGACGTTTCGCGTTTTCTTGAGTTCGGTAACATCAAAGGTAAATTTCTTTCTCAAATTACTGGTATTATGATGAATTTTGCAGTATAGAAACTAATTTTAATATGTTCAATCTAGATTGGGGTTTTTTTGATATTGTGTTAGTAGTGGTGTATTTAACAGCATCGTGTGTGTGTTTAATTTTACAGTTACTTTGAAGCCTCTGGTTTCTACTTGTACAACGCCGATTCAAACCTACCCGTCTCCCACATCAAGTCCAACTCAAGTTACTAGCCCTTTCTTCTTGTTTATAGTTTGTTGTTTTCTGCTTATAGTTTATTGTTTATGGTTCTATTTAATTTCAATTTAGTGTCTCTCAATCAGTTTTTTGGTTTGTGGACTTATATTACCTTGAAATAAGGTAATGTCTTCTTTAAGAAATCGGGGGTAGGCTGAAATAAGGTACTGTATTCTTTTAGAGACTCAAACAATCGAGACAACTGTAACTTCCTATCTTTAGCTAACTACCAACTTAACTAATATGAAAGCTATAGCATCTCATTAGGTATTGCTTAAGTGTTGCTTATTCACAGCAGTTACATTATATTTCAAGACTTGAGTGGTTTGACAAGATTTATTTCTATTATTCACACTTTATAGGATCTCATTAGGTATTCTGATCAAGACATAATGATGATAGCTATTTCTTATCTTGACAGAATTCCTTAGTACCTGATAGAGAAACCAAGAAGCAAAAGCATTTGTTTAGCTTAATTAAGACATGGATAAAACATGGATGAATTCAAACCGATTGTCGAAAGAGTACGAGAAAGGGGTATGGGAAATTGTTAAGTTTGCGGTTGCGCACTCCGAAGACCCGATTCGAATGCCGTGTCCTTGCTTGGGTTGCTTTTATAGGGGTAAGGTTGACGGGAATAAGTTGGCATCGCATTTACTACGGTTTGGAATTGATAGAAGTTATACATGTTCGACAATGCATGGTGAGAAAAGTAACGGGAATGTTGAGTCGAGGTGTAATACGAAGTATGCTTCAAACGACGATTGCACAGACACATATGATTATGATCGAGTCGAAGAGATTGCAGAAGCGCTTGAAGAAGATCTTGAGGATTGTCCCAAAATGTTCGAGAGGTTGGTAAGCGATGCAGAGAAACCGTTGTATGAGGGTTGTACAAAATTCACAAGATTGTCTGCGGTGTTAAAGTTGTACAACTTAAAGGCGGACAATGGATGGTCGGATAAAAGTTTCACAGAGTTATTAGCCCTTATGAAAGATATGCTACCAGATGATAATGTTCTTCCCAATCGAACGTATGAGGCCAAAAAGATGTTGTCCTCTATTGGCATGAGCTATGATAAGATACATGCATGTCCAAACGATTGCGTTTTGTTTCGAAACGAGTATGCAGCGTTGAATGATTGTCCTAAATGCGGTGCCCCTCGATATAAGAAAAAGTTATCTCCGGCCAAAGTCTTATGGTATTTTCCTATAATTCCGAGATTTAGACGCATGTATCGTAGTGAAACCGATTCAAGACACTTGACTTGGCATGCAGATGAAAGAATTATTGATGGAAAGTTGCGACATCCAGCAGACTCACCACAGTGGATGAAAGTTGATACTGATTATCCTGAATTTGGAAAAGAAGCAAGAAACCTTCGCTTGTCATTGTCTACTGATGGAATGAACCCGCATGGTATTCAAAGTATCTCTCATAGCACATGGCCTGTGATTCTTATGATTTATAACCTACCTCCGTGGCTATGTATGAAGCGTAAGTACATGATGTTATCTACGCTAATTTCCGGGCCTAAACAACCAGGGAATGACATAGACGTATACTTGGCACCGTTAATCAAAGATTTAAAGTTTTTGTGGGAGAACGGTGTGGAGGTTTATGATGGGTATAGCAAAGAAAGTTTCAACTTGAGGGCGATGTTGTTTGGAACAATTAATGATTTTCCAGCATACGGAAATCTATCCGGGTACAGCAATAAAGGTCAAAAGGCGTGTCCTGTTTGTGAAGATGAAACTGATACGACACGATTGGAGCTTTATCAGAAGAATGTCTTTCTCGGCCATCGTAGATTCTTAAATTCTAATCATCACTACCGTGGGTGGAGAAAAGCATTCAATGGAAAGGCCGAACATCGTACAGCCCCGCCTTTTTTGTCAGGTGATCAAATTTTTGAAAAGGTGAAAGATGTGAGCACTCAGTTTGGCAAGCCTTTTTGCACATTCACTTGTCAAGGGTGGGTGGAAGAAGAAGTCAATTTTTTTTTAACTTCCATATTGGAAGTCGTTGTACGTAAGACATTTCCTGGATGTTATGCATATTGAAAAAAATGTATTTGACAGCGTCATAGGTACGTTAGTCAATATACAAGGAAAGTCTAAGGATGGCCTTAACATAAGGAAGGACATGGTAAACATGGGAATGAGAACTGAATTGGGACCGTGACGAAAGGAAAACGAACATATCTGCCACCTGCTGTTTACACTCTATCTAGAAAGGAGAAGAAAACATTGTGTAAGTTCCTCAGTGAAGTTAAAGTTCCAGAAGGCTACTCTTCAGATATTAGAAGACTTGTGTCCATGAAAGACCTCAAGTTAAAGAGTTTGAAGAGGCATGATTGCCATGTTATAATGGAACATTTTTTACCAATAGGTATACATTCTATTTTGCCAGAAAAAGTAAGAAGCGCAATAACTAAGCTGTGTTTCTTCTTCAGGTCAATTTGCAGTAAGGTGGTCGATCCCGCGATCTTACCAACATTGCAAAAAGAGATAGTTGTTACTTTATGTGATCTTGAAATGTATTTTCCTCCCTCGTTTTTTGACATAATGGTTCATCTAGTCGTTCATCTTGTGAAAGAGACACAATTGTGCGGACCAGCTTATATGAGATGGATGTACCCTGCTGAACGTTATATGAAAATATTAAAAGGGTACGTGAAAAACAAAAGTCGACCGGAGGGTTGTATTGCCGAACGATACGTTGTTGAAGAAGCGGTTGAGTTTTGTACTGAATATCTGTCAAATGTTCAGTCAATTGGACTCCCCAAATCTCATATTGTCGGAAAAAAAGAAGGAAAAAGGCTAATTGGAAATAAAGTTGTGACAATATCAATGGTCGAACGGGATCAAGCGCACTTGTATGTTCTGCACAATGAGATTGAGGTTGAGCCGTATGTTGAAATGCACAAGGTTGTTCTCCGAGATTTAAATCCGAATAGAAATGAGAACTGGATAGTACGAGAGCACAATCGAAGTTTCATACCGTGGTTTAGTGAACATATTTATTCAAAGTATCATTCAGATCCTGCTTCGGTAACAGAAAAGGTTGAGATGTTTAGCCTATGGTCCAAGTATAATTGTGTTTTCATATAGCGCATACGCAATTAATGGATACACATTTTATACCAAAGAACAGGATGATAAAAGTACTATGCAAAATAGTGGTGTTACCTTGGTAGCTGAAGCAATGCACATATCAAGTGCGAATGACTTAAATCCGAAATTTGCAAATTTGTCATTTTTGGGGTTATCGAGCGCATTTTGGTGTTTGATTACGCAAAGTTTCAAATTCCTGTATTTGGTTGCAAGTGGGTTGAAAATAATAGTGGCATACGAATGGATAAGTCAGGATTTTTGCAAGTGGATCTCAACAGGGTGGGGTTCAAAGATGAGCCTTTCATTCTAGCCTCTCAAGCTAAACAAGTGTTCTATATCAATGATCCGACAAGTACGAAATGGTCTATAGTGCTTTTATCAAACAAAATAGTTGATGAAAACATTGGAGATCAAGGTGATATTGGTGTTGGCATTGAATCTTGTACAAGAAACGATCAAGATGAGAACGAATCTTGTACTAGAAATGATCATAATGAGGGTATTTGGATCAATCCAACCGTCCGCGTTGTTAAGAGACGCGTAGCACACAATCCTACCAAGAAAAGAAAGAGACGTTAGTGAAAAAGGTAATAGTATACATATTCCGACTAATGTTATATATTCAATTTGTATAGTTTTTTCAATTTGTATTCCGATTGTTACAATACTTATTCAATTTTGGTGCATATTTTCGTTTTGTACATAACTTTTGAACCATATATCCATTTGTCGACTTCTTTACATATAACTATACTATTTTGACAATTCCGGATCTGCTCATTCACTTATCTTTACATTTCGGGACTGTTTTTTTATCGGTTTTGGTTCTGCCCGTGATCAAAAGTCGGGCTTAGGGTCTAAATTTCGGAAAACCCACTTCATTTTTGAGTCCGTGAGGACGTTTTACCATAGCCATGTAAATTTCGTTCAATTCCGACAACTTTCTTTTTTTGTCGCTTATTCTGATTTCACCGATTTCGATTCCGATTTACTTGTACATGCATGGTTTGACTTCCATTTGACTTGTATAGATTGTTATCTTATTAGTAGTGTACTAATGTGCTTTAGTTTGTTTTATACAGGTTTAATGGCTAGTAATCAAGAAAACCCACAGGAGAACCCACAAGAAAACCCACAAGAGAACCCACAAGAAAACTCACAAGATATAGATGCTCCGGATACATCATCAAAAGAAGTTGCACGAGGTGTGTCCCTTATGAAGGGAATCATTCGACATAGAGACCAAGGATTGATATATAATTTGGAATGGAATTCTGATAACCAACCAATTGGTCCTAATTCTGCAAAGTTGACAAGCTATATTGGTACACTTGTTCGTTTGCATATTCCAGTCTCCGTAGCTAAATGGAATCTGAAAAGCAAAGAGTTGGACGAGAAAAAAGACATGATTTGGGACGAGCTTAAGGTATCATATATGGTTGTTGTTATTATCTTGACGATAATTTGATTAAATTACTTATACTAACACACTCTATGCGTATGTTTGTTTGCAGAGGTCTTTTACCATACCAGATGAGCGTAAACGCTTCATTCTTAGTTTGGCCGGAAAAAGATACAGAGGGTGGAAAGCTTATCTAACAAACAGCTATCTTAAGGATAAAGAAGGAAACTTTCTTGAAGAGGCCCCGGGACGTCCAAAAAAGTATGAGATGTTCATTAATGATAATGATTGGGCTAAGTTTGTAGAGCAAAGAGATGAATCTTTTCGGAAAAGGAGTGCCACAAATAGTGCGAGAGCATCAAAAGCTGCGTATCCATACAAAAAAGGGCGTTTGGGATATGCACGCTTTAAGGAAAAAATTGTAAGTAAATAGAAATGCGTTTTAATTAATTGTCTAAATGTGTTTTATTTGACGATTTTATTTGTGTCAATGCATAGTTAGAGGAGACGAAAAGTGAGGAAACCTCACTTCCAGTACATGTGTTGTGGAAGGAAGCTCGTGTGGGCAAGAATCAAGCTGTCGATCCCGATGTTCAAAGAGTTTATGCTGAATGTGTAAGTATAACACTGTGTCTTTAATTAAATCAAATGTTTTTTAATATATAAATGATTTTTTATCTCCACTAATAATTATTGAAATGTAAATGAATTACACGAGACCTTGTCGCAATCGGTATCCACCGGTGAGGACCAGGATGATAGGAGCGTACTTAGTAAAGCACTAGATGCTCCTGAGTATCCCGGTCGGGTGAGGGGTAAAGGTCATGGTGTGACTCCAACCTCTTTTTACAAGCATCCTAGGAGAAGATCAAATCCTACCAATGAAGAAGTGTTGCAAAAATTGTAGGAATTGCAAGCACAAGTCTCTGAATTGCAAAGAGATAAAGATATGTATATGAGAGAAAAGTGCAACACTTCATCGGTGAAAGAAACTAGTGATAAGGCTAGTATCAACTGTCAAAGGAAATTTCCCGAGGTAATTATAAATTTTTTTCCTTACAAATTGTTCTATTTTATTAATGATAATGACTTTATATTTACTATTGGTTTAGGGCATTTCATCTTGCCAACTATACTTATCGTCACCGAATTATCGCCTAGTTGGCAAGGGAAAAGTGCACAACACTTTGGGAGATTTACTTCACCATAGACCGCTCCCGGATGGACACCTGAAAGTATCGGTGGATGTTGTATTAGATCATGATGCGATGCTACCGGTACCTGACATGGTCTCAGAGACGACATTGCTGCGAGATGCAATAGGATCATTTGTTGCATGGCCCTCGGAGCTCATTACCATTAGTGATGAGGTATATTGAAAATGATTATGAATCATTTAGTTTTCGAATGTCAATTCTGCACCATTTATTAATTATTTTTTACATTTTAATTTTAGACTTCTCCTACAAAACCCGCAATTAAGGGTAAAGGGATTTTACAGGAGGAGGAGTCTGTTGCATCACTAAAAGAGGTACATTTAAAGTGTTAATATATAATCTGAATCTAAAACTGCATGATTTTATATTTTACCTAACTTATATGATTTTTAGGCATCTGCTCGGGGGTCACAACAAATGACGCAGCCAGTTCGTAGCGTACCACCCACTGGTCCTCCAAAGCCAGCGGCAAAAAAAGGCGGTGCTTTTGTGCCTCGATACCGGACGACGCTAGAAACAATTGTTGATATGTCTGATTTGAAGGATGGTGCTTTACGTGAAATCAATATGGATGAAGGTGTCTTCGGTATTAAATTCATGTCAAATATTGGAATTGATGACTTGGAAGAGATTTTTACGCATGAACAACTAGGCGTCGGTAATATGCACTCATACATCCGGTAATATTCACTCATCCGATATATTATTTAATTAGTCCCACAATTTACTTACACATTTCAATGAAAATAATCTAATGTTTATTATGTTTTTATTTAAGGTTGTTGTATGACAGAGTGTTGCGCGGGACTCCATTGTCAAACAGATTCCATTTCGTGTCTTCCGCCCATCGCAGCGGAATGGCAATTGCTTCGGAACCGGAATCAGTTAGACAGCGCTTAGTCGATAGATTCATGTCCACCGGCAATACAGAAAGTCTGCATCTTTGGGCGTATAATACCCGACCAGTAGGGTTAGTTTCTCATTCTTGGTTCATCTAATCTCTGTTTCTTTTGTGTATAGCAAAATTTTCATATAACCTATTGTTTTAATTTATAGAGCACACTGGTTGCTGCTTGCTATCAACCCTATAAGAGAAGTGGTGTATTATCTGAATTCGGTAAATGGTGACTGGACCAATTATCCGGCTAAGAAGGAAATGATTGATTTGTAAGTGGGATCGTTCTAAATATTCGTGTATATTTATATATTTAATTATTTGTGAGATTGATCTAAACATATGCTTTTATATATTTGTTAGATCAATACAAGTGTTCCGAAGTCAACGAGACGCACAAGTATCCCGGACTAAATCAAACAACATTACTTGGATCAAAGTGCAGGTACATTATTTTTCACAATTTTGCTTATAATATTTTTGCTTATAATATTTATGCTACTTGACTATTGTGATATTTGATCTTATTTGTTTTTCTATGTAGTGTCCGCAACAGCGAAACAGTTCAGATTGCGGATACTATGTTTTGAGGTTTATGAAAGAAATCCTTCAGGCGAATCAATTAGAGATTCCGCTCACGGTATGAATTTATAACTTAAGATAATTTCATATAATTTATTACATTTAACTAAATCATTCATATTATGTTTTTGTTTTGTAGTACTTGGACGAATTCCGTGCTGCTTCGTACCCGAGACTTAAGTTGGAAGAAATCAAAGAGGATTTGTGTCAATTTTATATTCAGCAACTTTTCATGTAGGATTTGTGTCGATTTGAAGTATAATATTGTTATGTTACTGATTTAGTTTGTAATGATGTATATATATAATTTTGGATATTATAATGGTATTATATTAGTATATATATATTGTCCTACCTATGGTTGAAAATATATCGTCGAAAATATATTACAGGTCGAAAATATTACAGGTTGAAAACATATTACAGGTCGAAAATATTACAGGTCGACTGGGAGGCTTAAATTACAGGCTGCACATTAAAATACCTCATTTAGCAACGACAGCGCTTTTAAAAAACGCTCTTAAAGGTCCACCTACGAAAGCGCTTTTTAGTAAAAGCGCTTTTTAGTAAAAACGCTGCCAAAGATTAAAAAAAAAACATAAAAAATAAAAAAAACGCAACCTACGAAAGCGCTTTTACAAAAGCGCTCTTATAGGGGGGGCTATCAGAGCGCTTTTTCCAGAAAAAGCGCTCTCATAAGGGGGGATACCAGAGCGCTTTTCTGGAAAAAGCGCTCTTATAGGCTGAGCTACCAGAGCGCTTTTTCCAGAAAAGCGCTCTTATAGGGGGGCCTACCAGAGCGCTTTTTCCAGAAAAGCGCTCTTATAGGGGGGTCTACCAGAGCGCTTTCAGAAGCGCTTTTGTTACCTACGCCAGCGCTGGCTTTCACAGCGCTTTTAAAACCCAAAATAAGCGCTTTCGTAGGCCTTCCGTGTTGTAGTGGTTGCTGGTTTCGGGCCCATTAGCAGCATCTCTGAGTCTTCCATAGATCACAAATTTGTTCTGGCCTTGTTAGAACGCTGGAGGCCGGAGACCCACACATTCCATCTTCCAACAGGGGAGTGCACCATAACCTTGGAGGATGTACACATGTTGCTAGGCCTTCCAGTAGACGGTAAGGAAATTAATGGTTGTGTAATGCAAGCAAATTCCCTTTGCCAGCAGGCATTGGGTATAGATTTGATAGAGGGAAAAGCAGGTGCTAGAGGACATGGTGTTAACCTTAAGAGGTTAAAGGAATATTATTCAACATTTCGTTTGGATGATGATTCATCCCAAGAAACTATACTTCAGAAAACCAGGTGTTATCTGATCTTGCTCTTTGGAAACGTTTTGTTTCCAGATAGTACCGGTAACACCGTAAATTTTATGTATTTACGTTTGTTAATGGATTTTACTAGAGTGGGTCTATATAGTTCGGGGTCTGCTGTTTTGGCTACGTTGTACCAATCCCTTTGCATGAACGCAAAAAACGATTCTTGTATATTCTATGGATGCGCTCTGGTGGTGCAAGTTTGGGGGTGGTGGAGAATGCCTATAATGGCCCCGATTAACAGAACCAGTTGAACCTTCCCATATGCAATGAGGTAACTTTTTAATTCATATTTTTAATGCAAAATAAATTGATTATGATTTACTCTAACTGACACATTTAATTCGCGTTTTAGATTTTGCGTAAAAAAGATGGACTTCACGAAAAATCTGCGGTCAAATATCACGATGTACCGCCAGATGACTGATCAGTTACGACCCGAGGATGTATTATCTCTAATCTTTTCCTCTTTTATAAGTGTCTTTTTTATAAATATTTGACCGAAATAATGTATAACTCTTATGCATGCAATTTATCTGGAGACCGTATCTGGAATGCGACCATGAGCAAAGAGGTGCAGATGCAGCTATTTGGACTGCAAAAACTTTCCTGATCCGGTATAACATCGTCTAAATGCATCATAGTAACTGGGTCAAACTCCAATTCGGAATGCATCAAGGTATACATGATCCTCCAGTTGACTTGGGAGTGTGGCACCTCAAACGAGTAAACCATCAGTGGAATCATCAAAACTGGAAGGATTTCGCATCCGAATGGTGCCAGATGTGGAAAGACCGTCCCCAATATGTCCTCAACTTCCCCTTGATTGATCGTTAGATGAAACCGACCGCACAATACATGAGTTGGTACCATACCGTTACCACCCCTAATTTATTTATTGCAGATCCGTTCTACTTGACAGACCCCCGTGTTCACAACTATATCCAACCACAACAACAACATGAAGAGGAACAACAACAATAACAACGACAACAACAACTACAACAACGACAACAACAACGACAAAAACGGCAACAACTACAGCAACAACAACGAGAACAAGAACAAAATTAGTACACCAGCAACAAAATCTGTTCCAGACTCCGTCCTGTTCCAACCGCAACTACTGCAAACAAAATCTCTTCCAAACACAGTCTCAACCTTTCCAGGAAGCTGAAAACCAACACCATTCCGCCAGCCAATACCAGACCCATTCACAACCACTTGGATTTGTAGCGTACACAGGGTCCACAAGGTTGTTTGGCTAAAACATTGAGACTGGTTCGTCAAGCCTCCATCTAAGTCCCGACGAACCAATTTGGATTTTATCAAGGTAGTTCTAGTGCTGCTAGGTGCTACGTACCAGAAGTCGTATCCCAACCTACTCCCCCACCACCATTTAACACTTTTGAGGGCTTGGGTAACCGACTTTACGACAGTCGGTTTCCGGGAAATTATAGTGGTGTTGACGAATTCATAGACAGCGACCAGCAGAACAACCCACTTTCAGGACCAGCTACACAGACACAGCAAGAAGCACGAAGTTGTAGGGGTGGTGCTAGGCTTCGCGGCGGCGTCAACGAATGTGCATTGACGGTTGGCGTGTAGTCATTTAAAAATTTTACTATCAATATTCTATTTTTATTGATATATTTTACTTATCATATATATATATATATATATATATATATACTAAACACGTGATATAATAAACTAAGTTTATTATATCATCACCAATCTCATTTTTATTCAACTCTTTATTAATTTATTTGTATGACCATTATGAAATAAAAATATAATTGAGACAATAGGATAATTGGAATAATAACAGTAGTAATTATAGAACTAATAAACAATCTCATTTGATCGAAATAGCCTAATTAAGCGGTATAATTACTTGTCCGGAATTTGATGAAAGTTGATGTGGTAGCTAAGCTTAATTAGTACATTAATGTGGTAGTGTTATTTTGTCGAAATTGTGATATTAATCGGTCGATTAATTAATGGTTGAATTAAGTTTCAATAAGTCTATTTTTAATTGGAATAAACTTGAACTTAGATTTAACTATTCGGTTTATCGGTAAATTATGATATCTTGAGAATTTGACCGTAATTGCGATTTTTTGTGAATATCTTTGTGATTATTTTGCTAATGGTATCGACCGTTGATTTGGCGAATTGTCGGAATGGTTCCGTTGTAATATGAAGTTGTTGTATTATGTGTGAAGTGTTAATATCTTTTATGATAGATGATAATTGTGATATGGGCGTGTGCCTTGTGACGATTATGTTGTGAAGTAAACGACGATGATGATTGTTGTGATGATTTAGTTAATATGTGAAGTTATATGTTTTTCGTGATATGCCGAAACTTGATGATTGTTGAGATGATTTTGTTAATATGTGAAGTTATATGTTTTCCGTGATATACCGAAACATGATGATGATGTCGGGATGAGTTTATTTCTATTTGAAGATGAATGTTTATTGTGATGTTGAATTACCTCTAATAATTGGTAATTATCAGTGACGTAGGCGTATGCCTAGTGATGATGGATGATTGTGATTAGTATTTTGTGTATGTCTTGTTTGTCGAGTCACATTTCATATGCATACTCTTTGACGGCTTGGATTGGCAAATTAGTGACGAAGACTTATGCCTTGTGCCTCTGAATTGGGAAATTGGTGACGGGGGCTGAAGCTCCGATTGGTACCACATGCATATACATGAGTCATGTCCCATGTGTCATATGTGATTCATAGTTGTGGTGTTTTGTGGCTATATCGTGATTGTATATCGTAACTTGCTAAATGATGGATGCATGTAAAAATGTGAATTGATTATTTTGTGAATAGTACAAGGATATCAATACTTATGAATGCGATTAACTGAACATGTCTTGTGTGACTTATATGTGATGTTTTATGACTAGATGTGTGACTTATATGTGATGTTTCGTGACTAAATGTATGACTTATATGCGGTGACGTTTTGGGACTATAATTGTGACTTATACTTGTGGTATATCGTGAATTAGCTTGCAAAGTAAATGAATGAGATTATATGTAATTGATGTGAATATGATTTGTGGTGACTTATTGTGAAATGTAGAGTATGTGAGATTTGTGAATTAGTGAAATCATGAAGTGTAAAGCAATATTAATACTTGCGATGTGATAACTATATCTTCCTGAATCCTAATAAACAATTTATCATTCGCTCACCTATATGATTTGATATCTCACCCTTTTCTCTTATTCGTCGTTGCCTTTATATTGGTAACATGCAGGTATTCGAGTATGAGGATTTAGTTGCCGTTAATCGAGTCAGTTGTCGCTCTGATACGTAGCACTCGGGGAGAATGATTTATGATGTTTATGATGTTGTTGTTTATTGTTTTATCTTAGTTGAATAAGATGTTATTGATTCAAAGATTGAGAACTATGATTCCGCCATGTTCTAATAATAGAGTTATTATGTTCTGAAAAGTATTATATGCTGAGTATTTGTTTAATTGATCAAAGAAAAGTGATGTGTATCCGCTAGATGCGATGAAGTGATTTGTTGTGAAGTGAATATGTGACCCCTCATTTGTTTGTCGAGGAAAATTGAAACTCTGATTCTTGTATAATTGTCAGGTAGAAATGGGGTGTTACAAGAGATGATTGTAGAGTTATGCTTCTATTCTTGATGTTAAAAGTTTAGGTATTTATTTTGAACCAGGTGGCTTTTAATGCTTTAGTTTTCGCATTTATGTTTGCTCTAGTTAATTTTTAAGTAGAATTTATATTTTACAAAGATTTTAGGCTTGATTTTAATTTTCTCGTGCAACATGCAGCAATTAAAGAGATTGTTCACTCAATAGATGTTGAGCCAATGAGGATCATGCTGAATGATATTTTTGTGATTTTTTATGGAAGAAAAGCATAAAAATTGCTATTTTTTACATGTTATTAACATTTTACAAGGATTTTTAACTTCCGGAAAACAAACTCCTCCACTTTAAACAAAACATCATTTTTTAAGGGTTATTATCACTTTTGCCCTGGCCATAGAGGTGATTTTTTATTTATCTCCCTGTAAAAAAATTTGTAAGTAAAACTAACCTTGACAGGAAATGGCACACGCCATGCTTAGTGGCATTTTTTTAGGGTTATGTATGTTTTTGGTCCCTATAAATACTCTAGTACCCTTGAATTTAGTTGGGTACTGACACCCTCAACCAATCAAACACTATGATTCATTGTCATGTCACATTTTTATTTTATTTTATTTTAAATTCATTGTCATGTCACATTTTTATTTTTTGGTTGGTTGATATTATGTTTCAATCTAACGGTTGATTTTAAAATTTACTTATTCAAAATAAAATTGCGAGCGAGTGTAACTCATGGTGTAACTCTTCGGGTGTAATTTGATCCCTCCTATATATATATATATATATATATATATATATATATATATATATATATATATATATATATATATATATATATATATATATATATATATATATATATATTATAGTGGCGGATCCAGACATTTTGTTTAATGGGGGCAAAACTAGAGCAAACTTTTTTAATAAAAACAAAATTATAACAGTTGATAGAATTGATAAACTATTTAAATGGATTGAAATGAAAATAACTATTCGTGTTTAACGAGAATAAAGAAAAAATTTAAGCCTTGTAAAAGAAGCTATATGTATTTTGATTGTTGTTAGACAGAGAAAAGAGTAATTCCATTAAATAATGGAAATAATTCTAAGAAGACATTCTCTAACACACAATTCTTAATATTTTTAATAATTAGTTTTAGGTTATCAATTGGTCTTCCTACTATATTAATTAAATAAATTTAACGGAATGTATATGAATAGTAATTAATAGAATAGACTTTGTTCAGTGTATCTTACACATTTCAAATAAATTTCATGTTAGGTGATAATTTTTTTTCCAATTATAAAATTTCACAATTATGGTGGTTCTATAATCAACGTGACATTGAATTTTAATATACTAGTTTATCTAAATTGTAGGATTATTATTGAGATAAGATAAATAATAGGAGAGAATGGAAACACACATTAAAAAAGTCTTGGGGCAACTATCTTCACAACATTGTACATGAAGGTAAAGTAGAATAGTAGGTCAAATAGAACAAATTAATTTGGTGGGGGCTCTAGCTCCCATTTGCATACATGTGCATCCGCCGATATATATATATATATATATATATATATATATATATATATATATATATATATATATATATATATATATATATATATATATATATATATATATAGAAGGGTTATATTGATTCTAAGAGTAAGTGTTCAACACTTACTCCAAATTATAATCATTGATTATCATTAATCCAACGGTTTTAATTAAAGTTTTATATAAAAAAATATTTCCAAAAATAATTAGATTAAATGATCAATTAAAACCGTTAGATTAATGAAATCAATGGTTAAGATTTGGAGTAAGTGTTCAACACTTATTCTTGGAGTAAATATATCCCTCCTCATATATATATATATATATATATATATATATATATATATATATATATATATATATATATATATATATATATATATATATATATATACACTAAAATTACAAGTATATTTAAATAACTCACAATTTTAAAGAAGAGATATTTGAATAAAATAACCAATAAATGATCAAGTGATAATAATATATACATCATGTGAAAACTTGACAAGTAAATTGTCACAATCCAGTAGTAAGAGCGTTGGTTTTAAGGAGTTATAGGGCATGAGTTCAAGTCGATATTTTAAATTATAATAATTTAATAATAATAAATTAATAAGATTAAAGTCGTCTATATGGCAAGGGAAAAATAGTAATAATTCTCTTTTAATACATATACCAACTTAGCTTTTTGACCACTGCTTTGTTGTCACGCCACATCATCGATAGTTAACTTTTTTTTTTCATAATCTATAATATAAGAAAGGAAGATGTTCTGGAAAATTTTTTTTTGCCCTTTTCTCTTTGGCTGCCACCACAACATTTTAGGGGCAATTTGTGTCTAAAAATTACTTTTTCCAACCAGTGATGTCACTTTGTTCTATTTCAACCACATATTTATTCAATTAGGCCTTTGTTTGGTAGGTGTAATTCATTTGATGATGTCATCGGGTTCTATTGTGATTTTTTTTCAAACCTTCCTATTCTTTCTGTATTATTCTCTCTCTTCTATCAAACATCACAACATTATTTTTCTTTTTTCTCTCTCCCGAAGCTTCTTCTTCTTCCTCTTTTACTTTATATTTTCTTCAGCTTCTTTCTTCTTCCTCTTCACCTTTTTCTCTTTCTGCTTTTGGAAAAGCCACACAAATGTCAAAGTAAATAATAACCATATGAGATCAAGCGATGAACCTGTTTACATACTGTTGTTTCGATTTTAAGCAACATATAAGAAAGAAATAACCTCTAGAAACTCCACTTCTACCTTTCATTTTCCCACTGCCACGTAACCCCTTATTATAGAAATTGATATGTGGTAAGAAATTTTTGCTTTTTGTTCATGTAGATCTGTGGGTGTTGGTTTCACATTTTAGGGTTTTCGTATTGGTTACAAATTACGTAAATCTAAACTTTTAGGGTTATGAACAAACACCATAGTTACCTGATTATGAACAAAATATTTTTCTCAGATCCCTTATTCAATTTTTGCAGGTTTAAAATTCTATATTTTTCTTTGAAAACATTAAAGGAATTGAGTCATGAAGCAGAAGTGACATTAGAGGTATTTCGTTGATAAAGTTTTGATTTTAGATCAAATCGACACTGTATTAGAGGTATTTCATTGATAAAGTTTTCATTTTTATATGTTTTGGAGACGCCCTTTTATTTGTTTTAGCTGAAGGTATTCTAACTTTTGTGATTATAGTTTAGGATTTTGATTATTTTGTTTTAATTCTGTTGTCTCAGAAACAACATTGTTGTTCAGCAAATAGGTATAACCTATCGAGTTAATAACAAGTACACCTTTGCTGGTGTTTGATACAAATTCTCTGCAAAATCTAATTTGGTGTACGATAGCGCCAATGACATTCATTGATGATGAAAATCAACAGCTTAATCAAAATCCAATCACTTCAACGGGAATTCAATTGAAGATGATAACTCTGTCACAGTTCAACCTTCCTAATGATTGTTTGGTTCATCATCGTATAATTAAAGGTTTTATAATTCTATTCAATTTCCTTTCATGGTTATTACAGCAATTGATAATACTACTAAATTTTATTGTGATGTCCAGATAGGAAGGTGATTTTCAAATGGGTAATGATATGCTTCTTATTCATGTATATATTTGGTAGTTTTTGCCTCTAATTTTCTGCTACTTCAGAATTGTTGCGTTAATTCACTACACTAAGGATGATACTTTGATGGCAGGATGATATTACGGCATTGGTGCATTTGATGACCATGGTAAAGCTTTCATTTGATGATCCTTTTGTACACTCTAAATTCTGTCAGTTTATATACTGCAAGTGAAAAAAAGGTTGACATGAAAGGTAGAGAATTCACAATATTCTATCGCTGATCAAGTAAGGCCATTTCTGACTTCCAATTTAATCGACGAGTTTGAAATTAGATTTGGTGGTATTGTTGATTTGAACAATTTTCCGTATGTGCAGGAAACTAACTTGAAAAAACAAGAAAGCCATGTTGATCCAGGTATAAATCCGGTCTTTATTCAATAGTTCTCATAGTTCTCATAGATCTTGAATAAAATTTCACTTTCAGTCTTGCTTACAAAGTGTTCGATGAAATGCCTTCGTCGGTTTCTTGATTATTTCTCTTCTGTTTTCTTTGATTTTTTGCTATAGCATTGTTGTTGTGTGATTTTCTTCTGAGGCTTGATTGTGAATTGGTATTGGTATTTCTGTTTTAATTCATCTTTATTATCTTCGAAAATGTTTTATCAGTTCTGGTTTGCAAAGCTTCATGTTCATGTACATGTTCATTATGAAAAATCATGTTCATTTTCTATTTTTTCATGAGTTTTAGTATTACAAACCGTTTTTAGAAACAAAAACTGTATAGATAGTTGATGTTAAAACTTGTCATTTTTATTGGCGTCTGTGTTGAGCATTATTCACTTTTTATAAGCTTTTTACTCAACTGAAATGTTTTATCATTTTTTGTCTGCAATGCTTCATGTTCATGTTTGTTTTGATAAATCATGTTCGTATTTGAGTTAATGTTTGTACAGATAGTTGATGCGACTGTAAGTCTTCTTCTTTCCGATGAGACTGAGACGGTAGTTAAGAGCTGTGAGTTACATTCTACAAAAATTGCAAAAGGTAACACTTAGATTCATGTGGAAAGGTAGTTTTACTATACAAGTTCCCTCCATGTGTTGCTAACTGGACTAATAATATTCATTTGCAATTCTATTTGTTTGAACTAAGGCTTTTATCATAGCTTTGTACTCATTGAATTTTTTGAGTTCTAATTTTCTGTTTCCATCAGGGTTCGGGGTGATCCGCTTGCAATGTCGACTATGGGGATACTGAGATTAAGTTGAAATTCCGCTTTAATTGATTCTATTGTGAATACCATTGGATTTTTTTTGATAGCTGAAGAATTGATTGTTTTGTAACCATGTATGCATTTTGTGATTCAGGTGATTGGAAGTGAGGCTGATATTATTTCCATAACATGATCGTTCAAATGTAGAAATGGCTGATATTTTATTGTGATCATTTTGACATTGAATAAGTTATTGATATATTATCTCTTCTAAACTATGCACTTTGTCATTGATAACTTAAATATGTGATCATTTCGACATTGAATACCAAAATATTTGAAAGTAGTAATATAATATTTAATGTCAGATTTACTCTTTTTTTTCACTTTTTTCTGACATTGAATACCAACTCTCTCCTATGTCACCTCAACAATTATTAATTTCCTCTCAATATTTGTGTCTTCTCTTTTTTCAATTTTAAATTTTTCTTCTTTATTTATTTATTTCAAATGTATTAATATACCTTCTTTCATATTATTATTTTTAATTTATGTTCTCTCAATTTCTAAGTTTACTAACATTTCATCTATATTTTTTTTCGACGAGTTGTTCTTTTGTTTCCAACAAGAAAAAAAGTTATCTATGTTGTTTTTCTTATATTAATTTTTGTGTTTTATTTTATTTCTTAATTTATAATGTTATTTTTATTATTAGATAAATATTAACTTATATACTATTTTCTTTTTTAGGTTGTTCAATTTGTTTTTCTACAATAGATTTTCAATGTTTCATATTTCATTTATGTGAGACATCATTATATTTTCAAAATTTTGAAGATAATCATGACTTTATTCTATTATTTTTGACTCAACTCCATTACTTCTTCCCAATCAATACATACTGACATGCACCAAAAAAATAGTTTTCCTTCTCCCAATATTTGTTAAATAGCCTCTTTATGAAGTTTCATCCTTCTCCCAATGTTTGTTGAGTTTGACTGCTATTAAAAATGTTTGTTGTGTTTATGAATTTTTTTAATAAGTTTTAATTGATGAGTTTTGAATTTATTTTTGGTAAATGGTAAAGTTTATATCATATTTAACTCACTTTTTTGTAATATTTATATCTTATTTAATTTTATTTCATTTCTACTTATTTATATTTTTATTCATATTTGTTTATTTATTTATAAATTTTTAGATTGTTGAAAGAAATTATTGAAGAGAAATCATTGTTGTCAAAACAATATTTATTTAAAATCATTTTTTAAAATAATTTTTTATTATTGTCAAAACAAACAAAAAAAATTATTCGGAAAAAACTACATTGTTGATTAAAATATTTATTTATACGGGGAACAACTATACTATTGATTCAAATACTTCTATAAATAATATCATAACAAAATTATCTTTTATATATAGAAAAAAATATTACTATTATAAATGGAAACAATTTTACTATTAATCTAAATATTGAATAACAAAAAAATTTATCGATCATTTTTTTCAAATATGTGAAAACATTAAGGGAAAAAAAATACTATTGTTATAAACAAGAACAACTTTACTACTGATCTAACTTTAATACATGACAAAAAAATACTATTGTTATAAACAGGAAAAACTTTACTACTGATCTAACTTTATTACATGACAAATGATCATTTTTAATAAAAAGGAGTAACTTACTAATTCAACTTTAGTACGGGAAAAATGAAACCACTGATTCAAACATGTAGTTAGTCAATAAAATTTTATTGTTTTTTTTTCTCATATCGTAGAAATTATATGAAACAGAAAAAATGAAACAACTGATCCAAATATTGATATCATTTACATTTCATCTTCTAAATAAATAAAAAATAAATATTTTTTTTTTTATTTTACAATTTCATTTTTCTTTCATTTCATTTTTATTATATTTTTATTATGTATTAAAAACAAATTCGCGTCCCGTACCAGTACCCGTGCGTACGCACGGGTATCCTGCTAGTTTAACATAAATGATTAAAATGGCTAATGAAAGCGTTTTTAAGAGACTAAAATCTAACATTTATTAGATAAGCGAATATAGTGAAATCTAAAATTAACTTAAAAGCTTCAGCACTAATTAAGCCTAAAGCCTAAATTAAAAATCAGTTTAGTAATAAGTTTAAAAAATTCATGCCAGATATTAAAGATTTCACATAGTCCAAATTAATTTAATTTTTGAAAGAAATTAACGACAATGACTATTTTGGGTTAAGAGAATTATTTTTAAGTGATTAGTATGTAATATTTTTCTAGTTAAAAGATTAAAGCAAAATATTAAATTAAATTATCAACTAAAGAATACATTTAGCCTATTTAAAAGATTAACAATAGTTAAATTATGAAAATTTCTTCACCCACCTCCTAACCTTCTTGCCCACCCTTGGTGAATTTACCACACTACCCCTTGTTTCGGAAGTTCATTTCCGAAAAGGTACTTTTTTGTAAAAAAATGTGTTTTCGAAAATGTATCTCCGAAAACGTATTTTTTTTAATATAAAATATTGATTTCGGAGATGCATCTCCGAAATAAAGTTACTTTTCAGAAAATGTGGTATTTTCGAAAGTTCATCTCCGAACGCAACCCCCTTGAGGGAATTCGGAAATGAACCTCCGAATTTATGTCTGGACAGAAGAAAAATGAAAAACAACAACGATTCGCTTTATTTAATCGGGTGAAGATTACAACGATAATATTACTGAAAATTAAAGTTACATATTGTTGAACACGGGTAGGTGGGGATGAGTCAACATTTTGATAACGTCGTCCGCCGATCTTTGAAGTTTCGCGTCCAACTCGATCGGGCCTTTCGAAGAAAATCGGTCAAACGTTGTCCACAAAACCGCTAAATCTTCGTCGTTCTTGATCTCAAAAGGTGTGAACTTAATGCCTCCCTCGTCGTTAAGCGATGACGAGCGGTACTCGAGCTTGACAATCTTTCGATTCTCGGGATAGTGCAAAAGCGTGTTAAGCGACGGTATCAACTCCGCAAACGGCGTGTCGCGCGAGAAGCGAAATTGGAACGGCATCGAGTAGCCGGTTTCAAAGTAGACGAATGCTAGGTGGAGGTAGGTTTGTGTCATTTGTGTTTTGTGGTGTGAAGAGGATGAAGAAGAGTGTGTAGTATTTATAGACTTATTGGAGCATTGATGGCCCAACAAACCTTATCCTGCCTCAGGGGACCTTTCGGAAATGAACTTCCGAAAATTGGAGGCAGACATGTATATTTCGGAAGTTCATTTCCGAATTATGCAGAAACAGACATAAATTTTACATTTTGTTGATTGCTTAGTGTGTTGTGTAAATTGAACAAATGGAATTGACATTAAACATAAATTAGACAAAGATGACATAAAACATACTTATATTATATATGTATTGAATCGGTCCGATTTTACATGATAAACAACAATACATACAAAAATGGTCATTACAAACAAAAAACGAATAGGAACGAACTAAAATTCACCGAACCAATCGGTGGATCCTAAGTCCAAAATAGGCACGTTCTTCGACCGCTCTCTATTTTGCTCGCGCTCTTGGCTCATCATTTCTTCAAACTCCGCCATTCTTGAAACGAAAGGATCCGGCCAAGTCTCCACCTCATTTGAACGATGTGCGGTCCATTGACAACATGTAGCCGGTATAGGACACCCCGGTTTCAAAAACACTTGGACGAAGTGCCGCGATCGTAGATACCCGATGCATATGATCCGGCCCGACGAGTCCAATGGCGGTCGACTATGAAGTGGAAAGAAAGTCTCACTTAGTCCAAACCTCGTCAAATCGACGCATACAATATCATATGCACTTGCTATTAGATGACCCATATCGGGGAATGACATCCACTTCGAGACCGGAGCGATACTGGTAAGTGATGGAACAAAGGAGTCATGAATTTTTGCAAAGTTTTCTTGATTTTCATATAGTCGGCCGTATATGTCCCGATACAAAGTCAACTCCGCAAGAAGTTCCCGTCGGACTAAAGTGTGATTATTTTCCCCTTTACCGAGCAAACCCGCAACGGCCCGATATCCACAATTGCCGTCGCCTCCAACATCAACGATGTTATCGATATATTTTTGCATAAAAAGTGGCATCTCATCAATGTAGACAATGGGTGATTTTTTTATCGGCGGTGTGCGAGGTGGCTTCGAAATACGGGCACCTTTGTTACCACTACACTTGGACTTAGGTGTCTCATGAATTTCCGGGAACGATGCATCAACATGTTCAAAGTAGGAAGGAGATCGTTTTGTTGACGTGTCATCTTGTGTAATTTTGGACTTTTTCGGTGCACCTTTCGTCTTAACCGGTTGAGATGGCGGTTTCAAATCGGTGGTCTCCGGAAATGCGATCTTTTGCAATTGTTCTTTTATATGCATTTTTGTTGTGTCGTCCGCTTTAGCAAACTTCTCCATTATCACTTCCAACTCGTCGGAGATGGTGATTTTGGAGTCATTTTCTTTCGGCGGGTCAAAATCATCAAAACAAAGTTTCTTCCAATGGTCGGCTACCTCATCCATGCGTATGGGTGAATTCAACTTTTTCTTTTTTGCAAGTATACAAGCACATGGAAGGCCGTATGTCTTTCTAATGGTGCACCCACATAATGAACTATATGTCCCCGTGGTCTCCGACCGCTTAGCTTCATGAAACAAAAAATTCAAACCCGTTCGAGATATGTTGTAAATCAATTGGGAGAATAGAATTTGGCCCTTATACCGGTGTTCCATAACCGTCTTGCTCCGACCGAACGATGTTTGAATTTCATTGTGTTGATTTTGGAGCATTTGGTTGACGGTGTCCCATCCCCGACACAAATCTCCCTTGCTATCACCCAACCACCTCTTGAAGACCGCATGTGCGGATTCAACTCGGTTAGTCGTGGTGCAACCAAGATGTCTAACCCGATTTGTCCAAGCGCACATGACTTTTTCTCTAACTTTGTCAAGAATGGTGGATTCGACGTAATGACAAAAAGTCTTAATGGAACCACACAAAGACCTAAAGTGTACCAATTTCTCGGTATACACCTCTTCGGAGTATGCATCCAAAATTTCCCTCCATGCCGCCATTATCCTATCAACCACAACACCGGCTTTGACAACTTTACCATTTTCATCCGGCCTATCTTTTGTCCCAACCGCGGGTTTCAACTTGCTTCTCACGTTGCAAGTTATGTGATACCGGCAAAGTAAAGCGGTAGATGTCGGGAAGACGGTATCGACCTCATTCATCAAAGCATTGTCCTGATCGGTGACAATGACGTTTGGCATAACCTCTTGATCAACTAACAAAGACTTGCAAATTCCCAAGGCCCACGTAAAGTTGTCTTCTTTTTCACACTCCAAAAAAGCAAACCCCACCGAATAAGTCTTGTCCGTCGAGGTCACACCGACTATCTCTAGAAGCGGAAGCCTATATTTGTTTGTCTTGTACGTCGAATCCATGACTAGAACGGTTGGAAATGTGTTGAATAATTTGATACTTTCGGGATGAGTCCAAAAAATATCACGCACCGTAACTTTATCCTCGGAGGTTCGGAAGCTTGAAACATATTTGTTATCGATTAGTAGTTTCAAAAGTTGTTGCATTTCTGACCGAGGGCCCATATTCAATACTTTGAGATTGTGCCGTTCATTGTAAACTTGCTTGATATTTGAAACGCTATCCGGTTTCTTACGCTTCAAATCGGCAAGTATGTTGCGAGGCGCCACTTTGACTATCGTTAGGTCCGATATCACATTCCTCTCTTCGCGGGACAAACGACACGCCATTGGATGTCCGTGTAACTTGACATCCAAGGCATGATTATGAATTCCACAAATTACGGTTAACCGCCACAAATCATCAACCCTCCGAGTAGCACGCAACTTAAACGGACACCCGCACTTTCTCGATCCCGTGTCCTCGTGTTTTAGCACCCGGTTTGATTGTACATAACTACCACCCCGTTCGCAATTCAAAACAACGAAAGCTTTCCGCCTACTATTTCCGTTGTCTGACCTTAAAATAACAATTCCAAATCCATGTTTGTTAGCTTCCTTCCGAACCCAATCAATCAATTGTAAAATGTTGCCGAACATCGACCGCATTGATCATAGGAGTAACGTCAATAACCGGATCGTTATTACCGTTGACAATTTCCGGAACTAATACACCATCGTCTTGCACAATGTTGTCCGGATGCACCATACCTAACAAATGAATAAATTAGCAAAATTGGCCAAAACTGTTTTTTTTTAACTGCCAGGGCATATTTCGGAAGTTCATTTCCGAAATTTATTAGGTAATATATTTCGGAAATGAACTTCCGAACCATATCAGTTTCAGCATAAAATTATCAATCAATGTAATGAAATAGGGGATGAAATGAGTGATGTTTACCTGAAATTGTAGCTTTCTATGATCCCTTTAACGTGATCAACGGTTTGAAACTTGATTTTAGGGCGAAAAATGGATGGAGATTGATTGGGTTTTTGAGAGGGTTTTGAGAAGTTTAGGAGAAAAATGATGAAATAGTGAAGGAGGGAAATTTGTATATGCAAGAATATTTTCGAAAATGAACTTCCGGAAATATTCACGTTTTTAAATCTTTTTAACTTCGGAGATGCATCTCCGAAAACACCATTTTTTTGGTGTTTTCGGAGATGCATTTCCGAAGTTAAAAAAAATTCAAAAAAAAAAAATAACTTCGGAGATGAATCTCCGAAGCAGGGGCAGTTTTGGTTTTTCGCTGGGGGTGACCCCCATAGGGAGGTGGGTAAAGAAATTTTCTAAATTATTCCTATATTAAAGTCTTAACTCTATGTTCCTGAAAATGCAGAACAATCCATTCATTTTTATTTTCGTTCAACTTGAAAAAGTGTCTCATATTCAAAAACCATTGGTTAAATAAGACATAGATCTTTTCAAATCCCTATTTTTGTTGAAGAATTTGAAATAAAATTCAAATCTAAATTTTTTTCATTTTTTCAATGTTTTGCACTTGTTAAAATAAAACCCAAATCTGAATAGTTGGCATGTTCGCAGAAGAGAAGTTTTAAATAATTGAAGGTTAGAGTTGTTTCAAAAGAGTTAGATCGATGTACACATGATGTTGTTTGTTGTTGATGTTAATTTTTTTCTTCAAAACTAGCAAAATACCGGTGCGTCCGCACGGGTAAATTTATTTGATACTATATAGATTCTATTTAAATATGTATGTAAATTTAAAATGAGTTATTTAATTATAAAATGAATAATAATAATATAAATTCAATTTTGACATTTGAAAATAAAAACTTTGTATCTCAAATAAAGACAATTGTTAATCAAAATAAAATATGTATTTTACTGATAGTGGCCCGTGAAAAAATTAGAAATTTTGACATTCAAAAATAAAAATTTGTGTCTAGAATAAAGATAATTGTTAATTAAAATAAAATAAAGATTTTGCTCATAGTGATCTTTAAAAAAAAATAGAAATTTTGACATTTTAAAAATAAGAATTTTATGTCTCAAATAAAGATATTAATTAAAATGAAATAGATATTTTACTGAGAGTGACCCGTGAGAAAAATAAAAAATTTTACATTTAAAAATTTTGTGTCTCAAATAAAGATAATTGGTAGTTAAAATAAAATATGTATTTTGCTAATAGTGGTCCGTGAGAAAAATAAAAAATTTGACATTTTAAAATAGGAATTTTCTGTATCAAATAAAGACAATAAAATTGGTATTTTGCTCATAGTGGCTCGTGTGAAAATAAAAATTTTGGCATTTGAAATTTTATTTTTTAATAATGATAAAATAATTAGGTTTTCGGTTAAGTAGATTTTTATGTGTAGCTATTCATTCAATTTATTTATGCTTAGAAAAATAAAAAGGGAAAGAGAAAATGGAAAGAGAAAAATTAAAATGAAAGTGAAAAAGTGTATGAAAGAAAAATAGTAAGTGAAAGAGTGATAAGTGGGGTCAGAAAAGTAAAAGTTGAAAAAGTATCAAATAAGAAATTGACACTTGGTAGCATTTGAATAAAAAGTAAGGTGAATTAATTGAAAGATTATGTTTTTACTATTTTAACCTTTTGTAAATGTAAAAATTTTAAAGTGAAAGGGTATTATTGGTAGTTTGCAGGCATATTCTTTTAATGGATAGATAGTTGATAGTTGATGTCTTTTGTGGATTAAGATGCATCGTCAATAAAATTAGATCAATAAAATATTCTACTTTTTGTGTTCGATAAATAGTTATATAGTGGCTATGATCAATTTTTTTTCTTGTGTTATGAGTTTTTTTTGTAATATTGAGGGAGAGAGTGAGAGACAAAGAGAGGATTTATATATTAGTTTTTATTTATTTTCAAACTTGTTTTATTTTCCGTTTTTATTAGATTTTTTTTATGCATTGTTAATGAATAAGATGAGCATGAGGAACATTAATAAAATATTAATAATTTCAACCAATATTATTAGTATTAATTGGAAAGTAATTTGTTTAACATTAATAAAATACTATTAATTTTAAAAATATTATTATTAATATAAACATTATTAATTATAATAAAATATTATTATTAATTGAAAAATAATTTGTTATCATTTTTTTTTGAAACAAATAGAATATATTACATCAAAAAAACAGTTATGTACAATGGTGATCCTTAGATCCAACCTATCAACAAGACCTATTACATCATCAAAAGAGCCAAATGATTTCTAAGCTTCTTAAAAAGCCAACTTCTATAAACAATATTGTCTATGATACTTTTCACTATATTTATGTTTATACTAATTGCAAAAAAAATATACTATTTCTTCTATTCCATATACCATATACACTTTCGGAAAAAGCCATTCTCAAAAGGCAAGCCTTCCAGCCTTTCTTATTTGCTTCCTTTGTCACCCATTCAATTTCTCAGCCCAAGGAAGAGGTCGATGATCCTTGTCAATTCACTGCAAAACTTGGCACCACACCTCCTTATTCTCCCTGCACTCAAAAAATAGATGGGCAATAGTTTCATCAGTTGTCTTACAAATACTGCAAACACTATCCGTAATCAGATTGAATCTCATGAGCCTATCCTTAGTCGCAAGTTTCTCATGACACAACATCCAAGTAATAAAATTTGTCCTGGGTCTAGCCAAATTTCTATGGAAAATACTCCTCCAATCCACCAAATTCTCATGATCAGTCATGGTTGCATACATCAGCTTCATCTTGAATCTATTCTGGCTCAGCATTCTATCCTACAATTGTGAATGTTGCTGCAATTCTTCTCTAGTATCCATGATCCACTTCATCACCCAAGAGCTATTCTGACTGATTTTAGCCTCCATCACATTACATCTTTTCAAATAGTACATGTGGATCCACTTGACCCACAAGTTATCAGTCTTCCTACAGAGGTTCCAGAGACATTTGATCATAGCAATTTTATTCCACATATAGAGATCCAGCAAACCTTGGCCACCCTGTACTCTGGGCCTGCAAACAGTGCTCCAAGCCACAGGGCTCTTTCTACCAGGACAATACTATCATTCCAGACAAACATCCTGCACAAACTACTAATTTTCTTGATGACAAACTGTGGTATTGGGAGACACTGCATCCAATACTGAGTGATTTCCAAATTCACACTTTTAACAAGCATAATTATGCCATAATAGCTAAGGAGTCTAGATGTCCAATGAGTTATCCTATACATAATTTTATCTATTAAAGGCATATAGTGATTGATGTTTAACCTCTTATTAGTGATAGGAATACCTAGGTACCTCATAGGCAACTGCCCTTCAGTGAAGCTAGTAGCCCCAATCACCTGCTCCTTGTCCATTCTGTCCATGCCACCACAAAAAACCTTGCACTTCTTAGGGTTGACCACTAGCCCTGTGGACTCAGAGAAAGTCTAAACAGTCTTCAGAAGCAGTTGCACTGAAATAACATCTCTCCTGCATAATAAGAGAATGTCATTGGCAAAGGTGAGGTTGGTTATACCAACTTTCTCACACTTTGAGTGGAATTTAAAAGCAGGATCAGTATACATCTTCCTCAGCAATCTATCAAGATAATCCATCATGATCACAAACAACAAGGGGGAAATCGGATCCCCTTGCCTTAACCCTCTCCTAGCCTGCATAATATCAGTGGTGTGCCCGTTGATGTTAAACTCATAGGAAACATTGATAACATCAATATTGATCCATTGGGTGAACATATGAGGCATTCCTACTTCATGCAGAACAGTTTCAAGAGGATTCCAATCCACCATGTCATATGCTTTTTGCAAGTCCAGCTGTAGCATACACCTTGGTGGTCCACCTTTCCTAGTATATCCTTTCAGGAGTTCATAAGCCAACATAACATGGTTATGAATCACTTCCCCAGGAATAAAAGCTGATTGGTTGAGACTGACAATGTTAGGCAAGACAGTTCCTAATCTTTTTGTCATGATTTTAGAAATTATCTTATAGACAGTTGAGCAGCCTGCTATTGGTCTATAATCTCTAGCATGTTTAGCTTCACTAGTCTTGGGGATCAGGGTCACACTAGTTATAGTAAAATTTCTAAGAATCCTGCCCTATGAGAAAAATTCCTCAATGGTTGCAGTTACATCCCTGTTGACAGTATTCCAGCAAACTTTGAAAAATTTGGAGCCATATCCATCAATCCCAGGTGATTTCAAATCTCCAATACCACTAAGAGCCTCCTTGATCTCCTTTATAGTGACTCTGCTGACCAGGAAATTGCATTGATTCTTGTCCAACTGGTTACCTCTTCTCATAGCATCTATATCAATGTGAGTAGTTCTTTGAGTAGTTGTGCCCATCAGATTTCTATACAGACTTAAGAATTCAGTTTCAATATCCTTCTGATTAGTAAGTATACTGCCATCATCCCTCTATAAGAATTGAATACTCTTGTTATTACCCCTGGACTTAAGATAGGCATGAAAGTAGGCATTATTTTCATCCCCCATCTTAATCCCATCAATCTTAGTTCTTTGCATCAGGTTCTCAGCTAACATGTCATTCCACTTGATAAGCTCTTCAGTGTGTGGTGTCGTTTTTTTTACCTCCCCGTTTCACTTAGGAGGACGGCACGCTAGACCCTTCACGCGGAATTTGGAAGGAGAATGCCCCCGGGACGGGATGAATTTTGTTTCAATTCTTCCTACGATATTACACGAACTTTTTAATTATCCTACGAGTAGGAAAGGGGAAAAATATCTCAAATAAACCCTAGGAGTTTGCTAAGTGTGGGGATTCACCTAGACTAGAAATTCTGGAGTCCGGGAGGTCGGTTATACATAGGGAAGAGTTTAAGCACCCTACATATCCGTAGTACTTTACGGGAACCTTCTCTGTGTCTATGTGTTTGTGTTTGTTGCTTAATGATTGGGAAAGTTTCTCCTTTGTGTTAGGAGAGAGAATTGAATTGTTTTGAAAGACAGACTGACTGACTATTTTTGGTATTTTATTAGCTCGCTGAGATTCCTTGTGAACCTCATGCCTACATATCCCTAATGGAAGTCAGAGCTTTTTGTAGTTCGGGGAACTAATTAGGGAAATTAATTATTTTTGGTGCCTTGCTTGAAGCTCAAGGTTGAAGCTTGAATTAAATATCTGTTTACAGTAAAGAGACATGAAGTCATCTTTATAGAGAGGTATTTCTACTATTCCACCATAAACATTAAAAAGTGACAGAAAAGCTACAAATGTTTCATTAAGAGAGGGAGCCTACTTGGTTGATCAAGTATGACAACCACATGCCTCTTGAATGAAAGATTCTCGACCAAATTAGGGAAAGTTGTACAAGTCTGGGATGTAGCCAGAGCATGTCTTTCACGAGTCCTAATGAGAGAATGTTTGAAATGATTGTTTGTTTGTGGTGAGATAGGAGAAATATCTTCTTATAAAGATAAGCTATGTCTATCTACTGTTTGAAAGATTTGATTTTTAGCTGGCTTAAATGAGGCCCAAGCTTGAGGCTTTTTTATTGTTATTATTGACTCTGGGAGATGACTCCACTGGGAATTGACTTTTGAATGATTTGTGTTCTGTACGAAACCCATAATTAAGGCTGACTTTAGTTGGAAAGTGTTTTATTTGTTTTATGATTGAAAGGGTCTCTTTTTTTTAGTGTTCTGTACAAAGCCCAGAATTGTGGCTGACTCTACCTAGGGAGGCTCTATTTTGTGCCTTGTATGAAGCCCAAGGTTGTGGATAACTCTAGCTAGGGAAGTAATTGTTTTCTGCCTTGTATGAAGCCCAAGGTTGTGGCGGACTCTTAAATAAACTGAGTATGGATGACTCTATGGGGAAAAGATCCTAAAGGGTATAAATCTTTTGACACAGGAAATGTGGTTTACCTGCCTTGTACAAAGCCCAAGGTTGTGGCTGACTCTCTAGGGGAATACCTATGAGTAGGATTTTGACTCTAAGAGGAGTATGTGCCTTGTACAAAGCCCGAGGTTGAGGCTGACTGTTAAAAATGAAGAAAGATCTACCAGTGTGGGATCTTTGACTCAGAGGGGATTTTTGACTCTGTTAAGGATTGTGCTTTTGTTAAACAGGAAATGATGAATGAAAGACCTAAGTTTTAAGATTGACTCTACTGGTGACCTTTTGAATGGTTGACCTAAAGTAGACTCTACCGGGGAATTTGTCTTTAAAAGCTTAATTTTGGAAGCTAACCCTTTCTAGGGAATTATGACTTTAGAGGACTGATTTTGGAGGCTAACCCTTTCTAGGGGTTTTGACTCAGCTGGTGAGATTATATTTTGAGAGTTTAATTTTTGGAAGCTAACCCTTTCCAGGGAAATTGGATTTAAAGGAGTGATTTTGGAGGCTGACCCTTTCCAGGGTTTTTTGAAAAAATGAAGGAAAGAATGGAGGCTGACCCTTTCCAGGGGATTTTATGGCAGAAAGATTATTTGAAACTTCTTGTTTAGAGCCCAAGATTAAGGCTGACACTGACTAAGGATAGACAACTATGGATCCTAGACTCTGCTAAGGAAAATTAATGAAGATAAGGGTGACAGAGACTGTCCATGTCTCTCATTCCAAAAGGTGTACTCAATGTGAGATTGAGACATTCTTAACTTGTTTAAAGTCTGGTTTAAAGAGTAGAAGAAGCTCACCAGGGTAGGCTAAAAGGTGACTAAAGACCTGTTCCTATGTTTATAAGAAACGTGATGGGTCCTTGTATACAAGCTCAAGAGGAAGCTGGGAATGCTTTTAAGAAGCCTGTGGGTCCTTGTACAAAGCCCAAGAGGAGGCTAATCGAGGGTCATCGAGGGTCCTTGTTATTGCACAAGAGAAAGCTATGTGGTTTTGAACTTATTTTGGCTCTAAGCAAATGGGTAAGAGGTTTCACCGGGAATAATTCCTCTTGGGTGGATGTGTCCTATTTTGGGTTCTAATGCTTTTTCAAGATGTTTCACCGGGAATAATTCATCTTGAGGGTTTGAACTAAAGATCTCTAATTAGGAAAGAGCCTTCACCGGGAAGACATTCTCAATCCTAGGTCATAGTCCTATAATATATATATATATATATAGTTTAACTGTCCTAGGGTTTACACTCAGACATAGTTCTAAACAATATATAAACAGTTTATACTTGACAGTAATTTAAATAAAGACTGTAAATTGAAATCTTGTAAAGTCTAACCAGGATGGAGTGGAGGCCTTTGAAGATGTATATACAAAGCCTCACCAGCAATTTTGTTTATTGATAACAGTTGAATATTTATGATAAACAGTTAAAGGTTTTTGAAAACAGAAGAAGTGAGGATGGACATAGGTCACATAGGTATCTGAAGAGTTTCACCGGGAATAATGCCCTTCAAATACGAGAAGAAAGTTTTGAAAACAGAAAGCAGATTTTGTAAATACAGTTTTGAAAACAAACTAAGAAGAGAAAAAGATGTTGGGACTTACACTCTATTAGAGGCCCGGAAAGATTTATTTACTGTTTATAAGAAATAGTTGAGGAGATACAAGGTTTTGTTGTCTGAAAACCTGGATCGTCCGTTTGATCGGAGACTGAAAATAACTTTGAAAATTGACAAAGAAATCAACTTAACTAAAGTAAAGATGAAATATATTTATTTATAACCTAAATAATTAGGGTTTTATCACAAATATATTTATAAGAGATTAGATTTTTGAGAATCAAGTAAAAAATATATTTTTCAAGTATTAAAACATACTTAGAGATATATGATTTTAAACCTAATTAAAACATATTAAAAATAATATATTTTTATGATTCTTTGATATATTTTCAAAATAGATATATTAAATAAGAAGTGTGTGAAAAATAAAGTGAAAATGACTTAATTTGATAGGTGAATTAATTGTGTGAAGTTGTGAAGAAAATGAAGGAAATTAGTGATAAAAAATAAGGGTTGTCTCTACCAAGGCTTGAACCCACGCCCTTATGGTCACACATTCAAAATAATACCACTGGGCCAAGCCTCAGTTGGTGACTATAACACACGCGCAGTTGGTTTTGTTTCAAAACGAGTTAGAAATGCTTGAAAAATAAAAGAATCAAAAAGTCTGGGGCGAGGGGGATTCGAACCCCAGACTAGAGGCATGAGGAGACTAAGAGCGTATGTGAGGCCACTAGGGCAAACGATGAATTTTTTTATTAAACGGATTCAACTAAATATATTTTAAACCTAAACCCTGATATTCAAAAGAATGACGCCATCACCATCTTCGTCTTCAACCTCCAGCTCAAACATTTTTTGAATTTCTGAACTCTCTTAATTCTCAACCATTTGCAAAGATGTAAACATCAAACTTGTTCTAAATTCTCTCACGGTTTCAAATATGTAACTAACATAAGCTATAATTTACTATAACTAATGAATTATATAAAAGACGTGAAGAACCCTAAAAATTGAAAATGAAATTAAATGGCTATACTGTAAGATAAATATATGATGATAGAGGGTTTTCAATCCTCTGATGATGCTGAATGAAATGGTGTTGAGATATATCAAGAAGAATACTTAAATATGAGTGTTAGAGTTTGAAAAAATACCTCTGAAAATGGAGGTCGATGGCTATGGTGGAGACCTTCTGGCTATGGCTAAATGATCCTGAAAGCTTCCTGGGGACTCAGTGATGCTAGCTGAATGCTTATTGTAACTTGAATGCTTCAGAATTTTCCTGCTCAACTCCTTCAATTTGAGCTTCAAGTGAACATGGAGGTTGAGGATTTTGAACTTACAGATGAGCTGCGACCATCTGGATAACTTCACCACACCCTAAGGAACCTGTTTGGATGCTTGGACTTGCTTGACACCTTCTGAATTGCTCTATGGACCTCCAAATGCACGAGCTTCAAAATGAAAGCAACAATGGTGTTTCCCCACTTACAGAAGTGATCTAGATGCTTGGATCAACTCCAATTAACCTCATTAATATGTTAGAAGGCTTACTTTCAAAAGAAAAGCTCTAGTTTGAAGAATTTGATTCTTCTTGCCAAAGAACTTTTGAAAACTATAAGCAAGAGGGAGAAATGGAGAAAGCAAGAAGTTATGGTTGCTTTGGTGTGCTGAATACTGAGGATGAAACTTCTATATATAGGCAAAGAGCTCAGTACAATTGAAGAGAGTGAGCTTGCTTAGTGAGGTTAACTTGATTTCTTGGTTATGAAGGAATTCAAAGAAATATCCAAAATGCAATGATGACAATTTGATTCCTCTTGATCCCAAGCCCTAGCCCTCGATTTAATCTGATCTTTAGGGATGATTTCTGATGCAGAGAAGCCTCTAATTGGCTTAGGAGAAGATTCCTTGATGATTCGCCAATATTCCATTTTGTAATGATTACTTAATCACATGGCATTGAATTCTTGCAACTTGGCCAAAATTGATGAAATAATGCATTTGATTCCTCTAAATCCTTTCTGATATATCATGTACAAGGATGCATCAATTGGTGTAGGCATTGGTACAAAGTTTGCAAAAACTCAAATGTGGACATGACCTATAATTTTCTTTTATGTGGCCAACTTTGAACAAGCATAACTCCTAGCTCAAAATGAATTTGGAGAAGGTTGAGCATAATTTGGAAATCCCTTAACATGTACTTCAATTCATTAGTTTGGAGTTTCTTCAAAATCAATTGGGAAATTTATGAAAAATGGGCCTAAAGTTGGAAGAAAACTAGGTCAAAAAACACTTAGAATTTTTTTCTAAGTTTTTATGACCTATAACTTCCAAATCTCAAATCTCGTAAATGATTGATTTCTTGAAAAAAGTTGCATTGTAAGATGTTGTTTTATTTTGCAAGATCTACAACTTTCATTTTGGGAGATTTTTGAGTGTGTAAGTAAAATTTTGAGTTCCCAAAATGCCCTTAAAACCCTAATTTCTGACTTTTGTTGACTTTTTGATCCTTGATGAATTTTCTTGAATTTATTTTGCCAAATGACTTCAATAATCATATATTGATGATATTGATCCTTAAAAGTCATGGTTTGACCAAAAATCCCAAGAGTCAAAGGTGATCTTGTACAGTTGACTTTTTCTAGATGAAGTGAAATCTTGGACTTTTGTGTTGAATCAAGCTCTCCTCCTCAAATGAGTGACGTGGATGGATTATATTGAGGTAATAGAAGTTCTTGAGTTATGTTTTAAATGGTGGATCCATGTCCTGATTAAAAGTCAACTGTGCAAGTGAATTAGGTCTGAAACCCTAATTGTTGACCAGATGAAATTGATGACTGTAGATCTTGAATTGAAGTGTAATGCCCTATGGATATTGTCATATGGGTCATTTGAAGATGATTGAAGCCTTTGAGTGATGCCCTGGAGCTTTTTAGGGTTTCCCAAATGTGGTCCCTGATTGCAGTCCTTGATGGGCTCAAAACCCTAGATTGGTGAACTAAGCAAACCTGAGTCTTGATGACTGGTGTCTAATCAATCATATGTGAATAAATGAATCATTTGAGCCTTGTGATTGCATCATAGATTAATCCCATACTGACTGGTCCTTGGCCTGAACTCTTTTGTTCTTGCACATCTCCAGTTGAGTGACAAGTGACTACCCTGAGTACTTGTCTTGGGTTAATGAAAAACCTGGAAGTGTAACATCTCAGGGGGGGTCAAAATTAGGGTATGATAGTGTGCTCTCTAAGTTTATCTATATTGTTATCATCCATCTGATGGTTACTTAAATCCTCCTGGGCCTTCTCAAGATTAATTCTAGTATTATCAATCTCCTTCTACAAATCAGACACAGGTCTATTAAGAGCTCTTAAAACAGGTTGCAACCTCATTAATTTCTTCCAAAGGATCTCCACAGGCTTGCCATACATAGGCATGTTCCAGCTCTCCTTCATTGCATCTTGAAAACCTTCAATACTAGTCCAGCTATTATTAAATCTAAAAGGTCTTTTCCTCAATCTAGGAGTACCAGGATCACTCAAATATAAGACTGCATGATCAGAAATGTGGGGGGACAAAACATTCAAATTGAGACTGCCATTGTCCTGAAACCACTCAGTGTTTGCTATGAGCCTATCAATTCTGGAGTATATAGGGTTTGCACTTTGTTTATTACTCCAGGTGAAATGATTTCCTTTACTATCCATTTCACACAGCCCAGTAGCACCCAACATATCATTATAGTCTTATAATTTGTTTAACATTAGTAATATGTATAAATGATTTTAATTTAAATTTGGTCTAGGTGACTAAGACACTTCATCATTATTAATGTCATGTCACTGAAAATTGATTCCAAATTTATAAGGGGACTAAAATTTTGAAAAAAACCTTTTAAAAATTTTTCTAAATTCTAGATTTTAAATTAAAAAATCAAAAATTATAAAAATAGAGGGACCAAATTGAAATTAAGCCAAAAGTTAATTTTTTTTTATAAGAAATAGTGATAGACACCGAGCTCTTGAGCTAAAGGTGTTTGTCCTATGGTAAAATATTAACAGAATATAAAAATCTATTGTTAGTCACGCACAAGGTCGGTCCTGATTTTTTAGAGGCGCAAGACTAATAATAAAAATTGACCCTAAACAATTAATTTTGAATTTTGACCATATAATAATTTTTAAATATTATTTAAATTTCACATTAACCTAATTAAAAAATGATTATATATATAAATATAAAAGCGTATATGGAAAAATCCCTATCATTTATAAAGAAAATCAATTAATTAAACATTTTCTGCAATGTCAAAAACATAATGTTGTAATTAATTAAAAAAAATTATAGTCGTATTTTTTACCCTTTTTTAAATGTCTACAATTTCCAGTGTCTGGTATTTTTGACCCTTTTTTAAATGCATTTGCCTTGTTCGAACACACAAGTAGCTGTTTTTGGAGAAAACACGCTGCGCAGGTGTTACAATTCATTTATGTCTACAATATGTGAAGTATATATAATAACGAATTTTGAAAAAATGAAGAAGTAAAATGAAGAAATTTCACTATTTAATTGAAAATATATTAAGACTAATTGAAATAAAATGAAGAAATTTCACTATTTAATTGAAAATATATTAAGACTAATTGAAATAAAATGAAGAAATTTCACTATTTAATTGAAAATATATTAAGACTAATTAAAATAAAACGAGAGGTACATGTGATTATAATTAAAGGGTATACATAAACACCATAATACATTCAAAGAAACAGAAACAACGAAATCTAGAGATAATATAAATAAGGTTGTATGCTCAATCAACGTGTTGGGCCACGCATGAGCACTCGTAAGGAGATGCGCAATAACCATCTAAAAGATGTTGAAAAAGACAAAACAATTTGCATTTTTTCTCGATGCATCGAATTCCTGTTAAGTTTGCCATCATCTCTGCAATCATCCATCAGTTAGATATTATGATTAACACTCAAATATTTAGAAGCTTTTAAAAATGTTTGTCTTTCAAAACTATTGATAAAATAAAAATAACACTGGTTAATTTTGAAAAGGAGGAGTAAGACTTACCATAAGGAAGGAGAATAAGCAAACTAAAAAACAATGGAATGTGTGCCTTATTCATGATTACTACAAGCTTAGTACAACAATCAGTTATCTATTTATAAAGGTGGAGAGTGTAAATACTTAAATCTATGTTTTATTTTAAAATCTTGGCTTTTAACTTCATCTCGTAGTTGATGTTCCTTCGGTTATGAAATTAGTTACAAGTAATTTATTAGAATTCACCAAACACCTAAAATATATGTACCTCTTATACACACCATCTTAAATATATTCCATGAATATAAGAATTAAGTAGAGGTACACATATTCAAAAAGAATTTAAAAACATATGCACCCTTCTACAACATCTTACATATGCTCCATGAATATAAGAATTAATTAGAGGTACACATACTTAAAAAAAAAAAATTTAAACAAAAAATATATGCACCCCTTCTACACCATCTTACATATGTTTCATGAATATAAGAATTAATTAGTTGAATACTTGCTTGCACAAAAAAATCGTTTAAAAATATAAAGTTTATAAGATAATGAAATAAACTTTATTTTTTTAACAATTTAAAAAAATTTAATGGGAAAATGGATTTAGAATGAGTGTCATAAATACATTGACGAAACAACAAAACAGGAAGTAAACAACACCAAAAAAACAACCACAACAAAAACATGAAACAAAGAACCAAGAGAAAAGCACCCCAAAATTAAACACCAATCTATCGCGACGAAAAAATTAAGATTAAACTATTGATTAACTTAATTCGTAAAAGTAAGAGTCGTCACCGAACTTTATTGTTTCCAAAGAAAAGGAAAAATATTCATAAAATCCAACAAAAGAAAAGATCTTGAAACGAGAGTTGGTTATACAAGGGGAAGGTATTTGCACCCCTCCACTCCATGGTACTCCACGAGAACCTTTTGAAAATTTGCATTTTTAAACTAAAGATTAAAGTTTGCAGAGGATGAATCAGATGGGAAAAGAATTATATATGTTTATTTTTTTGTGCTCGGCAAGACGTCGCATTTTGTGTTTCATGCCCCTTTTGTGCAACAGGGAAAATAGAGCATTTGTGCTTCTGCTAAAAAAGAAAACACATAGGTTTGTTTTGTTTGATTATAATGGAAAAGACATTTCGTCACATTCGAGTGATAAACACCAATTGCCGTCCACAAGTATGAGGGAGTGTGTATTTGCATCATCTTGATATGGAGAGCTTTACTTAAATTTAATCAATGAGCATGTCTCACATTCAAGTAGAAAATACCAATATCTACAACCTCAACTTTTATGGGCTTAGGGTTTGCATAACTGTAAGAATTTGAACTTATGCTCTTCCTTTCTGAAAAGGTTTTAAATAAAGTACACAAAGGCACAGAAAAAAAGTTTGACGATGTTTATATTTTTTATGTTTTTTTTGAAAGAGTTTGAATATGCTTAAGTATCTTAGCATTTATTGAAGAAAAAAAATTGACGATCACTTGACAAAGTCAAAGTTTCTTATGAAAGCTTTTAAGTTTGAAAACAATAAGGTTTTGAAAAAGCGAGAAAATTTTGAAAATTAAAAAGTGAGAGGAGATGAAGGGACTATCCTAATGTATAAAGTAAATGATATGAAAAAAAAGATCTCATTGTAAGATAGCCCAAGTGAAAGCCTTTGTGTGTGCAGGTGAACTAACCACAAGATGGGCATTCCTTTTCTTTGGAGTTTAGCCACAAGATAAGCAATAAGCAAGCAAAGCATGATCAGATGAATCCCAAAACCTCATATGAAAGTCATGTATCAGATAAAATTCATGACCACAAGTGTATCAGATGAACATTAAGGTCACAAAGCATCAGATGAATTCCCAATTTCAAAGGTTCTAGTGTTTGTCAAGATAGGGGCCAAGTGCTCAGATGAAAACCCAAGGTCCAGATGAATTAAAGTTTCAGATGAATCTCCAAGCAAGGGGAAATCATCCTAAGTCTAAGTCAAAAGTCTGAAATTCATAAGCATTATAGGGTAACATCAAGTCCACACAAAATTATTAAGAGTTTTTTAGGGTTTTCTCATATTTAAGTGTTTTTGTTCTTTTGAATAAAAGAAGAAACAAACGCCAAAGGGGCAAAGATAAAAAAACATAAAATTAAAGTGCAATAAATAAAATGCTATGAATGTAAATGGGATAAGGTAAATGACAATAAAGAAAATGCATAAAAGTAAAAGTGCATAAAATAAATGTTAGCACAATTAATGGTCATAATGTTAGTTTTATTGATTAATCAACCGATTCGGGGCAATTAATGGTCATAATGTTTGCACAATTAATGGTCATAATGTTAGCACAATTAATGGTCATAATGTTAGCACAATAGCAATTTATGTACCATACTTGTTAGAGAAATGATAGAAATAATTCTCCTAAAACAAGTAGCACAAGTCCAAAAAAATCAAGAAGAAGAGAAGAAGAGAGTAGAATTGATCAAGCACAAAGCAAAGGAGATGAGATCATTACTTTGAATAACACTCTTCATGATACTTCGGATAAACTTATTATCAATCAGAGTACCTAAAATGATCAAAATTATCATTTAAAGGTAGTTTTGAAATGAGGAAAGTTCATCAAGCTTCAATCAAAGGTTAAACAATTAAAATGAAACTTCAATCATCCTAATTAATCAAGTCAACCAAAAGTCAGAAGTGATCAACCAATTAAAAAACAACAAGAAAAGGATTACAAGGTTTTAATGATTTATAAATGGTTTAAAAGGAAAATAAATGAAAAATTTCAAAACCCCAAGTTAAGCTTAGGGACCCCAACAAAGCTTGAAAAAATTAGTAATACTTAAATACCCCAAGTTTCCCGAGTATGATACGAGTCTAACATTTATTTTGTACCATAGTCTCTAATCTTGAGAAGTACTTTAAAAGTAGTTTATTCTTCACAGTTTGGTATAACCATTGATCCACATATCAGGTTTGATGGATTGAGGAAAAATAACCCCCAAAAAGATGAAAATGATGGAAAAACAACTGGCCCTATTAAGTAGGGTAACTCTTACCGGGCTACTCAACCCAATGGTGGTTGAACCCCAACAGCAAAAACTAAAAAGAGCAATAATAAAAAAAACACACATTTATGTGTACTTTCATCTACAAATGAATAAAAGTAACCAATTTGCCTAGGTATTTGAAATTCTCTGGTACAAGGTCATCACATGTTAATACTGATGTTCCAACATCAGAACATGACATCAAGACATATTTTATGGCATCTACTCCTGATATAGAATAATAGCATTCACCTGTAACTTTTGAAAACAGATAAATCACATAGTAGAAACCGACACAAATCATAAGTTAAAATCAATGTCTCAACCCACATCATAATGTCAGGAGAGATGTTTTGACATCCTCTGCTAACATAACACATATTTACGAAACAAAAAAGCATACATAATTCAATTGCATAATGCTAAATGACACAAGGAATTGCTAACCCAATTCGGTGCAACATCACCTACTTTAGGGGATACCAAGCCAGGAAGGAAATTCACTATTACCAATATTAGTTCAAATCCTAAACAATCCCAATTTAAAACATCTCGCTTAATCTCTACCCATTGCAACTTCTACCTAGAAATCAACATCTAGATATGAGAAATCGACATCCCACCTCTAATCACCACAGTGATAAACAAACAGTGCCAATCCCAGTTACTGTTATAAAATAAGTCACAACCTAGTTAAAAAAAGAAATCACAAACTTGTGATGAAGAAGATCACTCTTCCCGTAAAATATACTAAGTCTTGCTTCACAGCTTCAACTAAGAACAATAATTGACCTTGCTTAAAAGTTTCAATAAGAACAATAATTGACCTTGCTTAAAAGTTTCAATCAAGAACAATACTCAACTATATGCTTAAAAGCTTAAAGAGTGAGAACAACGACTTGACTAAAAGTCAAATAACAAACAGCCTACCACACTGTATCAAAAGATATGTGGGCGACTTGCACACACACACACACAAGAGACTCTCAAAACTTCAGATTCAAGACTTCCCCTAATTTTACAATTGTGAAAGTTATGAATACATTAGGTTAGGGTTCTCAAATAGTCTTTAGCAGTCCATGAGCTTTACAACTTTTGCCCTAATTCTTACTTGATCCACACGCTAAGGACTCCCACAAATTAGTAGAGAAATCTCTTTTAAATCTTGGAACAAATCTTCAAGTTTCCTATATTGTTCTATCATCCAATTTTAGAAACTTTAATTATGTGTTATTTTATTCTATAGTTCCAGATTAAATATTCTTGACCTGCGAATATTATTGAGATATATTAGAAAGAAAATATCATAAAATATAATCAAATCTGTCAAGATTTAAAACAACCTATATTGATGTTCTGGTTCAAAATGTCATGACATCTATTAGAACATATGTTTTCAATATAAGCTTAAACTCTGTTGTATCAGTATAATCAAGATGTAACAACATCTTTCTCAACATCTGTCAAGAACCATGTTTTAGCAAAATTGCCGCCAACCCCAATACAATGGTACTAACAGTATTGTAAATACTCGGAAAAAAATCCTCGATCGATCTTGTATGTGTGATTATCATCATTATTCTAAATCCCTTAATTTGATAGTCTTAAACAAAAAGGAAAGAAAATTGAAAAGAGGGACTTAATCACAAAGCATAGTTAGAGAGGTATCTTGAACATGATATTTCTTGAAGGACTTCATCTTTGACACTGATTTCTTCCCTGTTATTGGTGCTTCAGTGGATGTACCAACATTTGACACAATCTTCCTTGGATCAGTATTCTAATCCTTCTTGGCTTTCAACAGGAGATCCTTTCTGTCCTCAGCATTTTTGTTTGATGTGCTCATGTTTGAAACACAACTTGAGAGAATGAACATCCAGTAATGTATTTAAATGCAAAAATAGTTACCTTGGATGTAACAGATCCTTGCTTGTAACGACCTAGTCAATGAGAGAGTGCTTGAAATACGTTAAATCATCTATGAAATAGTGCACTAGTTATCATACGAGAGAAGTACTCTTTTGTTTTCCTTTTTCTTTTCACAAACATTGATTGTTGAAAACAAATGTTCCAACATTTGAAACGACATTCTCTGTCAATGGAACATGTATTTCTTAATTTAAACGGATTACTAGGTGAAGAAGGAAGAAATATTGCTAACAAGCCTTCTTGACAGTTATAGCTATGTTTCTTTAGCAATACAAAATTACCATATTACCCTTATAGCTTACTCCAAGGCCCTAGAGTAGGAGATGATCAGTAAAATGCTCTTTGATCAACTAAGCACACTGACATCCTTGAATGTTTGGATTTAAACCATATTTCCATAGTACAATGTCAGGACATTCGGTTGTACATTGTAATCCTCTAGTATCCAAAAAAATTGATAGTAAAACTCTCTTAGCTAGCATAGCCCTTGTTGAAGATAAGGATTAGCCCATAATTTTACTCCTAAATTCACCATAATTAAGTGTTTCATCTTTGAAACAATAAATGATACAAACTCTAAATAATGAATTATATTACATGAATAAGCTGGGATTTGGAGAAAACAATGTTGACTTGGAAGATATCTGATCCAGTGCCTGCTATCTCTTTAGAATCAGTCATACTTTTAGAGTGCCAATCTGCTTAAATGATGTTCCAACATATGATTGAACATCAAGCCCTTTTCTCCATGATTGAACTTTTGACTTAGGTTCGGGAGTATTCACAAATTTTGTTATCAGCAGAGTACATCCTTCTGGTATCTTGAAGGATATGATGAAGATATTTGATTTTTCTTTTTTATGGATTAATCAGGAGATTCTTTAGAAAATCGTTAAATGTCTTAAGGAAAGTCTTCCATCTTGTATTGACCTTATTGGTCCCATGATAGAAGTTCTTAGAACTTTGTCAACAGTCTGATGTTACCACTTTTGGTATGACATCTAGGCTTCATCTTACTTTTGATCAGTAAGCATGTAGATAAGCTAGTGGATTCTTGAGGAACCATGCAAATACGATTTGTTTTTAGACTCAGCTCCCTATCATTCTTCATTCATCTTATTAGTGACCAGACAATAAACCATGTCTTCATAACTTGGCCACATAGATGGCTTATGATTATCATTCTAGTCATTTGTTCTTTTAGCAAGTAGAACCTTATCAAGGCTAACTAATCTTGTTCCATTTCATATCTCAGTTTTCTCCACTGTAGGCCTTAACACCATGGAGAGATGGAAGATGGACTGATACTTTTAAAGATCATCATGACTCTTTCACTCCTGTCATGTGTTTGGAACATCGAGTGTCAAAGAATATATACCAGTCTTAAAAAAACTCTAATGGAAACACCTTCATTGAGTTTTGTCCCTTCTTTGGTCAACCTTTGGGATAGACATAATAGCAACCAACACAGATCATAAGTTAAGGTCAATGTCTCAACCCACATCATAATGTTAGGATATATGTCTTGACATCATCTACTGACAAATCACATATTTACCAAACAGAAAAGCAAATAGAATTCAATTGCAGAATGGTAAATGACACAAGGAATTGTTAACCTAGTTTGATGCAACATCACATGCTCTGGGGGCTACCAAGCCAGGAAGGAAATCCCCTATTAGCAGTATCAATTTAAAGCCTAAACAGTCTCAGTTTACAACTTCTTGCCTAATTCCTATCCAGTGAAACATCTACATAGAAATCAACATCTAGATATGAGAAATCAACATCTCAACTCCAATCACCGCAGTGATAAACAAATAGTCCCAATCTCAGTTAGTGTTATAAAATAAGTCACAACCTTGTGATAAAAACAAATCAGAAACTTGTGATAAAGAAGATCACTCTTCCCGTAAAATATACTTAGTTTTGCTTCATAGCTTCAACTAAAAACAATACTTGATCTTCCTTAAAAGCTTCAATCAAGAATAATACTCAACTTTATGCTTAAAAGCTTAAAGAATGAGAATAACAACTTGCTAAAAGTCAAGTAACAAATAGTCTACCATACTGTATCAAAAGATATGTGGGTGACTTACACACACACATTAGACTCTCAAAACTTCAGACCTAAGGCTTCCCCTGATTTTACAATTGTGAAAGTTGTGAATACGTTAGGTTAGGATTCTCTTTAAATAGTCTTTAGCAGTCCATGGGCTTCAAAACTTTTGCCCTAATTCTTACTTGATCCACAAGCTAAGGGCTGCAACAAATCTACAGAGAAATCTCTTTTAAATCTTGGAACAAATCTTCAAGTTTCCTAAATTGTTCACTCATCCAATTTTAGAAACTATAATTCTGTCTTGATTTGATTCTATAGTTCGATATTAAATCCTCTTGATCTAAGAATATGTATATCTAAAAGAAGTATCACAAAATCAAATCAAATATGTTAAGATTTAAAACGGCAGGTACTGATGTTCAGGTTCAGAATGTCATGTCATCTGTTAGAACATATGTCTTCAATATAAGCTCAAACTCCGATGTATCAATATAATCAAGATGTTACGACATCTTGATCAGCATTTGTTAAGAACCATGTTTTAGTAAAATTGTTATCAACCCCAAAACCATGATACTAACAACATTATAAGTACTTGAATAAAAAATCTTCGATCTGTCAGCAGACACGAGTTGTGTTTGCTGGAAGCACCTTGCCATACAAAAGAATCGAGAACAACATGGACTGGATGTGTTCCTTGATACAGACTGTATTGTTTCCAGACTTCTCCCCTACATTGTCAGAGAACAACACGGGAATGCATTATTTCCTGACACTGTCAATGTTCAACCTAGTGGCAGTTACAGATTCTTGAAGTTTTGGACGTTTTGTGGTCAATATGTATACCAGATGGACTTATTGTTGATTGAAAAGTCATTGGGGCAATAACAGTGGTCACTAACATCAAGGTTCCCCTTGTTTCTTCTATCTCGTTCCCTTTGTATCATAGATAACTAGACCACAAATTTTCTCACATTTTCCCTCTTTAATTTGGAAGTTCTTTAAATTGATTTGGTTGTTCTTGTTAGGGGTGTTCAAAAATATGGTTAACTGAATTGGATACTTGAACTGAATTACATTGCACCATAAAAAAATTAAACCATTTAAATGGATAATGAGCTGAACCATTTATTTTAAATAATTCAAATTCAGTTTAAAACCGGTTTAGAAACAGTTTCTTTTTATGAACTGGTTTAATTATATAAATTATTATTTTATAAAAAAATTCAATAGAGAAAAAAATTATGAAAATAAAAAATAATAATTTTTTCAAAAATTTTAAAAAATAATTTAAAATAAAAAATCAAAAAAATCTGAATTAAAAAAATTTCATTATCTCAACTGCTGTATTGTCTATGTCTATGCTTATTGTGTTACTACAAAATATAACTTACTTAACATATTATTTTTTTCCCTTCTAATAAATCAAGTATTGAAAGTAAAATTATAATTTAAAAATTAATTCATTTTTATCCGATTGGAATTGGGTATCGGCAAAATTTTCTGTAACCCAATTATATTGCTGAACAAAACACTTCAGATAAATAATTCATGAAAGACCAAACTATTCCCATAACAACAAAGTTTTAAATTTTGAATATTAAATATATTAAAATAATAAACCGTTTAAAATGGATAATATATAAAATAAAAAGTGGTAGAATGAAAGTGTCTAACATGATTCATCTACTCATAAATCTTATCCAATTTATTTATTCCAAATCCATAATAGATTCTTTTTAAGACTTCTAAGAAGTCAAATAGCAGTGGCTTGGTTGCGGTAGAAGACAGAGATTATGAAAAATAAAGAGAAAGAGAAAAGAAGTGAATATTTGTGATTAGGAAACTTAGTGATGATTCGAAGCCTGAGAGGAAGGGAGATATAGAAATAAAGAATTATTATTTGTGAGTAGTAATATTATAACATGTCGTGGAACAATACAATTGGATGATTATTTTTATTTCCAATTACATATCTTTTGAAAAAAAAAACGAAAAAAAATTATGTTTTTTTCTTAAAATTAAAAACAATTTTAAAAAATCTGAATTTTTTTTTCCAAAAAAATGTTGAATTTTTTTATTTATATATGTAAAATAAATATTATTTTTTAATATAAAATTTTTATAAATGTTGTAAATTCAATACCAAGAACAAAGTATAATGCAAGAGAAGAATAAAGAACAAGGAAGAAGAAGAACATGAGAATTGGTTATAACTGCTATTCTTTTACTTTCTCTTAAAAAACAAGATTACAAGTTTACAAGAATAACAAATAACCTCTCTCATCCTAAATTAGGATTTGCGACTTAGCAATGATGAGAGACTAGTATGCTATTTATAATAAAACCTAACATACTAACTAATGGGCTTTTCCACAAGGCCAATTACACAAGCCAACTTAATAAACAAGCTAACTTAACAAATTAGGGTTTAAACACTAAAACCTAATTTAACATGCTAACAACCATAGCATCTTCGACACCAGGATGTGAACAACCTTCGACTTCATGCTTAATCATGTCGAACCAAGAAGCTACCCTTCGACCATACTAGAGTTCCATCCAATATCTCACAAATATTTACTTTGGACCTAACTCTACAACATCAAGGAAACAAACTAGCTTTCTTCATGCAGCTTTATCAACTGCATACAGTGGAAAAACTTACAACTCGGCAATGTCTTGGTGATTATATCAGCAGCACTGTCCTCAGTCGAAACCTTCAGCACTTGGACTTTTCCACGCTCGATTACTTCTCTGACGAAATGCAGCCTCACATCAATGTGCTTAGTTCGCTCATGATATGTTGAGTTCTTCGAAAGGTATATTACACTTTGACTATCATATTTAACAATAATACCTCGACCTTGAAGTTTCAACTCCTTCGCAAAACCTTCAAGCCACAATGCTTCTCTCACAGCTTCAGTTAGGGCAATATACTCCGCTTCAGTGGTTGATAGAGCAACAACCTTCTGAAGTGTTGCTTTCCAACTAATTGCAGTGCCAAACATAGTGAAAACATATCCAGAAATAGATTTTCTGGAATCCATAAAACCTGCATAATCAGAGTCGACATATCCTTCGATTACTGCTTTACAATCTTCACCCAAGGCTCTACCATAAATTAGGACTCTGTTTAGAGACCCATTTATGTACCTTAAAATCCACTTCAATGCTTGCCAGTGAGTCTTTCCAGAATTCGCCATGTACCTGCTTACAAGACTTACTGCATATGCTATGTCGGGTCTAGTACAGACCATAGCATACATCAAAGAACCAACTATATTAGCATATGGGATGCTATTCATATAGGTTCTTTCGACATCAGTACTGGGACACTGATCAATACTCAGCTTGAATTGAGGGATTGTTGGAGTCACAACTGGCTTCGAATTCGACATACCAAACTTTTCGAGAATCTTTCGTAGATATGCTTCTTGAGATAAGCATAATTTCGACTTCTTTCTATCTCTTCGAATGTCAATTCCAAGAATCCTGGAAGCAGCTCCCAAATCCTTCATATCGAACTCTTTATTGAGTTCAGCCTTCACCCTCATTTCATCTTCGACATTGTTGCTTGCTATGAGAATATCATCCACATAAAGCAACAAAATAACAAATGAATTACCAGGTCGAAATTTGAAGTAAACGCAGTGGCAGAACCGACTTCTAATGAAACTTATGCGTGTCATGAACTTCTCGGATCTCCTATTCCACTGTCGAGGAGATTGTTTCAACCCATATAAAGATCTCTTCAGCTTGCACACATATTCTTCCTTCCCCTTTTCGACATACCCTTCAAGTGCAACCTGAATCCATAATCCACTCTCTTCTCGAGTCACTGCTTGAAACCACAAGAACATCAGATGATTCAAAATAATCTTGAACAATGGTTGCATTGCCATTATCCTTACCTCCATGATCATTCAGGCGTTCAGGGCACACCTTTCTTGTGTGACCCTCCTTACAATGATAGCATCGAATGCCAGATGCTTCGCCACTGTAAGACTTCGACTGGCTTTTTCCCTTCTTCTTGTCGAACTTACCATCCTTTCGCAAGAATTTTCCTTTAACGGCCAAACTTTCACCAACAGTCGAAGGTTTATGCTCCTTTCGTTCATTCAAGTCCTTAGAATACAAGGCTAATTGAAATTCTTCAAATGTCAGGGACTCCCTTCCATACAAGAGAGTTTCTTTGAAGTGAGCATGTGATTGAGGCAAAGAACACAATAGTAACAGCGTTTGATCTTCATCGTCGATCTTCCAAAAAAAATTGAAATTTTTTTACTTATATATCTAAAATAAATATTATTTTTTAATATAAAATTTTTATAAATGTTGTGAATTCAATACCAAGAACAAAGTATAATGCAAGAGAAGAATAAAGAACAGGAAAGAAGAAGAACATAAGAATTGGTTATAACTGCTATTCTTTTACTTTCTCTTAAAAAACAAGATTACAAGTTTACAAGAATAACAAATAACCTCTCTCATCCTAAATTAGGATTTGCGACTTAGCAATGATGAGAGACTAGTATGCTATTGATAATAAAACCTAACATACTAACTAATGAGCTTTTTCCACAAGGCCCATTACACAAGCCAACTTAATAAACATGCTAACTTAACAAATTAGGGTTTAAACACTAAAACCTAATTTAACATGCTAACAACCATAGCATCTTCGACACCAACATGTGAACAACCTTCGACTTCATGCTTAATCATGTCGAACCAAGAAGCTACCTTTCGACCATACTAGAGTTCGATCCAATATCTCACAATAAATTTAAAAAAATTGGTTTTAAAAGAGTTCAAAATATAAAAGTTGAAATTCATTATAAAGTAGCTTATAAATATGAATCAGTTCTGAACTAGTTTTAAATTGGATTGAAACCGTTTTAACAGTTAATTGAATTTTTATTGAAATGGTTATTAAAAATTGAATTGAATCATAAATATAATTCGGTTCAGTGCAGTTCATGAACCATGAACACTCCTAGTTCTTGTTTGGTTATGCTTGTTAATTGTGCTTGTTGCGCAGAATCCATTTGCGTAGAGTTTGAACCCCGGCTTCAGTTAATGTTTCTTTAATTTTTAGGTTTATAAAATCTCTTGGGTTGGGCTCTAACAGCTCCCATGTTATGAAACTTGACCTATTCAAAGTAATTGTTGTTGTTCATATTTTAGGTAAGTATTTTATGGTCTGCAATGTTCTTCATCCTGAAATGTAAGAAGAAAAAAGAGTACATGAATTTGATTACAGAGAGAGTGTCTTTGTAATTCTTTTTATCAAGTTTCAAATAATTAAAAATAAGTAGTTTTATTTGTAAAAAATGGGTTCTTCTTGATTATATTGATTGTATTTCTTAGTGATATGTGTGGTGTTAGAGAATATTGTGTTGATAAATAATTTTCTGATTGTGTTCTCTTGCAACATATTTAGAACATCTTCTTGCAACATGTAGTTTTCTTAGGGAGCTAGATTTACAATAGAATGAAGTTGATGATTGTTAGACTAAGCTAGGTTAACTTTAGATCTAGGAAATGCATAAAGAGATAATAAGATAAAACAACTTTTCTTCTTACTCCATAATGAGAAACATACAGCATATATAGTAGGGTTTAATACACTAATTGGGCCATGGGCCAGCAACATAAAGAAACACTACTACATTCTTTACTACTAATTATATTAATGACACCCCCTTGCATTAAATAAAATCTTTCAACTTAATGGACCTTCTCTTAATTCTGTTGGGCCTTGCATTCTTCATAACATTACTATTGGGCCCAGAAAGAACCTTGTCCTCAAGGTTCAAAAGGGGTGTGGTTGGACCAGAATGCTGGGATGGGCAGGAACTGGTTCCACTTGCAATAGGCCCACTCGGTGGTGTCATACCCCAAATTTGTCCTACCCTTTAATTTCTAACTGGCTTTAGCTTCGCATTTCATCTGCATACCTCCATTGGGTCATTAACATAACTCATGCATTCATTAATCAATAATCTGACAAAGGATCAAGGGTCATGGAACAGGCTAAGGTTTTTCTTCAAGACAGGGTCGTATGTTGTCTTCACAAAGGTTCATAGATGAATGAAGATATAAGGACTTATATGTGGCTAACTAGTCATATGCTTGTGTTCATTATATGGTCAAGACGTGATGCATCTATTAAAGATCGGGGTTTACTTATCATATGGGCTTGTTATTATCCATCAATAAAGGCAGTGGACTAATGCCTTCCATACTTGGGGGTTGAATTGCTAAGAGCGTGAGTATGGTTAGAAGAGTAAAGTGGTTTAAAGCGGGATCTTCCTCAAAATTGTTTGTTGCTTGTTAATATGGACTGACGAATTAAAATTATGGCTTCATTGGTTGGTAGATGGATTCAAGGGATTAGTCCAAATGACCCCATTGTTAATAAGTTGATCAAGGTTAATCATAGTACAAAGGGCATACATCGTTCAAGGCATAATTTGCAAACATGGCTTGAATTCCATTCACCATTCAGAGACATCTCATTACAAAAAAATTAAGAGCACTCTAAGTTTCAACATTCATTCATGAACCATTCAAACAATTCCCTTTCAAAAACTCTACAGTACAACGTCCATCATTTTCCAAACATTCATCCAAAGATCCATATTCTCTTTCAAATATCCATCATAAATAAATTGAAAAGTCCAATCCATTTTTCAAAACCCTTCCAAATTTCTATCCAGTCTCCATTACAAAAAAGCCGAGTTACAAAATTCCATTACATTAAAACCAAATCCATAAACTAAAAGCCCACTCAAATTTCATTACAAAAACCATACAATACCAAAAACCAATACAACAATTCATCCAAGTTTAAACCAAGCTGTATATAACCTACATCCAAACATAACAAAAAAACAAATCACAAAAAGTGAAACACTCTTGAATCCGACTCGGCATTATCAAGCCAACATCAAATCGGTCCCATCCCATTCAACCATAGCAGTTAGACTCACTCAGCCGCGACATCTACTTCCTCATGATGCTCCAAACCTGCAATATCGGAATGTCACAGTTCAGTATCATAATTCAGCATAGTTCAGCCACATATAGAACCAAATTCAGACTTAGATCTAACGGTATACGCAAATTCTGCCTGCAGTCAGCTTATGTTCAAACGCTAATCACAAGATGTCCAAGCTATGCAGAACAGACGAAGAACACCCATGAGATTGTTTTGAAAGTAAACTTTGATGAGAAAAAGCCAATGTGCAAAGGTCTAAACGTTAAGTACCTCCTTACCACCACTTTTACAGAGGGGCATCTGGAATCTTCTTCATGTTCGCTTGCCGAGTTTCAAAAAGTAAAAGATCCTCTTGAAGCGTAACATAGCTTGAGGCAGCATCGACAAGTTTATCTCTCGAACTGTAACAAAACCCCTGCATACAAGAAAACCAGCCACAGCTACTTCAGTACATGCGCAAACAGATACAGTTCATTACATTAATTTCAGGTCCAATCATTCATTACCACAGTCCAAATACCACTCCGATACAAGCTCAATTCAAGAACATACAATCAAATTCGGACTCGGACTTATCAATGCGTTCAAGCTCTTCCTAAAGCCAGCCTCATATTCAAACCATGGTCCAACCTCATTCCTACCCTGCATTTGATAGCAAAAAAAAAAACAGAGTTCAAATTCACCTAACGGTCCCAACTAGCAGAGTGTAACATATAACTACCATCTAACTGTTTTTTCTAACCAACCTAACAGATTTGTAACTTCACTCCTAACTACCTCTAACAACCTATAACAGAGTCAGTTACTAACAACCATCAAAAACAGAATTAACTAACCATAACCGAATTGCCAGCTCAGCTTCAATCACCACCCTCCAATCCCCATGACTAACTGACTTCAATCTAAAGGCTCAGAATCACCAATCTCTAACTGAATTCAACTTCCCTCTTCAACCTATATAACTGAACCTCTCTCACTGATTCAACCTACACGCCATTTTTTTCATTCATCATCTTCACCTCACTCTTCACCATTCCATTCCCTCTTCTCACTCTCTGCAACTACTCTCTGCAACTACTCCCTCCATCACCATTCTTCACACCACCTCCTACCTTCACTACCTTCTCCATCTCCGTTCTCAATTCTCTCTGAAGACTTCACCCTCACCTCACCATACGCACATCTTCAGAGGACTTTTTGAGGTTCACCATTAGAACCTCAACAAGTTCGTGCTAAACCTCTCACGCTTATCCAAACAACAACACACGCAATCAAGAAAAACAGAGAAGAAGAAGAAGGATATCGAAGAAGAGGAATACACGGCGCAATAAACAAAAAGAGAGAGGAAAAGACTTGCTTACCTGAGTGTCACAGTGGTCGGGAATCTCCGCCACCGTACCGGAAGCTTAGGTCGCCACACAGGTATGTTCGACACATTTTCTAACTCCTCTCTACGTGTTTTCCTCCGACTAGAAGTCTTCTTGCTTCAATTTCTGAAAATCTTGCTTGAATCCGTGATAATTAGAACCTAGGGTTTCATAGTGGAGTTCGATCCGGCCAAGTGAAGAGTTTTTCGTGTAATCGGTTGATGGAATAGGTTTCGAAGCTTGGTTTTAGGTTAGATTGATGTTTAGGCTGCGTTGATGGAAGGGGATTGGGAACGGCGAGAGCGGCGGAGGATCTGCCGGAAATCTCTCCGGTGAAGGAAGGGGCTCGAGAGTGAGAAGAGAAAATGTGAAGAGTCACACTCTTGACTCTGAAATCTCTTACACGTGAAACGCACCGTTTTGTTGTTTTTTTAATTTTCTTTTAATTCATTTTTGTTTTAATTGATATGAAAACGTGAAAACCAAAAATCTGAAAGTAAAATCTGAATTCTAAACAATCTCTTGGGCCAAATGCTGAACACACCCCCAAGCGGCCCGTTGTATAACGTTTTGAAAACTGAACAAAATAACCCTCGGCCCAATTCTTTGGGCCCTGGCAGAATTGCTAGCCATACACCAACATTTCCTTCTCACCCCCTGAGTTCACTTACTCTTAGTTAGATTTAGAACTTGTTTTTTTTTTCTAGTTTCTTTTAAGTAATAAAAATCATATTTTCTTCCTTTTACTTTTAGACTTTGATATACAATTGTTGACATAGAAAATATGCAATAAAAATATTAGTTTTAGGCTAGCTTATTTAGTCTTTTTACCCGATTTAAAGTTCATTTCTCCTTCATAAAAATCAATAAAAATAGTAGTATTTTACATCATTTTAGTACTATATTTTGACTTGTTGCTTCATGCTTGTATGTAACTTTGTACCATTGTATCATCCCCACTTTTTGCTTTAATTTTCATGCTTCCTTAAATCCTAACCTTAGGTAGAAACCATGATAACATTAGGTAGAAATTCCCTTCATACTTAGGCTAGTTTCTCTTTCTTTTACAACATAAAACATCTAAAAATACTTGAATAAACTCCCATAAAAAATACCAAGAAAACTCATAAAAAATGACTAATAAATACTTTGACTAATAAAAAGGGAATGGAAGCTTGTAACTTCCCTTGCTTAAGGGATGTTCGAGTGCTTGGAGCTCCCTTGCTTAAGGGTTCCATTCAGGCGTAAGTTCCCAACTTCTAAAAAACACAAACCAAAGAGTAACTCGAGTTTCCCTTGCTTAAGGGATTTCCTCGAAACACTCAAACTCTCTCTCGCTTCTCTCGCTTTCCTAAGGGCACTGTTATTTCCGCTCGCACGCATCGTAGGCGATCCCTTATGCGAGAGCGCGAACGTTAACGCCGCCCAACTAAAAAAGACAAAAACAAACAGAAAATCGTGAGCCGAGCTACGGTAACTCTGATTCCTGAAAAGGATACGTAGGCAGCGGGGTAGGGCCCGTGCGAGTACAATTCTTTATTTTCCCTACATTTTGCATTCATTCGCATATAGGCTTAGACATAGATTACACCCTTTAGATAGAAACAAACATAGGTGGATACCATCGAGTACGATGGGCGCGAGGGGTGCTAGTACCTTCCCCTTGCGTAACCGACTCCCGTACCTGGATTCTCTGGTCGCAAGACCCTGTTCTTATCCTTTCCCAGGTTCTCTGATATTCCTTTCCCTTATGGGATAAATATATTGGTGGCGACTCTGTTCATTTTTCGCGAGCGTGCGACAGCTGGCGACTCTGCTGGGGATTACCTAAGCAAGTCGATCCTAGCCTTTGTTTGTTTTATTTTATTGGGTGTTTATTTGTTTTATGTCTATATCTTGTATATATGTTTGCATGTTTATTTTCTGCTTGCATATCATGTTTATTTCTGCTTGCACATCATGCATATGGATTATATTTTGTGTTCCTTGGGGTCTTCTGTTCTGTTTTGCAGGTGGGGGGTTTTTGTGAGGTAAAAGGCCCACTACCCAGGCCAAGTGACACATAGGATTAGCGTGGATGCTCATGTTGACTCCCGTAGCGCTTGCTATGGCTGAGATTGACATGGGGTACCACAACTGGGCGAGGTTCTTTCATGGAACACTGTGTCTGGAACGCTTGCTGCCTCAAACACTTTGTACCCCATGGGAACTGTAGACCCTGGTGACCATTAGGGACCACCTGTCCGTGTCTAGAATTCATACCCGTGAGATTGGGGTGGGACAGGAAACCTTGACTCCTACATACCTTTGCTTCTTCATATTTGAGGTCAGACCTTTATTTGGTCTGTTCTCATGGTGCTTGATATTCTGGTATTCAAAAAGGCGTCGAACCTTTGATCCTGTGACACTTGGCCTGTACAGAAGCTTCACATCAGTTATTCAGAGGATTGTGTGGTGGTTACTCAGATCATATGGACCTTGATCCCATGCTTGCATTGCATAACATCATTGTTTTATCCACTTCATTTGCGAGGAATTCTAAAGTCTATTTCCAAAAAAAGAAATGAAAAGAAAAAGGAAATAGAAAAGAAGGAAAAAAGAAAAGAAAAGATATTCTATAAAAAAGAAAGCTTTGGTTTCAAAAAAGGATAAAAGAAAGAATGTGTGAAAAGACTTTAGGATTCCTCGGAAATGGAACATTGCATTCATATCATCATACATTTCATGGTTCCGCATCAGAAGCTAATTGGGGTCCCTTTCAAACACAGATTTCTGCTTCATCAACAAATTTGACTTCCCTACATCTGTAGCATACGAGGATTAATCAGAAGAGAATCATGGACCATCTTGGACAAAATCAGGCTGAACTTCGTAAGGACTTGGATACTATGGGGGAAAGGATGACCCAACTCTTTGAGACTCTCCATGTTGTTGTTCAAGGGCAAGAAGAGCTTAGGCAAAGTGTTGCTAAGTTGGCTAATGGTACTCCAACTACTGTTGCTAATGGGGGATTAAAACCTGTGCCCGTGGAAGTTCCAAATAAGGAGGATTCACATCATGAGAACGATTCTGAACTTGAAGCTTTCAAATTCCCGATCGAGGAAAATAAGAGGAAATTCCATCTCCTAGAAGAAAGATTGAAGGCTTTAGAAGGTCGAGGCTCCTCTGGTTTGAATGCTATTGATTTGTGCCTAGTGCCTGATATCAAGATTCCTGCTAAGTTCAAAGTCCCCAGTTTTGAGAAATACAAGGGTACCACTTGTCCGATGAGTCACATCAAGGCATTCTGCAACAAGATGGCACCGTATGCAGAAAATGACAAGCTTCTCATGCACTTCTTTCAAGATAGCCTAAGTGGGGCATCCCTTGAGTGGTATACACGACTTGAACGAACCCACATCCGCACATGGGATGAACTAGCAGAGGCTTTTCTCAAGCATTACAAGTATAATAGTGACATGGCTCCTACTAGACTACAACTCCAAAGTTTAACTCAGAAGGTTGGTGAGTCTTTTAAAGAGTATGCACAAAGATGGAGAGAATTAGCTTCCAGAGTTCAACCTCCTCTTTTGGAACGAGAGCTTGTAGACATGTTCATGAATACTTTGAAAGATCCATATCTCAATATGATGGTTGGATGTGCTTCCTCCAAATTCTCAAGTTTGGTTGTCGTAGGGGAACGAATTGAAAACGCCTTAAAGATGGGTAAAATCCAAGATATGGACAATGCTTCTGAATTCACAGAAGAAGAGAAAAGTGAAATAAATGCAGTTTCTGAGATCGCAGAAGAGGAAGTCTCTGTTTATCCTCAGGTTCAGGTTCCTAACTATCAGATGGTCCTAGCTCCTCCTAGCCAATATATTCCACAAGCCTTTGCCACCACTATCAATCAACAACCCCAGATGGTCCAACAACAACCGGTTCAGTATCTGCCACAAAAGCAATGTGCTCCACATCAACAAGGTCATCCGAATCAACGCCAACCTAGAAGTAATTTGGAACGAAGAAATGCTCCGTTGGACCAGATTCCTATGACATATAGCAAACTTCTTCCATATCTAGTTCAAAGCTCATTGGTGGTCCCCAAATCTCTCAAGCCTCCACCACAGCCGTTCCCACCTGGGTATGACCTTAATGTGCAATGTGGATATCACGCTGGATCAATAGGGCACTCAACTGAGGACTGCAATGCTTTCAAAGCCAAGGTGCAACAGTTGATTGATGGGGGGCATATAACCCTTCAAGAAGGAAACATATGGGTGAATGGAATTCCTTTGCTCGAATGAATGCCTAGATTTCAGAAAGTCTCCAGAATCAACAAATTCTTTCCTCACAACATATACTTTTCTAAGTTTGACGGCCATGCAAGGTTCCTCCATGTTTGATGGTGATTACCACTCTAGCAACTATGCTTGGGGCTCCCGCACGAGGGATAAGCAAGACATACTCTTATCTTGAGCATTGCATCACTTGCATTGCTCGAATCCCTAAAGTAGCACAAATTTACAACTCTTGGGTGACTTTGTTGGAGTTTTCTTTTGAAGTAATCTGAAGTGTTTGGAAGGAACCGCAAAAAAGTATTCAAGATCAACAAGTCCAGACGGAGTCAAGACTCCTCAACTATGGCAATCATCAATTCGTTTCTGCATTTTCATTTGTAGTTTTCCTTGTTTTGTTAAATGTTACTTCCATGTAAAACTTGTTTGTTTTTAATGAAAATAAAAATGCACTGCATATGTTAGTTTCGAATCAATCTATTTGTGTTCACTCATATATTTCTGTCTATCGATATCAAACTCTTGATTAAGCAAAAATATCAGAAGGAGAATGATGAAAAATATAATAAATGCAAAAATCTTTAATTGTGCGCTTTTGAATAAAACCCCGCTGAGGATGTACAGGCATTGTTTCTAATCCCCAAACACTGGAGACATAAGGGAGATAGACCCTCGTAAACCCCTTTGAGCCTTGAAGTAGGAATTTCTTTTCTATACAAAAAAAAAAACCCTCACATTTAACCCAGGGGCAGGGTAACATTCAATTAACCTGATCGAGCAATCAAAATTCATCAGGAGTGTACATCTAAGGGTACAACAATGGCTATCCTTCAAAAGGTTGAGGAAAGTCAATACCAAAATGGTAATCCCTCATCAACCAAAGAATGAGGCAGTCACAATCACCTCCAACAAGTCAGAGATTCAGGATCACACGACTTATTCAAAAAAGAAAAGATTGAATAAAAAAGGGGAAAGAGAGCCCGCTAAGCCAACAACTTGAAAATAAGTGACTTAGGCAAAAATTAGGGCATCCCGCTGGACTCCAAAATAAAATTCAAAAGAATTTGTCCAGGCAAAAGTTAGGGAAACAAAAAGAAAACAAAGCAGAAGCGAAAAACGAGGATTACAAAATAAAGGTCCTCATCAAAGGAACAAAGTTGTGTGATCAGACACCAAAAACGAAAGGTAAAGTGACTGCCATATCCAAGAACTTCATTGATTCCTCAACCATCTCAAAATCCTCTTGAAGGATGAACGCTCGTATCAGGTTAAGCTGAACTTAGGACTGGAGAACATCACGAAGAATGGGTGGGTTAGGTTAGACTTTGAGCCTTAAATCCTTTCTTTCTAAAACCGTGAACCAGGCCACGTTTCAACCCTTAAAAGACCTAATTGAAGCAGGGTTTATTTCAAAAGCAAGTTGTGTAAAACTGACTCCTAGATGTTTGCTTACCATTTATGTTGATATCGATATGACAAATAATTCAAACACTGAATGTCACAACTTTGTTTTAATAACTTTGATCTCGAAGCTAGCACAAGCATTGCATTAAGATTATCATCTTCAAAACAAATATCTTTTACTTGTGAATAGACACTTGACATCAAGGAAGATCCAACAATGAACAACTGCAGAAAAAGTTGATCGATTCCATGAGCCATTCACTTCAAAGACTGATTACTCCAAGGGGCAAGTTGTGTGAAGATTCTGTCAACTGAGGCATCCATTCAAGCTTCCATCAATCTGGGGCAATCAAGTCGAGGAATCTCTCTTGGGTTCAACCAATCTGGGGCAATTACGTCGAGATTTGACAAATCTCTCCAAGGATCCTTTGGGGCAAATTCCTTCGTAAGCCATGAAGCGTGGGGCACAATCTTCTGAGTTTTATTGCTCCCTCCTCAATCATAGGAGTTTATTTCTCCTGAAAGTTTTGTCTCTCCCTAAGCACATGAGTTTATTTCTCATGGGAGTTGTTCCACTCCCCCGACCTGAACTCCTTGTCCAAATTTCTCATCCACAACATGGTGAATCGAGGGAATCTCCTCAAGCTCACCATCCCCAAGCAATTCAAGATGTAGGGAAAGTCAGACGAAGTCACTTCCTCCCCGACAAAGCTACATTTCAACCCTCAGTGCAGTTTCCAATGATCTTTGGTACTGCATGATTTCCAACACCGATTCATATTGATAGTTCAAGACAACAAGCAAGGGACTCCAATAATCATGCTTCTCTATCACTCTAATGCCTTTATTTGGCATCATGCATATAGTTTTCATTGCATATAACATTGCATCCTCAAAAGCGTAGCATATCCATCAAAATGGAGCATTACGCCATTGAAAATTCAAACATGCATCAATGCATAAGCCAGTTTATATGTACCCAGAAGGTACGAAGTAATGTATATCCCCAGAAGAAGTGTCATCCTCTCTCTCTAGTGTGGATCAGACACAATGTCTTTCTTCATCAAAATCGTTGTCTCCAAGGTTATTTCCCGTATGCTGCGTGCAGCTTAGAGTGCGAATGAGGATGGGCATTCAACCCATCTCATTTTTCAATCATTTGAATAACCATACTTGGTGTGTGGCAATTCGAACGATTGCCACTCTTGAAGAGTTACACCCCGCCTTTGGCCTGAGGGATTAATGTAATTCTTATGCTTCGCAAGCATCAACATCTTCGTGATTATGTCTTTTGATCGAGTCTAGTCGTCACTAGTCTCCATGGTCCCTTCCCCCGTATGGGAAAACTTTTCGGATCCAACCCCCGTGTTGTGAATCCATTGCCTTCCGACCTCCAACCCATTCCAAAATCCAGTTCCCGTCCTGGTAATCATTTTCCAAATCCAGTTCCCGTCCTGGTAATCATTTTCCAAACCCAGTTCCCGTCCTGGTAATCATTCTTCAAAGCCCAATTCCCGCCTTGGCAAACCTTTTTCAAAGCCCAATTCTCGCCTTGGCAAACCTTTTTCAAAGCCCAATTCTCGCCTTGGCAAACTTTTTCAAAGTCCAGTTCTCGCCCTGGCAAACTTTTTCAAAGTCCAATTCTCGCCTTGGCAAACCTTTTTCAAAGCCCAATTCTCGCCTTGGCAAACTTTTTCAAAGTCCAGTTCTCGCCCTGGCAAACTTTTTCAAAGTCCAATTCTCGCCTTGGCAAACTTTTTCAAAGTCCAGTTCTCGCCCTGGAAAACTTTTTCAAAGTCCAGTTCTCGCCCTGGCAAACTTTTTCAAAGTCGGTTCTCGCCTGACAACCACCATTCATCCATAATTTCTTACTATAAAACCAATTCCCAATCCCCAACAAGTCATTATTCTCTTTCCCCATTCAAATCCACTACTCACTGTAAATATTTCCACCAGAAAAACAAAAAAACTTTTCTTTCCCCAACAGATATCAAAAACAAAAATAAGAATAACACTCATACCATCTTTTCAGGACAAATTTCTGGCACTTTGATATTTAATCTTCTTCTACCTTGAATGTTCGAAAGGCTAGCGCCAATCTCACCTTCAGGTTTAAGACGATTAAATAGGGGCAGCTGTCATACCCCAAATTTGTCCTACCCTTTAATTTCTAACTGGCTTTAGCTTCGCATTTCATCTGCATACCTCCATTAGGTCATTAACATAACTCATGCATTCATTAATCAATAATCTGACAAAGGATCAAGGGTCATGGAACAGGCTAAGGTTTTTCTTCAAGACAGGGTCGTATGTTGTCTTCACAAAGGTTCATAGATGAATGAAGATATAAGGACTTATATGTGGCTAACTAGTCATATGCTTGTGTTCATTATATGGTCAAGACGTGATGCATCTATTAAAGATCGGGGTTTACTTATCATATGGGCTTGTTATTATCCATCAATAAAGGCAGTGGACTAATGCCTTCCATACTTGGGGGTTGAATTGCTAAGAGCGTGAGTATGGTTAGAAGAGTAAAGTGGTTTAAAGCGGGATCTTCCTCAAAATTGTTTGTTGCTTGTTAATATGGACTGACGGATTAAAATTATGGCTTCATTGGTTGGTAGATGGATTCAAGGGATTAGTCCAAATGACCCCATTGTTAATAAGTTGATCAAGGTTAATCATAGTACAAAGGGCATACATCGTTCAAGGCATAATTTGCAAACATGGCTTGAATTCCATTCACCATTCAGAGACATCTCATTACAAAAAAATTAAGAGCACTCTAAGTTTCAACATTCATTCATGAACCATTCAAACAATTCCCTTTCAAAAACTCTACAGTACAACGTCCATCATTTTCCAAACATTCATCCAAAGATCCATATTCTCTTTCAAATATCCATCATAAATAAATTGAAAAGTCCAATCCATTTTTCAAAACCCTTCCAAATTTCTATCCAGTCTCCATTACAAAAAAGCCGAGTTACAAAATTCCATTACATTAAAACCAAATCCATAAACTAAAAGCCCACTCAAATTTCATTACAAAAACCATACAATACCAAAAACCAATACAACAATTCGTCCAAGTTTAAACCAAGTTGTATATAACCTACATCCAAACATAACAAAAAAACAAATCACAAAAAGTGAAACACTCTTGAATCCGACTCGGCATTATCAAGCCAACATCAAATCGGTCCCATCCCATTCAACCATAGCAGTTAGACTCACTCAGCCGCGACATCTACTTCCTCATGATGCTCCAAACCTGCAATATCGGAATGTCACAGTTCAGTATCATAATTCAGCATAGTTCAGCCACATATAGAACCAAATTCAGACTTAGATCTAACGGTATACGCAAATTCTGCCTGCAGTCAGCTTATGTTCAAACGCTAATCACAAGATGTCCAAGCTATGCAGAACAGACGAAGAACACCCATGAGATTGTTTTGAAAGTAAACTTTGATGAGAAAAAGCCAATGTGCAAAGGTCTAAACGTTAAGTACCTCCTTACCACCACTTTTACAGAGGGGTATCTGGAATCTTCTTCATGTTCGCTTGCCGAGTTTCAAAAAGTAAAAGATCCTCTTGAAGCGTAACATAGCTTGAGGCAGCATCGACAAGTTTATCTCTCGAACTGTAACAAAACCCCTGCATACAAGAAAACCAGCCACAGCTACTTCAGTACATGCGCAAACAGATACAGTTCATTACATTAATTTCAGGTCCAATCATTCATTACCACAGTCCAAATACCACTCCGATACAAGCTCAATTCAAGAACATACAATCAAATTCGGACTCGGACTTATCAATGCGTTCAAGCTCTTCCTAAAGCCAGCCTCATATTCAAACCATGGTCCAATCTCATTCCTACCCTGCATTTGATAGCAAAAAAAAAAAACAGAGTTCAAATTCACCTAACGGTCCCAACTAGCAGAGTGTAACATATAACTACCATCTAACTGTTTTTTCTAACCAACCTAACAGATTTGTAACTTCACTCCTAACTACCTCTAACAACCTATAACAGAGTCAGTTACTAACAACCATCAAAAACAGAATTAACTAACCATAACCGAATTGCCAGCTCAGCTTCAATCACCACCCTCTAATCCCCATGACTAACTGACTTCAATCTAAAGGCTCAGAATCACCAATCTCTAACTGAATTCAACTTCCCTCTTCAACCTATATAACTGAACCTCTCTCACTGATTCAACCTACACGCCATTTTTTTCATTCATCATCTTCACCTCACTCTTCACCATTCCATTCCCTCTTCTCACTCTCTGCAACTACTCCCTCCATCACCATTCTTCACACCACCTCCTACCTTCACTACCTTCTCCATCTCCGTTCTCAATTCTCTCTGAAGACTTCACCCTCACCTCACCATACGCACATCTTCAGAGGACTTTTTGAGGTTCACCATTAGAACCTCAACAAGTTCTTGCTAAACCTCTCACGCTTATCCAAACAACAACACACGCAATCAAGAAAAACAGAGAAGAAGAAGAAGGATATCGAAGAAGAGGAATACACGGCGCAATAAACAAAAAGAGAGAGGAAAAGACTTGCTTACCTGAGTGTCACGGTGGTCGGGAATCTCCGCCACCGTACCGGAAGCTTAGGTCGCCACACAGGTATGTTCGACACATTTTCTAACTCCTCTCTACGTGTTTTCCTCCGACTAGAAGTCTTCTTGCTTCAATTTCTGAAAATCTTGCTTGAATCCGTGATAATTAGAACCTAGGGTTTCATAGTGGAGTTCGATCCGGCCAAGTGAAGAGTTTTTCGTGTAATCGGTTGATGGAATAGGTTTCGAAGCTTGGTTTTAGGTTAGATTGATGTTTAGGCTGCGTTGATGGAAGGGGATTGGGAACGGCGAGAGCGGCGGAGGATCTGCCGGAAATCTCTCCGGTGAAGGAAGGGGCTCGAGAGTGAGAAGAGAAAATGTGAAGAGTCACACTCTTGACTCTGAAATCTCTTACACGTGAAACGCACTGTTTTGTTGTTTTTTTAATTTTCTTTTAATTCATTTTTGTTTTAATTGATATGAAAACGTGAAAACCAAAAATCTGAAAGTAAAATCTGAATTCTAAACAATCTCTTGGGCCAAATGCTGAACACACCCCCAAGCGGCCCGTTGTATAACGTTTTGAAAACTGAACAAAATAACCCTCGGCCCAATTCTTTGGGCCCTGGCAGAATTGCTAGCCATACACCAACATTTCCTTCTCACCCCCTGAGTTCACTTACTCTTAGTTAGATTTAGAACTTGTTTTTTTTTTCTAGTTTCTTTTAAGTAATAAAAATCATATTTTCTTCCTTTTACTTTTAGACTTTGATATACAATTGTTGACATAGAAAATATGCAATAAAAATATTAGTTTTAGGCTAGCTTATTTAGTCTTTTTACCCGATTTAAAGTTCATTTCTCCTTCATAAAAATCAATAAAAATAGTAGTATTTTACATCATTTTAGTACTATATTTTGACTTGTTGCTTCATGCTTGTATGTAACTTTGTACCATTGTATCATTCCCCACTTTTTGCTTTAATTTTCATGCTTCCTTAAATCCTAACCTTAGGTAGAAACCATGATAACATTAGGTAGAAATTCCCTTCATACTTAGGCTAGTTTCTCTTTCTTTTACAACATAAAACATCTAAAAATACTTGAATAAACTCCCATAAAAAATACCAAGAAAACTCATAAAAAATGACTAATAAATACTTTGACTAATAAAAAGGGAATGGAAGCTTGTAACTTCCCTTGCTTAAGGGATGTTCGAGTGCTTGGAGCTCCCTTGCTTAAGGGTTCCATTCAGGCGTAAGTTCCCAACTTCTAAAAAACACAAACCAAAGAGTAACTCGAGTTTCCCTTGCTTAAGGGATTTCCTCGAAACACTCAAACTCTCTCTCGCTTCTCTCGCTTTCCTAAGGGCACTGTTATTTCCGCTCGCACGCATCGTAGGCGATCCCTTATGCGAGAGCGCGAACGTTAACGCCGCCCAACTAAAAAACACAAAAACAAACAGAAAATCGTGAGCCGAGCTACGGTAACTCTGATTCCTGAAAAGGATACGTAGGCAGCGGGGTAGGGCCCGTGCGAGTACAATTCTTTATTTTCCCTACATTTTGCATTCATTCGCATATAGGCTTAGACATAGATTACACCCTTTAGATAGAAACAAACATAGGTGGATACCATCGAGTACGATGGGCGCGAGGGGTGCTAGTACCTTCCCCTTGCGTAACCGACTCCCATACCTGGATTCTCTGGTCGCAAGACCCTGTTCTTATCCTTTCCCAGGTTCTCTGATATTCCTTTCCCTTATGGGATAAATATATTGGTGGCGACTCTGTTCATTTTTCGCGAGCGTGCGACAGGTGGGAACACAGCTTTAGGGGAAATCGAAACAGCTATAGGGGCACACGGTTTTGAATTGGCTTTAGGGGAGTGTGATACAACTGTCTTGGTCCAAGGGTCTAGCACGTGAAAAAAAGGTGGAAAGATCACGGGAATCTCGGAGGGATAAGGTGAAATCCGCGAAACAGAATTTGATTGGGCGGTGGGAGATAAGTGTATACCTTGGGCAGAGTGTCCAGCTGGATCTTGGAAGTTGTTATGTGAGCTGTCTACTTTAACATTACTTTCCAAGTAACGTGTACTTGTTGCACTTGACTTAGAAAAAGGAGAGTTAAGTACATGAAACCCTTTATTCACTTTCACATTCACTACTTTCTGTGTCTCTTCACCGCTTTCGTTTCTCTCCAAAAAACTCTCATTCTTCTCCTTGCCCTTCAACTCCTTTGTGCTCTGAGTGCTATTGTTCATCTGACCCCGAAGAGCGAACGCATCTTCTTCACCGTTGTTCTTCTGAAACTCCTCCGATCTACCAGGTAACAAGGTATTTGAAGAAGGCTGTTTTGCACTAGGGCTTGATTCGGTTCTATTTTGTGTACTAATATCGCTATCTTGTTGCAGGGGCATCAGAGGATTGTTGAGATCCTGACTGTTATCTAGGAACACGACCAAATCTGGAAGCGGTAGCGGGGTAAGTTTTGTTGGAGGTGAAGAGCCATGGTACTCTTTCAACATGGAGATGTGAATCACCGGGTGGATCCGTGAAGACGACGGAAGATCTAAGAGGTAGTTGACTGAACCCACCCGTTTGATAATACGAAATGGTCCAAAGAACCTCTACGAAAGCTTCTGAGAAGAGCGACGGAACACGGTGGTTTGCCGATATGGTTGTAGCTTCAACAAAAAAAAATCTCCTTCCTAAAAGGTAACGTGTCGCCGTTTTGTATTTGCTTGTTTCTCCATAGCCACTCTACTTCTTGCTAGATGTTGTTTGAGTTCCGTAATGATTTGCTGTTGATTTTTCAGAGTCAGGTCTAACAATGGATCAGTTGTTGAAACTGTGACATAGTCCAGGAGGGTAGGTGGATCGCGGCCATACAACGCTTTAAAGGGGGTCATCTTGATTACTGAATGGAATGAAGTGTTATACCAGTATTCCGCTAGATGTAAGAATTTGTGCCACTGCCTAGGGTGATCTCCAGCCAAACAACGTAAGTAAGTTTCTAACAAACGATTAACAACCTCTGTCTGTCCATCTGTCTTTGGGTGATAAGCTATGTTGTATTTCAGGGATGTTCTTGCAGCTTGAAGAAGTGTTTCCAAAACTTGCTCAAGAAGATAGGGTCACGATCTGAAACTATGGACTTCGGTATTCCATGGAGGCGAAAAATTTCCACAGTGAAACGTGCTGCCAGATCCTTTGCTATGAAGTGTATTGGTAATGGAAGAAAATGAACAAACTTGGTTAAGCGATCGCAGATCACCCATACCACTGTATGGCCAAAAGAACTGGGTAAGTTTGTTATGAAATCCATAGTTAACTCCTCCCAAACTTTGTTCGGAACTGGTAATGGTTGTAATAAGCCTTTCTTTTTTTGTGTTTCATATTTGTTATACTAGCAAGTTGAACACTGTTTGACCATCTCTTTCACATCAAGGTAAATTCTGGGCCAACAGAAAGAAGATCGGATCCTTGCTTATGTTGCTACAACTCCGGAATGGCCTGCCTCCGGTGTATGATGGTGTGTGTGTATCAGACTGGAACGTAACTGCTGTATATCAGGTATAAAGACACGATCCTTATAGTAAAGTAACCCCCGTGTCAAACGAAAATCGTTGTCTTTCGTTTTCTGTGTGATTGCTTTAACTAAATTCTGACCAATTGTATCTGTTTGGTAAAATTGCTGCAAGGTGCGGAACAAATCTGGGGTCGGTGAGGATAAGGCCACCAATACGGGTTCATGAGTTGTGAACTTCCGACTCAATGCATCTGCAACAAGATTTGATTTTCCAGGTTTGTAAAAAATTTCGAAATCAAAACCTTGTAATTTTGCTGTCCACTTTTGTTGTTCTGTAGTTTGTATCCTTTGCAACAATAGATCCCGAAGGCTTTTCTGATCCGTGTATATTTGAAATTTCTGCCCAATCAAATACTGACGCCATTTCTAAACAGATTATGTGATGGCCAACATTTCACGTACATAAATAGAAGCTGCCTGCATTCTTGGACACAGTTTCTTACTAAAGAACGCGATCGGATGCCCTCCTTGGGACAGCACTGCACCAATAGCTACTCCAAACGCATCGGTTTCAATAATAAACATTTTTGTAAAATCTGGAAGTGCAAGAACCGGCATGTCGGTCATTATGTGCTTCAATTCTGTAAAGGCTTGCTCGGCCTCTGTACTCCATGTAAAAATAGTGGAACGTAACAAATCGGTGAGGGGAGCGGCGAGACTGGCGTAATTCTTCACAAAGCGGCGATAAAATCCGGTGTGGTCTAAAAAACCATGGAGCGTCGAGAGGGAACGTGGTTGTGGCCAGTCTAGAATTGCTTTTACTTTTTCTGTGTCGGGTGCAACACCACTCTTCGAAATCACATGACCCAGGTAATCAATCTGTTTAGCTGCAAACACACACTTAGATAACTTTACAAAGAAGGAATGTTCCTGTAAGAGTTCAAACACTAGCTGCGAGTGAGTTAGGTGGTCAGTAAAATTGGCACTGTAAATTAAAATATCATCAAAAAAAACCAACACAAATTTCCTTAGGTATGGCTGCAATAAATCGTTCATAGCTGATTGGAAGGTAGAAGGACCATTAGTTAAACCAAATGGCATAAATAAAAATTCATAGTGGCCGTCGAAAGTGCGAAAAGCTGTTTTACGCGTATCTCTCGATGCAACCCTGATCTGGTGGTAACCGAAGCATAAGTCTAACTTAGTGAAAATAGAGGCTGAGCCTAGCTCATCAAGCAATTCGTCTATTGTGGGTATAGGAAAACAGTCTTTAACTGTTACTGCATTTAGGGCTCTATAATCTACACAAAAACGCCATGTCCCGTCTTTTTTTTTAACAAGTAACATGGGAGAAGAAAAAGGGCTAGTGCTAGGAGTGATAATTCCATCTTGGAGCATTTGCTGTATTAAAACTGTCATGGCATCTTTTTTTAAGTGTGGGTAGCGGTAAGGTTTAACTTTGATGGGGGAGGTGTTTGGTAATAAGTTAATATGGTGATCATGTGGTCTTGGGGGTCGCAGGCCTGTTGGTGGGTGAAAAACTGTTTGAAACTGTGTGAGTAAAGTTGTAATTTTTTATGGAAGGGCTGTGTGGATACTAGTGAGGTCGAGATTTTGGTTTTGGGTCGGTGTATCAATAGGTTCCATTAGCATTAAGTGGAAAGAAGCAATGCCATCAGTGTGGATAAGGTGACATAGTTGATGAAAAGTGGTTTGGGAGGGTGAAAATTTTGTGGTACCGGTGAGTGTAATGGTTTCATTCTAATGCTGGAATGTAAGTGAGGGCACTGAGAAATCAGCTTTAATGGGCCCCAAAGTTCTAAGCCAAGCCATTCCCAAGACTAGGTATGCTCCCTCAATTGGTAACAAGTAAAAAGGGAGTGTAAAAGGTTTGTTTTGTAACTGTATTTGAACATTGTGATAAATTCCCTCACATTGCAAATGTGAGCCATTTCCCACCATCACCGAGAATTGAGTGATAGGAGTAGTGTTGAGATTAAGATGGTGGGCTATTCTCAGTTGCATGATGTTGTGGGTGATGCCCGTGTCTATCAAAACCATCACTTGTAGACCACCAAACAACCCTTGAAATTTGAGTGTTTGAGGGCAAAACTGACCTGTTAGTGCTTGTGGAGAGAGTTGAAAATAAGTGTCAGCCAAAACTTGTTCATTATGAGAGTCATAAACATCCACAACCTCGATTAGATCATCATTAGCCTCCTCGTCAGCTAATAAAATGAAAAATCTGCTAGTAGAACATTTATGACCTGTGACAAATTTCTCATCACAGTTGAAACAGAGCCCTTGTGCTATTCGCTCTTGTAATTGGGCCTGGGTAAGCTTGCGGATAGGAAAAGGGGGTTGGGCTGGCTTGGAGGGTAGAAAACTGGTTTGGGTCTGTTGGGGTAAAGGTTTTGTGGGCTGAGTTTGAGAATTAGTGGGGTTCGATTTTGGATAAGTAGTAGAAAAAGGTTTGGAAAATTTTGGTCTGGTGTCTTTAAGTTTAGACTCAATTAATTTAGCAAGCCCAGTAGCTTGGGAAATTGAAGTGGGTCTATGCACAGCAAGTTCATTTTGAATTTCTGGTTGTAATCCAGAAATGAAACAATTTAAAATTGCCTCCGGTGGTAACCCCATAACTTTGTTACCCAATTGTTCGAATTTCGTTTGATACTCCATAACAGAACCATTTTGCTTTAATTTAAACAGAGCAGCTTGATGGTTTTCATAAGTAGATGGGCCAAATCTAAGCTCCAATGCTCTAGTAAAGGAATACCAATCACTAAGCAAATAATTATGATGCATCCATTTAAACCAACCTAAAGCATCCCCTTTCATATAAAATGAAACAAGAGAAAAACGATTTTCTGGTGGAAGGTTATAAAAACTAAAATACTGTTCTGCTTGAAATAACCACTTTAATGGGGCAGATCCATCAAATAGTGGAAGTTCCAACTTAGGGGATCTAAAAGTAGGTAGGGGTGGGGCTTGGGACAACTGGTGGTAATGAATTGTATGGTTAGGTGTTGGAACAAATTGGTTGGGAATAAATGTTGATTGGGGTTGTGATAAAGGGGGTGGCGGAAAAGGAGGAGGGGGATGTTCAGCGGCTGGGAATCGTTGTAAAGGGGTTACAACAGTAGGTTGTGTGAAGGACATGTGGGGGTGTGTAGGGGTAGGGAGTGGTGTATGGATAGGTGTGTTCACAACAGTAGCACTAGCAGAATTAACCATAGGGGATGAAAAAAGGGGTTGTGTCATACCTGCAGCACTAGCAGCAGAGTGAACAGTAACAGACTGAGTATTGTCCCTTTGTTCAGAAAATTTGTGAAGGATTGACATAATAGAATCATACCGAACATCAGCAGTATGCCTTTCATTATCAAATATAGTATGAACTTAACCCATTTGATTAGCTAATTCTGTTGCTGCCATGTGAAACCTTTCATCCATTTGAGCTTGTGTATCCAGAATTGCATGGTCCAAACGAGTTTGAGTGAGCTGGATAGCCTCCTCTACAATGTCTTTAGAGGAAGGGTTTGAGGGTTTGGGGGGAGCCATGGGTTCAAGAGATTGAAAGCACCAATGTTAGACTAGGTTAACTTTAGATCTAGGAAATGCATAGAGATAATAAGATAAAACAACTTTTCTTCTTACTCCATAATGAGAAACATACAGCATATATAGTAGGGTTTACTACACTAATTGGGCCATGGGCCAGCAACATAAAGAAACACTACTACATTCTTTACTACTAATTATATTAATGACACCCCCTTGCACTAAATAAAATCTTTCAACTTAATGGACCTTCTCTTAATTCTGTTGGGCCTTGCATTCTTCATAACAATGATCACAAAGGACAATCACTGACTTTTTTCCTTAAAATTGGACATCACATGTCGCTCTTAATTTTGGAGTTAAGATCCTCTCCATTTCTTAAAAGAAATGGAGAACTCCATTACTAAAGTTTTGATGCATAATGCATTAATGTTTTTGAAAAGTGTGACATATGTTTGTATAATTTAACTTTTATATCATAAAAACTTTAGTAATGGAGTTCTCCATTTCTTTTGAGAAATGGAGAGGATCTTGACTCTTAATTTTGCTTCCTATTAATGTGAGGAACGATGAAAAAATGTTTTTGAATCGTAATGTATGTTTTGTCGTTGTTACATATTTTAAAATAACATTTTAAGTTTTAATTGTTTTTGACAATATGGATATGTTGTCAATTTTGTCTTAAACAATATGGATACTACTAATTATTTTAAATATTAATTAACATTTTTTTAATTATAATTGAGACAATCATAAAAAAAACAGGTTTTGCAAAAATAAAATGGAAATCTTTTTCAGGATACCATTTTTACTTACGCCCAGATGTTCTAGTTAAAAAATTTAACTATTCTACGAGAAATACACCGAGCTCGTTTGTCCGTTGGTAAAATATTAACTGGCATACAAAAATCCATTCTACGATATAATTTTTTTAAATTAAACAATAAATGTAGTTAATTAAGAAACAGAAATGGCAAACGGAAAAATCTAGAGATACATAAATAAGGTTGTATGCTCATTCAAGGATGAAACCATGAGGCACGCAGAAGCACCGGTTAGGAGATATGCATTTACCATCTTTACAACCTCCAGAAATACAATACGATTTGCATTCTTCCTCGATGCAAGGACTTGCTGTTGTTTTTGTCATCATCTCTGCAATCATTCGTTACTCAAAAATTAATATTTAAAAGCTTTTTATTGTTCTAAAAATATTAGGAAGTTCTTACAGTATCGTATTAGTTGAAGATAGAGCATTTAAATAGTTTATATAGACTGACACTCTTCATTTTACCAATCGGTTTTGTAAGAACGAGTTATGTCAAATTCTAATATGGTATCAGAGCACATCGATCGGACTATAGACTACAAGTCCAAAAATAAATGCTGGACGTAAGGGGGTGTATTAGGAAGATCCTAAAGTCTCACATTAGTTAAAGATAAAACATTCACCTTATTAACCGATTTTATAAGAATGAGTTAGGTCAAACTCCAATAAAAAAACACTTTTATACTTTTAAAAATGTTTCTTTCAAAACTATTGATAAAATAACAATAATAGTGGTTTTGAAAAGGAGGAGTAAGACTTACCAGAAAGAAAGAGAATAAGCAAAATGAAAAACAATGTAATGTGTATCTTGTTCATGATTACCATACTTAGTACAACAATCATTATCTACTTATAAAGGTGGAGTGTAGACACTTAATTCTATATTTTATTTAACAATCTTGACTTTTAACTTCATTACATAGTTAATGATCTTTCAGTTATGAAATTAGTTACAAGTAATTTATTTGAACTCACCGAACACCTAAAATGTATGCACCTCTTCTGCACCATGTTAAATATATTCCATAAGTATAAGAATTAATTAGAGGTACACATATACTTAAAAAAAAATTAAAAACACAAAATATATGCACTCCTTCTACACCATCTTACATATGCTCTATGAATATAAGAATTAATTAGTTGTATACATGCTTAAAAAAAATCGTTTAAAAATATAAAAGTTATAAGATAATTAAATAAATTTGATTTTATAATAATTAAAGAGTTAAATATGTTTTTAATTCTTACAAAATTAACAATTTGAGTTTTAGTCTTTATAAAAAAAAAAATCATGTTTTAGTCCCACAAAATTAGTTATGCACGTTGTTCTAATCCATATAGAAACACTAAAACGTATTTAACCCTAAATTAAATATTTGGCTTAAATTCACTTTTAATCACCCTAATTAAAATGTATTTTTGATCCCTCTATTTTAAGCATTTAAAATAATTTATTCCCTATTTTTTATGGCTTTTTTTGTAGTCCCTCCAATTTTGCTTATGTGGCAATGATGACTAAGATTTAAAAAATATTTTTAATTATATGTAGTGAGTGACTAGGATAATTTATTTTTTAATTATTTCTTTTACAGAATTAATAATGATTTAGTAATGATGATTAGAATTATTTATTTATAATGATTTAGTAATGAGGAGGCACCTTGTACCAGTACCACTATCAATAGTTTAGGATCAATTTGAATAGATAATGATCATTGAGATACAAAGTTAAACATTTATTAATTCTTATATTAATGAAGTGTGTATGCCAGATGGTTTAAAAGAGTTTTTACATATTTTGGGTGTTGCATGAGCCAAACATGAGCTCTACTAAATTACTTGTAGCTAATCCCATAAGAGAAGGAACATCAACTAAAAAATGAAGTAAAACGCTATGTTCTCCAAAAACAAAATTATATTTTTTACATCCTGCACCTCTATATTAATAAAATTGAAAATTGTAGTTAGTATTAATCATGAACAAGGCACGCTTTGGATTTTTCTTCATTTTTCTTATTTTCCTTTCTTCTCGTAAGTCTTATAAGTACATATATAAGAAGAACTTGTATTTGTTTCAATCATGTTAATAAGTTATGAATTAATGCAGAGATGATGGTAGAAGCGGAGGGAAGGCGTTATCGCAGATCAAGGAGCCATCTATTAATTAGAGCATATTGTTCGAGCGATCGCCACTGCACTCATATGTGTCATTCTGAAGGTTTTCGATGTGGTAAATGTGAGAGATTTCACAGTGGTTGCTATTGCAACAGGTGTTTTTAGCTTGTAGTAATGTTTTTCTCAATGCAACGTTGCAGTCTTATTTATCTATCTTTGTGTTTTTCACAATGCAACGTTGCAGTCTTATTTATCTATCTTTGTGTTTTTCATGACTTGGTTTTGAGCTAGGGTGCAATTATGTAATGTTACTTTTGTTATGTTTTGTTGATGTATTTGCCATAAAAAGTTAGTGAAACTGCATCGTTTTCATTTCATAGGATATATGAGTACTTCCTAGGTTATTTTTCTAAGTTGTATCTTTACTTGTTTAGTTTTTTTTTATACTTATATGAAAGAAAATAAGTGAGAGTAAATAAGTTAGGGATGTGGTTTCTCCAATTAAAGTACAAATAAACACACGTACGCTTGACCCAAAAATGGTTAAAATCTATAACATAGAAAATGAGAAACAACAAATAGATAGTCCAAAAACAAAAAAGTCACAACAAAGTCAACTTTAGACAAGAAGACTTTCTTTAAGAACAACACCACAGAGAATGATTAAGTTAGATCTCAAGAAAATTGCACTACTAATGTCGAAACAACGATTACTAAGGGAAGAATATATAACCAAAAACACTCTAAATTAAACTAAAATCTCGATTTATTATTGATTACTCCGAAGAATATGGTTCTGAAGTCATTCTGTGTAGGTGCAAGAATTTTCCACTTATCTGTCCAAGAATAGTTTTCAAGTCAAAAAAAAAATATTTTTTTCCACAACTTCTTTAACAACATGTCAGATCATAGAAAAACCACCACTAAATTCCGTCTTATCTCTTAAGAAAAGAAACTCCAAAAGAGAATATTAAAATTTCTGATAAGGACTATCTGTCACCCTAACTAACTAAAAATCTTATACCAACAATTATTAATTAAGTCACAAGTAACAAACAAAAGAAGCTAACTCGACCAAATTTACCATAAATAAAATAAATGCTAAAAAGGGGTCAACAATTACTTTTCTCTTGAATAAAGTTGTTTTAAGAGAGAAATCTATCAAGGTGACGTGGCCAAGAGAAAATAATCGTCTTAAAAGGTGTTCAACTATCTCAAATATGTGATATGTGAAAGAGACGAAGGGACCGATTTCAGAATGTCTCATCTACTTATTTTAGGATTTGATAATTGTTAAGATTAAAGAAATATATCTACATAAAAAATCATAACATTTATATTGTATGAGAGATTTTTTTAGTTTTCTCAAAGTTTTCATGTATCCTTTTAATTTATTTCTTCAATCTCATATATGTATCATTTTACAATTTCAATATATGTTTGAATTATTTTTATGATGTTGGGTAGAGAGGAAATTAAGAAAATTTATTGGATTATATGGAATTGGGTGTGTTTAGAAAGAGAAAAGATAGGGTCGATGAGTGTGACATGCATGTTTTTAATTATGAATTTATAGATAAATGGTGTTTGAGGAAGAGAAAAATTGGTAAGAGAAAAATGGTAGTGGTTTAAATTTTTAGAAAAAGAAATATGGATTATTATATGGAACGAATTAATTGTTCTCGCATGATCAATGGCCATCGGTGTGGTGTTAAGGGACATAGTTTGGTTAATGATTAATTTTTTTTTTACTTTCATATATGGTGTTAAGTTGTAATATTATCTAACTGATTTAATAGAATTCAATTTTTTTCATTTGAGTCGTGAATAGTGATTTTATTGATTATTTATTATTTTAATAATTAATTAATTGGGTTTTAAGTAAAATTGAAATATTTAAGTTTTAAATGATTAAATAATATTTTTTCAAGTAAATTTGTTGTATTGGAGGGATTTAACATATTTGTAGGTCTCTGAAGTAAAAAAAGATTAATATGTGTTTTGACAGCTGCTGGTTGTCTCTGATGGTTATTGAAGATATGACGGTCAGATCTGTTGGTCCCGTTTCTAGCGGTGTCGAGTCCTCGTCGGAAGGTTCCATGGACGGTTTCTCTGCGTCGGAGTTGGGGGGTTGTGACGATGTCGGAAACGAGGGGGTAGAGGAGGTCTACAGTGGTAGTGTTGGAGTAGGGCTATCTTTTTCTCGGGAACGTGATGGTGACTGCTCTTTGGGGGGCAGAGATAAAAAGGAGAAAATTATTGAAAAGGTGGTTTTTGGCAGTGGTGACAATGACAACTTTAAATGCAATTTCATGCATTTGGAGAAGTCAGCGTTGTCTCTTCAAAAACCTAGTAATTCAGAGAGCATTTTGGAGTTTGACGCTAGTTCTTGTAGCCACGTTGCTTGCTCTTTTGACTCTCAAAGTATTTGCCCTATGGGAGATGACGTGGCTAAAAAGGTGGGACCGGCAAGTGCTGTTCTAAACAACCTTCAGGCTTTAAAAATTGGGCTTGGTATTGGGCCTGTTTTGTTTTTGAACAAAGACCCTGTTGTTGGTTCTGAAAAGGAGGAGCCCAATTTTGCTTCCGTGTCTAGCAACAAGCAGAAAGCTGTAGTCGAAGCGGACAGAGGAGAAGTAAACAGATTCTCCTTCGATGAACAGTGCACTTTGCTGAAGAATTCAAAAAAATCCAGGAAGAAGATCAGGGAAGTGTTGGATTTGGGGTCCAAGGTTGAAGACTTCGGATACCTAATGGACAACAGATTCGCGGCGCTACAGGTTTCAAATGCTCCCAATCCAGGTTCTAAACCTCTGTTTGCTAAGAATAATTTTTTGTCTGAGGGTATCCCTTTATCCTATGAATCTCTTACCAATTCTGATATTAGGAATTGTAATCTGAGATTTATCAAGGGTGTGGTGGGTAATTTTCTATAAGGGTTATGGAATTTTATTAACAGGTTGTGAATTTCGAATGTGTCTGCTGAGTTTGACCCTATCCAGAAACTAGAGGAATTAGAGGAAAGGGATAGGAAAATAGGTAACAATGCGAAGGAGACTTCTGAATTTGTTCCATGATTATTTTTTCCAACAATATCAGGGGAGGAAGAAGTAGCGTTAAGAGGAAGAGAGTGGGTCTTCAAGTTCAAAAGGGAGGAGCTGATGTGTGTTTTGTTCAAGAATCCAAACTCAAAAATGTAGAGCTGGTTGTGATTAAGGAGATGTGGGGCAATGACAAAGTAGAATGGTCTTCCTCGGATGCGATAGGAGCGTCTGGTGGGATGATTATAATGTGGAAAAAAGATTTTTTTGAATTATTTTATAGCTTTCGTGGAGATGGATTCTTGGGTATTTGTGTGGTGAAGGAGGGAAGGAGGATATATTTTGTCAATGTATATGCTTCTTGTGATGAATTGGTTAGAAGGAAAACATGGAAGAAGATCATTGATTTCAAGGCCAATAACCCTACGGGTTCGTGGTGTGTTGGAGGAGACTTCAATTCTACATCTTCTGTGGAGGAAAGAGTTGGGGTTTCTAGCAAGGGTTATAAAAAAGATATTGTTTGTTTCAGAAATTTTATTGAGGTAATGGAGTTGGTGGATTTGCCCACTATAGGAGGGAAGTTTACGTGGTTTAAAAACAATGGGAAAACCATGAGTAGATTAGATAGATTCCTTCTATCTGAGAGCTTTATTATCGATTGGAAAGTCGCTGGTCAGTTTATCGGTGGTAGAGACATCTCCGACCATGCTCCTATTTGGATCAACGATAACTCAAAAGATTGGGGCCCTAAAGCTTTTAAATTCAATAACGCGTGGTTTAAACATAAAGATTTCCATCGGTTTGTTTGTGACGAATGGAGATTGTTGAAGGTGAAAGGGAGGGGAGATTTTTGCTTGGTGGAGAAGTTGAAAATTCTTAAAAAGAGGCTTTCGTGGTGGAATCAAACGGTGTTTGGTTGGTTAAATCTCAACATCAACAACGCCATCGAAGACATGGCTTTTTTAGATAACTGTCATACCCTAATTTTTGACCCCCCCTGAGATGACATATCTTCAGGATTTTCATCAAGTCAAAACAGGTACCCAGAGCAGCCTGACATTCAATCGAGGGTATTCAAAGACAAGAAAACTCAGGCAAAGGATCAATCAATAGAGGGATTAGTCTCTAATACAATCATAAGACTCAAAAGCCTCATTATTACACCTATGATTGATTAAGACACCCAGTCCTCTAAGCACAGGATTACTCAGATCAACAGACTAGGGTTTGGAGCCTATCAAGGACTAAAATCAGGGATCACTTTTGGGAAACCCTAAAAAGCCCCAGGGAACCATTCAAAGACATCAATCATCTTCAAATAACTCATATGACAAGATCCACTGGACATTACATCTCAGTTCAAAGTCTACAGTCATCATTGTCCTCTGGTCGACAATTAGGGTTTTTGACCTAATTCACCAAGATAGTTGACTTTTAATCAGGGCATGAATCCAAAACTTAAGACATGATTCAAGAGTCTCTACTACCTCAATATAATCCATTTGCATCATTCATTTGAGGATAAGATCTTGTTTCTACACAAAAGTCCAAAAATTCACTTTGTCAGGCAAAAGTCAACTGTATGGGATCACCTTTGACTTTTAAGGTTTTAAGTCAAAAAAATGACTTTCAAAGATCAATATCATCAATATATGGATATTAAAGTCATTTGACCAAAGAAATTCAAAGAAATTCATCAAGGAGCAAAAAGTCGGGAATTAGGGTTTTTGAGGGCATAGTGAGAACTCAAAATTTCACCTACACAACTCAAAAAACTTCCAACATGAAAGTTGTAGATCTTGCAAAATAAAACAACATCTTACAAAGGAACTTTTTTCAAAAGATCAATCATTTATGAAGTTTTGGAAATTTTGAAGTTTAGGTCATAAACACTTAGAAATTTTTCTAAGTGTTTTAACCTAGTTTTCATCCAACTTTGGGCTCATTTTTCACAAATTTCCCAAATGATTCTGAAGAAGACATAAACTAATGATTTAAATTAGATGTTTAGGGCTTTCCAAATTGTGTTCAACCTTCTCCAAATTCAATTTGAGCTAAGAGTTATGCTTGTTCAAAGTTGGCCTCATGAAGTAAAATTATAGGTCATGGACACTTTTGGACTTTGCAAATTTTGTGCAAATAACCTCTCTTATGGATGCTACACGACCCATAACATGTCTGAAACAATACCATGCATTCATTTTCACCATGCCATAAGAATTGAAGAAGATTCTAAAAAACAAGAACATGTGATTATGTAATGATTACTTTTGTGAATTTATGGCAAATTGATGAATCACCCAAGGAATCTTCTCATCAACCAATTGGAGCTCACTTTGCATCTGAAATGTCCCCTAAGATCAGATAGAATCAATGGATAGGGGAAGCTAGCCCGAAAATGCATCATTGCATTTTGGAGATTCTTTGAATTTCTTCATGGCTAAGAAACCAAAACTCTCCCATTAAGCAAGCTCACACTCTCACTCAGTACTGAACCATTTGCCTATAAATAGAGGCCTCATTCTCATTCAAAAAACACACCAAAGCAACCATATTCCTTGCTTTCTCTTTCTCTTCTCATGTTCATTGTTTTTCAAAGTTCTTTGGCAAGAAGAATCGATTTCTTCAAACCAGAGCTCATCTTTGGGAAGTGAACATTCTAACATCTCAAGGGAGGTCATTTGAGGTGATCCAAGCACCTGGATCACTTCTGTAAGTGGAGGAACACCATTGTTGCTCTCACTTTGGAGCATTTGCAGTTGGAGGTCCATGGAGTAATTCAGGAGGTTCTGAGCCAAGCCAATCATCCAGGCACACTCCTCAGGTCATAGTGAAGCTAACCAGATATCTGCAGCTCATCTGTAACTCAAGAATCAACACCCTCCATGCTCACTTGAAGCTGAAATCGAGGGAGGTCCATAGAACAACTCAGAAGGATTCAAGCTCCAATAAGCATTCAGTTAGCATCATTGAGTCTCAGGGAAGCTATTGAGATCATTCATTCAAGCCCAGGTGCTCTCTATCATCCTCACGACCTCCATTTTCAGAGGTAAGTTTCTGAACTTCACCTCTCTAATTTAAGCACTCTTTGTGAAATAGCTCGATTCTATCTTGTTCAGCATCATCAGAGGATTGAAAACCCTCTATCATCATTCATTTATCTTTCAGTATAGTCATTTAATTTGATTTTGAAATTTTAGGGTTCTTCACGATTTCTGGTAAATTAGTTAGATGTAGTTAATATTAATCCATGTTAGTTACATATTCAAAATCGTGAGTGAATTTAGAGCAAGTTTCATGTTTACATCGTTGCAAATAGTTGAGAAACGAGTAAGTTCAGAAATTCAAAAATGGAGAACTTGAGGTTGAAGACGAAGATGGTGAAGCGCGCCATTTTTGAAATCTCAGGGCAAAGTTTATTTTATTTTGAGTGATAGGTGTTTTATAAACGACTGAACAAACTTGCCCCAGTGGCCACACATACGCCCTTAGTCTCATCATGCCTCAAGTCTGGGGTTCGAATCCCCCTCGCCCCAGACTTTTTGCTTCATTTATTTTTCAATGTTTTGCCACTTGTTTGAAAATATAATAAGTTGGATGTGCATCTTAAACAAACTGCGCGCGTAGCCCAGATGGTGGGTGTTTTGGCCAATGACTTGGAGGGCGTGAGTTCAACCCCTCTAGGTGACAAAACCATTTTTTTTATCACTTTTCACACTAAATTTCTTCACAACTTCACACAATCAATTCACCTATCAAATTAAATCATTTTCACTTCATTTTTCATACACCTATTATTTAATATATCTATTTTGTGAATAGTCAAAAAATCATAAAAAATATTATTTATTTCTTGAATTTTAATTAGGTTTAAAATAGTATGTTTTTAAGTGTTTTCTTAAATACTTTAAATATATATTATCACTTTATTTTAACCTAATCACTTTGTAAATAATTTTATGATAAAACCCTAATTGTTTAGGTCTTAATTAGTTAAAAAGTCTTTATCTTTGCCTTAATTAAGTTGACTTTTGTCAATATTCAAAACTGTTTTCAATCTCTGATTAAACGGATGATTAAGGTTTTCAAACAACAAAACCTTGCATCATTCCAAATCATTTTTCAAATTGCTTTTACACCAGTACTGTAAAGTACTGGGCCTCTAATAGAGTGTAAGTCCCAAAAACCTTCTCTTCTTAGCTTGTTTTCAAAACTGTATTTTCAAAATCTTCTTTCTGTTTTCAAAACATTCTTCTGGTATTTGAAGGGCATTATTCCCGGTGAAACTCTTCAGATACCTATGTGACCTTTGTCCATCTTCACTTCTTCTGTTTTCAAAAACCATAAACTGTTTATCATATATATATTCAACTGTTATCAACAAAACAACAAAAATTACTGTTGAGGCTCTGTACATACTTCTTCAATGGCCTCCACTCCATCCAGGTTAGGCTTTACAAGCTTTCAATTTACAGTCTTTATTTAAATTACTGTCAAATATAAACTGTGCATATATTAGTTTAGAACTACGTTTGAGTATAAACCTTAGGACAGTTAAACTATATATATATTATAGGAATATGACCTAGGATTGAGAATGTCTTCCCGGTGAAGGCTCTTTCCTAATTAGAGATCTGTAGTTCAAACCCCCAAGATGAATTATTCCCGGTGAAACATCTTGGCAAAAACCTTAGAATCCAAATAATAGGACACATCCACCCAAAGAGGAATTATTCCCGGTGAAACCTCTTACCCATTTGCTTAGAGCCAAAATAAGTTCAAAACTACATAGCTTTCTCTTGCGCTATAACAAGGACCCTCGATTAGCCTCCTCTTGGGCTTTGTACAAGGACCCACAGGCTTCTTAAAAGCATTTCCAGCTTCCTCTTGAGCTTGTATACAAGGACCCATCAGGTTTCTTATAAACATAGGAACAGGTCTTTAGCCACCTTTTAGCCTACCCTGGTGAGTTTCTTCCAATTTAAACCAGACTTTAAACAAGCTAAGTTTGTCTCAATTTTGCATTGAGTACACCTTTTGGAATGAGAGACATGGACAGTCTCTGTCACCCTTATCTTCATCAATCTTCCTTAGCAGAGTCTAGGATCCATGCTTTGGGTCATCCTCAGCATTGAGTCAGCCTTCATCTTGGGCTTTAAACAAGAAGTCTCCACTAGATAATCTTTCTGCCAATCATTTTCAATAAACCCCTGGAAAGGGTTAGCCTCCACACATTCCTTTCATTTTTCAACAAAACCCCTGGAAAGGGTTAGCCTCCAAAAGTCAATTAAAATCAACCTCCATTTCAATAAATCCCTGGAAAGGGTTAGCTTCCAAACATTCTTTCATTTTTAATATAAACCCCTGGAAAGGGTTAGCCTCCAAAGTCAATTAATAAAAATGTCAAAAAAAATAAAGATTCATTTCTCTTAGGAGATAATTTCCCCAAAAGAGTCAAAACCCCTGGAAAGGGTCAGCCTCCAAAAAAACATGATAAAGTCAGTCTTTTAACAGACAAATTTTCCAGCTGAGTCAAAATCCCTGGAAAGGGTTAGCTTCCAAAGAAAAACAGTCTTTTAATAAATAAAACCTCCTCAGTAGAGTCAAAAACCAACAAAAACAGTTAGCCTCAACCTTGGGCTTCATACAAGGCACCCAAACAATAAAACTCCCCTGTCAAGAGTCAGCCTCAACCTTGGGCATTGTACAAGGCAGATAATAGAGTCTCCCCAGTGAGTTCTTCATCATTCAGTAGCCACAACCTTGGGCTTTGTACAAGGCAGATAAACCATACTTTCATGTGTCAAAGATTCCTAACACCTAGGATCTTTTCCCCATAGAGTCATCCATACTCAGTTCATTTAAGAGTCTACCACAACCTTGGGCTTTGTACAAGGCAGAAAATAATGTTTTCCCTAGCTAGAGTTAGCCACAACCTTGGGCTTTGTACAAGGCACATAAAATAGAGTCATTCATTCAATTATCCTCAACAGTTAGCCACAACCTTGGGCTTTGTACAAGGCACACAAATAGAGTCTCCCTAAGTAGAGTTAGCCTCAATTCTGGGCTTTGTACAGAACACAAAAATATCCTGTAATTAATCCTCAATGGAGTCATCTCCCAGAGTCAATAATTAATAAGTCAATCAAAAAGCCTCAAGCTTGGGCCTCATACAAGCCAGCTAAAGTCAAATCTTTTATACAGTAGATAGACATAGCTTATCTCTATAGAGAGATATTTTTACTACTCTACCACATTCAAACAAACAAACATTTCAATTTCAATTTCAATCAAAGTCTCCCATTTAGGACTCTGAAAGACATGCTCTGGCACATCCCCAGACTTGTACACTTTCCCTAATTTGGATGAGCATCTTTCTTTCATTTTAGAGGCACGATGGCTGTCATACTTGATCAACCAAGTAGACTCCCCTCTTGAATGAAATGAATCCAGTTATTCTGTCACTCCTTTAAATGTTTGTGGTAGAATAGTACAAATACCTTTCTGTAGAGATGATTTCATGCCTCTTTACTGTAAACAGAGATTTAATTCCAAGCTTCAACCTTGAGCTTCAAGCAAGGCACCAAAAACATTTAATTTCCCTAGTTAGTTCCCCGAACTACATTAAGCTCTGACTTCCACTAGGGATATGTAGGCATGAGGTTCACAAGGAATCTCAGCGAGCTAATAAAATACCAAAAATAGTCAGTCTGTCTATCTGTCTGTCTTTTCAAATCAATTCAATTCCTTCTCCTAACACAAAGGAGAAACTTTCCCAATCATTAGCAGCAAACACAATCACAATGACACAGAGAAGGTTCCTGTAGAGTACTACAGATATGTAGGGTGTTTAAACACTTCCCTATGTATAACCGACCTCCCGGACTCCAGAATTTCTAGTCTAGGTGAAATCCCCACACTTAGCAAACTCCTAGGGTTTAGTTGAGATCTTTTTTCCCCTTTCCTACTCGTAGGACCAATAAGAAAGTTCGTGTGATATCGTAGGAAGAACTGAAACAAAATTCATCCCACCACGGGCGTATTCTCCTTCCAAATTTCGCGTGAAGGGTTTAGCGTGCCGTCCTCCCAAGTGAAACGGGGAGGTAAAGAAAACGACACCACAATAACGAATTTGCTAATTTTGCAGGTAACATTCCGGAGGAGGTGGTGAAAAGGAGAGCTAAAGCGGCGGAACTTTTTGGGATCATCTCAATAAGAAAGAAGGTTTTCTTAGACTAAAATCTAGACAAACTTGGCTCACTGAGGGAGATCGCAATTCTAGTTTCTTTCACAAATCTTTAAGAACTAGGAAACGAGGTAATTCGCTTTGTTCTCTTGTTTCTAAAAGAGGTAGATTGGAGGAGGTGAAGGATGTCAAAGATTTCATTCATGATCACTACAACTATTTCTTCAAAGAAGAGGTGGAGCTTAGACCGGTTCCTAACTATCTTGATTGGAAAACCATTGGGAATTCGGAGAGAGAGTGGTTAGAAAAGCCGTTCTTGGAGGGGGAGGTCAAGGAGGCCATTTGGTCTTGTGGAGGTGACAAGAGCCCGGGGCCGGATGGGTTTACGATGGAATTTTTCAAGCGCTTTTAGGATCTTCTAAAAGGGGAAATTATGATGTTTTGCTCAGATTTCCATGCTAGAGGTACGCTTGTTAAATCCATTACCTCTTCGTTTATTGTTCTTATCCTTAAGAATAATAATCTGCAAAGCTTAACCGAATACCGCCCTATTTGCTTGGAAGGGAGTCTTTACAAAATCTTAGCTAAGTTGTTGGCTAATAGGCTAAAATCGGTTATTGGTAATTGGTGTCTTTGAATCAATCCGCTTTCGTTCCGGGGAGGAATATGATGGATGGGGTTCTTTTAGTTAACGAATTGATTGATTGGTCGATAAGATCGAAGAGGAATTGTTTCATGCTTAAGGTGGACTTTGAGAAGGCCTACGATTCCATCTCTTGGAATTACATTAGATTTGTTTTGAGGAGTATGGGGTTTGGGGGGTTTGGATGAAGTGGATGGAGATGTGTGTGTTTTCTAGTTTCATGTCTGTTTTGGTAAATGGAAGCCCAACTAGGGATTTTAGGGTTCATAAAGGTTTGCGTCAAGGGGATCCGCTTTCTCCGTTCATTTTTGTCTTAGCGATGGAAGGTTTAACTAAGTTGGTTTCGAGGTCGGTGGAGATAGGAGATTTCAAACCTTTCAAGTATGGTGATAGTGGTAGGATTGATATTCTACAATTCGCGGATGATACCATTATCATTGGGGATCCTTCCTTTGATAATTTATGGAGTTTGAAGGTTTTATTGAGAGGTTTTGAGCTCGTTTCGGGGTTGAAAATTAATTTTGCTAAAAGTAATGTGTGTGGTTTGAATATTAGTGATTGCTTTATGAATACCGCAACCACCTTTCTATCGTGCAAAAAAAGCGATATCCCGTTCTTGTTCCTAGGTATTATGGTGGGGGAGAACCCTAGAAGAAAGAGTTCTTGGGTGAGAGTTTTAAACAATTTGAGAAGTAGACTTTCTATGTGGAAAGGGAGAAACATTTCAATCAGGGGAAGAATGACTCTTCTTAATTCGGTGCTCAACGTTATTCCTTCCTTTACTTTATCTTTTTACAAGGCTCCGGGTTTGGTGATAAAAGAGATTAGAAGTATTTTTAGCAACTTCTTATGGTGTGGCAACATGAAGAACAAATGTGTGCATTGGGTGGATTGGCATACGACTTGCAAACCAAAAGAGAAAGGTGGTTTAGGGGTGAGAGATGTGGAAGAGGTGAACATAGCTTTACTTCTTAAGTGGAAGTGGAGGATTCTTACGGAAGAAAAGGCTTTCTGGAACGATTTCTTGACTATGAGATACGGTGTTCTGAAAGTTAAGGTGTTGGCTAATGGGGGGTGGGCTAACGGATCTAAGGATTCTCTTTGGTGGAGGGATGTCATTAACAACGATTTTATGGAAGCGTATAGTGGTGGCGGTTTGATGGGGTGTGTGCATAGAATTGTCAAATCTGGTAAAAATGTATCTTTTTGGTTTGGGCTTTGGACAGGTGTTGATTCTGCTCTAGCCTGTCGGTTCCCGGCAGTTTTCGAAGCTGCTGTTAACCCTCTGCACACTGTCGCAAATTTGGTTGGCTGGGAGGATCATTCTCAGGTATAGCTCGTGGACAGAATTGTCACTGCCGATTTTATTGCTTCCTGTTCAGCGGCCAGCAACGCCAATTCGATGCAGTGGCAGCAACTCCAAGCTCTCATCCTCGCGGTCAGTTTAGAGAAGGAGGGGAAGGATAGCTTCACGTGGATGGCAAACGCGGACGGTTTGTTTTCGGTTGCTAGCGTTTCTACCCTTATGGCATCCAATAAAGAGGCGGCATGGACTCCCTCTATTTTGACAGATCTAAAGGTGGTTTGGAATGCTTTTATCTCGAGCAAAATTCACATCTTTATGTGGAGATTGTGTATTAACAGAATTCCAACCAAAGATGCTTTGAGTAGAAGAGGAATCCTTGACATCTCCGATAATCTTTGTTGCGAGTTTTGCAAGTCTCATTTGGAATCCCCGGTTCAAATTTTTCTCTCGTGTGCGGTTTCTAAGACCGTTTGGAGACGTATCTACCTTTGGTTAGGAGAGGATATTCCCTTTTCGTTTGAGGAGTTTTTGGACTTTGGTGGTTTTCAAGAGAATGTGAAAAAAATTAGTATTAGGAGGAAGATCAATTCGATTTGGATCGCTACTGTTTGGAGCCTTTGGAATATGAGAAATGTAATGATATTCGACAAGGTCGATTATAGTTTCGACAAGGTATGTTTTAATGTGATGTTTCACTCTTGGAGTTGGATGGTTTCATCTAATCCGCTCTTGTCGAGTGGTTTTTATGATTGGTACAAAGTACCTTTGGATTGTTTTAATTTTGTTTAGTATGTTCTGTTTGTAAGGGTTGCACCCCTAGTGCGAGTTCTTATAATCAATTGCTTATTAAAAAAAAAATTTGGCAGTCAAGTATTTAATTTAGTGCCATTGTCGGGGATCGTCAATAAATATAGACTTGTTAGTATTTGTATCAGTTGAAATTTTGTTACTCTTAAATAATGTTTTAATTTTAAGTTTTATTGTTTCTTTACTAAATTTTTTGGGTTAATTGTAATTTTAGTTCTCATATTTTTGTCTTTTTTTTATTTTGATCCATTTATTTTAAAAGTCACTATTTTAGTTTTTTTTTTTAAAAAATTTGTGCTCCTATTTTACATTTTTTGTAAAATTAGTCCCTATTTCTATTTCTATCTCATTTTCAACAAAAAAAAAACTCAAAAGAATGACCAAAATCGCGGTTTTAGAAATGGGAGGTGTAGCAACCTGCCTAAAAAATTAATGTTTAGAGTCGCCACCTATTCTGAAGGGCGAATAGGAAACCCTACGCAGTATAGAGATCAGGGTAAGATACTATATTCAGGTCGAGGGAAGGTGTTAGGCACCCTCAACCTTTTCCTATTGGCTTTGAATCTAAGGATAAAGGTTTATGGCTAAAATTGAGGTTTATAGTAAGGAAGTGAATAGGGGAAAAATTGAGATTTTAGGGAAGGGGACTCGCCTTGTTGCCAAGTGCCTATGTATCTCCTTATGGAGAATCAGAGTCAACGTAGTTCGGGCACAGGATTGTACGCCTTAGAATTGAAATTTGATTTGAGATGGTTTTAGAGGCTTTTTGAATGGCCTATCGTAGTTTTGAATAAGGATGAAAATCCGTAGTTTGATGTTATAGTTTGAAAGGTGTTTTAGGATGTGGGCGTACAACCCTGATTTTAGTATGCACTATTAACTGCGATAATCGATTGATTCAATTACCATAGTTAACAGATTAGTAGTTGTATCGTTATCAATTTTAATCAATTGATTTGATTATCACTAATAACGAATTAGGATTTTTTTAATAATTTTTAATAATTAATTTGTATCGTTACCCCTCGTAATCGATTGATTCGATTAAAAAGAATAACGAATTAGAATAAGAACCATAGAAAGATTAATCATCGCGACTAATAAGATAGTCGAAACCATTTAATCAAATAGAAATTAATTATATTTTAATTAAATAACATATTAATTAAAATTCATTATTGCCCATAGCGATTAATTAATTTAATCGGAACGAACAACAAATTGGAATTTTTAATATAACTATCACATAATAATTTTGTTTATAAAAAAATAATTATTATATAATTAATTATATTAAAAAGATTTAATTAAAACAAATAGATAATTAAAATTATTAAAGTTTTTAGGGTCTTGATTCAGTGTGATTGTCACTAGGGCGCATGGTATGGTCATTAGGTCCTGGGACATTAGATCTAAGATGGCTATTGATCCAAGGGACAGGTACCGAGGGTGTATGGTAGACTATATGGTTGGCAGCGCATGGGATCTGGAAAGAAGTACTTTGTAAAAAAACATTTGGGAGTGAGGGATCGAACCCACGTCCCTTCACTCTAACACTACCACCCCAACCAACTCTACCAAGCGCTTGTTTTGTTTAAAAACTACGCTCAACTCGTAATATATGGACCCAACCACATTAAATGAAAAAAACGCGCGCAATTCAAACCCACCAATGGTGTGGTGCCACGCCCCTTTCTTCTTCCCCAGAACCTGCAAATTTCTAAAACGATAGCTACGGTTTAGCCACGAATTCGCTACGAAATCGTTTCGTGGTCTACGCACCTGAAAAATAACGAACACGCCATGCATGTATATAAATGTTTCGCACCTACACCAAACTCTTCGTTTTCACCATACGAACCCATTCATATCATTATTTTAACCCAATTTTGACCCTACACAAAAACCCCAATGGAAACCCTAATAGCTTCACACGGCCTACAATGGCCGATCACGTTCAAATGCCCAAAAGCTTAATTAATTAACCCAGAAACATCCATAACAGTGAGACAAAGCCAGACACGCAATCAAAATACCATGGATATGCATATATTACACTAATCGATTCAAGATTTATAGAGACTTACCTTGGCTAATTGGAGGATGTTCTGGGAGTATTGATGAAGAGCAATGATCCCCACAGCTTCAGAATGAACCAAGGAACCTTGTGCAACCTTTAAATCCCTTTGTAATGGCCTAACTCTCTCAAACCGAATTTGAGTTTTGGATGAATTTTCTTGTTCTTGCAAGTGTGCCTCCCTTCAGAAATTCGTCCCCTAATCCTATGCCATGCCTTCACTACTTATAGAAGAGTGAATTAGGTCTAAAGAGGAGCCCTAGAATCTCTTAAATCAAATCTTGCCATAGTTGAGAAATTTGATTTGTTTCTTGAATCATAAGCTACTATATTTGGCCAAAATTTGATTTATTCTTCCCTATTCCAATTATCACGAAATCACCAAAATATATTTCCCAACAAAATATTTGATTTTCCCACTTATTTAAATCATAAAAAATCAATTTTAAATGAAATAAAATTGTGTAAAGTCAAATAAAATGTTATTATTCGTGGTATGTACTTTGGATAACTTATGGGCCAAGTTTAAGTCATAAAAGTATGGGCCCATTTGCAAAGTTTCTCAATTTGAACCTTCTTTTTTCATATTTGGTCCTCCAAAATTACCCAACTTTGATCAATCATATCTCACTCAATTTTTGAGCTATGAAGGAGTTCTAGGACTTTTTAGAAACCTCAAGAAGTCCTCTATAAGCCACTTTGGAATATATTTTTCATTTGGAGCTTTTATCTTGATCATATCCTCTTTGGGAAAAACTGCTTTTGGAGGATGCCTGAAAATGACCTGTAATCTTTTGCATTGTATCTCTCAAATGAATCATTTCTAGCCCTGGCTTGTGAGAGACAAAGTTGTAGGGAATCCAATTTCCTTCAAAATAGGCTTTGATTGGGGCACTTTTTATGTTCCATGTGAAATTTATGCCCGGTCAAAGTTTGGTTGACTTTCTCTTAAGAAACCCTAATTTGAACCTTTTTGTATTTGTTCATCTCTGAGTTTCTATTAATGGAATCATGATCATTCTTTGATCAAATGATGGTTATGCACCTCTACACTTGATGTTTGACCAATGATCATAGGTTTGAATCATGCTTTGATTGTAGTTGGCCTTTAGGATTGGATCAGTTGACTGTGGATCTTGGGATTGTTTGAGCAAAGCTTTGGGATTGAATCTTGAACTTTGAATCATTGTACATGGAATATGGAAGGCAAATTTTGGGGTATGACAGGAGGTCCAAAATAAAAATAAAAAAAGCCACATTTTTTTAACATTTTTATACAAAATAAGTCCTCAACTGGTTTACTTTTTTACGTAGAAATCAAGTGAACGGTTATGCGAAGCATAAGGAAGCTCGGTTACTAAAGTAGAAAGAAACAGGAATTTTTTGCCAAGCAAGAGATACAGTGACAAAAGAAGAATTCGAGCCAACAATTGAGGACCTACCGCCACCAGTTGAAATACTTTTAAGCAGTTATGGAGAGAGTGATTTAAATGATAGTATGTTTACGATGGTGCTTGTTAGAGAAGAACCCATTTGCAAGAAGAATGAATGAAGATTCCAAGAAGCATCTTAATAAGTTTCTTACTATATGTACAATTATCAAAATAGATGGGCATACCGAAGGATGAAAAGGATCGAGAATGTTTCCGTTCACACTAATAGAAGACATAGAAGTATGATTTTATTAGTTCCCAACTAATAGCATAACTATGTGGGAAAATGGAGACACCGTCCTTAAACGAGTATTTTCTTGCATTAGTCTTTGTCAAGAGAGTACGAGATTATTAATTTCAAACAAAGACAAAGAGAATCACTAGGTGAAGCTTACAAACGATTCAAAAAGGTTCTAGTTTCTCATAATTTGGATCAAGGAGAACAAATTCTAATATATATATATATATATATATATATATATATATATATATATATATATATATATATGTTACAATTGCTTTTAATGGAAGACTAAACTATTGAAAAATACATTTGTTGGTGGCTCAGCTAATTTTACAACACTCATTAATATCAAAAAGATCATAGACGCCATTGGTGCAAATTAATATTTAGAGTTGTATGATAGATGTAACATCTAGTTGGAAGATCATGTTGCAGTTGAAGTTGTTAGAAAATTGAAAGAAATGAATTTAGAAACTATCCAGGTAATAACTTAAATCTAGTAGAATAATATCACGGGATGTAAATTCTTTCTATGGAGTTCCTCATTTCTTTATGCATTGTGAGGCCCATCTCATCGCCAAGACACAATAGGAAGCATTTAACTTTCTAAAGAAGAATAAACCTTAATCAAACCCATGTTCTTGGTGGAAACCCTTGGCCACCAACCTAGCTTTGTATTTCTAGAGAGAGCCCTCAGCATTCTCTTTGAGTTTGAAAACCCACTTACAACCTACAGCAGTTCTGCAAGGAGGTAAATTGGTTAGAGTCCGTGTGTGATTTGCTGGAAGGGCATTGAACTCTTCTTTCATATCCTTGGTTCATTCAGAGCTAGCAAGGGCCTGTTTGATGGTAGTTGGTTTAGAAGCTGTATAGGCCAATAGAGTTTTTGGCTTAGAGTGTCCTATTTTGGCTCTAGTGAGCATGGGCTGATTGTTCTCAACAAGAGCCACCAGAGGTTTACTAGAGGCAATAGTGGGAGATAAGGAAGAATCAGACAGGTTTGCACCATACAACTCACTAATGGAATTTGTAGACACTATATTAGGACTATGTGGAAGAGAAGAAAGAGAGACCTCAGAGTGTGGAGAAATAACATTGGTGTGTTGAGTATTGAGATCCTCAAGATCTGTAACAACATGATTGTGCAAGTTCATGTCATTCTGACTAGAAGTTTTAGTATTAGTATCCTTTGGACATTGAGTCACTGCAGGTACACTCTGTGTTATATCCTCTGGATATGTAGGTATTGCAGGAACATTGTGTGTACTAGTATGAGAAGAGGAGCTGTGAGGTGTATGGTTGGTACAACTCTGATTGTGATTTTGATTGTGACTAGACAGTTGAGCACAGTTAGGACTAAACATAGCTCCTGAGTTGTCAAGGTTAGCATCTGCTCCATCCCTAGGTGGGATATCTCTAGCATCAACTCTAGAACTGTGAGTAATAGGCTGAAGAGTTGACTGAGTAGGACTATTGTATTCATTATTCTGGCTGGGAATGATTATGGGAGGACTCAAGTCATTTGGACTTTGTGGGGTAGGAGTGTCAGGAATCACTAGACCTTCTTACTAAGAAGTGATCATATAAGGACTTCTTGGGATAACACTATTGGAACCAGACATTAGAGAAATGGATGAAATACTCAGAGGAAATGAGGCTGGTGTAGTGTGTTTAGCAGAGTCATGAACAGGAAATAATTTTGAAAAGGGGAATTCTATCTCATTAAAAGTAACATCTTTTAAGATATATATTTTACCATCCTTACTAAGGCACTTAAACCCCTTATGCTGAGAGGATAACCCTGGATATACACACTCCTGGCTCCTCATCTCAAATTTATGTTTGTTGAAAGGCCTAAGTAAGGGAAAACAAGAACACCCAAACACTTTCAAGGTTTGATAGTCAGGTTGCTTGGCATACAAGGCATGAAAGGGAGAATTAGCCCAAGTCAAGTTAGAAGTAGGAAGCCTATTAATGACATGAACTGCAGTTGAGAAACTGTGATCCCAGTAGGTTAGAGGAATGGAGGAGTGGCTTAATAGAGTAAGTCCCATTTCCACTATGTGAAGATGTTACCTCTCAACAGACCCATTTTGATGTGAGGTGTGTGGACAAGTCAACCTATGCATTATCCCCAGTTCAGATAAGTATTTTGTAAAAGGCCTAAACTCCCCACCAAAATCTGACTGGACTGCCTTGATTCTAACATTGAACTGAGTTTGGACAAATTGATGAAATAGTGTGAAAGCATGTAGATCTTCATACTTTTGCTTAAGGAAATACAGCCAGGTATATCTAGTGTGACCATCAACAAAGGCAATATAGTATTTATAACCCGAGCTCGAGGGATTAGGAGAAGGATCCGACAAGTCTGTGTAAATAATATCAAAAGGCTTTTCATAAACTGTGTTAGTTAAGGGAGCATGTAACCTATGTGCTTTACCAATTTGACAAGAATGACAAAGCTCAGAATTTTGTTTATTTGAAACAGGGATATTACACAGTTTTAGAACAGAAGCAACTGAATTAAAATTTGCATGGCCCAATCTATGGTGCCAAATGGTATTGGTATTGCAATTATTTGCTTTATGTATACAAGAATCAGAAACTACAAAAGATTGAACATTAGAGTCAGGCCTAAGAACATTAGTGTGATTGTGATAGGAGGAAGACTGCAAGTGTAGTTGAGGGAAGCAATAGAGACCACTAGCATCTAGCACTCCTTCAACCAGAATTTGCTTAGAAACTTGACATTTTATATGACATTTATCAGCAAGGAACTCAAACATAACATGATTATCAGCGGAGAATTTGGACACTGACAGCAAATTTCTAGTGATAGTAGGGACATGAAGAACACTTGTCAGTTTTAGTTTGTATTTAGGGTTCATAGGTGAGTAAAAATGAGATGACCCTATTGACTTTATGGTTAGTGATTGGCCATTACCAACATAGACACGATTATTCCCTACATATGGCTTTTTGTAATGTAAACATAAATCATAAGGAGTTAGGTGATGAGAGGCACCTGAATCCACAAACCATGCCTGAGATTCCAGGTCTGCTGGGAGAGAGTATTCTTGTGTATATGTTGCTGGCCTATGAGTAGTTGCCATCATAGCAACAGCCTTGGTGCCTTGAGTTGCATCCTGAGTAGATTCTTGGTTGTTGGAAGATGGATTTGCAAATTGAGATTGAGAACTCTATGGCACAAAATTTTCATCAAATCTATGCCAAGAAGTGTAGACAGCATGTTCATACTTTCCACATAAATGACATGTTGGACGATTCCCAGTGCTACCAATGGTGGTTCTTCCTCTCCCACGACCACATCCACAGACAAATATGTGCCCTCTTCCATGATTGCCTTAATGAGAGCCTTTGAAACCTTCATCCCCATGGCTAGTGTGGGCCACGTTAGCTTATACAGTATTGGCAGCTAATTCCTGACGAAACTTGTCAAGCCGTGCTTCTTGCACATAGAGTAGTGCTTCAACATCACATAGTGATGGAGGAATCAGACAGCCATACATCTGCATCACATATGGACTATATTCCTCTGGAAGCCCATTGAAAACGGAGTCAACTTGGTCTTGTTCCGTAATTGAATCCCCAACTGCTAGTAGAGATTTTGCAATAGCCTTGATGCGTAGCACAAACTCTGTAACAGACTTGTTACCCTTCTTGGTGGATTGCAATTCGACCCTCAGTTGACGAACTCTTGCTTTCATTTGTGCGTTGAAATATTGATGAATTTTATCCCAAACTTCAAAAGCATGTTTGCAAGCAAGAACCCTAGGAAGAACAACTTCGGAGATAGTGGATAACAACCAGATGAACACTGCTTGATCTTGGACAATCCAAGCTTCACTCATCAGAAAACGTACCAGAAATGCGATCTTGATCCGTCTTGTACTTCTGCGGGATTTGCGGATTCACAACAAGTTTGTGCATCTTTTGAGTGAGGATTACTCCCTCGACTTGTTGATTCTAGAGCAGATAATTGTTTTCTTGCAGCTTGATGGATAGTTTCGGTCAAAACGTGTTGCTTGATTTGTTTGACGCAAAGACGTTGGAAGCTTCTTGATCTCTGATCGTTGATTCATCGTTGCCTGAAGAAGCCATGGATGAATCTTGAAGAAACTTATCGACGGAAGGAGCTCAGCTCAGCTTGCAGAGAATCGAACTACGGACAGAGGGATGACGGATTGCGGAAGCGTAGATAATCGTTACACGCGAATGATATCATGATAGAAATGAACATTGTGAATCATCTTTGAATCTCTGATTCAATGGAAGAAGATGATGAATGTGTGTATTCAATGTGATAAAGTTTGTTATCACCTCATATAATATAACAGTGCCAATATATAACTAGGCTTAAAGCATGAGCTAGCACAAGATACTAATGGGTCTAACTACTATCTGCATACATTCCAGAGGCCCATATCTAAACTATACTCCAATAGTAAGAAAACATGTTACATAAATATATCCAAAAATATATATATATATATATATATATCACATTGAAGAAAGAATTAGGCACTTCCAATAATAAAGTCATATATAAAGTGGGTTTATTTTCTTAACAAAATAAGATTGGTTTGTCAACGTGTGAAAGTATACGTAAACGAATTATGATGTTCTTTGAATCATTTTACAATTGTGGAATATATGCAACATGCCGTTGAACAATTGCAATTTATTATATATGGATTGGTCCTTTACTTTTTGGGTGTCCCTAATCAGCTAATTTAATAATCTCTATGACGCATATCAGAATATTTCTCAGTGGTGACAAGGCTCATGATTATGGTCAAAATACTCTTTAATATAATAGAAGGAAAATATACTCTTAAACTATAAGCACTTGTTTTTAAGGATGAATTGAAAATTTTAATGATTTTATGTGTATTTTAATTTGAAATTTTTAAATATTAGATGAAGGTGTTTGAATATGAAGAAGGCAAAAAAAAAAAAAGAAGAAGGAAATAATGTCAAAGCCTTTAGATTCAATTGACTTGTAATATTCAGATTTATACATGTGATATTATGAAGAAAAAAAATTGAATGGTTAAAATTTAAATAAAATATAGAAAGAATTATTATATATTTTAAAGTTGCGTTACAAGTTTAAATAGAAAAAATTATATATCTACAGAGTTTTGCTTTGTAGATTCATATAATAAAATAAAGGCTAAATATTCATTTTGGCATGTGAGGTCATTAAATATCCAGAAATTTTTTAAAAAAATTGTAGCAGTCAGGATTCAAACACTTGATCTCTTGGTGGCTTAAGAGGCTATCAAACCACTACATCACTTCACACTTATTTGAATATCTTACACAATGAGTAGAATAAAATTGTGTCTTTCTCCGCTCAAACCAAAGAGAATCATCATCAACATAGGTTGCCCAAAATTTTCTTATGAACCCAGCAACACCAACAATCAAACATTTACCTATATGATATTATTATTTCATTCAAGTTTATTTTATTTCATCTCTGCAATTAGACGAATGTTATTTGTAGATCTTTTATTCGTGAAAAAGAAGCAAATTAATAGAACAGGACATGGTCTAGTCCTTAGCACCTACATAACCCAATGCAACTTTTTCACTTAATACAGAAACACAAGGAATCCTTATCAATGGTGGAATAAACAGAAACACAAAGAATCCCTAATTCATGAGTAGTACGAATAACAATTTCAGCTCTATTCGCGATCAAGATCTTCTAGTCACCTTTCTCGTCGTAAGTAAAAACCCAGATTTCTACCACAACTTTAACCAAATACCTAGATTCTTCGTCTCTTCACACTCTCAAACCCTTCTAACTTCCAAAATCAAACCTTTTTGCAAAAGGGTTTAATGGGTTGTGCTCGAAAAAATGTAAATCTAAGAGAACTTTGGGGATTAAAATTGGAGAAATAATGAAAATAAGAATAAGATTGAAATTGCAGATCCAAAAATTTTGTTTGTGAAGGTTAGATTTTGGAGATCCAAAAATCAAAATAATTGTAGATCCAAAAATTGCAGAAAGGGTTTGTCCTTCATTTTAATGCTAATTAAGGTTAGGTTATTGTGGTTATGGAATAGATTGAAGAAAGAATGGTGAAGTTACGATTTGTGAAGGTTGTGGAATTGATGAAGAATAGTGAATAATAAAGATTTACTTGATAACAAAGTTGAATGAAAAATTAATCATTAATGACTAAGCAGCCCAGTGGAAAGTTAGTTTCTTAGCAATCAATGTAGCCTGAGTTTGAATCCAGGTTTAAGGAAAAAATTTGGAATTTTTTCGAATTTTGATGACCTTGCTATTAAACATATGCCACGTCAAACGCCACGACGGATGCCAACATGGAAAAATGGACGGTGTTTCAAAACAATGGACGGCAAGGACTAACGTAGATCTTTTTGAACAATTAAATGACCACTTTGACACTTTTTAAAGATAAGGGACCAGAATGGACCTCGAGGTATACTTAAGGGACCAAAAAGAGTATTTTGCCTAAAATAAAATTAATTCAAAATAAAATATAACTAATTATTTACGGTATATTATTTACATCACTTCTTCTCAAGCAGTTAATAAATATAAATCATTTTAATATTATAACTAAGTTGGTTGAACTATTAGGATGGTAAATTTTTTATTAATATATTTGTGAGTTGGTTTCTAGAAGAAATGTAACTTAAAGTTATTAATTCACAATCCAACTTTTTTTTTAATGAAATATTGATTAATCTCAATGTGTTTTGTTCTATAATATTGAACAAGATTATCTACAATATTGATGACCAATTGTTGCCATAGAATAACTCCGTAGAATCTTTAGTTGGAGGCTTTATTCAGCTTCTGGTATAGGTATTCCAGAAAAGCTGACCACCAGTTCCACTGGTTAATGGTACTCAGGTCGATAAAGTAGCGGAGATATGTCATGTTAACGTAAGTTGCACTCTTGTCCACAAAGAGTGCAGTGCCTACCAAGAACAAGAACCAGCACTACAGAGCGCAGGCACGGTGATACTCTGTAAAAAGTCTGTCACCCTCCTGCTCGGACTCTGCTGTCGCCACCAAGTGGTTCTCATACAACTCTCTCAAGCTGGAGAACCGGATATAGCCTCATTCGTCACCCGACACTCATAATCATCCATGTTTGGGTCCATACCCAGATAGTCGACCATTCACTCAATCGCCTCGACCCTCTGTATCTGGGAATGGCGCAGCAGCCTCCCTCTGATCGGCAGGTGGAGCAGACACTGAATATCATGCAAGGTGATCATCAACTCCCCAATAGGAAAGTGGAAATAAGACGTCTCCTTGTGCCACCGCTTCACGAAAGCCTCTTGCATGCCGTGGCTGATAATGGTAAACCCGGTCATGCACAACCCGCCGAGCCCGGAACCACCTATCACTTCATTAAACCACTAGGCCTGTGGTTGAAACAGATCAAAAATCTTCCGCGTGTGGTTCACGGATTTTATTGTCGGCCTTTCCTGTTACAACAAAAACAAAAACAAAAAAGATTGTAATTTAAAAAACGGTTAAATTATAAAGTGTAATTTAAAAAATACCTCTCCCTCCTAGACACGTCGAGGGACGTGGTCATGGTAGTAAATCAGCAGGAAAATGTCCCTAGGCCCTCCCGGGTAGCCCTCCTCCTCCTCCCCGTGCGGAGGGTCAGCATTAGGTATCTCCTCCTCCTCGTGTCTTACCTCTTCCTCATCCTCTCGTACCTCCTCCTGACGGGAAGAAGACACCCGAGCCAGATGACTCATCGATCCAGATGAGGAACCAGCATCATCCATCTGGACGGGTACTCGAACTTTATCTCATCTCTGTGTCGATGCCAACTATGAGGCCCGCTCGTGTCGAGCCGACGCTGTCTGGGTCTCTCTACCCTGTCTAAGTCGTGCGGGGTTGCCTTCCATTTTCGTGAAAAAATTAAAATCCATAAGAAGGCGAAACAATCAAGAAAAAAAAAAGTATGAGTTCATTTCGGAAGTGCATTTCTGAAACTGGTCATGGAGGTGTTTTCAGAAATGCACTTCTGAAACCCCCTGCGAACTCCATTTTTGCATAACCTCCACATCTTGCCATAAATGCTTCAAAATCAAAATTTTCCTATCTAAACATACTCAGTGACATATAACAACTTAAACCTACTATATTATACTAATTTCTGACACCCTTAATATCAATTTCAATCTTAGATTTAAAAAGTTACGAGAACTTACCGATTTGAAGTGATGTTGATGGTGCTTTAGAAGTAGTCTTTGAAGGTTGAAGAGAAATTTGATGTTGTTTTGAAGTAGCCTTTGGAGTGTGTAGGCGCAAATGCTTGGGGATTTTGAAGTTTTGGTGTTTAAGGTAAACTAAAAATGGGGGGAGGCTGTTTTGTTTAAACAGCAAAACGCGCGTTTTTTTGAAAATGCATCTCCGAAATGTTGTTTTCAGAGATGCATCTCTGAAAACACTTTTTTTTATTTAAAAAAATGATTTCGGAAATACATCTCCGAAATCACTTTTTTTTATTTCAGAGATGCACTTCCAAAATATAGGGGCGTTTTAAGAATTTCACGTGGATTTCTAAAAAGCTTGGGAGGTGGATAAAGAATTTGTCTTAACAATGCTAGCTCTTATCCACCAATTCATTTATGTCCAAAGCCCATACTTATCAACAATTCCACAAAACCATACTTCTTTTTGAAATCTACTTTGAATAGTAAGCATTGAATTTTCCTTACTTTGGTAAGGTTAATAACCTCATTAGCCACAACCATTCCATCTAGAATGTCTTTCCGGGATACATGTTTCTTGTTTTGAGATCAATCTACATACTATTAATTTAAATCATTTTAGAGAGTAGCTTCACTATAATTTTGTATGATGAGAAGCAAATTAAGCATATGGGTCTGTACTCATTGAGTTCCTGTGGATGTTCGATTTTGAGGATTAAGGTGAGAAATGTTGAGGTGATAGGTTTAGGTAGTAATGCATTGGAATGAAACTCATTGACAAATCCAATGATGTCGTTGTTGTCAATGAAATGTATAAGTTCAACATGTAATGATGCAACCATTGCATCCGTTTCATTAAGCTTTCTCCATGTGTTGTCAATCTTCAAATTAACCCATTCAAGTACTTATTTGTTCCACCACTTGAGTTTTTCTTTCAACAACTTTAGCTTTTTTGTTTGTTCTCAATGAAATGTATAAGTTTATTCATCTTTGTTCTCATATTTGATTTGCAGACCCTTTTTTTTTTGTCTTACTACTATTGCATAAAAATCACCGCATACACACCATTCACATTGCAAATTTCTTTGTCTAATAACCATCAATTCCCCATAGTCTAGGTTCCCTTCGATCTAATAAACAACATATACATTGGTAATAATTAAAAGAAGTTTTCTTATAATTCACCTTCACAAAACTCTCACCAATAAATAAATATATTTAAGCAAATAACATGGATTTACATACTATTAAAAAACCTCCAAACATGCCACAAGACAATTTTACAGTCCATTCTATCGACACGTTTTCTAAATTGCTTCAATCATTCTATAATCAACAATTAATTTGACATTTCGTTTCTTGATACAGACGTATATTAAAATTAAGATAATCGTTTGTCACCCCATCCTCTAATATTGTTTGAGACTAAATTAAGATTGACTAGTTTTCTTCTTCTTCCTATCGACTTTTCTGATCTTATCATGTTCCTTTTATCTTAATTAACATAAGTAAATTTAAGATACTAAAAATACAATAATTACTTATAAAATCAAAATGAAACTACTACATAAATTAAATGACAAAAAATTTAATTAAACAAAAAATGTATTAATTCATACATTTAACATAGGATAAAATTTAGATACAATTCTTTATGTGTGATTTTTATTATTTTTTAATAAAAAAATGATAAGTGTATAATTTTCTCTTACACGTATATAATTTTATCATATTTCACTCTCTAAACAATATGTAAGTACACTTATCCTAAAAAATAATAAAAATCACGTTTAAAAAATTATATATAAGTTTTCTTCTTTTAAATAATTCAAAATTATTAGATAAAATGATGCCACAACTTGCAACACAATAATGATTTTTAATAGCCATATTACACAAAAGAGTAAAAGTGAAAGAAATTCAAATTGAAAAAACATGAGTCTACTTTAGAATGGAGTGTAGCATGAGGTGAGCAAACAAATGAATGGCCCTAGCTAGGACCAAATAGATGAGGTAGGAAAACCGTGGACAGAGAAAGTGGGTCACCAACCCTCAAGATTCTTTTCCTTATTTTATAGTGATTTTCTTCTTATGTTTCTAGAAGCAACAAAAAACTTTAGGTAAGAAGGTAAGGCTTACCAACCACATCCATATAAAATTAAAAATTGACATTGGCCGGCTATTATTTTTGCATAAGTACTGTTGGATACGAAAGAAATGTTAGTTGAATTTGAAAATGACAATATATTATTATACCAATAATGTGATTAGATATTATAAACATCAAGTGTTGTTTGACCTACTACCACAACAATATATATCTCCTTATATTGCAAACCATTTTTCACGGGAATATTTACTCAAAACGTACTCCACACATAAAGATGTTATCAAAAATGGGACCACTAAAAAGGAAAATCAATTAGTAATTTAATGTAGAATATATATAACTATATTTTTGTTCAAATATATCTTAAATTTGCAACTAGTTTCAAAGGGGCAAAAATATTTATAGGTTGGAATTTGGATTAGATTTTTAGTATTAATTGGGCAAACTGTTACCGTTAAGGCAAGTTCAAAATTGGGTGCTTATATTTAAATTTGGCTAGTAGGTGAAAGAATTGAAAGAAAAGAACAATAAAAGGAAATATGAAGAATGTCCACTAATCTCAACCATGGATGGTGGGGACGTTAATCATGTAGTGATCTATCTACTTGAATTGACAAGAGTAAAGTGGAATTAGTTGAGACTTGCTTCTAGAATCTTTTTTTTAACAATGTTCTAGAAACCTTTATGAGGAAAGGAAAATATATAATTTAGTTGATTTAATTAGTGGTTAGTATAAAAACACTTAGATGAAATGATATTGATTTCTTTCTACTTAACTAAAGTTTATGAGTTTGAAATATATTTAGGTTGGTATGGATGAGAGTTGTTTTCAGGAATAAGAGAAATAGAAAAATTAATATTAAAAGAAAAACTTATTTATTTACTTGTTGTTGTCTAATAAAAAGAAAAATATCTTGTATGGCTATCACACTAACCTATTAATATGAATAATCAGTATTTAACTATTTATTAATTTACTAAAAATAATAAAATTTAATATTAATTTGAGGCTTTTTTAGATATTCGTATTAGATGCACCATGTGCTCTAATTTTATTAATTAAATTAAGCTTACATTTCATATTAATTTATAAATATATTAAATATGCTTTTCTAGATATTCATCTTAGATGCACCATGTGCTCTAATTTTATTAATTAAATTAATCTTACGTTTCATATGAATTTTAAGATAGATTAAATACAAAATCATACTTGCTAACATATGTTGTAAAGACATCTACTAAAATATATATAAACAAAATATTTATGTTAAAAATAAAATATAAAATATAAGTATCTAAGAAAATAAATGCATTATTTTTAAAATAATTTTTTTATATTTAGCTACTAACTTGCATCTAAAGGATAACTTAATATTTTCCTTAAATATATTATAAATAAATTTAAAATATAATATTATATATAGTTATATATTTTTAAATATCATATTAAATATTCAAAGAAAGTATAACTGTATTAGTTCATTGATTAGTATTATTTTCTTGAACTTACTAATTGTCATTTTGTTACTTTTTTTCTCTCGTCACTTAAATTCGATGATGATATATATATATATATATATATATATATATATATATATATATATATATATATATATATATATATATATATATATATATATATATATATATATATATATATATATATATATATATATATATATATATATATATATATATATATATATACTCCAAGAGTAAATTATCAACCCGTACTCCTCATCTTGACCATTATTTATTTTCAATCTAATAGTTAAAATTAATGAGTATTGGTTTTCTCTCTCCATATTTAATTACTCATTAATTTTAACAATTAGATTGAAAAAAATTAATGGTTAAGATGTGGAGTAAGTGTTTAACTTACTCTTGGAGTAAATATATCCCTCCTCTCTCTTTTTTTTTCTCTCTCTTTCTCTCTCTCTCTCTCTCTCTATATATATATATATATATATATATATATATATATATATATATATATATATATATATATATATATATATATAATATGTAAGATAATATTTATTTTTAGTAGACATGATATATCTTATATTAAAGTGTATGTTTATTCTTAAATATGTAATAAAAGTTATAAGAACAAATTATTAAAATAATTCTCTTTGTCGCAAAACATAAACATTTATTTAACAAAAAAGAAGTGTTTTTAAGAAATAGATAGATTTGGTCATTTGGTATTCACTTGTTAAATTAGATGCGAGATGTTGGTCTAAAGTTCAACCTTTAATATTAGAGTTTTTTTGTATTTTTAAAAAATATAAATGGTAAGCAAGTAGATGATATTTATAAATTAAAACTTGTATTAAAATAAAAAATATACATATATTTTCAAATTAATAGATATATTTATTTATTATCTATTTTTAAAATAAATCCAAATTAATATCATAAATTTTTGGAAATATGAAAAATTAAAATTAACTTTATACATATAAAACAAATTTTAGATATATTAATAGATAAAATAGACAAATAAACTACATTGTCATTTTTCTTTTAAAACCTGAAATATACAATATGAGTGCTTATGTTATAAAAAATAAGTAATAATAATAAATAAGTTATCTCTTCTAATTTTTGAAATTTATTTTCTTAAAAGAATTGTTTAAAATAGATAACCAATTATTATTATTATGAGAATGAACAAGGTAGAACTTAGTATTAAATACAATGATGTATTTAAGCAATGTAGTAGTATTATATATAATTATATAAATAATTTTCCTTTGTGGGCTTGTGGAAAGGTTGAACTTAAAATAAATATAATTATTTATTCAAACAATGTATTATATATAATTATGTAATTAGTTTTTCTTTGTGGGGGCTTGAGCCCCCATAACCTTCTACATGGATCCGCCCCTATATATATATATATATATATATATATATATATATATATATATATATATATATATATATATATATATATATATATATATATATATATATATATATATATTTGTTTTAAAAAAAAGTGTATTTAAAACAATATACATATAACTTAAAATTGTTTAGTATAATAATATCAAATATAATTCTAGTTGTGTAAGTCCAGGCTTAATCAGGGTTGTATATAAATAGTCATGGTCTGTATCATTATTTGTACAATTCAATTCAATAATATAATCCTTATTTCCTTTAAACTCTTTATTCTCTCCTCACTAAAAGTGTCTCACGCACTAACAAATTGGTATCCAGAGCTTTCGTTTATTGTTCTTTAGAACTTTACATCAGAGATCGTGTTTTCAGGGAACGTGAATCAATCGCTGCAAAGATGAACGATACTAACGGCATTCCGAACTCGCTTCTAATGCTTGACGGCAAGAATTGGATTCCATGGAGAGAACATATGCAATCTCTGTTGGCTTTCATGAAACCCTAGAAGTGGTTACTAATGAAGTTCCTATGTTGGCTGCAAATGCATCCGACGTACAGAAAACTGCCCACGCCGAAGCCAAGAAGAAGGATTGCAAGGCTGCGTATTGCATTCAAACGGCGGTTGATACTGCAAATTTCGACAGAATCTCTCATGTTGAATCAGTGAAGGAGGCATGAGATATTCTTGTCAAATATTATGAAGGAGGTGAGAAAGTCAAGGTTGTAAATTTGCAGATCTTGCGTCGAAAATATGAATTGTTGTCGATGGGAGAAGGCAAAAAGGTTGTAGAGTATGTGTCGAAGGTGCAAAAACTCGTCCATCTCATGAAGGGTTGTGGTGAAACCCTAACTGATAAGATGATAGTTGAGAAGGTAATGTGTATGTTGACCTCTCACTTTGATCACATTATCGTAGCCATTCAAGAATCCAATTAACTTGAAACCCTAAAATTGGAAGATTTGGTTGTTCGTTGGAGGCGCATGAGATTATGATTGTCGAAAGGAAAAGAGTTCAAGATTTGATACATGCTTTGCAATCTCAGTTATGGAAAAAGAATGGTGGTTCCAACAAATTCAAAGACGAATTCGACAAGACTCAAGGCAAGAAGCCTTGGTCGAACTCTCACAAGAAGCAGGTCGAAGATAGAACTTCTGAATCCTCGAAAGGAGAAGGAGGAAACTATCGAAAGGACAGAGAAGATAAGAAATTTATAGGTGTACAGTGCTATCACTGTGAGAAGTAGGGTCACTTGTCTAAACATTGTTGGTACAAGAAAGATAATGGATCGACAAAAGGCAAGGACGAATGAGCGAACCTTGAACGCCAAGATTAAGATGATTATGAAGGTATGGTGGTTATGGATGCAGTTACAGATAACCATGTCGAATCCAAGATCTGGCTCCTCGATTTAGGCTGCTTGAATCACATGACTGGTCAAAAGGTGTGGTTGGCAAATTTTGACGAATCGAAGAAGAGCAAGGAAAAACTTGTTGATAATAGTTCGTTGCAAGCAGAAGGTACTGGCAACATAGTTTTTCACATGATTAATGGAAGGAAAAATATGATCAAAGATATGTTCTATGTACCTTGTATGAAGAGCAACTTGTTAAGTGTTGGACAACTGGTCGAAAAAGGGCTCTCAGTTTTCATGAAAGATGGAGTTTAAAATTGTTCGACACCTAGAACAATTTGGTCTTGAAATTTCCTCTGTCAAAGAACATGAATGTTAAGACCATGACCAGTTCGACTAAATTACAATGTCTAAAAAATATTGTCGACCACAAGGATAGTTGGTTATGGCATTTGAGGTTTGGACATTTGAACTTCCGATCACTTAATCAACTGATTACACAATATATGGTTACTTGTATTCCAAGTCTTAAGATGTCTGACAAATTCTGTGAAGGTTGTTTAGTCAGAAAGCAATCCAAAAATTAGTTTACTTCAACTATACCAATGAGATCATCCTGCATACTCGAAGCGGTACACTCAGATGTATGTGGTCCAATCGAAGAACATACCCATGGTGGAAACAGATATTTTATTTCGTTTATCGATGAATTTAGTCGAAAGTTGTGGCTCTATGTGATCAAGGGAAAGGACGAAGTATTTGACATCTTTAAGAGATTCAAGATACTTATCGAAAACCAGAGTGAGAAGAAGATCAAAGTTCTAGGAACAGATGGAGGTGGAAAATACACATCTAAGATGTTCAAAGAATTATGTGTCAAACATGGTGTTAATCATGAGGTAACTGCTCCTTATACTCCTCAACATAATGGAATTGCGGAAAGAACAAACAGAACCATATTAGATATGGCAAGATGCACGCTGAAGCAGAAGAATCTGTCAAAGTCCTTATAGGGTGAAGCTGTTTTGACTGAAGTTTATATTCATAATAGGTGCCCTACCAAGAAGTTGAAGAATAAGGTTCCTATAGAAGTATGGAGTGGAAAACAACCATCAGTGAGTCATCTGAAGGTATTTGCCTCTATGTGTTACAAACATGTTCCTGATGCAAGAAGAAAGAAGCTTGATGACAAGAGTGAAGCTATGATTCTGGTATGATATCATCAGACCGGTGCATACAGGCTATTCTATCCAGTTAATGCGAAGATTGTGTTGAGTCAAGATATTGTGGTTGATAAAAATTCTGCCTGGGATTTGAATTCGAGTAATTCAATCAGCAAGCTATTGATGAGCTTTGACTTTGAAAAAGAAACTACTAAAGTCGAAGTTGATGCAATTGTCAAAACTCCAGTCGAAACAGTTTCCAACATTCCCGATACAGTCGAAGAAGGTGTGGCTGCTACAATCTAAAGACCTCAAAGAACTCGAATTCTTCCAGCAAGACTTCAAGCCTGTGAAGTAGCTAGTGATGATGAAGTGATACCAGATAGAGAATTAGTTCATTTTGCTTTAATTGCAGGTGTTGAACCAATTAACTATAGTGAGGCTTTAAATAGTCAAGATTGGAAGTTAGCTATGGTCGAAGAGTTACAGGAAATCGAAAGAAACAACACATTAGAGTTAGTCGAATTGGCAGCACATAAAAAAGCTATCGACGTAAAGTCGGTATTTAAACTGAAACACAATATTGATGGGTCGATAGCAAGATATAAATTAGAATGATTAGTAGCTCGAGGATTTCTCCAATGAGCATAGCTCGACTACTCTGAAGTATTTTCTCTAGTAGCAAGATTGGAGACTGTTCGACTAGTGGTATCATTGGCATGCAATCAAGGCTGGTCGACATTTCACTTAGATGTGAAGTCAGCAATTCTGAATGTTCCTTTCGACGAAGAGGTCTATGTCACACAACCTTCTGGTTTTGTGATTCAGAAGGAAGCGAGTAATATAAGTTGCACAAAGCACTTTATGGTCTCAAGCAGGCACCTAGGGTATGGAACAAGAAGATCGACTCATACTTAGTCGAATTAGGATTTGTCAAATGCAAATCTAAGTATGGTGTCTATGTTCAGGTTGTGGCACAAAATATAACAATCATCTGCTTATATGTCGATGACTTGCTGGTAACTGGAAATAGCTTGGAGAACTTGTCGAAGTTCAAAGAGTTGATGATGAAGGAATTTGAAATGTCAGATCTGGGAAAATTATCTTATTTCCTAGGCATGGAATTTCAAATGTCGAAACAAGATATGATGTTGCATCAAAGGAAGTATGTGAAAAAGATACTCAAGAGATTCAAAATGGATGATTCGAATCCTGCATCCTCACCTGTGGAAACAAACTTGAAGTTAGAGAAGCATGGAGAGGAAGACAAAATCGACGTAACTTTGTTCAAGCAAATTATTGGATCTCTAAGATATGTGTGCAACAGTCGACCTAATATAAAGTTTCACAGTTGGATTAGTGAGTAGATACACCAGTGAACCAAGAGTTTCACACATGAAGGCTACAAGAAGAATTCTAAGATACATAAAAGGATTGATAGTCTATGGAGTTCTATTTCGACGAGACTCTGAAGGTGAAGAAGCAATAATTACTTGCTTTTCAGATGTTGATTGTTGTGGAGATAAGGAAGATCGAAGAAGCACAATTGAATATTTCTTTCAAGTATTTGGTGCCCCAATTTCATGGTGTTCGAAGAAACAACCAGTGGTGGCATTACCATCGTGTGAAGAGGAATATATAGCAAGATCCTATGTTCATATCAAGTAATTTGGATCAGATCAGCACTTGAAGAAATGGAGATCGAAGTGAAGAAACCTCTTGTGTTGCAAATTGACAACAAGTCAACCATAAATCTGACGAAGAATCCAGTTCTGCATGGAAGGAGTACTTGAAATTAGGCATTGCTCGAGCGAAGCACAATTGGCCGATATTTTCACCAAAGGATTAAAGATCGACAGATTTCTAAATTTGAGAAAGAAATTAGGAATAGTTCATATTGACTTTTTTTTTAGAGTTTTTCGAGAATTTGGATTATAGGGGATATGTTGAGATATTATTGGAATTACTATTATTCATCTAATATCAAATATAATCCGAGTTGTGTAAGTCCAAGCCCAATCAGGGTTGTATATAAATAGTCAGTATCATTATATTTGTACAATTCAATAATATAATCCTTATTTCTTTTATTCTCTCTATTCTCTCCTCACTAAAAATATCTCACGCGCTAAGATGTGATTTGTCATTCTGAAAAGCTAATAAGCTAATATTTATTAAACTATTACATATTCAATCCATGACTTTACTCAATATTAGATACCATGAATAGTTATTATTTTGATTTTGTGACAGATGCATGTATTTTATTTATAGAAAGAAAAAAAAAAAGTGGAGTATGCACATGGGAGAAGTATGAATAAAAGAAGTAACAAAAAGATGGTGAGGTGGAGAAGATGTAAATAAAAGTAGAACAACATCTACCTACCAAATGGAGCGAGAGAGCAGTACTAATAAGTGAATTCTAACCACTCGTGTCTCTCACCAACTCGGTCAAATCTCTCTTCCATTTCATTACTACTCCCTCCCACTCCTCTTCCTTTCTTTCTTTCATCACCACCTCCCATTTATATCCTCTTTTCTCTCTCACAATTCTCATTCCCCTCTCTCTCTCTCACACCCCAAATCATCATCATGGGTAGATCTCCTTGCTGTGAGAAACAACACACAAACAAAGGTGCTTGGACAAAAGAAGAAGATCAACGTCTCATTAACTACATCAAAACTAACGGTGAAGGTTGCTGGAGATCTCTTCCAAAAGCAGCTGGTATATATCTATATATTATATAATCTTAATCTTTCATAATATACTATATTGTTGAAAATTTGATATCATTATTGATTCATTTCAGGCTTGTTGAGATGTGGCAAGAGTTGTAGACTCAGATGGATTAATTACCTTAGACCTGATCTCAAGAGAGGAAACTTTACTGAACAAGAAGATGATCTTATCATCAATCTCCACAACTTACTTGGAAACAAGTATGAACATATATTACTAACTATCTGAATACTGGCGCAGTTTATTGTCTGTTTGTCTTTTATTTCTGTATAAACTTTTTGATATCGATAATTTTATATCTTATCTAAACTCAAAATTTATTTATTATTAAACAGATGGTCACTAATAGCGGCGAGATTACCCGGAAGAACAGATAATGAGATTAAGAATTACTGGAACACTCATATCAAGAGAAAACTCTACAACCGTGGAGTCGATCCTCAAACTCATCGGCCACTCAATGACTCCGCGGTGTCCACTACCGTCCCCACCGCGGTTCCACCACGAGGTCAGATCACAACAAGCCATAAGAATATTATCATCAAAGATGTTAGCATTGTTAGCAATAGCAAACTGGTTTGTGAGGATTCAAATTCAAATAGCAGTAGCGGAGTTAGCTCTGATCAGGAAGCTTATCAGCATCAACAACTCAACTTGGACCTTTCCATTGGTCTTCCGTCTTCACGTCCTCAAAATAACAAAGACAACTTGATGCTACAACAACCACAAGATGGTGATTATGAGCAACAAGAAACTAAGGTTACTCCTAGTCATGGTGTGTGTCTGTGTTACAGTCTAGGGTTTCTGAGAAACCAAGTGTGTTGCTGCAACAAAGATATAGGTAATAGTGTTACTACAGCGGTCACTGATAATAATATGTATAGATTTTACAGACCCATGAATATTTAGAAGATAAGATAATTTTTAAGTTAGGTTTTTTTGTTTAACATTTGGAAGTTAGCTAGTTAACCTGATCCGGCTCATAAATATTGTAATGTTGCGACTATTATATTAGTTTATTAACATGAAAATAGTTTTTGTTTTGTTTTGGATGTTTAAAATGGTTATTTTTATTTCATAATATTATCGTTTATATTTCAATATTTATTTCATAATATTATCATTTATATTTCAAAATAAATAATTTGTTAGTTGGGATCGCCAGAGAAGCAAGTTAGTATAAGGTGATCTCTCTGAGCAAGAGTAAGATTTATGGCATAGGGTGTGATCCTTCTTTCTTGGATGCTGCCTCAGTTTTTCTTGGATGCAAGGTAGATACATTTCCTTTCAAATTCCTGGGTTTCTACGTGGGGGGAAATCATAGGAAAGCATCTTTTTGGAAACCCGTCATTAACTCGATAAAAAGGAAACTTTCTACTTGGAAAGGTAGAATGTTATCCATAGGAGGCAGAGTTGAATTGCTTAACAGTGTTCTATCCAACATTCCGAGCTACCAATTTTCTTTTTACAAAGTTCCGTGTATGGTGGCTAAGGAAATTATTGCTATTCAAAGGAAGTTCTTGTGGCAAGGAGGGGAGGAGAAGAAAGGTATGTCTTGGGTCAGATGGGAGATTATTTGCAAGCCAAAAAAGCTAGGTGGTTTAGGCGTGAAGGAAATCGGTAAATTCAATCAAGCTATGTTATCTAAATGGATTTGGAGACTCTTGGTAGAGGAAGATGCCATTTGGTGTGAAGTTATGAATTTGAGATATGGCGAAGTGAGGTCAACTTTGTGGAATAGAGATACCGATAACTTTCGTACAAAGGAGTCATTATGGTGGCGGGACATTAGGCTGCTGGGAGCTAAAAATCATAGCATTTTGGAAAAAATAACAGTGAAGGTCGGTGATGGCAAATGGGCTAGTTTTTGGAGATCACGTTGGCTGGGCTCGACTGTCCTTGCTAAGTTGTTTCCAAGCCTATTTCTGGAAATCTGGTTTAAAGACAATTCTGTTTGTGACATGGGGTATTGGTGCGAAGATGTTTGGTGTTGGATTGTCAATCGGGCAGAAGAAGTTCTCAGTCTGGATGCTTCTATTGAGTTACAGGAATTGAAAGTTCTTTTACAGGATATTCATTTGAATGCTGCCGTTGCGGACGTCATTATTTGGCCGTTCGATTCTTCTAAAGTTTTCACGGTCAAGTCATGTTATGCACTGATGATGCAAGAACAAGGTGAAGTTGTTTTGGAGGATGGCAGGAAACAGGGGTTGAACTCGATATGGGGAGCTTATGTTCCATCGAAATTGAAAATTTTTGGTTGGCGACTGCTGATGGATAGATTACCTACAAGAAACCATCTTCTCCATAGAGGAATCATTGACTCAAGCCAAAATGCATTGTGTGCTTTCTGTCTTATGCAGGTTGAAGACAGCACACACTTGTTCCTGCAGTGCACAAAATTGAGGAGTTTTTGGTGCAGAGTTTTTTCTTGGCTGGATTTAGACGTTATTGCAGGCGTAGACTGTTGCGGCAACCTCAACTCTTGCATAAACTTACTGACGGGGAAGATGTCTTGTAGAAGAGAGGCGGCTATTTGGTTGACTGTTTGTTGGTGTATTTGGAAGACTAGAAACGATGTGATATTTAATAACGCTAAGTTGGATACCGAGGAGTTGTTTTATCTTATTTTGTGGTACTCTTGGTGGTGGCTTGCATTTGTTGCTAAGGATAGGATTACATGTAATTTTTACGAGTGGTTTAAAAACCCTTTTGTGTGCATTTTATTGTTTGTGGGCTAGTTTATTCCTTAGTCTGTTTTCTCTTGTAAGGGTTTGAGTACCCCTAGTACTCAACTTATATTACATGAGTTGCTTATGGAAAAAAAATGTATAAGGTGATCTCGACCGATTGAAGTTTAGACAAGCGCTAATACAACCAAATGTGAAATAGTCAAAAAAAATTCAGGACTACGGAACTTAACGAATTCAATCATGTTCCATGTTTATATAGAGAGAGAGAGAGAGAGAGAGAGAGAGAGAGAGAGAGAGAGAGAGAGAATGCCGCAAAATTGGAGAAACAAATCAGACGTAAATAATGAGAAAACTCATGCAAATAAATATTGAATTTGTAAAATAATTCAACACATAATCAATCAAACAAGTTGTTTAACACATTTTTATCATTTATCATTATGTTTTAATGTGACATATATTTATGAATTTTTGTTAACTCTTCTCAAGCTAATATTGACTTGTGATCAAGTGTCATTTCTTTACTTACAATCAAAAACACCCAATTAGCTCAGAAAACTAGGTTTATGTGGCTTAGAGAAGGAGTCGTTAATTTTGTCTTCTTCCATGCTAGTGTTAAGATGACGAACAGTAGAAATGATATTTTGGCTTTCCGTGTAAGTAATGATGAGCGGGTTGAAGGGGTCTCAGAAATAAGATAAGATGTGCTATGTTTTTCTCTTAATAGTTTCGGGAGCCTCTTTCCATTAGACCTCGTCTCGATGGTGTCCCCTTTAGGTCCATATTTATCATGAGGAAAACTCAAAAATTATATCTCATTTCCTTCTTTTGAGCTTGATCTTATTAATTCTCAGTGTAAGGGAAATAAATTCACTATACTGGATGATTTTAAAATTTTCCCTCTTCAAAAGCTTCTTGTAGTTGTAGCTCCTTGGGTTAGATTTAGGATTAATGCTCCAACAGTTCCATATTATTGCCTCATTCCCTCGTAGCTTGACCTATTATTTTGTTATTTCTTCTTCCCATCTAGGTGATTTTAGGCCTATATCCTTTGTTAGTTCTATGTATAACTTGGTTGTCATTGTGTTGGTAGTTAGGCTTGCGAAGTCAATTGAAAATTAATCTCTCCTAATCACTCGTGTTGAACAATTGACTCAAAACATAAGAGTGAGACGAATTGTAATATTCGAATTTTAAAAAAAAATCGCAAAAAATGATTGACTTAAAACAATTTATATTAGAAGTAGACACTAACAGAGAATGAGCAGCGGAAAAGATAAATAGAAGTAGAAATGATAAAAGATGGTAATATAAAGAGATATGGTAAGAAAGAACACACTAGATATTATCATGGTCAGGTCTTAAACCAAACGACCTACTCTAATTCCCAGGAGCTTTCTCTTGAGATTTCAACTAAAACCAACTTGAGCTTTTAGACATTATCAGTCCAACAATCTTAAAAAGCTTGAGCTTTAACACAGAAACAAGCACTACTACGAAAATTATCTTTCATAACATCATTTCACCTCGACCAAAGTTTCCACCGTAGTAGAATCTATTCAAGTAGGCGCTTTCTTTTTAATTTCATTTTTAACCCACTTTTCACCATGGTTGCAACTTCCAATCGTGGTGAAAAGTGCAGCCTGGTCATGAGTTCGAATACAAGCACCTATAACTTGTTTCTTTTATTTATTTTTAAGCCACTTTTCACAACGGTTGGAATTCTAACCCTAGTGAAAAGTCACCCAATTTTGTTTTACCTATATATGTATATATATATATATATATATATATATATATATATATATATATATATATATATATATATAACGCTCTTTATTCATTCTTTTTGCCCTAGACAGAGTTATATGAACTTCATCTTGTACCTCCAACTGTCATATTCCATTTATGAGATTATATTTCTCCATTAAACCAAACTCGAAAACATCATTTATTCCATAAACAAAACTCGAAAAAAATCATTTCCTTCATTAAAAAAAATCAGAAATCCATCATCTCTCCTCTTACTTAAATGAGACAAGGAAATCATGATTTCAGGTAAAAATGCTTAATGTTGTTGTTGTTGTTGTTGAGATCTAATGTTTAACAATTTTATTGATATTGTTTTTTTTTGTTATTATTGCTGTTGAGATTTAATGTTTAGCGATTTTATTTATTTATTTTATTGTTGTTCTTGTTCTAGTTGTTGTTCTTATTATTGTTCTTGTTCTAGTTGTTGTTATTGTTGTTTTTCTTGTTATTGTTATTAATGTTATTATTGTTGTTGTTCTTGTTGTTCTTGTTCTTGTTCTTATTCTTATTCTTGTTATTCTTGTTGTTGTTCTTGCAGTTGTTGTTGTTGTTCTATTGCTAGATTTTTTTATTTTATTAAAAGACATACAACAACGTCTATTTAATAGAATTATTGTTATATGTAATGTGCTATCCAATTTACTACCACAGGCAATAGACAGTGATTGTAAATAACTCACTTAAAACACATGCTACGTAACTCTATACACAACAGTGAGGGAGTGAATTGTGTAGGTTTGTAAAACTATATTTTAAAACATAATATTTTTAAATCAAAGTTTAAAAACCTTTTCTAAATTTTTTTTTGGATAAGCAACATAAAATAAAGATAAAGAAAATAAGCAGAAAGTGAGAATTTAAGGGAAGAGATAACATCAGAGATTTATAGAGGTTTGACCTTAATGAAGTGACCTACTCCTCTCCCTAAGAATTGATCTTTAGAGTATTCAATAATATTTGAGAGCTTTTAGAAGTTTAAATTGCACAAGGGAAATCAAGTTTCAAGTTAACTTCCAACCAAACAACGAACAAAGAAATGAAAGCGGTTAGTCTTCACCCCAAATAAAAAATAGAGCTTCGAGTGGTTAGTCGTAAGTCTAATAGGGATTTTGTGCGAAATATCTCAAACCAGGTTGGAGTTTTGAATTGGTTGTCCTCTGAACCAAACCGAGGTTTATATTAGGTTGACCATATACCCAACCGAGATTTTATACGGGTTGATTTCAGATCGATTGAGCTTTTGTAAAAGGCTGATCTTAAGAACCAATATGAAAAAAATTCAGTGATTATTATTCACAAATTCAAAAGGAGATCTTTTCAAGTGGCAGAGCTTACAAACCAAATAGAGACTTATAATATTCCCCCCAAAGAGCTTTTAACATATTTAAGTACTCCAAACCTAAACAATTACTTCTTGCCACCTATTTCTCTATTGTTTCCACCACCTCAATAACCATTATTTGATCCACCACCATTGTTGCCACCTTCACCCTTATGAGATGTTGCTTTGTTGGGATTTGGAAAATCTCTACTACCATGGTTATGATGATTTCCTCTGTTGGACATGTGACTTCACACACAAGAGGGGGTGAATTATGTGTCTCACAAAAACTTAAGTTTGAAAAAATTGGATCAATTTCAATTCAGGGTTAAAAAACAATTTAGAAAAGATTTAGAAATAAGCAGCGCAAAATAAAATACAAAAAAATTAAAAAGTTGAGGGATAGAGAGAAAACACCAAAAGTAATGGAGGTTAAGTCAAAAGAAAAAGACTTATTCCTCTCCCCAAGATTTGTTCTTGAGATTACCCAATAAACTTAATATCTCAGCACGAAAAATACCCAAGCGTATCACACGCTCGAAATACAATAAATTTGCCACCGAACTTTATTTATTCCAAAAGGAAAGGGAAAATATCGATAAAATCCTTAAAGGAGAAAAAATGGTCGTCGTAACCAAAAGCGGGTTTTTGAGCCGGTTATTCAAGAGGAATATATTAGCATCCTTCACATTTGTTGTACTCAACGAGACCCGTTTAATTAGTTTTTTTGAATGAGTTAGCGTGATATGTACCTACACTCTTCACATTTTTATGAATTATTTACGAAAGGAAAGAAATGGGACATTTTTAAAGTTTTTTATTAATGTGTCTGACGAGACTTTGAATCTCGCTCCCATGTATTCCCATGTACGAATGGAAACTCAAGGCTACGAAGTTCTAGGTAGAAATTGATTGGGTGACGTCCCAATTGATTTGCAAGAGCATAAATTTGCCTAGAGCTTTGGTTACAACTCTTAATTCATCTGGCACGACTTCAAGGCATTTTTAGAAGTATTTTCTACAAAAAAAAATTTAAAAATTGTTTATGTTTGTGTGATTAGTCGTACAACTATATGAAAAAGTCCTAATGCTTTTACAATAGTATTCACTCAAGCACGTCAGGCCGAGGTTTCACGCACTTTAAGTCTTGTCAGATATTTCAATCTTATAAACACTTGCTTGAGCTTTACTTTGATATGAGGTTTGAGTTATATTCTATTTATATGCTATCATCAGAGGATCCAACTTATCAAGCTCTATTGATGTGGTTTCATCTTTAGCTAATTTATGCTTGAATTTGGTTGGTATCATCAAGGACTAGTTTTCATCAACAAAAGCATGTCCATCTTTAAGAGAGCTTCTTTGATCCATAACCTGCAAAACATGATTTCATATTCTTCCCCTTTTTTTATGATGACAACACATCTTTCAGAGAGGTGATAAACGAAATAACATATATTTGTTTGGAGTAGTTAAACTCCTCCTTAATTAAGTATAGAGTATACTCTACACCCCCTGAAAGTATATTTATTTCCCTTTGTCGAAATCAAAAAGATAGGTAAAGATGAATTGTGATAACTTAAATATGCACATAGGCAAATAATCAGTTAGGAAGGGAAAACTATTTATTTGATTAAAGGTAAAGTACAAAGAAGGGAAATTTTCAAGGAATAAAAATAGGCAACAAAGAGAAATGAAAAACACTTAGTTCATCTCATCATAATCCTCGCTTAACACTATTGAAGATATGAGGTTTCTTTTCTCTATTTTCTCAATGAGCTTGTTAATCTTTGAAAGTATTATCCTTTGACCATCATATATATCATTGAGAGTGTTTGAGGAGGATGGAGGAAGTTCGTTTCTTCTTAGTTATCTTACCCTTCTTGTCGGTAGTGGAACAGTCTCTCTTCATTGAATATCATATCCCATTTTGCTTACAACCCCCATTCCTATCTTTGTGTACATAAATTCTGTTTTTTCTTCTCCGAAGTCATAACCGGTGTAGGAAAAAATTTGTGTGATTAATTCACCGCATGGTACGGCCAATTTCTTCTTTTTGCTATCCAACATGTGATGAAGCATAACATCTACCCAATTTTTCTCGACTTGATTTTCCAAAAACTAGATTACATAAATGTCTCATTTTTTGATAGTTCTGAAGTTTCTTTTCCCTGGGAAAAGAACATGATTCATTATATAATGAATCAACCTACTATCTGGGCATGCAAGCCCGACATATAATGGACATGTAATCCAAAATAGGGAACAAATTGAAAGAGTGTGAGCATAAATATCAAAGTTAAATTCATTACCTTCAAAATCTATTTGATCATACTCTTGTTCGATGAAGGTTAGATTACAAAGTTGTGAAAAATATTCAAAATATAGAATGATGGGGTGCTTCTTGACTTCAAAATTGATAATATCGTCTTTGTAAGTGAGATTTGCATAAAACATTCTTACCAATTTGAGGTGCCTCTCTTGAGGTATTTCAAAGACGAAGTTTCTTGATAAGACCGATTCTAAAGAAGATGCCCTATGAAGTATATGAAGGAAGAAATATGAATAATCTTGGGAAATTCGAAGTATATGAATAGTCCTCGGATGCAAATTCTTTATACTTAACAATAAGAATGATAATCTTGGGAAATTTTACTTAATAGTTGATAAAGGCGAATTTCTAAGATATTCCACTTCTAGTAAAACTTTTGGAATTTTATATAAAAGAACCTTGACCTTAGAAGAATCAGTTCATGTTACCTTTCATGAGTATGATTTCAAGTTTGTAGACGTAGAAGTGTTTGATTGTGTCGATATCCTAGAGAAGACAACTCTAAAAGATAAAGAACAAAATAAAGATCAAAAAATAAATCAAGAGAAAGATCAAAATCAAATTTAAGACATTTAAAATGAAGAAACAAATGTAAATCGTCTAGATCTTCCCAATGAATAGAAAAATGTTAAGATCCAGAATGTCATTGGATATATTTATAAAGGAGTTACAACTTTATAGCAAGGTATGTAATTAGGATTCCTCAATTATTATTTTATGGTTGCTTTTGTAGCTAGATTTTGGTTGGCATTCTCATACTTCTGGATATTATAATTGTCATAAGGTCGTGTCTTATTTTGGAAATAATAGTTAACTTTCATCATTTGCATCAAAAGGGAAATTCTCCTAATTTCTTGAAACAGTACACTGAAGATATGAAGGGACCTTTATAGGAGATATGAAGATATGAAATTGGCCTTTGTCTTTTACAGGAGATGGATGTGAATTTGCCGTTAATGCAGATGAAATCCGTTGAAAAAACTAGCAAAATAACAGCACTAGTTACAAGTAGTAACCCTTTGTTAATTTATTCAATAATAATTTCATGCAAATCCTCACTACGCCAAAAATGATTATAGACAGCGCTTTTATACAAAAGCGCTGCCATAAGTAAAATAAAAAATAAAACACGGAAATTGTATTAAAAGATGGGTTGAAGCGCTGGTATAGGGACGACTTTAGACACTGCTTCTTCAAAAGCGCTGGTATAGGTTAACATGAGAAAGCGCTTCAAAAAGCGCTGGTATAGGACCATATTAGCCAGCGCTTTTTCATAAAGCGCTGTAGAAAGTCAAATAAATTTTAAAAAAAAATTAAAAGCGCTGGTATAGTTACATATAAGAAAGCGCTTTAGAGAAGCGCTGGCTTAGGTTCCAATTAGAAAGCACTTTCAATAAAAGCGCTGGCTTAGTGTAATTAAAATTGAAATTGATAAACATAATCTCACAAACGTAAAACCCTCCCAATAGAAAAACCCTATCGTTCTTCTTCTTCTCCCAAACCAAAAATCTATTGAATCCACGAACAAACTCTCTCAATCCACAAACAAACCTTCTGAATTCGAAGAACCCTAATTGAACCCCTTGTGAATCCCTTCTTCGCTCACGAAATTCCCTCTTCGCTCACGAAATTCCCTCATATAACATGTTTCTCATATAATTAAATAGTTTTAACTTAAACATACCATGTTATATTATTTTGTAGTACTTTGATGACTTCAAGTGTGCTACTTACTCAAGATCTAAGTTGGATGAACTTTAGGAGGAATGGTGTCAATTCATGATTGAGTTGAAAGTTGTATAGGTATATTGAAATTTTACTATAATTGATGAGAATTTTGAGTATAGCCAAGTGCATGTTGCAATATTTGATTTATCTACATAGATTATTTAGTGATATGTAGGCCGTTTGAAATACATTCGTGGCAAATGTAGAATGATTTTATGGACACTAATGTAGAATGTTATTCACCTTTATATTATTTTGTTTTTGGTTTTCTGTTATTCTGTTTTGTGATTGTAATGGTTTGATGCAATTGCAGGATATTAAAGGGTAAAAAGGTTATAGTTGCTGGCAAGAAGAAAAAGTAGATATTTAGCATCCTTTTGACTTGGATGTAATTTTGTGTAATTGTTTTCATTGAATTGGATGTAATTTTGTTGTTTTGGGTAAAAATATTTTGGATGATGCAATTGTTTTCATTGAATTGGATGTAATTTTGTTGTTGTTTATTAATATATTCTTAGCATCTTAGCATATAAAAAATACAAAGTTTATTCGTATATATATATATATATATATATATATATATATATATATATATATATATATATATATATATATATATATATATATATATATATATATATATATATATATATTCTTAGCATCTTAGCTTTGAAAAATAGAGTTTTTTTTTGTTTATATGTGAAATTTGTAATGGTATATACAGGTGCAAAATGTGGTGAAAACCTGGGGCAAGCCTTTTTTAAATAAATGCATTTAAAAATTTCGTGGACATTAGACAGTGCTTTACAAGAGAAGCGCTGCCTAAAAGCTCTTTAAAAATTTTGTTCAGAAAAGCGCTGCCTAAATGGGGCCTTTAACAGCGCTTTTAAGATAAAAGTGCTGGCTAAATTGGGCCTTTAACAGCGCTTGTGGGAACAGCGCTACCTAAAGGTGGCCTTTAGCAGCGCTTTTAAGGGGCTTTTTCTTAAAAATTGTTTCATAAAAGCGCTGTCTAAAGTGGGCCTTTAGCAGCGCTTTTAATATAAAAGCGCTGTCTGAAGGGGGCCTTTAACAGCGCTTTATAGGTAAAAGTGATGGCTAAAGGGTGCATATAGCAGCGCAGTTAAGGTGAAAAAAAGCGCTGCCTTTACCTACGGCAGCGGGGGAATAGATAGCGCTTTAAAGCGCTGCCTAAAACCAAAAAAAGCGCTGTCTTTTTCCTTGTTTGGCATAGTGCCTTGTGCCACTGCCATTCACATAATCTTGCAAAATTATCACTAGAAAAAGCCAAGGGAAGATTCTTTTGTCAAATTATGTATTTAATTAACATCTTTTATTCCATTTTGTGTGTTCCGAAGGTCCTATTGTATTTTTAGCCAATTGATTTTTGTTGATAGATTTTACCCTATAGAATGTCACATACCAGAGGGAAATTCTTGTGTGGTGTTTTTCATCTAGAGCTTCCAGTTGTAAAAAACACATAAGCTATTTTAGATTTTTTGGTGTAACATTAGCTATCATTATCATTATATTAAATATTTTGAAAGATGTTCTACAACACAGTTTATAAAATAAGATAATGGCCTCTATGTGTGTTGGATTCTACCAAGAATTGATTATAAAGAGTTACATTTTTTTCCATATTTTTAACGATTTGCGGGAGGTTTTTAATCACCGAAAACAAAATCAGCAGTTTAAATAAAATACTAATTTTTTTAATATATATGTTGACTCAATCATGTCTTGTATGTACCGTAGGTAAAATTAATGTTTTTTCTAAAAATTTAAGAGCAAGAATCAATTTGATTAATGGAATAGTTTTTAAGAGATTAATATATAAGTTTATTAAATAAGGAACTAAAATGAAATTTAAAATTAAATTAAAGGTGTTCGACACTAATTAAGAAAAAATAACTGATTTTAAGAAAATAATAACAACATATGCAAATGCCATCCGAAAGAAATCTAAATTTCAAGAAAAATTATTTTAAAAAAAGTGACGCTTATTTACCAAGTTGTATGTATGTGAGTAGGGGTGGACATCGGTTCGGGCCGGTTCGGGTTCGGGCCCAAAACCCCAATCCGGCCCAACCCTCGGGTGGTATCTATTGGCCCAATTCCGACCAAACCAATTTTTGGGTTTTTCGGTTTCGGGTAGAAACGGGTTCGGTTAGCTGGACCGGTTAATTTCGGTTTTTTTGTGGGCAATGATTTTTTTGTTTTTTTTTTTAATTTTTGAAAATTCTTATTAGTAGTTATTGGGCCATTCCAATTTCCAGCCAAATTACATCACAACATTAGTTTTATTTTAATTTTAAAAATGACAAAATCAACTTTTTTTTTATATTGTTTATTTGAATAAAAAAGTACTAACAATTTCACCAAATTATACTAGTTATTGCACCAAATCATTATTAAATTTAAAATATACATCAATAAATTGCTTTAATTAAATATAGACCTAAATCAACCAAATTAAAATAATGTAAATGTCAATAAATGACTTTAATCACTTAATCCATAAAAAAGTGAGATACCTCACAATCAGTAAGATAAATGAAAAATTATAACAGAGTATATCAATAAAATTCAGTCCATTTTAAGTCCTTTAAAAATTAAAAAATCAGAAACACAAATACTAAGATCTTTAAATGATCTTATTCATTCCTAAGTGCATTTCCTTCCGGCTTCTACACAAGTTCATAAGTCCGCTGCTTCCTCATGTTCATAAGTTCCCTGTAGAAAAAGATAGAAACTTCACAAATTTACAATCACAAAATTATATCAAACCCAAACAAAACATAACTATGATTTTAACAAATAGAAACTTAACATAATTAACAATCATAAAATTATATCAAAACCTATCAAAATATATCTATCATGTTAACAAATTATAGCATATATTATACATGTAAGTAATACCTATAAGAAAACTCATGGTATACATTTTTGCTTTAACTATACCAAAGAGGCCACATATCCCTTGCAGTATTGTTGTTGTCAATGGAGGCATCTGCAAGGATGTTTAGTAATCATGTTTCAAACACAACAACTTACACCAATCTTTTGTTTACCTGAAAAACAAAAAAGAAAGTTTTACCACTAGGACGTTCCAAGAATTAATTCCTTCATTTTTATGTAATCTGTGAAAACTTTTATTATCTTTCAAGCTGCAAGATCAAAACACTAAGATTTTTTAACACAAAACCATTATAGTTCATCAGATCCATACATAAACCATTATAGTTCATCAGATACATACATAAATCATTATTGTTCATCAGATCCATACATAAACCATTATTGTTCATCAGATCCATACATAACATAATAAAAGATCTTAACCCTAAATCACTTTTAGAGATTGACAACTAAACAAAAACACAAACACAAACCTTAAATTTAAACAAACACTCTCTAAATCACAATAGTGTATAAATCACATAAATCAACTACTAACCTTTTGATTACTGATATAAAACGTATAAAATTTCTCTAATGTAGCCTTGAATCCATCCAACTGCAGGAAAAAAGATGATAGCGAATGATAAAGATAAACCTGCAAACTACAAAATAAACATTTGTTAGTTAAAAAGAAGATTATAATGATATTAAGTTTCAAAAATTACATATGAAAAAAGGTTTGTGGTTGAAAGAGAAATCATAAAGAGATAATAGAAGCAGAAGTGAAGTAGTTAGGGTTTGTGACTGTGAGAGGAAACAGAGAGAGATCGGGGAAGGAGAATGCATAAGGGTTTGTAACCGTGAGAGAAAAGCAGAGAGATAGAGACGAAGATGGGAAGAGGAGAAGACTGACGGCTAGGGTTTTCTTGTGTTAGGTTAATGAGATATTTATTGGGCTTAAGAAATAGTCCAATCCAGCCCAATATAAATATAAATATTAAACAAAATAATATAAATAATATTAAAAGTCGGTCGGGTTCGGTTTTTTTTGGATTGGATTAGACCAACCGAACCGAACCGCTGCTACCCACTTAAAACCGTAGGACCAAACCGTTTGACCCGCAGACCCGAACTTGACCCGACCGAAAGCATTCGGATTGTATGGGCCGGTCGGTTACCTGCGGTTGGTGGCATTTTGTCCACCCCTATATGTGAGAACATTTCATTCAATATTAAAGAGAGGTATAGTAATATGTCCATTGTATGTTGTTTACTTAGTATTGAAATAATCAACAAGGCAAAGGCAAAAGCTACTCAAAGATACAAATTTATAAACTATTTTTAAAAATGTTTTTATAAAATGCGTGCATTCTATTTTTTAAAATTTTAAATATAATTTTTATTTTTTTTTGAAATTATAGTATCTTTAACGTGTGTCCTAGGGACACAAGTGAACTCTGAAATTAAGTTAAATAATTTTAGCACTAATTAACAGTTAAATAAACATGTGGATTGTAAATTATTATGTGCTCATTAAGTTGTTTAATTATGTGGTTCATGTACCCATAAGGTTATTTTGTTTTGTAGAATGTTTGTTGAGTAATTCCTTCATGTCATGAAGAACAGGAACTAAGTGTTTCTTAAAATTGAATATTAGGATAACAATAACAAGTGTTGGACTTATAACAAGACTAAATGCAACAACAAAAACAAGTAGGCTAAATGGAAGACCTACAACTAGACTTAGTGTATCCCAATCATCTCAGCAAACACCAACTAAGAATAAAACTCCAAACAGCAATCACGTGGTACACAATATGATTAAACCCATTACATCAACTTGCACATTAACATTGAAAAATAATCCTCTCCATTTTTTCAAAGAAATTGAGAGTGCCATTAATAAAGTGTGAAGTATAAAACATTTATATTATTGAAAAATGTAACATATATTTTGCATATTTGAATTTTTATACATAAAAATTTTAGTAATGTCACTCTCCATTTCTTCAAAGAAATGGAGAGGATCTCAACTCATTAACATTGAATTGTGATCCTCTCCATTTCTTCAAAGAAATGGAAAGTGTCATTACTAAAGTTTGAAGTATAAAACATTTATATTATTGTAATTTTGGTGTATAAATGAGAATTCAATTTGAGTTAAGATCCTCTCCATTTCTTAAAAGAAATGAGAATTCAATTACTAAAGTTTTTGGTGTATAAATGCATTTATTATTGTAATTTTGTGACATGTACGAGTATAATTTAACATGTGTATAATTTAACATTTATATAATGTAAACCTTAGTAATGGACCATGCAATTTCTTTGGAAAATGGAGAAGATTTGTTCCCCTGAGAATCATCTATGAGGTTATCCTATCTCTTGGTTTTGTTCATAAATAGGATCATGTTGTGCTTAAAAATGAAAAAAAACAAAAAAAAACAAAAAAAAAAAACAAAAACAATAGAACTAATAGCAAACATGCTAAATTGCTAAAATAATAAGGCAATAAATGGTAAACAAGTTTCAGTATTGAAGTTTATATTAACCATAACAGTTCATCACATCCTCCATCAAAAAATAGATGGTTCCAAGTTCTTGAAACAGCCAATTCTTGAACCATGTGTGAATTTTGTCAATAAAGTTTAATAATCTGATTTCAAAAGCCAGTAAAAACACTCCAAAATATAACTTTCCTGTCGCCGCATCAGACACCAAAACATTAGTACTAAAGAACCTGAAAAGTCCTAAAAATAAAATGCATATGAATTCAATTCACCAATTGCAATTTACAAAAACAAATTAAGGACCAGAAGCTCCAGAAGATTCAGCAGCATCCTCTATTCTCAACATTATGGCTACTTCTTCAATCATTTTACCTTTATCAGCAGAACCTTCTACTGCATTGTTCAACCTTTTTAACCATATATCATAATCAACCGGATATGGAGTACCGCACAAGCTATCCACATAATCGGCAAAACCTTTCAATAGAGCTGAAACCTGACCAAGATGCTGTTGTATCGATCGTTTCGCCCAACTGTTTTCTCTCCATTGTAAAGCAGACTCGATAGAATCTTGTTGGGTCATAGTCCCTCCGGTAATAAAATAAACGATGTAGATGATGCTTTCGGCATCAGATGAAGGACAAAGCTTCCCGTGTTGAAGTGCATGAGATGATGAGAATTGTAAATTTATAGCAGGGCTGTCTCTATCTTCCAACACGGCACGGCCCCAAGATATCGGGACGTACATTGCTTGTTGGTGATGGTTTCTAGCATTACCTTGTTTTTCCACAATGCGTATTATGTTTTCCAGACAAATATCGCCGTGTTGGACATTAGCTACGGCCGCACTTCTTAGCGCAACAAGACAGTCTCGGCATAAGCGTATTGCTTCATCGGCAGAAAATGTTTCATTGGAAACTACAGACGATAACGGCTCGCCTACCGGTGATGTTACTAGTATTGGAGTTCCGCACCATGGATGATCACATTTTCCGCCGGGACTTTCTTTGTTGCAACGACCAGAATGTACAATCCTACCTGAAGCAACAATTTCGGGTAAATATTTGTTTAAAATTCCTTGATTCCTCAAAATGTTTAGAACTTTTGTTTGGCGTTGCACTTGATACCAAAGACTCATATCCTCCCAAGAAGGCTCTAGTCTAGATGGATGTGCGCCGACGTATAAAGAAAGTAACGCCGAGGGATGATCTAGACATATGGCGCTATAGAGATAATAGTTCCCTCCTACTAAGTTTTCATAAATTTGGAAACTTTTCTGGCCTTGTTGTGGATCATCCAATACCAATATGTCACCGTGTTTGAGCTGCAGCCGCGAGGCATGGTTGTTGGAAAATAAATCATTTTGATCAAGTGCAACAATCTCTCCTCCTTGATGATCATGATAAGGAACCAGTGCATTTTCGGTCTCGATTATGCAGCATTCTGTTCGTCGCTTCTGAAGGCGGAAACTATGGTCTGAGATTAATGTGGCAACTGATTTTCTCGGTGGACCGTTCCATTGAGCAATGGAATAGAAAGTTGCCAATAGTATCTGCAGAGTTCCGACATCGCCCCAGTTTGGATTTCCCAATTGGTTCCATATCGGTTCAACCGGGGTAATACAAATTTCGGCGTAAGTTTTGATCCATTCAGCCACAGACAAATATGGATTACTTGAATTCGATAAATCAAGTTTTCCAAGATCACCACTGAACTTGATCACCACTCCAGACTTCGAATCTAGAACTAGAAGGAAAACAGAATCGCTGTTGACAGAACTAACCTTGCTCAAACTCCGAGAAATAAGAACATGAAAACCATAAAAGAGAGCTTCACAAATAGTATTGGCCGATACTCCCAAAACATTGTCCAACAATATTTCTGGCTTGAATACAGCAAACTCAACCACTTGATCCCATTTAATTTTTGAACTGGTCGATGTTTTCGATATCAAACCTAAACCGTGCATTTCCCTCAACCTGCCTCTTGATATTGCTTTTTCAACACTACTAAACTTCGAACCAGGATAAGACGGACACGAAACACATAACGGTAGAGGTCCACTTTTATGCCAGAATGTACGCCATAAACCAGTGATAACAGCGTGAAGGAAGTCCTCTGCAGCTAGATACTGATCTTCTATAAGCTCTTCAGAATCCTCAGAGAACATCGGCATACGAACTAGTTGCTGAAATGGAACTCCCTCCAACGCCATATCTAACTTGCGCAACTCATCGATCGTAAAGAGAGAACTAAAACCATGCATTCCACCTGCTGAATCATTACTAAGATTCTCCAAGACCCACTCCTCAAGATATTGTGTGAATAACTCAAGGTCAACCAGTTTTCTTCCATATTCTTTGAGTCCCTTCAACACTCTTTTCGAAATAGGAAAAAATTTGCTCAACCCTGATGCCCCAGAGACAGTGCTAGCAGAAATAACTGGCAATAAGAAAAGAGTGTTATTATGTTCATAAGAAAAATGTACAACAAGTATTTATTAGCAAACATTCTTGTTTCCTCAAACATTTCGTTAAGAATCTTCAAACCATACACTTCATATTTTATTGAAATATGATCAGTTAAAATCAAGTTTAATCACCGCAAAACCAAACATGATAACTATCCCCATTTCTAGGAAAAGACTAACAGAAGAAGATTCAGTACAAACCAGAGTTAGACTTCCGGAAACTTCCATCTTGACTTCTTCCTGGCGACGAATCCAATCCATTTTGCAGAAAACCTGATTCATATGATTATAAATGTGATGCATTAGATAAATCTTTTTACATAAATATGTCTCCATGTTTGGATATTTTAAAAAGAATGGAGCTTAATTGAAAGGAGCATAACATAGCATAACATGTTTGGATATTTAAAAACAGAACAAAGCCAAATTCTTGTTCCGCCCAAATGGTGGTACGCGATGGAATGGGTTGGAATGTATTCCATCGTGTTCCGCTCCACTCCATACTCTTTTAATCAATCCAAAACATGAACCATATACTTATTCCATTCCATTCAGCTCTGTTACATCATATTCCATCCATCCAAACATAAACATAGTCTAAAAGTAATCTAGTTTATATCTCTAAATTCTATATCCATTCTTTCATGTCTCAATCTCAAATGCAATAAAGAAAGACTACATTTGGGAATACTTGCTATTAATGCTATTCTTTCAACTCTTGAGTCTTGAGGTGTTATGAATACATTAGAGTTGAAACATTATGCCAAAATTGATTCTAGAGTATAACAAAAAAAACAGATAGCATTGCAATGAAAAGGACTAAGTGAAAATTACCTAATTGCATAGCGACCACAAGGTAGGTTTTGCAAAAACACTGAAAAGCTGAAAATATTCACGATTCCAAGATCTCAAGAAACTTGGAAGTCCACCACCACATTCTTCAACCCATACGAAGTAATGGCTAACAGCTGGCATTGTAACGAGAAGAAACAACACCGAAAGTGAAAATGGTAGATCCTAGTAAAGCATTGGCGATGGATAAAATCGAACAAGGTATCATCTTGTGTACGTCAAAAGGTAAAAAAGAAGAAAACAAATTTTTAATGTTGTTGTTGATGTTGTTTTTATGATTCAGAGAATGGTGTTACGGGTGGGAACAGGAAGTACTGTCACAGATTCAAAAGAGGTGAGAGTGGAAAAGTGAAGAAAAGAGCATGATGATTGTGTTGTGTTGAAGCTTTGAAGACAAGTGATAAAAGCCCAACGAGCAACGACAACAAGGGAATTAATTAATTAATTCATTAATCATACTTCCATCAAATGATAATCTTTAAATACCTAAGCAATCGTTAATTGGTTTATTGGAGATTGACGCAGAATTTGGTAGGAAGAATTACGGTTCGATCTCCACAACTATAATCGAGAAAGGGTTGAAACCACGTGGATATATTAGTCTGAGAAATTAATGTCTGTAATTAGTTGGATTATAAAAAATTTCTCAATAAATTTTATTTTCTAAATTTATTAAATAAATAAAGTATTTTAGTTTATACTATGAAAAGAGAAAATATAACAACAAAAAATAGACATTTTTTATGAATAAAATTTAGAAAAGCTGCGGAAAACCCAATGAGGTGGTCTTGACCCAATAGGATAGGTCTGTCTGTCTGTCTTTCTTGGATGTTGGTTTCATGGAATTGAAAATGATGTTTCACAATTTCACTATCCCTCGCTGCTTCCTAGCGCGTCGCTTTCACGCCTCCTAAAACTGATTGTCTCTTCACGCTTGTCTTTAGTTACATTTTCATTTTAAATTCACCGCTTTTATTTTTTATTTACTGTATATTTGGTTTTACTTTTGAGACAGCAAAAATATTTTAAGGTTCAACATTAGAAGTAGGCTATGATTAGAGTTGGCAATTCGGGTTATCGGTCCATTTTGGACCAACTCGTGATGGGCTCGGGCTTTTGATAGATTGGGTTTAAAAGTCTGAAATTTAAACGAGCAAAATTTAAGTTATCCAAACTCGTCCCTTTACAGGTTTCGATTATTCCGACCAACCCAGATTATGTTTAATACTTATTTTTAAAATAAAAAAATTGATATATCATATAATAAAAACTAAAATATATATGAATATTGAGTATTAAAAATAATATATTTTAACTACATACATAATATCTAAAATAAATCATCACATAAATATATCATTTCAATCAAATAATTAAGATTCAAGTGTAAGGAACTAGTTTAAAAATTTAACTTCAATAAAATTAATTTGTACATAATAATTTATTAATTAAAAAATATAGAAAAGAATTGATATTACATGTTAATATTTAAAGTTAGAATTTTAAAAAAAATAACGACATTAAGTATGTTAGAATTTATGTTTAAAAAAATTAAACTAAATAAACGAGCTACCCGGAACCCGTGACGGGCTACTCCGTGACGGGCTCGGACTTTTAACGGGCTGGGTTTAAAAGCTAGAATATTATACAGGCTCAAATATTTGTGTTCAAGCCTGAAATTTTTAAAGGCTTTCGGGCCGGCCCGAATAGTATAGTCCGTTTTGCCGACTCTAGCTATGATTGTTAAAAAGTACTATCAATTTGCACACACATTATAAAATATTACTTTTAATAAAAGAGTTTTGCTAACGAGTATCCTCAGAGCACTCTTTAAGCATACTAAATAAAAAAAAAATTTATAAAAGTTAATATTTGAATTTCCTATACATTTAATACACGCATTTTGAAAAACTTACCACTTTAATCTCTTAAAGAGTGTCACAAGGGCATTGGTTAGCATTTCCCTTTATTAAAATACTTTATTATGGATTGATAATTATATTTGTTATAAAAGGTTAAAGGTAGGGTGCACTAACACTATAAAATAGTTTTACGCTATCAACCAATGAGAATTCGTAAATTAGTCATATCACACCATTAACTTAAAAATATTAGAATGACTTGGCATGATACATGGTAGTGATTGGTTAATTAGCCATATCACACAATTAAATTAAAAATATTAGAATGATTTGGCATTATACATGGTGGTGATTGGTTGACAACGTAAAATTATTTTACACCGTCAGTGCATATCATTTTTTCTCTCGTTATAAAAATAAAATAAAAAAATATTAAAATAAAAGTAGTGCTAGTTTACAATTAAAATGATTAGTTTATTTAAAATAATTTCTTAAAAGGGAATAAAATTATAAATGAGTTGGGTTTGATTGAGTTTGATTTAACTCAATTTAATAAAAAGTTGGTCAGTTTGAAATTCAACCCGAGTTTGATAAAAACAATTTTAAGTTCATATCTGTCTCAATTAAAATTCATAAACTACTCAATTCTATTTGATTAATTTAACTTGAGTCAATTTGATAGTTCGAATAAAATAAATCAAATGTAAATAATTAAAACTAAAAAAACACAAGGGGCAATCACACAAGTGAGAAAGACACCACGTATTCATCCAAAATCTTAAAGTGATATGTCTGTGAATGCTCTTACTTATAAAGTGTAGGGATAGAAATAGACTAGGTTAGGCTAGGCTTTAGAAGACCTAAGTTTGGCTTATGGCCTATCATAGGCTCAGGTTTCTGGTCTGACCTGACCTTTTTAAAAGTTTGGTTTGTCTTGAAAGCCTATTTAAAAGCATGTATCTCATTAAAGTTTCCAATTAATCCATATTACTTAAGAAGTCGTATAGGTCGGCCTATATATGCATATATAAGCCGACCTATTTAACCTTTGTTCTAATATATATGAATACATAGGCTAGCCTACTTAGCCTTTTTTCTAATATATATGCATACATGAGCCAACATATTTAACATATCTCTAATGTATATGAAAATATAGGTCGGCCTATAAGGCTTCATAAGTTTTTTTAATAGCTTATGCCTGATCTATTTAATAAAATAGACTTTTAAAAAAGCCTAAACCTGACATCTTTATTAATTAGTCATGGTCTTAAGTAGGCTAGATTATAGGCCCCTGTAGGTCGATTCGGCCTATTCCCACCCCTAATAAAGTGTTGAACATTCATTTTTTTCATCTAATGTGAGACTCATACTCACTCATGATATACCAACGATTCTTAAATATTAATTAATATAAAAAATTAACTTCAAGTAAAATAAAAGTGTTTTGCCAATCTATATATTTTTTTTACACTTTTGATTTTCTAACTCTTGAAGCAGTAAATCTTTCACAAAGAATTTAAAGACTTATGCATAACAATGTTGTATTTTTTATATCGATGAATGTAATTTTTAAGAGAATTAATTTTGTCATTCAAAAAGACCAACGACACATATTATTATCCTAAGTGCTTTTCAATATCAATTTTTTTTAATTGACTTTATAACTCTTTACTCTTGTAAATACCTGAAGAAAACCAAATATAAATTTCAAGACTCTCAACTTTCTTTTTGTTGAAATGACTTCATTACTCGTTACATCTCTTCTTCATGCGAATCACTTAACAATAATAATATCTACCATCGAAGTTTATCTTAACAATATCAATAATTATAATGTTTTGTCTTACATCATAAAAATTAACAATGATAGTGTGAGTTACTACGGTATTTTTCACTAAAGTTTATTATATCCATACTTATTTGGTTTGCGCAGAACAGGTGGCCAGCAACGAACGACTTGATCTTCGATGATGGATGCGAGAAAAAAGGGGGTTGTACCTACAAGGCACTCCGATGCCAAAATAAGAACGAGAACAAAGGTACAACAAAAAGTACGAAGTTTGGGCAAAATTTGGATTATCTTACCCTCTAGAGGTATAGGGCTATTTATAATGTTATCTTCGATGTAGATTGGGTTACTCCGATGCCAAAGTAAGAACGAGAACAAAGGTACAACAAAAAGTATGAAGTTTGGGCAAAGTTTGGATTATCTTACCCTTTAGAGGTATAGGGCTATTTATAATGTTATCTTCGGTGTAGATTGGGTTACGTTATATTTATGGGCCTAGGCGTAATTACAGGACCCAAAACATAGGAGACTATTATATTAGGTTGTAGTTCCTCCGAGCAGAAGAACTAGCCGTTGGCGAGCATGGTGTGACACCCTGCTCGGACTTTCATCAGCTAGAGAATCCCTGCTGCTTAACTATGCTAGGCATAGGGGCAGAAAGGATCAAAGTGCTCTTGGTGTGCATGAATAGTAGGCCAATATTTATTGGGTCGTTACACATTTATGGGTGGATTGGCCCAATCAAAGTGATTTGGCCGGTCCAAAACAATACTTATAACTATAACGACTTTTCATGATTTAAGACGAGATATTTCATTCACTTTATTTGTTAAGTCTGCGTTCAACTATATTATTGTTTAAGTGATCTGAAAAAGAAAAAGTTAAGAGTCCTAAAATTACTGGAAATAAAGAGAATTTAGAATCATAATAGTTCAATTTGTCTCTATTTTAATCTTTATAATAGAGGATAATCCTAAAGTCACTTGAGTAAGAGAATTTGAATTGAAAAGAACACGAACATGTAACAAAACATAACATTTAAGTTTCAACAACTAAAAATATTATTAAAATATGTTGATAATTAGAAAAGACTAAGAATAAATAAATACTTTGTTGTACAAAATAATTTCATTTAATAGAGAAAAAAATGTTAATTGAAAAAAAATCAAAGATCAAAATTTATAAATAAATTGTGAAAGATTCAAATTTTACCAACAAATTGTATTTAAATTGTGACTTCGTTATTTTACCACAAAGCTTTATTAACTAGTAAATAAAGCACGTGTTTTTTTTTGTCAACTAACATAAATTAATAATAAAATTTATTAAAATATTTTTAAAATTTAATTGCTTTGTCAAAATTATTAGAACATGTCAATATTCTAATAAAAAGATGAATTTAAAAAAGTTTTTTAAGTCTCGTATTATTAAAAAAATAATTGTACTTAGGTATTATTGGAAAAAAATTATCTCACTCTCTACTAACTTATTTTATTTATTTTATTATATAAAAAAATTATTTGTTTTATTTTAAAACACGCTAAAAATTTTATTTGAGTTTTTCTTTTTTTCACTTTCATAACGATGTCTCTTGAATTGTCAAAATGTAAATTTTTTCACATTCCTCTTACTCGTTGAATTTTTTAAAATTCTCTTTAGAGAATTAATTTTATTTCTTCTAATTTCAGTTGAGATTTATGAAATTTTTTTTTTTAAAGAATTAATCAAATTTCTCTTTATTTAAGAAATTATTTTAAGTGGTCAAATGATCATTATTGATTGTCTTTAGAGAATTATTTAAATATATCCTCATTTGAAAATTTATACCAAATATTTTGAGTGATATTTATACCATATTTGACTCGTCATAACGTCATCACACTACAACATTTTTGTCCTTAAAAAACAAAACAAAAAAAGCATTGCGAAATCGGAAAAACTAGTTGCTTTATCTTGTGTCTAAGTATTAAGTATAAAACTAAATTGTTTTATCATTAATGCATTGTAGTTGAGTGACTATTTTACACAATTTTAAACAGTGTCACAAAACATTAAAAAAGGAATGGACTATTAATTTGTCCATACTTGCACTTAGATGTAACTGTAGTCGTAAAGAAAAGGAATGGACTATTAAACCGAAAGTGGAAGGTGGGACAGAGTTAGTCGCGTGAGTGTTGATTGATAGTATTATGCTATCTCTACACTTTTCCATGAATTTTATAATGAGCCTCTTGCTTGACTTATCAGTTAACTCTTCTATGAATGGGAGTTGAGGGCATGCTCATGGGACCCTTTGAATTTGTTGTTCAAGTAAAGACTCACTTTTCGGTGACCCGTGACACATTCCTTTACATCACTATTGGTTATGGTTATACTATATGAAAAATAATTGCTATGAATTGTGGTGGATGAGATATGGAATGTTCTTCATTGGTAGTAACATGGTCCAACTGTACTTAATTTGTTTGCATGTTGTTCAAGTTTAACATTAACATGATTGCGCATTGGTATTATTGTCAATCTACCATGATTTTATCTTGGAATATTTTGGTGAGAATGATAATTTAAAGGTTTTCCACTAAGGACTTGGGGAAAACATCCTAAAGATTGGGTAATTGGATACCATGAACTTGTTGAAGAGATCTGAAGTCAGAGTTGCAAGCCAAATCAACCACTCATCCTAACATGTCTTTTACATTAAAAGAATCACCTTTAGTATTCCGCTTTTATTTATGTGTAAGGATTTATTCCATATTCCATAAACTATTGTTTTTGTTCAATTGAATTAAAAATTAAAAATTGGTATTTCCTACGTAGTCCTCGAGATCGATACTTGAGGTTAAACCCATTATAACTACATCGGTGAAAATAGTACACTTGCTATTTTTCCGATCAAGCATCTTCAGAAATTTCATGCTCCTCATTGAATTCCAATTCTTGGAATTAGTAAAAGGAAGCTCTCAACCAGTTTTGAGCACAAATTAATTCCTCTACCATTTGTGGTTGAGAGAGAGCTTCTATATACCTCTAAAAGCTCCTACCCATGATAAAAGCACTCTCAGAAGCTACGGTTGACACTGGCATGGGCATGATATCTATAACTATTTAGGACAGAACATGGTATTGACCCGCATTATGTTTCCACCAACAAAGAATGTCAAACTTTTCTTTATCATTTTCATTAAAAGTTAAGCATTTTCCTTCTATATAGCTCCGAAGCTCAATTTCTTCTTTCACTGAATCCATAGACATCAAACGTTCTTGAAAAGCTATTTCTCTTGCTACATATGTGGGTACTTCAATGCTAGCAGTTGTTTCACCATGAGAAACAGTCGCTGCAATAAATAGACTTGAGCCTCCAGCAGCGTCATTTTGTTGTTTGTAAAGTTTTAACAAGTTTTTGAGATTGTCATAGATATATTTTAATAGGGATTTCTTAGTGTTAAAATGTTTTCCATACATATCAATAAAGCACCATTCCACAAATCCTAACTTATATTGGGGATCAAAGATAACACCAAAATAAAGGAGTTGGTTCATCTTTGTGATATCAACCCAATATTTACTATTTTCCAAAATGTCACTAGCCACCTCAGCAAACAATCCATTAAGGTCCTTTTTTAAACTCTTAAGTTCAATGTAGATTGAATCCAAGTATGGAAAAGTAGCATGCAAGCTTACTTTTGTTGAAACATAAAAAACCTTCGTCGCTTCATAATTATTCTTCAAAAACTTAATTAAAACCCTAACAATATCCAAATCTTGTTTACTAGGGGGAGTCAACCTCAAAGAAATCCCTATAGGCTTCATCCTCATCTTGTAGCTTTTCAAAAGCAGTTTGAAACTTCTGGGCCACATCTAACATCAAATATGTTGAGTTCCATCTAGTTGAAACATCAAGACATATTATCTTCTGGCATAAAAGCTCAACATATTCCACACACTCTTTGAACTTTAAATCCCTATGGGGTGAAGATATAACAAACCTAATTGTATTTCTAACACTTGAAATTGAGGTGTTGGCTACTTGTAATCCATCTCTCACAACCAAATTCAGAACATGAGCACAAACCTATTGTGAAACCCAAACCCATCTATCAAAAGTCCATTCATGTTTCTTTACTATACCAAAAAAAAATTAATAGCACTTTTTTTAGCCTTTATTAGCGCTTTTAAATGCTATTAAAGCTCCCACTATTATATGTAAACTACCATTAATAGCGTTTTTCAAGTGCTATCAAAAGCCTAGTATTTAATAGCAATTTCCACTAAAGTGATATCGTATACTAATTAATATAGTCTAGTCTACCATATAAGAAGAGTTGAGGATCTGGAATACCCCTTTCTAACCCTTTGCCTTGTTGTTCCACGTTAGCACTTTTGGGAAAAATATGGTTATTACATAGCCTTATCGTAACTTTTCAACTGGAATTGTGTGAGTAACTGAATTGTTTCTACAATACCCACAATATTTTATCTTATTACCAACAACCCTAACCATCTTCTGCTAACCAGATTTCATTTCCCACTAATGCATATGCTTTATGACTTATGCACAGATACCGAATGGTCACATCCAAGCAGATGGATAGCTTTTACAATACAACTCTATCTCAAATACATCGGCCATCTCTAACATCTCCTTCTACTTACAAATTCTTTCTTCTTCTTACCCTCAACTCTGAGCGACGAGGACTATCGTGCCAAGGACGACGCAATGTTTTTCGGCCACAATGAAGGTGACTGTCGAAAGAGTTTTCGTGTTTCTGGAAGACATGATTTTGGCATTGTGAAAATCGTTACTCGGTGGATCTGCTTCTTCGCATTGTGATTTTCAATTTTGTTCTTCTTTTTCAGATTAACATGTTTGGTTATTTTCATTTTTTTGTTTGAGTTTTTGAACCAAATACAAACAAGCGAAAAAGTGTGACATGGGTAACGAAAACCTAAAAGATGTCGCTTTGTATCTGCTAAAAGCCATGGTTTAGTTGATGTGTTTTGATTTTATGGGTTTCGATATATAATCGTGCTTTTTGAATCTTCGATTTTGAATCTTACATTTTGATGTTTAGGGTTTAGTTTGGGTTTGTATCAATATGGATTCAGTTGGTGTGTAGACAAGGCACATAAAGACACCGAGAAAATGGCTTTGATGAAGGCTATTGTGTTTGCGAAGGTATGTTCTGGCATATTCTGGTATGTTCTTGAGTTAGAAATCACACTTGTATGTTCTTGATCTATAATAATATATCTACATAAATCATACTGCTCAGAGTTTGTTTACTTTGTGGATACACTTTGGATTATTTCTAAAGTATTGTTTTTTATCTAAGTTATTGCAGTTTGTTTATTTGCAGCAAGAACTCTATTTCCAAATAAAAAGAGTTTCACATCTTCTCCTGGAGTTGCAACATCCGCATCTTTCATAATAAGCATTTTATAGCTTCTTATCTCCGCAAAAAATCAACTATATGCTCAACTATGTTGTTTTAACTTTATTTTTTTCTATTGTTTCAGGTTGTGCAGTAGTGTGTAATGAATTTATGGCTTACTCATTGATTTTATCGTGATGTTGATATACCTGCTGCATAAAAAGAAAGCTTAGTCAGATGATGAATATTCTTGTAATGCTATTTTCATTATATTATGTTATAGTTATTTGAAACGATTAACAATTTTTTGTATCTCTAAATTTTTCATTACTCAATGACAGAGAGGTTATTTTAAGTTGATAGGTAAATATCATAACTTGATAGTTTTGGTTTATCATTGTTCATTCCAAATGGAGATGGTACTACTAGCTGGCTTCTTCGAGTGGTATCAGATCTTACATTACCTCATCCACCACCGGCTGCGACAGTGCCGCTTGGGACGAGAAATGATCTACCTTTTTGTTTTCTTAAAAAGTTAGGGTTTTGATTTTGTAGTTGGTGTTTTTGTGGTTGATTTGATGGTTTTGTGGTTAGTTTTTCAAGATAGAAGAGATTCAAGATTTAGATTTATGTGTTTTCCTTTCTGTTTTTCAGACTTAGGTTTTCAGGGAACAAGTTGATCAGCTTAAAGAAAAGGTAAGTTCTTCATATATTTTAATAATGGGCTATTAAAATTTATGAGTTTGAAAATTTAGATTGCAGCATAATTGGATTGCAGAATAATGGGCTATTTTTAGCACCGTCATATTGGACTGCTATTGTAAAATATGGAGGTGGTGGTAACCAGGGCCGGTCCTGACTTTTTAGAGGCCCCGGACGAATATTAAAAATGGACCCTAACAAAAAAACCGAGCAATTAATCAAAATCAATATCGTCTTATACAATTATTTTTTTTTTGTGTAAAATTTGTTTATTTTAAAATTTTATTCAAAAAATCTTTGAAATTTTAAATATGCGAAAGTGTTGATTGGATTAACATGTACAAATATTTTTACTGCAAAACATATATTAATATATTAATATATGTTTTTATAGTATATATCTTTAAAAGAATATTTGAAATTTTTCTATATAGTTATATAGTAGTATAAATAAAATTGAATTAATAAAAATTATTATAAATATTAAATATATGTTTTTTAGTATACATTTTAAAAAAAATACTTGAAATTTTACAATAGTTATATAGTAGAATAAAATAAAACTGAAATAATAAAAAATTAATGCTAACATAAGAGGTTTTGAATAGTGGATAAGATAGAACACTTAATTTCCATAATTTTTTAATAAATTGATAGTTTGAAACAATCAAACAATAAATTGGAAAAAATTGGAGAGGAGATTCGAACTCTCTTCCTGTTGGCAGCCAAAAATATGCATTTCCGCTATGCTACAGTAATCCAATGTTTAAAGTTTTGAACAGTGGGTACATAACTTCAGCAAATTATTTTTTTTTAAACCAGCCCATCTATAATTTGAGGCCCCTAAACTTTTGAGGCCCTGGGCTGTGGGCCTGCTTGCCCTGGCCCAGGGCCGGCCCTGGTGGTAACGAGGGGAAGAAAGGAACAACATGGACTGAAGAATAGCATAGTTATATGAAATATTTAACTTCAATTTAGGTTTTGATCTTGTACTATTGTCTAACTAAAAATTTGAATATTGTCGGTGTTTCACTATTTTTATAAACTATGCCTTTTCTCTTCTAAATGACCACACATTTTAGAATACTCTGATGTTTGTATTGTACATACATATACATGTATAGATACCATGTAAATTTACAATCCATATCTATATTATACATTTACAATCTACATGTAGAGATACCGTGGCCAGATTATGTGAATGGACAGATCAATCGAATACCTCAATGTATGCCTGCTCAAGTACCTGGCTTGGTCATCATTTATGAAGGGAGCACCACTTACTTAAGTGATGGTGAATGCTCTGGTTTCAAGTCCTACCATAAGGTATGATCAAATTTTTTATTATTCAGTCATTTGATTCATATGCCTATTTGTGAGTAGTACTTGAAATGTGTGAAATTTAGGCAAGGTATTTCTGTTTAGTATATATGGTATTCCCTTCTTCTAAGTAGGCCTATAGACACAATTGCTATTACGTTTTTATCAAAAAGTATTTTGGAAGTTATAATTTTTATACTCTTAGTCCTTATCAAACCATAAAAGAAGCCACTTAAAACGTTTCAATGGCTCTACATAAATGTGTTTCTACCTTTTTTATCAAACAATGGCTATTGCATAGGTTTTAAATAACGGTTGCATTGCGGCAGCGCAAAGGCTTTCGTGATTTCGGATGGTACAAGTGTTGCGTTACATATTGCGGTCATTGCAGTGTGAATTATCACAACATTGCACAATACAATTTTATTCCTTTTTCATTATAAAAAAAATTAGTCTAGATTTTGCAATTATAAAGAATTTTTTATGTGATTTGTATTTTCATATTCTAATACTGAAATTTTGCGTTTGTAACGGTGTTTCGCGGTCGTAACAATGTTTTGTCGTGGTTGTAACGGCTTCTTATCTGAAAAAATTTTCTCTACATTAAAAAGGTGAATAACGGTATTGTATGCTTCCTATACCGTTTTCGCGGTAACAAGCATTTTTTAAGAAAATTTCTTTGGCTACCTCCCAACCTTCTAGTTCACCTCTGGTGAAAAACTCAAACTATCCCTGACTTCGGAAACGCATTTCCGAAATGCAAGAAAAAGGTGTTTTCGGAGATGCATCTCCGAAAGCGCCTTTTTTTTTGAAAAAATTGTCTTATTTTGGAAGTTCATTTCCGAAAACAGCATTTCGGAAGTTCATTTCCGAAATACTGCGCGTTTTGCAGATTAAGCAAAACAGCCCCCCTCCCTAATTCATTTACCCTAATCTTCTTCCAAACTCAACCCCAAAGAGATTTTTCTGCAAACCACTTCCAAGCTACATCAAAGGCTCCATCTACTTGCTCTACTACATTCAAAAGTCCTCCAATCTATTCAATCGGTAAGCATTTTGATTTTAAGATCTATGATTAAAATTTATATTAGGGTGTTTACAAATAGTAAAAAATGTATTAGGTTAGGTTTGTACTGATATTTAGGATGTTTAGAATGTGTAGACATAGATTTGATTTAGGATTTTGGGGTCTGCCATTGGAGGTTGCAGAGAACTTCTGAGCAGGGGTGTTTCGGAAGTTCATTTCCGAAAACACCTCCATTCCCAGTTTCGGAAATGAACTTCCGAATTGTATCAGAAGTGCAATTTTTTTTAGTTTTTTCTGTTGTCTCGCATATTAATCGATTTCAACTATTTACAAGAACATGTCAGGCAACCAACCAGCACGCATCAGACAGGGTAGAGAGACCCAGACTGCGTCGGCTAGACGCGAGCGGGCGGCGGCGCAGCTGGCGTCGACACAGGGACGGGGGCAGGGCCGGGGACGACGTGTGCGAGTTCCCGTGGAGATGGGCGAGGGTACCTCCTCATCTGGATCTAGGAGTAGGCTGGCTCGGGTATCTTCTTCCCGTCAGCGAGAGGAGGAGGAGGAGGAGGAGGAGGAGGTGGCAGTTCCATACCACGAGGCGGAGGGGGTACCGGATGTTGACCCTCCACCCGGGGAGGAGGATGAGCAGGAGGACAGCTACCCGGGAGGGCCCATTGACACTTCTGTGCTGATATTCTACCGCGAGCACGTCGCTCGGCGGATCTGGGAGGGAGAGGTATTTTTTTATAATTTGTCTGACTACATTATTTAACCGTTTATAATTTAGACGTTTATTCAATATTTTATTAACCGTCTGTTTAACATACTTTTTTATTTGTTTTTTTGTAACAGGAGAGAGAGCCGTTGAAAATGGTGAACCATGCCCGAAAGATTTTCAGTCTGTTTAAACCGACTGCCGAGTGGTTTAACGACGCTGTGAGAGGTTCAGGGCTCAGTGGGCTCTGCATGACGGGGTACACCACCATCAGCCACGGCATGCAGGGGGCTTTTGTGGAGCTGTGGCACAAGGAGACGTCTTCTTTCCACTTGCCGGTTGGGAGATGACGATCACCTTGCATGATGTGCAGTGTCTTCTCCACCTGCCGATCAGGGGGCCACTGTTGAACCACTCCCAGATCCAGAGGGTCGAAGCCACTGAGTGGATGGTGCTCTATTTGGGTATGGAGCCCGAAGTTGCTGACTTTGAGTGCGCCACGACATCTGGGCCTCATATCCGGTTCATCACACTGAGCCGCTACTTCGAGCACCACCTGGTGGCGGCGGCCGAGGCAGAGGCTGAGGGTGATGAGCTATTTACACATTATCACCGTGGCTGTGCTCTCCGGTGCTGGTACATGCATGTTGTAGGCGCTGCGATCTTTGTCGACAAGAGTGCGAGGTACGTCGACATGACCTACCTCCGCTACTTCATGGACTTGACCACCGTTCACCAGTGGAACTGGGGGGCAGCTACTCTGGCATACCTATACCAGAAGCTGAATGAGGCCTCCAACTAGAGGACGAGGCAGTTTACTGGATCCTGCACACTACTCACGGTATGTTTCATTTTAATTGTTCCATATTTATTTATGTTTCGGATTTACTTATGTTTCGTATTTATTTATGTTTCAGAGCTGGATCATCTCCTACTTCTCCCGCATCCACGACTTCCACATCGATCCTGCGTACGTTGACGCCATGCCCAGGGCCGCCAGATACGTTCTCTAGAGGGGAAACAATGCGGTGAGACCATACCGTGGGTACTTGGACCGCACGATGCACGACGACGTCACCTGGAGGCCGTTCAGCGACTACACTCAGATTGTCCCCTTTGACGGCATATCTCTATATTCTGGTTGGTTGGCATGCGGGACTACCATCATGGTCCGGTATCTCCCTGAGCGGTGCATGCGGCAGTTCGGATTTGTGCAGATGATACCCAGGTCACCCTTTGAGGCTGCTCCCGACACAGTGACCAGAGTGCAACTCACTGCCATGTTTGACGATTGTGAGCATCATGTGGTACCGGAGGAGTACCGTCGCATGCGGGTCACCCAGGACTGGCACAGTGTGGAGGGGTACGTCACATGGTTCTATCGGGTGTCACATTCTCTGCTGACATCCGACGCTCCCGGCGCTCCTAGGCCAGCACACAAGGAGATCCTGGAGAACCAGCAGGCCGAGGATGACCACGCCATTGATCTCCTGCCGATCTGCCAGTGGATAGAGATGCTTGGGCGGGACGCGTTGGATCGAGGTGTCGTTCATCAGGGCGGTCCAGAGGCAGTCGCCGTGATGGAGATGATCGTCACTGATGCGGGCCGTGCGGCGGCATACAGGCGGCAGAGGAGGGCCCAGGGTGAGAGGGTTAGGCATACCCAGTAGTGGGCGGGTTTTTTTTTTTGTTTTCGGATTGTATCTTTCGTACACTATTATTATTTGGATTTGGATCGGATCGGTTTGTATATATCACTTTTCTTATCATATTAGTATATTAGTATTTTCTGTTTATATATCGATTATTTTATTTGCCGTCTATCTTTAATTCCAAAATCATAAAAAAAAAACACAGTTTCTGCATAATTCGGAAGTTCATTTCCGAAACCCCCCAAAATCTGAAAAAAGGTGTTTTCGGAAGTTCATTTCCGAAGCAGGGGTAAACTGGGTTTTTCGCTGGGGTGACCCCCGTAGGGAGGTGGGTAAAGAAAAAACCTTTTTTTAAAACCTTTGCGTCTTGGCATAGCAGAATTTGGAAAAATCACTATTGTTTTCTTATACCCGAATTAGTTCAAAATGTTCTCAAAATGCAGCTACAATGAAGCCATAGGAATTTGAACAAACTGCAATTATCATCAAACCGCAATGGACAACATTGGTTTCAACACTATCTATCATATGAGTGATTTGAAAATATTAACTTCAATCTCATGGTCAATGCATTCATCATAAACTACATGCTAAGTTGCTGATAGTTAGGAAGACTTTGTTAATAGTATTTGATTGTGAGACCAATTTATCTTGTGTTTTTATTTTTTGAAAAACATTCACTATTCAGTTTGCCAATAAGAAATTCTTTTGAGAAATTATATCAATTTGGATAAGTTCATAATTTTCAAGTGACCGATTAGAAATTATTTTTAGTAAAGATGATAAGTTGATAACCGGCTCTTTATAAAAAATGTTTTGATGTGTTAGCTAAAAATTTTATATTTGTGAAAATTACTAAATGAAAAATGGTCAACTATAATTAAACTAGCAGCAACCAATTTCTTTTTTGGAAAAGTAAAAGGGCTGAAGTTTGAAATAAAATTAGTCATCCTAGCTATTAGTTACACCTGAAGAAAAAATAAATGATTAATTTGAATTGCAAGTTACAACCGAACCCTAAATACCTCAATTTACTTCATCCTCTAACCTTATTACAAAAATCAGGTTAGAAATTTTAATTATTTTCAAATTGTGTAGTATTAATTATGGATTTTTATTATTTTCAAATTGTTTAATATTTTTAGTTATTTTCAAATTGTTATTATTTACTTAACATTTGAATTTTATTTATCAATTTAAGATTTTTATTGTTACTATTATTTTTTATGGTGTTCATCAACTATAGAATTTATTTATATAAATAATAATAATAATAATAATAAAATCAAACTAAACAGGGTCAGCCCAAGCCCTAGGCAAGCGAGGCTATCGCCTTAGGCCTCAAATTTTCGGGTCTTTTAATAGGCCTCAAATGTAGAAAAATTAGGCCTCAACTTTTATATAATAAATAAGCGGTTTACAAAAAAAAAGGAAACACAATGGCTTAGTGGTGAATGATTTTAACAATTATATTTTGGCACACGGGTTCAAATCTTATCGTGGCCTTTAAAACAAATTTTATAATTATTTATACAATAATATTAATAAATAATAATAATAATAATAATAATAGTTTAAATTTAATTAAATATTATTTTCAATATAATTTAAATCAAATTTCGCCTTAGGCCTCCAAACACGTTGGGTCGGGTTCAAATCTTATCGTGGCCTTTAAAACAAATTTTATAATTATTTATACAATAATATTAATAAATAATAATAATAATAATAGTTTAAATTTAATTAAATATTATTTTCAATATAATTTAAATCAAATTTCGCCTTAGACCTCCAAACACGTTGGGCCGGCCCTGAAACTAAACATAAACATACTTAAACTACATGGCTACCAGAACCATCATGTCCTATTTTGATCTTCTGTTTTTACATTTCGTTAAAGAGTTTTTTCATTTCAAAGGTCTATAATGAAGGGTGGTTCACTGAGGATGAGGGTGAACATGAGATGAGAGTTCATGATATGATGAATGTGAGGGTGAAGGTGGGAACTCACAGTTTGATGAGGCTGAGGGAGTGAGAGAGTTGAGATACAGTGAAAAATAAAAAGAGTTCGTTGAAAATGAGGGCATTCTTTATTTTATTTTATTTTAAGGAAAAAAATATTTAAAAATTGTTTTTACACTCGAATGATAAAAATGTATTGACCATTGAGTTTGTCTGTCTTTTTTTTTATATAAGAAAAAAAACCTTATAATAACACTTTTTGGATAAGCGCTACTGTAGGAGTGCTCCTTCGGTGGACCTCACGCACGCCCTTTAGTATTTTATAGAAAGACTTATAATAGCGTTTTTTTTGTAGAAGCGCTATTATATATTTCACCATGTAATAGCGCTCGATATAAAATTGCTATTATAAGACTTTATTTGAAAATTATAATAGCACTTTATGAAAAAGCGCTATTAAATTTATACCATTAAATATCAAATTTGTAATTCTGTTCTAAATATTTAACAACAACATCATTTGATGCGGCATTATTTACCATGATGGTAGAAATATTTCTCAGCCCCCACTCCTCTAAAACACCCTTAACCTTCTTACCAACAATTTTACGCCAATGATTTGGGATAATCGTAAAGCTAATTATCCTTTTTTTGTAATGCTAATCTCTATCGATAAAATAGGCCGTGAGGGTCAAATAGTTCATATTTTGGACAGACATATAACAATTTATTATAATTGCCACCCTACTACAATCAGACTTAAAGAACACTCTCAACCTCACTTTCTCATAAAGATATAACTGAAAGTAGTCCCTAGCTGTGGTTCTTCTTAATGGTATAGAAAATTGGGGTTTCATTTGCCTAAAAAAGTACTTAAACCTTTCCCCTTCAATTGTTTTGAATGGTTTCTCATCTCAAATAATAAAATAAGCCACTCAATTTCTACAAGCTACGGAATTAAACCTAGAACTTAATGGAACCATACCATTTTCCTCAATTGTTGAATATGACAAGATTGTTTGGGTATAGTCAGTAGACACGTTCAATGGATACTTGGGACAGGTTTTCATATGATACTTTAAGTATGATGTTCCATGTTTCTTAGAGTCACACATGTACTTTTGATGGAAATACTTACATGCAGCGGTTGATGGGTCACTATCATGAATAGGGTTAAAGTGATCCCAAACCTCAAATCTCTTTCTATAGAAATAAATGAGGAATTATGGTGCCACTTGTTGAAGAAGCGATTCCAAACACAAGAGGTGGGGCGTAAATTATGATATTAGATTTTTAGAATCAGAGCTATAAAAATGATTTGATTTGAAAATAGTTAATGTTAGAAGAGAGAAATAAACAACGAAAAAACAGATAAATAATAGAAACGAGAAGAAATAGAGAAATAAGCATCATAATAAAAAATTGAGAGAAATAGAGAGAAATAGGGATAGAAATATCACACTAAAGATTATCTTGGTTTGGCCTAAACCATGCGACCTACTCCAGTATCCAATAGTTTCCTCTTGATATTTCCATTAAAACAAACTTGAGCTTTTATACAGGTTCAACCCAAAAACTTCCATAAACAACTTGAGATTTTATTCATAATCAACACAATAACCTTTTCAAACAACCTTGAGCTTTTACCCAGGGTTAACCCAAACAACCTTTAACAAAACAACTAAAGATTTTACAGAAGTTCAACTCCACAACGTTAAAAAAACCTAAATCTTTTACATAGGTTCGACTCAACAAGCTTAAACAAACACCTAGAGATTTTACATAAGTTTAGCTCAACAACCTTGAACTAAGCTTTTTATAGTTTTAGGTTGAAACCTTCAAATCTTTTACAAAATAATTATAAGAGAACTATGCTTTTGAATACAAAAATTTCAACACAACACCAACATAACTCTCTGATGAAAATTTTTACTCTCTTGGTACTATTGTCAAAAAGAACTTTATAAAATAAGGAGTAGTATAAAGGTAGGCGAGGATTTTTATTCAGAAAAGCAGTGCATTGAAAAGTAAGGAAAAACCTCTTTTAGATAAGAAAACATTTGACTAAAAATGGCAACAATCCATAGGCTTTGTAAACTATTAATTTATTAAAACATATCTTAATCAATTAACTTAACCCAAAAAGGAAACTTTGAATTTCGACATCAATTAATCGAATATTATCCTCATTAATTGATTAGGAAGTGTTAAACTTTTTTAATTGATTAAAAGAAAGTCCTAATCGATTAACTAGTATATTTTGCCTTCCTAATTAATCAAACAAGATTCTTAATCATTTATGCACTTGCTTAAACTATTTTTAAGAAGTTTTATAAAAAAGATGAGAAGTTTGAAATGCTTTATATGTATGTGTGTGTGCACGCGCGTGCGCCTTACCTTAGTACTTCAAGATATACTCTTGCTTCATTCATAATGAATTGATCATATGTAAGATATAACGCTAAGCACATGATTAATCGATCTTTTATAACTTCACAACTTCGGGTTTACATCTTCATAACATCAAGTTCCTTTGGTACTCTTGTTATGTTTGTTCGATTCTTTCAACTATAACTTGAAATATTTATCTGGTGTTTGCTTTTTAATTAATGAGACTTTGGATATTTCTTTTTTGTTCAATTTTCATCATCAAAACCAATGTAATGCATTTACGTGCACATCACATAGAACCACAAAGATATCATTCCATACTTAAATCTTATGATATGCCCTAGAAAGTTACTACTTCAGTTCAAAGATTTGGATATAAAGTGAAAATCTTAATGGTGAATATCCTATCAGAAACGAGTTTTATTAGTTGTCATATATACATCATGATTATAATTCTGACGATCACTATGGAATTGGATATGGAAGCTACCTCTCGCAACAAACATTTAACGTTTTTATTTGATAAGCTTGTCTTCACTCTCCTCGAACCAAGTTTATATTGCAACATCGAAAGAATAATGTTTTTTCTACATGTCCTTACTGTGTAGGAAATATTGAAACTATTTTCCACCACGTACTACTTTTTTAGTGAACTACATCTATTTGGGATGGACACGAATTTTCGGATATTCATACAAAGTTTCTTAAAGTTGATAGTGTGAATTTCTTAAATTCTATACAAAATATAATTATCGAGGTAGAGGTAGGTAACATAGCTTCTTTGATTATGTAAAATACGTGGTGCTTATGAAATAAATGGGCCTTCAATTTTTTCACAGTTTATTTTTGAGTTATCGAGCTAGACGAATTTGGGATATTGAGTTGAATTGAATTATTCATTAACTTTAATCAAATTGAGTTTAAGTAAAAAAAATGGTTTGCAAAAAACACGAGTCACGTTAAACAAATTATTATCAAGGTTGAACCAAATTCCATTTATCTTGACTAATTTCCAGCCTAATATATACACTAGTAATGACAGTGCAAATATTTTATTACTAATCAACATGTTGATTTCTTTCAACCTAATACCTAAGTCCTTAGAGACATAAGATGAAACCAAGCCTTTATTTTATTAAGATTTAACAGGTGATTATATGGTACCCCTAGTCCTAGGTGATATCTACTATGATCAGATTATGCACAAACCCTAACAAATACAGTCCTGTACCTGTTAGCCATAGATTAATCTTTATTTGACCGATAAAGAAAATATTAAACATAATGCATAATTTAACTGAATAATAGCAAGCAATGTATTGATGAAATTAAAAATTCAGAGTCATTACAATAACCAAATCAGGACCACCCCCTAGCATTGGGGGATTTAGCCTCTCATAATATTCAAGAACAACAAATCAAAGAGTTTAGACATTACAAAGATGAACGGAAACTTTGATCTTCAATGGTTACCACCCTTGAATCTCTTCATCTCCGAAACCCTTGATGAAGCTATCTTCTCTCCTCTCTCTGGAATTCTATCGTATACGTCAAAAAGTGCTTTTCTCCTTCTCCAAATCACTTATTTATCCTCATAGGTTTTCTAGTCTAGGTAAAATACCAAAACTGTGAAGGATAGATAAAACACTTAGAAAGGGGGGGTTTGAATAAGTGTAGTCTAAAAACTTGAATGGTAAAAACAATTTGCACAGTTATTTTTATCCCGGTTCGTTGTTAACTAAACTACTCCAGTCCACCCCCACGGAGTGAATTACCTCACCTGAGGATTTAATCCACTAATCGCAACAGATTACAAAGGTTTTCCACTTATCCCACGACTAAGTCTTCTAGAGTATCCTGATCACAATCTGATCACTCCAGGAACAAATGCTTAGACACAAGCTAAGACTTTCTTAGAGTATCCTGACCACCACGTGATCACTCTAATTACTTACAAATTAATGTAATCAATTCTAAGAGTATTACAATGCTTCTGAAAAGCTATAATCACAACAGTGATATTTCTCTTAATGTTTAAGCTTAATCTCACTAAAAAATTACAACAGCAATGTAGTGAGCTTTGATGAAGATGAAGTTTCTGAGCTTTGAGTTGAACAGCGTTTCAGCAAGTTTTTCAGAATAAGTTCGTTCAGAATTGGTAACCTTGCTTCTCATCAGAACTTCATATTTATAGGCACTTGAGAAGATGACCGTTGGGAGCATTTAATGCTTTGCGTATTCCGTACAGCATTGCATTTAATGTTTCACTCTTTTGTCAACTACCTCGAGCCTTGTTCACGCTGTGTCTACTGACGTTGCCTTTAATAGCTTCTAACGTTCCTTTTGTCAGTCAGCGTAGCCTGCCATCTTGTACTTTCTTCTGATCTGATGTTTGTGTATACAACGTTTGAATATCATCAGAGTCAAACAGCTTGGTGCAAAGCATCTTCTTGTCTTCTGACCTTGAAGTGCTTCTGAGCGTGATACCATGAGAACTTCAGTGCTTCTGCTTCTGATCTCAAGTTCTTCTGATGCTTCCATAGACCCATGTTCTGATTCTGCTTGACCATCTTCTGATGTCTTGCCAGACCATGTTCTGATGTTGCATGCTGAACCTTCTGAGTTAAAGCTTCTGAGCACTGATTTGTGCATACTCTTTATATATTTCCTGAAAGGGAAATTGCAGTGTATTAGAGTACCACATTATCTTACACAAAATTCATATCCTTGTTATCATCAAAACTAAGAATATTGATCAGAACAAATCTTGTTCTAACAATCTCCCCCTTTTTGATGATGACAAAAACATATATAAATGATATGAATTTGCGATCAGAAAGAGCAGACGGCTAAAGACAATTTACACAGCTATAGCATAAGCATGTGAATATGTCTCCCCCTGAGATTTAAAATCTCCCCCTGAGATGAATAATCTCCCCCTGAAATTAATACTAGAAGAATTTTAATAATAAAAGACTTCCCTAAGTATTTCAGTAGAGACGTTCACAGTGCTTGATCTTCAGAACATTCATAGCTTCTGATTCTTGCTTCCATTCGGACATCTTCAGAACTTTGAATTTCTTTAGATCTTCAGAACATCCACAGCTTCTGATTCCTGCTTCCATCGGACAGCTTCAGAACTTGAATTTCTTTGATCTTCAGAACATTCACAGCTTCTGATTCTTGCTTCCATTGGACAGCTTCCGAACTTGAATTTCTTTGATCTTCAGAACATTCGCAGCTTCTGATTCTTGCTTCCATCAGGACAGCTTCAGAGCTTGAATTTCTTCTTACATCACTTCATGCTAGATTGTATCAGAACATTGTTGAAGGTACCAGAGCATCATCAGAGCATCTCTACATCCTGAAATGTTACAGAACAACGCTAAACGACAAAAGTCAGCATGAATGAGTCAGAACATAGAATATGTTTCAGAACACATAATATGTATCAGAGCCATATAAAATGTATCAGAACATATAAAATGTATCAGAACAAATAGACATAATGTTTCAGATCATATTCTATCATCAGAATATCTGAACATTCTTCCTTCTTGCTTCTGATCCTGAAGCTTCATAGCACTCATCTTGCTTCAAGAATCCAAGAGCTTGATTCATCTTGTTGCTTCTTATGTTGACCTTTTAAAGAGAATCTTCAATTCCTGCAACAACACAACTTAAAGCATAGAACTTTGCAAGTTCTGTTAGTAATGTGGGGCCTTTTTACCCGGTAACTGATAATATTAATCAGATCATTTATCACATTTTCTCCCCCTTTTTGTCATAACATCAAAAAGAATATAAAAGATTCAGATGTAGAAAACGTCAAAGGAAAGAAACCGAATAATTTTTCATTGATTAAACAAACAGGATTACAAAAGATGTATGCAGAATAAGCAGATGCAACAAACAAAGAAAACTACAAAGACCAAAGACTAAGACCCTAGCCTAGACAAAATCTGCGCCAGTATGTCATGAATCCTGTCAGTGCTTGCAGTTTGCCTTGCCATGAAGGAGCGAAACTCAGCATTGGTGGCTTCTTACGTGTCCAAACGAGCAGGTTCACCAGATGAAGAAGCGCCAGAACTTCTGCCAACAGGGACAGCAATCTCAGCAGGGCGATCTTCTGGAAGGTCTTCAGCTTCTGCACCTTCCATCTCAACATCTGAGTTTGACTCAGAAACAGCCTCAGCATATTCTGGTTCGGGCAACTCAGAAGCTCCAACTTCCAACGCCTGAAGAATAGCTGCTAGGTTTGTTGGAGGAGTTCGACCAGCAACTTCTACAGGATAAACCACTTCTGGAAAGACCATGTGAGGAGCGCTTTCAGAAGGGTTCATTCTGAACCAATTGAACAGCCATTGAAAATCTCCAGTTAGCACTGGATACCTTGGTCTCCATACCACGATGTCTCTGCAGGGATTTCCTTCTTCCATCTCATCTGCATGTATCCTTTCTTCAAGAACTCTTCTGTTCCTGATGAGATGGTGATAACTACTTTCACCAACTTCCAAGAGAAGACCACGAGCACCAGGTGCTTCAGTCATGATCCTTCTCTGGACATCCGTAGCCCTAACCAGAAAATCCTGGCGAAAGGCTTCCCAGAGGTTGCAGGTAGCATACTCATCCAGATGATTAAGGTGAGCAGCACCCAGAATCTCCAACCAGCTATTTACATCTAAGTGTAAAAGCTCTAGATAAGCATGAGTGGTAGGTGTAGGAGGGTTGACAGTGAATCTGGAGTCAGGAAACACAAAACTGTAGGGGTTAGGTGTTCTGGTGGGAAAAGGGTGTGAGAGCGGTGAGGAGATATCTGTGAGATGGGTTGAGGGGGAAGGGATATCAGATGGTGAAGATGGTGGTTCCAGAGAGGTGAATGAAGAGGAAGAGGTGGTGGAGGTCTGTGAAGAGGAAGGTGATTGAGGGATACCTTCAAGGGGTTGATACACACGTCTAGAGTAGTTTCCAGACATCATAGCTTCAAAGGGATTCACCTTGACAGGGTCGTAGGTGATCCTTACCCTTTTTGGTTTGTTTTCAGGTTCATCAGTTGCCTTTCTCTTTTTTTTGTGGTCAGTTTCTTGATTTGATGAGCTTGACGAAGGATTCATGGTGACTTTGCAGATAGAGAAAACCGCTAGGGTTTATGCGAAATGCAGATAATGAGAGAGAAAAAGAAACTGAATGCAAGAGGGAGAAATATGAGAGGGAAATGAAACGTTTGAAGAGTATAAAAAGAAAAAAGAAATAAACTGAAATGATGAATGACATTTAATGTTACGTGACATGAGGAGAGAGACTTATGACAAATGAAGTGATTAGCACAGTTACCTAAGTAGGCGTCCCCTCAACTGTACGCATGCTTTTCCAGAAATAGTGAGCATTTTCTGGAGAGACTGGTGACAGCTGTTTTGCTTTAAAAGAGCTTCTGAATCAACTTAGACAATGAAACGTTAGTAATAACAGAATCACTACTTCTAATTGATTACAATCAGAACTTCTTATAAAAAATTCCAATCACATTTCAAAAGATACTCATACAAAGATATTCTCATCTTCTCATTCTGGGCACAAGCCCATACTGATATTCTTCAGAATGAACTTAAACCTATCTTCAGCAAGGGGTTTTGTAAAGATATCAGCCCATTGATGGTCTGTATCCACAAAGTTTAAAGATATAACGCCCTTCTGAACATAGTCCCTTATGAAATGATGTTTAATCTCAATATGTTTAGCTTTTGAATGTAAGATAGGATTCTTAGATAAACATATAGCAGAAGTATTATCACAGAAAATAGGAATGTTACTCTCATATATCTGATAATCTTCTAGCTGACTTCTCATCCAGAGCATTTGTATGCTACAACCAGCAGCAACAACATATTCTGCTTCTGTTGTTGAGAGGGCAATAGTAGCTTGCTTCTTGGTGTACCATGAGATCAGGTGACTTCCAAGAAATTGACAACTTCCAGAAGTGCTCTTTCTTTCAATTCTATCTCCAGCATAGTCAGCATCACAGAATCCTACTAAGTTGTATTCTTTGGATCTTCTGTAAACTAAACCAACATTAGTAGTACCTTTCAGATACCTCAGAATTCTCTTAACCGCAGTTAAATGAGATTCTCTCGGATCTGATTGGAATCTAGCACACAAACAAACACTGAAGAGAATGTCAGGTCTAGATGCAGTTAGGTATTGAAGAGATCCAATCATACCTCTGTACAACTTCTGATCTACCTTCTTACTTACCTCATCCTTATCTAGGACACATGTTGGATGCATAGGAGTTTTGGCTTCTTTACTTTCAGAAAGATTAAACTTCTTTAGAAGTTCTTTCACATACTTCGTTTGATGAACATAGGTTCCATCAGAAGTTTGGTTGATTTGAATCCCAAGGAAATACTTGAGTTCTCCCATCATGCTCATTTCAAATTCAGCCTGCATAGACTCAGCAAACTCCTTTCCAAGTGTAGCATTAGATGTTCCAAAGATGATATCATCAACATATATTTGACATATTAAAATATCCTTTTTAAAGGTTTTACAAAAGAGAGTAGTGTCCACTTTTCCTCTAGTGAAACCATTTTCCAGAAGGAAAGAACTTAAACGTTCATACCAAGCTCTAGGAGCTTGCTTCAATCCGTATAATGATTTCTTTAATTTAAAAACATGATTTGGAGACTTGGAGTCTTCAAAACCAGGAGGTTGGTGGACATAAACTTCTTCATCTATATAACCATTTAAGAAGGCACTCTTGACATCCATCTGATAAAGAGTGATGTTATGTTGAGTGGAAAAAGAAATTAATAGACGAATAGATTCTGACCTGGCCACTGGTGCAAAGGTTTCTGTGTAGTCAATCCCTTCTTGCTGACTATAACCTTGAGCAACCAGTCTGGCTTTGTTTCTTACCACTTCTCCGTTCTCGCTTAGCTTGTTTCTGAATACCCACTTAGTGCCGATGATGTTAAATCCTTTTGGTCTAGGAACCAAGTCCCATACATCATTCCTTGTAAACTGATTGAGTTCTTCTTGCATGGCAATTATCCAGTCTGGATCTTCTAGAGCTTGATCAACAGAAGTTGGCTCGATCAAAGAAACAAGACCTAATTGACAGTCTGCATTGTTCTTAAGGAATGCCCTTGTTCTGATGGGATCGTCTTTCTTCCCAAGGATCACATCTTCTGAATGAGCTGATGCAAGTCTGGGTGATCTTCTGACTGTTGGCTCTTCAGAAATCCTGAGATTCTCTAAAGATGCGGCAACTTGATCTTCTGATCCATTGCTTCTGAGACTATCAGCTTCTGTAGCTTTGCTTCTTGGTTCTACTGCTTCTGATATATCAATATCAAAATCTGCAAAATTCTCAAACTGCTTTGGTTTTTCAAGACCAAGCTTATCATCAAACCTGATACTGATTGATTCTTCTACAATCAATGTTTCAGTATTGTATACTCTGTAGCCTTTAGAGCGTTCAGAATATCCAAGAAGAAAATATTTTTGTGCTTTAGAATCAAACTTACCAAGATGATCTTTAGTATTCAGAATAAAACATACACATCCAAAAGGATGGAAATATGAAATGTTGGGCTTTCTGTTCTTCCACAATTCATAAGGAGTCTTATTTAGAATAGGTCTGATAGAGATTCTATTCTGAATGTAACACGCAGTGTTTATTGCTTCTGCCCAGAAATGCTTAGCCATATTGGTTTCATTGATCATGGTTCTGGCCATTTCTTGTAGAGTCCTATTCTTTCGCTCTACAACTCCATTTTGCTGTGGAGTTCTAGGACAAGAGAAATCACGGGCAATGCCATTTTCTTTGAAGAACTCCTCAAAGAATCTGTACTCAAATTCGCCACCATGATCACTTCTGACCTTTATGATTTTGCACTCCTTCTTAGATTGGATCTGAGTGCAGAATTCAAAGAACACTGAATGAGACTCATCCTTGTGTTTTAAGAACTTTACCCATGTCCAGCGGCTATAATCATCTACGATGACTAATCCATATTTCTTCCCTCTGACAGATGTTGTTTTGACTGGGCCAAACAGATCAATGTGCAAGAGTTCTAACGGCCTTGAGGTAGACACAACATTCTTAGACTTGAATGCAGGTTTGGAGAACTTGCCCTTCTGGCATGCTTCACAAAGAGCATCTGATTTGTATTTCAGATTTGGGAGTCCTCTGACCAGATTTAGTTTGTTAATCTGAGAAATCTTTCTCAAACTAGCATGTCCTAATCTTCTGTGCCAGACCCATTGCTCCTCAGAAACAGACATAAGGCATGTCACCTTCTGCTTCTCAAGATCTGAAAGATCAATCTTATAAATGTTGTTCTTTCTCTTGCCTGTAAATAGGATTGAGCCATCCTTCTGACTTACAGCCTTGCAGGACTTTTGATTGAAGATTATATCATAACCATTGTCATTTAATTGACTTATAGACAATAAGTTATGCGTTAATCCTTCTACAAGAAGTACATTAGTTATGGAAGGAGAGTTACCAAGACTTATGGTTCCAGAGCCAATGATTTTGCCCTTCTGATCTCCTCCAAACTTGACTTCTCCACCTGGTTTAAGCACCAGGTCTTGGAATGTAGACCTTCTTCCCGTCATGTGTCACGAGCACCCAGAGTCCAGGTACCATGACATTTTGCTTTTTGTCCTCTTTGCCGCCAAGGATATCTGCAACAGAAATTATCTTCTCCTTAGGTACCCACAATTTCTTGGATCCTTTCTTGTTAGTTCTCCTCAAGTTCTGATTGAACTTGGGTTTAGCAAAATATTGAACAGGAGGAACAGCATGATATTCTTTAGGTTTGTCAGCATGATATTTCTTAGGATGTGTCACATGCTTCTTGGTGTGAACAGTGTTAAAACTCTGTGCATGTGAAGTGAGCCTAATATCATGTGCATGGCCATATTTGAACTGATCATACAATGGCTTGTATGTGATCTTCAGATCATCAATAGGTTCAAATTTATGTGAGGTATCACCCTCATAGCCAAAGCCAAACCTTCTGTTTCCAGAAACACCATATATCATAGAAGCAAGATGACTTCTGCCAATACTTCTAGATAAGAACTTTCTGAAGCTCGAGTCATATTCTTTCAGAATATGATTCATGCTAGGAATGGATTTTTCTGTTTCAGAAGGAGATCCACTATCTCTGGATAGATTTAAAACTTTTTCCTTCAGTTCAGAATTTTCCAATTCCAGCTTCTTAGTTTCAAATTCCAACTGCTTTTTCAGCTTTTTGTATTTGATACTAAGATGAGCCTTGAGTTCCAGAAGTTCTGTTAAACTGGAAACTAACTCTTCTCTAGATAGTTCAGAATATACCTATTCAGAATCTGATTCTGATGTAGATTCTGATCCATTATCTTCTGTAGCCATCAGCGCGAAGTTGGCTTGCTCTCCTTCAGAGTCTGATTCTGATTCAGAATCATCCCATGTTGCCATAAGACCTTTCTTCTTATGAAACTTCTTCTTGGGATTCTCCTTCTGAAGTTTTGGACACTCGTTCTTGTAATGTCCAGGCTCATTGCACTCATAGCAGAAGCCTTCTTCTTGTCAGATCTTCTGTCACCAGAAGATTCTCCTCGTTCAAATCTCTTTGAACTTCTGAAGCCTCTGAACTTCCTTTGCTTGCTCTTCCAGAGTTGGTTTACCCTTCTGGAGATCATGGACAGTTCATCTTCTTCTTCAGATTCTGATTCTTCAGGATCTTCTTCTCTAGCCTGAAAAGCGTTAGTACATTTTTTAACATTTGATTTTAACGCAATAGACTTACCTTTCTTCTGAGGCTTGTTTGCATCCAGCTCTATTTCATGGCTTCTCAAGGCACTGATAAGCTCTTCCAAAGAAACTTCATTCAGATTCTTTGCAATCTTGAATGCTGTTACCATTGGACCCCATCTTCTGGGTAAGCTTCTGATAATCTTCTTTACATGATCAGCCTTGGTGTAGCCTTTATCTAGAACTCTTAATCCAGCAGTTAGCGTTTGAAATCTTGAGAACATCTTCTCAATGTTTTCATCATCCTCCATCTTGAAGGCTTCATATTTCTGGATTAGAGCAAGAGCTTTAGTCTCCTTGACTTGAGCATTTCCCTCATGGGTCATTTTCAATGACTCATATATATCATAGGTCGTTTCCCTGTTAGATATCTTCTCATACTCGACATGAGAGGTAGCATTCAGCAAAATAATTCTACATTTATGATGATTCTTGAAAAGCTTCTTCTGATCATCATTCATTTCTTGCCTTGTAAGCCTTACGCCACTAGCTTTCACTGGATGTTTGTAACCATCCATCAGAAGATCCCATAGTTCACCATCTAGACCAAGAAAGTAACTTTCCAGTTTATCTTTCCAGTATTCAAAGTTTTCACCATCAAATACTGGTGGTCTAGTTGTTTACGGTGATTTCCGGTAAACAACCGCTAGTCTTCCAAACTATAATAAATATGATTTGGTTACTTGCAGGATCGACTAGATTGATCCTAGGACACATAGTCAAGAAGATTGTTATCAATGTTCATTTGAATCATATTCGTAATTTGTCCTCTTCGATGAGTATTGTTCGATTCAAGAATCTTGGTAATTGCTTCGTTATATGTAATTATAACTTTAACAAGAAAGATAACATAACATATGAAACTTAAAGATTGTTAAAACATAAAGAATCTTAAACTGCAGAAATGTTAAAGGCTTTAAAAGTAAATGATCATGAAAGTAAATTCGAAAGTAAAATAAAGATACAGGAATGTAAATGACAAGAAATAAATGAAATGCAGTAATTCAGAAATGTATTCGAAAATGAAATACAATACACATGTATTAAAATGGTGGTGTCATACGTACATTTTCTCAGCGAACTCTTTCTCGTAACACTTGATACTTGAGTAAATATGTGAGTGATTTGTACAAAATGAACACACGGAATCCTAACATTAAAACTCCTATTTATACTAGTTTCGACCTTAACGGTCCTACACTAATCTGGTGCCACGTTTCTCATCAGAACTTCCAGCGAAGCCATCTGTATTTGAACGGTTACGAAACCGTCTTCGAATTTCAAATCTTCCCGCCTGAGTCCATCTTCGACGCGTGGCAGTGTAAAAACACTATGAAAACACGCTAAGTAGTAACACTTAAATATATACTTTATAAATTTTGTCTAAGTCCCGAAGACATATGCTTTCATTAGTCTTTCAGTGTTAACTATCTTCAACGAACTTAGAAGTCTGTATCTTCGAGGCATGACCATCAGTAGCCATTCTTTTACTTTTTAAGGGATGGCCATCAGCAACCATCTTTCCTTCGATTCTCAACTCCTTCGAAGGACAATATAAAACGAAATCTTCAGCTAACAAATTGCCCCCAATAAATGCCTGTTTCGAGAATCAACAGAAATAGGCGTTTCTTGTCATTATAAGATTTCGTTTTTATGATCTTTGAAAGTTCCAAGACTGCTGACTAACGTCATAATCACTGATAACACTGTTTCCGAAACGTCTTGTCATTTTCAAAGATGTCTTCTCATAACTTACATTCCCACGTTTTACCCAAAAGATTTAAAAAGGGTTTCCGTTAAACCTTTAAATATTTGACCTTGTGCCTTTATACCACTTTCCATTCATCTTCTACACCGAGAAAACTAAGAATATCTTCACTCTTTCTAAAATCTTGCTCTCTTTAGCAAAAACTCTTCCATGGCTTCATCTTCAAATGTTCTTCAACCCGCTTTGAAGCTCCAATCAACAACACGTTCTGGAGAACGAGAGTTCGTTCCAAACCCTAATACTGAAGAAATACGCGCAATCTACGCTTCCCACGTAATTATACCTTTTGATCTCTCTGGAAAAACTCTTGCCTTTATGGGTCCGTTACCGAGTGAAAGTATCCAATCTGTGAATAAATTCTTCCCTGCTTATTACAAGACTAGACCATTAGTTAGCAAAGTTAAGATAGATGAAGACGGACGTTCTCCTTTAGGCAAATCTGCTAATGTTGAGAAAACTTCAACTGCAACCCCTTTAGCTTTAGCCAAAATTAGGTTAAACTATATGACCAATTCTGTAAAAGTTTTTAGGTCAATCCCTTTAGCCAAAGATCCTGACTTGTATTATGCTTGGCTAGAAAAGGTAGAGAAACAAAAAGGGTCCTTTTGGAAATCGTTAGGGATATATGATTTGATCCAACTGTCAAAAACAGGTTTAGAATACAACCAACCCATGTTAGTAGCAGCGGTTCATTTCTGGGATGCTTCTCACAATACCTTCCATCTTCCATGTGGAATGGTTACCCCCACACTTTTTGATGTGGCTGCTATTACGGGACTTCGACCAACTGGCGAAACCTTTGATCCCAATGACATGGATAATGACACTATAGGTTTCAACGATTCGCAAGTTACTTACACGGCATTCATCCAGAAACACCATATTACCACCGAGGCGACAGTATCTGACGAAGAGCATATTGCTTTTCTAGCATTATGGCTCTCACGGTGCGCCTTCTGCTCGAGATCTATCCAGGTTGCAAAGAAGTACCTTTGCATGGCTAATCAGTTGCATGCTGGTAGAAAACTCAACCTCAGCCAACTACTTCTAGGGTCTCTTTACGAAAACCTTAGTGAAGCTGCGAATCTTACCAAGAATTTCAAATCTGGCAGTTTACTTTATGCTGGTCCTTTTTGGTTATTGCAACTGTGGCTCAATGCCACATTCGAAACTTATCTTCCTTTTCGAGGAGATGTCAATGAGGAAGATAGCACAATCAAAAATCGAACTATAGAAGGGACCAGGTTAGCTTACCTAACTCCAAAAGAGGAAATGGGAAAGCTTCATGAACATTTCTTGGCGTATTCAATGATGTTTGCTCGGCGTGATCAGTTCGATCCTTCCATGACCCCATTTGTACACAGAATAATAGGTCCTGAATGGTTTACTCGAAAATTTCCACCAACATCTCAAGATCAGCAAACTGAATCCATGGAAATTTGGGAAGCCTTTCTGACTCCAAGATTATTTTCCCACCGTCTTCGACCATCAAAGGGTCAATGTATCCTCACGTGTTATCAACCAAATTTGGTCTCGAGGCAGTTTGGGCTAACTCAAATAACACCCAAGTGCTTATATGAGAAAAGGAACCATATGTGTTTCCACACTTTGTATCTGACTGAAGAAGAATGTGAACGAAAAATCAACAAATATACTGGCGTTGCCAACCTTTCTCCTATTCCTTTCGAACCTTCTTTTTACTCTACACCAGATTTTCATCAATGGTGGACAAAGTATTATAGCTCTCAAATTTTTGATGCTGATTGCCATGCTCAAGAACTAACCGCAGCTTTCACTGATGTGCAGGAGAACTTCAAAAAAGGTACTTCAACTCATATTAAAGAAATCCAAGCTTTTCAAAAATTCTTTGAAACTATCTATAGGCCTGATGATCTTAGTCGGACCGTTCGTGAGGCTGCAGTCACTTTGCGCGAAAAGTTTTCCACCAAACTAAATAAATTGAAATTGCCCTCGTATGTTCGACCAGAACTACGTTATGAAGTGGCTTTCAAACTTCATCCTCCAAAATTCCCTCCACTACCAAGTGCTGATTTTGGTGTGCCTCTAAGTCCTCCTTTCCCAGACTGGTTCGTGTGTGGGAATGCTCTCAAAATTCTTCAAGAGAGTGCCAAAAAACGCGCTGAACGAGTGGTTCCGACTAAGCATACCTTGGATACTTTCAAAGGACATCTTCATTCAGATCTTAAACACGATCGTGTCCTGACTCCAATACCTGAAGGTTTGGATTAAGGCAATCTTTTTCGACTAACTTTTCTTTTCTTTTACTGATATACTGATTTCAGTCTCAACTACAGCTGTTGCACGAAGGAGGAAGATTAAAGAAGCTTCTGCCCCAAAAGAGTCTGAGACATCTAAAAGCGACAAACCAAATGAAAGTGATTCGATCGTCACGGACAAGAAGCCCACGGTAAATACTTATCTCATACTCTAAATCTTGTACAATTCTGTGATTGGTACTCATCTTTCTCATCTTTCACTTGCCAGAGCTCGAAACCCCCAACGGGTTCGAAACGTAAAGCTTCTTCGACCAATGCCTCAGATGGTGAAGACAAATCTCCTCCTCAAACTAGACAAGGACAGAAAAAGAAACACAAAGCTGTTACCCCTTCAAGAAAAGGGAAAAAAGCAAGTCCTTCAAAAACTGCTTCTCCTGGCAATAAGGCGTCTTCTGAAGAGTCTCCTTTGAAGACTGCCAGCAATGCTCTTGTTTTGGAAAGTCATAACTCAAGCCCAGACAATAATCCACCCAAGGTATCTTGCGTTCGTCTTACATATTATCTTGTAATTTTAACTAACTAATTACACTGGCATTTTACCTTGTTATTGTAGGATGATGCTGGCACTGCTACTTCTGGTTTCAAAGACCCTGGCCTCACCATTGATGTTGATAAACTTTATGGTAATTGTTAAATTTCAACTTTCGTCAATTAAAACTTTCGAAGGCTTAACCTCATGATTGGCTTGGCTTCGTTCGAAACAGATACTTCTCAAGCTAGAACCCATGTTCTCTCACCAGTCTTCGAAGACGTTAGGCCAATTGCCACTATATTGCCTAATGAGCCAATCGAAGAAAGCCAATCTACTGACGAATCCCCACCCACTCATCAAGGCAAAGATTTGGAAGAGGATCATCCATTCTCCGGCAGCGACAATGTGAACCAGCAATCACATGGCAACGAAGATTCTGCATCGGAGAAAGATGCCATGGAGGAGATTTCTCAACCAGAAAAACCAATTCCTCAAGGAACTTTGACTCCCGATGTAAAAACTACTCCTGAGACAACTTCGACGCCTGCTCCTACGAAGCCTACTTCTTCGGAGCTTGAACAACTTAAACAAACTGATCCTCTTGGGTTCCTAAGGGCTATCATGAATGTGAATACTTCTTCACTTTCGGAGCCTGATGTTTCTCCAGCTGTAACTGCAGATTCTAGTGATAAGGAAGATACTCCTAATCTTCTTCGACAGATAAAAGAGAGATTCTTTGGGGTCAATCTTGTAGATGTTCTCAACCGGGACCCTGTTAAAAGCTACAACTTAAATCAACTTTTAAAGAAAGTAGATTTGCTTCAAGTTTCCCCAGAAGTCTCAGAGATGATTGTTCTGCTAGGCTCTCTCCTTGAACAACTCCAAGCTGACATTCTTCGAAAGCAAAACGTCGAGAAAGAATTATCTAAGATAGTGGCCTCTCATGACTCTTCATGGAATTCTGCTGTGGAAGCCACAAAACAAGGTGAAGCCCTCAAGCTTAAACATTCGGCGAATCAAAAAACCATTGATGAATATGAGAAGAAAATCAGCTCCTGGAAACAAGAAATAAAAATGCTCGAGGGCAAGATAAAGGAAGCTGAAAGTAGCCAAGCAGCGCTCCAAGAATCTAACCAACAAGATTTGCTCGAAGTGGTGCAGTCAGGAATCAAACATTTCGAGACTGCACAGAAGTTAGTGCCAGAGATCGAAAAGTTGAAGAAACAAAGGGCACTAATTGACCTTCGAATGTCCTCATGGGAAACTCAATATCTGAAGATCAAAAGGAATCTCCCTGAGGACTTTAGCTAGATGTCTTCCATCTTGTTTCATTTGTTGGATTTTTATTTTGTAATCGAGACATATAATATTTGTACGCCTGACTCCCATTTCTATCTATAATATTTGCTTGCATTAATTTTAACAAATCTTTCAATTTTCTGCCAAATATATCTTTAGATTTCCTACAGTGCTTTTATTAAATACAACATGTAGAACCTGAACATCCTTCGCAGCACTCTTGCCTCTAGACTTGACGTTTCCACTTCTTCTAGCCATAGTCATTATTAAAAGTGACGTCACTTTCTCCAAAACGTCGGTTTTCAGACGTGCGTGCATCAGTTTAATGATTACTTTTCAACTTCCAAGGGCGGGAAACGGCGGAGGCCATAACTTCTTACTTTGAAAAACGAACCGCAGTCTAATCACTCATTAAAAATGTAAAACCAACCTTCAGTATTCTCCTTCTATATAAAGGGTTCCATATCACTTTTATTTCTTCATTCAAGTATTTCTTCCCAAACCAAAACCACAGAAAAAAGAGAAAACACAACTCTTTCCTCTCAAACACCATTTTTCCTTGAAATGGCTGGAATTCTTTCCTTTAACGATCTCAAAGCTCTCATCAAGGGTGAGTTCAGACTTGATGAGGATGAACTCCTTCGTCATTTCATTAACATTGAAAATCTCTTTGCTAATCAGGAACTGAACTTCTACTTTGAGGAAGTCCTGGAGGGTGCCATCTACCCTAATATGGTGGCAGAGTTTTGGATGAATGCGTCTTTACGCATGGACCCTGAAGGTAGAGCCACCATTGATTCATCCGTTCGACATGCTCACCTTAGCATTACCCCCACCACTATTGCAAATCTCATAAGATGCAATAACACCGGAGCAACTTTTGATGATAATGTTCTCAGCATGACTACTCATATCATGTTGAGAACACTCATGGATAGTGATCGCTACAGCGCACAAACCATCAGAATTTGGCACCAAATGCTCGTAGGCAACTTTCAACCTCGGGTGATTGATGAGAATAACATCATGGTTGAAGATCTGGAGTTTATTCTCTGTGGTATTCGGGGAAGAAAGATTAACATACCTTTGATGATCTTCAAAGGTCTTGTCAAAGCTGTTGCTATCGGCGTGGACCGTCGAGAAAGTGTAACTTGTCTTCCATACGGGAGACTCCTTAGTTACATTTTTCTCAAGAAAGGCGTAGTGAGAAGAATGCGTGATTTTGGGGCTAGGGACATGTTCGAAGCTGAACCTGTTCCTGTGCTATCTTTGGACAGTCTAGACGCCAGAATTGACTAGCGAGTCTAGGTTTAATCTTTTTATATGTCTATGCCTTCCTCTCTTTTTTGTAATCTCAGATCCTATTTCTGGATCTTTTTGTAATGAAATGTATTTCCATGCTTGCAATGAAAAGAATATTTTGGTGTTTTGATTTTTTCTTTCCATAATTCTTTCCGATTCTAAAGCCATTTTGATCAATGTGAAGTATATTTTGACACATGCCTGACCATTTTGGCTTTTCGTAGTACTTTGAGTGTCTACGTCTTTGCAATCTTTACTTCATGCATGCTAGGTTTATATCTCTTCAAGTATTTCCCGTTCACTCTTAAGATCCTGCGATCTTCTGCCAACTCTTCAATTTCGTAGGCATTGTTCGAAAATACTTTTAAGATTCGAAAGGGTCCTTCCCAATGTGGGGACCATTTACCAAGTGCCTGATTCTTTCGATCTATAGGTAGAATAACTTTCCAAACTAGATCATTATTAACAAAAGTTTTACCTTTCACCTTTTTGTTATATGCTCTGGACACTCTTTCCTTTTGCCTCTTTATCATTTCCAATGCTCGAAGCCTGTCTTCGTCCAAATCTACTAACTCGTTCATCATTAATTCCCAGTATACGTTGGGAGGAATGTCTGCTTGCCTTTGTATTCTTACTGATTGCAAACATATCTCAATTGGAAGTACTGCGTCATGTCCAAACGTTAACTGAAAAGGAGTTGTATTTGTGGCTTCTTTTGGAGACGTTCGACAAGCCCAAAGTGCCTGATCTAAAGTCTTATGCCAATTCTTGGGTTTCTTTCCTACATGTTTCTTAATAAGGCCAATTATTACTTTATTTGCTGCTTCAACTTGGCCATTTGCTTGAGCATAATAAGGTGTAGAAGTAAATAACTTGAAACCTATTTCTCTGGCAAAGTCTTGCATTTTTCGTCCAGTAAAGACTGATCCCTGATCCGTTGTTATGCTTTCTGGGATTCCAAACCTCTATATAATATGTTTTTGAATAAACTCAATCACAGCCTCTTGATCCACATTTGCCAGCGGTATTGCTTCGACCCATTTTGTGAAATAGTCTATTGCCACCAAAATGTATCTTTGGCCTTTAGAGGACTTGGGGTGAATTTCTCCAATCAAATCTAGTGCCCATCCCCTAAAAGGCCATGGTTTTACTATCGTATTTAGTTCGTTTGCTGGGGCGTGTTGGATACCTGCGTGTTCTTGGCATTCTTGGCACCCTTTTGCAAATTCTATGCAATCTTTTAACATCGAAGGCCAATACATCCCATATCGAAACAAAAGCCATTTCATTTTGTGCCCTGCTTGATGTGCACCACATGCCCCACTATGTACGTTCGACAGAGCCAAGTGAAGGATAGAAAAACACTTAGAAAGGGGGGGTTTGAATAAGTGTAGCTTTAAAAACTTGACAGATAAAAATAAATTGCACAGTTATTTTTATCCTGGTTCGTTGTTAACTAAACTACTCCAGTCCACCCCCGCAGAGATGATTTACCTCAACTGAGGATTTAATCCACTAATCGCACGGATTACAATGGTTCTCCACTTAGTCAGCAACTAAGTCTTCCAGAGTCTTCTGATCACACACTGATCACTCCAGGAACAACTGCTTAGATACCCTCTAAGACTTTTCTAGAGTATACTGATCCACACGATCACTCTAGTTACAACCTGCTTAGATAACCTCTAAGACTTCCTAGAGTATTCTGATCCACACGATCACTCTAGTTCCTTACAACTTAATGTAATCAATTCTAAGAGTATTACAATTGCTTCTTAAAAGCGATAATCACAAACTGTGATATTTCTCTTAACGTTTAAGCTTAATCTCACTAATATATTACAACAGCAATGTAGTGAGCTTTGATGAAGATGAAGATTCTGAGCTTTGAATTTGAACAGAGTTTCAGCAAGTTAATATGAGTTGTTTTGGTGCAGAATCGTTAACCTTGCTTCTCATCAGAACTTCATATTTATAGGCGTTGGAGAAGATGACCGTTGAGTGCATTTAATGCTTTGCGTGTTCCGTACAGCATCGCATTTAATGTTATACGCTTTTGTCAACTACCTCGAGCCTTGTTCACGCTGTGTCTACTGACGTAGCCTTTAATAGCTTTTAACGTTCCTTTTGTCAGTCAGCGTAGCTTGCCACTTGTACTTCCTTCTGATCTGATGTTTGTGAATACAACGTTTGAATATCATCAGAGTCAAACAGCTTGGTGCATAGCATCTTCTGATCTTCTGACCTTGAAGTGCTTCTGAGCGTGATACCATCAGAACTTCAGTGCTTCTGTTCTCTTGTTCTTCTGATGCTTCCATAGACCCATGTTCTGATTCTGCTTCGACCATCTTCTGATGTCTTGCCAGACCATGTTCTGATGTTGCATGCTGAACCCTTTGAGACAAAGCTTCTGAGCGCTGAATTATGCGTACTCTTTATATATTTCCTGAAAAGGAATTTGCATTGGATTAAAGTACCATATTATCTTAAGCAAGATTCATATTATTGTTATCATCAAAACTAAGATAATTGAACAGAACAAATCTTGTTCTAACAATCTCCCCCTTTTTGATGATGACAAAAACATATATAAATGATATGAATTTGCGATCAGAAAGAACAGACGGCAAAAGACAAATTACACAGCTATAGCATAAGCATATGAATATGTCTCCCCCTGAGATTAACAATCTCCCCCTGAGATAAATAATCTCCCCCTGAAATAAATACTCGAAGAACTTTTAATAAAAGACTTCCCTGATTATTTCGGTAGAGACGATCACATAAGCTTCTGTCTTTAGAGAATTCATAGCTTCTGACTTCTGCTTCCATTTGACAGCTTCAGAACTAGAATTTCTTTAGAACCCTAGAACACTCACAGCTTCTGATTTTTGCTTCCCTCGGATAGCTTCAGAGCTTTTGAATTTCTACCAACATCACTTCATGCTAGATTTGTATCAGAACATTGTTGAATGTATCAGAGCATCATCAGAGCATCTCTACATCCTGAAATGTTACAGAACAAAAACTAAACGACAAAAGTCAGCATGAACGAGTCAGAACATAAAATGTATATTAGAACACATGATATGTATCAGAGCCATATAGGCTAAAATAATGTATCATAGCAAATAGAATTTTGTCAGATCAAATAGACAAATATGGATCAAATTCTATTATCAGTGCTTCTGATCTCTGAAGCTTGACAGCACTCAGCTTGCTTCAGTTTCCATGGTTTTGCTTCTTGTGTTTGCTTTGAAGATTCTCTTTACTTCTTTATACCTGCAAAACACTTAAACCATATAGAACTTGCAGTTCTTGTTAGTAAATGTGTGGGAGCTTTACCCAGCAACTGATAGATTAATCAAATCATTTATCATTTATCTTCTCCCCCTTTTTGTCATAACATCAAAAAGAATATTTCAAAAGATTCAGATGAATAAAACGACAAATAAAATCACTGGAATGTAAATCAAGGAAACTTTTTATTGATAATCAAAAGATATTACAAAAGGTTCCTATGTTTAACAAGATGAGAAACATTCCTAGCAAATACATAAAAAGTCATCCCAAGAGGAAATGACTACAAAAATTAAAAACAGCGCCCTAGCAAGACACACTCTGTGTCAACCCATCAAGAATCCCTGTGGACTCTTGTCTTCCAGACTGGAACCTCCACTGTAGGAGAGATCTAAGAGTCCAAAGAGGAAGAGAGGGACAGTTCACAGACAGAGAGCTAATGTTGCAAACGGGGCTTTCCCTTAACATAGAAGTTAAGAATATCATTCTTAACCTCCTCCCATAACTCAAGAAAGTCTTCTGTCTTTGGGTGAAAGTTGATAACAACATCAAAGAAGAGGTCTGACTTGAGAGGTATTAGGAGAGCCATCCCGAGATATGCAGAGATCTGTCGCCTTTGAGTCATAGATCCTCAACAGACTTAGGATGAACGCTAGGTTTGAGCTAGGATTTTTTTTTTAAAAGTAAGAAAGACTTGTTTGAGCAAGAGAAGAAAACGGAAGAGAGAGAGAAATAACTTGATGAGGAATGCAAAGTGAGAGAGATATAAGAGGAAAAAGAAACGTTTGAAAAACATAAAAAAAAAAAAACTGAAAGAGAGTAAATGATGAAAAGCATTTAATGTTACGTGACGTGAGGAGAGATAATAAAGACAAATGAGGTGACTAGCACAGTTACCTATGGTCGGCGTCCCTTCAACTGCACGCGCGCTTATCCATGAATAGTAACGACAGGTTTACCATCCCGAGATAAAACGTTACAGCTGTTTTGCTTTAAAAGAGGTTCTGAATCAACTTAGACAATGAAACGTTAGTAATAACCAAATCATAATTTCTAAAAGATTTCAATCAGAACTTCTGATATAAAAAGAAATCCTCATTCATTTCAGAAGATACTCATACGTAAGAACTTCTCATCTTCTCATTCTGGGCATAAATCCATACTGATGTTCTTCAGAATGAACTTAAACCTATCTTCAGCCAGGGGTTTTGTAAAGATATCAGCCCATTGATGGTCTGTATCAACAAAGTTTAAAGATATAACACCCTTCTGAACATAGTCCCTTATGAAATGATGTTTAATCTCAATATGTTTAGCTTTTGAATGAAGAATAGGATTCTTAGATAAACATATAGAAGAAGTATTATCACAGAATATAGGAATGTTAGTCTCAAATATCTGATAATCTTCTAACTGACTCTTCATCCAGAGCATCTGTGTACTGCAACCAGCAGCAGCGACATATTCTGCTTCTGTTGTTGATAGAGCAATAGTTGCTTGCTTCTTGCTATACCAGGAGATCAAATGACTTCCAAGAAATTGGCAACTTCCTGAAGTACTCTTTCTTTCAATTCTGTCTCCAGCATGGTCAGCATCGCAGAATCCTACTAAGTTGTATTCTTTAGATTTTCTGTAAACTAAGCCAACATTAGTAGTACCTTTCAGATACCTTAGAATTCTCTTAACAGCAGTTAAATGAGATTCTCTAGGATCTGATTGGAATCTAGCACACAAACAAACACTGAACAGAATGTCAGGTCTAGAAGCAGTCAGATATAGAAGAGATCCAATCATACCTCTGTATAACTTCTGATCTACCTTCTTACTTACCTCATCCTTACCTAGGATGCATGTTGGATGCATAGGAGTTTTGGCTTCTTTGCAGTCTAGAAGATTAAACTTCTTCAGAAGTTCCTTCACATACTTGGTTTGGTGAACATACGTTCCTTCTGATGTTTGATTTATTTGTATTCCAAGGAAATACTTGAGTTCTCCCATCATGCTCATTTCAAACTCAGCCTGCATAGACTCAGCAAACTCCTTCCCAAGTGTAGCATTAGATGTTCCAAAAATAATATCATCTACATATATTTGACAAATTAAAATATCCCTTTTAAAGGTTTTACAAAAGAGAGTAGTGTCCACTTTTCCTCTAGTGAAACCATTATCCAGAAGGAAAGAACTTAAGCGTTCATACCAAGCTCTGGGAGCCTGTTTCAATCCATACAATGATTTCTTTAGTTTAAAAACATGATTAGGAGACATAGAGTCTTCAAAACCAGGAGGTTGATGGACATAAACTTCTTCATCTATATAACCATTTAAGAAGGCACTCTTAACATCCATCTGATAGAGAGTGATGTTATGTTGAGTGGCAAATGAAATTAATAGACGAATAGATTCTAACCTGGCCACTGGTGCAAAGGTTTCTGTATAGTCAATCCCTTCTTGCTGACTATAACCCTGAGCCACCAGTCTGGCTTTGTTCCTTACTACTTCACCTTTCTCACTGAGCTTGTTTCTGAAGACCCATTTTGTACCGATTATATTGAATCCATCTGGTCTAGGAACAAGATCCCAAACATCATTCCTTGTAAACTGATTCAGTTCTTCTTGCATAGCAATTATCCAGTCTGGATCTTCTAGAGCATGATCAACAGAAGTTGGCTCGATCAAAGATACAAGACCTAATTGACAGTCTGCATTGTTCTTAAGGAATGCTCTTGTTCTGATTGGATCATCCTTCTTTCCAAGAATGACATCTTCTGAATGACCAGAGATGAGTCTGGATGATCTTCTGACAGATGGTTCTTCAGATATGCTTAGATTCTCCAGAGAAGCTGATACTTGATCTTCCGATTCTTTGCTTCTGAGAAGCTCTGCTTCTGATGCGTTGCTTCTTGGCTTAACAACTTCTGATATATAAATATCCCAATCTGCAAAATTATCAAACTGCTTTGGTTTTTCAGAACCAAGCTTATCATCAAATCTGATATTGATTGATTCTTCTACAATCAATGTTTCAGTATTGTATACTCTGTAGCCTTTTGAGCGTTCAGAATATCCAAGAAGGAAACATTTTTGTGCTTTGGAATCAAACTTACCAAGATGATCTTTAGTGTTCAGAATAAAGCATACACATCCAAAAGGATGGAAATATGAAATGTTGGGCTTTCTATTCTTCCACAATTCATAAGGAGTCTTATTTAGAATAGGTCTGATAGAGATTCTATTCTGAATATAGCATGCAGTGTTTATTGCTTCTGCCCAGAAATGCTTAGCCATATTGGTTTCATTGATCATGGTTCTGGCCATTTCTTGCAGAGTCCTATTCTTTCGTTCTACAACTCCATTTTGCTGTGGAGTTCTAGGACAAGAGAAATCATGGGCAATACCATTTTCTTTGAAGAATTCTTCAAAGGATCTGTTCTCAAATTCACCACCATGATCACTTCTGACCTTTATGATTTTACACTCTTTTTCAGATTGAATCTGAATGCAGAAATCAAAGAACACTGAATGAGTCTCATCCTTGTGTTTCAAGAATTTTACCCATGTCCAGCGGCTATAATCATCTACGATGACTAATCCATATTTCTTCCCTCTGACAGATGCTGTTTTGACTGGGCCAAACAGATCAATGTGCAAGAGTTCTAATGGCCTTGAGGTAGAAACAACATTCTTGGACTTGAATGCAGGTTTGGAGAACTTGCCCTTCTGACATGCTTCACAAAGAGCATCTGATTTGAATTTCAGATTAGGGAGTCCTCTGACAAGATTCAGTTTGTTAATCTGAGAAATCTTTCTCAAACTAGCATGACCTAATCTTCTGTGCCAGACCCACTGCTCTTCAGAAACAGACATAAGACAAGTCACCTTCTGACTCATAAGATCTTGCAGATCTGTCTTATAAATGTTGTTCTTCCTCTTGCCTGTAAATAGGATTGAGCCATCCTTCTGATTTACAGCCTTGCAAGACTCTTGATTAAAGATTATATCATAACCATTGTCACTCAATTGACTGATAGATAAGAGGTTATGTGTTAATCCTTCTACAAGAAGTACATTAGAAATGGAAGGAGAGTTACCAGACTTTATAGTTCCAGAGCCAATTATCTTGCCCTTCTGATCTCCTCCAAACTTGACTTCTCCTCCAGACTTAAGCACCAGGTCTTGGAACATAGACCTTCTTCCTGTCATGTGTCGTGAGCATCCAGAGTCCAGGTACCATGACATGTTGTGCTTTATCCTTTTTGCAGTCAAGGATATCTGCAATAGGAATAATCTTATCCTTAGGTACCCACATTTTCTTGGGTCCTTTCTTGTTAGATTTTCTCAAGTTCTGATTGAACTTGGGTTTAACATTGTAAGCAATAGGAGGAACAGCATGATAATTTTTAATGTGAGTTTCATGATATTTCCTAGGTTGTGTCACATGCTTTTTGGTGTGTGTTATGTGAAAACTTTGAGCATGTGAAGTGTGCCTAATATCATGGGAGTGGCCATACTTGAACTGATCATACAATGGCTTGTATGTGAATTTCATTTCATCAACAGGTTCAAGTTTGTATGGGGTTTCACCCTCAAAACCAATGCCGACTCTTTTGTTTCCAGACACAGCATATATCATAGAAGCTAGCTGACTTCTGCCAATACTTCTAGATAAGAACTTCCTGAAACTTAAATCATATTCTTTCAGAATATGGTTTAGACTAGGAGTGGATTTTTCTGAATCAGAAGGAGATCCAACATTATTGGATAATTTTAAAAGTTTTTCTTTTAATTCAGAATTCTCCAACTCAAGCTTCTTTGTTTCAAATTCAAATAGCTTTTTCAGCTTTTTGTATTTGAGACTGATCTGAGACTTGAGTTCCAGAAGTTCAGTTAGACCGGAAACTAACTCATCTCTAGTAAGTTCAGAAAATACCTCTTCAGAATCTGATTCTGATGTAGATTCTGATCCGTCATCTTCTGTCGCCATCAGCGCACAGTTAGCCTGCTCATCTTCAGAGTCTGAATCATCTTCTGACTCATCCCAGGTTGCCATAAGACCTTTCTTCTTATGAAACTTCTTCTTGGGATTTTCCTTCTGAAGATTTGGACATTCATTCTTGAAGTGTCCAGGCTCATTGCATTCATAGCACATGACCTTCTTCTTGTCAAATCTTCTGTCATCAGAAGATTCTCCACGTTCAAATTTCTTTGAACTTCTGAAGCCTCTGAACTTCCTTTGCTTGGTCTTCCAGAGTTGATTTAGCCTTCTGGAGATCAAAGACAGTTCATCTTCTTCTTCAGATTCTGATTCTTCAGGATCTTCTTCTCTAGCCTGAAAAGCGTTAGTGCATTTCTTGATATTGGATTTTAATGCAATAGACTTACCTTTCTTTTGAGGCTCATTTGCGTCCAGCTCTATTTCATGACTTCTCAAGGCACTGATAAGCTCTTCCAGAGAAACTTCATTCAGATTCTTTGCAATCTTGAATGCAGTCACCATAGGACCCCATCTTCTGGGTAAGCTTCTGATGATCTTCTTTACGTGATCAGCCTTGGTGTATCCCTTGTCAAGAACTCTCAATCCAGCAGTAAGAGTTTGAAATCTTGAAAACATCTTTTCAATGTCTTCATCATCCTCCATCTTGAAGGCTTCATACTTCTGGATTAAAGCTAGGGCTTTAGTCTCCTTGACTTGAGCATTTCCTTCATGAGTCATTTTCAAGGACTCATATATGTCATAGGCCGTTTCCCTGTTAGATATCTTCTCATACTCAGCATGAGAAATAGCATTCAGCAAAACAGTTCTGCATTTATGATGATTCCTGAAGAGCTTCTTCTGATCATCATTCATTTCTTGCCTTGTCAGCTTTACGCCTCTGGCATTTACTGGATGTTTGTAACCATCCATCAGAAGATCCCATAGATCACCATCTAGACCAAGAAAGTAACTTTCCAGTTTATCTTTCCAGTATTCAAAGTTTTCACCATCAAATACCGGCGGTCTAGTATAACCATTGTTACCGTTGTATTGCTTAGCAGAGCCAGATGTAGATGCAGGTGTAGACTTTTCACTTTCATCAACCATCTTTTACTGAAGCGTTTTTCTCTTCCTGAATCTTTTCTAAACACGGTTAAGTGCTTGCACCTTAGAACCGACGCTCTGATACCAATTGAAGGATAGAAAAACACTTAGAAAGGGGGGGTTTGAATAAGTGTAGCTTTAAAAACTTGACAGATAAAAATAAATTGCACAGTTATTTTTATCCTGGTTCGTTGTTAACTAAACTACTCCAGTCCACCCCCGCAGAGATGATTTACCTCAACTGAGGATTTAATCCACTAATCGCACGGATTACAATGGTTCTCCACTTAGTCAGCAACTAAGTCTTCCAGAGTCTTCTGATCACACACTGATCACTCCAGGAACAACTGCTTAGATACCCTCTAAGACTTTTCTAGAGTATACTGATCCACACGATCACTCTAGTTACAACCTGCTTAGATAACCTCTAAGACTTCCTAGAGTATTCTGATCCACACGATCACTCTAGTTCCTTACAACTTAATGTAATCAATTCTAAGAGTATTACAATTGCTTCTTAAAAGCGATAATCACAAACTGTGATATTTCTCTTAAAGTTTAAGCTTAATCTCACTAATATATTACAACAGCAATGTAGTGAGCTTTGATGAAGATGAAGATTCTGAGCTTTGAATTTGAACAGAGTTTCAGCAAGTTAATATGAGTTGTTTTGGTGCAGAATCGTTAACCTTGCTTCTCATCAGAACTTCATATTTATAGGCGTTGGAGAAGATGACCGTTGAGTGCATTTAATGCTTTGCGTGTTCCGTACAGCATCGCATTTAATGTTATACGCTTTTGTCAACTACCTCGAGCCTTGTTCACGCTGTGTCTACTGACGTAGCCTTTAATAGCTTTTAACGTTCCTTTTGTCAGTCAGCGTAGCTTGCCACTTGTACTTCCTTCTGATCTGATGTTTGTGAATACAACGTTTGAATATCATCAGAGTCAAACAGCTTGGTGCATAGCATCTTCTGATCTTCTGACCTTGAAGTGCTTCTGAGCGTGATACCATCAGAACTTCAGTGCTTCTGTTCTCTTGTTCTTCTGATGCTTCCATAGACCCATGTTCTGATTCTGCTTCGACCATCTTCTGATGTCTTGCCAGACCATGTTCTGATGTTGCATGCTGAACCCTTTGAGACAAAGCTTCTGAGCGCTGAATTATGCGTACTCTTTATATATTTCCTGAAAAGGAATTTGCATTGGATTAAAGTACCATATTATCTTAAGCAAGATTCATATTATTGTTATCATCAAAACTAAGATAATTGAACAGAACAAATCTTGTTCTAACACCAAGTATGCTTCTGCTTCTCCCAAGCATTTTAACAATACCCCTTCAGGAGTTTTCTTGAACAATTCATTTCCCATCAGATAATATGACAGGGCTCTATACTTGATTTTTCTGTCTGTATCCGTCGAAGGATTTTTCAGATAGTTAATAATTGGACTCCTCCAATCTGTGTCTGTTAATGAATCTATATTCAGTACCTCGAATTGTTCTTTGTTGGCATAACCCAATCGTGAGTTCTCCAGATCACTTGGCGAAAGTTTAGTAAACATTGCTCTTCCTCTTACTTCAATCAATTCTTCCAACTTTTCTTTTGATACTTTATATCCTGAGGCTAATTGTGCCAAGTCGTTTGCTTCCTGGTTATTCACTCTTGATACGTGTTTTAATTCCACATATTCAAATTTCTTGAGTAGCCTATTTGCAATAACAAAATACATGATCAAATTCTCTTTGATGCACTTGTACTCTTTTGTCAATTGCTTGATGACCAATTCGGAGTCTCCTTTAATTTCGACTCTGGTTGCCCCCAATTCTAACAAAGCCTCAAGTCCAGCAATCAATGCTTCATATTCAGCTTCATTATTGGAGCATAATGGACCTTCAATTTTATACTTGAGCTTTGTTGGAATTCCATCAGGAGAAATTATCAATATTCCAACACCAGTACCCTCTCTATGTGTTGAACCATCGAAATATAACTTCCAAGGTTTCAAATCCACATAATGCTGATGATTTTCAACCACCGCATGGTCAACAATGAAATCTGACACAATTTGACCTTTCATTGCTTTGAGAGGTTGAAATATTAATGAATATTCAGTAAGGGCTAAAGCCCACTTGCCAATCCGACTGTGTAGTATTGGCTTAGATAACATGTGTTTAATAACATCACAATGAGATGAAACGTAGACGTCAACTGGCTTTATATAATACTTAAGTTTGATACAAGAGAAATACAAACAAAGGCAGAGTTTTTCTATATCGGTATATCTAGTCTCTGCATCATTGAGTACTCTACTTAAGTAATAAATGGCTCTTTCGATGCCGTTCTCATCTTCTTGGGCTAACATGCTACCTATTGTTTTATCTGATGCTGAGATATACAGGCGCATGTGCTTCTTCCCATTCGGGGGAATGAGAATTGGTGGACACGTCAAGTATTGCTTTATTTGATCGAAAGCTTCTTGATGTTCTGCACTCCATTCGAACTTTCCTTGCTTAAGCCGTAATAGGGGCGAGAAAGCTTGGGTGCGTCCACTTAAGTTAGAGATAAATCTTCTCAAAAAATTTATCTTACCCAATAAAGACTGCAATTCTTTCTTCGTGGATGGAGACTTGGTTTCCATAATGGCTTTTGTCTTGTTTTGGTTGATTTCTATCCCTTTTTTGTGGACTACGAAACCCAAGAAATCACCTGCCTGCACAAAGAAAGCACATTTAAGGGGATTCATCTTCAAGCCATATTTCCTCATTCTTTCGAATGATTGGCTTAGATGATCGAGATGACTCATACCCGAGGTAGATTTTACCACGATATCATCTATATACACTTGCATGAATGTTTCTATAAAGTCATGAAATATAGAATTCATTGCTCTTTGATAAGTTGCCCCAGCGTTTTTCAGACCAAAAGGCATCACAATCCATTCGTAAGTGCCTATTGCTCCTGGGCAACGAAATGTTGTCTTGGATACATCATCTTCTGCTATAAATATTTGATTGTATCCTGAATATCCATCTAACATGCTCAAATACTCAAAACCTGCGGCTGAGTCTACTAGCATTTCTGCTACAGGCATAGGATACTCATCTTTAGGAGTAGCTGCATTAAGGTCACGAAAGTCTATGCATACTCTTAACGAGCCATTCTTTTTAATTACAGGTACTATATTAGCAATCCACTCGACATACCTTGTGGTTCGGATAAATTTGCAACGCAAGAGTCTTTCGACTTCTGTCTTAATCTTCGAGTGAATCTCTGGCGCGAATCTTCTGGGAGTTTGCTTTATTGGCTTCTTCCCTTCTTTTACTGGTAATTTCAATTCGACCAAGTCTCTTCCGAGACCAGGCATCTCATCATAATCCCAAGCAAAACAATCTCTGTTGTCTTTCAACATTTTGATGATCGTTGCTTTCAACTCAGGCTCTAGTTTCGCGCTGATGTATGTTATTCTCTTTTGGTCATTGTCTCCAAGATTTACTTCTTCAAGAGGATCTTGGGCCAACATCTTTATGTTCGACGCCATTGGGTCTTTCTCGAATCCCAAAGGTTCTTCGTCGTATATTGCATCTAACCTCTGACTTGGTTCTTCTCTTATGATCTCTTTAACTGGAGCCGTGTCTTCAGGGAATTCGAAACTTGTACGTATCTCCAATTCTGTTGTTCCTTCCTTGATTGGAACTGTATCTATCTTTGTACTTGATAGTTCGGCTTCGAGAGCCGCCTTTCTTTTGTTCTCGGCCACATAGGCCGAAATCTTTTCGAAGAACACAGACTCAGACATTATTACCGTCATCATCCCAGCCTGTTGGCCGTACTGTCTGATAATTCTCCAACGGTGCTGGATCTGGTGGACCATCCATGATCTCCCTATCCCATTGGAATCCATTTGGATGCAAAGTCAAATAGTACAATGCATTTCTATTTGGAGCGTACATCTCTTCAGCAGCATGACAAGGACCTATGTTTGCCAGGTTCCTATCGAAGTTGGTTCTATTTACCTGGTTGACTTCAACCATGTAGTAACTCTGATCACCTTCTATATTCTCCACTATACCATCTTCTCTCCAAATCGTCACCCTCTGATGCATTGTTGAGGGTACAGCTGCTACACCATGAATCCATTCTCTACCAAGCAAAAGGTTGTAGTTTGCTTTTGCTGGTATAACCATAAACATGGTTGGCCTCGTAACTGAGCCTACTGTCAAATTGACTTGAACAACTCCCAGTGTTTGTCCTATTTTGCCTTCATAATTAGATAAGACCATGTTATGTGGCCTTATATCTGTATCGAACATACCAATTCTTTTCAGCATATATTGAGGCATTAGATTCACTGCTGCTCCTCCATCAATTAAGACTTTATTAATAGCAACATTCTCAATCTTCGCCCTGATGTAAAGTGGCTTCAAGTGGTTTCGCATACCCTCATCTGGTCTTTCGAAGAAAGCATTCTGTTCTTCTACTGCACCATTATTCAGCACATAGTAACACACAGGTCTGTGTTTTGTCATTTCTTCGATATCAGCCTCTTCGCAGTCTTCTACTTCAACTTCCTGGTTAAACTCGTGAGGGAGTACAGATACTACATTACAATTAAGATTTATGGATGACACTCCATCGGAATCAAAATCATTTGTCATTCTATCCTCTTCTTTCCAGGAATTTGAACGCATCTTCTCTTCTTCATCTAAGAGTTTCTCAGCTTCGAACAACCTGCGTTCCACCGGAGGTTTGTTTAACTTTGCCCCCTGGTATGAGACTTGGTTGCTACTAGATTCTCCAACTTCTCTTGGCCTGTATTCCTTCTGAGACTTTTTTATCCTCTGATGCCTTCTCCACTGGGATCGAGGCATAGGATTTTTTCCTTTATAATTCTCCAATCGATTCGCCTCTCGATTTGGTCTTTGAAATTGTTTCCTATATGCCATTGCAGTTCTTCCTCCTTGGTCCCAGCTTCGCCATTTGTTGGTTCTTGCATCAGCTTGTATCCACCTATCCCTGGGTGCATTCGCAGGGACTTTGAAAGTCACTCTTCGAGCTCTAGGGTGTGGACTATCAGGCCTCTTTGTCGGAGTCCATATGTCGAAACCATAAAGGTTAGGACGCAACCCCTGAGTTTCCCTACTCATATGGCAGTATATGCGTTCGAATGATCGTGCGAGTCTTTCATCATAGACTGCCCCACATCTGGGACACAGAGCAACTTCAGTGTTTCCTTTGTGGCATCTGACCAAAAATCCTACCAAGCTCTCATCCATCTTTGGATAAAGTTGTAGCAGGGGATTTGGCTCTCTTCTTGGATGTTCCCATCTTTCGCGCCGAGCCCTCTCGAAGTTGGCTTCGACTCTTCGATTTAGCATGATCGAGCACCTTGGACACATCCATTGCTTACCACCGCTTCTCTCGTGACATTTCCAAAGATATTCTTTGAGGCTTTCAGTTTTTTGTGGAGCTTCGATGCCCCCATTTTGCCTTGTTAACCAAGTCTCTAATTCGCCAAACTCAGACACTGGGCGTCTGGCACTGACCATGTTAACTGCTACTGGAGGAACTTCAGAGATTTGTATTTTCTGGAGTTTCATCCTGAGGTCTTCAGTGGCCTCGCTGCTTTCTTCCTTCGAGGCTTCAGTTATCTCTGCCTTGGAAGATTCTTCAACATCAGTATTGAAGATTATGTCACCATTTAGGCTTTCAGTAGCCTGCTTTCCATTGAACTTTGATTTAGTTTCTATAACTTCGACTTTAGACGCCTCCACCATGCTGATATCTTCTACCTCACAGAGGCTGGCGTCAGCAATGTTCAGAGGATTTGAATCTACCCTCATTTGATTCTTGGTTTTGTCAGCAAACTTCAACCTTCCATCATTGAGAGCATTTTGAATTAGATCCATGAAAAGAAAACATTGAGAAGTTTTATGGCCTAAAAAACCATGATATTTACAGAAACCTCTTTTCTTCCGTTGTTCCAACGGAGGAATTTTGGAATTTGGGGGTAGTATCATTTGGCCATCTTTTACCAGTAAATCAAATATTTCATCACATTTGGTAATGTCAAACGTATAAGTTTTCTTAGGGAACCTATCATTCTTATCATTTTCTACTGGGTTTTTTCCATTTGCTGGATTTAACAATTTGCAAGCATAAGGTGGCGCTTCTTTTAATTCAGCCAAGTCTATTTCGACTTCTTCAGGGCTATATGAGTCATTGAAAGACTCCTCATCAACATTCTCGGCTTCGACGTACGCCACTCTTTCTTTCTTATAGCTTTTATTTGCCCTAGCTTTCTCTGCCTTCAGGCGTTCGACCTGTCGAACCCTATCTGCTAATTGGGCCATGTCCCTGAGGTATTGGGTATCTAGTTTCTTTCTTATTGAATAATCCAAACCACCCGCAGCCATTTCGACGAGTTCATGTTCCGGAACCATTGTAAAACATCTTGATTTCAACAGGCGGAACCTATTCAAGTAGTCATCAATTGTCTCTGCGAATTTTCTTTTAACACTGGCCAATTCTTTCAGACTTATCTTAGTTTGACCCATGTAGAATTGCTCGTGGAACAACCTTTCTAAATATGCCCATGCGTCTATCGAATTTGGTGGCAAAGTAGTGAACCAAATAAACGCATTTTTTGTCAGCGAACTAGGGAAATATTTAATCCTTAGATCTTCGTTTCCTGCTAAGTCTCCTGCTTCTGTTAAATATCTAGCAATATGTTCCACAGTTGACTCATTAGTTTCGCCAGAAAATTTTGTGAATTTAGGAACCTTAGTCCCCCTAGGCAATTCTGTTTGCATGATATAATCTGATATAGGGGATGTATAATTTGGACGTCTGAGTCCAATACTAAGGCCATTATTGGCCATAACCCTTTCTATCATGGCAGTTAAATTATTTTCTGTGGCCAGATTTTCTCTTCTAACTCTTTGGACAATCTCATCTGGATGATCGTCCCTACCCAAAATCCTCAATCTGGGTCGTTCTTCCTCCATTTCTTGTCGAAAGGGGACGGTCCTTTGACTTGAATCCTCCAAGTTAATTACCGGAGTCTTTTCGAACGACTCCGTCCTTCGTGAGGGGCCTATATCCCTAGGAACCGTTCTAGGTGGGGGAACCATATCTTGCACACGTTCCAAAATAGGCCTCTCTTCTTGATTCACAGGCTGTTTGTCTTTCCTTTTAGGTGGTGGTACTCCCATGAATTCTGCCATTCGATTCATTTGCGATGATATCTTTTGGAAAATTTCTACGTTTTCTCTATTTGTCGTAGTAACATTTGCCATTAGTGGGTTCAAGACTAAAGTTAGTTCTCTGGCCAAAACCCCTACCATATCATGGTTGCTTGCATCCATTTCTTGTCGAAATGCTGCTTGGTTATTTGTGGTAAAGTGAGGCATCTGGGTAGAGAAACCAGTGTTATGTGCACTTCGACCCACTGAACTAACATTTGGTGAAAATGCCGCATTGTTAGTTGGGGGATATATATGTCCTGCCCCTCGTACGCCTGTTCCATGTGGGTATGGCATTCCGTATGGATTATTTGGTCTCCATTCGAAAGCGGAGTTTGTGCCTTGACCAAATAAATTGTTTGCAGCATTTGTCGAGGCAAACAATACGTCCTCTGCACTTGTGGATGAGGGTGCGGTTGTCGACACTGAAACTGGAACAGTTCCTAAGGGCGCTGTATTATTTTCAGGCATAGTCTGGGAATTATCTGCAGGTCTCGATCCATTTGGACCTGTTGCATCTCGTGCTTCTTGAGTAGAAGTCGAATTTGCCGCTCCTGATCCTGAACCTTGTGGGGGATCTTGATTACCCCCTGCACTGGCCGTAACAGCCATTTTCCTGTTGTACCTTCGTTTGGGAATCGGTTGTGCACTGTCTTTTAATTTACCGTTCCTAAGGTTCATACAAGGTCTTGATATTGTCTAGACAAAAACAAAACAATTGATTAAAACAATCCGCGTGACACTGTCCCACTGGGCGTGCCAATTTGTTTACGGTGATTTCCGGTAAACAACCGCTAGTCTTCCAAACTATAATAAATATGATTTGGTTACTTGCAGGATCGACTAGATTGATCCTAGGACACATAGTCAAGAAGATTGTTATCAATGTTCATTTGAATCATATTCGTAATTTGTCCTCTTCGATGAGTATTGTTCGATTCAAGAATCTTGGTAATTGCTTTGTTATATGTAATTATAACTTTAACAAGAAAGATAACATAACATATGAAACTTAAAGATTGTTAAAACATAAAGAATCTTAAACTGCAGAAATGTTAAAGGCTTTAAAAGTAAATGATCATGAAAGTAAATTCGAAAGTAAAATAAAGATACAGGAATGTAAATGACAAGAAATAAATGAAATACAGTAATTCAGAAATGTATTCGAAAATGAAATACAATACACATGTATTAAAATGGTGGTGTCATACGTACATTTTCTCAGCGAACTCTTTCTCGTAACACTTGATACTTGAGTAAATATGTGAGTGATTTGTACAAAATGAACACACGGAATCCTAACATTAAAACTCCTATTTATACTAGTTTCGACCTTAACGGTCCTACACTAATCTGCTGCCACGTTTCTCATCAGAACTTCCAACGAAGCCATCTGTATTTGAACGGTTACGAAACCGTCTTCGAATTTCAAATCTTCCCGCCTGAGTCCATCTTCGACGCGTGGCAGTGTAAAAACACTATGAAAACACGCTAAGTAGTAACACTTAAATATATACTTTATAAATTTTGTCTAAGTCCCGAAGACATATGCTTTCATTAGTCTTTCAGTGTTAACTATCTTCAACGAACTTAGAAGTCTGTATCTTCGAGGCATGACCATCAGTAGCCATTCTTTTACTTTTTAAGGGATGGCCATCAGCAACCATCTTTCCTTCGATTCTCAACTCCTTCGAAGGACAATATAAAACGAAATCTTCAGCTAACACTAGTATAACCATTGTTACCATTATATTGCTAAGCAGAGCCAGATGTAGATGCATGTGGGTCTGTTGGACTTTCACCAGCCATCTTTTACTGAAGCGTTTTTCTCTTCCTGAATCTTTTCTAAACACGGTTAAGTGCTTGCACCTTAGAACCGGCGCTCTGATGCCAATTGAAGGATAGAAAAACACTTAGAAAGGAGGGGTTTGAATAAGTGTAGTCTAAAAACTTGAATAATAAAAACAATTTGCACAGTTATTTTTATCCTGGTTCGTTGTTAACTAAACTACTCCAGTCCACCCCCACGGAGTGATTTACCTCACCTGAGGATTTAATCCACTAATCGCAACAGATTACAATGGTTTTCCACTTAGCCCACGACTAAGTCTTCTAGAGTATCCTGATCACAATCTGATCACTCCAGGAACAAATGCTTAGACACAAGCTAAGACTTTCTTAGAGTATCCTGACCACCACGTGATCACTCTAATTACTTACAAATTAATGTAATCAATTCTAAGAGTATTACAATGCTTCTGAAAAGCTATAATCACAACAGTGATATTTCTCTTAATGTTTAAGCTTAATCTCACTAAACAATTACAACAGCAATGTAGTGAGCTTTGATGAAGATGAAGTTTCTGAGCTTTGAGTTGAACAGCGTTTCAGCAAGTTTTTCAGAATAAGTTCGTTCAGAATTGGTAACCTTGCTTCTCATCAGAACTTCATATTTATAGGCACTTGAGAAGATGACCGTTGGGAGCATTTAATGCTTTGCGTATTCTGTACAGCATTGCATTTAATGTTTCACTCTTTTGTCAACTACCTCGAGCCTTGTTCACGCTGTGTCTACTGACGTTGCCTTTAATAGCTTCTAACGTTCCTTTTGTCAATCAGCGTAGCCTGCCATCTTGTACTTGCTTCTGATCTGATGTTTATGTATACGACGTTTGAATATCATCAGAGTCAAACAGCTTGGTGCAAAGCATCTTCTTGTCTTCTGACCTTGAAGTGCTTCTGAGCGTGATACCATGAGAACTTCAGTGCTTCTGCTTCTGATCTCAAGTTCTTCTGATGCTTCCATAGACCCATGTTCTGATTCTGCTTGACCATCTTCTGATGTCTTGCCAGACCATGTTCTGATGTTGCATGCTGAACCTTCTGAGTTAAAGCTTCTGAGCGCTGATTTGTGCATACTCTTTATATATTTCCTGAAAGGGAAATTGCAGTGTATTAGAGTACCACATTATCTTACACAAAATTCATATCCTTGTTATCATCAAAACTAAGAATATTGATCAGAACAAATCTTGTTCTAACAAACTGCCCTCTGGTTCTTTAAAAATCACAAAATGTTGAATTTCAAAAATCTGACGCGCAGGCTAACACGGGCTGCTTGTGTCAGCCTCGGGTACCTCCTCTTTCTTGCTTCAGCAGAGCTGACACGGGCTGCCCGTGTCAGCTTCTGCCCCTGTGCTTCATTTGTTGCATAAATCAGCTTCTTTTACACCAACACTTGTGAAATTTCTATCTGATCCAGAGTTAACCTACAACCACCAAGTAGATAGATCAAAAGCATCTAAAAAGACATGATTATAAAATAAATAACATAATGCAAGCTAATTAACAAACAAAGGGAAATCAATGAAAACTCTTAATAAACAACTCAAAGTGTTACCAAACTTAATGATCTTGTGCCGAATTCATAACAAAACTAGGTAGAAATGGTGACCGATCACAACCCCAAACTCATCTCATTGCTTGTTGTCATACCCCAAAATTTGCCCACACTGTTTCTCTTATACAAATTCAAATCAGTACACAAAGCTCCTAGACACACTCTCCTATACAAGGCTCTGAAACTAGGGTTTGGTTTATTCAAAGGAAAGATCAAAAATCAACAAATCAAAAAGTTTCTAAATTAGGGTTTGTATAGGAGAAAGTCAATTGAACTTTGACCAGCCATAATTCTCACATGGAACATCCAAAATTTTCCATCCAAAGCTCATTTTGAAGGAAATTGAATTCTCTACAATTTTGTCTCTCACATGCCAAGTCTAAAAATGCTTCATTCGAGAGATATGGATTAAAATATTACAGGTGCTCCAAAAAAGTCAACGAAAACACCTTTTGGGTCAAAGCTCATAACTTGAGAATGGAATATCTAATTGAGATGAAACCAAAAACATCATTTAGAGGACACTCTAAGCTTTCTAAAAAAGTTCAAACACACTTCCATACAATAAAAAATGAAGGAGTTATGACTTGCACAATTTGGCAAAAATTTGAGAAAATACATGGAAAGTCAATTTGAGTAAATTTGATATTTTTTGACTAATGGGCCCATCATTTGACTTCCAAATAAGCCCATGATATCAAAATAATTCTTTATATCCATTATTTTATTTTTATATTTATTTATGTTTATTTTGAATTTTTATTCATGTAAACATTAAATAAACTATTAAAATATAAAATGAAAGAATTAAATCATAAATGCTATTTCAAATACTTCTAGAAGCTAAAGATTTGGCCTTGGACAGCAAATGGAGCGTGTGAAATTGGATGAAGATTTGATTGAGACCAAAATAGCAAAATTTCATATTAATCTCAAATCAAACTTCAATCATAAGAATTATATAGATTTGGTTTAGTTTTGTTAACCTAAAGAAATCTCTTATAAGTATGTGACTCTCAAAGGACACAAAAAAGGAGGAAAAGGTTTTGAGAGGCGGCAGAAACTCGATTTGGAGTAAAAAAAATCTGTAGAATCGAGGGAGATAGCACAAGAGCTTCGAGGCGGATTTAAGCCATCCCCAGCATCGAGATCAATTCTTCGATCTCCCCTGGATCGTTCTGGACCGTTACAAGCCATCTACGCCTCTAGAATCGCGACCCTAGCATTCACGGTTTGAACAAAAGCTTGATTTTCGATTTCGGCCACATACGCATCATAAACTGAATTTGATCATGCATTCGTGTTCGTGATGATATTTGTGAACTTTCTGTACCGGTTAATTTGATTTTAAGTACATGGATTATATTATGCCATGGCTAGGGTTTTAGAGTTCTCAATTAGGGATTCTCGACGCAGATGCAATTGGACTGAATGAGTTACACCATTGCGTCCAGGAAGTGATTGCGAGTCATTCTATACCTTCACCATTAATTTCTACTGTGTATTTCTTGATCTTGAAATTTGCAGGTCTTGTAGCTACACTCTGTCCGTAGGTAAAAACCTGTTAAAACCGTAGCTAGAAGTCTGGCCGTTCGCAGGGAAGATGATGGCAAGCGCGCGTTTCAATTTCGAATTCTTGTTTTCTCTTATATCTTAGTGTGCGTGTTATCTAACAGTTAAGCATGAGCAGCGCAGTGGGTCGAGGCATATCGTTAATTATTCAAGAGGCCTGGGTTCGATACCCTGGCGTGAGACTCTTTTGTTCACTTATTTTTAACTTGTTTGACCCAATTGCTTCCCAGATCAAGTGCTTTTCGCCCACGTGGTTACGGTGCATCCTCGTTCTTACATCCATCAGATGTCTCCCTCTCCAGATCCTACGCATGTGGAGATGCCAGTCCACCATGTTCCATCATGGATGCGCAGCACTGAATCAAAAGCTGAGATTTTTTTAATTTCTTTTACTTTTAATCATATAACTTGTTTTTTTTATTTTTTTTTTACTTATTCATATATTGTTATTTATTTGATATAATTCCTTTTAATATCTTTTTTAAAAACAAAGCTTCTTCAAAAAACATTAAAAATAAAAATATTTATTTAATTTAAATGTTTTAAATTAGTTATTTGATTTAAATGTTTTAAATTAGTTATTTGATTTAAATGTTTTAAATTAATTTAAATTGTTTAATTATTTAATAAATTATAAATGTTTTTTTATTAATTGATAAAAACATACATGTTAAGGTTAAATAATTTAATCAAAAACATATTTTTGCCGATTTAATTAATTAGGCTGAAAAACCAATAATTAATTAAATTAATGTTATTTATTCTATTAACTAGGGTTAACTTGTGCCCTAATCAGGGTTTGCGAGGATTTGCCATACACTAAAAATATTATTTTTCTGTGTCCTTTTCAGGATCGACTTTTCAGATGCCTTCCGATCACGCGCCACGCCTTTTACGAAGCTAAGTCCCGACTCTATTTTTTATTTATCCCTTATTTGCATTATAAAATTGCAATCGGGGCTAAAACCTCGAAGGTCAATGGACTCTTTTGCACTCACATCTTTTATTTATTTTTGCCCGTTTTACAGGGTTGGCCTCGAGGCTACCTCCGACTACAAACCATATCAGATCAAATTCGAAGCTAAGTATTTATTTATTTTAATTCCTTTTACCTCTTTATTTGTTAAATTAGGGTTACCCTAATTGCAATATGGACTAATAATGCACTCACCCAACCTTTTGTTATTTTCCCACCTTTTCAGGGTTTGCCAACCGTCAAAGCTGCGAATAGTCGGTAACCCTAAACCCTAATCTAAATTATTACTTGTTCAGACTTACTTGCTTTATTTTATCCCGCTGGTTTCAATTCCCCTATCCTCCGCTGGTTGCAATTTCCATTCCCCGTTATTGTTACTTTAATTGCTAATATTAGTTGCTGTGGTTAGTAATTTTAGGGAGTGCAACTCTGAATTGAATTAGAATCATTTTAAATTTACAAGATAATATAATTGAATATAATCACGTGATTGTTGCACCCACGCACGCTTTTGGGGTAACCTCTTTGTTGCCTGTTGCCTTGTTACCTGTTGCCTGTTGCCTTGTGTTTTTGTAGAATAGCCATGTCCCTCGAGTACGAGGATACCTCAGCCATGCTGCCTCGATAAATACAAAGGTCATACGACCCTAATGATGCTGCCTTCGATACACTAATATGACCTCGACCCTCGGAAGTTGCCTACGAAAGGCTGAGGTATCCTCTGGCTGCCTACGAAAAGGCTATTCTGGTCCTTCCCTTAGACTACCTGCCTCTCTATGGCATGGGTCAGTCTTATGGCAAACGATAATGCGACGACCCTTCAACCTCCAATTGAAAGGCTTCCTGCCCTTTTATGGCAAGGATAGACCCTTTTACCCTGAAAGGCTAAAAGAACTCCTTTTTTCAAACTATAAGGTAATTGCCCCTAATTGCTTTGCCTTGCTCTAATTTTTTTTTATATTCTTTCTCATAATCCTTCAAAAATGGCTACGCTCATTTACGAGCTAAAGTCCATATTCTTTTTCTTCTACATTTCTGAAAACAAAGAGCAAAGCAATTAAGAGCCCATGGAAAACCATGGATGCAAAGGGTGCCTTACACCTTCCCTTTGCATAAATTACCCCCCGAACTCAAAATCTTTTTAAAAGGTGTTTTCCTGTTCTTTTAGCCTTTCTGATTAATTTGGATAAAATAAAAGTCGGTGGCGGCTCATGCTTAACCGCGACATTTCGATTATAAAAGTCAGTTCACCGTATTACAGAACTGGCGACTCTGCTGGGGATTTTTCGATAAAAAGAGGGGTTACCTTAAAAGTTTAGGATCACTTAATTGTATTCCACTGTTTGCTTTGCTTGCTTTATTTTTCAGGGTTGTTTTGGGAATTAACTGAAGGACGAATCCTACACCCGGATTCAAGTACATCTAAGATATGAAGTGGCATAGTCATGGCGACCTCCTTCATGTATGTGGAGGATTGGTCAATATGAGAGTTCACGCTTAAGTTAGGCCTCTATGGGTGTTTGCATGCTTCTCTTGTATGAGGGAGGTTCGTGCGGATGTTCGTGGGTGAGCCGGAGCTTAAGGACCTTTAGTAACCTTTAACCCATCTTGACTTTTAGGAACGTAGTGGGGGGACTACTCTTGATGTATGTTGAGAGCATAGTCGCTACCCTATACTACAACTCAGATAGGTTCTTTCTCAAAGTATCATTGCATGGTATGTATGTATCATGTTCGAGGGTGCTTTAGGAGGGCTGACAATTCTGGGTAACTCGGTAGAACCCGTTGCTGATATCATCTTTATCCTTAGAAATACCTTTGGGAAGGGTATCTCACACGATTTAAACTCCATGCAAGCCGAGCCTAGGGAAATTGTGTGACTTGTGTGACTTGTTTGTGTTTGCTATTAACGTCTGTTTCCTCGCAGGTTTTGTTAAAAGGACTTGTTTGCCCTTACTATCTCACACTATGTCTAATGAACTGCATTCGCATAACATCATGACATCATGACATCATAAGCATAACATGATTTAACTAACCCTTTCAAGGATCTTAGGGATTTAGGGCGCACGATTTCAGGTGCCCTTATCAAAGGCTGAATTCCTATCAAGAGGCAAGAGGATTTATTTTCCTCTGGCCGCATACCTTCCAATTCAGAGACACAGTACCTATCAAGGGGCAAGAGGATTTATTTTCCTCTAGCCATATACTTTCAAATTCAGAAGTATCCCGAATCAGAGGCTATGACCCACTCGATATGGTGAGCATGATTCTCAAAGAAGGACATTCAAAGACAAAGTTCAAATTTCTTCAGACAAAGACGCGACCAAATCATTTTCTAATATTGCTAACTAAATACCTAAAGATCCTTGAAAATATTGCATTTTGCATTCATAACATTGCATAACAGGTTTCTTACAATAGGTCTCTCATCCTTCCTCACTGTTTATTTCAGCATCATGGATCTCGAACAATCTGTCAGGAATCTCCAAACTCAGAATGTTGAATTTCAAGCCTTGATCCTGAACTTGTCCAAGGGGCAAGATGAACTGAAAGCTCTCCTGACTAAGAAGACGAAAACTAAGAAACCCAAAGGAGTGATCAACCTGGGAAGAAGGTTCAAAGGTTGTCCCAAGAGGGCTGAAGAAGCTGAAATTCCCAAGGATGAGGAAGAAGAAGAAAATGATGACAATGCTGGAAGTAATGTGGGCTCTGATGGTCGAGATGAAGAAGAAGAAGAGCATCCTCGAGACGAGGATGAATCTGATGAGAAGTATAGGCTACTGGAAGAGCATCTGAGAAGCGTGGAAATTCAGAAGGTGCCTGGGCTGGATTTTGAAGAGCTGGGACTCATTCCTGGGGTCGTTATTCCTCCAAAATTCAAGACTCTCGCCTTTGCTAAGTATGATGGAGTCTCCTGTCCTAAGCTGCACTTGAGGTCTTACGTAAGGAAGATCCAACCTCACACTACTGATAAGAAGCTATGGATCCACTTTTTCCAAGAGAGCTTATCTAGAACTCAACTCGAATGGTACTATCAGCTGGAAAGTACCAACATCCGTACTTGGGAAGATTTGGTTGTTGCTTTCTACCAGCAATACGAATATAACTCTGACCTTGCATCGACTCGCATGCAACTACAAATCATGTCTATGGGACCCAAAGAAAGTTTCAAGGAGTATGCTCAAAAATGGAGAGATCTAGCTGGAAGAGTCAAACCTTCCTTGGCTGACAGAGAGCTGGTAGATATGTTTATGAATACACTGACTGGCCCTTTCTATAGTCATTTGCTGGGAAGTTCATCATCTGGGTTCACTGAACTTATACTGACTGGGGAACGTGTTGAAAGCGGTATCCGAAGCGGTAAAATTCAAGTGGCTACATATTCTAATACCTCAAAGAAAACGCACAATGAGAGGAATGAATCTAATACTGTGGGATCGGTCGTAGCCTCTAATCAAGTGCTGGGGCAATTAGGTCAAGATTCCTAGAATCTCTCAAAAAGCCAAACAGTCAGGGGCATCATCCTAAGTGTACGATTACTAGGGGCATGTCACCTACAGTATACACTTCCTAAAGTCCTCGCAAGGTGAGTCTCTTCAAGTTCCTACTAGCTGGGGGCAAAGTATACAAGGCATGTTCAACGCTTCGATCAACATTTATTGGTCTTTTCCAATTAATATGAGTCCAGGAAAGGCAAGTGCTATAATCACTAGGGGCAATGTTCGAGACATCCATGCCTTCCCGCAAATCCGATTTCACAAGATCATATCCCCACAGAGTAATCATTAAGAAGATATCTTCAAATGCTCTCGTTCCAACAAAAAACTTCCTTCCTCAACAGAGTCTACATCTTCGACACCGTCGGTTCCCCGATCTTCTTCACTTATCCAAACATGGTTCATTAGTATCTCTAATCCCCAGTCAGGGTACATCAAGTTATTGGTCATCCCCAAGCAAGAATCATAAATTCCCAACTGAGCATCTTCAAGACGAGATCAAACATCAAAATCACAACAACGCAGAGATTTATTTTCTCAGAACACTCCTAACTGCATCATATACATCACATACATATGCATACATCGCATACGGTTATAATTCATACATAACATACAAAGTGCCCCATTTATTTTGAGGACTCCATCTCATTCATTACATGCATCATGACATTGCATATTTCTAACTTTGTTTTCAGGTTCCGCCTCGACAATCATTCCTCTCAGATATAATCGAGCTGGAGATTCATTCCGACAGGCTTTTTTACATTCCAAAACTTTGTCAAATAACTCATTGATTCTAACGAGCAAGTATTCTCTATCAGATATGGTCTAATGTATGACCCGTTCCGGTATTCTCAATCAGATATGGTCTAATGTATGACCCGTTCCGGTATTTTCAGTCAGATATGGTCTAAATGTATGACTCGTTCTGGCGTTATTCATCAGATATGGTTTAATGTATGACTCGTTCTGGTATTCTCCTTCAGATATGGTTTAATGAAATAACTCGTTCTGATATCCTTCCTCAGATATGGTCCAATGTATGACTCGTTCTGACACCCTCCGACAGATATAGTCTAATGTACGACTCGTTCTGATATTCCTCCTCAGATATGGTCCAATGTATGTCTCGTTCTGACATTCCTCTGCAGATATGGTCTAATGAATGACTCGTTCTGACATCCTTCAATAGACAAGGTCTAGATGTAAGACTCGTTCTGACATCCCTCAATATGTATGGTCTATTTGCTCTAACGTCCTCTATCACATATGGTCTAAATGTATGACCCGTTTCTCTCATCACGAACAATGCTGACACGATCAATCTCTAACAAATACTTCTCAAATACTTCTTAACAAATTGGATTTAGTCTGATGTTCGACTTATCCTTCAACCTAACGCACGGTTTTCCAGACATCATCTACTGATGCAAACTAAACTCATCAAACACATAACTCATTCTACTCTCCAGAAATGATCTAACGTACGATGTATTCTGGTCCCCAATTCAATCAAGCTCGATGGCATCTTCAAGCCCATCCCCACAAAGGCAAATTTCTCAGTATTCTAGTGTTCAATCATCTTCCACCCTCAGATTCCGATTGGCATATAAACCACTCTACATCTTCAGGTTTAAGAAAATTGAACAGGGACAGCTGTCATACCCCAAAATTTGCCCACACTGTTTCTCTTATACAAATTCAAATCAGTACACAAAGCTCCTAGACACACTCTCCTATACAAGGCTCTGAAACTAGGGTTTGGTTTATTCAAAGGAAAGATCAAAAATCAACAAATCAAAAAGTTTCTAAATTAGGGTTTGTATAGGAGAAAGTCAATTGAACTTTGACCAGCCATAATTCTCACATGGAACATCCAAAATTTTCCATCCAAAGCTCATTTTGAAGGAAATTGAATTCTCTACAATTTTGTCTCTCACATGCCAAGTCTAAAAATGCTTCATTCGAGAGATATGGATTAAAAGATTACAGGTGCTCCAAAAAAGTCAACGAAAACACCTTTTGGGTCAAAGCTCATAACTTGAGAATGGAATATCTAATTGAGATGAAACCAAATGCATCATTTAGAGGACACTCTAAGCTTTCTAAAAAAGTTCAAACACACTTCCATACAATAAAAAATGAAGGAGTTATGACTTGCACAATTTGGCAAAAATTTGAGAAAATACATGGAAAGTCAATTTGAGTAAATTTGATATTTTTTGACTAATGGGCCCATCATTTGACTTCCAAATAAGCCCATGATATCAAAATAATTCTTTATATCCATTATTTTATTTTTATATTTATTTAGGGTTAATACCTATTTTGCCCCCTGCTATATAGGGCGCATTTGAAAAACCCCCCTGCAAAAAAAAAAGTTGCAAGAATTTCCCTAACTTTTCAAGATTCTCTCATTTTTTACCTTCATCACATCCAGTCAGCAAAAAAGCTGACGTGGCAATTTTTTTTATTTTATTTTTTATTTTTTATTATTATTTTTAATGACGTGGCTGGCTATGTGGCATTTTTATTATTTTTTATTTATTTTAATTCCATGTGGCAATATTTATTATTATTTTATTGTCAAGTTGTTAAAATGCTAAATATTAAAGCTTAAAAACATGGTCTCAATGGGAGTTGAACTCATGACACCAAGCTTACAAGATACACAACATTACCACTAAGCTGCAGCTTCGTTGATGACATTTAGTTGCTTTTGCTAATACTTAATAGATACTGAAAACGTTATTATAAACCAAAGAATCATAGTTAATTGTTATTTAAAACGTTATTATAAACCAAAGCATCGTAATTAAGAATAGATACTTAATTGCTATTTAAAAATAATGCTCATATAAAGAAAATTTGAATGGGATAATAGCTACAGTATTTTTTAAATTACATTATTTTATATAAATATTATCTATATAAATCATTTATTTAATTCTAAAATAATTTTAATATTCTTAACATTAAATTTTTATAGTATATTGATGTTAAATTATTAATTATTATATAAAACATAAAAATATTTTTATATGGTTCAATTAGTATAAACTAAATTAATTATATTTAATTATATTAATTAATTTAAAACTAGTTTAATTAATCTAGTTAAATTAAAACTAGTTAAAATTATTTAAATTAAAAATAAATTAATTTAGGTTATAATAATTTAATTTAGTTTATATTTTATAATTTATTTAACGTTAACAGTAAAATAAATATTAATTACTATATTATTATTTAACTAATATTAATTAATAACGTTAACTATTAACTAATAAATATTAACTAATAATTATTAATTTAAATATTAACTGTTAACTAATATATTACTAACTAATATATTACTGTACATGTACATTATTTTTAGATAGTAATTTAAATATTAAAGTTATAATATTTTTTAAAGTTTATAATAACGTTTTAAATATAAATGATATTTAATATTTTTTAAACGTTAATGTATTAACATTAATATTTAAACTAATTTATGTAATTAAAAATAAATTATTAATATAGTTAAACTAAATTAAATTAATTATATTAATATAGTTAAACTAATTTAATTATATTTAAGTATATTAATATAGTTAAACTAAAACTAGTAAAACCTATTTAAATTAAAATGAAGTATGCTATTAATACCATTCAAAGTATTTAATAAACAATACAAACCACTTGGCTTAGTGGTTAGGCGACTGGATTTTCAAATGGAAGGGAGTGGGTTCAACTCCCACTTCCAACAAATTTTGGTTATTTAAAATGTTTTGACATATCAACCAAAAATTAATATAATATAAATTGCATACGTGGCATTATAAATAATAATAAATTAAAATAATAAGCCACATAGGCCATCCACATCATTAGAAATAAATAAAAAAATAAAAAATAAACATGCCACGTCAGCTTTTTTGCTGACTGGATGTGATGAAGGTAAAAAATGAGAGAATCTTGAAATGTTAGAGAAATTCTTGCAACTTTTTTTTTTGCAGGGGGGTTTTTCAAATGCGCCCTATATGGCAGGGGGCAAAATAGGTATTAACCCATTTATTTATGTTTATTTTGAATTTTTATTCATGTAAACATTAAATAAACTATTAAAAATATAAAATGAAAGAATTAAATCATAAATGCTATTTCAAATACTTCTAGAAGCTAAAGATTTGGCCTTGGACAGCAAATGGAGCGTGTGAAATTGGATGAAGATTTGATTGAGACCAAAATAGCAAAATTTCATATTAATCTCAAATCAAACTTCAATCATAAGAATTATATAGATTTGGTTTAGTTTTGTTAACCTAAAGAAATCTCTTATAAGTATGTGACTCTCAAAGGACACAAAAAAGGAGGAAAAGGTTTTGAGAGGTGGCTGAAACTCGATTTGGAGAAAAAAAACTGTAGAATCGAGGGAGATAGCACAAGAGCTTCGAGGCGGATTTAAGCCTTCCCCAGCATCGAGATCAATTCTTCGATCTCCCCTGGATCGTTCTGGACCGTTACAAGCCATCTACGCCTCTAGAATCGCGACCTGAGCATTCACGGTTTGAACAAAAGCTTGATTTTCGATTTCGGCCATATACGCATCATAAACTGAATTTGATCATGCATTCGTGTTCGTGATGATATTGTTAGAACAAGATTTGTTCTGATCAATATTCTTAGTTTTGATGATAACAAGGATATGAATTTTGTGTGAGATAATGTGGTACTCTAATACATTGCAATTTCCCTTTCAGGAAATATATAAAGAGTATGCACAAATCAGCGCTCAGAAGCTTTGTCTCAGAAGGTTCAGCATGCAACATCAGAACATGGTCTGGCAAGACATCAGAAGATGGTCAAGACAGAATCAGAACATGGGTCTATGGAAGCATCAGAAGAACTTGAGATCAGAAGCAGAAGCACTGAAGCTTTCATGGTATCACGCTCAGAAGCACTTCAAGGTCAGAAGACAAGAAGATGCTATGCATCAAGCTGTTTGACTCTGATGATATTCTAATAATTTATTCACAAACATCAGATCAGAAGAAAGTACAGGTGGCAGGCTACGCTGACTGACAAAAGGAACGTTGGAAGCTATTAAAGGCAACGTCAGTAGACACAGCGTGAACAAGGCTCGAGGTAGTTGACAAAAGCGTGAAACATTAAATGCAAAGCTGTACGGAACACGCAAAGCATTAAATGCGCCCAACGGTCATCTTCTCAAGTGCCTATAAATATGAAGTTCTGATGAGAAGCAAGGTTGACGATTTGCTAACAATTAACTTGCTGAAACGCTGTTCAAATTCAAAGCTCAGAAACTTCATCTTCATCAAAGCTAACTACATTGCTGTTGTAATATATTAGTGAGATTAAGCTTAAACGTTAAGAGAAATATCACTGTTGTGATTATAGCTTTTCAGAAGCATTTGTAATACTCTTAGAATTGATTACATTAAGTTGTAAGTAACTAGAGTGATCAAGTGTTGATCAGGATACTCTAGGAAGTCTTAGCTTGTGTCTAAGCAGTTGTAATTAGAGTGATCACGTGGTGGTCAGGATACTCTAAGAAAGTCTTAGCTTGTGTCTAAGCATTTGTTTCTAGAGTGATCAGGTTGTGATCAGGATACTCTAGAAGACTTAGTTGTGGGCTAAGTGGAAAACCATTGTAATCTGTTGCGATTAGTGGATTAAATCCTCAGGTGAGGTAAATCACTCCGTGGGGGTGGACTGGAGTAGTTTAGTTAACAACGAACCAGAATAAAAATAACTGTGCAAATTGTTTTTATCTTTCAAGTTTTTAAACTACACTTATTCAAACCCCCCCTTTCTAAGTGTTTTTCTATCCTTCAGATATTTGTGAACTTTCTGTACTGGTTAATTTGATTTTAAGTACAGGGATTATATTATGCCATGGCTAGGGTTTTAGAGTTCTCAATTAGGGATTCTCGACGCAGATGCAATTGGACTGAATGAGTTACACCATTGCGTCCAGGAAGTGATTGCGAGTCGTTCTATACCTTCACCATTAATTTCTACTGTGTATTTCTTGATCTAGAAGTTTGGCCGTTCGCAGGGAAGAAGATGATGGCAAGCGCGCGTTTTTTTCAATTTCGAATTCTTGTTTTCTCTTATATGTTAGTTGCGCGTTATCTACCAGTTAAGCATGAGCAGCGCAGTTGGTCGAGGCATATCGTTGGTTATTCAAGAGGCCTGAGTTCGATACCTTGGCGTGACACTCTTTTGTTCACTTATTTTTAACTTGTTTGACCCAATTGCTTCCCAGATCAAGTGCTTTTCGCCCACGTGGTTACGGTGCATCCTCGTTCTTACATCCATCAGATGTCTCCCTCTCCAGATCCTACGCATGTGGAGATGCCAGTCCACCATGTTCCATCATGGATGCGCAGCACTGAATCAAAAGCTGAGTTTTTTTTAATTTCTTTTACTTTTAATCATATAACTTGTTTTTTTTATTTTTTTTACTTATTCATATATTGTTATTTATTTGATATAATTCCTTTTAATATCTTTTTTAAAAACAAAACTTCTTCAAAAACATTAAAAATAAAAATATTTATTTAATTTAAATGTTTTAAATTAGTTATTTGATTTAAATGTTTTAAATTAATTTAAATTTTTTAATTATTTAATAAATTATAAATGTTTTTTTATTAATTGATAAAAACATACATGTTAAGGTTAAATAATTTAATCAAAAACATATTTTTGCCGATTTAATTAATTAGGTTGAAAAACCAATAATTAATTAAATTAATGTTATTTATTCTATTAACTAGGGTTAACTTGTGCCCTAATCAGGGTTTGCGAGGATTTGCAATACACTAAAAATATTATTTTTCTGTGTCCTTTTCAGGATCGACTTTTCAGATGCCTTCCGATTATGCGCCACGCCTTTTACGAAGCTAAGTCCCGACTCTATTTTTTTATTTATCCCTTATTTGCATTATAAAATTGCAATCGGGGCTAAAACCTCGAAGGTCAATGGACTCTTTTGCACTCACATCTTTTATTTATTTTTGCCCGTTTTACAGGGTTGGCCTCGAGGCTACCTCCGACTACAAACCATATCAGATCAAATTCGAAGCTAAGTATTTATTTATTTTAATTCCTTTTACCTCTTTATTTGTTAAATTAGGGTTACCCTAATTGCAATATGGACTGATAATGCACTCACCCAACCTTTTGTTATTTTCCCACCTTTTCAGGGTTTGCCAACCGTCAAAGCTGCGAATAGTCGGTAACCCTAAACCCTAATCTAAATTATTACTTGTTCAGACTTACTTGCTTTATTTTATCCCGCTGGTTTCAATTCCCCTCTCCTCCGCTGGTTGCAATTTCCCTTCCCCGTTATTGTTACTTTAATTGCTAATATTAGTTGTTGTGGTTAGTAATTTTAGGGAGTGCAACTCTGAATTGAATTAGAATCATTTTAAATTCACAAGATAATATAATTGAATATAATCACGTGATTGTTGCACCCACGCACGCTTTTGGGGTAACCCTCTCTGTTGCCTGTTGCCTTGTTGCCTGTTGCCTTGTGTTTTTTGTAGAATAGCCATGTCCCTCGAATACGATGATACCTCAGCCATGCTACCTCGATAAATACAAAGGTCATACGACCCTAATGATGCTGCCTTCGATACACTAATATGACCTCGACCCTCGGAAGTTGCCTACGAAAGGCTGAGGTATCCTCTGGCTGCCTACGAAAAGGCTATTCTGGTCCTTCCCTTAGACTACCTGCCTCCCTATGGCATGGGTCAGTCTTATGGCGAACGATAATGCGACGACCCTTCAACCTCCAAATGAAAGGCTTCCTGCCCTTTTATGGCAAGGATAGACCCTTTTACCCTGAAAGGCTAAAAGAACTCCTTTTTTCAAACTATAAGGTAATTGCCCTTAATTGCTTTGCCTTGCTCTAAATTTTTTTTATATTCTTTCTCATAATCCTTCAAAAATGGCTACGCTCATTTACGAGCTAAAGTCCATATTCTTTTTCTTCTACATTTCTGAAAACAAAGAGCAAAGCAATTAAGAGCCCATGGAAAACCATGGATGCAAAGGGTGTCTTACACCTTCCCTTTGCATAAATTACCCCCCGAACTCAAAATCTTTTTAAAAGGTGTTTTCCTGTTCTTTTAGCCTTTCTGATTAATTTGGATAAAATAAAAGTCGGTGGCGACTCATGCTTAACCGCGACATTTCGATTATAAAAGTCAGTTCACCGTATTACACTTGTCCTCAAGTGATGCAAGATATCAAACCGAGGTCACCTTGAACTTTTCTCTCCACAACACAACCGATGTCTTTCGCAACTTGCTTTCATTTTCTTGATTAGGCTTTTGGTGCATCGAACCATGTTATCTATTACATGTCCGTATCAGAGTATCTTTTACCTGCAAACTTTTCACAGTTCTCACCATGTCTCTCTGGGTTAAAGTGTTTTTCACCAAAATCATGATATACAATACCAGCCCTTAACTTTGAATCAATCCTACTTTCATACAAACAGAATTCACACACTTTTTTGAGGTCTTTTACGGTTGTAACGGGGCTTAGGTAAAAGGTGGGGTAAACAAGGAAATGGATATGCAAATGGTTTTGTGGTTCATCCATTATGTTATATTTCTCGTCTTTGTGCTCATATTTTTGTGAGGGGTTTATTTTCTATACTCTCATGTTTCACCCATCTCTTTTTTCCGGTCTTCAATCATGCTTGAGTTCTTCATTTTTCGGGAAAGTCCTTCTAAATCTTTTTTTCTCTTTGTGATTTACACATCTTTCTTTCTAATAATTTTTTTTCAACACATACACTTGCCTTTTATTTCTTTAGCACAACCCCAAACTTAGAGTTTTTGCACAAATCCAAGAAAACAATTATTACATAACTGTTGAACACAAGGTAGGAATAACTATAGCCATGGGTTATTTATATGGTTAGACAAACAAAGGGATATAGGCTCAACGGGGTTTAGCAAATGATAAAACATACAATGAATGATGGAAAGAAAGGCTCGATTGGTAAACAAAAAATTGCATGTTTTCATATTTGTGATGTGTTGGTAGGACGAACACAAAATCAGAGTGGTAAGGGCATACCTGATTGCACTCTCATGATGATTATCAAATGTGTTTGGCTTTTTGTGTCCCTCACCATGTTGGATAAGCTTACAGATTTAAAACACCCCTCATGACATGTAACTTCTTTTTCTGGCTCGAGTACACCATATACCTTCTCAATCTAATTCTTCAAGTTGCGTCCAACATTCATTTTTCTTTTGGCTGCATCAACTTCAAGGGTGCCTTGGGGAAATAAGTTCAGGTTGCACCTTTCATCCACTAACTACCATTCATCATTCATCCGGCATCCATCAATCAATCTATAACACAATGTCTAAAACAAAACAAAACCAAAAACAAGAAATGCATAAAATGAAATAAAAGCAATGAAAGAAACCTCCCTACACCTGAACTAAACATTAGCCTCAATGTTTTCAAACAAGAGTGAGAAGGGTGACTTACAGAGGGTGATGCCCTACCAATTTCCGCTTCATAGCTTTCATTAGTAATGCCCCATTTATTGCCTCAAAACAAAACAAAATGGAAAACTGCGTTAATAAAAATATGGGTTGCCTCCCACGTAGCGCTTCGTTTAACGTCGCCTGGCTCGACGGTCCATCCCTATTAGGGAGGGTACTTCCTCTTCCACACCTTGTCTCCTTTCCTTTCAGCAACCAAGAATTCATCAAGCTTAAAATTTCAGGAAACTTTGTGCTTTATGTCACTTCCAACCTTGTCACCCTTTTTAGCCTTCACCTTGGGCGTGAACTTAGGAATAAAAGCTTCATAGGATACCTTATTGGAGACTGTGGCTAAAACTTTTTCTGGACTTGGTGTTGAACTTTTCATCCCTTCTCCAAGTTTGATCATGCCAACTGTAGGTTGATGTCCCTTTCCTTCGCTCTGTTTCTTGATGTCAGACACTTTTAGGGTTACCTTCTCATCAAAATATTTTAGGGTCAGAGCACCTGTTTCAATGTCAATGTTGCATCCACTAGTAAGCATGAATGGTCGACCCAGAATGATGGGCGTTTCTTCATCTTCCGGAATATCCATGATCTCAAAATCCACTGGAAAAATGAACCTGTCAATTTCCACCAATATGTCTTCAGCCACCCCGTACGCTTGTTTGATTGGGTGATCCACAAATTTCAGCTTTGTTCCTTTTTCCCTTACTATTCCAAAACCCAGCTTTTTGAAAATGGATAAAGGCATTAAACTCACACTAGCACCTGAATCGATCAAAACCTTGGGAAAATTTATGTCATTGATAGTGCATGGTATTGCAACCGCTCCAGGATCTTTCTTCTTAATTGGGATTCTCCTTTCCGGTGAGATTCTCCCACACTTTTCAGTTACTCCCTTTTGTTCATCTCCCGTTGGCTTCTTCTATGCAATTACCTCTTTCATAAATTTTCTGTACAACGGCATTTGCTCAAGTGCTTCAAAGAAGGGCAAATTTATCTCTAACTTCTTGAACAATGTAGTGAACTTCTCAAACTCTTTCTCTTTTGAATCCTTATTTTCCACTCTAGTAGGGAATGGCAACAATGTAGCCTCTTTTTTATTTTTTTCTTCATTTGGCTTTACCGGTGTCACGACTTCTTTGGGTCTTTTCTCAGCTTCCCTCACTTCCAAGTCTACCTCTATGACCATATTGTAATCTATTTCATCATCTTTTTCAGATTCCGGTACTTTCTTGCTACGTGTTGTGACAGCATTCACATTCTCTTGATTTTTCGGGTTTATCACAGTTGAGCTCAAAAGAGTACTTTGTGCCTGTAGAGATAGATGTTGTGCTATCTGACCCACTTGAACCTCCAAATTTCTGACTGGCGCAGTTGTGTTCTTGTGGTTGTTCCTTGTCTCTTCTTGGAATTGAGAGTTATAGGTAGCCATCTTTTCTATAGCCACTTCTCATTCTGCCTTTTGCGGAGCTTGTTGTTGTTGATCTTTCCACGAGAAGTTAGGATGATTCTTCCACCCCGGATTGTAGGTATTAGAATAAGTATTGTTCTACTTCAAGAACTTGATCTCCTCAATCTGTTGTGGAGTTGCAATACAATGAACGGTTTTGTGTGGTCCATTACAAATCTCACAAATTGCGCTTGGTGTTTGTTGGACTTGAGCCACTTTCTGAGTACCGATGTTTAGTGCCTTCAACCTCTTTTCCACCTCTGCAGCAACTGTCTCTTCAATTTTTACCTGCTTGTTAGCTTCCAGCTTCAGGTCAATTACTCCTCCAGGCTTGCTTGTGACCCTGTCATATAGCTCCAAATGCTCATTTGTTGCGATTGCTTCAATGATCTTCTTCATACCAGTGGCTGTTACAAAGTTGGATGAGCCACCGGCAGCTGAATCTAGAATTTTCCTGGTCTTGAGTCTGAGACCATTAACAAACATCTGCATCTGCTCAGTATCATCCATATTGTGAGTAGGACAAGCCACTAGGAGTCTTTTGAATCTTTTATAAGTATCCCCTAGCGATTCACCCTCTTTCTGCTTGAAATTAAGAATTTCATATCTTTTTCTCAATGACACTGATGCAGGAAAGTATTCATTCAGAAAAGCCTTCTCCATATCTTCCCAATTAGTAATACTCCCTGCAGGTAAGGAATAGAACCATTCTTCAGCCTCATTAGTTAAGGTGAAAGGGAACATATGTAACCTCTTTGCCTCCTCACTGTGCCCATCTATCTTCAGAGTGGTACTCATAGTCAGAAACCTTTGAAGATATTTATTTGCATCTTCGTTCACCCTTCCAGAAAAAGACCGTCTTTCCAGTTGATTGATAGTGTTGGGATGCAGCTGAAAGTGTTCCGCATTCACCGATTGGTTCACAATTGTCATTCTACCAGCCGGTGCATTATTTCCACCGTAGTCACCAAGAAGCCTCTGTTGAATGCAGTATAGGGAAAGCAACAAAAAAGATTTGGAAATATTGATCCGGGAATTATCGTCCTCAGAGATGGAGAGATGCCATTCAACAGTTTCTACGGTTTCGAACTTTGGATTGAATGAGCAAAAAGTAAACAAAGTTATAGACAGGAAAAGAATAAACACATTCTTAGAAGAGAAATAACTTATCAGGAATGTAAATATATTCACTCTTCACAAACATACACTTACCAACCCGTTATACTCAACCTACGATACTCAGCTATGTCATCACGTATCTCTCACATAAGCGTCCATCTCTGGAGCACAAACGAGATCATCTCACAACTAAGGTTATCTCTAACGCAAAGTCGCGAGAACATCCGTATTCTCGCGTCGGCGATCTCTCGCGCGCCGCTTAAACACGAAAGCATTAAGTACAGATACCCACAGTGAATGCTAGCTCTAAATCTATCTCTAGAGTTCAGAACCAACAGATTATCATCCTAGATAAGGATTCAAGAAGTTTATCTCTAAAGCAACCCAAATCCCCAGCATAGAGCAAAAATCCAGGATAATATCAACACAGATTTGTAAAGCAAGTTAAACATAACATTATAATCGGTAAATATGCATAAGATTCAAGTAAATATACAAACAAAACCCAACCAAAGAGAAATACACAAAGAAGAAGAGAAATGAACCGAAAATCTCCCGGTTTGTCAGCTCCGTTCGACGCTCAATCCACCCCCGATCATCCGTATGCAACCTCCGAAGTTGTTTTCTAAGCTAATTTTGATCTAAGAATGAAAATGATGGAGTTAGGACTAAAACTTTCCCAAAACCATAACCCTAAAATGTCTCAAATGAAGAAATATAAAGAAAATTCTGTGCAGGTCCGCTCAGCAGACCCCCTCCGCTCAGCGGACTCAAAATTGCATCCAGCCTCTGATTTGCTCCGCTGGAGCTCCGCTCAGCGGACCCCCTCCGCTTAGCGGATGACAGCAAAAGTGAAATCTTGTTTTCGCCATAAGCTGAGAACCGTAACTCCGAATTGCGCCCGGTTCAAAGTGTTGGAAAGCTTATCCGATGCTCTATCCAATAATGAATAAATGGAAACCAAAATGATAATTTTTATCATCCTTATTTTGAGCCTTATTCTTTGATGAATTGGTAGAATTTGCATTCTTGAAGCTTAGCCTTTGGTCTTTATTACTCAATGCTCCAAAGATGCATGAATACCTATAAAATGAATGGAAAACTATTAATTGGTATAAAAGTATATGAAAATACAATTATTCACAAAGTATACATATTTATACACAAAACGGGGAATTATTCAAACGGTATTAACAAAAGTATCGATAAGTGCCACTATTTACATACACAAAATAAGTACATTTTGGCACTTATCAAACTCTCCCCAACTTGAAACTTTGTTTGTCCTCAAACAATGTCAAATAAATCAATGAATTGAAAGTAATAAACCAAAGAATTGTGAATCGACAAGTTTAGAAAAACCAAAAACAAATGTATGGCTCAATATAAAAACGTATAAACAAAGTAAATACTTACCACTATACTACAACGACAACATATAAATGAAACTAATCCTAAGTACAAAAATCATGCAAAAGATTCTAAACCAATACATGCTATCTCATGAATCACACCTAGCAAAATTTCATCAATGGATGAAGAACACACAAAGGTGAGGGACTTTTAACACTCATCCAACAATCTTGCAAACAAAAGATTAAATTATGCATTCATCCAAAAATCACATTGAAGATACAAAAGCAAGAATCACAAGGACTTTTTAAGGTTGTAATGTGGCTTGGTTAACCAACAAGGGATGTGTCCTAAGGCTAATCGAAACAAAAACTTGCCTAAACCTAAGGGAGTGATCAATCCACCAAAGATTCAAATAACAAAACCTCGATTAAACTTCTTCCATAACCACAAGTTTCTCAAACCAATACATACTACTTATTAGCACAATTATTCGCTTCTCTTTTCTTTTTGTTTTTCAAAACTTTTGCATTTTTTTTCTTTCTTATCTTTTCACATTTTTTTCTTTTCTTTTCAATTTCATAGCAACAACCAAATAAGTGCACAATCATTTTTCTCCCCAACTTGAATTCAACCACATCATCATGTGAATACTCCCTACTTTCTAAGGCAAGGTAAAAATTCATACCAAAAATCATGGTTGAGGGTTCAAGAAAACAAAGAATCAATCATCCATGCAAAAATGAGAACTAAACACTCAAAGATAAGCATTTAGCAAAAACAATATGGACATTGACAAAAAGCTCAAAAGGGTTAACAAATGATCACACACTCACAAGGTGAATTGACTATTTAGTTATGGTGGTTGTGCTCAAAATGAAACAAAATGCCTTGATCCTTTTCATGCTTTCATAAAATCAACATAAACAAAAGATTAAGCATAATAAAATCCAGTTAAAACAAAGATTGTGGCCTCCAGCATATATGAACAATGAAAAGCTTCCTCACATTTATGGTTTGGGAACTAAAGTGATTCAATCAACAAGCAAGTAATGCAAAAGAATGAATGGTATGGTAATTGTACAAATGAAAAGTTTCCTAAACATGTCATGCTATAGAAAGCGATAAATGAGTACCTTGAATGATACGACTTTAAAAACAATATCCTACCATACATCCGTAAGTTGAAACACTCAAGCTTTGGAAAATCACCTCAAAAATCTTCGAATTACCGAACAAAATTTGAGTACAAACAACAAATAAAAGAATTAGAAAAATAAAACTAGTATCTACTACTAAATAGCCTTGGTGAAAGTGGGAAAAATGAGTGAACCAAGTGGAATGGGAACCCCACTGGTACAGAGCAGAAAAACAAAATTCTGCTGTGCTCGCTTAGCGGGCACATCAGAACTCAAAAAAATCAGAATTGCACCAGCTGTTCCAATCACACACCACTTCACCTAAATTCCTCTTAAACATAAAAATAAACAAAACTTTACACCCGTTGGGGTGCCTCCCAACAAGCGCTTGTTTTACGTCGCTAGCTCGACGCCTTTATTGTTTCGGTGTTTGGAAATTAGCTTTTTCTCGTCATGCCATGGTGACGTCTCACCGCACAAACCTAAAGAAAGTTTTCTAACCAACCACTCAACAAACGTTACGAGTACAAATATATACAATGATTAAACTAACATAAAAACCAAAGTATACAACTATATACACAAACAAACACATATATACAAGTATGGAACAAATACAATTATTATCATACAAAAAGAGAAAATTGGTGAATGTTGGATTCACTAGTTGAAAAGTGAAGATTTTGAATAACGAACTGGTCTGATCTCAACGTGTTTCACCAACATTCACCAACAAAGTATACTTGTATGCAAACATATACAAGTAACTATATGGTGAACATAAACAAGTAAACATGTACAAGTAAATATATACACATGAAACTATGCAATATATAGGTTATATACAAAGCTCAAAACCATATAAACTATTGCGATGCAATTAAAGCAACCATCCCCGGCAACGGCGCCATTTTGTTGAATACAGTATAAGGAAAGCAACAAAAAAGATTTGGAAATATTGATCCGGGAATTATCGTCCTCAGAGATGGAGAGATGTCATTCAACAGTTTCTACGGTTTCGAACTTTGGAATGAATGAGCAAAAAGTAAACAAAGATATAGACAGGAAAGGAATAAACACATTCTTAGAAGAGAAATAACTTATCAGGAATGTAAATATATTCACTCTTCACAAACTTACACTTACCAACCCGTTATACTCAACCTACGATACTCATCTATGTCATCACGTATCTCTCACATAAGCGTCCATCTCTGGAGCACAAACGAGATCATCTCACAACTAAGGTTATCTCTAACGCAAAGTCGCGAGAACATCCGTATTCTCGCGTCGGCGATCTCTCGTGCGCCGCTCAAACACGAAAGCATTAAGTACAAATACCCACAGTGAATGCTAGCTCTAAATCTATCTCTAGAGTTCAAAATCAACAGATTATCATCCTAGATAAGGATTCAAGAAGTTTATCTCTAAAGCAACCCAAATCCCCAGCATAGAGCAAAAATCCAGGATAATATCAACACAGATTTGTAAAGCAAGTTAAACATAACATTATAATCGGTAAATATACATAAGATTCAAGTAAATATACAAACAAAACCCAACCAAAGAGAAATACACAAAGAAGAAGAGAAATGAACCGAAAATCTCCCGGTTTGTAAGCTCCGTTCGACGCTCAATCCACCCTCGATCATCCGTATGCAACCTCTGAAGTTGTTTTCTAAGCTAATTTTGATCTAAGAATGAAAATGATGGAGTTGGGACTAAAACTTTCCCAAAACCATAACCCTAAAATGTCTCAAATGAAGAAATATAAAGAAAATTTTGTGCAGGTCCGCTCAGCAGACCCCCTCCGCTCAGCGGACTCAAAATTGCATCCAGCCTCTGATTTGCTCCGCTGGAGCTCCGCTTAGCGGACCCCCTCCGCTTAGCGGATGACAGCAAAAGTGAAATCTTGTTTTCGCCATAAGTTGAGAACCGTAACTCCGAATTGCACTCGGTTCGAAGCGTTGGAAAGCTTATTCGATGCTCTATCCAATAACAAATAAATGGAAACCAAAATGATAATTTTTATCATCCTTATTTTGAGCCTTATTCTTTGAAGAATTGGTAGAATTTGCATTCTTGAAGCTTAGCCTTTGGTCTTTATTACTCAATGCTCCAAAGATGCATGAATACCTATAAAATGAATGGAAAACTATTAATTGGTATAAAAGTATATGAAAATACAATTATTCACAAAGTATACGTATTTATACACAAAACGGGGAATTATTCAAACGGTATTAACAAAAGTATCGATAAGTGCCACTATTTACATACACAAAATAAGTACATTTTGGCACTTATCAAACTCTCCCCAACTTGAAACTTTGTTTGTCCTCACTCAATGTCAAATAAATCAAAGAATTGAAAGTAATAAACCAAAGAATTGTGAATCGACAAGTTTAGAAAAACCAAAAACAAATGTATGGCTCAATATAAAAACGTATAAACAAAGTAAATACTTACCACTATACTACAACGACAACATATAAATGAAACTAATCCTAAGTACAAAAATCATGCAAAACATTCTAAACCAATACATGCTATCTCATGAATCACACCTAGCAAAATTTCATCAATGGATGAAGAACACACAAAGGTGAGGGACTTTTAACACTCATCCAACAATCTTGCAAACAAAAGATTAAATTATGCATTCATCCAAAAATCACATTGAAGATACAAAAGCAAGAATCACAAGGACTTTTCAAGGTTGTAATGTGGCTTGGTTAACAAACAAGGGATGTGTCCTAAGGCTAATCGAAACAAAAACTTGCCTAAACCTAAGGGAGTGATCAATCCACCAAAGATTCAAACAACAAAACCTCGATTAAACTTCTTCCATAACCACAAGTTTCTCAAACCAATACATACTACTTATTAGCACAATTATTCGCTTCTCTTTTCTTTTTGTTTTTCAAAACTTTTTCATTTTTTTTTCTTTCTTTTCTTTTCACATTTTTTTCTTTTCTTTTCAATTTCATAGCAACAACCAAATAAGTGAACAATCATTTTTCTCCCCAACTTGAATTCAACCACATCATCATGTGAATACTCCCTACTTTCTAAGGCAAGGTAAAAATTCATACCAAAAATCATGGTTAAGGGTTCAAGAAAACAAAGAATCAATCATCCATGCAAAAATGAGAACTAAACACTCAAAGATAAGCATTTAGCAAAAACAATATGGACATTGACAAAAAGCTCAAAAGGGTTAACAAATGATCACACACTCACAAGGTGAATTGACTATTTAGTTATGGTGGTTGTGCTCAAAATGAAACAAAATGCCTTGATCCTTTTCATGCTTTCATAAAATCAACATAAACAAAAGATTAAGCATAATAAAATCCAGTTAAAACAAAGATTGTGGCCTCCAGCATATATGAACAATGAAAAGCTTCCTCACATTTATGGTTTGGGAACTAAAGTGATTCAATCAACAAGCAAGTAATGCAAAAGAATGAATGGTATGGTAATTGTACAAATGAAAAGTTTCCTAAACATGTCATGCTATAGAAAGCGATAAATGAGTACCTTGAATGATACGACTTTAAAAACAATATCCTACCATACATCCGTAAGTTGAAACACTCAAGCTTTGGAAAATCACCTCAAAAATCTTCGAATTACCGAACAAAATTTGAGTACAAACAACAAATAAAAGAATTAGAAAAATAAAACTAGTATCTACTACTAAATAGCCTTGGTGAAAGTGGGAAAAATGAGTGAACCAAGTGGAATGGGAACCCCACTGGTACAGAGCAGAAAAACAAAATTCTGCTGTGCTCGCTTAGCGGAGCTAAGCTCGCTTAGCGGGCACATCAGAACTCAGAAAAATCAGAATTGCACCAGCTGTTCCAATCACACACCACTTCACCTAAATTCCTCTTAAACATAAAAATAAACAAAACTTTACAACCGTTGGGGTGCCTCCCAACAAGCGCTTGTTTTACGTTGCTAGCTCGACGCCTTTATTGTTTCGGTGTTTGGAAAGTAGTTTTTTCTCGTCATGCCATGGTGACGTCTCACCGCACAAACCTAAAGAAAGTTTCCGAACCAACCACTCAACAAATGTTACGAGTACAAATATATACAATGATTAAACTAACATAAAAACCAAAGTATACAACTATATACACAAACAAACACATATATACAAGTATGGAACAAATACAATTATTATCATACAAAAAGAGAAAATTGGTGAATGTTGGATTCACTAGTTGAAAAGTGAAGATTTTGAATAACGAACTGGTCTGATCTCAACGTGTTTCACCAACATTCACCAACAAAGTATACTTGTATGCAAACATATACAAGTAACTATATGGTGAACATAAACAAGTAAACATGTACAAGTAAATATATACACATGAAACTATGCAATATATAGGTTATATACAAAGCTCAAAACCATATAAACTATTGCGATGCAATTAAAGAAACCATCCCCGGCAACGACGCCATTTTGTTGAATGCAGTATAGGGAAAGCAACAAAAAAGATTTGGAAATATTGATCCGGAAATTATCGTCCTCAGAGATGGAGAGATGTCATTCAACAGTTTCTACGGTTTCGAACTTTGGATTGAATGAGCAAAAAGTAAGCAAAGATATAGACAGGAAAGGAATAAACACATTCTTAGAAGAGAAATAACTTATCAGGAATGTAAATATATTCACTCTTCACAAACATACACTTACCAACCCGTTATACTCAGCCTACGATACTCATCTATGTCATCACGTATCTCTCACATAAGCGTCCATCTCTGGAGCACAAACGAGATCATCTCACAACTAAGGTTATCTCTAACGCAAAGTCGCGAGAACATCCGTATTCTCGCGTCGGCGATCTCTCGTGCGCCGCTCAAACACGAAAGCATTAAGTACAGATACCCACAGTGAATGCTAGCTCTAAATCTATCTTTAGAGTTCAGAATCAACAGATTATCATCCTAGATAAGGATTCAAGAAGTTTATCTCTAAAGCAACCCAAATCCCCAGCATAGAGCAAAAATCCAGGATAATATCAACACAGATTTGTAAAACAAGTTAAACATAACATTATAATCGGTAAATATACATAAGATTCAAGTAAATATACAAACAAAACCCAACCAAAGATAAATACACAAAGAAGAAGAGAAATGAACCGAAAATCTCCCGGTTTGTCAGCTCCGTTCGACGCTCAATCCACCCCCAATCATCCGTATGCAACCTCCGAAGTTGTTTTCTAAGCTAATTTTGATCTAAGAATGAAAATGATGGAGTTGGGACTAAAACTTTCCCAACCTCTGATTTGCTCTGCTCAGCGGACCCCCTCCGCTTAGCAGATGACAGCAAAAGTGAAATCTTGTTTTCGCCATAAGTTGAGAACCGTAACTCCGAATTGCACCCGGTTCGAAGCGTTGGAAAGCTTATTCAATGCTCTATCCAATAATGAATAAATGGAAACCAAAACGATAATTTTTATCATCCTTATTTTGAATCTTATTCTTTGATGAATTGGTAGAATTTGCATTCTTGAAGCTTAGCCTTTGGTCTTTATTACTCAATGCTCCAAAGATGCATGAATACCTATAAAATGAATGGAAAACTATTAATTGGTATAAAAGTATATGAAAATACAATTATTCACAAAGTATACGTATTTATACACAAAACGGGGAATTATTCAAACGGTATTAACAAAAGTATCGATAAGTGCCACTATTTACATACACAAAATAAGTACATTTTGGCACTTATCAGCCTCTCAACTGGTTGGGGTGGATCAGCTGCCATTGTCTCAGGAATTGTCTCGGTGTCTGAATCGGAATGCTCTGAATGAACCGAAACTTCTTCCTCTTTTTCTAGTATTGTTGGATTTCCTTCGGATGCTGCCAGTCTTTCTTGCTTATCTCTTCTGAGTCTAGCGTGCAATGTTCTTTCTGGTTCTGCGTCAAAAGAAAAATTCGATGAGGCCTTACCTTGCATAAACAGTTAGACAAGTATTAGAACTGCATAATAAAAATACCACAAATAAAATTTTGGTTGACGAGCAACAAAATTTCAATTGAACTAAGATTAAAATCTGTATTTTGGCAGTCCCTGGCAACGGCGCCAAAAACTTGATCGGAAAAATAGCAAGTGCATTATTTTCACCGATGTAGTTATAATGGGTTTAACCCCAAGTATCGATCTCGAGGACTACGTAAGAAATACCAATTTATAATTTTTAATTCAATTAAACAAAAACAATAGTTTATGGAATATGGAATAAATCCATACACATAAATAAAAGCGGAATAATAAAGGTGGTTCTTTTTAATGTAAAAGACATGCTAGGATGAGTGGTTGATTTGGCTTGCAACAACTCTGAATTCAGATCTCTTCAACAAGTTCATGGTATCCAATTACCTAATCTTTAGGATGTTTTCCCCCAAGTCCTTAGTGGAAAACCTTTGGTCCCTCAACCTAATACCTAAGTCCTTAGAGACATAAGATGAAACCAAGCCTTTATTTTATCAAGATTTAACAGGTGATTATAGGGTACCCCTAGTCCTAGGTGATATCTACTATAATCAGATTATGCACAAACCCTAACAACTACAGTCCTGTACCTGTTAGCCATAGATTAATCTTTATTTGACCGATAAAGAAAATATTAAGCATAATGCATAATTTAACTAAATAATAGCAAGCAATGTATTGATGAAATCAAAAATTCAGAGTCATTACAATAACCAAATCAGGACCACCCCTAGCATTGGGGGGTTTAGCCTCTCATAATATTCAAGAACAACAAACCAAAGAGTTTAGACATTACAAATATGAACGGAAACTTTGATCTTCAATGGTCACCACCCTCGAATCTCTTCGTCTCCGAAACCCTTGATGAAGTTATCTTCTCTCCTCTCTTTGGAATTCTATCGTATACGTCAAAAATTGTTTTTCTCCTTCTCCAAATCACTTATTTATCTTCATAGGTTTTCTAGTCTAGGTAAAATACCAAAACTGCCCTCTGGTTCTTTAAAAATCACAAAATTTTGAATTTCTAAAATCTGACGCGCAGGCTGACACGGGCTGCCCGTGTCAGCCTCGGGTACCTCCACTTTCTTGCTTCAGCAGAGCTGACACGGCCGTGTCAGCTGACATGGGCTACCTGTGTCAGCTTCTGCCCCTGTGTTTCATTTGTTGCATAAATCAGCTTCTTTTACACCAACACTTATGAAATTTCCATCTGATCCAGAGTTAACCTACAACCACTAAGTAGAGAGATCAAAAGCATCTAAAAAGACATGATTATAAAATAAATAACATAATGCAAGCTAATTAACAAAACAAAGGGAAATCAATGAAAACTCTTAATAAACAACTCAAAGTGTTACCAAACTTGATGACCTTGTGCCGAATTAATAACAAAACTAGGTAGAAATGGTGACCGATCAATGCTTTACAAGATATTTTTTCTAACTTAAGTGTAATTTTTTAATTTGTTTTGTAATACGTTGCTAATTATTTTTTAAAATGTATTATAGGATTTAATGTAATTTCAGGTGGAAGCGAAGCCCTGTCATCTTCTCAGACTCGGTCACATCCTTCTTGTCGTGCCAAAAACAAAGTAAGGTTAACAATTTGCTGGATCATAATGTTTTCTAGTATTTCCTATTGTATTTGCGGTAACAATTTGCTGAATTTTGAACAAATTAAGGTCAACAACTTGTATGTATTCTAATATTTTTTATTGTATTTGCAGCAACAATTTGCTGAATTTTTTGGAGTTCATAAATAACACAACCAATCACTTTTTTTAAAAATGTTAAGAAACTTTTGATCCAATACACTTTTGAGAGAGTTGTCTATGAACTAAATATCAAGAGTAAGTTTAATTTTGTTCAAAAACTTGATTTTATTTCTTTTGTTGAAATACTTGTTGAGTTTTGGTTTAAAATTGTTGTTGAGTATCCAGCTAAGTTGAATATGAAACCCTTGTTGAGATTAAAATTATTGCTTAGTGTCCAGCTGAGATTTTTTTTAAATTGTTATATGTGTTAATTCTTCCTTATGATTTTCAAGGAATATGAAACCCTTGCACACCAGTGCTTCTGTTTTTATGGATAATCAGTAAATTAATGGTAACATTTTTTAAGAAGGTATAAAGGTATTTCAGTGTTTATATAGTGGCTTATTTTTTTATCTTCATTTATATCCCTTTTGGTGCTCATATAAATCCTTATGATATTTTATGTAGATGGTGTATTTGGAGCTAAGATATCTAGTTAAACCAAATTGTGTCTTTTTGGATTTTCAGCGTGCAGCGTATGTATGACATTTATCTCTGTTTTATGCTTAAGAAATGGCTTTTTTATATCTGCTTTGAGCCTAATTAGATTTGGTTTTACAGGGGTGAGAGAGACTTATACGAACCTCATTCAAATAGCAAGAAGAAACTTGTTGCGTTTAATTCTCTGATCTCAAATCCACCCATAGAAGACGTGAAACTTTTTAGGAGAAACCTCATTCAAATGACTTGTTCTACCATGAGACCGGGCATGAAGTTTATTGTAAAACCATTAAATTGATGTTTTTCAATAACTAGTGATTTTGTGATTGATATAGTCATTTTGAAACATTACATATATTGGGAAGGTTTCACCAAAAATCAAGAGACACATTGAGAAAATTAAATATATATTGTGAAGGTTTCAACAAAAACCAAGAGACACATTGAGAGAATTAAAGATATATTGTGATGAATTTAACTCTTTGGTTTGTAATTGTATTATATATTTTTAATTTAGTTTGGGAATTACAATGTACATTTTTAACTTTGTACATATGTCTGTAGGAATTGAAAGAAATGGGAGAAAAAAATTATGAAACTCAAGAAAGATAACTCCTATTTTAAATTGACTATGCTGACAAATTTGTGCTTGATTGTGTTGATGCTATTAAATTTATACTGGTTATAATAAAATTGAGCAAACATTTATACGCTCAAAAAACTAAGATTTTATATGTTTATGTATTGAGTTTTATTTTAGCAAACTTTATTTAGTTGTGTAAATATTATTGAATTTGGTTCAATTTTAAAGTGTAATAAATGAGTTCTAATTAACTCAAATTTACCAGTGATTTGAAGTGATGAATGAGTTCATACTTAAAAATAAGTAAATCAAATATTCTGTAACAATTATTTTTTAAGTAAATTTTTGTAAAGTTTAATATAAGGTTCATATTCTAATAAATCTAAAAACAATAGATATGTGGGGAAAAAAAGTATTTGAGCATTTTTAAAATATCATTGTCCTGATATATAATGAAAAAATTGAATTTTTAAAATGGCTCCAAAGTATTGATAAACCCGGAAAAAAAACCTAGTTTTGTATCCGAATCCAAATAAAATAATGAATTCGAAAAATTTGACAGCTGAAATTGATGGAATTAGGCCACTTTTTTCCGCCCGAAAGTTGGATCAGTTTGGAGTTTTGGACCCGAACCAGTCTGAAACGATGTCCACCCCTACTTTATATTTAGAGAACAACCCCCTTATTAAATGATTTTAAAGCTTGTGCGACGTAAAATCCATTCAAATTGATCAATCAAATATCCTAGAAGAATTTAAATTAAAAAGTATTCTATTTAATTTAATAAAATCTTAAGCAAAATATGAAGAAAGATATAGACAAAATAGTAAAAAAATAATCATTACAATTTAGTTAAAAATTAAAAATTTAATTAAACTTAATATTTATATATATATATATATATATATATATATATATATATATATATATATATATATATATATATATATATATATATATATATATATATATATATATATATATATATATATATATATATATATATATACACACACAAAAATGGAGTCTCTTTCCCCATAATAAACTATTTTGAAAATCCTTTTTTACACTCATGAAAATAGGTGGTCGTAAAAAAAATGGAATAGGAAATATTAGTAAGCCCTACTTATTGATCTCAATTCAATATATAATGTTTTTGGTAAATTAGTGACATCAAATGGTTCATGGTCACCTCATGGAAATCTCCAAGTGACAAAGTAGTTGAATCTACATATTCAACCAATCTTGGGAGCCAAATAGTGTCTCTTACTTGCTTCAGAGTTTGGACATGCGACAAGCTTTCTCCCATGCAAGAGACGTCAATCTATAGCCATAAAGATAAAGTTTAGTGAGGAAATTGGATTCTTGAAATATACAAATAAAATAAATATATACCTATAAATGTGTATTTGTTGTTAAAGGCACTTTTATGTGTTGGGAATTACTACCTATAGATTAATTCTAGTGTAATCTTAGTATAAATAGGAAATATTTCACAACATTATATAATTATTTAGGTGGTTTGTTTTGTGTGAAAAGATAGTTTATGTATGATGGAAGAATTTTCTTATTTATAAAATAAATAAAAATATTTTTATAGAGAAAAATAAATCAGTATATTGACAAAAATGAATATTTTACAACATTTAATAATTAATCATGCCATTAAAACTATAGTCAAAATAATTTTGTTAATTTTAACAACATATTTAATATAATAAAAATCACTTCTTCAAAATTTTAAAATGAGATAAATGCATAATATTCTTTTGAATCATAACTAGAGCCTCTATCTACTTACTCTTTAAAAAATAGTTAAAAATTTTTTTTACAAAAACTTAAATTTTTAAGTATAAAATAAATACAAAATAAAATATTTTATTAAACTTATTTAAAATTATTAAAAAATAATAATGTTGGCTCGGGTCAATATTAGATCTCCTTAATAATTAATGTCGGGTTAATCTAATATGAAGCTTTAAAAATAGTTTAATGAAAAACTCATTATTTTTTTAATTAAAATTTTATAATATTTAAAAACATTTGCTCAACTTTTAATTTTTTAAAAATAAAATATTATCTATATGTAAAATAAATAAAGATTATACATAATTAACAGAAAAAATACCAACAAACTACTTTTTTTTAATTCACAATCAATCCTCTTAATTAAAAAACAAATTTAACAAATTTATTTCTTTTTATTAAAAATGTAAACTCTACAGTTAAATTGAATGAGTTCATATTCCTTATTTCAATTAATGTCAGATTATGACTATATAAAATTATTTAAAAAATCAAGAATTTCTATTTTAGATTACGAATAACTTCTCAAATTATAATCACCTAAATAGAAGTTATTCGTAACTATGCATTTGAGTTGGAGTGGTAAATTATGTTCTTTGCTTAAGGTTGGATTACTGGTTTTTCAATTTTGATAATAAAAAATATAAGAAAACGTTTGGAACATTTTAAGTATTTTTGTCTCATTTATAAGAAAATAATACTTTTAAAATGCATTGTTTATTTTACTTTTATACTCCTATTGTTATTACTTTAAATGTTTCTTTAAAAGAATTTCATTTATTTTTTTTAAATAGGCTTTGTTTGATCTGATATATTGTTTAGATTATAAACTCATATAGTAATAAAAAAACACATTCTTTTATTTTTTAAAATATTATTTTAAATAGTATTTTACCTTATAGTGTATAATTCTTTCTTTTCCTTTTATTTTATTATTTAAATTAAAAATTATTTTTATATTATAATTTAAGTATTTTAAATATAAATTTTACTATTAATCAAGAAATATTATTTTATATCATTTTAAATTTATCTGCAAGTTAAACCACTAATTTTATTAAACACTTCAAATTATTTATTAACTATAACTGTGACGAAATTAAGATCTTGAGTAAGAGAGTGCAAAGTTATTTTTTACTAAACGCTTCGAATTATATATTGAATTTAAATAAATAAGAAAATGTAAATGACAACTAAAAAGAAAAATATAATAAATGAAATAAAAAAGATAAATTGTTTGATACCAAGTTTTAGTTAGTATTGGTACCTAAATAAATTTAAACTTTGAATTTATTTGCAAATGAATTAATATTACATCACATTGCATATTATTATTTTATTGGATGAATATATCAATACCCAACTAAATTTAATGGTACAAGAGTTTTCAGTAATAAAAATTATGATAAATAAAATAAAATCAATTTGAATTTTTTGCACTAAGGGTGCAAGCAAAAATTAATATAAATAAGTAAGTGTTTTAGTATAATTATTTTAAATCTAGGATTTTCATTTGAAACCCGTACTACGCTCTATCAGTCACTAGTCATAAACGACTATTTGTCATCTGTCATAAATTATCAACTAATTTAACTTAATCGTAATTTTAATTAATCAAATGCTTAATTATCTCCTTAAAATATATAATAATTTTTTTACTATTATTCTACTAATTAAGATTCCAATTTTCTTTCTCCCTTCCAATTTCTACTATCTTATATGAATCTCATCTCTACTGATGGTCTGATGCCCATATTCTACAACAATAAATTAATTTCATAATCCTTTTTATAAACATTTTAAAAAATAATAAACTCATCATCCAAGGCATATCAATTAGAAGAATTTGGAGGATATAGATCAAAACAATTCAAGTTTGACACAATGGGAATGACCTGGTTTTCCAAACTAGGTAGGTGTATTGATCCTCCTAGTCCTAGCTATAGAGTACACACTTTCAACATCTTTTGATTGAGAATTAATTAATGGTGAATACTCAGGTACCCTTGAATTTAATTGGGTACCGGTACCTTAAACCAATCAAATAGAGGAATTCAATGCCACATCACTCTTATATTTTATTTTATTTTAAAATAAATTAAAATTTAAATACAATTTGCACTAAGGGTACTGGTACCCAACTTAATCTCATGGGTACCAAAGAATTTGGCTTAAATAATTGCAAAAATAAACACATGTATAAATACTAAAATAATGAAATAATGTCAGATATATATGTGTACTTATTCATCCTATCATGAATGGTCTTTTCTACACCCCGTGCAATAAACCCTAGTTTAACCTGCCAATGCATGGTGCCAGAGAGATCATATCATCATTATGATTAAAAATGCATGACATACTTTTACGAGACCTTGTCATTTCAAACAAAACAAAAATCAAATGCATGCATAAAGTACTTTGTATTTTTAATTAATGATCTAGACTAGATAAATAAATAAATAGAATAGATTACCTCATCTTCATTGGAGAGACCTAGTTTTGTAACCAGATACTTTTTAACCATCAACACCGTCATGTTTTCATCCCTTTTCAATCACAATTTGAAAGAAAAAAAATAAGAACAATTAATTACTTACTCCAAAAAACTAAGATTGGAAAAAGTAGAAGAAACAAAAAGATATGAAAAAGCAAGAGTTAGCTTTTTCTCTCATTTCAATGTGCATCATCATTAGCAAAATTGAAAAAATTTATATGATATGATGGATCCATCACCATGCATGCTAACTTGCACCACTTACTTTACTCTTATGTATTCCTTTGATATTTGAGGCAAAGCTTCACCATTCCTTCCATGCCATACATAAATAAAGAGAAACAAACATCAAAATGATTTTATATTAATTATCATATAAAATTTTCATTTTCATCAATTACAAACTATAATAAATACTCATTCACTACAATATGTAAGAAACTTTAATAAATTGGATAGCTTACCGGTTGGTAAAGGAGCGTAGGGTAAACCAGAAACCAGATTGGTTGTGATTATTTCTGGCCAAGTAATGATGAGAATCACTAGGAAACTTCATAGCCAAGTCTTCTTCACCACGAGGATTCATGATTTCACATGATGATGATAATGATAATGATGATGACCCTATAACCTTACCATTATCATCATCATTATGATGGTGATGATGGTCATTAGATAAATTCAAGTTTTCTAATCCCTCTTTACCTTTTCTTGATACAAAACCTGAACCTTGATCTTCAAACCCTAACCCTAATCCTATTTGAGGGGAGCAAAGTTTTTGTGAAGTAGATGATAATGATGATGGAGAAACTAAAATTGGATTATGACTTACTACTATTTTCTTCCATGGTGATGATGATGATGTGCTAGTTCCTAAACCTAACCCTAACTTTAGCCAATCTTCTTCTTCTTCATCATCATGTTGAAGAGCTTTTGATGATTTTTCATCTTTGAAAAAATTGAAATCTTGTTCTGTGTTTTTGAGATGAGTTTGGTATGAGCGAGAAGAAGAAGAAGCCATGGTGAGGTGCATAGGGGGTATAGTAAAGTATAAGCTATGGTGCTACAGTAGTAGGGTTATGAAGAAACATGTTTGGTAATTGATAAAGAAAGATGGTTCACTTTCACCCTTTTATGGAACGCCATGCTTTTCCACTGTTTTTAACCCACAATGGCATTTTCACACGTACACTAGTCTAGCCTCACACTTTTCATACGGCTATACATTACATATAAAGGATTTTCTATAAGAAATATAAATAATAAATACTAGTAATTGGTAAAGTTTGGAGTTTGTATTTTATAATAAAAAATATTTTATAATAAAAACGTTAATTTTTAATTTTAGTCTATACATTACAAATTATGGTGTGTTTGGATTGGCGGTGGATAGAATTGATTATTACATAATTGAATTTTTTTGAAAGAATAAGAAATTATATATATATATATATATAATTCCAAAAAACAGTTAAAAACACAAGCGACCCATATGGTCCAGCAAAAAATGACTAACACACAAACCTATACCCAACTCATAGAAGGAAAGGAGCAATACTTCCTCTAAGATTTAGTTTTCTCCACATTATATGCACTATGTTATCTATAACCTCATTAGGTATTTTTCTATTTTTATCCTTATTACTATCATTTGCACTATATACAGTCTCTTTCCTATACATCCAACAAGCATATATGGTTTCAGCAAAAGCAGTCTTTATCAACTTCGTCTTTATCAGCTTCGTCTTCCAGCTCTTGCATTTACTCTTGTGGACCATCCAATCTAGCTCTTGGTCCCACCTTTTTGGCATATGATCCACCTCCTTCCATATGTCACAATTTTTCGGCAGTAAAAAAAAAAATGATTTAAGTCTTCAACACTTGCACAACACACAGTTTACATTATCCAAGATACCAAACTTCAAAAGTCTGTCTTTAGTTGCTAAGCGACCATGACAAGCTATCCACATTATAAACAGTGCTCTGGGCCTAGCTTCATTATCGTACAACAGTTTTCTCCAAGTCACAGGTTGTGTGCTACTTAGCAAACCATTGTAAATCTTCTTTTTGCAGAATTTCCCAGCAGTCATCATGTCCTTCCAACCCTGCATATCCACAACAGCTTCTCTTTGCATGAGAATAGCTTTCAGCATCCATGAGCAGGTGGGACGAATTTTCACATCCATGACCTGCTCTTTCTTCATGTAATAGGTGTGGATCCAACGCACCCATCGGCTGTCACTTTTCCTACACAGGTCCCACAAAAGCTTGCTAAGGCATGCCTTATTCCATCTCTCCAAGTCAACCACATTTATACCTCCTTGCTTCTTTGGCTCACATATCTTGCTCCATGCAATAGGAGCTCTTCTAGATTTCTCCTCCTTTCCTGACCACAATAAATTCCTGCACATACTCTCCAGCCTTTTAGTGATTCCTTTAGGTAGGGGAATACACTGCAGCCAGTAGTTAGCAGTGTTAAAATCACACTGTTAATCAATTGAACCCTTCCAGAATAGCTCAGCATCTGAGTTGACCAGTGCCTGATCCTTTTTCCAATTTTCTCATCCAGTTGGACACAATACTTACTAGACAGCCTTTTACTCTCCAAAGGAATGCCAAGATACTGTACAGGCAATCTACCTATACCAAACCCTGTTATATCAACCATGTTTCTCTCCTGCACCCTATACATACCACCACAATAAAGCTTACAGTTGGCAGGATTTACCACCAACCCAGTTGACTTGGAGAACTCCTGAAACTTCCCCATTAAAAACGGCATTGAGATTTCATCTCCTATAGAGAACAAGAGGAGATCATCAGCAAAACTCATGTCAATCAACCCTACTTTCTCACACTTGCTATTAAAATTGAAATTAGGGTTCAGCTGCAACTCATTTAATTTCCTGTGTAAGTATTCCATCACCACTACAAAAAGGAGAGGTGATATGGGATCATCTTGCCTCAATCCTTTTTCTGCTTTCGTACTACTAGATATAGTCCCATTTATGTTGAATTGATAGCTCACAGTAGTTACAGCTAGCATAGTCCATTCACTAAATCTTCTAGGAAATCAAACTTCAGCCATGATTTTCTTCAAAGCTTGCCAATCCACAGAGTCATAAGCCTTTTGTACATCCTTTTCTGCTATACCCCTTGACCAATTCATAAGCCAACAGAATGTGATCATGCATATTCTGCCCTGGGATAAAGGCTGCCTGGTTCCTACTGATAATACGATGAAGAATTCCACTCATTCTCTTAGCCATCACCTTTGCTATAATCTTGTACATTGTAGTGCAACAAGCTATAGGGCGATATTATTTGATACTCTTAGCGGCAGCATGTTTAGGAATCAAAGATATAAGAGTTTGATTCCACTTCATATCCAACATACCCTTCTCAAAGAAATCCTTCACCACTTGAATGACATCTTCCTTTACAATGTTCCAAGAAGTTTTAAAAAACTTTGAGTTGTAACCATCCACTCCAGGAGCTTTAAGATCACCAATGCTTTTTAAAGCTTTCTCAATTTCAGCCTCAGTGACATCCTTGATCAAATCAATCCTTTGGTTATTAGATAGCTGCTTACCTTTTCTCAGTACCTTGATGTCCACTGCCTCCAACCTTCTCTGAGCATTCCCCGTGAGCTTCCCATAGAATTGAAGTACCTCCTTTGTGATATCCTCATGCCTTGTGACTACAGTCCCATCTTCCTTTCATAGCTTATGAAAATAGGCATTGTTAGCAGTTCAAGAAGCCTTCCAGTTTTATGCTTCTGCTCCCTTGTCAAGTACTCATTCTTTTTGTCATTTACAATGTATTTCTGAACCTCTTCCAACTCTCCTCTAGCTTTGTCAATTTGTTCCTTAATACCACTAAAGGGCCTGCTCATATTCTTGAGGATAGGCTGCAATCTCCTCAATTTATTCCACATAATATTTTGACGATTACCTCTGATCCCTCTATTCCAGCTTCTTTGCACTTGCTCATTATACTCAACAACTTCAGTCACCTTATTAAGAAACTTGAATATTCCCTTCCTTCTTCTTTGATGCTCCCCATTTTTAAGACAAAGCATGGCATGATCAGAGATGCCAGGCTCTAACACATGAAGCTCCCAATTTAAATTCTGCTGGAACCAATCTCTATTAGCAATAGCCCTATCTATACAGGAGTAAATAGTGTCAGTTACATGTTTGTTGCACCATGTAAATATATATATATATATATATATATATATATATATATATATATATATATCCTTTTCTATCCAACTCAGACAGCCCACATTAAACCATCATGTTACTCAAATCAATGTATTCTCCTTCCTGCACATCTTTACCTCCAATCCTATCAGTAGTACTTAACAAATTATTAAAATCTCCCATAAGATACCAAGTCCCCTGTTGATTAGAACTAATTCTCTCTATATCTTTCCATAACTGTATCCTCTTATCCAACTTGTTAGAAGCATAAATTGCAGTTAACCAATGTTTGAAACTTCCTGCCAAATCATAAATCCCACAATGAATCATCTAATCAGAGCTGCTACTGCTTCTAATGTCAACGTTGTTCCTATCCCATAGGATCCACACTCTCCCATTGTCATGTTTATTATAGTTATCAAGGAAGTTCCAATTATCCCCTATCACCTTTCTAATTTTCTTAGTGTTATTATGTTTAACTATGGTTTCAACAAGAATAGTAATATCAGGTTTCAGCTTAGAGAGACGGGAGCTAATCTCTCTATTCCTGGCCCCTTTATTGAGCCCCCTAACATTCCAGGATACAATCATGTCACACCCAGGGGTGTGTCTTTAGGGTCATTCAAAACACCTAAAGTTTCAAAGACATTAGAGCAGAACAGATTTGTACCTGGGCATCCATTTATACGTTTCTTGCCATCTTCTTTCTTTCTTCTAACCTCAGTCCAGTTATCTCTTCCCTGTGCATTTGGCACATCACTATCACCAGTAGCCTTCTCTGTTTCATCCTTGCCTTCACCAGGCTCTGTTTGACTAGGTGCTTCCTTCTCATCACTCCTTTTGGGCTTTGGTTGTCATGTCTTCACTATAACCTTCCTCTCATTGGAGCAAACATGCCCCACTTTCTGGCATTTTTCACATTATTGTGGCTTCCACTCATACTCAACTTTTTGCTTCGTTACATTTCCTTCATGGTCCTTAATGGTTACCTCTTCACACAGCTTTTGTGTAACATCAACCTCTACCAATAGACGAGCATAGCTTACTCTAAGCTTCCCTGTTGTGCACTCATCAATAAATAAAGGATTTCCTACTGCACTCTTAATCTTCCCCAAACTCTGAACTCCCCAAAGCGGTAAGGGCAAGCTTGGCAGCTTAATCCAAATCGGAATCGACCGTAGCATATCCTTCGCCATAGAGAAATCATGGCGCCATTCCATTAGAATCATAGGCTTGTTCTGGATTGTGTAGGGGCCTCTCATCATTACTTCATCCATGCCGTCACCATTCCTGAACTTAAGGATGAAATAACCTTCATCATTATAATACATTTCTGGCAAAGTTACAAAATTCGCATTCATGCTCAAATTGGCTCCAATCACATACATGATTAGTGAATTCTCCCAAAACCTAATCTCCGATTCAACATCTTTTTCTTCAATTTCGACTTCCATTTTCCCTCCATAATTTTTGGCGCTACAAATTGGAGTTGCATCTCGTTTGTTGAGTGACGATTGCCACTAATGACATCAACCCGGAGTTTGATTTTGTCCGCATTCATCTTCGTCTAAATTAAATCTTTTTGTTCCTTCGTATTAGGGCTTGCAGGTTTCGCTGCATTCGCGTTCTTATCTGCAACTATCTCTTCTGTTACCTTCTCCACCTCATCAATCTTCGCTGTATCATTCACCGGCACTGCCTCCATCGGCGTGGTTGTATCATTCCCATGAGTTATTCCCGGCATTTGGGTCACCTTTTTCAGCGGTCTTCCCCTTCCGCGAGAGCTTCCCATGAGTTAACAGACATAATTGAATTTGGTAAAATTGATTGTAATAGAATTGAGTTTAGCATAATTGATTTATGTTTGGATATATTTATGTAAAAGTGAATTGAACAATAAATTTAAGTGTAAAAATTACTCAGAATCAATTCTGGAGGTTGTCATACCCCAAATTTGTCCTACCCCTTAACTTCTAACTGGCTTAGGCTTTGCATTCATGTACATACATCACTTAGAGCATAATTCATACCCAGGCATGCATATCATTGGTACTATTCAAAGGCTAGCAAGAAAAAAACTCCATTGCAAAGAAGTTTGATCAGAGAATAAGAAAACTGAGGTATAATCATGTGGCTCTATGTTCATTGAAGTCCTCCTGGATTGGGGTGTCTCTCTGCTTCAAATCAGGGCATTGATTGAAGAGTGTAAGCTTGCAAATCATCTGGTTCCTTAAAACAGGGTTTCTTTGACCAAAGTCAACCAGTTGACTTTCTGGTCAACAGTTAATCAGGAATGGTCTCTATGCGTGAAAAGCTTCTCATACTGACTATGTAGATGTGTTTGTTTGACTGGATTTGACTGGAAGAGATTTAGTCGGGAATTTCATTCAATAGCCGGAAAAATCAGAACAGTTGACTTTTGGGTCAAAATCAGAAGAATTATTCAAATATCGACTTTTGGTGGAAAACCGGTCAAATAAAGTCAAGGAAATGAGGAAAATCAAGAAATAATCAAAACTGCCAAATTTGGAAAGTTAGTTGAAATGGGAACTTGCCAAAAGAGGAAAGTTCTACACTTAGAGAATTTTTGAGTAAATTTCCAATTGGCTGGGCAGCTGACTTCAGGTTCGATTATCATGTTGAAAACGACAGAATTTTAAGACAAGCTCAACACCAAAAGTGTTCAAATCATAGCCCTCTACAATTCTCTAGTTGGGAGTTTTTCCATTTGAAGCTTGATTCAAGAGTTATGTTGGTTTGAAGTTAGAAGAAATGCATTTGTTCAAGTCATTCAGCTAGGCATATTTTTGGTCATGACCTGGTATTTTAACAAACGCATGGCGTGCCAAATCTCTTGCTAATTTTAGGGTTCTACAAAAATGTCATGGAAGCAAACTTGGTATGCTTCAATTCTTTGCCACGTCCTCTATGTAATGAAACAAGATTTGAGTCATTTGGTTGAATATTGAATCATTTATGGATGCTCAAAGCCAAGCCCTTGTCATGGTATACGCTGCAAGAAGTGCCAGCCAAAATCCTGAGTCACACGCATGCTTTTCACCGAGCACGTGGTGTGCTGACTTTGGGACTAATTTTGAGAAAATACAAGGGCCCATCAGATGCAAACTTGGTATCCTCATGTTCACCTCCATGCCCTCTTCATAAAAAGCCCAAAATTGAAACAAATAGTGAGCCATAGCTAGAGTTATAAGCTGGTGAAGATGGCACCATGGAGGTTATGTGGAAAGAACAGCGAGCCAAAGAGTGTTATGGCTGAGCACGTGACATACACATGCACACTACTCCTATTGCCCATGCATGATTTTGGAACTCAAAAGCACATAGAAAACTTGCCAAAGATAACAAAACTTGTTCATTAAGCTTAGAGAAACTACACCCTACATGCAACCCCACCATAACTTCCACACATCCCCTCTATATAAACTCACTATCCTTCACAAACTCAACTACACTCTCATTTTTCCAGTTTCAATATCTTCTTTACTCTCCCACCTCCCTCGTCACTCTCTCAAATGACTCTCTTCTCCTCTTCATCCCTCACCTCATCTTCACTCAACAACCATAACAACCACTCTAACTAACTCATAACAACCTCACCTTCATCAACCTCCAACCACCGTCTACCTCCACTATAACCACCGCGAACCACCGTCATCAACCCTCCTCTAGCTTCATCATCATCCTCAACTCGTCACCGCCTTAGTAAGCTCCAACGGAACCTCTCCAGCCACCTCTAACCGCAACGGCGACAACTCTTCTCCACCACTCATCCAGGCCTCACAGTTTCGACACCACCACCAAGAAGCATAACTCGTGGAGCATTCTCTCTTTCCTCGGTCCAAGAACTATAACAAGTTCATAGCATCATCGGTGGAGCAAAGGATAATCTCTTGGATCTTTTCTCATCATCATCAAGATTTCGCTCCAGGTAAACGCAAAAGATTCTCTCGGCATCATGATAACATGAAGATTCTCTCGGCATCAGGATAATCTCTTGCATTTCGCTTGTATGATATTTCATCCCTTCTTGCTTTTGATCCATGTTAAACTGATGTTCATTTGCGTGTGCTTGAGATGTGTGAGATTGTTGATAGCGTAGGTTCGTTCTCGTAATGTTGAAGTTTCGTTTTGTTAACTGTAGATTAATTAGGATTTTATGCGTTATCTTGCTTGGAATGATAGAAGTAGTTTTAGAGAAAGGTAAACTCAGATCCATACGCTACGCGAGATTCCGATCGAGATGATGTACTTTTTTCCTGTTTCTGGTTTTGTTCTGGCGGCCCTAGCGGCGGCGCTCGATCGAAGGAGATGACCGGAGCATCTCCGGCTCCGGTGAGGTTTAGCTTGTTTACTTTTGTTTTTATTACGTGGCGAGCATTCATTGGTTCCTCTTCCATCATTTCATGAACTTTATTTTTGCTGATGATTGAGAATAGTGTGAGTGTTTAAATTTGATTGGCTCATGCTTAATTTTGTCCTATTACATTTAAGTAAGCCATGCCCTATTGATACATAACATAGAACGCCATGCACTGAATAATCGTATGATAAAAAAATAAATATTGTCACATGCTGAATAATGGAATAAATCAATTGTGGTAATTCTGGGCCTTAGTGTGCATTGGGCCATGCTATTTTCGGGATTGCACCCTTGCTTCACCAACATACCATCACATGTTTAGACTGGGCCTTAGCGCCCCAGCTATTGACACACCCCTGTTTAAGCCCTGTTTGTGCTTGTAACCAATTTTAGTTCATACAAATGCTGCTAACTCACCCCCCTGCAGTGTAGCTTAGATTTTCACTTTTAATCCTTGTTTTGCTCTTATTTTTAGTTCATAATTCCATTTTTAAAATCATATAAAAAATGCATAAAATCAATGTTAGATTTTAGGTTCACTTCACAATAGCTTTTTACTTTTAGTTAATAAAAACATGATAGAACCTTTAAAATTTGTTTAGATTTTTAGGTGATCATTGACATTAAAAAGGCTCATAAAAATAGTAGATCTTTTAGGTTAATTTTGACATTTGAGTTCTTTCATGAAAACCCATAAAAATAGTAGTTTTTTTTAGTTTCATTTTGTGCTAATGCTTGAATCGTTTTGTACTATTTCATGTTATTTTTGTATGTCGCTTGTGCGATTTTATTGCTCTTATTCTTGGCCTTATTTTAGGCCTATTTTTGTTAAGTACCTTTTCATTACTCCTTTTAGGATTTAGTCACCATGTTAACATTAGGATTTAGACTTGTATAGACAATTTAGACTAGAATTTAGGAATAGTTCCCTCCTCATTCTCTTTTCCTTTTCAACTTTTAAAACACTTAATAAAATACTGACAAAGATCATACTGTCACACTTCTGATATATGGTGGGAAAGAAATGATTGGGGCGTAGGCCCCGATGTACGTTCTCCCCCACGTAGTAGAAAAGAAATGATTGGGGCGTAGGCCTCGATGTACGTTCTTTTCTACTAGACGGAAAAGAAATGATTGAAATGTAGATTTCGATGTATTTCTTATCCGTCATTTAGAGAATCGATTGTGGTGTAGACCTCGATGTGCATTCTCTAAATATTCAAAAAACAAACAAAATTCTTTTGGTATGATCTAAGTCACAAAATTAAATCCCCTTAAAAATCACTAACCAAAAATACTTCAAAAAACCTAATAAATGGTCAGATTTAAAGCAAAAGTAAGGAAGTGATGCGAGACCTTGTAGTGGGTTCTCGTCATCATGGAATTACCCTAAAAGATACAAACCAATCTCTTTTTCTCCTTTCTAAGGGCATGTTATCTCCGCTCTATTGCATCCTAGGCGATCCCTTATGCAAGAGCGCGAGCGTTAACTCCGCCCAACTAAAAAACACAAAAACAAACAGAAAATCTTGAGCCGAGCTACGGTAACTCTGATTCCTGAAAAGGATACGTAGGCAGCGGGGTAGGGCCCGTGCGAGTACAATTCTTTATTTTCCCTACATTTTGCATTCATTCGCATTTAGGTTTAGACATAGATACACACCCTTTAGATAGAAACAGACATAGGTGGATACCATCGAGTACGATGGGCGCGAGGGGTGCTAACACCTTCCCCTCGCGTAACCGACTCCCGCACCTAGATTCTCTGGTCGCAAGACCCTGTAGCTTCCTTTGTTAGGTTTCCTGATATTCCTTTCCCTTATGGGATAAATATATTGGTGGCGACTCTGTTCATTTTTCGCGAGCGTGCGACAGAGGTAGAAGCTACAAATTCTAGCTTCAAGTAGAATCAACTTTGGAGATATAATCAATTCTACTTTTGATAAACCAAACATCTCAATATCACCCAAAATCAATTCTAGACATCTAGAATTGCTTTTGGCCATTTCAAAAGCTAACACAAACATGATATTAGTCCTTTTGGTAATATTTTTTTCAAATTGATTTTTAAAGTGATTTTTATTTTTAATTTCGTTTTTAAATAATTATAAATTAATAATTTAAAAAAATAAAAATTGTTTCTTATAAAGAGTCCTTTTAATCCACATGTTATAAAGTCATTACCACTAGACCAATATACATTCATGATAACTAATTCTCATTATTTCGAATAATCTTGAACAATTTTGAATTTAAAACAAAGAATACAAAATTTGTATCAATAGGGCCTCGAACCCAAGTCCCTTAAAATTAAATAATAGTCAATTTACTACAATTGAAATTGATTTGTGTATTTGTAAATGATAGTCATTTTACTAACAATAGAAATTGATTTGTGTAGTTGTTATTGGTAGTTAGTTTACTAACCATAGAAATTGATTTGTCTAGTTGTAAATGATAATCACTTTATTAACAATAGAAATTGATTTGTCTAATCGTAAATGATAGTCACTTTACTAACAATAGAAATTGACTTGTCTAGTTGTAAATGATAGTCAATTTATTAACAATAAAAATGAATTTCTCTTGTTATAAATAATAGTAACTTTATTAACAATAGAAATTGATTTGTCTTGTTGTAAATAATAGTCATTTTATTAATAATAGAAATTGATTTTTCTAGTTGTAAATGATAGCCACTTTATTAACAATAGAAATTGATTTGTATCATTACCACATTCAACAGATGCTACATCACCCATAATTATGCCTCCAACAACTTATAAATATTGCATGCAATCCTTCTTGCTGTCATCAATGTTATTGCACCCTTGCTAACCCCCATCTGACCGAAATGAATAATCATCCTCACTCAGTGCACGCCACCATCATCCAAAGTAAATTTAATTTTCTCATTTTTAGTGCTTGTATAAGTTTAATCATCACCTAAAAAGACAAAACCAAAATCACATGATTTAAATGAGTTGAACCACTCCTGATGCGACATCATATGGTAGGAGCACCAAGAATCAAGGATTCATGCATCAATGCACTTTTTAGATGAAACGCAAAGCAAATCTTTTTCCACTAGAGGAACCATCAGACTGAATTATATTTGCTGAAATACTATTGTCTGGCTTATTTGTTCAGTCCCTCTTCCAATGACAAATTGACATTTTTTTCTTTTCAGAACTCACTGCCTTACATGTTGCCTCTGCCACGGTCTTGACCTCCCTTCACAAACAAACTTTCACCTAAACTTTCTCTACCTTTCTCTACACTTAGGCGACAGTGTACGTGTTACAAATGAGTAGAAGAAATAGAATCTAAGGTGATTGTTTCCTCCCCGTATGTGAAAGTGGTCACTTAAGTGATCATAAGAGTTTGGTAAAGAGCTCAACAAAATAATGGTTTTATCTTCATCGTCAACCTTAACCCCAAGCTGTGTCAAATCAGCGAGGATGTTGTTGAAAGCGTTGACATGGGCATGTAAACTGCCTTCTTCTTGCATCTTTGGGATATAGAGACGTTGTTTCGCGAACAATTTATTCATGAGAGTTTTAGACATGTACTTATTTTCCAATACCCCATACATCCTTCGGAGTTGTGAGGTCCAAGATATGATTCATCACGTCATTAGAAACGCAAAATCTTATCAAACATGCAGTCTTCTCTTTCATCTCGTTCCAATCAATGGTTGCAATATCCGTCAGTTTCTCATCATGAAGTGCCTTCTGTAAACCTTGTTGAGCCAACAAATCCTTAACTCTCCTTTGCTATAAACAAAAATTTCCCATTTCGTCGAACCGAGTCACTTCAAATTCTGCACCTCTGAGATTAAGTGTCACGCACTTCGGCCAAATTATCTACGTCTGCAACTATATAGTCGTTATATATAGTTCCCTTTATTTATGTTGTCTTGTGAATTACATTTAGATTACAATGTTACAAACTATATATATAATACGAGGTTTTAGTTTATCTAAAACCCTAATATCTAATTTCCCTCAATAACTAATTATCCTTACTCATTATTATTTCAATAATATGAGTTATACTCTCAACAATCTATAGGTATCTCAACTACACATAATTATTTCAATAATATGAATTAAACCCTCAACAATTCATAATTATCTCAACAACTGATAATCATCTCAATATTATATAAGTCATATTCGACATACTATTTTGTAATAAATTATAAATAAATTTGACTTTTTTAATACATTTATATCTTGTTCATATATAAACTACATAGATTAATTGTTATATATATATATATATATATATATATATATATATATATATATATATATATATATATATATATATATATATATATATATATATATCAAAAAAGTCAAATTTACTTATCATTTATTTTGGAGAAAGTAAACACATACTTATATTTGATATATCAATAATTTGTATTTTTATATACTCTCTTTTAAAATGGTACTTACATTCATATGTACTTGCTCTGTCATTCTTTTCCTTCAATATAACACCGTCTCAAAACTTTTATAAAAAATTAGTATATTTGAAGACTCAATCGAAATGGAGTCGTGAAGCATTCCTATGATTATCATATTAAGCTTTTAACAATTACTCTTAAAATGAGTATTTGAAAAAAATATTTAAAAAGAAATTCAAATAAAGTGGTGTATCAACATTATTTTGAGTAAAGAGTAAAGACAATAAAATTGTTACAAATAGAGTAGGTATTACTACTATACGTACTCAATTTATTATTGCTACGTACTCAATTTATTTTCACGACTAGCTACGTATGCATTTCTTTTTCCATGGTTTTATTGGTGAACTCCTCCTTTACTTGTTTGAGATGAAAACATAAAAATAGAATTAGAGTGAGAAAGAAATTGGTTAGATTAGATTTGAGTGTCGCTCTTTTCCGAGGTACGTTATGATGTGTTCTCTGTTGTTTCTTTTTGTCTAAGCATCTGAACAGTTTTTCGATAACTAGGATTTGTACGTGGCATTGGATTGTTTCTTTCTACGCCTACTTCTACACGCAAACAACACCAGAGAGAGAATGATTACTATGTAGCTTCTGCTGCTACTACTTTTGTAGTAGTAATTCATCATGTACGAATATATACTTCTATATAGCTAGCTCTGCAAGCATTGGACATTGAAATAACTGTGCTCAAACCTTTTTTCTCTGTACATCCTTATTGTTACCACTTATTAGACCATCTACAATGGTTTACTCAACACCCACTTTTTCAACTCCCAACACTCCAAATCATTTTCTCTTTCTTCCACCTAATAACTCAATACCCATTCAACTTTTACCCTTTTCAATGATTTTTCACTCAACACCCTACCCCACCACTTTTTATTTTCATAGTCTTATTTAAATTTTATTTTTATGATTACATAAAATTACAATTATCGATTAAAATTAAATTAAAATAATAAATACTTAATAATTTATTTTTTAATTTTTTGTAATAAAAACAAAATTTATTTAAATAATTGGATACGATACAAATCATCTTAAATTAATTTAAAATACAACACACAATTAACGTAATTAGTACGTTACAAATAATTTAAAATGCAATACAACACACAAGTAACGTAATTAGTACGATACAAATAATTTAAAATGCAATACAACACACAAATAATTCAATCACAGAACATTCCAAACTTGGTTAAATGGAAAATTAGCAGAATTTTGAGTGTTAAAATGATTATTGGGATCCATTTCACTAAAAAAAGACACTTAACTTCAAAAAAAACACTAATAGAAAGATAATAATAGAGAAAGATAGTGAAAAATTTGGTTTTTTTTTCTGTGTCCAAATCAAATGAACCAAGTCTCTATTTATAGAGAAAAAAATCATGAATTTTGGTAAAAAAAAAATTTAATTTGCAACGAAATAATTGAGTTCAAAGTATTAAATGGATAAAAATCTGGCCAGCCAATCAAGACCAGCCACGTGGCTGCACTTATCCCCTTTCTCTTTCTTTCTCCGCGTGCAAAACTGGACCACTCTCACTGCCAGCGCGTGGCCCACACGCGCCAGTCTTGAACCAACCAGCCGCTGCCACGTCAGCGCCTGCGTCAGTTTACATGGTGTTGAGTTTTCTCAACATCTCTCTCCTCCAACACACACTCAACACTACACTACACACCCCATTGCACATGATTTTGTGGTGTTGAGTTCAAATAAACCCACCATTGCACATGGTCTTATTAGTATTACATAGTTACCAGTTACCACCATTTCTCTAGAGATTGAAAGGAGGTCTTGCTCGTGTTTTGGCTTGAGTGATTTTGGTGTAATGGTGATTTGGTAATTTCAGTGTATTTGAAAGATGAAAAAATAATTAAAATATATTATTTATGGAGAGAGTAATTTGATTTAGAAAAAGATAGAGATAAAATTACGAAGTCACCCTAACACAAAGTCAGATTTTTTTACTCATGTGCCACAAAAATGAAACAAAAATACCAATATGCCATGAAATGAAAAAAAAATACCAGTTTGCCACATTTTTCTTTGGGGTCCGTCCAGGGGTTGGCCGGACTGATGAAGCACTTTTTTCTCCTGTTGGAGTCCGTCCAGGGGTTGGTTGGACTCTAACTAGTCCGTTTTTTTTTTGTTTTTTTAATTGATTTAAATGTTTTATTAATTACAATAAATGTTTTTTATTAGTTATAATGATTAAAATATAATTAAAAATGTAAAAATATTATAATAAATAAAAAAAATTATTATAAATAATGATTAAAATACAATAAAATATAATAAAAAATATTATAATATAATAAAAAAAAATTATTTGCCAATAAATTTTTTTAATTGAATTTAAGGATTTATTAATTATAAAAATTGTTTTTTTATTATAATTAATGATTAAAATATAATAAAAAATTTAAAAAATGCTATTTTAATTATTAAAAATATGAGTAAGTCACGGGTTGGACGAACATGTGTAGGTTCGGCCAATAGATGGACGAGCATGTGTAGGTTCGGCCAATAGATGGACGAGGACATATATTTTATTATTATTTTTTTGCCTATAAGTAAGATTGTACAGCCACATTGCCTATAAGTAAGATCTTTCAAGCGACGATTCTCCACAAAGGCAACCTCCACCAAACAATGATCAACCGTTACGTAGGGGTACGAGACCAAAGATACCCAAAAAATGTCTCACTGGGGGACATATGGTCCAACCAAAGAAGAAAAAATAGGCTTTTTTTCCTTGCACCCGTTTATGTATTGAATAAAATAAATATTGGCTTTTTTATTATATTTTAATCATTAATTATAATAAAAAAACAATTTTTATAATTAATAAATCCTTAAATTCAATTAAAAAAAATTTATTGACAAATAATTTTTTTTATTATATTATAATGTTTTTTATTATATTTTATTGTATTTTAATCATTATTTATAATTTTAAAAAATTATTTTTTTATTTATTATAATATTTTTTACATTTTTAATTATATTTTAATCATTATAACTAATAAAAAACATTTATTATAATTAATAAAACATTTAAATCAATTAAAAAAATAAAAAAAAAAAACGGACTAGTTAGAGTCCAACCAACTCCTGGCCGGACCCCAACAGGAGAAAAAAGTGTTTCATCAGTCCGGCCAACCCCTGGACGGACCCCAAAGGAAAGTGTGGCAAACTGGTATTTTTTTTTCATTTCATGGCATATTGGTATTTTTGTTTCATTTTTGTGGCACATGACTAAAAAAATCACAAAGTCACTCAAACTAAATCTGATGTTGTTCATAACATACTTGAAGATCACTCTTGTTTTATGGTTATTAGACGATTAAAGGAAGTTGGTTTAGCTCAAGATAGGTGACAGAATACTAGCATTTTGTTGGAGGATTCATGTTCTAGCTTACTTTGTTGTTGATTTCTAATATAAGGAGACTCTTTTTTCTTTCTTTTTATGTTAAATATATTTAAAAATAAAAAGAAACACGGATAGAACTATAACTAAAATCTAAAATTGACAAACTATAGATATTTAAGACTTGAAAACATAATTAAATGACTTTAGTCATTACAACATGTCTTACTCATACACTCTAGTAAAATTCTAAAATTACCTTAAAATACATATTCCAATCTTCAAATACATAACAAATTCTCTTGAAAACAAGCCAAATCAAAGGTAAAAAGAAAATTCGAATCTGAGAATCCGGACACGTCCCACACACCACCATAAACCATCGCAAAACCAAGCGAGAACAAAGTTTAGAAAAATTAATTTCAAAATCAAGATTTGTCTTACGGAGAGTGAAATTTGAACGCATTCATTTAATTATTCGTAATTTGTCTTTTCTTTTTTCTTACCCTTTCGTCTCAGCAAAGTTAACATGTGAAAACAAAGCTTGTGAGCCTACTCTTGTTCCAACATTTTTCAATCTTTCTCAGTTCTTATGGATCTATGTGCTTGCAAGTACAGTGTGTGCAACAGTCAGGTGATCTCAATGGTTTTGATGATAACAACGCTATAATGCGAAGTCCTGATTTAAAGTTATGATCAAGATGATCAAGTTGTTTTGCTTGTGAGATCAATATGTCAAATTCAATCTCTTAAGCGGCATTCGGTGGAATCTCTAATGACATTTGTCAAGCAATCTCTGGTGATCGTGTCTAACAAAGAAGTTAATCAAGCTTCATCGATAGAAGAATCAAGTTCCTGATTAAGTGGTGAATCCATGATGTATCAATCCGCAGAACTTTAAGCTTTAAAGTTGTGAAAGATATGAAGTGTGAAAGCTCACTTGACGATGTGTCTGAGTGATCAGTGTATTGTAAAGGTATAAAAGCAACTATTAAGATACTAAGGCAACTTACACACACGCACACACTTGAAAATATTTTTAAACCTCTCTCTTTTGATAAAACACCTTAAAATCTCTTGAAAGCATATTAAGGCTTGTGTTGGATTGATTCAGAAGTATCTCTAATCAATTGGGAGAGTTTCTACACTGTCTTATCGATTAGGGACTTGTTAGAGTAGGTTATAGCGAGGAAAATGACTCCTTAATTGATTAAGACATTATCGTTAGAGGTTTTCTTTTTTGCGAGTTAAGGTTGCCATATTTTAAGCTTAACCAAAAGAATTTATTTTCCGATCAAGTGTTTTACCTTTCGATCTTCAGTCTGCAAGGGTGATGTTTCATAAATTAAATTATCTCTTATTTCCACATCATTTGATAGAATCACATACGGCAGATCAGGAATTACTTAAGAAGTTGAGAGACATGAAATACACTATAGAGATTTGAAATAGATGAGGGTAAGAAAATTTGGTAGGCGACTTCTCCGACTCTTATAAGAATTTGATAAGGACCAATAAAATGAGGATTGAGCTTCCACAACTTTAATGCCAACCAACCCCCATCACTAAAGTGACTCTCAAGAACAGATGATCTCCTTCTTAAAAATTACAGGGGCAATTTGATTTTTATTTCAACTCATATGCTTTTACATTTTAATGAAATGTGCATTTACAAAATTTCTAATATGTCATGTATTATGACTTATTAACAAGGTCACTGCACCCAATTTCTTGGTGTATTGCTCACTAAATTACACAATAATTCCCTTATTCTTTTGGTTAATTCATAGTTAACTTAGGTGTTTTTCGTTCATTAATTTAAAAGCTATAATTTTTTATTACTTATTCCTAGTTAATTACAAAGTTGAATAATTGCCCTAGATCAGATCGATAGACTAACGGTCAGAAATCCCTACTCATCTAATATTGATTCATGCATTCGTCAACACATAAAAATTATTAATATCAAGGACAATTAAATAGTAAAAATAACATAAAATAATTCAATAAATATCAATCAGCCATAAGAATAAGGTCTTTGATGAGTTACAAACCCTCAAAATCCTCTTTTCAGAACAAAAACTTGTAACTTTATCTCCCAAATTCGTGAATTCCTCCAAAAATTAGCATAAAAGTTTTTTATAGCAATTTGGTCACGTCGGAACAATGTAGCATCGCACCTCGATGATAAGCATCACGCCACGATGAATCGCGCCACAATCGTAATTATTGCGACGTGGTAATTACAGGGGCTAGATCTACTTTGTAGCTTTCTTTTGCAAAAAGTATTGTCTCAATCCGAGTTACGAAACTCCATGTATGATCAAATTACTAGACAGACGTCTTGATGTAAATTATACTGAAAAATGCTCGTTTCTTCATATTTTCTTCACGATTTTTTCAGAATTTTTCTAAGTCTCATATTTTCAACTCTTATTAAGTTTTCTTCTATTCTTCCACATATTGCATGACTTTTTCCATTATTTCAATGCTTTTATTTCAATTTTCTAGTAAAAATTACGTAATGACGACTGTCATCAAATATTTTGCACATGGATTACAACATAGAAACACATAAACAGATGGTGAAAATACATTCTACATATTACAAGGTATAGTAACAACAACTAATAACATAAATCACAACACTTAATGAATGACGTAACCACACGATATTACATTGAATCATATAACATATACAGAGTTAACGACATTACTGGTACCAGCCATTGAACTCATGGAATATTATGGGAGTATACACATAAATGCTCATGCAATGAACCTTATCCCCCACTTCATATGCATGTGGTACCAGTTGCTGAACTCATGGAATATTATGGGATTACATGCGGGTTACGTTGTGTACCACAACACTCTCCTTGCGTTCTATAGTTTAGGAGTACATATGAGATATGTTTCGTACTACAACACTCTTGATAAAATCAATGTCTAGGAGTACATGAGAACTACGTACGTACTACAACACTATCGTTAAACTCTAACCTACGTGTACAAGCAAGCTATGTCCATACTACAATACTCTCACAAAAGGTGGTATTCGATTATGAGTCATCCAAAAGTAAAAAAATTCAAGTTTTTAACATTGGAATTCGAATACCAAACAATGGTATTCGAATACCAATCCCACTGGAACAAAAAAAAACAACATTTTTCAGCATGATCTTGTATCCAAATTTCACCTATAGTTCCTTCAAATCAAGTACGAAAACAAAAATTATAGGCATGAAATTTTAGATTATAACATGTCAAAACATTAATTGAACACAACCAATCCATCATAATACATCATCATCAAAACAAAATATGAATAAATGATCATATAGATACCCATAAACAAACATATCATTTCACACAAAAGTCAAAGATATATAATGCAAGGGAGATTCATGATATAGGGTTCATGAATAATCCTTCCATATGAAAATTCCCATAGGGAATTAGATCAAAGTCAGGGTTCAATGGAAACCTCGCTACCCTAAACGCTAAAATACCCAATTATAGAACAATCTCCCTCTCTTACTATGTTTTTTTATTAAAAAAATATGCGAAGCTTCTAACAATGGCAACAATTCTCCCTTGCACGCTACCGATTGCAAACCTTTTGATGAATTAAGGATTTTGGAGAAGAATATGATCTTTGGTGACTTTTGGAGTGGCAAGAGTTCTCTCTCAGAATATGTGACTCTATTTTTCTGTTTCTCTCTCTCCTTAACTCTCCTTAGCTTATCTTTTTGTTTATTCTCAAACAAAATCAATACAATTGGTTCAGGAAATTTCACTATGTAGTGTTCGTCAAAGGTCTCGAGACTTTATCAAGAAGTTTTTGAAATCACTTTGAAGTATGCCATGATTTTTCTTAAAATGCTAGTTCAGAATCAAAATTATAAGCATTCATAAACCATAGCATAAAGATGAACTATTTGCTTGACCAAAGTATGATTTAAAATGTGTTCAAATCAACAACCAATTGTTCATTAGATTCATTATCTCACGTGTGTATCACTAAAATAGGTTAGTGTTTCTCTCAATTATCAGATCATGCATCAACTATAGAAATATTTTTCACTTCATCTAAGAAATATCTCAGAATACATAATCAATCATGGATCACTAAAGTCTTTCTTTTGGTTTTAATGTGGTTGGGCTTTACAAAAAAATAGTTTTTCTCTAGAGTCAAAAGCATAAAGATAAGGTAGCATAAATTATGGCTTAAATGCACTTTTTGTCCCTGTAAGTTAGCGAGTTTTTGATTTTCGTCCTTGTAAGTTAATTTTTTTGGTTTGAGTCTCTATATTTCACTTTCGCGTTCGTTTTAGTCCCTAAAATCAAAATCCACAGGAAATTTCACAGGAAAATCCGTAGGTAACCTGCAGATTTTCTTGCGAATTTTGGCTTTAGGGACTAAACCTCAAGCAAAAAGTAAGATATAGGTACTCAAACCAAAAAAAATAACTTACAAGAACGAAAATAAAAAACTCGCTAACTTACAGGGACCAAAAGTGCATTTAAGCCCATAAATTATTTACTTTAAAATTCTCTTTCTTTTGTCCATTTTCTTACAGTCATTTCTCTTGGTGCTTTCTCTTTCGTATGTTTGACTGTTGATTTTTGGATTATTTTATATAAAAGCATTTTTTTTATTTTTTCATGACACCAGTACTACTTGACTTTTATTATTCAAAACATGTCATGTTTATTTTTCTCCCCAACTTTTGATTTCAAAATACCCTTGCTTTTCTGGGCTCTTATGTCCTTAAGATAAGGTAGTGAGCATTGTTTTTCTTTTAAATTGTCTAAGGGTTATAACATTTGAAAAGTTTTTTAGAGGCTAAAACAAGTTTGTCAAAGGATTCACACCCTCATGAAGTAAGCATTTTAGGTCAAGTAGTTTTTACTCAAAATCAAATAATGTCTTCACAATATCCATGACATCATATATATCAAAGAATGATGCAAAATTATCATTTTTATAATGCACGTCTACTCTCATTTATTTATGTAAAACATGAGATATGCAATCGTCTCACTTAGTTTGAATTAAACGACTGATCCATAATCATGCTATTAATTTAAAGATATTCACAATATTAATCAAGAATGAAAATTTTGAAAGATTATAACTTTTATCATGCCTTTATTTTTTATTTTGTCTATATCTTAAGCTTTGATTTATCTGTAATTAACTTTTTCAAGTCATTTGAACCATCTAAGGACAAAACACTTTCGACAAAATATATTCATGTATTTTAATATTGATCATGTTTTTGTTAAATAATCAACTAAAAATAAATAGTAAAGTAAATTTCATAATTTTTTGCGAGCTTTAGTCGCAGCATCCATTTCCTCCGGGAAAATTTGGCCTGTCCTCAGGCTTTCATCATGTGAAACTAGGGATTTGAATAAAAAATCTGCATTTTGGACCTGAAGTTTTCACTTAGTGACAATAAAGTTTCACCAAACAAAGTTTTGTAAACTCATAAAATGAAATGTTAGTGAATTTTACGCTTAGCGGGTGGATGATCTCGCTTAGCGAAATTTCAAAGGAATCTCAAACCTTTTTTTTACTTGTTTCAAAAAAATATAAATTACATAAAATTAAATCTATAGCTAAAAAGTTGGGTTGCCTCCCAAAAAATGCTTGTTTAACGTCATTAGCTCAACGCTTGTGTTAGGATTCCTTGAAACATCTTCTTTTGTTCTTCATAATATCTCTCATAAATTTGAGATAGGAAGGCTGTTGCTTCAAGACCTTATAGAATTGGTATATTTTTTCTACAGGATTTTGAGAATCTCTACAAACCTTGAGTACTGCGTTTTGTTCTTGGTTGGAGTCTGTGAATAAGGGAGATTTTGAAAAGGATAATTTTTCAATTTTTCCTCCCTTGTTCTTTAGATGATCTAGCTTAGCGAAAGTCCAGCAGAATCTCAAACCTGTTCATTTGAGTTAGTTTGAATAAAATTATACATTTAATTAATCACTTTGAAAAAAAATTAATCAATTAAACTCTTACTCAATTAATTAATCTATTTTCCTTGATAAATCAATTAAAATATAGAAATAAAACAAGAGGGGTGCAGAAAAGATTACGGTGTTAATCAACAAAAATAACAAGTAGACTTAAGGCCCGCTAATTGATACATAATCAAACAGCTAGTGGTGTAAAAAGAAGCTAAGGAGAGTGTGGATTAGTAAGAACAAGAGGTAGCCCAATTTGGGGGCCCAAAAGCGTCAAAACAAGAAAAAATCGGCACGTGTTCTTGCGTTTTGGCGACAAATTCGGCGAGGCAAGTTTCCGTTTATTTTCCAATTTCAAATTCATCTTCTTCTCATCTATTTTGATTTACTTACTTTGTGATGTTGTGTTGTTATGCTGCTATCGATGATTATGCTTATATTGTGGTTTGTTAATTGGTTATGGTGTTGCCGTTATTACCTTTTGCTCCTTGCTCACGACGTGCTCAATGAAATGTCTAAGCCAAATTCTTGCTTCTTTTTCTTGCTTCTGTTTTTTCCTTGTTGTTATTGTGATTTGTTATTGTTGCTTTGGTGTTAAGTTTTTGAAGTTGATGATGGGAATGAAGGGATACTCTGAAGGTGGTGATAAAGTTGAGAAGGTGGTTATTATGGAGTTTGATGGAGATGAAGATGAAATGATGAATGGAGATGAAGATGAAGATTGATGGTGAATATTATGGATTGGAGAGAGTTAAAGATGAATGAAGATTGAAAGAAATTGTGAATTTTGTGAATTGATGATGAATGAATGAAGAATGGAGAATAATTGCTTTTATAGATGGATTTGGAGCCAAAATTAGTTAGACCAGTTTGTTAGTGGTAGTTAAAGTTAGTTTGAAATGAAATCCAAATGCAATGTAAATGTGAAATGGAAATGTAATGCAAATTTGGCTGTAAGATGTAATTTGAGTGAAATGGATGGTAAATATAAAATTAAGTGTGATGCAAATGTAATGCAAATTTGAACAATGTGATTTTGTGAAATTTGAAATATGAAGGACTTTTCTAGTGTTTACCATTTTAGTGCTAATAAAAGTTGCTTTTTTTTATGCAAGCAGAAACATGGTGTTATGATTATTATTATTTTTTATCATGCAACTCAAAAAATGGAAATGAATGCAAAAGTAAAAAAATGGCATTTTATCGATTATTATTTTCCATGTATGCAAAAATGAATGGCAAATAAAAAAAGCAAAAGCTAATGCAAAGATGAATGAAATGGTAACAAACGATATTTCACTTATTTTAATTAATAAAAAACGGGAATTTGTCCGGATTTTGAAATATGGATTCACCCTATTTTTAACCATCTTGTGATTAAGCACAAATCCAAGCTAATGTGTGGAGTTTATCTAGAGATCAAAATTTAAATTTTAATAGGGTATATCTTGAAGGTGGAGAAAAACACAAGAAAGGAGGGTTTGAATTGGGTTTTCAATAATTTTTCCTTTCTTAGAGTTCTTACGCGGAAGCTTAAGAAGCTTTTGTTTATCAGAAGCTTTTAACCTTCTCAGGACTTCTTCATAAATGATGATTATAATATATTAAACAGAAGCCAACAACACTTGATATATCCTGGTGCAATTGAGAAATCCTCAAGCTAGGCTAGTCCTCCCTTCCGAGGTGATTTCGCCTTGAACTCAAGGTCTTAATCCACTATAACCAAACTGATTACAATTGCACAGGCAACCGTCGGTGACTCATAATACAATGCACAAGCAACCGTAAGTGACTAACAACAATTCACAAGCAACCGTAAGTGACTAACCACCAAGAAATGATACGTTCAGTGATCTCGACTAACATAACGTTCATTTACCCCTTTAGAGTTCTGACATTCACTCGGTCTTCTAAGAGGATTTCCATAATGACTCACTGCCATTGTCTTCTTGAGCTTTTGATCTTCACTCGATCTCTCAGGGTACCCTCAACATACAGTTGATAAGATTTGTGATTGCATGATTGCTTCTTTTAAGTAGATTACACAATTGATTAAGCACATATTGTTTAACATAATTATGAACAATAACTCTTATGTTAAAATAATTTACATGAAGAATCCTAAAACTATAACACAATACGAGCAACAGCTCTTGTGTTCATTACATTGTTCTCCAAAGACGCATATGATTATATGTTGAGTAGCATTTTGTAGTGTTCTTCTTCTTCATCTTCTTTGTTGAGCAAGTCACGAGCAACAACTCCTTGCTTCTTCTGATTTCTAACAAGATGTATATGATTATAGTTGATTAGCATCTTGTAAAATCTTCTTTCTTCATTTTCTCTATTCAAATTGGCCCAATAGCATTTTAAATTGGCATGAGCTTCAACTTCTATTTTTGACAGATGCTTCTCAATCATCGGCTTCTGAGTATTTGTTTTTTCTGTATACGTTGATTCTTGTCCATCTGTGTTGGTTGAATTTCATTCAAGTCAAACGACAATGAACAACTGCATTGACAACAACCGTTATGGCAGTATGAATATTAGCATCGTGGTATTTGCTACGACAACATTACAAGTTGTCTTCAATATTATTGGATGATTTGGTATTCTTTTTATAGTTTCTCAAACGAGACGTTGGAGGGCAAGAAGGTCCTTTTGATTTCCAACGGCTAGTTCCCAATGGATAGAATCAAGCATAGATGTGAATGGTGCAATACGTCTTTGTTTTGTAGCTTGATACGTTGTTATGAATTGGTGGAAAATAGCTTTTGTAGAATAATTCACCTTGTCCGTACTTTTATGGTTATGGAACGAAACGTTCATTTGTACCTTGTACATCGTACTACATAGCTTTATCTTCTATTCTTCTTGAACTTCAGAGGTTGGCAGCATGAGTGAAGAAGGAAAACAAGCTTTTGGTTCTTCAGAACTTCAATTCTTCAAAGTCTTCAGAACTACGTCTTCAGAGTCTTCAACACTTGGTCTTTAGTATCCCTTGTCTTTAAAAACACGAATCTTCAGAGCTTCAAGTTTCAGAGTCTTCAGAACTGCGTCTCTAGAGTCTTTCATCACCTGGTCTTCGGATTGGTTTCTTCAGACTTCATATTAGAATCCTTTAAGAGTTAGAACACTGTTATTAGATATGTGAGCATCTGAGAAACACATCCTTCCATTGAATGAAGACACTTCTGATCTTGTAAGGCTTGACCTTTAATGTATTCAGAATCTTAACTTTGTCTTCAGAATTAGAAGCAACAACTTTTCTGATTAACAAATCTTGACTTCTGAACTTGACTTGAAAGCTCACTCACTGATTTGTGATCTTGGAGCAGAAGCTCTAATAGAGTTTTTTCTTCTGATTACTTGTGACTTCTAAAGCAACAACTTATTTGAGAAGCACACCGTAACTCCACTTTCTAATAACCATTTAGTATTCTTCATAACTGTTGATGTTTCTTCAAAATCAGATGCAAATGGTATTTCTGAGGCCCCTTGCTTGTTTTTGATGATTCTTCACGGACAATAATCCATAATCTCTTAGAACACAGTATTTGTACACTCAAGAAACTATTAGAAACAAAATTGTTACATACAAAATATATATTGTTATCGTCAAAACATGGAGACTTATTGTAGCAACAAATCTTGTTCTAACATATTTGTGTATTGATATTCAAACATTTTGTTGCGAAAATTATGGTGTCTCCTTTATGAAGGGATTTTGTTGTGGAACAAATGCTTCTGGATTTCAATCTTCAGACGCTACAAAGAATTTATTTTAGTTTTCATAAGGTGTGTGATCACTATATGGGGTGTAGTGAACACCAGCCACATTAAAATTGTTTAATATCTGAGCTTTTTAAGCCTGACCCGTCAACAGATGAATTCTAACTGAGTCGCAAATAGTTCGATTAATTTTTAAGTATAAAAATAAAAGATGAAAATGCACGTTTCATAGATATTTAAACGTGTTTATAAAAATATATGTCATTTTAGTTAAATTTTTAAGTTTTTTAATTAAATGATCTTATTGATCTAAATGTTTTTACGGGTACCAGACATTTTTCTATACATTCAATTATTATTTTTTCACGGTACCGGATATTTTTCTATACATTCAATTATTATTTTTTCACGGGTACCCGATTTTTTTTATACATTTAATTATTATTTTTTATGGGTGCCAGACATTTTTCTATTAAAAAAAAATATAAATCTGAAACAAATGCGCGTCCCGTACCAGAACCCGTGCGAATGCACAGGTTTGTTACTAGTTTATAAAATACACTAATAAATAAATATGAATAGTAATTAGCAAGATTTATGCACCTACAATTTTAAAAGATTATATATTAATAATAATAAGAAATTTATTTTTTATGTTTGTTTTTCTAAAGTAATTAAGTTCTTAGAATAGTTAGTCTATTTTATGAAATATTAAGCATGGTTCAATCGTGATATTTTATTAAATATAAGGACATTATTCTTAAAGTATCTACAATGACTCAAGGATTTGAGGTCTAGATGTTCTTCATTAAATGAAGTGCAAACCTTATGCTAAGCCATTATGATGATTTTTCTCTGATTGATACCACTTCTTCAAATAAAATTTCTCATCCACCTATCATTGTCTTTAATGAAACTAACAATCCCCTCATAGATGGATAAAATATGTATTGAAATTTATGAATGTCATTATTAACCAACTTGAATCTTCTTGTAATTGAAAGAAAATAAGCCTATTGATAATTGGTTACATATGAATGGGTTTTAGTTTACCTTTAAAAATAGTTACACTTGTGAATAAAAAAGGTAACATACCAATGTTGAAATCGAGCAAATAAGCAATGTTATTATGGTTGTGTTGAGGAATTTATCCAATAAAAAGTATGGATCTATGAGGGTTTAATACATCACCAGAAATCTCATCATATATACTTAAAAGGATGGATAAAACCTTAATACTGACAATCTTACCTTTGCATGAAATCACAACGTCATTAGCATACAATATATGAGAAGGGATCCTTGAGTTCTTGTGTCATTTGATAAGGCCAAACTCAACTTTTTGCACTATGTTTGAAATAAAAATATATAGATGAGATCTTTAATAATACAAAATAGAATATGGGATATTGGATTACCCCACCTAACCATTGTCTTGCAAGGGAAGCATCGAACATTGCCAGAGATTGAGATAATAGTAGAGTTCATGGTAATTTGGATTCACTGGTGAAACTTCTCATTGAAACCAAAATATGAAGAAATTTGGTTATAAATTTTCGATCAATGATGTTGGAACATGTCAAAATTTCAATAGGGAGATGAATTTGAAAAAAGTTTATGAAGTCTCACATTGTGTGTTAGTTGAAAAAACTCTTTAGTCCAACATTGCTTAGGTGAGATATCTTAGCTAACTCATTTCATTATATAAGGAAATTTCATGTTTCATTCCAAAATATACCAAAAACTTGTTTTGAGGTTTTCCTTCCTCACTCTCATTATTTTGCGTTTTTCGAGTAGTCGATGCGCCAACTTCTCTCCCTTTCTTTCTACTCGTTGAATTTTCCAAGTATTTTCTTGAGTTCACTTTAGAGGATTATGTTAATTTCTCCAAGTATTACAACTAGTTTTTATACCATATACTATGAGTGGTATTTATGCCATATTTAAATGGTATTTATACCATCTGAGGATATATTTCTAAACCGATTATCTATCATGCAAGTAGTAATGGTACAAGATATAAATGAGATGTTTTATCCTGGAGACGACACGATAGTTCAACTATTTTGCACAATTCTGGGTAGTACCGTGAAACTTCTTAAAGAGAGAGAACTATTCTACGACTCATCTCAGTAACTTTTTCTGTGCCTATTTTCAAAAATCCAAAAACAACAAATGATTTCAAAGGTCTTCAATATATCTATTTTGAGAGATAGATTTTAAACCAAATTTATTTTTTGTGTAATTATTAATGGCTTCATATGTTATTCAGATACCCTCATATCATGTCCTTAACATAATAAAGCATCTTTACTTAGTTGAGATGATTGAAGGGATGATTTTTGACTAACTTGTCTGTAATAATTTTAGAGAGGGTTTTTGCATTTGAAGTTAGATAGGGCAATAGGATTAAATTGATCCACAAAATCAACATTTGAGAATTTAGAGATGAGAATTAAGGTGTTTGCATTGAAGTTTGGTAGAATCCAACCCTGCGAAAAATATTTAGTTCTAACAATGATGACATATTTCTTGATAATACTCTAAGAAGTTTGGAAGAAGACACTAAATTTATCATGGTCCTCCATATTTATTCATGGAAAACATTCACTACTATGAATAAAAGTTTTTATCTCAGCTGAGAATGGGCTCTTACCTCGCTCGGGGGTCTGAGGAAATGAAGGGTGTTATGGAAAGTGCACCACTTTTTACCTGAGTCAGTAAACTGGAAAGTGTGCCATTATCCCCCTCGATTATGAGGTTAACCGAGAGGAAATATCTTATTTTTCACATCAGGTGGAATGTGTGGCTAGGTGAAACCTCTCACTTTTCCTCTCGTTTGGGACTATCCAAGTCAAGATCCATTTATGCATGTTTTTAAAGATACGACAAAGTATATGTGTGTCTAGTGATGTTGATATTGTTTTGAATCTCATCTAGTTTGTCTCATTCTTCTTATAATTTTTCACGAATATTCCCAAAAACAGTATTATTCCAAGGTTTTAAATTATCTTTCAAGAGCTTAAGTTTTCTAGTCAAAATAAACATGAAAATCCTATGATTTTGGTGTTCCAAGTATTTTCCATAACATTAAAGTAGTGAATGTGTGATGATTATGTTCTCGTAAATCTAAATTGAGTAGCAAATTTATTTTTCTTGTGTTGGAAATTTATAAGCAAAGGATAATGATCTGATTCGATTTTGGTGAGTGTTGTAAAAGAAATGGACGAACATGTATTTATGAAATCATGGTAACATATAGCTTTACCGAGTCTTTTTCCATGTGATGAGTATCACTTCTTCTATTAGACAAGGTGAAATAGGCTCTTTCAATTGGAATATGAAGAAGATAATAGTATTAGACTGATTGAGGAAATCTTGCATGTGTTATGGAACATGAGTGAGCTTCATTATATTCATTAGCATTGTTAAGTTATCAAATGAAATATTAGGGAAGTTGGGGTTATGTTCATAAGTGTTCTTTGCTATTGTCTTTGCCCCCCCCCCAATGTCGAACATGTTAAGGGTGGGTTTGGGGCCAGCCCTTGGCTTGCCCTTCACCAAGCTTTAATGAACTTCACACTTGTCTTAGGAACCTAGAAAATTATTTATGTCCACATACTATTCTGGTTGTTGTTATTAATTTGTTACGATATAAGGATTTAAGTGATGTATAACGATTTAAGATCAAATAACCTTTTTTATTGATATAAACATTTACTTGCGAGTGTTGTAAAAAAATATTTTCGTGGTGCACATATTATTATTAAAAAAACTCAAGACATGAGAATGGAGAACTTCAATTCAAAGAAACAAAATATAAGCTCAACATTAACCAAAATGATAAAACATCATATAGACATGGAATTGTCTCACGTGGACTACGAAATAGAACATTGAGAATGAAGGCTTTTCATTGTGCTGATTATTAATCAATAATAAGTTGCTTATTGGTGATTAAAAATTTTGGAAAAAAAAGCTTTGGTAAATTTGAACAAATTGAAATAAATGAATGTATGATAGGTCTTTTCATCCATGTATATTATTCATGAGATGGGAGATATTGTTCTGTGGTTTTTTAGGAATCTTGTAATGCGAATGTTGTTGGAATTAATAAAATGTGATCTTCTTCACTTTTTTGCTTCTCTTCATGCTTGATTTGATTTTAAAATTGAACAAAGATTGCTTCTCTCTGACATGAAGTATGTTATAGATCAATTTGATTTAGAATAAAGACAGTATGGGAATAAGTGCTTCAAAAAGTCATGATTGTCTATGTTAACATGGGTAACCAATAAACATTATATGATTTCATTTTTCAAATGCATGCCCACGATCATATAATGTAAAAAGATATATTTTTCATCCTATTATTTTTATATAACGGTGTTATTTTTATAAACGGAAACACCGTTATATAAAAAGTGCAAATGAAAACCAATCAAGCCAAATTAATGTTGACAGAAGATGTTGTTTGATGTCGTTTGTTGTCGAAGATGAAGGTGTGGAGAGAGAAATGTAAGCGAATTTGAAAAACGGTTGAGCGAAGAAGAAGGTGGAAAGCGAATTTGGAAAATGGTGAACGAAGAAGAAGGTAGGGAGTGAATCTCGATTATGGATCTTATTGTTTATATTGGATTTATGAGATAAATTGTTTTAATATTTCAATTTTGGGTTTTGTGATAGATGGTCACACAAAAATCAGTATTCTCCATCCATATATCCAATAGAAACAATTTATATAAAAGAATACAAATTATGGTATGCATTAGAAAGATATTTAATATTTGTTATGTTAGAAGAATGAAAATTATTGTTGGAAAAAAGTAGAGATTTTTTAAGATTTAAAATGGTTTGATTTTTATACAAAATTGAAATCAGATTAACCTGATGAATGCGAATGGAAAGGAATTTCTTTTCATATAATAATAATAAAATTATAATTTCTATTTAAAATAAGATTAATGATGATAAAATCTAATGTTTATGAAAAATTAGGATTTTTTAATCATTAAAATGTTTCTGAAAAGTTAAGAATTAATTGATTTTAATAAGGTGGGAAGTGATTGGACAAATCTTGAAATGTCATGTCATTAAAAAATCTGCCAAATAATTAGGGGCCATAAAAAATTCACGTTATTTGATAATGGGGACCTAATAACTTGTTTTTTTATGGGGGTACTAAAATGTTAGGAAAATCAATATAAGGGGACCAAAAGTGCTTTTAAGCCTATTTTTTTTTCAAAATTGAAATAGTCAATTTCTTCAAATTCATAAATTTTTCCGAACTCTAATGAATATTAACATACATTAGAAATAATAAATTAAAATAATCTTAAACATTTTAAATATAGATTTCAAATAATAAAGGATAAACCTTAATAATAATGTATGATCCAAACAATTAATATTCTAAATTATAAAATATTACAAATTATCAACGAAGTAGATTCAGAGACGAGTTCGGGGTGGGTACTAATGTCCCTCCCTGCTATCAGCCTCATCCCCACCTTTTTTAAGTTGAAGAAAATATAAACCAAAACCTAGTCAAATAGAGTTTTCCCTGTCAAATATATGGTGAGTGTTGGGGTTGGTTGAGAACATACATGTTGAAGAAGTTCCACATCGCTTAGTTTTGTGAAGGAAAAGTGAGTCCAAGGCTATATATATGATTAAAGTTTTTCTTCTAAGTTCGACATCGCTTAGTTTAGTGATGGAAGAGAGAATCCAATACTATATATAAGATTCAAATTTTTCTTTACAAGATGCACCAGTCAAAAGCACTTTAAACTTGTATTTGACTTTCTTGGTTCTCTTATGCTCTTGTATTAGAGTGTTATGAGATGTAGTTAAATATTTGTTTTGGAGGGTGAGGATGTACTGAGAGTTTGTGTTAGTTGAGGGTATATTATGCGTTGTAATAATTTTCACATAGTGTTATTATCTAGTTTTCAATTGACAACAACCGTGGTTTTTTCTCTGATTTTGGAATTTCCACGTTATGTTTTTGTGTTGTGATTGTGTTCCTTTTTTCTCTATGCTTTGTTTATTTTTTCCTACCAAATCTCCTTTCAATCTCTATGATTTGATACCACCGTTGGGGAGTCTGGGGTAGTCGAGAGTACCAATGAGACTAATGCTCCAGGACCACAAATGAGGGAGACACCACATCTCAACCCAAAACCTTAAGCTTAAAGGTGAACGAGTCAGCTCTCTTATAATTCCAATATTTCACCCATTCATAGGCAATGCGAGACTCAATGCAAGACTTTAATCACTCACACTTTCACATAACATTCTCTCCCATAAGTCTGAGTCCTCCACATCCTATAATATGATTCAATATTGGGGATCCAGCTCTCACTCCCACCAAGCCGAACCACGACTCTGATACCAGGTGTTGAGAATAATAATTCAAGTGTGAGTTAGAGTCTCATATTGGTTATAAATGTGAAGACTTGGGCATTTACAATTGGGAGAATTCACACACCTATCACCTTAAGGTTTTGGGTGAATATGTGGCGTCTCTGTCACTTGTGTGTTGCTGTTGACCCAATGTTAAATGCTTCTCCTCATTAACTAACAACGAGTTTGGATGAGTACCCACATATACGAGTTTTGTTGTCATGTCTAAATAAAATATCATTTTTATTCTTATATGCTCTACTCCTATCCATTTTATTATGTTTCGTTCGATATAAAATATTCAATCATATTGTTAAGAACTTTGCTAGCTAACATCTAGCTTCACCCTAAAGCTTTGTTTGAATTGATGGAATCAGATGAAGCGGAGTACAATATGATGAAATAGAATGATATTTCATTGTTTGGATAAATTAAAATCAAATGAAGTAGAGCAAAATTGAGTGGTATGGATTCCATTCCATTCTATCACTTAACACCATATTCCTTCCTTTCCAATTTGAGCGAAATGAACAACTTGTCTTTTACGTCCTAAAATTTTCAAACAATAGAATGATATATTTGTTCTGCTCCGCTCCATTCCACCCTGTTCCATTTCACTATGCTGTATTCCAATCCATTCTACTCCATTTCGCTCCATACATTTTATAATATTCAAACATAGCATAAAATTTATTTGAAAGAAAATTAGAAAATAAAGGGTAAATGTTAACTTGAATCTTAATGGCTAGGGGTGGCGAAACGGGCCCCGCCCGATGGGTATGCCCGTTTTGTCCACACTTTTGTGTGGGACGAACCAATGTTTTAGACCCTCACCCTCAATTGTGACCGCCCCTCCCCGTTTTATACGGGCTTTTGTGTGCACGGACATCAACATAAGTTTTACATTTTTAGGCTTATTCTGCCCCACTCTCACTTTTTTGCGAGACAGACCGAGGTTTTAGGCCCACACCCTCAACTATGACCGCTCCGTCCCGATTTCTTGCGCGTTTTTGCGAGACGGCCCTAAATGATGCGGACATACCCGTTTGCCATCTCTACTAATGACACAACAAATTAAGAGATAAATATAAAAAAAACAAAATTATGTATTGATTTTATTAAAAATTTGTAATTAACATTTTTTTTAAATTTTATTTTTCATCACAATTTTTTTATTTATGGTTTGTTAACATGTAACCTAAGGGACAAGTTAATGTGATTATTATAAAATTTACTACAAATTGAACATTAATTCTTAATAATAACAAAAACCTAGATTGAAAGTTAAACAAACATGAAAGTAGAGAGAGAGACTAGACACTGAATCCTAGTTGGGAAGAGTCGCAAACTGAGACCAAATCCTCGCGAGTGCGAGGCGTTCAACCCAACCCCTCTTTCATTCCCCAAAATCTTCAATTAGATCTACAAACCCTAATTCTCCACTCTTCACCGATCAACAAAAAAACCGATCAATGTCGACTTTTCACGTCGGCGGCAAGGTCGTCGACAGAGTTGATTTGCTGAGGAAGAAGCAATTGTTATGGCGCTTAGACGTTTGGCCTTTCGCCGTTTTCTATGGCGTGTGGCTTTCAATTATTCTTCCCAGTCTTGATTTTGTTGATGCTTGTATTGTGTTAGGGGCACTGTCTTCTACTCATATACTCGTTTGTCTCTTCACTGCTTGGTCGGTTGATTTCAAATGTTTTGCGTATTATAGCAAGGTATGGTTTTTAGTTGCGGATGTTTATGGGGTTTGTTGAATTTGGAATTTTTGTTTATAGTAATCTGTTTTTGTGTAGGTCAAAAATATTGATCAGGCTGATTCTTGCAAGATAACTCCGGCTAAATTTTGTGGGTCTAAGGAAGTTGTGCCGCTTAATTCTCGGAAATCAGTAAGTTTTTTTACTTGTTTTTATCGATTGAGTTGAAATTAAAGCGAGGTTCTTCTTATAAAGTTCTTTAATTGGTGTTGTATTGTAGTGGTGAGAGAGGAAGTATGTTTTTTGATTTGAATATACTAATTGAAAAATATTAACTTGACGATGAGTATGATCTTTGTAGCTGTTTATATTTTAATCTCCAATCCTGCTTAGAGTGTGTTTCGGATCTTAAGGTAGCTACAAAGGCATACACGAGTTTTTGTGATCTTCTCTTAATAAAATAAAAGTAGTTTTTGAGATCTTCCCTTTGATTTGAAAGATAAAATAAAACTATATTGAAATTTATGCGGAGAAATATATATTGAGCGAAAGTGTACTGCTAGTGTTTAAGGTTGCTAATGTATGGTTACATGCCGGTGAGTTGTCTCATCTATTGCTTCCATGGCTGTTGTTTTTCTTTGATTTGGGGTGAGTTTATGCATCGAATACACTTAAAACTATCCAGTCGAGTTTAGGTAGGCTATTGGGTAAAATGGCTTAAAATGGAATATACTTAAAGACTATCCAGTTAAGGTTATGTATTTTATTGGCTAAAATGGCTTAAAAAAGGGAATGGTTAATTCACCTCTCTGCGCATTTCTAGTACTAACAGAGGACTAGTGTAAATTGCATTTGTCCAGAATTTTAGAGCAATTGTTCATTGCTAATTTAGAGGTTTTGAGAGGACTAGTAAATCAGGAAACGATTTTGTTTTTGGGCAGTTAGCAATACATGCATTGGCCGGTTGCCTATGGTTTGGAAAGTAAAGTCAGGTTAATTTTCAAGTACAATTTATTGTAGCTACCTCTTTTATTAGATAAAACAATATTTGCTTCTTTGTGTTGCTAGGATTCCAATCATTTTGGCAGGGTTTCTTTATTGTATGTAGTTATACACGCAGATTGACATATTTGCTAATTTGATGTGTTTGTTTTCTCTCTCTGGTTTTGTGTTGATGTATAATCTTTACTGGATTTTTTGTTTGAAATTTATTTTTTGATTAGATATTCTTATTTGATAATGCTTGTTGTGCATAATTGTGGTGCGATTCTTTGATAATTTAAAATTAAATGTATTGTTTATAAGTTATATGCTAGATTTAATGCATCCTTGTGCTTTGATAGGGTTCCTCCCACTTCTGTTTCTTTGTTTTCTTGTTCTTTCATTGTCTTACTGACTCTGTTATGTTGAGTTTATTTTTCTTGTTTGGTTCTTTCTTCAAAGGTTCTCTTGCTTTGGTTGTCTTCCATGGTTAAGTATTTTGTTGTGCAGCCTGCAGGTTCTTCATCAGTGGATCTGGAAGAGATTTACTTTGATTTTAGAAAACAATGTTTTGTTTATTCGAAGGAGAATGGGAATTTTAACAAACTATCGTATCCTACCAAGGAAACATTTGGACATTATCTCAAGTGTAGTGGTCATGGTTCCGAAGCCAAAGTTCTTGCTGCTACCGAGAAATGGGGGCGGAATGTGTGGGTGATCTCTTACTTTGATCATTATCGTCGTTTTTTCCATATCCATTTACTTCGCTTCAGTACAAGATTGTGGTGAAATTATAGTGTTTGTTATTGAGATTTTGTGCTCATACAATATTTATGAGTTAGACACGTTTTAGATGCAATGGCTTACTTTGGTATTTGTGATATTATTCGCTACTTCTATCTTTCTCAAAAAACATGTTTTCTCATCTGTTTTTTTAGGATTATGTTTTAGTTTTGTTCTCTAATGTTCTGCTGGTTGATCTTTTAGATTTGATTATCCTCAGCCAACATTTCAGAAATTGATGAAAGAACATTGCATGGAACCTTTTTTCGTATTTCAGGTAAACCTTTGATGTTATTTTTCTCTCTTGTTTGTGTTTGGTCTTTATCTAACTTTTGATTTGGACTGGTTCTTGCTTATAACCAGGTTTTTTGTGTTGGTCTCTGGTGTTTAGATGAATATTGGTACTATAGTTTGTTCACTCTATTTATGCTGTTTATGTTTGAGTCGACCATGGCAAAAAGTCGGTTAAGGACTCTGACTGAGTTAAGACGTGTTAGAGTGGATAATCAGATTGTTATGGTTCATCGTGGTGGCAAGTATGTTATCTCATCATTAGCTAGCTAATTTTTGGGTTTAATGCATTGCGATTTTAATGCTTTCTTGTATATTTGTGTTTATTATAGATGGGTAAAACTATCTGGTACAGACCTTTTGCCTGGAGATGTTGTCTCTATAGGCCGTTCTTCTGGTCAGAATGGAGAGGAGAAATCTGTACCTGCAGACATGCTTATATTGGCTGGAAGTGCAATTGTGAATGAAGCTATTCTCACAGGCGAGTCTACTCCTCAATGGAAGGTGTTTCTCTTTTCGTCATCTATGTTTTAGCAGTAATGAATATGTGATGTTTAAATTGATTTTCTATTTTGGACATTGTTGACTGCGGTTGAATATGTAATGAATTTGCGTTTGATTGCTAAATTTGATATAGTTGTTTTGCTGGTGTGGACATGTTTGACCGAGGTTGCTTGTTGAGTACCTCCTGCAGTTTAGCCGCTTGTTTAGCCAAATATTGCTAATATGATGAAACATTGTCATTTTGCTACAAACTTGATACTTATTTTGTCTGTACTCTGTTTATTGTTTTTTACCCATCAAGCTTAGTCACTTGCTTAGACAGATATGATGAAATATTTTGCTTAGTTTCTGTTTGACTTTTACTTGCCCGGAGCTCTAATTGTGCCATGCTATTTTTCGCCTCACGTCTTTCTTTATTTACTATATGCCTACTACACTGTGATTTGATCGCTATATGATTAACATACAATTTTGTTTCAGTTTTTCTTACCAAAATTTTAATTTTATTTGCATGTCTATGTTTACTTGTGTTATGTGTATGTAACTATGAGGCTCATCTTGTGAATTCTTTATCATCCTTGAATCCCTCTTTCCTATGAAATAAGGCTGGAATAAGACATCTTCAATTTTATAGCTGTCTGGCATATCCAAGCACTGGAGCCTTTTTATGTTATTTTCACCGATTCTCATTTACAACTGATCTTCCTTTTAGATTTCTATTGCGGGTAGGGGTATGGAGGAGAAGTTGTCAGCAAAGCGAGATAAAACCCATGTTTTATATGGTGGAACCAAAATATTGCAGCACTCTCCAGATAAGGTTTATTTCAGGCTGAAAAAATATATTTTTTATCTATAGTTGAACTAGTGTTCATGCTTCTTATCCTTTTTGTTTTTAACAATCTTTTTGGAGTCAGACCTTTCCTCTAAAAACACCTGATGGTGGCTGCTTGGCTGTTGTCCTTAGAACTGGGTTTGAAACGAGTCAAGGAAAGTTGATGCGAACAATCTTATTCTCTACTGAAAGGGTAAATTGATATAGACTTTGTTAATCCCCAACACATATTTTCAGTCTCATTTTGCTGAATTTTTTTTTTTCCTGCTTTCTGAATTGACAAATTGTAGGTGACTGCTAATAGCTGGGAAAGTGGACTGTTCATTTTATTCTTGGTTGTATTTGCTTTAATTGCGGCTGGTTATGTGTTTATTAAGGTAATGCTTCCCCACTTATGAGTGTTAAATATATGGCTTGGTTTTTACTGCGATTTATGATCTTACTTGCTAAAATTTAAATGATATATGTTGCAGGGGCTAGAAGACCCCTCAAGGAGCAAGTATAAACTTATACTAAACTGTTCTCTTATTGTTACTTCTGTGATACCTCCCGAGTTACCAATGGAATTATCTATAGCTGTTAACACTTCTCTGATTGCACTTGCACGTCGAGGAATTTTTTGCACAGAACCTTTTCGGATACCATTTGCTGGGAAGGTAACTGGAGGTTTATGCTTTTGCTATTGCACTTCCTTTTCTTTGTCAAATATAGATCATAGATCAGATGCTGACATTGGTTTTTATTGAACTTCCTACATTGCCTATAGGTTGATATATGTTGTTTTGACAAGACTGGGACACTTACATCTGATGACATGGTATACCCATATAAAACATGTGATATTTATTTATCATCTTAGACCATGTTCTGCATTATAACACCTTCATTCTCGTCTTATAGGAATTTTCCGGAGTGGTTGGCTTGACAGAAACTACAGATTTGGAATCTGACATGAGTAAAGTGCCTGTGCGAACAGTAGAAATTCTGGCTTCTTGCCATGCATTGGTATTTGTTGAGAATAAGCTGGTATGATTCTCTTCTCTCTTTGGGTGGTATAACCAGTTTAAGTTTTCGGACCTCGTTATGATGTTGAATATGAATTTAGAAGCATACCACATTTCAATATTTTCTCTCAACTTTTTCCTCAGTAATCCATTGTCCTCTGGTTTATAGTTTTTGTAATCTAGATTTGTGTAAAGAAACTTAGTGCGACTGAGTTTAACATTTTAGATCATGGATGGTTGGTTACCCTATGTGTAAGAATATATGACTGTTCTTGATTAAATGGTGCAAGGCCTGGTAACCTTAAAACTAAGGAGGAAGAATATCATTGATTTTCAATTTAATTTAATCAACGGGAAAGTTCACATGTCTTGTATTGCCTTTATTTATTAGAGCGAGAGTCGAATTTTAGATATGGAAGAAGGGAAAAGAAGTTATGAAGGCTTTGATGTTTAACTATGGTTTTGATACTAAAGACCAATAAATGAGACTTATTTATGTTAGTACCAGAATAGACTCCAAATCCCGACTAAACAAGGAAACTATCATGATAATTGCTAGAAGGAAACAAGGAAACTATCACAAGAAATTAAAATGCCCAAAAAGATAAATGGTGTGCATCACAGATTCAGTCATGGATAATTTTTTGCGCATGTCTCATCAGTGAGATTGGTGGAATCACTATTAGTATGATTCACTTTGTGAGGTTTGTATGAGTCGCAACTAAATCATCATTCAGTCAATAATTTTTGGGGGTTAAACTTCATCTAGGATGACCGAAGATTGTTGAAATGATATAATATTAAGATGATCTTATTTAAGACTTTTGAAACAGATTGTGGAAGAGGCAGACCGGAAAAACTACTAACAAGCTGAGAAAAAAAGATGCTTGGAATCTGTGAACATTCATACAAAGGAAAAATAATGGAGATGATGATTTTATTTTGAAAACTCGGTATCCAGCTTAAGAACAGACTAATCTGGGACTGACCCAACACAAGAGTTGTGGGCACCTAAGGGATTTAAACCCGATACCTAGAAAGGAGCACACTCTTAGGTCCTTAGCCTTCACCACCAGCACCAGGCCAACCCCTGGTGGTTATGGAGATAATGATGTTGTTACATCATAATTTCATATTTTAAGGAGCTCAGCATGGGAATAGAGACAAAACAGCTCATATCATATGTTATCACTTGATACAGTGTTGAAATTATTAGGTTTTTTAGATAAGAAAGGAGAGAATGCAAAGTATGAAGATTTTGATTTGTGATTTTGGTACGAAAGACCTAGGTCTTGTTTTAGTAAGCTTATCTAGAAGAGCTTATAAGATAAGAGCTTTTCCTAGAGGTCTGATGTGAACAGCTGCTTCTTGATTAATGTGTTTGGATGATACATTCTCTTAAGCTGATGTTGAGAAGCTGTTGGAATCCGCATAAGCAATTCATTTTTAAATGTCAAAAGCCATAGATTAAATAGCACAAATACCACTTCTAGTTTTAAAATGAGCTTATTATTCCTCTTTGAAACACCTGTGGTAATGTGACCTGGATCCTAACAAGCTCTATGCGATCCTTATCCCTATTTATTCTAAACCAAATTATATAAGAAAAAAATCATGAAAGATAAGGAAACATAGGAATCAATCCTAAAGATATAATCCAAGATATTCTAAATTACTTTAAGATATTTTTGGAACTGATTTTTTAAGCATGAACTGTTGCCCTTGTCACCACATTTCTTATCGATTGATATAAGACCAGAAGTTGCTTTCGTCAGAAGTCATGCTAAATCAATTTTCCAGGGATCGGAAAAATAATCTTTTTACCCTTTCTTTCCATATTTCGTTGTCATTCTTAAGTTCTATTTTTCTAGGTTACAAGTATTTTTCTTTGAGTTTTGCTTGATGAGCTATAGGTCTTCTTGATTATGGCTTGAGAGCCTAAAAGAATTAGATTTCCCCCCTTCTTAGCTATTATTTGTTGATACTATGTTATTATATATTGTTTAATATCCCACAGGTTGGCGATCCTCTCGAGAAGGCCGCACTCAAGGGAATCGATTGGAGTTATAAATCTGATGAGAAGGCTGTTCCTAAAAGGTGAATACTTTTCTGCTTAAGTATCTTGATTCTGCATATGTTATCCATTTATTCCATGAAGAAAAATTTATTTATCTATGATAGTTTTTTTGGTATTTGAGCTCATTTAATTTGCTTGTTGCCCACCACTGTCAATAAACTGTATACATTCCAGTGTTACTGTTGCCAAAGCTATAAAATATAATGAGAAAACAAGTAATATTTGACTAACAGGGACAGGTTATTATATATGTGTATGTATATTTGTAGTCAATAGTGGCTGCTACAGCGCTACTGAGTAGCGTAGTAGCTCATAGGTGCTACACAAAATCCTGTAGCTTTTTAGTTGAGTAGTGGCCGTAGCATCGCAAATAACAACAGCCTACATAGAAGCCCAACTGCAAAACTCCTACTGTGTCTTAAATTTGGCCCTAAAAATCAGGTATACCTTCATTTGTTTTTGTTTTCTTCTCCTCGAACAACCAAACACAAGCTCTTCTCATTTGGCCTGAGGAATTAGAAACCAAGCTTTCCCTATAGAGGCACAAACCATAGGGACAGAGGAGGAGGAGGAGGAGGAGGAGGCAGAACAAGTAAGGTGTAGTAGTAAAGATAGTGCTTAAGATGATGAGGAATAGCTTGGAGATTGTGATTCCATTTGAGGAATCACCTGTATGTATTTATTTTTAATGCTTAGTGGAGTTATTTTAAGACTTGGAAACTCTTAACATATTTCCTTTATATTTGATTTGAATACTGGTAACAATGAATTTTAATTATTAGTTGTGAGCTGTGTCTTTAATTTTGCACGTTCTTCTATTAATGAGCTTTTATGTGTATGGTATAAATAAATTTCTTCTTAAATGATAAATCCGCATTTGGTTTCCCTAAATTTTGACGCAGCGGCAATACCATATTGGTGGCCACTAAACCGCCCTAGCGTTTTGGGGGTTTGAATAGTAGTTATCAATATCTTTCGAGTAACGATACATGCGATTCGTATCTCAACTCCATATAAAACTGAACCCAATCTAATGAATCCCTTGTTATCTATTTTTGCTACACTTGTTTTACTTTTAAATGCCATATTTTTATTGATCGTATATCTTGCCACTTTTCTCTTGTCATTTGATTTATGACTTGAATCTCGAATTATTTAGAGATTCATATATGATATGTCGACATATGTTTTTGCTTTGCACTTGTTTTTACTTTAAAATGTCATATTTTTATTGATCATGTATCTTATGATTCATAATAAGATATGGTTCGCGATTAATAAAATGTCTGTTGATTTAAATTTGAGTCTCGATTTGGTAATTATGATTTGAATGCTTTGTAGTTTGAGTCTCAAATGTTTTCAAATTTCAGGGGAAATGGGCATCCTGTCCAAATTGTTCAGCGGTACCATTTTGCATCTCACTTAAAACGAATGGCAGTTATTGTTCGTATTCAAGAGGAATTTTTTGCATTTGTGAAGGTTTGTTTATTTCTCTGTTCCCATGTAGAGCAGTTTTTAGAAATAACACCATGTGATAGCTTTTATTTATGGGACTAGGGATTGGTCAACAAATATAAGTCCACGCTGGTAATGAAAATAAACAGTGTAGAATATCCATGTCTGACTTGGGTTAATTAATGTCATCAAAGTATTCAGAACTAAAATATTTTATGTTAACTTGTTGAAAAACAACAGAAGAGAAAATGAAGGAAAGTGATGGATAATCTGAGAAAAGTTTAGAAATTGCAGGGAAGATTTTGAGAACTGGATCTGATATTTTTCATTATTATTTAAATTTGCGGAGGGGTAATACAGTTATAGTAGTCTGAAAAATGAATAACAAAAATCATTTATACAAATTTGGCAGTTGTAGTCACGCAGTTTCATAGCAGTTGTGCGCTGTACACACAGATTCCATACAGTTTCAAATTCTGACTCAACATTCGTTTTCTTTATTTTTTATCGTGTTTTATATTTGTTATTGATCAGCAGTTACATTTGGATACCTATTGATTGTTTTAAGTAGTGGTAACCTAAAATTTACCGTGATAATTCCTTTTTTATTCTCTCTTAGCAGTTTTCCTTTGCCTTATATTTCAGGGGGCCCCAGAAATTATACAAGATAGGCTCATTAATGTGCCTCCATCATATGTTGAGACCTACAGAAAATATACACGCCAGGGGTCTCGTGTTCTTGCTCTGGCTCACAAGTCTCTTCCAGACATGACAGTAAGAATATTATGAGTTTGACTTTGTGCTTTATGAATCTTTTTCCATAATATATTTTAAATTATGCAAAGGGGAACATGAATGATAATCAGCGTAAATCCAAAGTAAATAAACTGTGTTGATTGGGAACAATGCCCATTTGTTTTTGTTTCATCTCTGATATCTATTAACAATTTTGTATAGTTTGTTTGACATGCCAATTTAAATTACCTTTTGTATCATTTCAATGACCTTGAATCCTAAATTCAAGTGTAACTGAGAGAACTAGCAGTTAAAACTGCATCCTTTTGCATCGTTGCAGCTGTAGAATGCTTGGTCTTTTTCTCCCCTACCATTTATTGAAGTTGGATCATAAAATTACTTGAAGTTTCAATGTTTGCTTGTTTGGAATGTTATTTATCACTTGTTAACTGCTTGAAGGTTAGTGAAGCTAGAAGCTTGGAGAGGGATGTGGTAGAAAGTGGACTTACTTTTGCTGGTTTTGTGGTAATTGATATTCTTCCTCCTTACATGAAACTTGTGTAAATTCTAGACAATTTCCCTCTTCATTGACTTGATACTAAAAGTTGAAATTATGTTGTATTTAGGTGTTCAACTGTCCCATAAGATCAGATTCAGCTGATGTTTTATCAGGGTTGAAAGAATCTTCACATGACTTGGTAAGTATGCATTTAAATTGACTTCTCTTGTAAAAACAAACAAACCACAGAACTTTTTAGATTGCAAAATAATTTATCTTACTAGCTATATACACCAGCCTTTGCGTGGTTGGGCAGTGTGGGGGGAAAGAACATAAAACCTTAGTTATTTTCTTATGGCCTCTGGGTTGTGTTTTTACTAAGTGATGAAAACATAGTAGGAGTGTTGGGTTCAGAATTGTGATTTGGTCCTTTTTTATTCTTGTTTATTTATTTTACTAAAAGGTCCAGTATAAAAAAAAACATGTTACCCACTACAACTAGTTTAACCAAATAGTGCATTCCACTATATCTAAGTGATTTTAGTGTATTTTAATTTAAGAAAATATTTAATAAATGATGTATAAAAATCATGTTAGAAGATTATAATTATGACATGTATTAAATTAATGCTACAGTATTCTTTTTTTGGTTATACTTAGACTGAGTCATGTGATTCAACTAGTGACTCAATGGTTCGGCCACTGACCCACTATATTGACCGGTCTGAGTTTTTATTAAAACAAGAAGTAAATGAGTTACCTTTGAGATAGCGCCTTATGACGTCGTTAGTTCATGCAGCCATTCTCATATAAGTGGGAGAAGATTTGGTTATTATTGTTATTATTTTTGCTGTTGTTTAAGCACTTCATATTGTTTATATTTTTTTTCCTGTATAGTGCATTGTTGAGACATACTTTTTGTACAACTTCTTTGTGCTGTCTTTATATATTATTACAGCTGTTAAGTTATATTTCCATATGTGGTTAAGGTTTCAAAAATTATATTTTTGGGCATTATGAATTTCTTTAAATATCTTTTGCCCGTGTTTTCTCGCTTTTTGTTCCCATCATAAAGGGCGGAATAGTAGATTCCCATAAAATAGAAATCATTTAAAATCTAACCAACTCTAATCTCCCATTTTCACCATATTCTACCATATTTTTGTTTTTGATTTTTTTTTTAAAAACTAAATTGTGTTTAAACATAGTCCTACAGAGAATCATATAATTACCGAACATACTTGTAGGTTGTACTTTCGAATAATATTTCTGAGAATAGAATTCGTGAGAATATGATTCCATACTTTGAAACAAATGCTCCCTTTGATTTATGTTAATTGCAAACCATCTTTCCTCATTTTTTGGGTGGGTGGGTGGGTGTTGGGGCATGATAAAGGGTTTCAGGATCCTTGTTTTACTATTAAAAACAACTAATTGACCAACATCTTTTCGGGCTAAATTGATAGGTGATGATTACTGGTGACCAAGCTTTGACAGCCTGTCATGTCGCTAGTCAAGTTCATATTATATCAAAACCAACATTAATTCTTACTCCATTGAGTTATGGTAAAGGATATAGTTGGGTGTCTCCCGATGAAAATGAAAACATTCGATACAGGTAATTTTTTATTTTGTTTTATCTGGCTGTGCTATCTTATATTCTTATATATATATGGTTGTTTCTTTACTTATTCTCTTTCACTTTGATAAGTTGTTGCTGAATGTCTGAATTCTTTTCTGCTGCTGTTTCTGTTTGTTATTTTTTTCCTTATGCTTTTAGACTGATCATAGGTATACTTTGTTTCAGTAAGGAAGAGGTGGAAAGTTTGTCAGAGTCTCATGATCTATGTGTTGGAGGTGATTGTTTCGAGATGTTGCAACAAACATCAGCTCATCTTCTGGTCATTCCTTATGTGAAGGTTCTCATCGATGCTTAAACTAAAGAGTAGAACTGGATTTTTGAATTGCATTCATCAATAACAGTAACTTTGGTATCAGGTTTTTGCTAGAGTTGCTCCTGAGCAAAAGGAACTTATCTTGACCACTTTCAAAACAGTCGGACGGGTAACATTGATGTGTGGGGATGGAACCAATGATGTTGGAGCTTTGAAGCAGGTATCCCAGTGTTTATGAAATCATGTTAACAATCAATAGAACAATATGTTTGAAAAATAAATAATTTCAACCTGCTTACAATTTACAACTTTTATACTCGCCAAAAAGCCACCATACCAAGGAGCCTTTCTGATATCCTTATTTACAGCATTTTTTTTTGTTTATATAGCCATGTGATTCTCCATAGAGTTTTCATGTTTTTTTATTTAAAAGGAACTTGAATCTTGTTTCTATTGTGACAGATATTTAATCTGCGGTACTGGTGGTCCTTGCACCACAAGTTGCCTCTATTTTACCTTTGTTCTGTAAATTGTGTTTATTTTACCTAGAGTATAGGCTGCAGGACTAGAGACTAACTTCTCTGATTTAGGCACATGTAGGAGTTGCTCTTCTGAATGCAATGCCGCCAGCTAAAGGTGGAAACTCCTCTTCAGATTCAGCAGCCGAAGACAGTTCAAAACCTGCTAAGCAAAAGAAATCCAAGCCTGCAGGTGAAACATCTGGAAAGAGTATTAGCCCAAGTGGAGAAGGCACTTCAAAAGCCAAAGGTGCTTCTAAATCAGACTCCACTAGCCATTCAGCTGGTGACCGTCATCAAACAGCCGTTGATATGCAAAGACAGAAGCTTAAGAAGATGATGGATGAGCTCAATGAAGAAGGAGATGGGCGTGCACCCATTGTCAAGCTTGGTGATGCCTCAATGGCATCCCCGTTTACTGCTAAGCATGCATCTGTTTCTCCCACCACTGACATAATTCGACAAGGTCGGAGTACCCTAGTGACAACCCTTCAAATGTTTAAAATTCTGGGCCTCAACTGTCTTGCTACTGCATATGTCTTGAGTGTTATGTATCTGGATGGTGTCAAGCTAGGTGATGTACAAGCAACAATAAGTGGTGTCTTCACTGCTGCATTCTTCCTCTTTATTTCACATGCACGCCCTCTTCCCACTCTCTCAGCCGAACGTCCCCACCCCAACATCTTCTGTGCTTATGTCTTGCTTTCCCTCTTGGGACAGTTTTCTGTTCACCTGTTTTTTCTTATGGCATCCGTCAAAGAAGCTGAAAGATACATGCCAGAAGAATGTATTGAACCAGATGCAAGTTTTCATCCCAACTTGGTTAATACTGTTTCCTACATGGTGAGCATGATGCTCCAGGTGGCCACATTTGCCGTAAACTACATGGGCCATCCCTTCAACCAAAGTATTTCTGAAAACAGGCCTTTCCGTTATGCCCTCTTTGCTGCTGTTTGTTTCTTTACTGTGATAACATCTGATCTCTTCAGGGATTTGAATGACTGGTTGAAGTTGGTTCCATTGCCAGTTGGTTTGAGGAATAAACTTTTAATTTGGGCTTTTCTGATGTTTTTCATATGCTACTCATGGGAGAGACTGTTGAGGTGGGCTTTTCCCGGTAAAGTCCCAGCTTGGAAGAGGCGACAACAGGTTGCCGTATCTAATTTAGAAAAGAAGAAAGAGCTCTAAGTAGTTGAAGAGATGTGATGAAGACTGACAGTGGATGATGCAGTGCTGACTAGGTCAGACACGGGACAAGTCGCCTTTAACTTATGAACCAATTTGCAGAGATACACCTTGTAATGAGTTTTTGTTATAGGCTTTTTCTTTCTAGTTCTTTTCCCATTGATTGTTGAGGTAATTTATCTAATGTTAAATCATTTTTGGGAGAAGGGTGAGTTTTAGATACGGGCTCTATAAGTTATCCAGGATGTTTTTTTTAGTTTTTGATTATTCAAATGTTACAATTCATTCTACTCTGCCTCTTAACTTGGTAAAATGAAAGCAGCAATATGTTAAGAATTCGTTTTGTATAATGTAAGTGCACTATTAGGCAAATCTATGTGCAGGTGCACTTCTGCTCAAAATCTGAACCTCGAACAAACTTTATTTTGGTTAAGTAATCTGAGCAGATAGTATTTAATTAGAGTATGATTGAAAAAAAAAACTAATACTTAAATAAAAAATTGAAACAATCAATTATTTTATAATTACCTTTTTTATAATTGATTTCTTTATTTATATTTTTTTAATTGTCAATTTACTGATTTTTGTTGGGTAGATTGGAGCTATAAAGTTTAAAAAAATATTAAAAATACGACAGGTTATCAAATGGGTTTCATAATAGAAACTACTAATAAAATATTGACTATACGGTCTTATAGGTACATATATTTAATTTATGTATAAGATTATTAGGATATTAGTTTTGTAATGTTCAATTTTATTGGTTCCTTATTAATTGTCACTGTTTAACTTTTGACACATCAAGGAAATTAATAATTATTGTTATTTTTTAAATAATAATTTTATTTAACCAATAATATCCTTACATATTCATTAATCTATTTTATTTTTTCTTTCTTTAATAAATTATTAAAGTGACTAAGGACAATTTTGACAAAACAATAATTAATACTACTTAAAATTTTGAAAATGACAATTAAAAAAAAATTTTTATACAAAAGTGATAAATAAAAAGGAACAGAGAGAGTAAACTTCACAGTAAACAATGTCGGTAGGGTTCCATTAAGTCAACTTTAAACACAGATTGACTTAAACACAGATTCACAATTGTCATTTTAAAGAGTAGAATGTTATATACATAACTTGCATGGTCGGATAGTGTGGCCTAAGGGTTCAACTCATTTTACAATTGCCATTTTGAAAATTAAATTATTAAGTGTTTTGGAAGTCTATAGAAAAATGAGGTATCACATCCTAGAAAAAAAAAGTTTATTGAAGTCACATTCTCCTCTTTAGAAGATGTCAGAAGAGTAAGGTTGGTATTTCGATAGCGGTAATGGGTGGGTGGTGTGATGAGATTTGGAAGTGGGGTGATCTTGATATTTCGGTAGTTGGAAGGGAGGCAGATTTTTTTATCTTCTTATGCGGATTTCAAGGGTCTTTTAGAAAATTTTGATATCTTGCATGATACGAAGGACTATGCGGTTTGATTGATGGATTTAGAGAAAGGTTATACGGTTTCTTCTTTTTATTCTTATTATGCTTCTAGGCGTATTCCTTTTGGTCCTTCAATTAGGTGCTAAAAGGCTTTCGATTTGATTTGGAAAGCGGTTTGATTTTGATTTGATTTATGGTTTGGTTAGAGGCTTTTTGTGAATAGGTTATCCACAAAAGATTTATTGGTGTATAGAGGTATTACTTTTACCCTTGCTAATTTAAATTGTGTTTTTTGTGATTCTCATGTGGAAGAGAAGGATCATATGTTCTTTAAATGCATAGTGATAAAGATAGTTTGGAAAGAAATTGCTTCGTGGGTGGGTTTTTCGGGTTGGATTGAGAAAGAGTGTATTCCATTTTTTTTGGAATGGCACTCGTTGAGCCGTGTTAAAAAGATTAAAAGCGGCAAATTGAGGGTGTTTTAGTTAGCCACGACTTGGATAATATGGTTAACAAGGAATGGATTTTGTTTCAGGAATGAAGTGTGGAACATAAATAATATGGTTCGGAGCATTAAGTTTTTGGTTTGGAGGTGGTCTTCATATGGCAATATTACTCATTCCAATTATAGTTTTTACGATTTCTATAAAAACCCTTTGTCTTTTATGTCATAATTGTAATTGGTTGTAATATTGTTTTTTTGCCAGCTTTAAACCGTTTGTTGTGTACCAAGGTTGGAGAACCCTTAGTTCTCCCTTCAATATATCTCTTGTTTACAAAAAAAAAAACACATGGAACATCAACTCTGGTTTTCTCAAGCTTTTTTCATAGAAAAAAGACTTTAGCCTCAGTCATCTAAAGAAAACCTCAACTTAGGTATGGATGTGAATTCATGGTTTGGCTCAAGAGTGTTAGAGACCTAACATGAGTTTTCGATATAACATAGTCTTTTACATATCAAGTAGTATCAGAACACCTCTATGCACCAATTTCATAACTAGCAAAGGAAGCTTTGAAAGGCCTTTTGGTCACTTTGTCAGAGTCTTAGTGGACATTTCTAGAGCTTATGAGAACATATCAGACTTTTGTTCCATGTGCAACATGGTGGGCCATATCTTGAAAGCTTTCTAGAGAAGGAAAATTAAAGGCATCCCTCATGTGGAGAATGATAAGAAGAAGAAGGAAAACAAAAGAGTTTACAAACAAGTTGAAAGCAAAGATCTTGGCCAAGATGATGCTACCAAGGAGAAAGGTAAAGCTGCAGTGGTAAATCAAAGGGCATAAGGAAGACCCAAAAGAAAAATTCACACTCGACTAGATTAAGAGTTGGTAAGATCAACTCTTCCTCATGAAGTGCATATTTTGAATGTGAGAGGTATTGCCAATTCTCCCACCAAACTGGCTCTAAAAAGGATAATCACCAATCATAAGCCTCATTTTATCTTTGTAGCTAAAACTTGGAAGATTTTTTTTCTAAATTCCCCTCCAACTGGCTTAGAATGCTTCGCTTGAAGCTTTTTGTTGTTAACAAAAGAGATAGCATGGGCCCAAATATCTGGTCTTTTGAGACTATGATTTAAATCCTGTTATTGTTGAAATTGATGACAAACGTGTAGCTCTTTCCATTAAAGTTCAAGATAAAATATTTGGTATGGCTATTATTTATGCCTATACAAAAAAATGTCACAAAAAGGTTGCTTTGGAACATGATTTCCAATATCCTTGCAGTTATTGACATACCCTGGTGCCTTATTGGCAACTTCAATACCATAGTTTGAGCTCAGGAATACTTAAGATCTCACCAACCCGCCAAAACTCCCATGGAAGGCTTTTCTAACTGGTCAGACTCTACTATCTCCTCCACCTTCCCACCACATGAGCTAAATTTACTTGGAATAATGGTAGTAGAGAAGTAGCTAACTCTAAAAAAAAGACTAGATAGATCCATTTGTAATTACAAGTGGATTGATGTATGTACCAAAATCTCTTGCTCTACCATTGTCAAAACTAACTCAGACTACTATCCTTTTTTGCTAGACTTTGAATGCAGTGACATCAAATTTACATCTCAATTTAGGTTTCTCCAAATGTGGAGCAAGCATCCTGAATGTTTTAATGTTATTAAATCCTCTTGGGATGCAAATGTTGTATATTTCCCAACTTACATTTTAAATAGGAAGCTTTAAATTATTAAGTCAAAACTGAATCTATGGAATAAACAAACATTTGAAAATGTTCAAGATAATGTGAAACAAGTTGAGGTTCATCTCTAAAGCATTCAATAGAATCTACAGTCATAATGATATTCTTGCAGATCAAGAAACGCAAATGCAACATAAACTTGACTAGGCCCTTAACATTGAGGAGATTTTCCAGAGATAAAATGCAAAAATTAAGTGACACTCTAGTGGAGACAGGAACACAAAGTTTTTCCATAGAATAGCTAAGATCAAGAATGCAACCACGTTAATATTCTCCCCAGTCGCGTACAAGGATCAAATAACCAATCGCGCGATGGATCACTTTCATGACTTATTTAACAATTCTTCTATTTTGTAGAACTTTATCTTGGGGGATGAGGTTATTCCATGGTTATAATTATTATAAAAGGGAATTATATTTTTTGAAAAAGAAATATCAAAAAGGGAAATAATTTTTTTTAGGATCGATGAGTATGTGATGGCCGACATACTTGTTAAATATTTACATAAATATGCTCTTAAAGTTGTTGAACCCAAATTGGTTAAAAGAATAAAAATCTTAGATGATAACAATATGTAAAAGAAGAGTTTTATTCTTTACTATGTGCTATATGAATAGAAAGATATTTAAAAGTGTTTCTATATGGGAAAAATCTCAATACACTTACATCCAGAGTACTAAAGGATCCATCCAATAACTTGTAAGACAAGTTGTTATATCTATCCAACCCCCCCCCCCCCCCCCCCCTCAAAGATCCACCATTTTAACTAAAATGCAATACGAGGTCTAGGGAACACATTATGATTCATCCCAAGCAACACATGGGAGCCAAGTCGACAAGTTTCATAAGGGTCGTCGGATTAGGGATCGTGTGTATTAACATCATCCTGGTTACGTGAAACCAATGTCATCATCCTTTCAAGACAGTTATCCATAGAGAAGGTTCCAGTACCGCAAAACCTAAGATATAAAAAAAATGAAGTTCAATTCAATCACAAACTTTGGAAGGTAAAGAGATAAAGGATGATATATTCATACACAAATTATATCTTGTTTCACCCCCTTAATTTGGAGTTGCATCCAGTTCCATCATATTGAGAGATTTTCATTATAATCCAACTAGTTACAAATGATTAATAGGATATATTCTGTTCCAATTGACCTATATTTATGTTTATTAAACACAAATAGTTGATTCCAACTAATCTATTTGTCTTCTTAAATAATACGGCTAACATTTAAACCTTTTACGATTATAATCATATAAATTAATAAATGGTAAAATATTTACAAATAAGCCTAGTAAAGGATGTAAATAACTTTGCGTATAAATACAAGTGATTTAATCTTTCAATAGAAATTGTATATAATAAAATTACTTGTTTAATTTTTCTCTTTACTTTTAATAGAGCTTATCTCTAGATATTTTTCTTCAAAAGTTAATTTCTTTTTCTACTTAAGGACATTCTCAAATGTTTATTCAATAAGTTATTTAGTTGATGCATTTGTTGGTTGATGAGTTATTGGTTAGTGAATAAAATAGTGAGGAGTTGAGTCTTTATATAACTTATTTTTATGTCACTTGGGTGGTCTTCATCTTGTTTGTAAAAGGAGCCTTTGAGATCTTGTATTATTGCATCATGCTATTTCATGTTCTCATCACTCATATCAGGTCATATCACAAACATCATTGTACCTTTTGCCACTCAAAGCTTGGACTATTTGTATCTTATGCACTTTTGCTTATTTGGTTGTCAATTTGAAAGTTTTAGAGGAAAAACAACTAAGTTATTCATTTTCAGAGAATATGATTTACTGATCATTTCTAGAGGAATTAATTTATGAAGGGTAGCAAGATTATCTTTTAAGAGAGGATCAAATAAGTTGACTTTATTACTTTTGGAGTTTATTAATTAAACTTGATAGAGCTAGAGTACATGACCTGATTGAAGTGTCGATAGCTTGTACCAAACTTTTGGAGTTTATTAATTAAACTTGATAGAGCTAGAGTACATGACCTGATTGAAGTGTCGATAGCTTGTACCAACTGGTGCTAGAGTGAGTCACTAAGACGCACGCCAAGAGGATCCGCTAGGAAGACATGACTTTGTAGGAAAAAAATCCTTGCATCCTTCTTGAATGTTGTTTTGTTGCAGTTGTGGGATCCATCAGGATCTATTTATAGACTGTGTACACACATGAATGACATGAGTTTGAAATCCAAAGAATTTTCAACTAATTTATCTATGTTTAGCAAATTGCACACATCCTTTGGGAAAATCTTATTTAAATTAGAATAATCGATGAATATGCACCATTTATTATTTGATTTCCTTACCTGCACAATACTGGAAAGCCACATTGTGTACTTCACCTCAATCATGAATTTGGCCCTTAAGAGCTCTTTGACGACCCTTCTAGCTGCTTCATCCTTCTCAAGTGACATTTATTCTCAAGGAAACCGAGTGGCTTGCAACATTGAGATTAAGCCTTGAAAATCCCTTTGTCGAAAAAGCAAATAAATCATGGATTTCCACATGCAGATTGTAACATTTTTTGATACAAATTTGGGCAACCCTGCTCCAATTCAGATGACTTTAGCCAAATCACTTCTAACATATATTTTAACAAAATCTATGTTATGATCATATCTTTCCACCTTCCCATTACTTCCAACAACATTGCTTTTTCTCCCCTAATTCTCATCCGAGGGTTATGCTTATATTCGGGCATCCAGATCTACATATTCCCTAGAGGTTTCCTTACGAACCACAATTTCATCGAACAAATGTTTTCTAACTAATAGGGCCATAAATATGTTTTTAACACCACGACTTTACCGTACCAGAGTGGAATTTCACTCTTAGGTGTGTCTTCGATGACATCGTGCACAAGGTTGCTAGGACCATCCTTTTCAAAATGCAATTAAAAACATACATACATACAATCACTAAGAATCTCACCATAAGGTTATTTTATATTTTATGACATCAAATTCCATATGGAGCTCCGCATACCTCTAGGGTTTTATGCCGATTACATGTAAAACTTGGAGGTTTCTGCCGTGGTAGGGATGTAAAATTTTTGTACATTTCTGCATACATGATTGTCGCGGCAGAAAAATCAGAGATTAAGCTATTGATTAACTTAACTCACAAATAAAGAAAAAGTCGGCACTCATCTTTATTGTTTTCAAAGGAATGGGAAAAGAGAGAATAAAACCCAAAGAAGTTTTAAAACAAAACTAATAAAACAAAGAGAAAATGGTACGAGGTTGGTTATGCAAGGGGAAGGTATTAACACCCATCACATATGTGGTACTCCACAAGAACCTTTTTCAAAATATGTGTTAAAACAAAAGAGTTGTGTGCGAAAATTTAATGTTGGTCATAAACTTGAGAATGAATTAAAAAATTATTATGATCCCTAATATCTACACCACTCGGGTCCCAACCATTCACTGCTCCAAAGCTCTTAGTGAAACGACATATTCTCTGCTCATCGTGAGCTACTTTGACTATATATGAATCTGCAACAGGTTCAACGGAGAAAGAAAGGATATCATTTTCACTTCATATAACGAGACTACCATATTCCATCCACCCGACGTCTTCAAAAGACTAGTTAGTAATCTTATCAAAAGAGGCACTAGAGGATTCATAACCACCTTCTAGAGAATCCTCACCAATTCCAGAACTCTCGCTAAGCCCGGTGAGGTTTGGGTTAAGTTGGTTAATGTTGACGCAGTAAAGCAGAAGCAAAAGATTGGAAGTATTTTGGGTTTTATCGTATCCATAGGGATCGGTGCAAGGGAAAGAATGTCATTCAATAGTTTCTACATTTATAAGCTTGGTTTTGAATGGTTTAAAACATGTAAAATGCGGAAAGTAAACATTTGAACAATAAAATAATACATTCTTTGAAGAAAAGAGAACTCGTCGGGATTGAATTTCATTTACCCGTCAAATACTTAAACCTACTGATCAATTGTACGCAATCTAAATCCCCTCGTCAATATCATCACGTATCACTCATAACAAGGTTATGTCTAACGCAGAGTTGAGAGAACAATTGTATTATCTCGGAGGTGATGTCGCGCGTAACTCAACAACAACAACAAAGCATTAAGAACTAATACCCATTGTGAACATTAGACCTAAATCTATCTTCAGAGTCTAGAATCTAACAGGTAATCATCCAAGAATGAGAATTGAACTGTATATGTCTATAGCATCCCAAACCCAAAGCATAAAGCAAAAACAAGGATAACATCGATATTGATTTGAGAAATAGATATTAAACAATACCATAATCAGTACATATACATAAAATCAGAGTAAAGTTACATATAAACCCCATCAATGGAAACTATAGAGGGAAGAAAGGAGAAGAATCAAAATCTCTCGCGCTGTTAATCACGATCAAAGAATCTCAGACTCCGACTCATCGAGTTGCAACCTTCATTGATGTTGTCAAAGCTAAAAAAATCTCCAAGAATGAAGGTGATGGAGTTGGGACTCAAAAATATCCAACCCATGCCCTAAAAATCTGTTTTTTACCTATTTAACGAGTTTCAAAGTCACAGGGCGCGCTTAGCCCGATCTGTGGGCGCTTAGCACGCTCTGTGCTGGGTTGAAAAAAATTCAGCACTTGTCTTCGCCATAACTTGAGAACCGTAACTCTAATTTACACCCAGTTTGAAGCGTTGGAAAGCTTATTCAATGATCTATTTAACAATGCCTAAATATAATCCAAATTGATGATTTTCTCATCTTTGTTTTGAGACTTATTCTTTAATGAATTGCTAAAAATTGCATGCTTGAAGTTGTGCCTTCAGCTCTTATTACTTGATGCTCCAATTATGAATGAATACCTACAAAATGAATGAAAAACTATCAAATAGTACATAAATGAATCAAAAACACAAATTATACACAATATGTACAAATCTAACTAAAACGTGTGAATTCACACACAAGTTGAGGAAAAAGAGACGATAAGTGCCATAAACTATATACAAAAAATAACTACAATTTGGCACTTATCAATTAACCTATAAAGGATTAATACTTGGCATATAAGGGTTTTCTATTCCAGTGGATAAAGAAGAATCCCCCTCGACTTGGATGTTTAACATATTTGTAGGTACGTTTCCTACGTTGACCATGATAAAGAAAAAAATAAAAGCAACAAATGTAAGAAAGCGGGATAAGAATGATACATGAAAAATAAGTGAATCGAAGAAGAAGTTAGAAGCAAAAGAAACTTGAAGATAACGATAAATTAGGAAATAGAGAATCCAAATAGAAAGAAAAAATGACATAACTAAAGGTCAGCAGAGCTCAAGGATGAAAGTCAAAGTTTCCGAGGAAAAATAAAAGTCTTATCTTACACAAAGAGCAAAATTTTGTTTGAAGGTTCAAGATAACATTTATGTAGTAAAACATGATGATTAAATCAATGGTCCAAGGGGAAAGAAAATGAGAAGATGAAAAACAATGGTTAAGATTTACCTAAAAAATACAAACGACACTTGAATGCACTCAAGCATCCTATAGGAAAATGCCACACCCTAACCTACAAATCTAGGGCCACATATCAAAAAGGTCGTGTGAAAAGTCTCAATGATGACACTAGCATTTAATTTACCTATCTCCTAAGCTCTTTGTACCGAATCCGAGGCATTTCTCGTGTCGTGTAGCTGACCTAATTTTTAGCAAAGACTTCTCATTCCCTATGCCATGATAAGCCTTGGAGAAAACTGTGCTAGGTTGTCCGCAAAACTCAATAAAGTAAGGACCCCATTGACACTCTAAGACCATCCAACTCAGGTCATAAAAGTTCATGGCAGTCCAGTTCTTATGGATACCTATCATTTGATATAATCAGGAGGTTTCCTTCGATCCTCATGGAAAAAGAAAAGATTTCTCCAACCATCCATCAGATATATACATCATCGAGCGTGAAATTGGATGTATGATTTTTACCATAATTCACTATACTTCTTTTTGGACTCATTAGTTGACTTGAGCGTTGGAGTGCTAATCTTGCCCGTTGACCCCCACATTATCACATCAAAAAGTTACACCACCATGCTGATAGTCCATATAATCAATTCATCAACAATTTTAGTTTCTGAACGAAACAAAAAAGATTATTTGTCCATGAAAATCGAAAGTTTTTAAATAAAGTTTCTAATACATAGAAATTGAATTGGAGAGAAATGATTATTTGTATTGGTATGGTTTATGTTAATACATAATTTGTTTAATCTAAATTAGTTTTTTGAAATTTTCTTGATCTATGGATCAAGGTTTACAAAGATGATGATGAAAAGGAGAAAAAAGATGAAGAAAAGTATTAAAATAATACATATTAATGGTTTGCCGTTAAATTTAATAGATCTCAAAGATCCAACATTGTTCTATTCATAAAAAAAGATCGAACGGTTAAATTTTTTTTTTTAAATTAATGAACTACTTTACCAACAATGTTGGTACCTTAGACTTTTAGAGTTAAAAGTTGATTAAAATGATTCATTAAGTAACGATATCATATTTAAGGGACTAAATAATTATGTTTGTTAAATAAAGAACAAACACAAATAATAATTAAATTAAGAAATTGACAAGACTAATTAAACCTAACTTATTTCATGACTAATGATGTGTTTGGATACATGGTAGAAATCCCAGAAACGTGCGTCTAACACAGAAGCTACACTTTTATAACTTCTCTTTTTGACGGTGGGGATACCCTTCAAACGTGCATCCGGTCATTCAAACGCGTATCCAAACAAGCACTAAATGAATCAAATTCAAACATGGTGAAATTAAACTTGTATTGGGATTCATCAAGTGCTTCTCAATTTTATTTCAGAGCAATTTCAAAAGGCTACCAATTAGAATTACGAGTTGAAATCAAATATCATATATTTTGTTGTTAATAGAAGTGATAATTATTACAAATTCACACACACAGTCATAAATAATAGAGTTCGAGCTCTGATGATAAATCCAGCATAACAATATCGTTTCTGTCAGTCGAGAGAAGATATGCAGACCATCCCAGATTTTTTCTTTATATGTGATTATAAACACATGTAAAGATAAACTCACAATAAATATGTGTTTAATGTATGCTCAAGTATTTAAAACAATGTGATAACATCTTAAGAGTTTAAATCAAATCAAACCAAACGTATAAAGCTACGGAATTTCAAACACATTAGACATGTGTTTGGATTGACTGGATTGACGTCTACGTTTTCATATTAACTCAAAAATCACGTTATACTTTCACATTTATGAAGAAGTTCCATTTCGTAGCTTCTGGAAAATCACATTTACAATAAAACTAGACGTGAATTCAAAGATTTAAACGTGAAACGAAATCTTCACTAAATCGACTTAAAGATAACACACTTAAATTAAACCTGTACATAAACCCACCATACTCTTTAAATTTAGTTGAATAGATAGATACTCATGATTCAATCATATTCATAATTTTCACAATAAAGAAAGAGTCCAATCACTTAATTAAAGCACCATGAAACCGTTATTACAAACAAAGCTCAGATTAATGAAACAATAGCATCACATAGCGTGTATATAGGTTCTTTATCTCAAGCAAGACACCGAGAAAGAAGTCAAAGAAACGAAACCCGAGATTAGGATTAAATGAATCCAGAGCATTGTGGGGTTTTGGCGGTTGGTTAGGGTTTAATTTTAGAGAGAGAAAAAAAATCAATAAACAAAACTGATTCATTCCATTTCTCTCTTACGTCTATCCACCACCAGCAACCACGCCTTTCGTTTCCTTCCCTCTACATTTCGTCTCATAGCACTGTGCTGTCGGTCACGACTCACGCACACTCTTCTATTTACCGGTTCGTAGAGTTTTCCTTTTCCAATTTCTTCCGTTTATTGATTTGCTTTTCGCACTTAGGTTTTTTGCTTTCTGAATTGGGGATTAGGGTTTTTTTCTTGCTACTATTTCATCTCATTGTGTTCAAATCGGATGAGTTCTTTCAGGTTTTATTTTGTGGGGTTTAGTGTGAATTTTGCTTACTCAGATTTGCTGTGCTTGCTATGTATTATGCTAGGATTAAGTTCTTTATTTTTTATTTTTTAAAGTTTGGGTCTGTTTAGTTGATCCGTTACTGTTTGATTTGATGGTTGCGGAAATGAGAGATCTTGGTTCTAGGTTTTTTTTTAGTTGTGCAATATAACAGTTAGTAGATGAGGTGTTTTGGGAACTCTTGGGTGCCAAGAAATCTAATGTTTTTTACTCAGCTGGATTTTGTTTGGTTGTTTTTTTAATGTATGAGCTATTGGGTGTGCTTAAGTTTCTCTAGTTTTTTCAGCCTTGTGAACTTTGGTTTGTGAATATTGCTTCCGCGTGTATTGTCATACTGATAACTTGTTCCATTTCATGTATTTGCGATACAATCAACCTTTGTTACCGATGAGCTTTTAGGTTATTGTTATTTGTTACTGTGTTGTTAATGCAGCTTACTGCATTGAAGATCTATATCTGCTTCTGAAGTGTACGAAGAACGACAAAGCACTTGCTGTAGTTTAGCTTAGAGCTGCAGGGATGGATAGGTGGGGTGTTCATCATCGACAGCCATTTATTGGTTGGCATGGGAGAAGTGAGAGTTCTTTTCCTGATGTTACTACCAAGGAAGAGGAATCAGACAATGACGAAGAAGAGGTTGTTATTAAGAATGAACCTGTCTTTTTTCCGGAGTTTAAGAAAAGGAAGCGCCTCAGCCTCAGTCAGCTTAGAGAGGTGAAAGAGGAGTCGTGTGAGAAGCTTAGTCAGCTTAGAGAGGTGAAAGAGGAGTCTTATGGGAAGCTTAGTCAGCTTAGGGAGGTGAAAGAGGAGTATGATGGGAAGGAAAGCGGTAGCAAGAGTAAGAGAAAGAAGCATGATAATAAGGAAAGATGGTCAAGCGAGAGGTGAAGCAAACATATATAAAATGATTTAACCGTTGCCTTATTTATTTCTACGTTTCACCATGAGTAATTATATATGAGGTAATCATCTAATCTAATGTAGGTACAAGTTAGCTGAGCAAAGCATGTGGGAGGTATTGAAGGCAGAGGGTGCGACTTTTGAAAGCCCAATACCCCGAATGGCGCTAAGAACGTCTGCCCGTAAATTCATTGGTGATACTGGACTTCTAGACCACTTACTGAAGCACATTGATGGTAAAGTGGCACCTGGAGGGACTGATCGGTTCCGAAGATGGTTCAACACCGACGGAGTCATGGAGTATTGGTTGGAGAGTGCTGATTTGGATGGCGTCCGGCAGGAGGCCGGGGTGCATGATCCCTACTGGATACCACCATCCACTGTTAGGGAAACCCCTGCTGCCCCTTGCAAGGATACTGATTCTTCTGATGAATTGAAACAACTTAAAATGGAAATGGCCCAAATGAAGAAGTATTGAACTTGGAAACTGAATATCAAAATATTTTTTTATGGTTGCTATTATATTTTCCTAATGACTTTATTTGCATAGCAGAGATATGCAGGAGCTCGTTGCTGAGAAGAAAAAGAAAAGTGAAAGTAACTTGATGAAGGTGAATTATGAATGCTTTAATAATTTAATGATGCTGCTATCTCCTAAAACACTTTATGGTTGTCTTATGTTGAGTTTCAATGGCAGGAGACTTTCAAAGAACTTGTGAAGTGGAAAGCTATAACTGACCATCGCCTAACTGAAATCATGGCTTCTTTTAAGAATTTGCAGGTATATAGGCAGTATTGTTATTGTTACTACTCTGTAATCCTTCAAGATTTAATGGGATTCATGTCATATTAAAGACTTTCCTTTTATGTGTTTACTTAGGTGATATATGGCTTACTATAGTTCTCTGTATATTGACAGGGCAAGTATGGTGAAATGGTGACTTGGAAAACCGAAGTGGAGCAACATCTTATGGACATAACAAATAAGTTGAATGAACTTCAAGCACCAAGAGAATGCACTACTTTTAGCCCTCCTTCAGAAAAATGGAAAGATTGGTTAGAAGCCAGTCACCCATGCAATAATACTCAGGAGGATGCATTGGCAACTTGGATTGGGAGTTCAGAGCTACTTAATGTTCCACAAGAGTGTTTACTTGAATATCCCTACACCGGCATGCCAACTCAGCCACTCAATGAAGAAGCCATTAACAAGAAGAGGTAATATCTATTTAGTCAAATTCTTTAGCCTAACCACCAAATTGGCACACACACCTCCTTCGAAGTGGAAAAAACTAAGAAGGGAAAAAAGTTGATTTTGCTCTAGTGTTCATCATTTTCTATATCCTTCGAAATCATAGTGATGCTGAGGAGCTAATGCCCACGATGCAAGATGATCAACCCAATGTCACCCCAGATTCTTCTACAACTGTTAATTCAAAGGCAGACATTGACAACTCATTGATAATGTTTCAGGTGATGGCAATAGTGTGTGTATATGGCACTCAGTCCAAATCTTTTTTTCTTTCTCCTCAATGTATTCATGATTCACTATTTTTGTGCAGGAGATGTTTATGGATTTATTCAAATGGAAAGAAAAAATGGAGCAGCAGCTGCTGGATGTATCAAACACTGTATATGGCATGCTAGCAATGAAGTAGACTTTGCTTTGAGGTACCAGGCCTTAGGATAGGATTATAACCCCAGCTTCTCTTCAAAAGTTTTTCTTTACTCTTTAAAATGGTAGAGTTTAGATATCGTACAGCATTAACAATCTGATACTGAAAATCTTTGCCAACCACTAAGTTCATGGAAGAGGTTGAACCTTGCCTACTTGTCGAGCTGCGATTTGTTGATATGTTTGACTGGCCTTTTATAGAGTATAGTTTGTTCTAATTTGAGAGGCAGGTCTTCGGTGGGTCTGAAATTGGTTGTATTATTGACTTGTTGGTTAAGATTACCAGTTCCTTTTAGTACAGGTCTTTAGGTAGGCTTTACCCGTAATTTACATATTAGCTAGAATTATTCGATGAGAATTTGTACTTAGCCTATTTGGTGAACAAGTTGCCATACTATATAGAATTTCTGCAGTATCAAATAGCATCTTGTGGATGTTTGTTTATCAGTGTGAATTACAAAATGTAGTTTTGTTTTAAACTCGTCTAATGTAATTGGACGAATTTCCGATGGCGATGACGATGACCTTGTGGGTGGAGGTGGATTAGACTGGTGAAGAAACTTGTAAAGAGGAATAGAGGCTAATTACCAACATTTGTCCAGATTTTTTATCAAAAATAATTTTGCCTTCAAAATTTTAAATTAAACCTTTTGGTTATTAACGGTTAAGTTAGGATTTGAATTTTGGGTGGTGAATGGGTCAGAAAATTTCCCAACAAATTTGGTATTGTGATTGACCTTGATAAACAAGGAACTATTGCTATATATCAATAATCTCTATTTTGGCTTGCCTTTTTATTTTTTGACGTGAGAAAACTTTATGTAATTTCCTTTAGGGATAAATATTTATGGTTTAAATAGATATTTGAAATTTTGTTTCTAATCTTTCTTAAGATTCTTGACTAATTTTGGTTCAACTTGATGTACAATATTTATGGTTCACCTTTTTCTTTTTAACACGAAAGTGGAACCATAAATACGATTGCTCTTCATAATGGTTCACCGGTTTTTTAGGCAGAATATATCAACTAAAAGTAATGGAACAAATTGAAAAAGTTTTTGCTCCAAGATTTGGATGAGATCTTCTTGATCTCTCAAGGCCCTTGTCTTTCTTTTTCAGCACTCACTGTTTGCCATCCCTTTGGTTTCCTCTTTTGTTTCCCGTTTTGTTGCCTCCCTTTTGATCCGATTTCTTTTCCACTTTAGCTGCTCTTTTATTTGAAATGAGTGTATTGTGTTCCCCGTCCTGGGTGGTGTTTGCTCTTTGGAGGTGGTCGGTTGGTGGTCTTGATTTTCTAGTTATATCAATTTTTTCTTGTGTTTTGTATTTCTTCCCAATTCTCCTTTTAGGTTGGCTTATCCTGTGTTTTTTTCTTAAGTTTCAATCCAGACTCAAGTGTATTTTTTGTTTTCCGTTCCTGGCTGAAAGTTCCAATCTTGAAGAAAGACTAAGACCCAACTGGGATATGGTTAATAACCATCAACCTGTTATTAACCTCCAGTTCTGCAAATACCAAAAAGCATAACCACATGTGAAAACAACAACCAACAGTATTATAAGGTAGAAGACAACAAACTAAGAAGATTCAATTATGTTCCTAGTGAGGATGAGGACTTTGTCATATCCACAAAAATTCCTCATCCACAAAAATTCACTATTCTCAGGATCATCTAGCGTCTACTCGTCTAGGGCGACCCACCAAGCTTATATTGCTGAGTTGGAGTTAGGTTTATAGAGAATATCAGTTGAAAATCCTATGGATGTAAAAAGACTGATGAAAGGGAACCCATGGGATCCAAATTTCGCCAATCAATGAAATCCCTTTTCACAAAGTTTCAGATCTGGAGTATTCTACAGAAAATTAAAACAAAGCAAACGGGGGAGAAGATAGGAGCTAAACTGGGAACTGTCCAAGATTCAAACCTATATCTCTATCCCAACAAGGGAACTATTATTAAGGTGAAAGTGTAAATTCACTCATCAAAACCTCTAAGACTCAATATGCACATTGGCAGTGCTAAAAAGGATACTACTTGGATTGTTTTTAGGTACGAAAAAACTACCTATGGTTTGTTTTAATTATGGTATTCTTGGGCATAACGAAGAATCAGGTCCTAGAAAAACCTGGACCCAGAAGGGAATCTCCCTATGGACCTTGGTTACGTTCGAATGAGTTTGGGAAAAAATCAAAGATGTAAGGCCTAAGAGTTACAACAGCAACCCTCTAAAATCCCCAAGCTTTGGTAACTATAGCCCTGATCCTAAAAGCCTGTTGAAGAAGATAGGCCGAATGTCCATCACAGAGGAACAACACCAGGCAGCTATCACTTTTAATACTTAAATTGTTTAGTCAACAATTCACAAAATAGACTACAACACAGATTTCCCGGAAAAAAAAAAGGAAACGCATTGAAGAGGGCTCATAATCTCAATTATCTATTATCATTCAAGCGGAAAACTCGTCAAGAGCTAGTCGAAAAGCATGAAGATCATTAGTTGCAACTGTCTAGGGTTGGAAAACCTTCGTAACAATTTGTGCTCTTAAAAAGATTGTTGGAAAACCTTCGTAACAATTTGTGCTCTTAAAAAGATTACCAAATCTCACAAGTCTGATATTTTCTTCCTCTCATAAGCTAAGATGTCATTCCTATCTTAATTTTCTTTTTTTTACAATTTTGCTAATGTCGTGTCTAATTTCTCTGTCTATGATTTTTTCACCGCTGGTGGGGAAAGTAAGGGGGCCTAATTCTAATGTGGAATCACTTTGTAAACATGAACATTTTTTTACGGTAATAAGATTTACACTGATACATATGTCTTTCCAATCAATAGTAATGATATATGTCGCATCACTTGTGTTTATGGATATCCTAACCATAATGATAAACACCTCACTTGCACGTTGGTTAATGATCTTAGTAATACTAATAATATGGATAATTGGTTAATCTTTAGTGATTTTAATTTATTGTTAGCTAATAGTGAGAAATAGGAGGGCAGCTGATTGATAAAAACATTACTAATATGTTTAATGACACCATTCGTAATTGTAATATTTTTTAATTTTTATATAGGTTTCAAGGGAAACATGCATACTTGCGCTAGTAATCAAATGGACGAAAATTTCATACAAGCCAGACTTGATTGATATTTAGCCTCTTCCAATCGGATAGAAAAATATCGATCCCATAGTAACACTCATCTGTTGAGATGTAACTCCGACCACAGTCTTATAATGCTTGAGTTTTCTACTAACTATATATGCTGAACTATAACAGGAAAAATAACAACACCATATTTTAAAGAATCTAGATCATCGATGAAGAAAGTAAGAGCCTTATGGAGAAAACGTGGCATAACTCCAAAAGGAATCAATTAGCCAAGATCCAAGGGAAAATCCGGCTCAAACCAAATTGGAGAAACTAAGACAAGGTACCCTCAATCTGCTAATATTCACACGGTTGTTGAAGCTTAAAAGGAAGTCGACGTAGCCCTCATCAGGAAGTTTGGTGGAGTCAGAGGGCAAAAATTATCTGATTCAAGGAAGGTGAGATAGGAACACTATGTACTTTCACTATAAGGCTAGTCAAGGGAAAAAAAACTATATCAATCAAGACTTCTCAAGTATATTCGATGGGCAAAGGAATTTATAAAAAGCTTGCAAAATAAGTAACCTTCTAACTGAAAACTAGTTACAACTAACTTAACTATTTTTATTTTTTTAGCAAACTAATAACTTTTTAATGACCAACATAAATAACAAGAGACGAACCAAAATTTAGAGTTTATAGTTTTATCATACTTAATTTGAGAGATGAAAAATGTCATTTTAAATTGATTTAAAGCATAATTAATCACGAACTTCTTTAACTTAATTTAATGTTTTATTTTAGTCAATGTTTTAAAAATTAGACCGGTCATCAAACAGGTGAGGATACTGGGTCACTGGTTCTTAGTTGAATCACTGGGTCACTGAATGATAAGCAATCAGACCAGACCGGTGATCTCTCCATCTCTAGGCTTGACTCACTTGATGCTAGAGCTGATCCCTCGAATCGGACTATACCTGTGGTGATAAGCCCAAAAAAAATCTAATTATATTTTTTAAAAAACATGAAAATGACGTCGTTTTATATGGAAAAAAAATAGTATGCATTTGAATCATCGTTTTTTTCGGTTTTGGTTTCAATAGCATTTCTGGTCCAGCAATCAGACCAGACCGGTGATCTCTCCAATTTCCGATCCGACCGGCCGGTTCGGTCCGGTTTTTAAAATACTGACTTTAGTCCTTTATCTAAAATCTTAAAAACACTTATGTTAGTTTAATTGATCTTTTTTCCGTTAAATTTTGTGGAAAAAACTTTAACATCTGCACATGTGGCATAACAGCAAAGCAATTGGTCAAAATATGAGTCAGCATATGAATTAAAAAACTAATATTTTGGTTAAACTGGATGGATGTTGTAAAAAATATAAGAATTTTTTTTTTAAATAACCATGTTTAATAAAAAAATATCATAAAAACCATATTTTCGGGTTATTTACCAAACTGTCTAGGTTTGGGACCCCAGACAGTTGGATGCGCTAAATGGAATGGCGCATGCTTGTTGAAATAGCCAAACCAAATGGCGCAAACATGTAAAAAATAGGGCTAGAATGTTTTAGCCATTTCAAATGGCGCATAAGGCCATCATGCAACACATAGGCGCCATTCCATTTGGCTCCTATGTGCTGTGCCTTATTTTTTTTCAAAATTAACCCGTTTCGGGTATTTTCGCGCAAAGTTTCTATTTTCTGTCTTTTATTTTCGTAAAAACGTCTAATAAATCGAGATCGTAATTTTTTTTGTAACCCTAAATAATGTTTGCATCGTCGATTTCAGTTTTTTACTAAAGCACAACTGAGGAAAGGTTACAAGAGTTGCATGCAAAATTGTTACATTGTCGAAAAAAATACAGAGTAGATTAAACTTGCGACGAGGTTGAGCCACGACTAGGGCATCTTTTTCTATTGTGCCCCACTTGACGACAAATGCTGCATTTTCGTTCCATTTTGTCGTGGACGTCCATTTCGGTTCTAATCCGTGTACTATTGGGACGACCCTTTTTCTTTCGCCGCATTGCATCGTTATGCCAAACTACCTCTCCATCATACTCAGGCCAGTAATCCTCCTAGGCTACCACTAGAAACGCAACACTGTAAACTCGGAGCAATGTCTGAGTCTCGTAAATTGGAGACAGTAGTGATTTTGCGTCGCGGGGCGCAACCGCACATGCAGCTATGACATGTGAGCAAGGCATACGAAAAGCTTGAAACCTTCCACAGTCGCACCAATCTTCGTCCAGAAGAACCTTATATTGTTGTCTTGACAAACCCTCGTTGTGGTCAATTGTTTCGCGCACACTGAACGTGCGATTGAATCGGTCGAAAGAAGTTACTTGATGAGTGTTTGCTTTTGCCGATTGCTGTTGCATAAATTTCATGCAACTATCACTTAATAGTTGACCAGATTGCCTAACATCACCCCATTTCCTGCCTCTCGTTGAGAAGAGGGAAGCCATCCTAAAGTAGGCAGCCTCCACTAGTGCTGTGATAGGAAGGTTAAGAATGCCTTTGAAAACGCCATTCATGGATTCCACGAGATTTGTCGTCATATGGCCCCATCGCACGCCTTTGTCGTAAGCCCTTGTCCATTTCTCCCTAGAAAGGTTATCTATCCAACTACCTGCCTCTGGATTTGTCATTATAATCTCACTCCGATAATGCTGGAATGTGGGTTGGGTCAATGCATAACCAGCATTGACCAGGGCCTTCCTTAGCTGTCTGTCCTTGATCTCCCGCATGAAGTTCTGGGCGATGTGGCGAATACAATAGACGTGTTTTGATGGCGGATCATGCCATCCGTTTGCTGGATTATTATAGGAACTCTCAATGGAAGCGTGCCTATCGGAGATTAAACAAATGTCTGGCTGAGGAGCAACATGTTCTCGGAGGTTCCTTAGAAAGAAACTCCAAGCCGCCGCAGTTTCACCTTCGACAATTGCGAACGCCACTGGAAATATGTTGTTGTTCCCGTCTTGAGCAACCGCCATGAGCATGGTTCCTTTGTATTTACCGTATAACCATGTACCATCAATTTGAAGTATGGGTTTACAATGTGCAAACCCTCGTACGCAAGGTTTGAACGCCCAAAAAAGCCGATGGAATATTTCGTTTCCTTGGACAGGGTTTCCATCCGGGGCATGCACAGGCAGTGTCTCTAGAATAGTAACAGTGTCAGGTGCGTAACTATGTAGCGCATTGAGGTATCGGGGAAGAATTTTGTATGACTCCTCCCAGTTGCCGTAGACTGTCTCAATTGCCTTTGTTTTTGCAACCCACGCCTTTCTGTAAGATGGAGTGTAGTTGAAGGTTGTAACTATATGCGAGATAATATTTTTGACCTTCAGAGACGGATCAACGCTTATTAGAGGCAAGATCTCCTGACAGATGAGATCGGCACTGAGTTTCGTATGATCCTGGGAAGTGTTAGGGTTGACACATGTGTGTTGTTGCGTAATCGACCCTATTTTCCATGCATTACTTCTCTTCCTATAAGAAGCCAACAGTCTGAAGCCACACTCTGGATTCTTACAAGTGATTACATACCGTTCCAGGTTTGAACGATCTACTTCAAAATCAACGTTGTGCGCCATGTGCCATTTTTTTATTGTTCTAAGACATGCCTCCTTAGAGGGAAACTTGTCTCCTTCCTTTAACTCATCGTCATTTTGGATGTACGGTGTGAAGAAGATGTCGGATGCTGGTTCGTCACCTTGAAGGTTCAAGTTACTCATATGCGATGGAGGTGCGTACACATGGGCTGGAGGCACCGGAATGTGTTGCTCGTCGTCGGATTCCTCGTTGACCATTTCGTCAAAATCAGTTTCCAGATCTTATTCTTCCTCGTCTATGACATCAACCTCTTCTTGCTCGTTGATTGGTGGGTCTATAACTTGCGACTGGACAACCTGAGTTTCTTGTGTCCCAACCTGAAGAGTAACGTACAGCTCGATGGAATCCAAGCCAAAGTATTCGTGGGTAGTAAACATATCTTGCAGGTCTTCGTCATTTGCAATCTCCATCTCATAAAACTTAACGGTGTTGTTGTCGTTGAAAGAGGAACATTGGTAAGAAACGTTTGCAATAGGTAGGGGTGGACAACAGTTCGGTTCGGTTCAAGCCCAAATCCCTGAACCGGACCAACCCACGGGTGGAAGGGTTAGACCCTATTTCCGACCGTTTTCCTTCTCGGTTTTTTCCGGTTCGGTTTAAAACGGTTCGGTTTAGGGAGTCGGTTTATTTCGGTTAGCATGTGGCCCATATTAAAAATTTTGAACATTTTTTTTTATTATGTAGCCTCTTTATTGGGCCTATCATTAAGCGCATTTCAAATTACTAAACTTTCATATTAAGAAAATTAGACTATTTTAGCCTCTCTTTTTTTATTCATGGAAAAACATTTTAATTTTTCAATTAAAATAAAATTATCTAAAATACTGATTAAACCTAACCTATTTTAAAACTAAAAAACATAGTAAATTGTACACACATAAAAAATAAAAATACACATTCAATGAAATTTAAATCTAATATTATTACAGTTTCCAATAATATTCACTAAATATTAATTGGGCCTATTAAAAATATACATTCAATGAAATTTAAATCTAATATAATTATATTTTCCAATAATATTCCCTAAATATTAAATATAGATTCTTCTCCCTTCTTTCTAATGGAGACTCCAAGATTACCTGTCAATTTAAACACAAGTGATAATAGTTAATAAAGATTCAACAAGTAATAAATTAATAATGAGAAATTGAATATGTAAACAAAAATACTCAAAACTACTCCCTCCGTTCCTTTTTAAGTGTCGTTTTAGCAAAAAGCTCTTCAACCAAGATAGTGGATTATTAGAGTTACATTTTCTATTATACCCTTATTTATTTTTCTCTTTCCAAATAAATTCAATCATACACTCTCTTTTTCCAATAACTAATTGAAAAATTTGAGGTGGAGTTATTGAAAAAATAAGGGTATAAATGACAAATTATAACATTAAATTATAAAACGACACTTAAATAGGAACAAAAAAATTCTTCTAAAATGACACTTAAAAAGGAACGGAGGGAGTAATCAATAATTACAAATTATTAATAACAAAGTAAATATTGAATAAAATTCAAAATCAATAACAGTGGTAAAAATGATAAAATTGACAAAAAAAATCAACTAAAAGTTTGAGAATAAATTTTCAATTAAAAAAAAAAAACTAGAATAACAATGCAAAAATAGAAGAAAGTAGATATTATGTCTTAAACTAACCTTCATATTTAATTGCAGGTTAAGTATAGCCATGCAAACGAAATTTTTAATTAAAGAAAAAATAGTCTAACTTTTTTACTCCCTCCGTCTCATAATGAGTGACCCAGCACACCATTTCACACAGATTAAGAAAATAGTATAAAAGTAAGAGAGAGAATATCATTTTTACTATAGTACCCTCATCATGTCTTGAAAATGGTGAAACTTTTATTAATTAGAGGGTAAAATTGGAAAAAGTGCATTGGAAATTGAAATGGATCATTCATGATTTTGGGACACTATTTTATTCCAAATGGGTCACTCATTGTGGGACAGAGGGAGTAGGATACAACATAGAAACAATAGAGTAAAGTTTGTGGAGTTAATCATTTACCACTTTTTTCAGCTTCTCATTACTTCCAGGATCTGATCTGCACACACGATATTTCAAATCAAAAGATAAAAATAAAATATTACCACTATCTTCAGCTACTTTTCTGGAAAATACAAAATTAAGAGTCTGGAATGCTCATTTATACAGTTATATCAGATAAAACAAACAGAGACTATTCAAATAAGAAAAGGAAAAAACACATTACATGTGTGAGGTCCCAAAGAAACATCATGCTTTGTCCAATGTGATCGTTTTTTATGCTTCTCATGACTTCCAGACACTTAGATCTGATCTGCACACACTATTTAAAATCAATAGATAAAAATAAAATATTACAGATAAAAATAAAATATTACAGATAAAAATAAAATATTACAAAAACTCATGTAAGAAAATCTAAATCATTTTTAAAAATACAAAACTTCATCAGAATCAATTTCAAAATAATTTCTAATAAAACAAAAATTACAAATTTCTTATCCCTAACTCTTATTGCCAAACCCAGATGAAACTTAACTTTTTCAAATATCAAACAAAACAAAATATATTAAAATAACCTAAGAATGAAATCATTTTATAAGATAAAGCAACCCAAAATCTAAATCACAATCCTAAAAAAGAAGTCAAAAATTAACCTTTTGAAGAAGTTCATGGCTTTAAAGGGGTAGTAGATCCACTTTTCTCAGCTTCTTATTAAAGGGTATGTGAGGATGAGGGAGGAACGGCGGGGTTGGTCATAACGACAAAGATGGATGAGTTGTTTAGGGTTTGGATTTCAACGCATGGTGACGGCGGCGAGAAAAAGATGAAACGATTTGGACAATTTTAGAGTAATGGTGTTAGTGTGATGTGTTTATAAGGTTAGGGTTTGAGAAATGGATTGGGCCAGAGAACTCTTTGCACTGGATTGGGCCATTATCAGTAGCAGTTACATAGAGTAAATATGGTATCGGTCGGGTTCGGGGTCCGACGGGCCCAATCAATCCATCCGAACCCGACCATGCAGACCCTAAGTAGACCGTTAGTTTCACCCGTTCAATCCGTTAAACCGAATAAAACCGACCGTTTGCTTATCTTCGGATTCGGTCCGGTCGGTTATCATTGGATGGTGTTTTAATGTCCACCCCTAGCAATAGGACCCATTGCAATCTTAGCTTGTAGTCGCTGAATGAAGTATGTAAATGTGGCTCTTTTGCTTAACAAAAATGGCACAACCTACGTGTTTCTCATCACAAAACCAGCTATTTCATGTGAGTAAGTCTCACCGTTTAGATGGGCATGTACAAGATATTGGGTAGTTGAAACCATTTTTTCGGGTTAGTGTTTGGGTGTTATAATTTCAGAGTAGGCAATATTGATTGTGTGTGTTGTAATGTTTAGAAAATATTGGTTGTCTTATATAGGGTAAATCTTACAGCTTTGCATTGTCTCAAGACACACACACGCTGATACATGTCTGTCCGAAGATTCCAAATTGAACATAAAAGACAGACGCACGCTGATCTATGTCTGTCACAAGATTCCAACACGACGTGACTAGACAGACGTACGCTGATCTATGTCTGTCACATGATTCCAAATTGACGAGACTAGACAGACGCACGCTGATCTATGTCTGTCACAAGATTCCAACACGACGCGACTAGACAGACGCACGCTGATCTATGTCTGTCACAAGATTCCAAATTGACGAGACTAGACAGACGCACGCTGATTTATGTCTGTCACGCTGATCTATGTCTGTCACACGCTGATTTTTATATATATATAATCTTATATATATATATATATATATATATATATATATATATATATATATATATATATATTTATATATATATAAAATTATATTTTATATATATATATATAATCTTATATGTTAAAATTATGTTCAGACAACCACAACTAACACAACAACCACATTAATTTTAATTAAATGATCCGGCGTTTGCAACACGAAACAACCGGTAGAACACGATATTACACTGCAAAAAAGAAAATAACACAGAACAACTGGTAGTACATGAAATCACACTGCAACAAATAAAACAACACTTAGTCTAAACTACTCAAGTAACACTGCAAGAACAAGTGGATTTTCGACGCCTCGGTTAACTTCTCCACTGTGTGTCCAAAACATTAGATCCACGTCCACATCGTCTTTCGCACAATCCCAATAATACATATACGTGCCTTCTGGGTTATTATCCGTCAACGTAATGTATGGACAACGATAATCTATCTGTTTAACTTTCCTGGTTGGACCATCCAGTTGACGAACCCGCATGTGGCTACCTTCCTCAAAAAAAACTACAGCCCAAACTGAATTCATGTTTAAGTGTTTGTAGCAAGAAGAAAAAAGAGTTATTACTTCAACTCCACACACACACCGCTATTTATAGAAGAGCAGAGCGCTTGTGGCAAATTTTTTTTAGCGGGTAAATATGGCGGGATATTTTTTTGTTAATTATTAATAACTTAAATACTCATTGGCAACTTTGTAACGATAAAATATCATTTCATTGAAATATGCTAAGAGCATTTGATTGAACGGTACAGAAGTTACAGAAATGATAAAGAAACTACGGCATCTAGGAAATTACAACGATTAAAACAATGTCTGTCCTCCATCATCTGAGTGCATTGAATGTTGTCTTCCATAGTCTCCCACCAACGTTGTCTTTCAAGGAAAACACCACCCCTTGTTCTAAGCCTCTTGATCGATCTGATTTCTTCGCCGGGACTGTACTCCCCGTCCAAAAACCTCAGGATGGTTCTCTTAAGTTGGTCCATGGAATGGATTTTCCAAAACATAACCTGCATGGGAGGTTTGACGGGGGAGAAAATTACGTGCCCGTTCCGTCGACGATATTCCGGTTGATAGTCAAACCGCCTCACAGGAGGTGGAGGCTCAGAGGTCCGGTGCGTGCTATCTGGCCTTATTCGAGATCTCATTTTTTCCGTGTGTGTGGTCGTATGAACGCAAGAAACCCTAATTTATAGAGGGACGGACGACTGGCTTAAGGTCTATAGCACAATTAGGGTTTCCTCTACAACAAAAAACGTAAACCCTAATTTTCAAAAAAAAAAGGGCTTGAACATTTGCGCCAAATGGAATGGCGCATTAGTTGTTTTTTTTAACTGAAATGCGCCAAATGGAATGGCGCATTAGAAGGAATTTTGAAAATTCTTGCCATTTCATTTGGCGCATATGTAAGGTATGTGGTCCCCACCTGGTCCCCACATAGTCCCCATCTGTTAACGTCTTAATAATTTCAGTCTTTCGCATGCGTCCGAAACGATTCCTGCAGCCTAGCATGCGTCTGAATCGATTCCTGAAACAATTCCTGGCAAGATTCCTGAAACGATTCCTCCTAATACTGCATGCATGCAACCCTATCTGGCACCTAGTTCTGCTCTGCATGCATGTCACCGAAAGTTAATTGCATGCATGCCAACCACTTCTGCACAAGCAACACCTAGCAACTTTGAATGTGTTGACATGTCCAACATGCAGCTTGTTACCGTTTAAGCCTCATCAATATATATACTACCATGACCTCTGCGGATTTCTCACCACATTCACTCATCTACTCTCGCATTACTCGTTTAGCTTTCAAATTCCAGATTTCAGTGCTCCACCATGTCTCTCTTAACAATGGGTGATACGCACCGAGGAACCCCCGAGAACTTCGCAGCCTATGTAAGTATTTTACTATTACGTTAATTATTTCCAGCCTATGAAATAACTGATTACTTATGCATACATAATTATATTCAGGACGCCAGCCGTGTTCGGACTCGTAGTCACTCGACCATCGCTCTGGACGACCGCATAAGACCATACTTGGACGTTGCTGGTTTCGGACCGATTAGCACCATCGCTGAGTCTTCTATTGATCACAAATTTGTTCTGGCGTTGCTAGAACGCTGGAGGCCGGAGACACACACTTTCCATCTTCCAACAGGGGAGTGCACCATCACCCTGAAGGATGTTCATATGTTACTAGGCCTTCCAGTTGACGGGAAGGCAATTAATGGCCAGGTAATGCAGGCAAATTCACTATGCTTTCAGGCAATTGGCATAGACTTGATAGAGGGACAAGTTGGTGCTAGGGGACAGGGTATTAATCTTAAGAGGTTAAGGCTTTATTATGATAGTTTTCGGATGGATGATGCGTCTCCACAAGAGACCATACTTCAGAAAACCAGGTGCTACCTACTCTTGCTAATTGGAAACGTTTTGTTTCCAGATAGTACCGGTAACACTGTTAATTTTATGTACCTTCGTTTATTAATGGATTTTACTAGAGTTGGTCTATATAGCTGGGGGTCTACAGTGCTGGTTATGGTGTACCAATCACTGTGCAAGAACTCAAAAAATGGTTCTTGCACATTCTATGGCTGCGCTCTGTTGGTGCAGGTGTGGGGGTGGTGGAGGATGCCCATAATGGCCCCGGTTAACAATGGCAGTTGGACCTTTCCGTATGCACTGAGGTAAGTTTTTAATATACCATATTTTTCATGCACAATTAGTGGATTATGATCTACTCCACTCTAACTAAATCATTATATTTACGTTGTAGATTTTGCGTGAAAAAAATGGACTTCAAACTGAATCCGCGGTCAAATATCACAATGTACTGCCAGCTGATTGATCACCTAGGACCCCATCAAGTATTATCTCTAATCTTTTTCTCTTTTATAAGTGTATTTTTTTATAAATATTTTCCCGAAATAATGTATAACTCTTATGCATGCAGTTTATATGGAGACCGTATCTCGAATGCGAGCATGAGCCTAGAGCTCAGGATGCAGAAATTTGGACCACAAAGTGTTGCCTGATCCGGTACAACATCATCGAAATGTATCATAGTGACCGGGTCATGCTACAGTTCGGAATGCGTCAACGTATACCCGACCCTCCAGTTGACTTGGGAGTGTGGCACCTCAGACGAGTCAACCATCAATGGACTCACCAAAACTGGAAGGATTTTGCACCCGATCACCGCCAGATGTGGAAGGACCGATCAATGACCATGAGATGAAACCGTCCGCCGAGTACATGAGTTGGTATCGTACGGTTACATCCCCTAACTTGTTTATTGCAGATCCGTTCTACTTAATTGACCCCCGTGCTCACAACTACATCCTACCCCCACAACAAGCTGAAGAGGAACAACAACAACAACAACAACAACAACGGCAACAACAACGACAACAACAACGCCTACAACAACGCCAACAACTACAACAACAACAACTGCAGCAACAACAACTACAACAACAACAACTGCAGCAACAACAACAAAATCTTTTCAATACTCCATCCCGTTCCGCCCGCAACTACCGACAACCAAATATGTTCCAATCACAGTCTCAACCTTTTCAGGAAGCTGAATACCGCCATCATTCCGCGGGCCAATATCATACCCTATCACAACCATTTGGATTTGCAGCGTTTGCAGGGTTCACAAGATCGTTCAGCCAAAACCTTACGCCCGGTTCGTCAAGCCTACATCTAAGTCCCGACGATGATCCTCATGATGAATCCTCTCACCGTGGCACCCCTTCTGGCTATGCAACACCGTCGAACCAATTCGGCTTTAATCAAGGTAGTTCTGGTGCTGTTGGGTGCTACGAACCTGAAGTCTTTCCCCAACCCACTCCACCACCACAATTTAACACTTATGAGGGCTTGGGTAACCGATTTTACAACATTCGGTTTCCGGAAAATTATGGTGGCTTGGACGAATTCATAGACAGCGACCCACGAGACAACCCAATTCCAGGCCCGGTGACACAGACCCAGCAAGAAGCACGAAGGGGTAGGGGTAGGGGTAGAGCTAGGGAAAGGGGTGGTGCTAATCTTCGCGGCGGCATCAACGATCGCGGTAAACGTGTGATAACAAGACCAGGGTGCGTAACAGATAGTTATCTTGGTGATGGAGGCCATTAAACATTTTGTTGTGTTTTCTTTAATCAATTGTGTCGATGTATCGTTTCTTTAATCATTTGTGATTGATGTTTCGTTTCTTTAATCAATTGTAACCGATGTTTCGTTTTCGATTATTAAATGCCAATTTACGTTTTGTGCACTACATTTTCAAAACTAACAAAATAATTTGACAAATGGAAATTTATCGATATATATATATATATATATATATATATATATATATATATATATAAAACTTAACTAATAAAAAAAATTTATCGAAAAAAAATTTGTCGATATATATATATAACTTAACTAATAAAAAAAATTGGAAATTTGAATATATATATATATATATATATATATATATATATATATATATATATATATATATATATATATATATATATATATATATATATATATAACTTAACTAATAAAAAAAATGAAAAAAAAAGAGCAACCCTAATGCGCCAAATGGTTTGGCTATTAGGGCAAAAAAGTTAGCCTAATGCGCCATTCCATTTGGCGCAAACACATTCTTTTTTAGTGTTAGCCAAATGGTTTGGCGCATTCACCAAATTTTAACACTTATGCGCCAAACCAAATGGCGCATTCACTTTCAACCGGTCCCAAACCTAGACAGTTTGGTAAATACCCCGAAAACTTGTTTTTTTTTTTTTTTTATTAAACATGGTTATTTAATTTTTTTTTCAAAATATAACATTTCTTCTACTTTCATTATAAATATAATCATGGTAAAATCAAATGATAAAGACATGCAAGTATGTGAAAAATCAATTTAGCATCCAAATTTCATAGAATTCAATAATGTCAATCATTTTGAATCAAATATTGATGTTTAATTCTAACAACAAAATTGATGCTTGAAGGAATTATTTAGGTTTTTTCTTTAGCCACCTCCCTATGGGGGTCACCCCCAGCGAAAAACCCAAATTACCCCTGCTTCGGAAATGAACTTCCGAAGCACTTTTTTTTTTAAAAAATTTCCACAATTCGGAAGTGCATCTCCGAAAACACCTCATGGGGGGTGTTTTCGGAGATGAACTTCCGAAAACACCTTTGTTCAGATTTTGGGGGGTTTCGGAAATGAAGTTCCGAATTATGCAGAAACTGGTTTTTTTTTATGTTTTTCACAGTCTCGTATTTTTAATTAAAGGAAACCGGGAAATAAAATAAATGACATATAAACAGAAAAAACTAATATGATAAAAAAAAAGTAATATATACAAGCCGATCCAAATCCAAATAAAAATAGTGTGCTAAAGATACAATCCGAAAACAAAAAATAAATAAACCCGACCACTACTGGGTGTGCCTAACCCTCTCACCCTGGGCCCTCCTCTGCCGCCTATATGCCGCCGCACGGCCCGCATCAGTGACGATCATCTCCATCACGGCGACTGCCTCTGGACCGCCCTGGGATGGAGGTGTTTTCGGAAATGAACTTCCGAAACACCCCTGCGCAGAACTTCTATGCAACCTCCAATGGCAGACCCCAAAATCAAACTTCAAAACAACCCATAATGCTTCTAAACAACCTAAATACTACTAACAACCTACCCCTATATCATTTATGCAATTGAAAACAACCTTAACATGCATTTGAAATATGGATCTAACAAATATAAAACTTACAATTTGAGTGATTTGAGGGCTTTTGGATGTAGTATAGCAAGGTGATTGGAGCCTTTGATGCAGCCTTGGAAGTGTGTTAGCAGAAAATCTCAGAGGAGTTGAGTTTGATATTGGTTTAGGGTAAATGATTTGGGGGGAGGGGGCTGTTTTGCTTAATCTGCAAAACGTGCAATATTTCGGAAATGAACTTCCGAAATGGTGTTTTCGGAAGTGCATTTCCGAAATAAGTCAAATTTTTTTTAAAAAATGGCGCTTTCGGAGATGTATCTCCGAAAACACCTTTTTCTTGCATTTCGGAAATGCATTTCCGAAGTCAGGAATAGTTTGGGTTTTTCAGCAGAGGTGGACTAGAAGGTTGGGAGGTGGCCAAAGAAATTTTCATTATTTAATCTATCTTTCTCAACTACCAATTGGTCACACATAAAAGCAAATAGACCAAAACCAATTTTACAGACATAGTAATTGAAATATAAGGAACATGAAGTCCATTTCTTAATTCTGTTGATACTCAATGGCATCTTGATATTGTTGATACTCTGCCACCAAATCATTCATGTTGCTCTTAGCCTCGGTGAAGTCCATCTCGTTCATTCCTTCACCTGTGTACCAATGCAAGCAAGCTTTTCTCCAGAATATAACAGTGAACTACTCACTCTCTTTGTGTAACATTTCCTGAATAGATGTGGAGTTTCGGATGAATGTCGAATCCATCTTCAACCCTGTTGGAGGAATATCACAGACACTGGATTTGACATTGTTTGGGATCCATTCCACAAAGTATGATGAGTTCTTGTTCTGAACATTCATCATTTGTTCATTAACCTCCTTGGTGCTCATTTTGCATCTAAATATTGCGGATGCAATGAGAATCAAAATTTGTGACCCAAAACGTTTAGTACCAAAACTTATTAAATTAAATTTAAAGATACCAAAATCAATATTTTAGATATTTATAAGAATACATATTTATCCCTATAATATAAAATTTAGGTCTTTAAATTTAGTTAACAAGCACTAAAAATTACGATGAAAAAAATCATTGCCAAAAATGTTTTCCCTCATAATGTGGGTCCTTTTCCAGCATAGGCTCCAAAGAGTCATTGCCAAATGCCACACAACTTTGATGAGATGAGAGAGTAGATGTTAATGCAAAACTGATTTAAATTGACAAGTTTGCTCATTGAACTCTATAACTTAAATGTTACACAAATTTCTATATAAAAGTTATTTTACAATTTATAAATGAGTAAAACAAAATCAAAACACTAAAATACAGCCTAATTTTTTGTTAAATTGCTCTAACTATAGAATACATCATAAACAATAGAGATACAAAGCCATTCTTAATATGATAACTTCAGCTCAAAACGTGGATTGAATTCACTATGATGACTTCAGGTTGAACCTTACACCACCACACGTTACAGGGAGGAGAATCAGATTTGGTGTGTGAACTTCAGGTCAAAACTTCGGTTGAACTCACTAACAAGTCCCATAATGCTATCTTTTAACAAGATTTATATAGCTAGGCATTAGATTGGAGTTTAATTTTCACTTCATCAAGGCAAGCCTGAATATTTTTGAATTCTTCTGTGTCGGAGAAGCTCTGACCCTGAGAAAATGAGTAATAAATTAGAAAAACTTAACAAAACATTAAGGTTTCCAGTAGTTTTTCAACCCTCAAACATCAGAAATCTTAAGTAAATATTTTACCTGTCTGCAGATGTTCTTCAAGTGCATCTCAGCTGTAAACAATTCTTTCCTACTTCCGGTCGACGCGGATATTTCCATGTACACCTTGCAGAGTTCCAAAGATGCTTTTGCAAACTTTTGGAAGCGATCTCGGTCATTCCAAGTATCAGAACCCTGGAAGAATACAATAAGACGGTTAAATTAAGACAACAAATGTTGGAGAAATTTCAGAGAACGGACTAGTATATAAGTCAAAAAAAGAGATCAAAGATACTTCTAATTAAAAATTACAAAGACGGAGAAAATTGCTTTAGACAATCAAAAGAAAAACATTGCAGTGTTCCTAATGTTCATGGTAAGTGGTTCATTGTGAACAAGCTATGGGGACATACCTGGAGTGATCGAACTTGCTTTAAGAGGGCTTCAGAACACATCGTGAGATCTCCCTTAATTCTGTGCCATTTAGAGTATAAGCCCCAGATTTCGGGTCCATATCCACTCCCATTTTTAACTATCTGTATTAGTGAAATAATATTAAATAGGGTCAATCCTTTTGCATGACTTTTATTTAACCAGGGGTTAGGGATAAGCTGGGACTGGGAGCTGTTCGTTGACTACTTCACTAAGTAGAATGAATCTACAAAAACAAAATCTTGATAGAACTGTATACCTGCTGTAAAACGTTCCCAAGCAATGATATTAATTGTTCAGTTTCACGCGTCCTTCCTGCAATATGTAATCCAGATACTTGCTCTTGAAGTTCTGATCCAGAATCAACCGTACAGAATTGATCCGTGTTAGCTTTATTATCAGTTGTCACGGGAGGTACAAAATTACTTGTAGAGAGCCGATTTTCCACCTCATTTGTGATTCGTTCCAATAAAACTGTATCTACTCTTTTATTTTTAGTCAAGTTCAAAACCATCTGAGCTCCTTCCAGTGCCTAAAATAATTTATCAAACTAGATGAGTACCCATTGCATGTTCTACAAGGCATAGAACATGCAATGAAACTGCATAAAATATATTTTCCATTGCTCATAATATACCATCACATCTCATACTCGTTTTGACCACCAATATAAAAAATAAAATCACACACCTGACTTATATTCCCAACGTCAACAGCAACATGGCTGTAATTCTCCCAAAGTTGCCAGCTGTTTCGTCTGTTACCAATTATCATGGTGTTAGTGTGTATCCTAGATGGCTAAATTTACAGTGATTATGAACTAAAACATGCGTATCACAGTAGGAGTGCACTTTAGTATGCAAATACGTGTGTGTGTGTGTGTGTGTGACATAAGAGAAAGTTTAATAAGAGAAATAAATACTGAACTTGAACTTTAGTGCTTCTTTAAATGCAATAAAGGCCTCCTTGCTCTTTTTCTTGATCAAATGTCTGCAATGTTAAGTTAACCATATCATTAGTACAGACCAGAAGGAAAAATCTAAATGCCCATAACAACTGATTTCTCTTATCACCAATAACATCATCTTTAAAATAAGAAGAGTCATGTAGGTCCCCTATGAATTTTAACCAATAAAAGATGGTGTGTTGGAAAGTGTGTAAGAGAGTTGTTGCTAGCATTATTCTTTAAATAATTACAAGTAAAGCTTTGCAGGTAAAAATCTAAAATTGTTTAAACACAGACTATTTATTAATATAAGAAGAAAGGAAAAACTACATACAAGCAAGCTATGTTATTCCAAGCTTCCCCATTGTCAGGATCGAGCTGAACAGCACGAGTAAATGCATCTAGAGCCTTGTCAACATCCCGTGCCTGTTGAACTTGCATGGTTAGTTAGAAGTAGTTGAGAAAACATAAGTAAGAAATAGAAAACAAGGGGAGTAAATCTACATTAACAGATGTCAAAACATGGGAGCTTGTAATACCCATCCTGACAAACCAATTAGATGATGCAACATATATATAAATCTACATAGACAACTGCAAACAGCTTCATAAGTGGTAATCTATTCTACACACAATCACAGATGTGACTCCCGGGAATAAACCATCTGCGCTAAATCTTTTATGATCATACACATGCATGCAGCTACAGTCCAATTCATCAAAGTAAGCTGTATCCTAATACTTTAATACTGTCAAAGCGATAATAACTACTTCAATATTGAGTATTCATGGGTATCCAGAAATTCACAAGAGAGAAATTGTACAGTAATTGAGGATATTATTGTAAACCTAATGGTTTAAAAACAAATAGATGAGAAACAAGTCTAAGGGACATCACACAATTTACCTTCAATGCAGCAGCCCCAAATGCAAACCAGCCATCTGGATACATAGAGTTCATTGACATTGCAGACTCCCTTAAATTAACAAACAAAATTTACAGTAGTTAACATACCCACCATATAACAATGTTACAATCAAATCAAAAGAAGTTTTAAACATAATGATGAGTAAAACAACAATGAAAGTAAAATGCTTCATTCAGGATTCAGCATAGAGCATACCATAAAATTTTAGACGTCTCGTAGTCTCCTCTATTGTATGCACTGCGGGCCAGAGAGCGCTGTGAACCATAGAAGAACAAATATATTAAAAAATGTTAATTTAAGAATTTTACAATATGATAGAAGCAAACATGAAGAATATAAGCGCAATAGATTAAGCACATGCAGAGGCACACCTTAGCTCTAGCAGACCTATTGTTTGAAACTTCCAGAGCTTTTTTATAGCAAGCATCATCAATGGATATGTCACCCAATGAGCACCTAGAATAATATTCACATGAGAAACAAATTATGCAAAATAATGATATTTTTGCTTTTTTATTTTTCAAATTCAATAGTGTAAGCTAGTTTGTCATCTGTACATCACTAGCAACGTAATCAATTTTGTCTTACTGCTAATGAAAATGCTCCACAAATATACATTTAATAGTTTTTTTTTTTTGCAAAATATCAGGTCATCTATAATCCATATCCTATAAGTAACATGGTATTTCTTGATAGAAAAAGTAGTTTCTAAAAGATTTGGATCTCCTTCCTTCCCCCGTGCTCATTAGTTGCTAGCCTTAAAAACACCAATGTGTTTGAATAAGCAACTTAGCTAGGTGCTTTTCACATGAGACCTTATATTATAAATGCTTAAAATATTCAATAAGCATAACTTATTTCCATTAGCTTATTGCTGAAGTGTTTGTGTCATAAGCTTTAAAAATACTCTTCCAAATGCCCACAAGATTATCAACAACCCACTTAAATTCAAGAATGGAGTGTGTGTGTGCGCGCGTGTGTCTGTCAAGTATAGCGCAGCTTCTAAGAAAAATAACCCTAGTAGCTAATTAGCTATTGCTCAAGTGCAATCACAGCCTGATCAAGAAAACCAAAAGCAAGACAGACAAGCAACATACCATAATCTAGGGTCATTTGGCCTTTCTAAAAGACGTTTCTTTATGAGATCAACAGCTAATGCTTTCTTCTCCAAGAGACTGATTTCCATATCAAACATCAAATGAAGCAATAAGGCGTGAGTATTGAGAAAGAAAATTGATTCATTGATTTCACACCACATCATACCTGTAGCAGTGTATAAGATTGTCCCATAATTCTAAATCATCAAATTCCTTTATTGCCTCCCCTATCAAGCCACAACGCACCAAAAGTTCACCATATTCCCTGAAATTGAAAGAAAAAGTAACAAGAATTAAATGGGCAAAAATAAAAAACTTGGGGTGAGAGAGGTCATGTCCAGAATCCAGAGCAAAAGTTTATACTTTCTCAAAGCAGGAATGCTAGCCATATAAACACCATAACTAAAAGGAATTCTTTCTGCAATTTCAGGAGAAGATTCATTAATTTGCTTCACCTGCAGGAATATGTATATTTTTTTATTAGGTGCAGTAAACAAATCAAGACAATTCACAATCACATAGTAGCCAAATCGAAACCAGTTTGCTATTTATAGGTAAACTTCGATGTATTATATTTATATTAAATTAAATGTTAAAATATATACAACCTTGCTGCATGCTCAGAATGTGAAATATTACTTGTTACTGTGTAATTCTTGTATAAATTCAACATTAGTCTCTCAAATTAATTTATTTACCCACATTGGACGAGTTCGGCCCAACCAAAATTATAAGATGATGTCTTAATTAATACGCACTGTTTGTGATCCAATTTTGGGCAATAAACCATTAAAAAAATTATTAATTAAAGTTGATAGATTAGGACCTTTTTCTATGAGAAGCTTTATATCAATATTTTGACACTAAATTATAAAAGTAGTTCATTAGGATAAGGATACAGCAAAATCAATTACCAGAAAAATGATATAGTTTTATAAATATAAAGCTAACATGTTACCGAAATGAAACACATACTAAGTTATCCATCATCAGTAATGCACGCTCCTTCGTTCGACTACGCAATGACTCCCATCTAATACGCAAGATATCGCAGAAGCATCGTATCTAAAGCAAGGAAAGAACATTAGAATAATTAGGTGGATCATTAAAATAAACACCATAAGCACATACAAACTTGGCTCCATTGTGTGAGGGGAAAAAATCACTTTTAAAACAAATATAAGTGGTGGATTTTTTTCTACTTACAATGAAGTAAGAGAACTGCTGGGAATCAATTGCCTCGATGTAAGGAGCCATATCCCATCCTGAAATCAAGTAATGAGCCAGCAATTAAGTGAACATCTACAAGACACGGCAATTTTGTTTTCTCCTCTTTTCAGTAAAATTTGCAGTTTTAGATTTTAGAACTCAATTAAAATGTAAATAGCACTAAAATAAAAGGAGGAAAAAGAAAAGAAAGCAGACCAATAAACGTTAGAAACCATAGACCATAATGTTGGTTCTTCTATGAAAGAGAAGGCTTAGCTAGGGATTACATAGTAATGGACACTCAAAGTTCCAAACTAAAGGGAATTCTAAATAGACACCAGATCACTTTTAAAAGAAAACAAGATTATTGAAATTGATTTTATTTTTACTTTAGACGAATCTCTCGTTTCATCAGACTCAAATAATTAGAGACATTATATGCTTAACAGAAGAGTTGATTAAACTGTAGCAGTTTACCCTAATTTTACCCATTTCTATCTTTTTTTCCGCTTCTAGCTTATATGAACATCAAAATTAGGCTTTAACAACGCGTAACCCCATATCCAACGTAGTTTCAAATTAGTAGGTTGAAAGAGGGAATTATATGAAAGTATACAGATGCTAGAAATAATACAGTAACTGTATGTACAAAATAGGGTAACTTACGTTGCAACTCATCGTGTCGGGAACTTTTCTCAATTAGAAGGCAGTGTGCTAGAACTACAGCCTGCTGTGTTGCTGTCAAGTTGGAAGTGACAGCAGCACCATTTTCCATGCCTTGTGACCTAGTCTTAGAGTCATCAGTGTTTTCTAAAAGCTTTGGTATTACAAGTATGTCAGATGCATCAGAGGCTTGATGCTGACGTAAATTATTTCCACCATTGTTGCCTTCACATGTTTGGATGCCAGTTCCTGTTAAGGAGCGGTCGTGCTCATTGTTTGATGAATTTGAGGATGCAACAAGTACCATTTGTGCCTTTGGTTCAACCTGTGTTAAAGAATGACATACAAAAAGGTTAGTGCCATGAATGAAACATGCCGACAGTGCAGTTTACAGTTTACCTGATGTACAGTACGGAAACCAAGTGCCCCAGTCACTGATAGCTCAAGCCCAGCTGCCATCTCAGCTGACTCAAAGCGTGTCCTGTTACAGTAAGGTACTTCATCATAAAAGGACACTGGGAAATGAAAGTTAACCATGCGATTAAACTAAGCAAACACAGGTCATGCTTAACATTTGACAACTACTTTTTGCTTAATGTAAGTTAACGTAAGAAGGAAAAGATATGACAATTAATGTAATGCAAGCCCAAAAACCATGGAAAGGAAAACACAACTTTTTCCCCAACCAACTCTTCTTTCTTTCCTCGGAATTATTTTAGTTGGCTTCAATTTCAGCTTCTCACTTAATTATGCAACAGATTAGTAAATCCTGAAAAGGATTCACTTCCAACATGGCAACGTAAAGCAGTTGGAACACACAAAATAACCAGAAAAATTAACCTCACAAATTTTGAGTGTGCAAATATTGCCATTTGTATGTTGCTATTATACAGGCAAGAATAACAAAGTCAATACAAGAGGTAATGAGACAGGATACATTTATAATCAAGTATATTAAAGAAAAGACATCACTAATAAATTTCCCAAATAATCAAAAAATAAATATTAACTTCTGATGCTTTTATACATTGCATTTACAGAGAGCGCCAGTATAGTTAGAGAATTCATTCAGGACAGGATACCAATTATGGTGCAATTTATGACATAATTTACTGTGGTTCATTGTTCACAGTAGCTAGTTGGCAGATGCAGGCATTAAGTATTTTACTTGCACTTACAAAGGCATTAAGTATATACAGGTTCATAAGGCAAGACTCATAAGTAACACATACTGAAGCAGACCTTCCATTCAAAATGAAAACAAAATAAATAACAGCAGTCAAAGTAAAAGAAAAAAATTAAAAATCCAAGAGAACTAACCTACAAGGGTCAACTCGTCCATATACATATTCCATAATTCCAGCCTCTAAATGAAGCAATGAGACAATGGCCGAGCTCTCTCCGTCAAGCAAACCAACTTCCCAATAACTCTGAACTTGTTCTGAAGTGCCAAATTGCTGTAAGGCTTCGCCCATATAAGCATGCAACAGATCAAAAAGGGTAGAAGACCTCTCATCCAAAATTCTTTGTTCAAGAAGCAAAACCCTTCCAAGCCACCAAGTAAGGGTTCTAATATCAACTGATAAATCTTTCATCCTCATAAGCAACATCTTAGCAAAAACTATATACTGGAAAAAAAATAATGACTAATTAGTTGCTTGAGTTGAATCGAATATAAGTTGATAATCCAAAATCAGCTTATTTAGATAAACAACATAGTTAAGTTGAATTGAGTACCTGAAGATTTGAGAACTTCCCAAGCAAATCAGAACCATCAGACATAAGATAATTACGCGCCCAAATGTCCCATTCTGCACATTCAAATTCAACCAGCGGCAAAGGGAATCGCGGTAGCACTTTCTCCTTCAAAGGCCTGCAATTACAAACTACAACTTCATAAACCAAACTAGCAAATAAAAACATGAATAGTAAGGGTTTCTTTAATGATGAAAAAAACATTACCCGGTGAAATTACATTGAGTAAACCCTAGAAACGCAGCAACGGCAATACACAACACGAGGGTGGATCTACGAGCCTGTTCCACAGGGCTAACGGAAGCATCAGTTATAAAAGACTCGACGCGGTCCACCAACTCGGAGTAGAAAGTTTCGGCGGAACTTGGTGGCGGTGAATTGGGGCTGAGTTGAAAGATAAGTCTGCAGGATTGGGAGGTGAGTGCTTCAGCATAATTGCCAGACTCGATTGAGGACAGGAGGTTGTTGATGAGGCCATCTGTGGATTCGTTTTGAGGTTCGGGATTCAAAGGTGTCGCCGGAGAAGGGGAGAGAGTGCAGCGGAGGAGGCGGAGCTCGTAGCCACGGATTCCGGCAACATCAGCTTCCAAGTTAGACATGTTTTCAAGCCAGGCTCACGTTCTGTTCGTCAGGGTTTAAGGTTTTTATTATGTTTATGTTTCATAGGGTTTTTCAGTTTTTTCACGTATAAAAGATAAAAATATACACTTGCTCTGGTCGATCTAAACACTAAATAAAAATGAAATATCTTTTAGAAAAAAGAATGAGAAAAAGTAACAAAGTTGAAAAAAAAAGTTGAAATTTATAAGAACATACATGTTGTTAGTGAATCAAGAGCACGAGTAGATGAAGCATTTGGAGAAAGAAAAAGGCTATTGATAAAATTGCCTTTGTTAATATTTATCTTTAAAAATTTTACTATGAACATATAGTCAAAATGAAATTTCTAGTATCTAAATCGAAATTTCTAATATTCGTTTCACGTTCTTATCGGAAATTGTGTAAATTTCAAAATTTTTAAAGGTAATTTATTGAAAATTTTGAAAAATTTGATATTGTGCTAAAAAACCAAAGAAATATATCGAAAATTTTTGAAATTTTTGGATAATAATAAATTATATCAAAAATTTTGAAATTTCTGATATACCGAAAATTTTGTTGTAGATAAAGTTCTTTACTTGTGTGGTCCAGAACAGGCAACTTCTTCTACAGAATCCTGTATAGATTTAACGGAATTCTTCACCACGGATGTCATATGTTTTTTATGCAATGAATGCTATTTTTAATTGTTTTCCCGTCTGTATGAAACTAATGCTTTAATTGTAATTGACAGTTATTCAAGTATCGATCTGAAGTTTTATAATGGGCACAAGCTACTGGTAAACGACATGGTATTATTGTTATCACTATTCGTTTCGATTCTGCTAATGGAATGTCAGGGAGAAAGGATAAATTGATTATGGATTGAGAGAGAGAATGAAATTATAAAAGAAGCAATGCATCTAAAAGCAATAATTCCTCAGAAGGCATGTATAGTATGAAAGTTAAATATTCTTTTAGGCTGAGATTTGTTCCAAGTGGTATCATTTGGAAGGTGATGGTTAGGTGCAAGATGCACAATCATCATCCGTCTGAGGATTTGGAAGGCCATGACATATTTAGTCGTCTAAAAGATCATGACAGAAGTTTATGAGGACAAGACGAAGTACATTATGGTTCCAAGGTACATAGTTGTTGCTTTGAAAGAAAAAGATCCAGGAAATCTCATGAGTGTTACCCAAGTGTATAAAGCTAGAGCTACATATAGAACAACCAAGAGAGGTCCATTGACATAAATGCAAATGTTGTTGAGCTTTATTCATAAAGAGAAATACATTTGTTAGACTAGAAATAAGGACAACTCAGATGTTGTAGCTGATATCTTTTGAACACGTCTTGATTTTGTGAAGTTGTTGAATATGTTTCATTTGGTTTTGATTTAACATACAAGACAAATAGGTAAGAATTTTTTATTGCACATCTTGACATATGTTGTAGATGTTGAGTTGAGTATGATTATGTGCATTGTGAGTGTGCAAGTACCGGATACCATTACTTGAGATTGTTGGTGTTGCATCAATGAAATTGACGTTTTCATTTGCCATTGCCTATTTGGAACATGAAAGGAAGGAGAATTTCACATGGACACTGGAGAAGCTCAAAGAGTTATTCTCTATTGAGAAATTGCTATCGAAGGTTGTGGTGACGGACTGAGAACCTACATTGATGAATTTCATGGAATATATGTTCTCAAACGCAACTCATCAGTTGTGTTTGTTCCATATTTCAAAAAACGTTACTATGAAATGTAAATAGTATGTTAAATTAGAAAGACAAGAATATGTCATGAATCTATGGAACAACATCATGTATTCAAATAAAGAAGTTGATTTTGTCGAACACTTCAAGCACTTTGAGACTTTTTTGTGCTGATATTCCTTTACATGTTAAATATGTGAACGAAACGTGGTTAACACCTTATAAAGAAATGTTTGTTGCTGCTTAGACTAACAGAGTTACTCATTTAGAGAACACAACCACAAAACAGGTACATGAAACATGACAATTTAATGTTATTACATAACTAATCATAAGTTAACATATATTTATATTTATGGTTTTTAGGGTGGAGTCTGCTCATTAGTGACTAAAAAATATGTTGACTACAAGTCGAAGATATTTATGCCGAAGTTGGGATGTTGTGAACACCATGTTGAACTTGCAGCTAGGTTCAATCAGAGTTTCGTTTCAAAAAAAATATTGTCAATATTGAGCATCCGTGTAACACTTCATTATATGCCAACTTGCACGATTTTGTTTCAAGACAATGTATTCAACTCATTGGAAAGGAACTACAGAGGGTAAAATTTGTTGGTGCAATCCAAGAAAGACGTGGTTGTTTCATCAAAACAACACATGGATTACCGTGTGCGTGTTAGCTTGTCAATTTTCAAGTATTAGGCAATATTGTTCCTTTAGACTCAATTCATGTATTATAGGCGAAATTGCACATTGCAGAGCATGAGATCAATCATGATGAGAGTGGTACAAAGTGGGATTTAGAAGTAGTGTGTGAAGAGTTGAAAACATGTTTCAGTATATTGGATATTGTAGGCCAGAGGGTGTTAAATAAAAAAGTCTGGGAACTAATACATCCATCCACAACTTTTATGTGTCCACCGCTGGTGAAGTACAAGGCAAAGAGGGGTGTTAAGAAAAGTAAAAAGAGTCAAGAGAGTGACGTGCATCGTGATCCTAGTCAGCAGGAGTATGTCAAGGGCTGGTAGGAGATTCAAACTACAAAACCAGGGTTGTCTGAAATAATTTGGAGGTCATGTGCTTATATTAAAAATAAGTATTACTTATAAAAAAGTGTAAATTTATTTTAATTTTTATATTTAAATTATAAATATTCTAGTTAATAACATAAATAAGACATATATTTTAATCAATAATTTCAAAATAAAATTTACTAATTTATTATGTTTATTTTAGAATCAAACTTTCTAATCTCTTAAATTATATGAGGCAATTAATGAGACTTAAAGTACGATTAATATAACAATAGGTTTAAATTATTTAATTATTCTATTAAACTTGTATCATTAAATTTTAACTAGATAAACAATTTTATAATTTAATAGATAAATAAAATTAAGAGATAATTAATAATTCAGAAATTAAAGTACAAACTAGTAAATTAACAATAAAAAACGGGAATAAATTAACTATTAAGAAAATAAATTTTATAAAATTAACAATCAAAAGAGAAACAAGGAAATTTTTTGAATTTATAGAAAAGTAAAAAATATAAATTAACAACTATATCTACTTAATTGAATTGAAGTATATTAAATATGCTCCATTATTTTTCAATTTCATACAACTGTAAGTAATTGAATTGAAGTATATTAAATATGTTCCATTATTATTTCAACTCCATGCAAATGTAAGTAACCCTACTAAACGTTGTGCTTTTATGCTTTTCTTTTTTAGCAGCTTTACATAGACCGTGAAAAAAGAAATGTTGGGTTAGAACAATTTAATAATCATATAACAATTATGTAAGTTAGGCATTTTCTTTTATAATGACCAATTCCATCAGGTTAATTATAAATAAATTGAGGCCCTCTTTATATGGTGGCCCTGTGCAGTAGGCCAGACTGCACAGGCTCTCAATCGGCCCAGCACAAAACCAACAACAAGTCAACCATCAAGTATGTTGATTAGTAGCCAACCGTCCATCAAATCTTCAAGACATCTTTACTTGTCACGATTTTCTGCTTTCTTACATTCATACATCGATGACATTATTAATGTTGGTGACAATGGAAATTGTGGTTTTCGTTCTATTGCAACTTTACTTGGACGGACGAAGAGTGATGGCCTTTTATACGAACGTTGTTAGATGCTCAAGTTCATCAACACTCTCAATTATTTTCCGAGTTGTTCCATGACATTATCTCTATAATTAGGAATGTGTTACGAGCAGACCACTTGGGTGTGCAAGATATGGATAAATGGATGATGATTCCTGATATGAGTTACCCTATTACATCTAGATACATGTTGTATTTGTCTCCTTTTCCATGCGACTTAACATCACAATTTTCCTCTTGCCTTAACTCCACCTATGTATACGAGCAAATATAAAATCATTGTTGTTGGTTTTGTCAACAACAATGATTGAGTTCAGGTAAAGTTAAAATCATATTACTCATTGCCTCTTGTCACTGACTGTTGGAGACAAAATTATACTGATGATGCAAAAGCATGAGAATTAAGATATCCGGGTCGCTTTAGTCACTGGGAAGACGGAGTTAGGAACTCATCCTAGTTTGTTTTATATTCTTGTATGTATGACATTTATTATATGTATATATTTAACCGGGTAGCATTTATATAGATTCGGTTATTTGAGAAAAATCAAGAAAAAAGTGGGGAAAAAACTACTGATCTTATACCGGAAATTTTAAAATTTCTAGAAATTTTTGGTAGTTACCGAAAATTCTAAATTTATGATAGTTTCTATCTTTTGACCGAAAATTTGAAATTTACGATATCAGAAATTTTGAAAATTCTGGCAATCTTTCCGCTGTCGTAGTAAAAATGGTAAGCTATTCAAAATTTTCGATAACCTGACAAAATTTCTGATAACAGCCTATAAATTTCAAAATTTCTATAATTTATAAGAGGACCGCAAGTATAATTTTGCCTAAAATTTAAAACCAACATATTTTACAAAAATAAAAATATATTTAAATTTGGTTTCTGAACCGCTTTCATTATAGAACTTTGACTTTGGACATAGGGCTAAAACATGCGTGGACTCTTTGATTTAAATATTTGGTGTGTAAAACAGATTGTTTGATGGCTACTGAGGTTCTCACCGCAGAGGTGGATGTTTCTAACTTCTAGGATTAAGATCTCATTATTCATATTAGACAAACTCTGGCTAAAGAGTGGACTTTCCTCATTGAGCACACTGCTAGGAACAACAACACTACGGCAGATCTCATGGCTTGTCAAGCATCGCAAGATGTTTCCCGTCGTCAAATTTGACAATTACTTTCGTCTAATATTGGTGTTGCTTTGTGTCAAGATTCTGTTGTCTAGTTTTTCTTTATCTTCCTGCTTGTAAACAAACAAAAAAACTTTAATTGATATGTATATTGATAAACTAATTTGGATAAAAAAAAAAATTCTAAAGTAACAACATTTTTTTAGTAAAAAAACAACATATTTTTAATGATTTTATAACATACTATTAATGACCTCCAATCCCGTTTCAATTTCTTTAACAAAAAGTGTTATCAAAGTAAGAAAAAAACAGTAACACAAAAATCACGGAGTTTGATTTATCTCATGCAATTATTATTATTATTATTATTATTATTTTATTATTATTAATTATTATTATTATTATTATTTATTATTTTATTATTATTATTATTATTATATTATTATTAATTATTATTATTATTAATTATTATTATTATTATTATTATTATTATTATTATTATTATTATTTATTATTATTATTATTATGACTTGTGTGTGAAGCATATGAACAGTAGAAGAATGTGAAGTCACACAAAACACAGACTCTGACTCTTGTCTTCTTTCTTTCTCTTTCTTTTGTTCCAAACCCAACACAGTACAACCTCAACAACAATGTCGATTTCCAACAACCCACCACCACCAAAACCCACCTGGGTTCTCCCTTACGTAACCGAGAATCTCCGTGAACTCTACACCTTAGGTACAACCCTGGGTCAAGGTCAATTCGGTACAACCTATCTATGCACACACAACCCAACCGGTAAAACCTACGCTTGCAAATCAATCCCAAAGAAGAAACTTTTATGCAAAGAGGATTACGATGATGTGTGGAGAGAGATTCAGATAATGCACCATTTGTCTGAGCATCCGAATGTTGTGAGGATCCATGGGACTTACGAGGATTCGTTTTCTGTTCATTTGGTTATGGAGCTTTGTGAAGGTGGTGAGCTGTTTGATAGGATTGTGAAGAAGGGACATTATAGTGAGAGGGAAGCTGCTAAGCTGATTAGGACTATTGTTGAGGTTGTGGAAAATTGTCATTCTCTTGGTGTTATGCATAGGGACCTTAAGCCTGAGAATTTTTTGTTTGATACTGTTGAGGAAGATGCTGTTCTCAAAACTACTGATTTTGGATTGTCTGCTTTTTACAAGCCAGGTTTTTTTCTTGATTTTGGTTTCTATTTCGATCTGATTCGGTTTGATTGATGAAATTATGAGTGATTTGATGATGTTTTTGCATCTGGGTCATTGCTCTGATTTCAATATATTGATTTTGGGTTGGGATTTTTCGGGGAATGGTTGTGTTGTGTCAATCTGATTCTGATTTCATTGCTGCGCTTGCTTGATTCTAGAGCACTAGGAGAGTAATGGATTTAAGAGAGCGATGGGATCTAGGGAAATCCTATTGTCAAAGTGATGTGTATGCTTAACAAACTGATGTGTTTTTCAGGTGAGATCTTTAGTGATGTTGTTGGAAGCCCATACTATGTTGCACCGGAGGTCTTGCACAAGCATTATGGACCTGAGGCTGATGTGTGGAGTGCTGGGGTTATTTTGTACATCTTATTAAGTGGGGTGCCGCCATTTTGGGCTGGTATGTATATATTCTTCGTTTATATATTAAGTTATCATTTGTGGTTGCAGGTTGAAGGTATGTTTCGGTTTTCTTAATCTTCGTTGTTTCTCATTGCTAATACTGTTGTGCAAATTTTACTGCTTGCAGAGACAGAACAAGGGATCTTCAGACAGATTTTGCAGGGAAGACTTGATTTCCAGTCTGAGCCATGGCCTGGGATTTCAGACAGCGCCAAGGATCTAATTCGAAAAATGCTTGATAGGAATCCGAAAACTAGGTTTACAGCTCACCAAGTGCTATGTAAGTAAAAAATTTCATATAAATCAAGTGTAATATTTTGTATGAATACTTGAACAATGATTGGAATGGAGTTGAAACATGAAGTTATGGAACTTAAGTGGTTTTCTGTGGCAGGTCATCCATGGATTGTCGATGATAGCATTGCACCGGACAAACCTCTTGATTCTGCTGTTTTATCTCGCTTGAAGCAGTTCTCTGCAATGAATAAACTTAAAAAGATGGCTTTACGTGTAAGGCTTCCCTGAACCTTCTTCGGTGTTATGAGCAAGATATGGAGTTTGTCTGACATGGCTGTAGAGTTATTGTGTTTTATGTTTTTCATGTATGGACTATGGTTACACTTCAACCTCATCAAGGGGAAACAAAACCTCATGCATTAAAGCTAGGATAAGCTATATCATTGAACAGGAAAACCCACATTCTGTTCTGCTTTTCTAGACATGATCAATACGTTGACCTTCATGAATAAGAGTGCCAATTTTTGCTTTTATAATGATGTCTTAGTTTGTGAATACTGGAATATTTCAAGTTTTTAAGCTTAGCCTTATTGTTTACTGCTTGTGTTTGGATCTCTCTATCAGGGCCACATTGTCTTGAGTGTGAAGTTGAAAGGGATTCATTTAACAGTTATCTATCTGTATGTGAACTCCTGATATGGTGTTTTCTGTTTTGTATATTTATTCCTAGGTTATTGCAGAGAGGCTGTCCGAGGAAGAAATTGGTGGTTTGAAAGAGTTATTCAGGATGCTTGATGCTGACAGTAGTGGAACCATAACATTGGATGAGTTAAAAGAAGGCTTAAAGCGAGTAGGATCTGAACTTATGGAATCTGAAATCAAGGATCTTATGGATGCAGTAAGATTAATCATTAGTTCATAATTTGTGATGCTTTTCCCTAATTCTAAACTTAATAATCTGACAAGTCTTGTAATTTTGAATGTGACAGGCAGATATTGATAATAATGGCACGCTCGATTATGGTGAATTCATCGCTGCTACTGTCCACTTAAACAAGTTGGAGAGAGAGGAAAATCTCTTGTCAGCATTCTCCTACTTTGACAAAGATGGAAGTGGTTACATAACCATTGACGAGATTCAAGTAGCTTGTAAGGAGTTCGGTTTGGATGATATCCATATTGATGAAATGGTCAAGGAAATTGATCAAGATAATGTAAGTTTTCTTCTTTGTCTAGCTATTAAGAGCTTGCTTGTATAGGTGATATGTTTCTGCACGCTCGTCTTTCAAGATTATACGCCACCAATAACATTGTTGTGTCTTTCATTGAAGAACTGTAAAATCCCATCAGTTGCCAACTTGTTCATTGAGTTTGATGAAAAATTTGTACTGCAGGATGGACAAATAGATTATGGAGAATTTGCTGCCATGATGAGAAAGGGCAATGGCGGGATGGGAAGACGAACTATGACAAGCAGACTCAATTTCAGAAATGCTTTCGGAATCATAGGCAACGAATCCAATTAAATTATTGTACCTCAAATAACTATTTGGTGATAAAAAATTTGGACTGAGTTATAAACTATGACAACTTTCAACATTATCAGTAACATGGCCAAAATTTGTCTTTGTAAACAGACCTAAAAATGAGAAGCCAAAATTAAACCATTGTGATACTTAGAGATACAAAATGCATTTAAGTTAAATAAATGTTTAAAAAAAATCCATTAGAGCAAGGTCTAAGAAATATTGTGTAGAGATAACTTTGAAAAGATGTGTAAAAAGAACTCTAAAGAAACTTTGAAGAGGAAACAGATGCCTTTATTTAACAAGATCGAGCTTCATTGTTTTCTTTAAAACTGAATATGATTGCAAAAACTAATACCTCAAATTTTATGGGACTCAAATTACTTGCAAACTCTCCGGATAGCCCTAGCAAGGCTAATTGTGCTTGGGGAATGATATGGATTTAGATTTGCTGCAATAAAAAAAGTCCACATCCAAGCATTCAAATACAAATGATTATAGGATTCTAATTTAAAACGGATAATTTTGGAAAAATTAAAGCGGATTTGTGTTAGTTGTACGACCAAGAGGTTAATATCATCTCGACATCTTGAAAACCCTAAATGCGGGGATTCAAATTTGAATAACTCTATGTTTGAATTGGCGGTGAACATAATTGATTTTGACAGAATTGAATTTGGTAGAATTGATTTTAACAAAATTGAGTTTAACATAATTGATTTATGTTTGAATATATTTATGCAAAAGTGATTGAATAACAAATTTTAGTGTAAAAATTGTTAGCAAGAATATTAACCTCTTTGTGAGCGAAGAATATTCTTAATTGATTGTGAGCGAAGAATATTCTCAATTTTCAGGACTTTTTTTTGAGCAACACACCTCTTTGTGGAAGACACAATACTTGTTCACCTAAAATCTTAAGATGATAGATGAGTGGGTTCTCCCATTTATAAATGCTCAAGTCACCACATTCATTTGTTATATTTTCAAAAACCGCGTTTAAACTTAGAAGCTACAAATTCTAGCTAGCTTCTAGTAAAATCAATTCTAGAAGAAGAATCAGTTTTGCTTTAGAAAAATCAAACACCTCATTATCACTCTAAAATCAATTTTACACAATTGCTTTTAGCCTTTCCAAATTGCAAATTGCAAACCAATGCACATACAATAATGAAGAGCTACAAAGAAATGAAAAGCAGGATTGCACATGTAACACAAATGAAGGACAGTGTCAAGAAACCTAACTGAAAGTGGCATGCATATATTTATATATTTGTGAGAGTTCCTTAACCACTTTTGAAAGGCTTACACTTCAATCGATAGTACAAATTTGGTTACAATGGGCGTCTTTCACAATTTACTCGCAACAGGAAGATATTTGGTATGACGTCCCTGAGCAAAAACCTTGCCGGTTTTCTTCTTCCTGAATTCCACACTGATAACAGCAAGGGTTTTCCCTAATCGCAACACCTTGGCTTCAATTTCTATCTCCTCCTAAAATTCCAAACACATTCAATTCAGATCTCGCATTCAACACACAAAAAAAAACAAAAACCAATATTACCAATTTCAAAAGAAGGAAAAGAGAGAGATATAATACATACATCAGCATATGCAGCATCCAAGTAGGTAACATTAATCTCAACGGAAACTCCCGTGAGACCCATATGTCCAGAGGCTGGAATCGCGGCGGAGCCGACAATGTCAACCAGTGTAGCGGTGGCGCCGCCGTGTAAGGAATTTCCGGAATTCTACAATGAAAATGGAAGATTATTAATTGAATTGAAAAATCGAGAGAAAGAAAGATGAGTGGGGATAGGAAAGGAGAGTACGAGTAAACGGGGAGGTATGATCATGGAGCAGATGACGCGGCCAGGCTCGATGAGATCGACGCGAAGGGAACTCATGATTAAGGTTTCCAGGAATTTTGGAGGAAATTCATTCACCATGGAGGCTGTTTCTCCTCCTTTCTCTAAAAATTTCTTCACTGATTCCAACTCCATTTTCACCTTCTTCTTCTTTGAGTTTTGCTCGCACTACTAACCTCTCCTCTCCTTATATCACTTCCGGGGAATACTTTCATCTATTTATTTTTGTTATTGAACCAATCATTCAACAATCTCAAATTAAATACTCCTTCAATTTTTTTTTTAAATTATTAGTCGATTCAATCATTTTATGGATATTAAAAAATATAAGGTTTTTTTTATTATGAAAATAAAAAGTTATAAAGAATTTTATAAGATTATTTTTTATTAGTGGTATAGAGAAAATAAGAATATACTTCAATAGAAATAAAAAAGACTTATTAAAAAATATTTTGAAATTAATGATTTAGATAAATATTTTAAATATAATATTATGTCTAAAGTTGATCCATGTGACATAGAGAAATAAAAAGAAAAAGAAAAAAGTACTCAAAGGTGATCTAATATTATTTAAAGGATAATTTAGAGTAATTTCTATGTAGGTGATCTAATATTATTATTTATCCTTTGATCTAAGTTTTTTTTATCGACAGGTTGATCGAATTCCTAAACCACCTAACCTTCTATGATTAACAATCTTGTTGTTCTAATCATGCATGGATTAATGTGTCATTCCATGCCAAATCAAATCCTTCAAGGTTTTGTCCAAGGTCTCACAAACATTTTGAGAAAACCAACAAATTTGTATACTATATATAGTTAAAGAAGTAAAAAACAATCTTGGCAAGAGTGAGACACCCTAACTTGTTAAAGAGTCTACATTTTCAAGACTTAAATTTTGGAATTAACCTATCACATATTTTAAAGATAGTGTGCTAGTAATACTCTCTTTTCAACACTCTCTCAATCACTCACTTTTTTATTGGTTGAAGCATGTGAGGGTCCCTCGCTTTAGAAATATGTCTCACATAAAGTAGTAGGATCCACACATATTTCAACTAATAAAAAAAAGTGTTTGAGAGAGTGTTGAAAATAGAGTGTTCTTAGATTTTTTTTTTAAAGATATCATCATTTTACTTATGTGTTCGGATTTCATTTTGAATCTTAAGTGTTTTTCTAATTAATCAGTAAGTATAATATTAATGAGCTACTCAATATCATATTTAATTGTCTGGTTTACACCTTTAGAGGTGTAAATTCATGAATATATAAACTTATTTTGACACCAGAAAAAGAACATAAAAGACCACCTCAGTGACACTAAAAAACCATTTCTTCATTGAGTTTTTCATGTGAATTTTCTTCTAAGGAAATGCAAATCCAATAAGTTATATTCGGCCATCATGAAAACAAACTTATCTTTATTACTCCATTCATTCCACAATGAGTGACTCATTTAGAATAAAATAATGTTCTAAAATGAATTACTCATTTCAATTTCCAATACACTTTTTCCAATTCTACCCGCTAATTAATATAAATTTCACCATTCTCAATATATAATAAGGATACTATTGTAAAAACAATATTCTCTCTCTTACTTTTATACCTTTTTCTTAATGCGTGTGAAATGGTGTGTTGGGTCACTCATTGTGGGACAGAGGGAGTAGTTTGAGAAAAGTTGTCTCTCCATTGTTCGGAAGGGTTAAAACATCATTGATGTCACCAAATAATGTCCAAGGTTGAAAATTTTGAGTTCTCATGTTAAGAAGATATGCTCATACGCCTTCTTCAAAAATTTGGAGTTGGATAAACTCTTGAAAAAATCTAAGACATATTACACCGAGTCATTTTAAAAGTATTACATTGAACTATACTCTATCACCGGAGTATTCTTCGACCTCCATTACATCAAACATTGTATAACCTTCATTCTCTCAAAATATTTTAGAATAATTACATTTAGTATGAGTTTCACACATCACAACCATAATAGGCTTGACACACTTATAATAAGAAGAAAAAAGATAGACAATTGAAGGTAGGTTCCTATGTATTGGGTGTCTCAACAACAAAGTCTAATATATTTTTACTATTATTTTGAGACGATTCATTCATATTTATATTGGTGTTGCTTCCATTAGCAGAGTTATTTAGTGGATCGGGATCTTCCAAAAACTAGATGTGATTCAGTATAATATTCTAGTTAGCATGGTGGATTTTATTCTAAGAGAAAGTACATAAATATTATGAGGTTTATATTTGTATTTTTCTTGATGTTTGAAATGGAAATACCTTATTAGATTTTGTATTTCTATCATGGTCAAGCAAGAGTTCATCTACAAATTTAAAGCTATGTGAGAGATATTGGATCGAATCTAGTATGGTCGAAAGACATGAGCATCTTGATTCGACAATTCGACAATATCTTAGCATACCATCGAAGTTTGTTCATATGTTGTAGTTAAAGCCCTATGATGTTGTAGTCGAAGTATGCTCAAGTATGCAGTAGTCGAAATGCTAGGATTGTTAGCATGTCAAATTGGACCTGTTTGTTAAGTCCAATTGTTTAAGTTGGCTTGTTCCCTAAGTTAGCTTGTGTATTGGGTCTGTGTGAAAAATTCCATTAGTTTAATGTGTTAGTTTTATTATAAATATCATACTAGTATCTCATTATTGCACACTGCAAACCCTAATTAGGGTGAGAGAAGTTATTTGTTATTCTGTAACACATCACAAGTGATATTGTTTCAAAGAGAAAGTAAAAAATAGTATTTTATAATCAATTTCATTGTGTTCTTCTTCCTTCTCCCTTTCCTACCCTTGTGGATTTCTTGCTAGAAAAAAAAACCTATTATACTTTGTTCTTGGCATTTATTTCACAACAAATTGGGGTGAGCATAGAGAAGAATACCGTCAACAAAGTATGAGATTGAAAAGTTCATCAGAGTGAACGATTTTGGTCTGTGGCGCTTGAAGATGAAAGCCCTACTAGTTCAGCAGAGTTGGTTAGAAGTGTCAAAGGGTATGCATTTGATAAAGCTGCAGGAAGAAAGCTAGTTTGTTCCCTTTCAAAGTGGAGATTTGTGAGATATTGGATCAAACTCTAGTATGATCAAAGGGTAACTTCTTGGTTCGACAATTTGAGAGGATTTTAACATGTCGTCGAAATATGTTCACATGTTGTAGTCAAAGGCCTGCAATGATGTAGTCGAAGTATGCTCAAGTATGCAGTAGTTGAAATGTTAGGATTATTAGCATGTCAAATTAGACCTGTTTGTTAAACCCAATTGTTTAAGTTAGCTTGTTCCCTAAGTTAGCTTGTGTAATGAGTCAATGTGTAAAAGCCGATTAGTTTAGTGTGTTAATTTTATTATAAATAACATACTAGTCTATCATCATTGCATACTGAAGTTATTTGTTACTCCCTCTAGTCCTATTTATAAGAGACAATTCACTTTTTAGATACATTCAATAATTAATGTATCTGGACAACATATAGACCAAATACATTAATTATTAAATGTATCTAAAAAGTCAAATGTCTCATATAAATAGGATCGAAGGGAGTATTTTGTAACACTTGTAATCTTGATTCAAAGAGAAAGTAAATAATAGAAGTTTATAACCAATTTTATTGTGTTCTTCTTCCTTCCCTCTTTCCTACCCTTGTGGGTTTCTTGGCAAGAAAAGAAACCCATTATACTTTGTTTTTTTGCATCGATTTCACAACAAATTACCGCACCAATTCAACATGCTAACAATCCTAGTATACTTCGACTACAACATGTGAAAGACTTCGACGACATGGTAATTTTATGTCGGGTTGTCGAACCAAAAAGCTACCCTTCGATCCTACTAGAGTTCGATCCAATATCTCACAAATGTCGAACCAAGAAGCCCAATTGTTTAAATTGGCTTGTTCCCTAAGTTAGCTTGTGTAGTGGATCTGTATGAAAAAGCTCATTAATTTAGTGTGTAAGTTTTATTATAAATAGCATACTAGTCTTTCATCATTGCATATTGCAAATCCTAATTAGGGTAAGAGAGGTTATTTGTTATTCTATTACACTTGTAATCTTGTTTCAAAGAGAAAGTAAAGAATATCAGTTTATAACCAATTTCATTGTGTTCTTCTTCCTTTCCTCTTTTCTACCCTTGTGGGTTTCTTGCCAAAAAAATAAACATATTATAATTTGTTCTTGACATCGATTTCGCAATACTATGCATGCCCACCTTGACAGTTTGAGACATATCATGTATAGTTGTATTTTTTCTAGTAACAATTTCTTTTCGTTATTGTTTTGAATGAGTTGCAAGTTTGCGATTTTTATGTTTTTCTCTCATATAAAACCATATTCTCGTAGTCTCTGATATAGACAAAGTGCAATTTCTTGCGACATGGCTATATTCCCACAACTCTTGCACAAAGAGGTAGAGACCATCATAATCTATATGGAACCATCTTTATGGAACCATCTTTCTCGAAATCCTTGTTTATCAACTACATAAAGACTCAAATCAATCTCAATGTAGTTTCTTGCTAATTTACCTCGAGAGGTGTCCATGCCTAAGTCTAGGTACTAACCGCTAAGTAATGATTGAAGATCATCCAAGATTCTTCGCCAAAAACCTTCTTGCGGTCTTCATGCACGTCAAACTTAACCATGTAGCATCCACGTCCTACATCGACTATATCAAGACTACCAAGGTTTCCAAATTACCTTAAGTTTATCCATCATCACAAAATAACCAATCAATTTGTCCAAAAGTTTGATGATCCCAGTCTCTTATAGTGATTTTCTAAACTCTTTCACTATCCCTTCATCCAAGAAACAACCAAGTTTCAAGCAATCTTCATCTTGTACTTCAAGCTTAAAATTCATTTTCTCCAACAAATTCAAGTTTAAGAACACTTGCATGTTTTTGGATATAAAACACTTGTAAAGAGTCCTTAGTGAGTAAGCAGCAAAGCCAACAGCAAGGAGAAATAGAGCATAGGTTAAATACTTCATTGCAATATCATCACACTTTTTGTCATATTCCGTGCATATGATTTTGCTCATCATATGTATCCTCTCAGTTCTCTTATTCTGGGGGAAATTGCAGGTTTCAAATAAAAATAATTAAGAACAGAATTTGTTGAAGTAGACAAACCTAGAAACATATCATCAATACATTGTTTATTTGTAAAAACAATGATAAATTCTTAACAAAATTAATCTTGATTTCTGTAATATAATCAACGGGATCGTACATTTAAGAACGGTGATAGTATAATTTTACAAGTTTAGAGAATAGCAGACCTTAGGTTCAACGGCCTCGCCTTCAATCATGCTTCCATATATAACTACACGGTGAATCCGGAAGAACTTGTCACGAATTGCAGGCGTAATTGTCATTCTGTCATGCTAATAGGACCAACTTCCAGATTAAGAGATAGTGCCGTTACTGTGTTACTGTCTCATTCAAAACTATCAACGTATCTGACAGTAACCAGAACTCAATGAAAACAATAGTTGGATAGTAGTTCTCAGGGATAGGAAACTACTATTTTTTGTAGAAAAAGTGAAAAAGTGTGAATTAACTCAATCAATCCGACGACTCAATCAAATCTAATACCGTCGATTCAATTTTCTTTTTGTTTGAATTTTGAATCATATCCAACCCAAAACAGTCCCCTGGAATAAAGTTATGACTCAATTGTCGGCCATAACCCATTAATTGTTGAAGGGAGGTTTAATACGTCCTCTTTAACATAAGAAAACTAATTTCAAATATTCATATCATACTGTTCAATGAATCAACTTATTTCACAAAACCTAAATCACCTGCAAACTGAATGTGAAACTAATTATTCTATTTTTGGGAAAATTTTCCTATTTCTTGTTCAGTAATCTGTAATGAGTTTCACATTTTACTAGTAATAGCCGGAAGATACTTGGTATGACGGCCTTGAGCAAAAATTTGGCCAGTCTTCTTCTTCCTCAAATCCACGCTTATAACAGCTATAGTCTTTCCTACTCGTAAAACTCTAGCATCAATCTCGATCTCCTCCTACCATAACATAAACCATATGAAATTAAAAACAAATACCACTTTTGTGATATCTTCATCACACAGATTCAGTTATATAATTGATTGATATCACAATTCACAAATAATAGATCTAGATTTTAGATACAAACATGAACATATGCAGCATCCAAGCATGAGACGTTGATCTCGAGAGAAACACCGGAATCCCACGGAAAACCCGCGGCGGGAACTGCGGCTGCGCCTACGACATCTACCAAAGTAGCGATGGCACCACCGTGCAAGTATTTAGCTGAATTCTGCGATGAGGTTAGTTAGGTCAAAATCTAAATGAAAACAAAATTGATTGAAGAGAGTAAGAAGATACGATACGGACAAGTAATCGTGGCGGTATCTTCATTGAGAAGACGACGCGGCCAGGTTGTATGAGATCGAGGCGTAGGTCATGGAAGACTAGAGGTTCTATAAACTCTTTGGGAAATTCGTCATCTTGCTTTGAATTTGATGTTTCTTCTTTCTCCAAATACCTCTTCACTGATTCCAAATCTGTTATCTTTCCTTCTGTTTTCACCATTCTGTTTTTTTTTTTTCTTTCTTCTTTTGGATTGTTTTGCGTGTTCACTCACTCCAAGTAGTAGACAAATTTAAAGCAAATTTAGCAAAAACATAGATATCATGTTACACATGTTGATTTGATTTTAATAGATTCTACAATTTTCCAAAGTCAAACTACATTTTATTTGTTTCTGATATACACCCAAGTTCTAAGTTAAGAAGTTTAACGTGAATTTAATATTAACAAAATTAATTGCAAAAATATATACTTAAAAGTAAATTAAAAGAATTTAATTGAAATACACTGACAATGTAAAGATTTTTTACACTGTCAGTGAATCACAACCATTGATAAGTATAAAAGGTTTGACTTTTATTTTAATTTCTTTTAAAGTAATCCAATTGAATGTTCATGATTTAATGATGGTGTAAAATTTTTTACACTGACAGTGTATATCAATTAAACTCAAATTAAAAAGATTAAAATGTGTTAATCAGTTATCATTATTAAATTCAGATTACATTTAAATATGCTAAAAATGCACTTTTGATTCTTTATTTTTAGTTTTTTAAAATGTATAATCTCCATTTTATAATCAGCTATTTAATCTCTATTTTTAAATGACACGTTTCTTATTACGATGCGTCAAGACTTAAGTGTAAAAATATATCTACATGTTATTATTTATTAATTTTTGTATAAGTATGTTTTAAAATATCGAGTGAAGAAGTGAAATAAAATATGTTTTAAAATTATCAGAAATTAAAAAGTTAGAAAACAATAGTATAAAAGTTTATCGAAGATGTCGGGGTAGTATTAGCAGGCGGATGACGGCCAACAACACATTGGGATTTATGATGGCGTTAATTTGGCAACTGGCTTATGGCATTAAAGAAGCGGCGTCGCCGGTCTGATAGTGTCAAGGGAGTTTGGCGGACGGTGGTTCAGTCAGTTCGTGGGCATCGAGCTTGATGTTTTCATTTCATAAATCCATTTGTTAATGTTAAAATATTAAATATCTTTTACATTATTTTAGAGATGCATAAGATATTAATAATAATTAAAGAGTTGTATTTTGAATTGTTAAGAATTGGTTGAGTTTCAACAATTATAAATATGTATCGGTATAATTCTTGTCTTAACAATTTAAAATGTAGTATGATATACAGAGGATAAGGTGACAAATTTAGGGAAACTATTAAAGGTAATGGAAGAAATTTATATGAGTGTGTTCTTAGAATTTGGTAAATCTTTGGAGATAACACTTTGAGATTGTGTGATTTATGTACAGAGAAGTGGAGAAATTGAGAAAGATTTCGGATAAAAAATAGGGTTTGTTTTTTTGAATGTGGGTAACTGTTATCTTATAACTATTTTGTAATCTGTTGTAACAACCTTTGAAAGTATAGTAGATCAAAGAGATACTCTCTCCTTCATAGCATAGCAGCTCGTTTGATCAAATTGAATAAATAAATTATTTTTTCTTTATATTCTTCTAAGTATATTTGTTTTCACTCTTTACACGTTAATATTAATATGATGATTTATGTTATTTATTTTGGTTGTCACGGTTTATTTGTCCCAATTTCTTAATTTGTTTGAACTTTTGGATAATTCTATCATGATTTATTTTACCAATTTTTCACAATAATTTTAATAATAATGTAATTTATGTATACTAAGTAAATATTTCTAGAACATTTAAACTAAAATAAAACAAAGCACCCTAATTTCTAATTAGAGAGTCATTCTGAACTCATTCTTCCCTAATTAGCATCTATTTCTCGCTCCCATTTGATATCACATCTTTTTATTTTTTTTATTTTTTCTTTCACCATGTCTCATACTTTTTTCAACCACAAATTAGCCCGATCTAAAGAGAAGAGAAAATAGACGTTGGTGTGAGATTGAGTCGCTATTGATGATAATATAGACATGCGCGAATATCTGAAGAAGATTAATAATTATGGTTGTTTTAAAGTATGTTTGTTGATGTATGCATTGTTCGTACTCCCCTTTTTTTTATTGATTTGCCTTTATACATTTTTGCAGTTTGATGTAGGTGATGAGAAAAAAATATTGTAATTATGTTAAATGGTTTGACTATGAGATGAGCTGCAAATGATGCCATTAGATCGTTGAAGATTAGAATGATGAGCCTATATATATAGATTATGAGTGACTCAAAGAAAAATGAAGAATGTCTAAAGGTGAAGACTAAATTTATGAGATTTTTCCATATTTATCTTGGATGATTATATTTTTACTTGTGTGCATTAGTTGTAATGTAACTCTTGTTATAAAGTAATGTAATGTGTATGTAATGTATTTGGGTTGTTGTGTCAAGAGAATCTTATTCTTTCAATTCATGAGAGACCATACATATTATTGGCCTTACACTCCAGGAACAGGATAACTTAATATTACACCTACCACACTTGCTACATAAAGGCAAAAGCTAATGAAATAAATAAAAAAAACAAGAGGTTAGATACACCCATAGGAAATTCAAGCAGCAGGCCTCTTGCAGCAGTATTAAAAACACTCCACCAACAACATACCTCCTCATGTACTCCCTTAAGAAAAGGAAGCAGTAAAAAATTTATACTTAATAGGACCTCATGCCTTTCAGCCAGCACTCCAGAATTATAATGTCTAGTTTATTATAAGATGCACATTCAACACAGGATAAGATAAGACCTTATGATTTCCATATACTATCATTATCCAACTCTCTTATCCTATTTGACTCTATCATATCATTACCATCAAATGAGCCTCAAAAATATTTGGCTGTCATGTTAAAACATACACGATAAGATAAACCATCATATCACGAGTCGATCCACTATTGGTTACATTACATATGACAGGAAAAAAAAAAGGAAAAATGAAAGAACCAACTAATAGCCAAATCATAGGGAATCAGATTCCCATTGCATTAGCCTAAAAAATGTCTTACTCCTATGATATCCTCTCTTCTGTGTCCTCTGTTATTCTCAGCTTCACATTTTACTGGCAATAGGAAGATATTTGGTATGACGACCTTGAGCAAATATTTTGCCACTCTTTTTCTTCCTAAACTCCACGCTTACAATAGCTACCGTCTTTCCTACCCGTAGAACCCTAGTATCAATCTCAATCTCCTCCTAAGATGACATAAACAATAGAAAATTTAAAAAAAAAACAAAACTATTGTTATGATATCTTCATCACACAAATCCAATATAAAAAAAAAATAAAAAAAAAACGGAAAAATAATTATCAAGAGTATTAAGCTTTGAAATACACTAACATGGACATAGGCAGCATCGAAGCACGAGACGTTGATCTCGACGGAAACACCGGTCTCTAATGGAAATCCAGCGGCGGGAATTGCAGCTGCGCCTGCCAAATCCACCAGAGTAACGAGGGCACCACCGTGCAAATACTGACTCGAGTTCTGCCATTTAGGTGAAAAAAAAAAAAACAAGAAAATCCATCATCAAAAGTTACTAATTAGGGAAAGATAAAAAGAAGGTTGAAGAATAGTACGAGTAAACGCGGGGGTATATTCATCGAGAAGACGACACGGCCAGGCTGTATTAGATCGAGGGTATGCCATCTAAGATTAGAGGCTCCAAAAATTTGGGAGGAAATTCATGATCTGTGGTTGATGATTCGCCTTTCTCTAAGCATCTCTTCACTGATTCAAACTCTGTTCTTGTTTCTACTCTTTTATTCATTCTGTTTTTTTCCTCGTTTGTTTAGCGCGTTCACTTTCGGGTTGTGTTTGTGTTTCATAATTAAATGAGTAAATGTTTTCCTTTTTTTTAAAGTTAAATTTCACTTCTTGAAATGAAATATGAAGCATCTTTGCTTTTTTCTTTTTCTTCAATAATTTAGGGTATCTTTAGATTAATTGAATGGAGCATAACAAAATGGTATGGTATGAGATTCATTTTTTCTTTTATCAATTAAAATCAAATGGAATATAGGGCCAGTTTGTTTCAGCTTTAAAAAAATGGATTTTTTCTTTGTATTTTTGAAAATAGATTTTCTAAAACAGTTTTTTAAAATATTGCAAGTTTTTTTATATTCGTTTTTTCTAAAATGAAACACTTAATTTGACATCCTATAACATAAACATACATAATTGAAGACCAAAACTTAGTCAAAATCGTAATTTTTTTAAAAAGATGTATTTTAAAAATGATTTTTATGAAAATCTATTTGAAATAGCTTCAAAATTAAGTGATTTTTTGAAATTTTGATATCCAAATTTTTTCCCCAAATTTTGATATTCAAACAGATTTTTCATTTGAAGCTTTTATAAAAAGTTTTTTTTGTAAAAAAAATTTTCACAAAATTTGGTAACACTATAAAAATCATTTTTAAAAAAAGCCAAAACAAACGGGCCCATAGTGTAATCGAGTGGTATAAAGTATGGTTTTTAATGAAACTGTGTCATTGATGTTATTATTGTTCTTGTTGTTTTTATTGTTGTTCTTTATTATTATTGTTGTTTGTTGTTGTTAATTTTGTTATTCTCCATATTAAGGCTCTTGTTGTTCTTAATATTATTCATTTATGTTATTTTTGTTGTTGTTGATCTCAATTACTTTTGTTTTTGTTTTTCATTACTCTTGTTATTGCTATTAAGAACATTGATTTATTATCTCAGGTTCTTCAAAATTTCGAGTGTTAATACTGAGTAGGGGTGGCAAAACGGGCCCGGCCCGTTGGGCATGCCCGTTTTACCCGCACTTTAGTGCGGGGCGGGCCAAGGTTTTAGGCCCTCACCCTCTAATATGACCGCCCCGCCCCGCCCCGTTTTCAACGCGGGCTTTTGCGGGCATGTGCATTTTCATAATTTTTTATGTTTTTAGGCTTAAAAGGTGCAATGCCCGCGGGCTTTGCCCGCCCCGCCGTCACTTTTTTGCGGGGCGGGGCTAGGTTTTAGGCCCGCATCTTCAACTATGCCCGCCCCGCCCCGCCCCGTTTATTTGCGGGCTTTTGCGGGGCGGGCTAAACGGGCGCGGGCATGCCCGTTTGCCACCCCTAATACTGAGTGCGTCTAAAAATAATAAAGATATTGTTGTTGGAAATCGAACTCACGTGCAGTTCACTTTACCCCTCGGTATTTTAATATCCGAGGTGATAAGGGGTAGCTTTTCATGACGCCATTCACTACATCGCTTCCGTAGTCGATGTCAAACGCATTTCGCATCCAACGTTAAATATATATTTTTATAATAGTGTGAGGAACCAAAATGGATCCATAGGTAAAGTTAAATACCCAAAAAATATATTTTACTTTTATTTTTCTATTAGTTTCATAAACCAATTCTAATTTATATATTATAATATTTGATATTACAAACTCTATAAAAAACTCCCACAGCATCCTGCGCGCGCACGAGCCAATATCTAGTTTTATTAATTGCATCAATGCTACTATGACATTATACTAATTAATTTACCATATCAGGTTAAAAAATTACTCCCTCTATTCCATATTATAAGAGAAATTTATTTTTATTGAGTAATTAATGTAACTAATTCATATATAGATTAGATACATTAATTATTCAATAAATTTAAAAAATAAATTTCTCTTATAATATGAGACGGGTGAGTAGTTTGTAGTCACAGCGGTTCAAAACCATGACCTTTCAAATTGAACCAAGTCAATATTTCGTCATGTTAATATTTTGCAACCAAGAAGAAATAAAGAATCTGAATTCAAAAACCGGTGCTGCAACTTGTGCTTAACGAGCAGCCTGTAGGAGAGACTCTTATACGTTCGTCCATTTGATAGGAGATCCATCTTCCTCCATTTCATTTAATTTATTGTTTTATTCATACAAATATAGAGAACTCATCTTATGAGTTCTGAGTTTTTCTTTAATTCCTTTTCCAACAGTTTCAGGTTATCATATTATTTGTTTCTACTAAACTGGTATCGAAGCTTAGATCCTTCGAGCTACCGATATTATTAAAAGAATGGAGCTGTGAGAAGATTGGAAGAGATGGGGGAGATGGTAGTAATAAAGCCATTTCTTTTTCTTTGAGGATTTGAGTGCTAATGCTTTATAACTAATAAATTTACTTACATTAAATAATACTTTAAATAAGATTCCATAATTAAAATATAATAAATAATATTGAATCAAATTCTAAAAGGAGAAGGATAGACAGTCTTCTAATTTTGTTGTGTCGTTTAACATTAAGACAATATAATATTTTTTAAAACTAACTCTCTTTTATATTTCTCCTAATTCAGCAAATCTTTATATATTTCATACCATTTTTCTCTTTTCACACTCATACCATTTTTCTCTTTACAATTCTTTTCCAAACCAAACACTCCCTTTGAATTTCATTGCAAGAGAGAAAAATCACACTTATTACACTGTCTTATCTTAATGTAAAAAATTATCGAAATCTGCTTATATATGGAGACAGTAGTGGAATATTACTGAACTTTTTCAAACTCGGCCCAACAAATCACATTAAATGATTGACTATATTCTTAAAAAACAACTGTGTAAAAGTTAGTTTAACCTGAGACAATAGAAAAAGGTTGAACAAAAATTACAAAAAAAAGAATAATTTAAGATCAAAGATATATTAGTCAAAAAATACATTAGGAAAGCGGAAAAAACAATACATGAAAAAAGTAACCTAACCCAAACAAAAATTAAGACAAAAATACTTTATAATAAATAATAAAAAACTAGGGAGAAGGCATTCTTCTAATACACAAAACAAGATAACTTAAAAGCCGAATGACCATCACATACAGTCTGCCTTGTAGTAGTCAGATGCCCTTCAATCTTCTGTCCTAGCAAAACTTCCAGAAGGTAAGGCCAACACTTCTTCAAACAAAAATCTAATAGCAACATAACGTGATCCCTGTTGAATTCTAGAATATTTGGAATTAACTCCCTCAAGCGCTTGAGAGAAAACCAAATCAATTAGTTTTCTTCTCTTCTTCCTTTGCTGCAACCGTCTCTGCAGAATCGACAGCCTGTTGTTCATCCTCACCTCCAAAACCAAATTCGTTAACACGCTTCTTATCCACGGGATAAATCCACCTCTGGTATACATATATAAGAAAGATAAGATCTGCAAGGAAAGGAGAAAAGCAATCAAGTCAGTAATCGCGATTGGAATACCTTTTTAATAAAATATACAGGTGCAGTCAAAATTGTCCAATGATGGAACAAATGCCTGCACTTGAATGATGATAAAGAAAGCCATTAATGAATATGTAGCTAAAGCAATTGCTTCTTGCAAATAACAAGAGGTCATGATCCCAATCTTACCATCACGGAAGACAGAAAGCCGATGTAGTGTCGGCATTTTAATGACAAAGGCAAAAAGATCATCAATGATGGTGTTGAGAAACTTGTAAGTCATCTGCCTCCAAGGTAGATGAGCAACCGATTTGAGCTTGTAGTTGATGAACAGTTGAGGGCACATCATAATAAAACCTGTAAAGGTTTTCCAGTACAAAGAGTATGAACATACAGTTTACCAAACTAGAAATTTCAAGATCAGAACATGTGCTAAAATTGGTCATATATGTGGTTGTGAAAAGCACTTAGTAATCATTAGACAAGATCACAAATGATAGTGTCACTCCAAAACACAGATAGTTTAACCAATTAGGAAGGGAGCTTACCAAACATGTATACACAACTTGTGAGGGAAGACAGAATCCAAGAATACCAACTCTTGTGGCGTTCGTACATTAGTGAGTAAGCAGCAAAGCCGGCAGCAAGGAGAAATAGAACATAGGTTAAATACTTCATTGCAATATCATCATATTCTTTTGTCTTATTCCCGGCATATGATTCCCGATCTCTGAACCTCAACATAGGTATCCTTCCTGTTCTATCAATCTGGGGGAAATTGCAGATTTCAGATAAAAATAATTAAGCATAGAATTTATGGAAGTAGACAAAGCTAGAAAGTAACGTCAGCGTGCATCTACCTCACTCAAAGAAGTGATAAAACAGTAATAAGAAAAGGAATGCCCCAAAAAAATTCTCTATACATAGTTACAGAATCAGTAAACAAGAAAGGTCTTGGCAAAAACTATTTTATACACACAATACATGACAGTTAAGGGGCAAAAGTTTGCAACGTTGGTAATAGCAATAATTGTGTCAGGAACCATATTACTTATTATATCAGAAAATTCAAAATGCACTCATTAAATACTCACTCGGTAATAGATTATAAGCAAATTTTAACCAATTTGCTTGTGACAAAATATAAGCAAAATTTGACATAGAGCATTTTATTATTGCTCATATACCAAAAATGCTTTATTCAATTTTAATTTTTTTTTCAGAGGTATGTAATGTACATAATTAATTTTACAACGGCTGGAAAAAAGAACCATCACTAAAGTTCGAATATGCAGTGTGTAGAACCAATTATAAATCAAAGCACCTGAAAATAATTAGCTTAGGGAGTGGTATTATTTTGGAACGTGTATAGACAAACAACCATATTAAATGTCAATTTTTTATAATACAAACAATAACAGGAGTGCATTTTAGGTATAAACAATGAATTTTTAATGGAAATCATCATTAATTAATGTAAGCAATCATTTCTACTAATAAGAGAAATTTTGATTTTGATTTTTTGTTACGGAGGGAGTGGTTTATGCACTTTTAAAAAAGGCTAGAAGATCACAAATACTACCTCTATGTGCATGGCTTTTCCAATTTTCCAGAACTCGATAATCAAACCAACTCCAGAGCTTAGAAGAATCATCCAAGATGTGTCATTGTCAAGCAGATAAAGGAAGATGATGAGCTGACAAATAAAGCTCACAACAACAGTCTTCGCAGAGAGTCCTTCCATGGACTTATTTTTGTTCCAAAATTGAATGTCTGGGCAGAAAGAAAATCATTAGATTATAATCTATGTTCTAATCATATCAATAAGGATTTTCTTGTCAGAGCTACTGTCCTAAAAATAGTCTAGCAAAATAACTTACCATTCTTAAAAGCCAGAAAGTCAAATACTGAATGAAGAAGAGAAACGACCATGGTAATTCCTAGGAGGTAAGGATTTCCTTCCAAGAATACCCTCTGATACAATAATAAAAAAATCAAATTGTCAGACAATCTGAAAAACAAGGCACCTCCTAATTAATACAATGGGAAACTTATACACAAAAATCATGAGTTTCTTATATTTTGAAATTCTATCTTAAAATCTTTTAGGGTATCAAGTCCCAGTTTGTTTAACTAAAAAAGAAAATCACTCTTCCAGGCTACCAAGAGATAAATCCAATAAAATAGCTTAGTAGAGATAAGCAAGGTGAAACTCTGGTAGGGTATGATAAGTACCCAGAGATAGGTGTACATTCAATGGAGGACTATAAGAAGATTTATTTAAGAATAAACCAACAAAAAAAAAAAATCCGTAATTAGTCCAGTCCATTATAATTATTTACCACCTCCAATGCCAACCCCTAAATATAAGACCCTCTAAAAAATGCTTGTCTTTTCAATAAAATCACCTTCACATTTCAATTGCATGAGTTTTGTTTTTTTCCAAAATATCTCTAAGTCAATATCTTTTTTGTACCAACCAATAATTAAACAATAAACAATTTGGAGACGATAAATTAACCATATCTCATGTAGCTTGTATATTTGAAAATATTATGTCAATTCTTAACAAATTTAATCTTAATTTCTGTAATAGTCACCGGAGGGCAGTGGAATTTTGCAAGTTATAGAGAACAGACCTTAAGTTCATCAGCCTCGCCTTCAATCATGCTTCCGTAACTACGGTGAATCTGGAAGGACTGATCAACTTGCATGAATAATTGCCACTTCGTCATGCTAATAGGACCAACTTCCAGATGAAGTGTCAGTTCAGTAACTGTCTCATTCAAAGCTATTAACTTATCACGCAGTAACCAGAACTCATTGAAGTAAATGGTTGGATAGTAGTTCCCAGTGATAGGATCAATGTTCAAGTCTGATCATCAAAGTTAAGGGAACTAATATATACGAGACTTGCACGAATACAGCAGTGAATCATTGTGAACACATTGTAAGATCAAAAAAGAAACTTGTTCAATATATAAGACAAAAGATATATCACTGACTCGCACAATTAAAGAATATGTCAGGGCTAGATAAGTTCTCCATTTTTCAACATTAACCTTGCATAAGAGGACCATTATTATTGAGAAACGCCCCAAGTCCCACATCGAAAATAGATAAGGCCTAAAAAGATTTAGAACGATTGACACTCACCTTACATGCCGGTTTTGTAAGCTTGAGTTAGGCCTAATATAGAAAACTAATATGGTATTAGAGCTTATTGATCTAGGCCGCCTACCAAATTTTACACACACCGGACCCAATAGTGCTGGGTGCAAGAGGGTGTATTGGGAAAAATTCAAATCCCACATTGAAAATAGATAAAACACGAGAAGAGTTTACAAATAGTGATACTCCTCATCTTACAAACCGGCTAGTAAAGAACCAAGGATGAGTTAGACCAATATAAAAGCCTAATAACAATATTATTTTAAAGCTAAAGACATAGTATCCTGATACCAATGCCAAGAAACTACGATAAAAAGGCTAAAAAAAGAAATGACTAAAGGCAAACAATGTTAATGGAAAGGATACGTGGAGCGATGTTAGGTGGTATGCCTGTATTTGGGTACCTGCAAACAGGAAAAGTATAAAATTAGCAAGGTTTGAAAGAATATTAAGTGGGTTGGCAACATAAAAACTTAGATGATTTTAAATGTGTTTTAGACAATATCACATCTAATGTAGGACTCTCAACCATGGTTAACCAAATAAATCTTCTGAACATCCACCATTCATTGTAGAAAGTTAAAGCCTCATTCACCCCAAAAATAAAGGGAGAGAAAGGGAGAAGAATCATTGAGTAAGGTAGCTAAAAATTTCAAACTTCAAACAATCTCAATTACTGCAAAACTAAATATAAAAGTAATTCCACTTGAAAGAAGGCCAATTTATCCAATAGTCTCTTTTATATCTGGTGTACTTTTGAAATAAATTAGCAGTTACTAACTGAAGGGAAATTTTGACTGGCCAAAAACCAGAGCATATAGATAAAAATAGTGCACCAACAAATTTAATGAATTCCAAGAACCATACTGAGTGAAGTCGGCAATCAAGTTTATTGTTATATTTGGTTTCCAATATGCAAGCCACTCCACAGGACCATCATCTTTAGAATCATCTTTAGAATCATCTTCAGTATCATCAACGACCTAGTACAACCAAAAGAGATCAATACTGAGACCATAGTGAAACAAGTAACATATCTTGGGGGCAAGCATTGAACACTCAACACTGACCAACTAAATAATTAGAACATTATTGATACAAACCTAATGTAACAGCAACAACAATGATATAGATAAACAATAAATTCTAGAAAAAAATCAGTGGACTGGTGTGAGTAGTTCTTTGCTCAAATACCTATTCAAAGCATACTTATTAGACCTATGGGGTACCTCTTCTAGGCCCTTTGGAAGTAGGAATAAGATTACGGAATAATATTTCAATCATTATCGAAACTGCTAAAAGCTGATTTGAAGCATGATAAATAGGAATACTAAACTATATTCTCTGCTCGCAGGCCAAATAAGGGGGAAGGGGGCTGACCAATTTCCATTTTGAATTAATTGAATTGCCCCCCTCACATAAATATTATAGCATATACATCCTTGATGAGATGACCTACGCTGGCCTTTGTTATGTATAAGTAAGTGTCCATGTTTTGCCTTTCTCAACAAGTGTCCAAGTATTGCCGCTCTCAACAAGTGTCCATGTTTTGCCTCTCTCAACAAGTGTCCTTTTTTCAACAAGTGTCTATTTTTCATAGATAGAAAAAGAAAAAAAAAAGCATTTCCTTAAGATACAAGGTATTATCTCTAACGTATGGTAAGATCACTGTAGTACCCGCTTGCATAGAGGCCAAAGTTGCAAGAGGGGAGCTTAAGAAATTGCTTTGAAAGATCCTTCCTAGCATTCAAGCTAAGATGATATATGCTTTCTATTAAAGTGTCAAGATAGGGTTATGAAAGAAAGCCTTAGACGGAAAGTCAGGGAAGTACTATCAGTATACAACATATGATAATGATACTCATGGCTTAGGTTCCTTTAGCATGTGTGAAGAATACCCATAAATGCACTGGTTATGAGTATAAATAAGATGAAGGATAATTCAATAGTTATTGATAGATGAAGACTTACTATAACTATAGGCATAACTATAGGATTTAAATCGTAGTGAGGCTAATGAATAATGATAGGTTATCATGTTAAAATGTTTTGACTGTTGTTAACCTAGACAATATGCAAAATATAATAGTTCAAAACGTAAAAACTCAAAACAAGAAATATCTTGCACTCAACCCAAAGTAACATCATAAAAAGTTATTAAATTGCTGATTATAAAATCATGTGAGCAAGTAACAAACCTCAGCTGTTACTTGACCCTCACTTGAATCCGGTACACCTCCCAACAGACTCTTCTTTTTATCTGCTTTTGACTTCGGCGAGTATACCACAACAGCTGAAACCCATAAAAAGAAAGGCATTTTGTAAATAACTTAACTATAGTTATATATATTTAATATTACTAAAGTGTTATTGAGAAAGAATAAGCATACGAAGCGTCCTTCCAAATGCAGCTTGAGGCTGGTATTCAGGATCACTAGGGTCAGGCGAATATCCAGATTGTGCAAAGAACACATGAGCATATAGACTCCCATTGTGCTTCAAAGACTGTAGAAAGAAGAAGTAACCATAAATAAACTCCCTTCAACCTTCAACAAACAATTAGTAAATAAACCACACAAAAGTAGCAGTAGCAATTTCAGAAAGCCATACCTCAGTTGAGGGAAAGTTCAAAGTAAGAGTCCTGGTACTCTCAGGTACCCAAACAGCATAGGGAATATTTGTTTCATGCCATACAAGAGCAGTTTCGTTACCAAATTCATTGAACTTCTCATTCTCAGTAAGATAAAGCCACATATCCTGAATAACTCTATTCAGTTAGAAAACGATAACAACAATAATTATAACCTAAAATTAATATCAAACTTGCCACAATTAAGTAACCTAAAAGCATCATTAACATCAAATTAGTATCAGAGAATTAAGAGAGTGAAGAAAAAAAAGTGATAATAGAGGTTTTAACACGTAACCTAACCTAATTAAATGCATCGAAATCTGAATTAATAAATACGATTAATTCGGGATCGATCATGGAATGGAAGTTGAATTAGGATTAGAAGTGAGAGAGAGTACCATAGGCTGGCCTTTGTGGAAGAGGTTAGAGACGAGAGCGGAAGGTTCGGTAGTTTTTTTAGCCGGAGAAAAGAATTTGGAAGCGAAATACCAGAAAACAACCATACGAATGATTCCGGTGAAACTAAAGCCTCCGCCGCCTTGTTGTCTCCCTTGCGGTGCAGGTGCAGCGCCTCCACCATCAACTACTGCCGTTGGCGGCGCCATGTTCGGCAGAGAGAGCGATGGAATCGAAGATTTGAAACGAATGCTAAGAAGAAAGTGTTGTTGTTTATGCTCTGTGATGTATAAAGGTGATATTAATAAAGAAAGAAAGGGTTTGTGTTTGGGTTTGGGTTGCTAGTGGCCTAGGGAGTAAGAAAAAGGAATAGTTAGCAAGTGACGTAGAATAAGGTTGCCACGTAACCTCCCACTGATGCTATTGGATTAAGATCGAGTAAAGTTTGTTTTTTAATTTCGAGGATCTTATTCTCAGCCCTTAAAACTGAGATTTACTTTTGAATCGATGGTTAGATTTGAAACCGCCTACACCATACTCATAATTATCAAATATTTTTAAAATATTTATTAAAATTCCCTTCAATTTTTTAATTAAAATTATAAGTTTAGATTTAAAAATGTTTAAGAAATAACTAAATTATTTTTTATCTTTTTCAACTTAAAAGTTATTTATTCAAAGACATGCATCACTTCTAACTCATGTCTTCATTCAAATCCAAAAAAAGTACACCATCACCATAACTCAAACATCAACAACTATAACTTCATAACAACAATAAAACTAAATTTTGAACAAAACCAAAACGTATTCAGTAACAAACATTAAGACCAAGCATGAACCACTTCTGAGAAGGTTCAAATTTTAGATTTCAATAGCATAAAAAATTAAAATTACCCACAATTTTTAAATAAATTTTTCAAAATTTCAAAATCTCATATTTTCCAAAGTTCCAGATTTCATAAAGTTCGATATTTCAAAATGAATCAAAATTTTCAATTTCAAAATCCAATATCTTCTTAAATAGTTTTATTAAATAATTTTTTTAAATAAAAAATCATATTTTTTTATATAAATAGGACTGGAGGCAAAAAAAAAGTTTTTTTCTTTGGCCACCTTCCTGTGGAGTCACCCCCAGCGAAAATCTCAAAATACCCCTGCTTCGGAAATGAACTTCCGAAGCGCTTTTTTATTTTAAAAAATTTCCTTAATTCGGAAGTGCATCTCCGAAAACACCCCATGGGGGTGTCTTCGGAGATGAACTTCCGAAAATACCTCATGGGGGGTGTCTTCGGAAATGAACTTCCGAATTATGCAGAAACTGTGTTTTTTTTTATGTTTTTTCATAACAGTCTCGCATTTTAATTAAACGCAAACGCCAAATAAAATAAGCAATAGATAAACTGAAAATACTAATATGATAAATAAACAAAAAAAAAATACTAATCCGATGAAAATAATATATACAAACCGAAAAAAATAAAAATAGTGTGCTAAAGATACAATCCCATAACAAAAAATATATAAACCCGACCACTACTGGGTGTGCCTAAACCTCTCCCCCTGAGACCTCCTCTGCCATATGGCAGTGAGCTGCACTCGGGTCACAGTGTCGGGAGCAGCCTCAAAGGGTGACCTGGGTATCCGCTGCACGAATCCAAACTGACGCATGCACCGCTCAGGGAGATATCGAACCATGATGCCGGTCCCGCAAGCCAACCAGCCAGAATAAAGTGCAATGCCGTCAAAGGGGACAATCTGAGCGTAGTCGATGAACGGCCTCCAGGTGACGTCGTCGTGTAGAGTGCGGTCCAGGTATCCACGGTATGGTCCCACCGCATCGTTCCCCCTCTGGAGATCGTATCTGGCGGCCCTGGGCAAGGCGTCCACGTACGCAGGATCGAGGTGGTAGCCGTGGATGCGGGAGAAGTGGGAGATGATCCAGCTCTGAAACAGAAACAAGATAATGTATTAAATTTAAATACGAAACATATATAAATAAATAAATACGATAATGTATTAAAATAAAACGTACCGTAAGCAGTGTGCAGGATCCGACCAACTGCCTCGTCCTCCAGTTGGAGGCCTCATTCAGCTTCTGGTAGAGATATGCCAGAGTAGCTGACCCCCAGTTCCACTGGTGAACGGTATCCAGGTCCATGAAATAGCGGAGGTAGGCCACGTCGACGTACCTGGCACTCTTGTCCACAAAGCATGCAGCGCCTACCACATGCATGTACCAGCACCGGAGAGCGCAGCCGCGGTGGTACTCCCTGAATAGGTCGTTACCCTCCTGCTCGGCCTCGACCGCCGCGTCCAGGTGGAACTCAAAATAGAGGCTCAGTGTGTTGAACCGGACATGAGGCCCAGAAGTCGAGACGCACTCCAGGTGAGCAACCTCGTGCGGCATGCCCAAATAGTGCATCATCCACTTAATGGCCTCGACCCTCTGGATCCTGGAGTGGTCCAACAGCGGCCCCCTGATGGGCAGGTGGAGAAGACACTGGACGTCATGCAAGGTGATCGTCAACTCCCCCACCGACAAGTGGAAAGAAGACGTCTCCTTGTGCCAGCGCTCCACAAATGCCCCCTACATGCCGGTGCTGATGGTGGTGTACCTGGTCATGCAGAACCCGCTAAGCCCTGAACCTCGCACATGGTCGTTAAACCACTGAGCTGATGGTTTAAACAGACCGAAAATCTTCCTGGAGTGGTTCACCATTTTCAATGGCTCTCTCTCCTGTTACAAAAAAAAACACATAAGCGAGAAATAAACGGTAAAATTATAAAAAATGGTGAAAAATAAACGGCTAAGTTAAAAAAAATACCTCTCCATCCCAGATCCGCCGAGCGACGTGATCCTGGTAGTGAATCAGCAGGGAAGTGTCAAAAGGCCCTCCCGGATAGCTATCCACCTCCTGCTCCTCCTCCTCCCCGACTGGAGGGTCAACATCCGGTATCACCTCCTCCTCATCCTCATCCTCCTCCTCTCGCTGGCGGGAAGAAGATACCCGAGCCAGCCTACTCCTAGAGCCTGAAGCAGATGAACTCTCCACCAAGTCCTGTGGAACGCGCACACGGCGTCCCCGGCCCCGTCCCTGGGTCGACGCCAGCTGCGCCGCCGCCCGCTCGCGTCTAGCCGACGCAGTCTGGGACTCCCTGCCCTGTCTGATGCGTGCTGGCTGGTTGCCTGACATGTTCCTGTAAACAATCGAAATCGATTAATATGCGAGACAAATGAAAAAACAAAAAAAAATGCACTTCTGATACAGTTCGGAAGTTCATTTCCGAAACTGGGATGGAGGTGTTTTCGGAAATGAACTTCCGAAACACCCCTGCGCAGAGCTTTTCTGCAACCTTCAATGGCAGACCCAAAAAACCTAAACCAAAACTACTTTTATGCCTACTAAACATCCTAATATCAGTACTAACCTATCTTAATGTGATTTTTTCAGTTTCTAAACACCCTATTAGAGTTTATTCAAATAGATCTAAAACTTGAAAAAACAATGTAGAACTTACCAATTAGTGTTTGATGATGAGTTTGGAAGAAGACTTGGGAATGCTCTTTGATCTTACACTTGATTTTGGCAGAAAATTTGAAGAGGGGTTGTTTTTTGATTTGAGTTAGGGTAAATGAATGGGGGAGGGGGAGTGTTTTGATAAATCTGCAGAACGCGCATTATTTCGGAAGTTCATTTCCGAAATGCTGTTTTCGGAAATGAACTTCCGAAAAAAGACAATTTTTTCAAAAAAAAAGGCGCTTTCGGAGATGCATCTCCGAAAACACCTTTTTCTTGCAGTTCGGAAATGAACTTCCGAAGTCAGGGGTAGTTTGGGTTTTTCACCAGAGGTGGGCTAGAGAGTTGGGAGGTTGGCAAAGAAATTTTCAAAAAAAAACAAACACTACACTATAATATTTCTCCTGGTTGTTGATCCCATGAGATCACCTATAAACAAACCATTGACCTATATAAGACACTCATCAAAGACATATTTTTCGATCTAAAAGGTTATTCCTAACTTTATCATTATATTCACACATTTGTTAGTCTCTCTGTATACATGGATGACCTATAAGTTTTTATATACTCTCGGTTCAGTGCCTTTTTAATTCCTTATGGAATGGTCTGGGTGGTGATCCTGCTATAGTGGGGATCATGTATGAGTGTGACACCGTGAAGTACCAAGTAATGTATCCGTCAGCGTAACTCTAGTCTCTCTCTAATCTGGTCGTCCGAGTCTCGTCAAAAACCATGTGATGCTCAAAGTTACAAAGACATCATCTATCTGTTGGTGGGTCATCAAGATAGGAGCGGAGACATGAGGGTTGCAAGGTATCGTCTGACAATACCCAAACTGCCGCATGACGCGCTCCGGAAGATAATGAATATTGATGGTCGAACTGGAAGCCAACCATCCATAATATAGGGCAACGTCATTCCATGCAATCGTCTCACGATGAGCAGCATAGCTGTCGTATCGGACGTCCTCTGCTTTCATGTGGTCCATATAGTATCTGTAGGGATCCGACACTTGGTTCCCTCTGAGGGGGATTAAGGCACTAACACGCGGCATGGCCTCACTGTAGCCAGACACCTCTCCCCAGCCAATGATCATGGGGAAGTGTTGTAATATCCAACCTTGAAATTAAAAAAAAACACGATGATCAAACATATCACAAATATATAATGAACAACTTTGAGAAAAAGTAAAATGATATAAGATTCTTACCACTAAGAGGGAACAGCTGTCAGCCACAATCCTTTCCTTCCGTATGCATCCCTCTTCGAGTCTATGGCAGTTGTACGCCAATGTAGTCGCTTCCTAGTTGTACTCATGAGTATGTGCGGTATCCGATAAGTACTTCAGGTAAACGACATCTGTGTAGGAGGAGCTGTTGTCCACAAACAGCCGAGTGCCTAACAAAAATAGGAAGTAACATCTCAGCACCCGTTGCATGTGTATGTCTTCCTCTACTGGATCACCAGCAGCCTGCTATGCCGCAAGGATCTAGGCCTCGTATTGCCGCGTCAAGAAGTAAAACCTCAAGTGTGCGCCGCAGGTTCTCTCCACCTCCTCAAGCGTGTCCTCAGGATCAACCCCGAGCTCAGCAATCAGAATCTCCCTCGCTTCCTCCTTCGTCAGCCTATCGTGACCAAGAAGGGTTCCCATGATAAGTATATGCAGGAGGCATGCGATGTCGTCAAAAGTGAAGGTAATCTCACCATGTGGCAGATGGAATGACGAAGTCTCTGGGTGCCACCTCTCTGCAAAATCCATCAACATCCCATTATATATCGTGTTGTACCCAATTTGATAGAGGTCATTCAGCCCAGAAGTTGTAAGGACATCCTGGAACCACGACTCAGTAGGCTGCACGAGAGAGGAAATTTTTCGACCGTGGTTGTAGAACTTTTGGGAAGCCCTATCCTAAAAATATACAAAGAAAATACTGTTAATAACAAGCAAAGTTAGAAATAATAAATTAGAAATTAAATACAAAAAAGTAATAAGTCTAAGAAATTTTACCTCTTCGTCTCAGATATGTTTGACTGAATGATCTGCATACCTTGTCAATAGGGATAAATCTGAAGGACCCCCTAGGTAGACGACATACTCCTTGCAACACCTTTCTAAACCCCGCGGCGTAAAAACATAAATACAAGGGTGCCACAATTATTTAAAACAATTAAGCCAACTATAGTCTGAAGTCATGCTTCATTAGGAAACGATTTATCAAAACATAATCATATTCATCACAGCGGAATAAGAAAACATTGCCAGTACAACCAATAGAAATATAATCCAACACCAAATAAAATAGAGTAATCTCATAAAACTCTAAAACTATCGTTCCCTAGTGTTACAAGATCAGAGCATGACCGACACGACCCAAAATAATGGATAAACTCTACGAGTCATCCTCACCGAGTACTAATGTCGCTACTCCTCAATCTGAAAAATGTCAACAAGTAAGGGTGAGTCTCATTCTCAATTAATCAATGTTATGCATTCATAAGCAACAAAACATCATAATATATCATTCACCCAATTAGTCATATATTCATATTTCAATCATCATTCATCAACCGCAATAATTACACACCAAACATAACACTGAATCATTTCAATCATGTTATGACAACAATGCATATGACCAACTGACACTATGCATGTGGTACCAATAAGTCGTGGAAATAATCCACCTGACCGATCTAAACCTCATCGAGATACGGCCTTATCGATACAAATTTCACACAATTGGAATTATGTCCACCATTGATCCAAATCATCACCGGGATCCATCGCCGAATGCATATGAATGAATGCACACATATAACATACTTAAAACATCACTGATCCGATGCATCACATCGTCTCACCATAACTCACCATTTTCATCACCGATCATGTATGTCTATGTTTACACAACCATTCAATCATTCACACATTCATTACGACAACAACAATCACAATTCATCCAACATCACACAAAGATATTGTCATATTCACACATTCATATATATGCATAATATTTTATTTCACAAGCAATTAAACCGATTTTTAAATTTAAGTTGGGCCACCGCCTATATCACCAATTCATCATATAAAATATGTAATTTGCTTTACAACGCCCAAAACGACACTAAGAACGGATATACGAATCAAAAGATACGTTATTTCAAAGTTTTAATAATTTTCTGCGCTACAGGGTTCGCTTAGCGACCACTAGCGCGCTTATGGTATCAAAATTCAATAACCCCGCTTCAAGCGGCACATCATAGAGGCGAACTACGTTGGGACCTCCGCTTAGTGGGCTAGGTACGCTTAATGAGCCCTTTTATTTTTTGAAAACGAACAACATCCGCTTAGCAAACATAGCTCCGCTTAGTGGACATGCGATTTTGCATATTTTCCGCTCTGTGACAGACCTGCGATTTCACACTCCTTTCACCCAAAATCGATTCCAAAGAACACTTATAGACATACAATCCTCAACTACATCATCATACATCAATAAAACTCATTACCAACCACAATTCATACAATTTCATCAATTAATCTAAATCATAACATTCCTAAACCTAACAATCTCAATTCCAATATACTCAATTGAATCGAATCACATGTTAATCTATTCTATTAAATATAATCGCATATTAGAAATTAACCAGAAGAGTCCCCCTTATCTTAGCCAAGAATCTGGACTCTTCCCTTTCTTCTCCATCAAACCCGTAAGCCCTCTTTCTTCAAATTCAGCAAGAATCTCCAATCTTCAAACTCGCTTATCTCCCTCATCAAGAATTTCCCTGACATGAATTAATATAACAAATCAAAGGAAATTTCGTGTAGAATCCAAATCTTCAAGAATTACCTGATTTGGAGCTACGAGAAGAAAGTTATGATTCATTTTGTGAGGGCTGCACCATGAATACGAAAATGGGTTTTGTACATGAGTTCTTCTTCTCTCCCTCTTAGGTTTTCCTTCTCTATTTCTCAATTTCCTCTTATTTCTTTGTTTTATGAAAACGTAACATAATTTAGTAATGGGCTCAACAACTTAACACCCCCTCATTACTAAATACCACACTTGGCCCAAAGACCAATATTCCATAATTCCTCCAATTAGTTCAACGAAAATACTAAATAATTCTAAATAATAATAATTTAATTTCCGATTAAATTAAAATTAGAAAATATGGGGCGTTACAGTCCTCACCCGCATCATCCTCCTCGTGCAGCTTAGGAGGTGCCCTTGAAGATCCAACATCCTTAGCCGGAGGTGGCACAGCAGTAAAAGAAGTGTCCCGACGACGTCTGTGAGAAACCCTCACCATCATCCCTAGGCCTCCAGGATGAGGTAGTAGATATGGAAGACCCATCTGCTAGAACGACTGTAATAGGTGCCTCTGTTGGAACAGGGGTATCAGGTGCATCTGCTGGAACGGAGGCTCCATCTGTCACTTGTGAGACTACCTGTATCCGTGCATGACGCACGCAGGCATGTTGTGCAACCCTCCCATGTATAACACGGTATGACTGGCCGGCCATAATGTCTGCATTGTATTACAAATAAAGTCGGGTTAGATACAATTAATTGATAAAAGAAAAGGAGAAAAAAATCAAATTTAATTTCGTATGTGCAAATACGGAAAACTTCCATATATACATCTACGGAAGCACCCAACATCTCAAAAAATTAGGGTTGTTCCGTACGTGCATCTACGGAACAACCTAACGTTTCATTTGTTCTGTAGATGCATCTATGAAACATTCTGAAACTCCAACAACACAACAATGACGTCTATCACTGTTCCAGGTCTTAAAATCAAATTTTGGTGGCTTGATCGTCCGTTTTACACATCCAAAAATACCTACATTGTCTCTAAACTATGTTTCTAAAACTATCCTATTATTTCTACACCTAAAAATTGAATTCTAACTCTATTACGGGAAAACTCGAAAATAACTCGAAACGTCTAAAATTTATCTATTGAGTTTTGAAGTTGTTGAAATGTGTCAATCATTGATGCACACTTCTAACGCCAAACTCGAGAGAAAAAAATAATTTTGGTGGAATTTTGATTTTAGAGAGTTTGAGAAGATGAAAAGTGTGAGAATGAGGGAGGAGAAGCTGTCTGGCGCGAATATAACATCAAATCGTTCTCACAGAAAGAATTATATAGATGCATCTACGGAACAAATAAATTTTGATAAAAAAATATTTCCAAAAATACATCTACGAAAACAGAGACATTTTTGACAATGCGCATGATGCTGTGCAAGAGACCAAAATGGTGGATTAAGAGAAAAAGGTATTTAAGGGACCACACATATATTTAATCTTAATATAAAATATAAAATTGATTTTATAAAATAAATATGAGACTAGACTATTTTGGATATTATTGTTAATTATTACTTATTTTTGTTTGAAGAGTATCGGTGTCATTGCCCACGGGTTTAGATATGTTCCCACTCCATTTCTTCTCACTCTGTTTATTTTCGGTGGTGCCACCGCTCGTCATTTGCCCGGCTACAAAACCGTGTAAGTGCCGACGTGCCACATGGTCGGCGAACACAAAACTCAACCTCGTTAGCCCACTGAACAGCTTCAACCAACGCATTGAAATTCATCACTGGGTCTTTTTCATTTTGCACATCCACTGTTTGTGAAAATGCCATCCAACAATATTCTTATCCTTTTTCTCATACAGGAAAGAAGAAACTGAAAGCTCAAAATTTGAAGCTTTTTCGTAGCATTCCACATGTTGTATTTTCATATGACAGTATAACATTGAAGTCCCATTGATATATTCTCGTGGGCATGCTTCAGCACAGTTTCAAGACATGGGCTTCCATCATTAGGAGCTTATGCGTGGATTCCAGGCACAACGAAGCCTTGTTCTTTTTCCATCGTTGCTTGAAGGATTGTGCAGCTTTTAAACCAGATCACCAAGTCCTTGCTGCAATTCTCAAGTCTTGTTCATCCCTTTTGGCTGCTAACTTGGGAAAATGTCTGCATAGTTATGTTGTTAAACAAGGTCATGCTTCTTGCCATGTTACTGGTAAAGCGTTGCTTAACTTGTATGCCAAATGTGGCATGCTTGATGATTGTCAGAGATTGTTTTTTCAGCTCAGTCATTGTGATCCTGTCATTTGGAACATTGTTTTGTCTGGGTTTTCAGGGTCTAGTAAACATGATGCTGACGTGATGAGAGTGTTTAGGACAATGCATATGAGTGGAAAGGCTATGCCCAATTCTGTTACTGCTGCTACGGTTCTTCCGGTGTGTGCTCGTTTGGGTAATCTCAATGCTGGAAAGAGTGTACATGGTTATGTTATCAAATCTGGTTTTGAAGAGGACGCATTTGCTGGTAATGCTCTAGTGTCAATGTATGCGAAGTGTGGACTCGTGTCTTGTGATGCATATGCTGTCTTTGATAGTATTATTCACAAAGATGTTGTTTCGTGGAATGCAATGATCGCAGGCCTTGCTGAGAATGGGTTGTTAGAAGAAGCATTTTCTTTGTTCAGTTCAATGGTGAAAGGACCTATAGGGCCAAACTATGCAACCATAGCCAATATTCTGCCAGTTTGTGCTTCATTTGATGACAATGTTGCGTACTATTGTGGAAGACAAATCCACTCTTATATACTGCAGTGGCCTGAATTGTCTGGAGATGTTTCTGTATGTAATGCTTTGATGAGCTTCTACTTAAAAATTGGACGGACGAAAGAAGCCGAGTCTTTGTTTTGGGCAATGGATGCAAGGGATTTAGTCTCTTGGAATGCAATTATTGCAGGATATGCATCAAATGGGGAATGGTTAAAAGCATTGTATCTATTTGGTAATTTAGCGTCTCTAGAGACATTATTATTGGATTCTGTGACCATGGTCAGCATACTTCCAGCATGTGCACAATTGGAAAACTTGCTGGTGGGGAAACAAGTTCATGCATATATTCTCAGACATCCTTTTCTTTTTGAAGATGCTTCTGTTGGAAATGCTCTAGTTAGTTTCTATGCAAAATGTGGCTATATAAAAGAAGCATATCATGCATTTTCTATGATATCTGGGAAAGATTTAATTTCATGGAATTCTATTTTGGATGCCTTTGGAGAGAAGAGGCATCATTCAAGATTTATCAGTCTGTTACATTTGATGCTTAAAATAGGAATTAGACCCGACTCCGTTACAATATTAACCATAATCCGTTTTTGTGCTTCTCTTTTGAGAGTTGAAAAGGTGAAAGAAATACACGGCTATTCAATTAGGACTGAATCTTTATTTAGTGCTACTGCGCCAACTGTTGGGAATGCAATACTTGATGCATATTCCAAATGTGGTAAGATTGAGAATGCAAATAAAATGTTTCAGAATCTATCAGATAAAAGGAATCTGGTCACATGCAATTCATTGATATCAGGTTACGTGGGTTTAGGATCACATCATGATGCAAATATGATATTTAGTGAGATGCTAGAGACAGACCTTACCACCTGGAATCTCATGGTTAGAGTATATGCCGAAAATGATTGTCCTGAGCAAGCACTTGAATTGTTCTTAAAGTTACAAACTCAAGGGATGAAGCCTGATGTGGTGACTATCATGAGCCTCCTCCCAGTATGCACACAAACGGCATCAGTTCACTTAATAAGACAGTGTCACAGTTACATTATTCGGTCAAATTTTGAGGATCTTCATCTTAAAGGAACTCTCTTAGATGCTTATGCAAAATGTGGCGTCATAGACTGTGCATATAAAATATTTCAATCAAGTGCTGATAAGGATCTGGTTATGTTTACTTCTATGATTGGTGGGTATGCTATGCATGGCATGAGTGAAGACGCGCTTAGGATTTTTTCTCATATGCTAAATTTGGGAATCAAGCCAGACCATGTTATTTTTACTTCAATATTATCTGCTTGCAGTCATGCCGGCCGCATAGACGAAGGACTGAAGATTTTTGACTCCATAGAGAAAATCCATGGTATGAAACCAACTATGGAACAGTGTGCTTGTGTGGTGGATCTATTAGCACGAGGTGGCCGCATTAGTGAAGCATATTCTTTTGTGACCAAGATGCCAATTGAAGCTAATGCAAATATTTGGGGAACATTGCTTGGTGCCTGTAAAACCTATCACGAGGTCGAATTGGGTTGTATTGTTGCTGACAAACTCTTCAAAATGGAAGATAATGATATTGGAAACTATATTCTAATGTCAAATTTATACGCAGCAGATGCTAAATGGGATGGGGTAATGGAGGTCAGAAAGATGATGAGGAACAAAGATTTGAAAAAACCAGCAGGATGCAGCTGGATCGAAGTTGAGAGGACAAATAACATTTTTGTGGCAGGAGATTGTTCCCACCCACAAAGAAGCTTGATTTACAGTACACTGTATGCATTGGATCAACAAGTAAAACAGCCAATGGAATTTTAGCCCAATCTTGGATTTATGCATCATGACATTCCCGATATCTCAAGAGAAATCATCTACCGATATCTTCAGGGTTTCACCCCCCACCAAAAAGATCCTCCAATTGGCGACAAAAATTGAACAGATGTTCTTTTGGGTGAGCCAACTCTTTACCAACTTAACTAACTTTTATTGGCAATTCAATATATACTTGTATAGAATAATATCTTATTAAATTGAGTTGACTAAACTAATCAATAACAAATTAATTATCAAAGGCTTCTTTTAATAGATAGAGAAATTAACAACAAAAGCTAAGAAACTAAATTAAAGATAGAGATCTCTCTCCAATCATCAAACAATAATGACAGCTCACAACATAGAGATCTTTCCCGCACGCCTCTCGTCTGCAACAATAGCAGGTCTCCATCTAATACGATATATTTTTCTCAATTGTTTTCATCTTTTCTGTTTTTGCAATGGTTGGATTTCTTAAGAAATTAATACTGGATTTTTTTAGAAATCAGATATTATGTTTTTTGTGATCCCCAATTATGTGTAAAATTGACTATTAGAGAAATTAGTTTTTGTTTTTAGACATTCTTTTTCCTTGGTTCTTGATTTTTATGTTGTGCTCACAAATGGTTCTCACTTTTCTCTGTTACGCATATTTCTGTGATCACAGTTGGTTTTTGTTCGAGATTGTTGATGAGATAGATAAAGAAGATGAAGAACAATATAATGAAATATTAATTCAATCACAATTAATAAGAAAACTTGACCTCATGGAAATTCAATAATAGTAAAAAGCAAAGAAACAAATATTAATTGCTTGCACTGTATCTGAGTTGGGAAAAACTTTTGAGAAATTGTTTTAGAAAAGCTAAAAAATGGATATGGATTCAGTGTAGTTGGATTTTCATGCAATTATGTAGTCAAGACATCACTGGTCTTGTAATCTTGGTCTGATCAAAATAATTGATTTCATTTTTTATTTTACAAATTTAAAAATACTATTCTTTAATCGAACAGTCAGCAAATCAGAATTCCTAAAAAATATTGAGTGAAGCTACAAATCGTCAATATATTGACACATGTGCTTGATTATTCAAGAAACATTATCAAAGAAAATGGAGCTAATAAAACAATAATGTTTTGTTTTAGTTGTATTGAAAATTAAATATATTAAACTCAACAATAAATTAAGTGGTTAATCTAGGATTCAAGTGAAATATTTTTGGACTTCAAGTTGACAGGTTTACCAATCAAATTCTTAATAATTGCTTTATAAGTAGGAAGTTGTTATTTGGGTTAAAAGGTAAACATGTTAAAAGCTCTTGTATAGTTGGTGAATTATCTTCCATTTGGTTTGTGAGATTTATTGGGAAGAAAAACTTTCTTTTGATTCGTGAATGATTCGTGAAAATCAATTAGTGAAAATTTCCTCAATGATTTTTGAGTTCATTCAAGTTAAAAACTCTATCAATTTGAGATCAATCCGACTAAAATCTTTATTGGTATTTGAGTTCATCTTGGTGTAAAAGTTTAGTAGGTTTGGTGGTTAACCTGTGTAAAATCTTAGTTCGATTCAGTGGATAACCAACTCAAAACTTCGTCTTGGTTCGAGATTATTCCAAGAAAAATCTCTGTTTGGTTTTGAGATTAACAACTCTAAAACTGTGTTCCCTGTTTTGTTTGAAGTTAGCCTATAAACTTCATTTTCTTATATAAAGAAGTTTGTTGGCACGTCCTTCTAAAAACTATCAACTTTAGTAGATATTCTCAAAAATAATTCTTAGTGACAGGAATAAGTTATTTTAAAGCCGAACCTATATGATTCTATAGTATCATTCTCTTCCCTTATTTCTTTTACTTCTCCATATTTTTCTTTCCTTTGATTTTCTACTGCCAATTTATTCAAATTTTTTACAAAATGTTTTCAAATTCTAATTTTACAAATAGTTTTGTTTTAAATCAAAGTTTTTCGAATTCACTATGAAGTCACATTCTACCCACTGTGGTTGTTGTGTTTTTGAGATTTGAATTCTCGTCAATTTCTTTTGTCGTATGCTTTGTTCAAATGATTGAAAATAAAAGAAATAAAAAAATTGCATTAGAAAATACATAAGATCACATGGTTGGTTAGACTAAATCTAAGGGCTGGAAATTGAGCAGGATAGATAGTAGTACGAAATGCTCGAGAGGATCCATTTCCATGTTTTTTGACCCATTTGTCTACCAATATTTGATATAGAAATTAATTCTAACTTTGTCTCATTAAGCATAATAATTTGTTACGGTACAAAATATTAATCTCAACAAATAAACTCGATTATCAATCTAAAATTTAAATTAGTTCCTTTTGCATTCTAAGTTGACATATTTATAGTTCAAATTCTTAAAAATTGATTTACATGTAAGGTTCTAGCATAAGAAATTTTGATAAATAGAGGTCTAATGATATATAAATGAAACTAGTGGTGAAAATTTTATTATATTTTAAATTAAAAAAAAAAAAAAAAGAGAAGATGTTTGCATCATTTTGGACAAGCAAAGTAAAAGAAATGAACTCTAATTGTGGCTTTATTCTACCTCTTTATAGTAAATAAAGAGACGTTGCATGTTTTGCACATGTCCTTGTCCAAACAAGCCAACTTAATTGTCCCTAATCTTCTTCAGCAAGTTTCCAAAACAACTTTTATATTCGAACTTGCCACATTCTTCAATCATTGATGCTGATGTGTGGTACCTCTTGTTTTTTTTCTTCAGCCTATATTTATCTTTGATCTATTATTCATGTTTCTAGTTTAAAATTCTCTATTTTCGGAAATTTTGAATATAACAAACAAAATAGATATGATTGATAAACCGCATTCTAACACAAGTATATGCCTAATCGTTACTACTATTTTTCTAATAGGAGAGAAACTCATAATGAAAACAGATTCTCACTAACTAACAAGTCATTAAGCTCTTGTTCATCACTTAAGCCATTTAGTCATTTTAAAAGATCTAAATCACCTAAAGCTAACACCCAATTGCACCAAAGCATCAGATATATAACCCAATTGCACTGCAGACGAGATTAAAGCAACATATATTTATATAACCCAATTGCATTCCACTGCAAACATTTATTGTAAAAATCAGCTGCTAAGAAACATCTAATAACAGCATGCAACTCCCAATTTGTGAAAATGGTCAATCAAATTCAAATATCTAAGTGAATGTCAAGGAGCATTACGTCATGTCTAAAACAGCATATCCAAATTCTCAAATTTCTAAGAAGTTAAATGTTTAACCAACTATTCATTGCCTTTCTATTCCCTGTGTTTATATTTGCATGCATCATCACTGTCAGAGAGCCATTGCACTTTTTCTACTGCTGAGTTGGGGAGTACTTCTTCATGAGTTTGGTTAAGTCTTCATCAAACTTCTTCTCCATCTCCACCTCCTCCTCCCAGTGTCTCCGCCTCATAGCAGCAATGCTCTCCTCGTGAGCTTGGAAGAGCTTTTCCTTTTCTTCAACAAAGTTCTCCATCTCCTTCTCCTGGACTTCAACAAACTTCACATATCCCTCCATCCTACATACAATGAGATTAAATTCATGGTCAGTCATTGAAATAAAACAAAATTAGTCTTATGTGCTAAGCTTGAGATATGGATAGAAAACATAGTCTCAAGGAAAGAAAATTCCTTACTTGAGTCGACGTTCTTCTGCATTGAGAGGAGTGGTACTTGACTGCTTAACCTTCTCACGCTCCTCTTGCTGCATCCTTTCAAAGTCTTCTTCTTTTTCATTCCTTGAATCATGGATGCTAGTGATCTGTTCCTTGAAGAATTGTTCTTGTGCGTACATCTTCCATCAAGTAACAGGGACAATAGTGAGAAAAAGTAACAACAGTAATAAATAATAATTCTGATTCTTCAGGAGAAAGCAGATAAAAATATGTTTTAGTAAGCATTTTGTTGTAAAAAAAACGAACAATTTTTTTGAAATTAATAGGACATATGGGCGTGGTAGAGAAATTATCTAATTGATTTAGAATAAACACCAGCAGGTCTGGAAAACTGGTTAATTGATACTATGCATCAGACTTCTACAACAAAATATAAGTACTTGACCCCCAAATCCAAAACACTATGTGCTGGTGCCAACTCATTATCGTTTCTCATTGATGTGTTTACTTTTAAGAATGGGGGAAAAGATGCTGCACCAACAACTAAGCATTTTGTGGCAGTAATTGTATTTCTTTGTTCTCCTAGCTAGTCTACTATGGAAAATCAGAGTGCAGTTTAATGGGCACATAAATCACATTTCTATGCAAACACCATCTCATATAAGAAGATAATGAGAATGTGACTATTTTTTTTAGCTTATCCATTTTCTTGAATTACAAAAACATAAATAACAGCAAAAACATTTCAGCAAGACATCCAAGCAGAAGCATATCCTAACTTCAACTTGATGATCCAAAAAAATTATATACTGGGAATAAATTAAGTAATAAAAAGTAAACCAAATATACACCAAGTAATGTGTCTGAAGTCAGTATTACGGTATTACCTCTTCTTTAATCTCCTCATGCTGCAGTTTAGTTCTCTGCCTGACAATGCGATTCTCTTCCATTGTTTTCCGCAGCTTCTCAGTTACAAGACCAAAGGATTCTTCCATAGCTTTTGAGTGTTTCTTTTCTTTGACCATCTTGTTCTTGAAATAGTTGAGCTGCTGGTTGTCCTCGCTCATCTGACGGATTGGGTTTACAACCATCTCTTGATATGATTTCAGTTCATACTTTAGTCTAGTCTTCTTAACTACAGAGTCAGATGAAAAGAGATAAGAACATGTTAGCATATACTTTACTTACATCATTCTGGCTTGGTTGACCCACAACTGGCAGGCATCAAACAATCTACACAGTGAAAGTATATAGAGAAAAAATAACTGAAGAGAATGAACCTTGGCAATGCCTGTTGAAAAACTCCAGGTCTTCTGTAGTAGCCAGGTATCCATAGAGCTGTCGATTACCACCGGGGAGAAACAAAATTCGGCGATTACTAAACCAAGTCTCTTTATCCGTTCCTTGCTCAGCAAAATGTTTGTGCAGACGTTCTGCCTCTAGATAACCACTAGCCGAGGCTTCAAACATCAAAACACTCATCCCTCTATGACCTTGAGGGCCATATGAGTGCCTTGCTCTCACAGCAGCATAAGAGTTAAAATAATCAAGAAGCTCTTGGTTGCCCATGCCTAACCACTGTACAAAAAGCATAAAATCTAAAGTTTACACAAAATCCAGCAATATTCTTGTACAATTGTGAATGGTTTTACAATATTAATACAAAATGACAAAATAATAAATGTGATATTGCTAGTTTATTCATCCTTCAGCATTTGATGTGTATAAGAAATATAGATATACCTTCTCATTATCATCTTGCTCAAGCCTAGTATTCTGAATGATGACCATCGGGGGCCAAACTATTTCATGATCTTTCTCTTCTTCTTTCAAACCTTTCCATTTTCCAAATGCTTCCCCAGCTGGAACTACTGTAGTGCCCCTTCTACGCAATTCCTCGTCAAGAAGTACAGCAAGCTCCCTGTGAACCTTCACCCTTTTTGAACCCTTTGTTTTAGCATGATTCATAAGGGGCTGCAGTCCTCTGTACCAATCAATAGCACCAGGACCACGTTGACAAGCTGGACAGTGCCACTGTCTTTCAGGTTCATTTATCTCTTCAACAGTCAGTTTATCCAAATTCTCAAAGAATTTTCTGAACCATTTGCTCTTCTTTCGTGTCTCATGGCTCTTTTGACTGGCATCCGAATCATATTCATCACTCATTAAATCATCATCAGTATCTTCCAGATCATCGCAGTCATAGTCACCCTCATCATCATCATCATCCTCCTCCTCATCGTCTTTATTCTGTTCAAACTCCTGTAGTGACATTTCAGTCATTGCATTTGTCTGCATTCCACCAGCTCTAGATTGCCAGTTCCAGCCATGTTCCAGAGGAGGACGAATGATTGGATTAGCAGTCGCATTGTATCCATAACCACCTGTTGCTGACAGAGGCCTTACATTGCCTCTACCAGCAGGCCTGTTATTAACATATGGTGTCTGCCATTGGTTTCCAGCACCTCTCCCAGCTCCACCGGGATTACGTGGGCCTGGCCTTTGAGCTACATCAGTGTATCCCCGTCCTCTAGGGTTAGAAGTATAGGCTGGAGCTGGAGGACCCCATTGTTTTGCAGCATTACCTCCACCTCTGTTCTTGGATTTCTTCCCATAGACCTCCCATTGCCCGTCGTCATCTTGTCCTGAGCCTAGGTTAACATCAGCAACACCTTGAGTCAGCTGCTCAAAGTTGGGATCAGATTGGGAAATACCTTTCCCCTTGGACGAAATTTCATCATTGCTGGCCGCAGTAAAAGACCTCCCACCTCTTCTAGAACTCATTTCTGTGACCTGTTTTGGATCACAACTTCTGTCAATCAATCATAAATACAAGGGTGAAATGCTTAAAGAATCATAGCGCAGAGCCGCAGAAGGAGCTTATGACAAAATATCATTCAACGTAATTCATCCGTTGAAACAAAAAATGGCAAATCGGCGCATATTAACATACAGAAGCGAGTAAAACCCCCAGAGAAAAAAAAATATTCGCTCAAATAAAACGCAATCGGCACTATGTTACAAACTCACACAGAAACACAGAAAGAATAGATATAAAAAAAAATATATATATCTAAGATGAAATCTCAATACAATGCTACATAGAGTCCAACATAACGTACACTACAACATCGACAACAACAAGAAAACTCATAGTAAAACATACAAGAAAAAAGGTTAAGAATGAAAAAGAACAAAAAGACATAAAACCTAGAACAGAAAACATGCCAAAAAGTTCAACAACAAAAAACATACCAAAGATCATCACAGAAAACGAACCGAACACAAACAAGAAAGCAAAATAAAAACCTCATTTCATTTCTTATTTTTCTAACATTGTTCGTTTCTTTATTTCATTTTCGAGCAGAAAAGAGTATGAGCATGCAAAATACACACACCGCAACAGTTTTAACCTAAGAATCATCATCCAAGAAGCAATGTGGGTAATGGAAAACAAAGAACAAAACACAAAGCGAAACCGTACAACAGCTTAAAGAAAGAAGTGAAAATCAGCAAGAGTGGAAGAAATCACCGGTGTTGGAAGGAGGATCGGCTGAAGGAAAATCGGAAGAGAAGAGGCGGTTGAGCCTCACGCGCCGCCGGAGTAAGCGAGAGTGAGGTTTAGAGTGAGAGTGAGAGTGAGTGAGAAATGAAACGTGAAATTTGGGACCAAAATCTCATGAAAAAGAGACGAGGATCTTATAAACAAACAACCAGGTGGTATTTCATGCCGGACTTGAAATTTAATTCTAATTTGATTCATTAGGTAAAAGATAGTAAATATTTTAGGTATAAAAAATAAAAATGAAATTTAATTAGGAGCGCTATTTTAGGTTAGAGATCGGGTCAAAATTTATCGGTACACGATTTTTAGAATAGATATTGGTGTCATGCTTATCTGTTCGCGACTTCTAGAATATAGACTCGATGTCATGTTTATCTGTCCGTGACTTTTAGAAAATAGACTCAGTGTTATGTTTATCCGCAACTCGATTTTAATTAATATTTTTATAATTAGTAAATTAGATTTAATAAGATCTATGATTTCACTCTAATCAATTTATAATAAATTATTTCATCTTTTGTTCAACATTCTCTGTATTACTATTTTTGAAAATGTGAAATTCAAAGTTTTATTTTGTAAAAAAAGGTTTTCATAATCTTAGTCTATGTTCGAGTTTCATGTCATCTTTAAATAAGACAATTAAAAACCTATCGATGTACATTATTTTAAAAAAAAAATACTATTAGATAACGGTGGTTTTTAGGATGGAGAATCAAGTCATGTAGTTTGTGATGGACTCAACTTCATGATAATTGAATTTGGTAGACATACTTATTTCATTCTTAACCATATTAAACAAAAATATTTATATCAACTTTATTTCTCCTTTTCTATTCTACAACTTCCTCCATTGCTATTTTTGGAAAATGTGAGATTGAGAAAAGTAATTTCATACTCTTTACATTTGCATCAAGTTTAACAACATTTAAAAAAAAACAATAAAGTTTGTTTTCATCGAGAATAGGGGTGAAAATAGATTAGGTTAGATTAGGTTTTATAAAACCTGGGTCTGGCCTGACCTATGATAAAGTTGAAAGGTCTAAGTCTGGCCTGTGGCTTATAATAGACTCTTTTTTTGTTGCATAGTCTGAGTTTGTTTTCATCTCTTCTTTGTGTGTGTGTGTGGCCTATTTACCCTTTGTTCTAATATATATGCATATATAGGCTTGTTTATTTAGCCTTTTTTTTCTTCTAATGTATATTTAATATAGACCGATCTATTTAGTATAATTTTAATATACATGAAAATATAGACTGATCTATAAGACTTCATAGGCTTTTTTTAATAGCCTAAATCTGACATATTTTATTAAATAGACTTTTAAAAGAGCTTAAACCTGACCCTTTTGTTGAATAAGTCTGGTCTGCCCTGGCCTTATATAGGTTAAGCCATAGGTTCTTGTAGGCCGGTCTGGCCTATTCCCATCCCTAATTGAGAACACCTTGCATGATAATGTGCAAAGAAAATATGGTGAGACTACTATAAAAAGCTATCTAACGTGTCACAACCTCCCTTTCATTATCTCTCTCTCTCTCTCTCACACACACACACACACACACACAAACTATTGACATAAATCCATTCCATAATTTGTAAGACCATAAGTCGAATGCCCCTATAACCAATTTTGTAGAATGTGTTAACCATGAGTTTTACAAAACAATTGTATGCAACACCTTTTATCCACTAATTACATCTAACATATGTTTAATCTCTTCATACATCCACCAATTTCCACATTCTCATTCACTTTTCTTTGTGTCGCCACTATGACTTGCACAATCTCCGACAAACATCTTCTCGCATATGTGCTTGTTAGAAACCATCACCACATTCACCGTGGGCAATGTGGCAGAAACAAAATATTTCATGAAAGGATTAACCACGATGAAGAATAAAGTTTAGATATATTTGTTAAAGGAAGAGAATTAATATTTATAAGAATGTATTAGTAAAATCAAGTGTAAAGAGTCTATGATAAGATTTTTGTGAAAACACTTAACAAAATAATGAATTAAGTTTCCTATAATGGATCGTTAAGGGCATTTTCTTGCCCTAATCACCACATTTATTGGTTCATAAAACAAAACAAAAATATTTTACACGAAAGAAAAATGGAAAATTACTTATTTACAATGACTAAAATAAAAAAGGATTAAATGAGGTGGTATTCCTTATAAAAATTCAAATATTCGTCAACTGTTCATATAAAAAGTTTATTTGACTTTTAGTCTCTAAAATATATTTTCTTTGATAATTTTAGTTCTTGTTGTTAAGTCTACTCATGTCTACCTTTTAAACTATTTTATAATTCTGTTTAGAATAATATAAAGATCTATTTCATTATAGTAAAATTAATTACATTTATTAAGGTATTTTCTAGTTTAACTAATTATACTCTAGATTTATTAACACAAAAAAAATAACTACAACTTACTTTCTTCATCTTCTCAAATAACCTAGCTGTAACATATCTCTTTGATGAAATTACAATCAATAAAATGATAAAATGTTTAGAGTTTACAAGTTAACTCTCACATAGAATGTAAATAATTTTTTTTAGCTCAAATACAAGTAATTTCTCTAAATATAGAGTATTATTTTAATGTCACTAATCACCTCCTATATTTAGAGATATTGTGGGAAATTTGTGCATTTTTAGTTAATTTGAAAGACAATTAGGTTTTTTTGCTAATGAGTATAAGAGTAAAAAATGGAGATTTATCACTCACTTTCTCCTTATTTCTCCATTCTAATATTAGATAAAGGATGAGGCTTATCTTAGGAGATAGGAAGAAAGAGAGCTCGTGAAAGGGGGAGAAGGGGGGGATAAAAGCATTAAACTATAAGCTTTGCATTTGGAAGGAGGAGATCATCAAAGCTCAAATGAGGAAAAGGTGGAAAACATCAAGAATCATCAAAAAATCCTTATCAAACTCTTGAATTTGTAATTAAAAAGCTTAAGGTGGGGTTATTTTAGTTTTTTTTATCTTGTATAGGATGAACTAGGTTACTTGCATGTATTTATTGTTTGATGAGATTCCTTGTAGATTATTTGATTAGGTTTTAGATGGTTGTTTCCCTTGTGTTTTGTACTTAATTGATGACTGAAGTTACCTTTCAGTGATGCATAATATTGAGAATAATATTGGTTTGGCTGTGTGCAAGAAAAACGTTTGAGAAGGGGGTTTTATGGGATGCACTATGGGTCGTAGCCTTCAATACGGACAGACTGTGAGCACCTCTAGTTTTTGTACCATGAAGTTTTTTGGTGCGTTATGGTCGTAGAACACGCTATGGCCAAGCATAGTCGGCCTAATTTTCACGCCTTCTTGTCCTAAATGTATCCTAATCCTCTTAGAAGGTATGTTAGATGATTATTAATTTATAGTTATAGGTAAATGGCAAAGGGATAATGTATAAACTTGGAATTTGACGGTTATTCAAAGAGTGTTTGATCACGGTTAGTTAGGAGTATGCTTAAGAATGATAGACAAGAATTTAGGGAAGACTTGAGGAAAACGCTAAGTGGTTGGAAAAACAATGTAGACACATGTTAGGTGGTGAACAATAACTTGTCTATCCTTTGATAAAACACGTATAATTTAAATACGGACATTCTTATCCTATTGACTAAAAGCAAGATAGAACTAACTACATACATATAGGGAATGACATGTCTGACTGCATATATCGACTATATGATCCAGCAGAGCTAGAGTATCATAGATTCATAGTAGGATGTTGATTATCCCATAAACTAGACTCAAATTACGGGGTATCATTGTGATTATGATTTGTGGGTTTATATAGGTGTATGTAATATAATGTCATGTCTCTATAGTATATGGAATTGATTACATTCTAGGTTTCTTTTTTAGATGTTGAACATCTCTAGTACTTTTTGAATTCCTTATCGTTCATGGTAGTAGATTCTAGGTGATGTGGATGGGCATAGGGAAACCCTATGGATATAGTAAGAATTCCATTGAGATTGTTTATATCAATCCATGTTTATTTTCTTATTACACATCATCAAGTGAAAGGTAAATGTAAGGCAAGGATTATGTGAAGCTGATGCTTAACACCTAGCGGTTATTTAGTATTCCGTTGCATATTTCTATCTTGTTGTATTGAGATCTTGATGTATTTTGATGTACTATTGATGTGTTTTTGTACTATTTTGATGTACTTGTATCAATTATGATAATGCCTTATATTGACATTCTAAACTATTCAATATGGGGTATTGCATATATGAAAATTTCAACGTATGTTTCCCTAAATATTTGTTTCTTTTAATATTTTTTTCACTCTAAGACTTGCAAATTTGTTCTTGTGAAATACTTTGTGAAAAGTTCGTATACAAAAGATTTTTTTTGGTAAAGTTCTCTACATTTCTTTGCAATAGAATCCTTGTTATATGGAATGATTTGATTAGATTGTTGCAAAAGATATTCATTGGAAACAGAATCATTGCAGACAAATGTACTCGGTGTAAGAGAATTTTCACACAATTATATACTAATAGAAAAATTTTATGTGCATTACTTTTGTATTGTATCTTGTGTAATATGTCAGAAGTTTCTCATTTTGAATTCAATACTTTGAGAGTTAAATTAAGAGGGGATAAACATATTGGTATTCGGAGAATAAACTATCATTCTAATAGATGATCAAGAAGTGTTGACTACGTTGTTGTATTGTCGAGCAAAGGAACGTGTAAAGTTGATTTGGTGTGGCATTTCCTAGAGAGTAATATCGAAAAAATGGTTTATAATAAATGTGACTAGACATGCTTTATTGTATGTGCTTTGAGATTTGTTATTGATCATTATACCAAACAATGCTTTGTCAAATATGTTTAGAGTCGAGATGATCACTCTAGTGTTTTTATGTGTTTTACTACATCATAAATTTAGTTAGAGAATTTCAAATAACTTTTTACTCAAGAAACAAATATTAGATAATAAAATTATTCTCTTACATCTTGTTATTATTAACACTAAAATGAGAAATTATTTTTATTTAAAGAATTTTGGTTCAATTATGAGCAATCTCATATGATTTATCCAAATGTGGTTTGTTATATTACTTCCATGAATTCTTTCTCAAGAACCCCAAAACATTGTTAAAATGTGTGTGTGTTTTATTAAGAGAAAGATAAAACAAAAATCCTAAAAAAATTCACAACCATGTGTGCCTCACATTCTTTCCTTATAGTACCAAATGTTTATTTCATCCTAATGTTTATCTCCTTATCTCCCTGACTCACAATGATTGTATGGTATATTAGATCAAACTTTAGACTCGACAATGATTGTTTATTTCATAAAACTTTAATTTTAATTCCACGTAGACATTTTATGCATTTTATTTTAAGTTTGTGGGCAATGGGTGTTGAACCTAGGGGTGGCAAAACGGGCCGGGGCCCGCCGGGCCGCCCGCGCACCCGCCAAAAAATGGCGGGTTGGATTGGGATTTTAGGCTCGCCGCTCGCCAAAGCCCGCCCCGCCAAAACCCGCCGCCCGCCATACCCGCCCAGCCAAAGCCCGCCGCTCGCCAAAGCCCGCTCCTCCTCCAAAACTCACTCTTTTTTTAGTTAATTCTAGTAATTGCAATTCTTGATGATTTATTTTATACATTTATTTATAAATATATGTAACATTTTTTTGAGTAAATTTGTTAAAAAATACTTTTATAAAAAATTGTTTTAAAAAATAAGTGAAAAGTTTAATTAAAAGGTAAAAAAAAGCCTATTAATCTATTAAAAAAAATATACATAAAAATAGGCGGGTAAGTCCGCCGCCCGCCATCTTGGCGGGGCGGCCATGACTTTTATGCCCATTTTACTTGGTGGGCATGCCCGCCCCGCTCGTTTTTTGGCGGACATAAGGCGGGGCGGGCGGCCCGTTTTGCCACCCCTAGTTGAACCCATGACCTCCATGCAACATGCAATAGGCGCTACCACTAGGCTACCTTATTTTTCATGAAAACTTTTGCTTCTCAATTGTATATATTAAATACCTGTTTGTCATATTTGATATTTTCATTATGTTTAAACTATTTTATATTGAGTAATGTATCATTATATTTAATAATAAATAATAATATCTTATTATTCAATTAATATTCTTTTATATTTATTATTATATGTTAAAAAGTCATTTTAGTTTATTTCAAAATAATTAAAGAGTATAATTTTATTAATCGTTATATGTTAAAATGATTAAAAATATAATAAATAATACATGGATTTTAAATAATAATAAACTGAAATAAAATTAAAATGTGTTTTTAAAATAATATATAGAAATAAACTGAAATTAATTTAAATATAATCCATAAATATTTGAATAAATAAATTATAGTATATATTTAAAAATAAACTGAAATTAATTTTTATAAATAATAATAAACTGATATATATATATATATATATATATATATATATATATATATATATATATATATATATAAATTGAAATTAATTTTTAATATATAATAATAAACTGAAATTAATTTGTAATATATAGTATATATTTGAATAAACTGAAATTAATTTTTAATATATAATAATAAACTGAAATTATTTAGATTCTACTATTCATTTTACTATATTTAAAAAATAAAAAATATTAATTTTACTATATTTATAAAATAAAACAATATATTTGTTAATAATATGTCAAAACAATAAAATCATTGACTAATATAACATACTGAAAATAAAAGCAATCTAAAATTTTTTAGATTCTACTATCCATTTTACTATATTTGTACAATAAAATGTAATAAACAATAAAACAATATTATTTTATTGGTGAATTCTTATCTACCCAACTCAAAAAGTTGGGTAAGGTTACCTCCTTTGTAAAATGCTTTGAAAACAACAAACATTTATAGTATTTTAATAAATAATTAAATGTGTTAAATAATTAAATGTGTTAAATGAGATGGAATCATGTGATTGGTTGGAGGTACACTACCCAACTTTTTGTGATGGGTAAAGAAGTTGTCCCCTATTTTATTAACATTTTAATATATATTTATTATTAATATATCAAATAAAAAACAATTGATTAATATGACATATACAACTGAGAAGTAATAATTTCTATAAAAAACAAGGTGGTCTAGTAGTAGCACCTGTTGCTTGGTGCTTTAAGGACATGGGTTCAACAACCATTGGCCACAAAATTTTAGAGTTTTTTATAAAAGCATTTTTACAAGAAAAAAAAAAAAGGATAAAAGCATTTTTAAAAAGAAAAATAAAAAAAAAACAAATTCCACGTGGAAATTAAAAAAAATTAAAAAAAGTCACGTGTGCAACAAATACATAGTCAGCACGTCACGTAGGCAAGATTCTAAGAATCTTGGCAAAAAAATAGAACATGGGCATTAATGATGGAATTTTTATTTTTAAGATATGCGCCAATTTTTTTTTTAAGGGGTAAACCAAAACACACCTATATGGTAGAAGAGCAAAAATCATTTAACCAAATTAATTTAAAGTAAAATATACAAAATATTTAATAACAATCACTATGTCACAAAACTCAAAACCTATTTACACAAAAAAAAAAAAAAAAAACTCTAATTAGAATTTTTCCTATCCTGCTGTTTTGGATGAAACTTGTAACTTTGCACTTTTCACACTTTTTATTACAAATGAAACAAGCATTGATTTTATAGCCAACAAAAATAATAATAAATGATTATAATATACTCCCTCCGTTCCACAATGAGTGACCCAACCCACCATTTCATACATATTAAGAAAAGTGTAGAAAAGTAAGAGAAAGAATAATATTTTTACCATAGTACCCCTAATTATGTATTGGAAATTGTGAAAGTTTAATTAATTAGAGGGTAGAATTGAATTTTTTTTATTGAAAACTAAAATTAATCATTCATTTTGGGACACTAAATTATTTCAAATGGATCACTCATTCTGGGACGGAGGGAGTAAGAGAGTTTTTCTCTTTCTCCATACATTCCGTTCTTGAATTTCTCTACACCTTTAAAACCATGTTGCACTTAGCATATTTAACTAATATCGAGGTCAAAATCAAATTATATTAGAACTAATATACGACATCTCCAGTTGTATTATCCAATTAGAATATTTGAGATTAATTGCAATAAAGGATACTACAGAAGCGATACCTTCCTTACTTATGCTGTAATAGTAGAACCAATGGCTTCCAATCCCTTATTGAAGCTACCTGTCACTTGAAACATATACTGATAGTACGATACTAATATGTCCCTACAGGTGCACTTTGAAAATTAAACATTTGTAAATTGTAAGTAGCCACTAAGAACCTGGTGTGAAATTAGGAACTTTTATGCTTTATAATTTTACCATACTCAATAGTCAATACAATCAGTCAATATTAGCATTTTTAATTTCTGATTCTGAATAACATTATAAACTCATTTATTTATCAGCACTCTTAATACAGTTATAAATCCGACAACATAACAGTTAGAATTAATGATCCCAATATCTATTCCATGCCCAGTTCCACCTCCCAGGGACCTTAATTGATGCTGACAAATGAATGTTGACATAGATTTTTATACTTGAACTAGCATGCTTTACCAAAAATCTTGACAAGAACACGATCTCTTGCTAAAGTGATGAAACCGATTTCGATCTCTAATAATAATATCTCTGTCAAAAATACCCGAAACATGCTTCATGAAGTCATGACAGTCATTACAAATCCTAAGATTCTTAATGACCCTAATGGTCCTTCTATCCCTATGATAAAGAAGCACAAAAGCCACTGCCAATTTCTCACTATGATAACCCACACAATGCTCTTTCTCTTCCTCTTGAATATCATGTAACACAGACGAAGTATTAGGGGTGTAACCTCCAAGTTTTAAAGTATCTATAACTGAAACTAAAAAATTTGTAATCTCCTCCCATTGTGGATGAGAATGATCACCAGAGACAAACTCATGAACCACTTGATCAATATGAACAAAACTAAGGCCAGGTTCCTTGACAATTCTATTTTGCCTCATAGAATTTCTCAAGCCAGCCTTACCACCCCAGTTACCAACTCCACCATACGCATTTGATAAAAGCACATAATCACCATCATGATGTGGGTCAAGCTCATTGACTCTTTCCCTAGCCTTTTCAGCCAACAAAAGATGCTTATGATTTACACATGCCCCAAGCAAAGTCCTCCAAATAACAGAGTTTGGTTTCACAGGCATTTTCTCCACAAACTCGAAAGCTTCAACAAGAAGCCCCGCACGACCAAGAATGTCAACCATACAGCCATAATGCTCAAGCATTGGTTCAATTCCAAACTCATTCGTCATACTTTCAAAAACCCTCCAACCATCCTCCACAAGACCACCGTGACTACAAGCCACCAACACACCTATAAATGAAGCCCGATCAGGCTTCACACCAGACTCCTTCATGTCATAAAACACTTTCAAAGCTTCCCTACTCCGGCCATGAACAGCAAGCCCATTAATCAACGCAGTCCAGGTAACCACATTTCTATGACTCATTTCATCAAACACCTTAACAGAACGATCAATGGACCCACATCTAGAATACATATTAATAAGAGCAGTACCCAATGGAACAGTAATAAAAAGCCCTATCCTGCAAATAAAAGAATGAACCCAGATACCTAATTCAAGCACACCCAACCTCGAAACCGCAGATAAAACACTCAGCATGATAGCCCCATCAATCGAACTCACAATGTCCGGGTGATCAAGCTGCATTTGTTGGAAAATCGAAATCGCCTCAGCAGGAAGGTTGTTATTAACGAAACAAGCTATTAAACTAGACCAAGAAACTAAATCTCTATGACACATTTCGTCAAACAGTTTGACTGCAAAATTAAGCAAGCCACTAGAACCATAAGCATTAATAAGCGCGTTCTGAACGAAGATATTGGAATCAAAACCAAGCTTGAGAATGAGAGGGTGAAGGTGGTGGGGGTGGTGGTGTTTAAGGATGAGTGGGAAAGTGAAGTGGTCGAAGGGGACGGAGGTACGGTGCATATGGGAAAATAGGGAAAGTGCGAGGGTGGGAGAATGGGGGGCCACTTGTTTGATGATAGTGTTGTAGGAAAATGGGTCGGGTGGGATGGGGAAACGGAGCAAGAGGGATGCGGCATAGCGTGCGGTGTCGAGGGAGTTTGCGCAGGTGAGGAAGAAGGAGCGGAGAGAGAGTGGGTTGTTGTGTTGCCCGGTTTTTATGAGCGTAGCGTGTAACTTGTACGCACTTATCATCTTCTAGGATCATCATAGCTCGGATACCTTCATTTTTTTTTTCATGAAGATTTGGATCTTTCAAAAAGTATTTTAATGCTAACCTCCCAAAGTCTTTTATAGGTATGTTGTTCCAAAGAATTCAAACTAGTTGTTACAGTAACTGAAACAATTGGTTATGAGAAGTGACAATGTTCTGTTTAGAATTCACACACTCATGTCAACAAAAAATATAGAATTTGTGAGAAATATATGAACTTGTGTCCCTCTTTTAGTTTTAGTATTTTATCCAATTTCTTCACCAATTTGTTTTCATTTATATTATCTTTCTAAAGAAATTTTGCATTTACTTCTTTACATCCTTATCTCAGATTATCTAAATTCAATCATCAAACATTTCAACACAAGACATATTTTGTCAAACATCTTGCACAAAACGTCCTTAGAATATTTTTGAGTTTAATCCTTTAAGTGGTATAAAACTTGTGATTTGTTTAAAAAAAATACCAATAAACAAAAGGCAAATGAAGCCACAATTGGCACCCTCTTTCAGTAGCTAGCCACTCCAAAGTGTATGCGGTGGAGCCCTAAATATGTTGGCATCGGGCCATGTTTTCAGTTGTGGGTAAGGAAAGGGAAATGACCTTTGGTCGGATACGGTCCCTAGAGACTTTAAATCAAAGCGGATGCCTAGCTCGTCCACACTCCTAATATGATAAAATAAAATCATGAAAGACCGTATAATAAAATAAAATAATGAAAGTTTATATCATGAAATCAAAACATGAAAGATTATATGATGACATAAGTCATGCAAGGCTAAGCAATGAACAAAGCCAATCCAGGCGCAAAGCAGAAATTAGAATCATCAGTGAAAGGAAAACGACAAATAAAAAAAAGTGATGGAAATAAGTATATCAATTATGAAAGCATAATGACGAACTATCCATTAAATGCTTTACAAATGTCGAAATCGGAAGCAAATGAAAAACTATCAATAAATAGAGTAATATAGTTCATTCCTTTTCACCGACCAACTCCCTTTCCACCATTTCCTTCTTTGAGTTCAGTAATTATCGATGAGTCTCCATGTTGGGGCATAACAACTCCACTTGGTTTAAAGCATTACGAAAGTCGACCTGTATAACATTGACACTATTGTCGAGAGATTATTTAAGCTCATTCATCAACTCCTAGAGACGGTCCTCAAGAAATGTCTCCTCTTTAAAAAAATCATTGCTTTATTTCAGAAGAGCAGCCTTGGCCTTTGTAACCTTGGAGGAAGAAGAAGTCAAGGTTTCCCGAACTTCTCCCAAAGAAGGTTGAACGTCCCTTAGGGTATTCTCTTTCTCTGCCACTAACCTCTCCAAGAGGGTGATCTCCGCAATAAGTTTATAAGAAACACCATGATCCTCTATGTTCTTTGGAAGACCAACAAGTTGTTCCTAGAGCTTGTTTCGCTAATAAAGGACAATGTCATATTGACCTTTCAGAAGCACCCTCTCATTCGCAAGATTATCGGGTGCCAACATATTACCTTGATCAAAAATTGCTATAGACATCAAAGAGACACCATGCTACATATGGAATGCTATTTCTATCACCAATTCAAGCTTGGTTGTATCAGATAGATTTTGGATATAAGCATAATCTTCTTGCGTTAAGCAGGAATGGACTTCCCTGACCATGTAGGGCCTTGGTTTATGATTTCCATTCAAAGTAACTTTCTCATGGACAAGCTGTGAGGGTTAAATTTTTTTTTTGCAATGCTTTCCTTAAGAGATAGACCCTTGTCACGATCCCTTTTGGCATCTTCTATGGTGGAAAACTTGGACATGTCATGTAACTTTTTGCTCTGACTCTCTAAAGGCAAATGTCCTTGGTCTAACATATTCTCTTGTCCGACTTATGCCAAGTGTGTCTGCCTAACAGTGTATGGTATTATCCCCCTATTGGTTTTTCTCTCACCATTATCTTAATTGGGTTTGAAGTGGAGTTTGGAGAAGGAGACAAATGTGTATTCTTTACTGCTTGAGCCTTTGTCACGAACCAACCTCATGTTATCTTCGAGATAAATTGAGAAGACAAGCATACTGATTACTAAAAAAGGAATGATAAAGACAAATTATCCCCTCTCATAAAAAAATATCTTTTCTTTATCTTTAGCATTAGATACTTCTATAATCAAAAGATGTTAATATATCACCTCTTATGCTTAGGAGGAAGCATGTCCCAGGGACCGAGTTTTTTCTCGTAACCTAGGTTATCCCAAAAGTGAATAAATCCTCCTTTAACACCCCTTCCTCTGGGGTCAGAGAGTCATAGGAAAATTCATCTTTTTAGAGACCGGAAGAAGTGGTTCCAGAACTAGCATTTTTGAATTTTTTTGTTCACATTTGGCCGACTCCGAACAAGGGAGTACGAAGCGGAGGGTTGTCTTCTGGAAGAACACATAAAGTAGAATGAGCTTCTTGACTTCGGGGAGTGACCAAGAAGTTACGATATTTAAAAATCTTCCAACTATCAAGGTAAACATTAAACGTATTCTTCGACTAGTGAAGTAAGAGAAACCATTGCCTTTGTTGAAGTACGTGTTACATTGAAAATATTTAAAAATAATTTCAAAGTTAATACTCTGCTCCAATACTCACACAAATACTAGAACACTTTAACAATAACTCGCGCTACCAAGTGCAATTGGGAAGGATTGATTCTTAAATAGTTCAATACTTTCACTTCAAAGTTGTAGAAACAATAAGGTTTGCAAGGGAAAAAATTGGCATTCATTTTTTTGGGTTAACTACTCTGATGTGAGATAAATCATCGCTTATATCATCATCACTAGGTATCTCTATAATGTTTGTATGTTCATCTTCTATGTTAGCCATTAATAAAGGAAAAAGTAAAAAGCGACAACAGTAAACCATAGAGAGATAGAGAGATAGATAGATAGAGAGAGAGAGAGAAATGGTATCTAGAAGAAATTAGGAGTAGGAGAAGAAAGCTATGGGTCACTCTAAAGCGTGAATGTCCAAGGAATTTTCTAAAACCAACAAGAGAAAAATAGGCAAAGCAATACACCACCATAAGTCAGGGAGAAATAATTAGAGTTGGAAGATAAAAGAAGGAAACAATTTTCACAAAAAGGGAAAACATAATTTGAAAGGAGAAATAACCCTTATGTAGTAGATCAAGGTATATATTCCGATGACCTGAAATGAAGAAATATAGGCAGAACAAAATCAACAGTTTAATTCACCTTAAGATTGTAACGACACTCGAGTGCACTTGAGCTTCCTAAAGGTGAACCCCTCACCCTACCATATGGACCTAGGGCCAGGTGTAAAAGTAACTTTGCAAAGACGTTTCAATGACAAGATTGACATTTAATGCTATTAAATCCCAAGGTCACTTACTCTGACTCCCCAAATCTATTCCACTTCTGCAAGCAGGGAACCCAACACGAAGAACCTTGTCTAGGGCAACAACGACCTGATGTTTTGAAAGACTTCACATTGATGCGCTCTAACAAGCTTTGAGGATAGCTCTTTTGGGTTGGTCGTAGGCCCAATGACGAATATATCCAAATTATATGTCCAAAGGAGTATCCATGAAAGGACTCAGTGAACCTACAACTATTGGATCCATAATCGATCCACTCAACAAGCGAATATCCAATGTTAGATATGATCTAACGAACTACCGTGTTCTACGCTAGAAGACATGGGGTGATTCTAAACGGTTCTCAGGTATAATGTGTTTCACCACACATTTGGAAGTAAGTCTTTACCATAACTTAATGTATTGTTTGAAGCTTCAATTGATTGTCATTTAGATGAAAGTGAGTACTTTTTTTAATGATTTTAAGTTTCATTTGTTTATGTATAAGTATTTTGATATGAGAATTTGGTATGATGTTTGAAGCTTAAGTTTCAACTTTAAAAAAAATATGTATGGTTCAAGGATAAACAACGTATTAACTTTGAACTTTGAGGTGTTGATTACTCATCATCAAATGTAATTGTTTTTATAAAAGCAAGATATATTAATAGAAGCCAAAGAAACAACAAAGTACAAGGACACACCACCCAAAGAAAATTACACTCCTATTGCAATCTAACTTAAGTATAACAACGGGTTATTGCTAAACTCATAGAAATTACAATTGGCACGCGTAATTTTCCCGATATACGACCACCTCCACATAAGAGCTTTACAACTCCAGACGACATCTCTTGAATTCCAAGACGAGTTGTTGAAAACTATATCATTCCTCCGTAACCAAATGCTCCAAAGAATAGCGAGCCAAATGATTCCCTCCTTCCCTTTTTTAACCTTCTTCGCTCTACAATAATTGCTCCAACTCCAAAAACCCTCCTTAAAATCTTCAAAACAATTGTAAGACATTCCTATCCAATCGGCCATTTCCTTCCAAACAATTTTGACATAACGGCATTTCGAAAAAGAATGGATCAAAGTTTCATTTATTTCCTCACAAAAAACACACTTAACTTCCGAAGCTAAAATAATACCTCTTTTCACAAGTAAATCTTTGGTTGGAATTTTGTTTAGAAAGCAACGCCATCCGAACGCTTTGACTTTAAGCGGAACCTCCGCCTTCCACACCTCTTTAAAAACAGAATCGAAACGATTTGCCGGCCCGAAGGGAGAGCGCCTTCTGTTAAGCAAATTGTAGCAGGAAGAGACCGTAAAAACACCATTTTTCTCATGAAACCAATTAGCCGTATCCTGCCGGTCCGCAAAAAGCTTTGATGATAAAAGCAACCTTTTCAAACAAGCAGCCCGCCTTAAAAGAGGAGAATCCGAAGGCCTTTCACTGCTGCCTGATCCACCTAACTCCACCGCTATGCTATTTGCACTTGCTGTTACGGCAACTTCATTAAAAAACAAGGAAGGAGGCTCCATCGCTATGCTATTTGAACTAGATGCCATAACAACATCATTAAAAAACAAGGAAGGAGCTACAACAGAATCTATGGTGGCAGCAGCAGGCTCCATTCCCAGCTGAGAGAAAAGCGAGATGCCAATGTCGCTCCAATTCCAACACCCATCCTTCCATCCCCCCATAGCACCAATAGAGACCTATTTCAAGAGAGAAATGTTAAACAACTCCGGATAAAGATCTTTTAGAATACCTTCTTTCAACCATTGAGCATACCAAAAAGAAATAGAACTACCATTACCTACATGAAAAAAACAATTGTTAGTAAAAAACTCCGATGATGTTTTGTTCTCCAATGATGTAATATCCCTCCACCACACCGAAGAAGACCGCTCCGAATAATTAATCATGGAACAAAAGGTGGATCTTAACTTCACATCCATATATCTCGCCTTCAAAATACGGAACCAAATAGAACTAGACTCCCCAAAAATTCTCCAACTCCACTTCAAAAGAAGGGCCTTGTTGAAATCCTCTAAGTTTCTAAAACCAAGACCACCCTTCTCCACCGCAAGACACAAATCCTTAAAAATAAATTCCAACTCACTTTAAAATTCTATTGTTAATACTTAAAACATTGATGCTTGTCTCGTCACCAAAGAAAAAAAGGGATTGAGAATTTTTTTCGAAACAATCTTGGTGAAACAATGGTGGCTAGAACTATTAGAATGAGTGGGGATGATAATCCAATGGCTGCGGAAGCTATGTTTCTCAGCAAAGGCTTGGATTTAGCAAAGGGTTGTTGCTTCATGAAAGTTATTTTCAAAACTCATAACGAAGGAGTTGTGATATTGGCAAACTCGAAAGAAGAACATCGTACAGAGGTCGGTGTTATCATCAAAAGCATTAAGAAGATGAAGGGTTTTCAAAATGTTAGGGTTTCGTTCTCTGGGGAAAACTCATACTTTAGCAAAGCTTGCTAATATTAGCAAGAATCAGGTTTGGGATGAAGAAACCTCCGACTACATAAAGCCCAAAACTATAATTGACATGAGGTCCATGTAATTGTCCCCGCGTTTAATCAAAGAAAATAAATTCCGCTAAAAAAATTAAGAATTTTATTAATATTAAAGAAAATTCAATAAAAAGTAGTTGAATAAATCCATAAACCAATACTTTAAAGATTGAAATTATTACTTTCTTCATTGTGATAAATCAATCATAAGCCTTTTGAAAACTCAATTATTAAGGCTATGAAGAAAATGACATATATAAATTTATAAGTTAAGAGTACATAAATCCAATTCAAAAGTTATAACAGAGTCGATAAATAAAATACAACCCGAAATATATCTAGAGTACAAGTATTACAATCTACTGCGTACGATAGATTGAGCGTCAGCCTCGACCTCATGCCCCCTGTTCCTGCGTTGTCTCCTGTACTGCAGAGTCTCCCGAGCCTCCGCCATCATGACATTTGCAACACCCCTCGCCTTAGAATATCTGGAAAAGTCCTCCGTCAATACATGCCTGCCCAATATCTATGATACGACGACATTTAGGCAACACATTAATAACATGATCTTTCCTAGCCTGCTCCTCCTCTAGTATCTTATGATGAGCTGGCCTAGGTGGATCTCCTGGCGTCTCTCGTACCATATAAGGATGTGACACCCAGAAGAACCACCAGATGCAACCGTCTATGTAGCTCCCATCATTATCAGCTATGGTACTTCGTGCCTCATGTGATACCAGGTGATTAACATAATCATCAAACATAACATCCATATAAGGAGACACTCGAGTGGTAAATCATATAATCATGTGGTACTTCACAGTGGAAGAAGAAGAAATAGAAGGATCTTTGGGAATGTACTGCATGTAGTCGAATTGACGCATGACACGCTCAAGTAGATAAGGAGACGTTAGACATGACCTGCAAGCCAACCATCCCGAGTATAAGACTATGTCATCAAAGGGAATCATCCCGCGATGATCGATGTAAAAATGGAAGTGAATATCCTCTGCTCCCAAGCGGTCAATATACACTCTAAACAGCTTTCTCGTCTGGTTCCCTCTGAGTGAGGAGAATGCATAAGCACGCGTCATGCCCTCAATATAATTCGGTAGACATGACCGGCCGAAGATGCGTGCGAAGTGCTGGAGTATCCAAGCCTGAAAAGTGTTGGAACACATGAATCATTAGTTAGTAGCGGCGTTGCAATAATTTAATGAAACACATGCACTAAAAGACCAAGAAATGTTACTGTCAAAAGTGTGATACTTCGTATCACCTGCTTCGTCTTCCACTTACAAACTTCAGATAACTTAGAGTATAAGTAGAACAAACAAGTGGTCCCCCAATTGTACTTATGGATCCGCTTAAAGTCCTCAAAGTATCGCGGGTAGATGACATCCACGTAAGTGACACTCTTGTCCATATAATGGCAGTGCCAACCAAATACAACATGTATGATTGCTCTATGCTGCACTACCTTCTCATCATAACTAGTAGCCTGCTATGCTCTAAGTATCTCATCTGTAAACACCTTCGTCAAGAAGCTAAACCTACAATGAGCCCCTCGGGTGAAATCAAACTTCTACATGGCAGCCTCTAGGACAACTTCTAGATATTCTACCATCAACTCCAACCCCTCGTCTTACTATTATCAGCACTCTTAATACAATTATAAAACTGACAAAAGTTTCTTAACATAACAGTTAGAATTAATGATCCCAATATCTAGGACAACTTCTAGATATTCTACCATCAACTCCAACCCCTCGTCTCCGTTAACCTTCCCATGATCTAAAAGTTTCCCCCTAACTAGAAGATGCAGTACACACACAACACCGTCCAGTGAGATAGACATCTCATCACGTGGTAGATGAAATGATGACGTCTCTGTATGTTATCTCTCTACAAACGCATTAAGCATATCATGGTTAACTGTAACACAATCGGTATTGCACAAGTCTTGCATCCTAGATAGCTTTAAAACTTCCTGAAAGCACGACTTATTAGGCTAAGGGAGGCCAATAATATTCCGCCCATGGTTGATGACTTTTAACGGATCACATTCTTTCATACATAATTTAATAAGAATGAATCCAATGAACATAATTTAATATTACAACAAACATAGGTTCAAAAGAGTGAATCCAACTAAATTTTACCTCTCTGTGCCATATATGTATGGCAACATCGTCCGGGTAAAGAGGCAACAATGATAAGTCTTACGGGCCTCCTCCAAACTCCTGAGGTGCTTTAGGGGCCTGGGATGCCTCAGGGGCCGATGTTTTCTTCTCTGCCTGGGATGCCTTAGGTGCCTCTAGTGTCTGAGGTACCTCTGGTGACTCGGGTATCTCTTTTGCCTCAGGTGCCTGAATAGGTGAACCCAGTCATCTACGGAAAGATAGATACATGAATTCATAAGGAGGGGACCCTCACCTGCTACGGGAAGACGAAGAAGAAGGCGGAGATACATGAGCGTGGAACCTGATGCCTCTGCATCAACCGGGATAGAGGTAACAGGAGCCTACAATGATTGACCCTTTTCCCTCCAAATGGATGCATGTTGTGCAATCCTATCGTGTCTCAATCGGGATTGCCTTTTAGCCATATTCTTGTAAATAGACAAGACAGACGTTACACAATGAGTTTTGTACCATAACAGGTAAAAAATGACAAACACACTGATTACGGAGATGCATCTCCGGATTCTGGGTAAACGTTGCAAAATTTTGGAGAGGCATATCCGAAATTTCCTACAACTATAACCACCATCAATAGCGGAATGCTATCTCTAAAATCATCAAAAACAATGCATTTATCGTAAAAAAAAAACCTATCTAACTCGTTTCTAATCAGGTATAAGATATCAAACATGTAAAATATTTCTATTTCATATCCTAAACATCAACTTCTACACATTTATACATAAACTCATTAAAGGGGAAACAAGCTTACAAAGAGTGTCTTGAAGTTGATTGTTGTTGCTTGAAGTTGGATGTTTAAAGTTGATTGATGGTGTTTGATGTTGCTTGAATGTGGTTTGAGAGAGTTTGAGAAAATTGAATTTGAGAGAGTTTGATAAAATAAGCAAGGTGAAGGGCTTCTGGCGCGCATTTGAACGAATAGCGTCCGAAGATGCATCTATGTAAGTTTTATGGAGATGTATATCCTGAATAATTGCACGTGGAGTTAGGGACTCTTCCATATTTGTAATGAATTTTGGTGCATCCGGAGATGCATCTACGTAAGGTATACATAGATGTATCTCCGGTTAATTTTTTCATTGATTTAAAAATTTGGTGAGTCCAGAGATGCATATCTGAAACCTGTGGGCATAAGTGTATTTTCACGCGGTGCCCTAGTAATGCATAAGGTGCATTAAGAAATCTCCCTTATTTTAGATCTGCATCCTTAACTATGTCCATCATATTTTTTTTGCAGGCTTCTGCAAGACAAACATGCTTGTTTTTCAACCCTAATTTTAAATATTTATCATTTTATTGAAAAAAAATAATTAATATCAAAATTTCAATAAATCACTTAATTTTATAACTATTTCAAATAACTTTTCTTAAAAAAATCATTTTTGAAATAAAACATTTTAAAAAAATTACGATTTAAACTATGTTTTGATTCAATAATGAATGTTTACTTATAAGATATCAAAATTAATTTTTCAATACAGAACAAACAAATATAAAAATAACTTCTAATATTTTGAATATCGGTTTTATAAAATTTATTTCTACAAAAAAAAAAAAAAATCTATTTTTTTAAAGCTAAAAGAAACCTGAGTCAGAAAATGCCACGCTATAATTCCTTCCGCATCATATGCAAATTTAACGAGGTATCTATTTTAACATAAGTGATTTATATTTGAGTTCAATCCTATAGCAACTTAATTAAAATGATACAGCTGAAAACTGCTGACCAAGTTAGTCATCTGCATGTGTCAATCCTATGTCTATTCCAACTAAAATCAACAAAAAATTCAAGCTGACTATCGTTTGGGATGGAGTTAGCTTCCATACAGAGGCCACTGGAGTATTGCTGCACTGGAATGACTACAAATCGAATACAGAATCAGCAAAACTATACAAATCAGAGCCTCCACCGCGACTAGGGGCACCAATAGAGTGATGATCCGGCAAATCTGGATAACCTTCTGCAGATACTCTCCCATATAAATGATTTGCCCGTGCCAATGAAGGTTGTCCTGCAAAACTCTGCTCGACTGACCTATTGTAAGATAATACTCCTTCATCTATACTATGCAATCTACTATACAGAGAGCTGTTGATATTCGGCGTTGCCCCAACATTGTCAATTGACACTCCTCTTCCAATATAACCTTCGGGCAACGACCCTGAAACAGATCCAATTTGTGCAGATGCTGCAATGGAATAAGGATTTGGGTAGCCATAGGATCTACCCTCCAGATAATGTGCAGTTAATGAATTATCATATGAGCTATTACCATCAATAAGACTAGCAATCCTTTGCCCTTGCAAGGTAGTGACTGAAGGCGATGCCACAAAAGGATCTCTCACATCGAACCTTGTTCGTTTGGTGTCTGGGCCTTTCACTTTCTTTGAAGTACTGCTTTTATCCAATTTTCTCTTGGACACTGAATTGTCTTCAACTTTTTTAGCGACATCACCAATATCTTTCTCCAGTTGGAGAATTGTATCCTTAAGTTTCCACTCAGGAAGAAGTTTTGCAATGTCAACCTTGAAACCTTCCAAACAGTTGATTACAGATTTCAAAGCAGCCAAGTATTTTTCATTTGTTTTCTTCTGTCAAAGATCAATATATAAAAAATATCAACAACCTTAATGAAGCATAACCAACTAACAAACAACCATTATCCCACTAAGTGGAATGGCTAATAAAACATAACAAATAAACAATTTTAGCTACTCATTTAGAACATACCAGCAAACTAGGATCATCGCGTGCTTCTTTTGCTTTTTTCCAAGCTTCATTAGACTTTTGTAGAAATGAAGTTAGTGCTGTCTGGGGAGAAAATTTCTCTTCAAACCCAAAGGTATAAGCCAATTCAATAGCTTCAACAACCTTGCCCTTTTTCATCATTCCCTCTGCAATACCTGTAGCCAAAATAAATAATCGGCGAGATTGAGAAAAAATTATGTTTCAAAATATGAGAAAGCAACAGAAATTCAGATAAAACATTGTGTGATAGGATCCACAAGAATAAATAGAAATGGGGTCATAGTCAGATGGATGCCAGTTCAGTTAGTAACAGTTAGAATTTATCCAGAGGGTAGCCAGGTACAAGAGTTTGAATGAATGGCATGAGTAAAGCACTCCAAAACATTGGTTCGTGAACTGAGCAAATGATCATATGTGAAATGGAGATTTTTGGTGGAATTTTTTTTCTTTGGCCCTTTGATTTTCATTCAATAAACACTACCAAAGCCTTTTTTCATTCCTTACTCTAAACCTATATCGTACTTTGAAAACTCCCAAGTCAGAACATGTTTCTCGAGTTCCTTATGGTGTGGCCAATTGAGGAGAGATAATATTATTAGGAGGGTCAAAATAAGAGTGGAACAAAAAACCCTTTTGATTTTTTTTATGCTTGTGGATATGTAAAGGGTGGAGGGCAATTATTACGATTCAATTTTAAGCAAATTCTTTGTCGTACTGGTCAAGTGTCAACGTTGACCTTAAAACAAATGGTTGCAAGAGTCTGTGACAAATGCTTAGTAGGGTGTGTAATATGTAGCCAAAATTTGCACCGGAGCGGAGATAACTAGTGTAGGTACCACGCCATCATGCACGAAAACTAACAACAACATGCTTAAGACAAGAAAGGCAAAATATGGTAAAGGCATCAGCAAGAACTACATTAGCTAAATCTGAAGGACACAAATCAAAATAGAGAATATGTTCAGCCGCACAACCGTAAAATTTTCAATTAAGATGCTGGATAGACTCTACACCCACCCTAAACTGCATAAGCATGCAATTGCTTCTTATATCACTCACTAAATGGTTGAAGCAGCACATCCTTAAAAAGTTCATAAAAATAGATTATTGGAGGATATGGTACCTTAAAGACCAATTTACGATACAAAGCTACAAGTGACTATATTAACTTAGAAGGGGAAAATGAGATGTCCATGTTTGTTCTACATTAAGTTATCATAATATAACTACGTAAACCAGTCTAGAACAATACAACAGTATGCTATACACAGGGATCTGCACCAATTGATCTTAACATAAATGGTTACAAAAAGAGTCCGTGATAAATGGTTGGCGAGTGTAATTTATAGCCAAAATTTGCACTGACTCGGATATAACAGATGAGCATTCATATCAAGGAGGCTTCATATCATATATGTAACAATCAAAGGCACATAAGCATTATTCAAAATTGAATAATAGTTATAGTATCACAAAATTCCTCCTCAGACTTATTTCAAGCCCTGATTTTCGTAAATTGCAATCAGAGTCTCATTCAGTATGAGATAATTCTTAAACTACAAAGGAACCAACAATATGGATTCCATCTTATATAACCTACCTGCTCAAGTCTCTACAGGAAAGAGTTTGATCTCAGTGTTCTAACATTTACTTATAATTATATGAATGGCTTTGCTTCTTTTGCTGATCACAAATTTCAAATTTTAACAGTAATGAAAGTGTAAAATGAAACTAACAAGCATAACCATGAGTATAACCATTATTATTATATCTCAAATTCCAAAATGCAGTATATGCATACCTGAAACTCTGCCAAAAAGGCTTTTAGAATTGCGAAGAGCATGCGCGATTTCCCAAGGTTTACTCAAACGAACCAAGTTAGCTATATCCTCATTCCTAAAAATACCAGGAATCCCAAAGCACGCAAGGAAAAGAATCAAACCCTTTGCATCCATTTCACTGGCAGCACCCACACCACCTTCAACAATGAGTCTCTTCCTCCATGCAACAGCTGCAGCTTCAGCTTCTTGCTTCAGTGAACGATCCATTTCTGCTTCACTTACAACACAACCAGATGATATCAGATAGTATTCCAAAACCAAAACCGAAGCTCGCCTTGCAGTAATCATCGGCGAGTTTACGGTATAGGCTTTGCTTCCCTGGAGGTAAAATCTTCCAATACATTCAAACACCAATTTCGCCGGGTTCTGCGCGAATTTCAGAGCCGCGCGGATTTGTTCCTTGAGCAACGCCGTTTCAGATAGATGCGTGAGTATATACCTACGCAAACCACGGCTATTCATCGTTTTGCAAAGCAAGAGAAACTCATCGCCCTCTTCTTTTTCTTCGTGTTTTTCCTCTTCTTTTGGTTTTTCCTCTTCTGGCTCTTTTTCCTCTACTGGCTCTTTTTCCTCTTCTGGCTCTTCTTCTTCCGGTTGTTGTTGTTGTTGTTGTTCGGATTCTTTGTCATCGGTGTTTGATTCCGATTTCGATTCCGGTTGAACAATGACTGCATTAGCGGTGGTGGTGCCTAGGGCTTCGAGTTCAGTGGTCCTTGTGGAGATGGCTTGGTCGATGAAATCAAGATGCTTTTGCAGTTCGTCATACCTGTTTTTGAAAGCTTGTATGAAAATGGACAATTCGTTGAGTTTGTTGACGGATTGTCCTATTTTGGCGCCGGCGTCGGGTTGGTTTTCCGGCGGAATTGGATCATCGGAGGCATTGGAGTTTGTTATTTCCATAGTGATACACTCTAATCTAATCTGCTGGGGCTGATGATAAAGAAATTTGAATGAAATGAAACCCTAAAAATTGAGTTGAAGAGAGAAATACATGTTGTCACACCCTACTCGGCAGCACCAACACGATCACGATCAAAATGACTCCCTCATATGGTTACCACGGACATGTAAGGTTAAATGTTTTGGGCCCATCGGAGAATCGAATCCTGGTAACAATATTTTTTTTTTTTTGACAAGAACAAACTTAACTGATATCATTACTCAAGCAAAATTCAATACAAGGAGGTACATTACTGAAGAGACTACGCCTAGACCAAGAATTCGCCGCCTTAACTAACGTATGGGCAACCGAATTCGCTTGGCGCTTAATGAACTTTACCTCAAAGTTCGGAAACATAAGTAACATATTCTGAATAGTTTTAATAATAACAATAAATTCCGAATTACCAACATGAGACTTATGGATAGCTTTAGTAACATATTGACAATCACTTTCAAAAATGACGTGGGATAACTGGAGAGAAATCGCGTTTTGAATTGCTTCCTTTAGGGCGGTAGCTTCAGCTTCAATGACCGAAAGAAGGCCCACATCCCAAGATACACCAGCTGAAATAAAACCACCCAAATGATCCCTAAAACACCACCCTCTGTTTGTTGTTCCACACACCTTATTGAAACCTGCATCAACATTACATTTCAGTTGATTACCCGAAGGAGGAACCCAGCGGACTGAATGATTATTAACTACAACTGTATTCTGATCCTCTCTAGCTATAAACCAGTCATACCAATTATGATAGGCTTGTAACCCGATCTTTAATGCATCATCTCGGGTATCTTCCCAAACCACATTATTCCTACTTCTCCAAATAGTGTCAAGCAAGACTGCAAAACGACCCGCATCTCTACGATCCTCGTGGCTACAAACATCAAAGATAAGAGACTTAGCATCATGGAAAGAATGCAAACGAGGGTCTATAATAGATGACAAACCTGCTGCCCGCCAACTACGAATGATAGAAACGCATTCAATTATTTATTTATTTTTTTGAAATCTTGGTCTCCGGCCCTGCGATCGACTAATTTAAGGGGATCAATCTCACCGTCTATTAGCGAGAGATTCTGTTTAAGGCTAGAGCAAAGCTTTGTATGGACTATGGACTGAGCCTATTATTATTTTTTTAAAATTCTAAGAAAAATAATTGAACAAAAGAGATACAAGCATACTCGAGTGACCAATCATACTTCATTAAATAGGAAAAAAATTTATATTCTCCTGATTCGTAGTTGGAGAATGGTTGCGTACTGCTGATGGACCGTTGTTTCAAGATCATGGATCTTCGGCTCATGATGAAGCATATGTTGCTCCTATTCATGATAATGTACATGTGCATAATCCAAATCCTGCAATCGGATGCTTGCGCATCTACTGATTATCAGGGAGGCCAAAAAGATACTTCATTACTTTTTAAACATTTGTTTTATATTAATTGAGCCGTCTTAGCTCGATGTATTTATTTTTTAGTACCGTGACACATTGAAACATATAAAACATGGGAGGAAAATATCAAAGCTTCCACATCCAAATGAACTTAGGTTTCATGACGTATTGGACTTGTCTAGGCGGAAGGACTTCAGTGGGGCTTGATATGGTTATATTGATAGTGGTCTATTGTCAGCATTTGTTGAGAAATGACACACAAAATTATCATCACATCTTTCGATCTCAGGAAGATTGTTGGATCACTATAGAATTACAAGACCTCGAGCCCTCGACTTGATGGTGACATAATTAGGGGCTAATACGAGTAAAGTCCAGGAGGAGATAAAAGATTAAATGGAATGTCATGCTAGATTCTCATTTTTAACGCAACACTATATCAGCCACCTTAATGCGGTTGTGGATCCTAACTTACGAGTATGGTTTATTGTGTGAATAATGCATGCATTTCAAATGATATGAAATTTCTTCCTAAGTAGTCAAGGGATTCATAATTCTGCCTAGGGGTGTGTCCGAATTTTGAAATTTGGATCCACCCCATGGGTCTGAAATAAAGACCCAAGCAATGTGTAAAATTTTGTCCAGGGGTGTGTTTCAATTTTGAAATCCAGATTCACCCACATGCTTAGCACATACAACCATAACATACAGGCAATATTGTTCAAGGGGTGAGTCCAGAGGTTAAATTATGGACTCATTTTAACATGGATGAGGTGTCATTTTGATGAAGAGAATTGTTGTATAATTGGTGCGTCTGAATTCAAAATTTGGACAATGCGAAAGACATATTTGGATTTTCATAAGGTTGGTGATCACTACACGGGATGTAGTGAACACTACCCTAAAATCCTTTGTTTTTTATTTTCACTTTTCTTAAGAAAAGATAGACAAAATAATAGCTAGTTTTTTAGGCTATACTTGGATATCTTAAAATTAACGGACCAGAATGGAAATGAGCAGAGTGAAATAAAGTAGAATGGAGCGGGGTGAAATGAAGATTCTATTTCATCGTTTGAAAATTTTAGAACGGAACAAGACAAGTTCTTCATTCCACCCAAATTGAATGGAAAACTTATGGTGATAGGTGATGGAATGAAAGGAAATTCATATTGTTGGACATGTGACTCCATACATAAGAGGCCGGGGTGAATTGTGGGTTTTATAAAAACAATAGTTTGAACACCATTTATTATCATTTTCTAGAGTTTAAAAGCCATTTTTAAAAATGTTTTAGAAATAGCATCAAGAAATAAATATGCGAAAAATAAAGAGTTAAGGGTAAGAGAAATGTCATCAGAGAATTATACAGGTTCAACAAAGAAGATCTAATCATGTCCCCAAAATTTAATCTTGAGAGTATCCAATAGTACTTAAGAGCTTTTATCAGGTTAAATTGTCAAACTCCCTTATACAAAAAAAAAATGAAATTTTAGACTAACTTCCAACCAAACAAAGAACAATGGACTGAAGCAGTTAATCCCAATTCATATTTTTGTCTTCTCAAAGTATAGAGATAACACTTATTCTAATATTAAGTCATAAAGGATTATAATCAAATAAATAAATAAATAAATGATAAATGTTTACACAATATCGCTCAACAAATGATGTAAATTACTCTTGATACAAATACAAGTGTTTTTTAATCTTCCAATAAATTTTTTTAATACAATGAAATCGCTTATTTGTTTCTTTCATGATTTTCAACAAAATTGTTTCTCTAGATAATTTTATTTTAAAAGTTTCTTTATTTTCTTCTCAAGTTAATTAAAGTTCATTCACTCAATTGTTTCAATATTTTACTATGGGATGTTGGGTGATTATGAGACATTGAATGATCTTTATCTTTGAGTAAGATATAAAAATATATTTCAAAGTTGTTATTTACAATAGGAGAAAAATTAGCTTAAATAGAGATAAATCTAAACCTAATAAGATTACTTAATGGGCCTCATACTAATAAATTAAAATAATTAAATATTTACAACACTCTCTCTCAAGCCGATGAATGGATATCAATCATTATAAACTTGCAAGTAAATTGGTTGAAGCGTTATGTTGGTAAGCCATTTGTTAACACATCTACCAACTGATTCCTATAAGGTATGTAAGCGATCTGTAGTAATCTATTATCCATTTTTTGATGAAATTTCGTTCAATCCCAAAGTGTTTTGTCTTTTCATGTTGAGTCAGGTTATGTGCGATATTGATGGCCAATTTATCATCACAAAACAAATTTATAAGGAGATCACACTATATCTTTAAATATTCTAGCACTTGCTTCATCTATAATAGATAAAAAAATTGGTGTCATAACTCTAAATTATGCTTCAACGCTTGATCGAGCAATTAAAATCTGCTTCTTACTCCTCCATGCAACAAAGTTTCCACATAAGAAGGTACAATATTTTGAAAATAGGTCTTTTATAAATTAATGAATGTACATAGTCAACATTGGTGTAAGTCTTCTTAGTTAGACTTCTATCTCTTTTAAACAAGAGTCCTCTTTCTCGAGTCACTTTGAGATATTGTAGAACACAATCAAGAGTTTGCAAACGTCTCACCCTTAAATCATGCACGAGCTGGCTCACCACACTAGTATGTGAGTAACATAGTAGGGGGAGTGTGTTGAACACAATTGATTGGTTGTGCTTAGTAAAAATCTAGAGAATAATAACCACAGTTAACAAATACGAAATACGAGAATTTTATGACTACTCTTATAATAACTTTGATTTATCATGGCCTTTTACAAAATACGAAATTTCCCTTGCAACCTTTGAATAAATGGGAGTCTCCAATTACAAGGCAACCCGCTTCATTGAAGAAACTTCCTATGTACCTGGAGTATCCAATCTCTAAGACTAATGTTTTATAGTGTGTTAATAAGAAGATAGTTTTACAAAACATATTATTACTCCTCGCAACCTCCCGCTTGGTGGGAGTCTCCAATTGCAAGGTCATTTGCTTTGTCAAAGCAACCTAATTGATACTGGGAGTCTCTAATCGCTAAGACAAATATTTTAGAGCATAAAATGTTGTAGAATTTGATCACCCATATAGTTTGATTCCATTTTCTTGTAATCATTGATTTTTGACCTGCAAAACAATAAACAATTATATAAACCTGAGGCGTGTAAAAACACTGTCCTTAAGGATTTATCCGCCTCATAAGCGCAAATCCCCCAGGATTCAACAGGTTCTTCCCAGATTCTCATTATAAATCTGAGGTATCAGAACAACAAGAACTACTCTTTGAGATGACCGGAAAATGTAATCCAAAAACAAAAGAGCAACAAAAGAAAAGGAAGAATAAAAGAGGTTTGGTTAGATTATCACGTTAAAGTATTTTATTTTTCCTCCCATTTCTAAAAGTAAGAGAGTAGACATATATACATATAAGAGAATAGTATTTTATGGCTTGGACTAAGGCAAGTCAATATTATAATAAACTCATTATGGACCACATTAATTTTGCTTTAAATTATAAATTAAATAATAATAATAGTAATTTTCTTTAAAAATATTTTATCTTATTTTTCACTTAAAATTGAGATACAAACTATTTAAAACTTTTGAAATATCATCAAAATTTACAACAATCCCCCACATATTTCAAAAGTTATTAAAAGTTGTATAAAAGAATTTCATGGATTAACATCATGGATGTGATGCATCAAACTAGTGTAGCAAGCTATATGAACTAGTCCTAGAATGATAGTACTTAACATACAGTGAAATTGGTGTAGCAAGCTATATGAACCAAAGACACTTTATGTATGTTAGAGGTCTACCACTCACATCACACCCCCACGGCTCTTGTTGTTGACGCTGTGGTGCGCTAATAGGCCGTGCGCGTGCCTGGTTATTTCATGAGTGCTCTAGAGATTTCGCCAAGATCTCATACAAGCGGCCCCACTCAACACTCACATAGGTGATTTCATCAAGTGTATGCTGCAAATCATACACCACCTATAAAGGATATGAAATTCATTAAAAGCTACATAAGCTTATCCTCTCAATAATGCAATGTCTAGCACTTTCTCAATTTACACCATAGGAAAAAGACACAATCAAAAATTAATTATATAATGTTTGGTGCTAGCAGAACTAACAAGTGACTTGTTCTTACCCATATGAACCTTTTTCATGGGATCTCCAATCACAAAGGTTGGGTTCCCATCACTTATTAGTTTCAATTGGCTAAGTCCAATTCCCCTCGATGTGTCACAAATTAATTTCTTCCCAGGGGCTTCGTCAATGGATTGACCAAGATCATTCTGATCTAACTTCACATAAATTGAGAATATTATCTCATCTTTTAGTAGCTACTTTATACACAAATGAAGACACATATTTTTTCCCATAAATAAATATTGACTAAGACGTCTCTAAGTCAATCAATCTCATACTTTTACTCAATAAACTTGATATCCACAATTAATCTTATTCAAGTTTATAAAAGTATTTTGATTTCCATATTAGATTTATACAGGTCTGCTTATATGATCATTAAGCGACGCCACTATCAATAATGATAAATATAAATTTATTATTTAAATATTTATCTTACAGGTCTGTTTTCGAGCGACAACTTTTCATCAGATTAAAAAATAAATAAATATACTATTAGAAGCATAATCAATTATCTACATTGTATTAATTTAATACAATTGTCCATCTCAATATAATATGATAATTAACATATTCTTTTCAAATATTTTATGTGATTAAAAATCATCATAAAAAATTTCACATAACTCATTAAATAAATTAAACACTAACCTTCCAATAAATTGAATTTCTTTTTTCACTCCCGATAGAAACGATAACTAGTCAACTTTAATTTTTAATCAGTCAAACCACAAGTGTACTCCTTCATTACACATTAACTCAATAGAAATGAAAAATAAATTACACACTAATTCAATAAAAATAAATATATTTATTCTCATATAATCAACTTTATTAAGCATTTTCATACTATGCTAAAATAATAACAAATATCATATGTAATAATTTATGATGTCACAAATATTTCATGATCCTGTCAAATATAGATAATTTCATTTCTATTTCACTTGGTCTGTCATCAAATCATGTATATCTAAAATTACTTCATGATTTTTAGTAAAGTAAAACTAAATAAAATATGTCAAATATTACTATTCATACATGTTTGAGTATATCAAATTAAGTTCCCATAATATAATTATTATATATATGCCCCCACGATAAAATATATTTTCGCAAATTAAAAATACACATATTAATATATTTTATTATCACAAAAATATATGTTATAACAAGAATATCTCAATACTAAGCAATTAACTCAATTAACTATTTATTTTAAATAGTATTAAACTCTATTTAATTAATATAATTAAGAATTAAACACAAGATTCATCACTGAAATATAATAAATGAGTAAACAAAACTCCACAATCACAAATAGATATTGAATCCTCATTAAGTCACTATAGAAATAAAAAGACTTGTTTTTTCTTTTATTTTTACGGATCAAAACATCAATAACAAAGTATTCTACAAATAAATATTTTAGCAACTGTATAATTTCAATCAAAACTTATATTCATTTTCAACATTTTATTTTAAAAAAAAAAACTCTAATAATATTCATTTGTAAAATAAAGTTAGATGCATAACGGCAAAATAATATATAATAATTATGCATTAGTGTGTGTAATAATGATACCAACATCGTATTATTCCTAATGGCATGCTAATGGCATAAAAGAAAACATAATTTCTATAATCTCTAACGTAAAAGAACATTTCTATTTAGTAAAATTTAATAATATTATATTATATAGTTAAGACAGAATAATAATTTATGATAAATGTTTAAGAAAAATAAATATTTTTAATTTAGTTACCACACATCATTCAAATAAATAAATGAATAATTATCACCAAATATTAACAATACTTTTTTTTTCTTTCAATAACAATACACACATACCATTAAATTATGTTGGCCATAAAAAAATACTGTAATTAGTTCCAGTTAAACTAATTAAACACGAATTTTATATAATCTATATCATATATCATAAAAAGTAATCATTATTTTCGCATAAGAATTTTTTTTTTATTCACACAATTCTTAAGCAATAAAATAAAATTATTGAGGAAGAAAAACTTACGTGGTTTTTACAGAGTCAAATATTAGAGTAATCCATTATGCCATCATTTTTTTTTTCACAAAACCAAATGCTCGTCAAAACTCTTCATGTCTTTTTGACTATTAACAAAGATAAATCCTTAAGATTGTTGTAGAATTTGATCACCCATATAGTTTGATTCCATTTTCTTGTAATCATTGATTTTTGACCTGCAAAACAATAAACAATTATATAAACCTGAGGCGTGTAAAAACACTGTCCTTAAGGATTTATCCGCCTCATAAGCGCAAATCCCCCAGGATTCAACAGGTTCTTCCCAGATTCTCATTATAAATCTGAGGTATCAGAACAACAAGAACTACTCTTTGAGATGACCGGAAAATGTAATCCAAAAACAAAAGAGCAACAAAAGAAAAGAAAGAATAAAAGAGGTTTGGTTAGATTATCACGTTAAAGTATTTTATTTTTCCTCCCATTTCTAAAAGTAAGAGAGTAGACATATATACATATAAGAGAATAGTATTTTATGGCTTGGACTAAGTCAAGTCAATATTATAATAAACTCATTATGGACCACATTAATTTTGCTTTAAATTATAAATTAAATAATAATAATAGTAATTTTCTTTAAAAATATTTTATCTTATTTTTCACTTAAAATTGAGATACAAACTATTTAAAACTTTTGAAATATCATCAAAATTTACAACATAAAAAACTATACCAATTGATGAGATTATTTCTATCATAATACGAACGATCATTACAATCTCAAAGTCCTACCAATTAAATAGAAATATCACCGATGAGTCTCATTGCCCTCTAGATCATTACAATCTCATAGTCTTGGAAGATGCGCCTCTATTGACTGTTTCTTGTAATTTTTCTCTAATTTTCTTATGTTCTTCATGTGTTATTCCTCTTCATACTTCGTCATCATAACTTTTAGAGTAAAATAGAGTAAACTTTTCCCGGTTAGGATGATTTCAACTTGGTTTAGTCTTTTACACAAATCTTTGGGATATTTATAAAAAAAACCTACAAAACATAAATGCATTAACACTAAAAAGACTTAAAAGTAATAGAATATAATAATAAAAACATCAGATGACAAACTATCATCACAGTCTCTAACTTGAATCTTTAGTTGTTTTAAAAAAAATACTTGAAAAATTAAGATTTTTAGAAAACATGGGAACTTATATACTTCGATGATAATTTCTAAATTGGTGCTACGTACCGAAGTACTTCCATGTTTCTGCTCAAGTTCTACTTTCATTCTTATTCCTTGGATCAGATAACTCAAAAGACTTCATTCTCGCATTTATATTTCAATTTTTCTCTTTTCTCACCAATTCACATAATTGATATATGTTATTACTCATTCAACATGTATAAATCATTTTACCATATACTTGAAATAAATCTAAACAGTCTATCAAATCATTATTACACATATTTTTTGAGGTCTTTAAGGTTATAAGGTGGCTTGTGTATTCCACATAGAGATGGTAGGATTTACACGCCCCTGTAACTAGATTCTTGGGGTGTTTGCCCATCGATGTTCTAGAAAAACTAAACTCCAAATGATTTTTCTTTTTAAGTTTCGCTAGTCGAGACTCATGAGTCATATATGAATTTCGATTTTTTCACTAGTATAAATAATATATTTCATGACAAAACTTTCACCTCAACCAACTAATAACTGAGGTATATGTTCTGGGATCGTCATAAATATATTTTTTAGAATATAAATGTACTACAATTGTGGTGCTTGTAAGTACAATTTTTACGGTGATTTCAATTTATATTCATTGTTCTTTAACATCAAGATTTAACTTTTGCATTAACTTTTAGGTACATGCGTGATATGTGTGTTGAAAGCAGGGGCGGATGCACATTCATAAGTAAGGGGGCTCAAGCCCCCACAAAGAAAAACAATTTTGGTTAAAAATATCTTAAGTTTTGTAATTTGTCCCCATAAGAAAAATACGTGTTACATATATAAACATGTTTTTTAATAAAATAATATATATTAATGCTAATTTTAACTTTATAACTATTATTGTTTGATTAAATGCACTTATTTAACATTAAATATATACTACAGTATAAAATAGAAATTGATTGTGATACATTTTATGTAAAATTATATATTCGAATTCGAGTTTCTATATTTTTTTATTTTGATGAATACCATAAAAAAATTTGCCCCCACCACCAAATATTTCTGGATCCGCCACTGGTTGAAAGGGAATTGAGAAAATATTATTTCTTATACCTATTCAATATTCTATTTCAACAAAAGGAACCAATCACTATCAAGATGTACATGCAAAATATGTTGATTGATGAGAACAAAGAATATTACCTAAGACCGTTGTATTATGCCTAAGTATATATTGATTTATGTTTTCTATTCCATCTCCATATCAACTAACTTCTTCTCAAGTTCAACAAATTTTTCAAATAACATTTTCATAATTAGTTTTGAATTTATCAAATGAAATTAGAGTAGACTTAAAAAAAATCACTCAAAATATTTTATAATTATGTCTTGATATTTGGCTATTCTTCTTCTTCTTCTTGTAATATATCAAACTTTCTCATGAGGGTAACAATAGTTTTTTCTTCAACTTCACCCTCACGCCATGCTTCAACTTGATCACGTCATTGTATGCTTTAGAAATTTGGAAGAAAATTTGAATCGTGTCCCTATGTTGTTGATAGTTAGGCATTTTTCTTTTGAAGCTTGATATTGTTGCGGTGTCTTGTAAGTGCGCCATGTTTAGATGATTCTTTTGTGCAATTCTGGAAGAATGTTTGGATCGGGCCGGTGGCTTGTGATCACGTTGCTTTTGCTATTTGAATTTGAATAACGCACTTTGGCTTGGAAGGGCATAACTGTTAGAAAATTTCTCATTACATCCATATAGGATAAAGCTGTCAAAACGGACTAGCCAATATGGGCTGGCTCGCTCGGCCCGAAAAATCATAGGACTTGGGCTTTCAAATTAGAGCCCATATTTTTAAGGGTTTTTTTAGCCCAGCCCTAAAAAACCCGTCATTCATTAGGGCTAGCCCATACGGGTCATGGTAGCCCATTAGGTCCGCATTGCTATAAATTTTTAAAAATTATATTAGTTCTTATATTATGTTACTCCAAAATAACACATTCATTTTTCCCACTTCACTAAATTTTGTCTCTATTCTATTCCATCTTTCTCTTTTAAATATTATACATTAATATAATCAACACTATTTCCTTGTATTCTATTAGTTTCTCTTATGTCAAATATTTTGAGTATTATTTTATACAATTTAGAATTTAGACTTGTATTGTATATAAAAACACATTATAGTATTTATAAAAGATAATATAGTACTTAAAAATGTATTATATTTAGAATAATATAACTTTTTATTTTATTTATAGTCAATATTATGGATTTTTTATTTTAATTTTTTTATTTAAAAAAACCCATTTAGGGTCGGGTAGTCCGAAGCCCATCTAGGACCAGGCTCGGATAGTAATTTTGAGGTCCATATTACGATAGAGTTTTTTTTGTCCAACTCTAAAAAGCCCAGGCCCATGAGGGTCGGCCCTAAATAGGCCGGGTAGCCCATTTTGACAGCTCTGATATAGGATAAAAAAACTCACCTGAAAATCACAAAATACCCTTCGAATATACATCTCCGAATTCGCTCCAACAAAAATTAAAGATATTAGTTAATTTGGATATGCATATCGGAATTAACCAAAATCCCAAATTTCTTTTGATTTTATTTTAAAAAAATATTTATTCTAATATAATTATAATATAATTAAAGTGAGTTATAAATAAAGAATAAAGAGATTAAATAAAATTTTAATTTCTTTTGATTTTATAAAGCATAACTTAAATACAAATTGTTATAAATAAAGAATAAATACAAATTATTATAAATAAAGAATAAAGAGATTAAATAAAATTTTAATTTTGTAATAATTTATACAAATTATAAAAGTAATTATTTTTTAAATGACTACAACAGAATGCATTATAATTATTATCATGTTAAAAATATCCTCCTATTAACATTATAATTTTTAATTAATATTAACTTTTTTTAAAAATTAATTTTATATAAAAATAGTGTGTTGATTTAAATATTTATTAGACTAATATTATTATTATATTTTAATTTTAATGATATATATTTAATTATATATTTTGATTAATACAATTAACTATACTATTAATTGTATTCATTCACGTTGATTTTAATTTAAAAAATATCTTCGATTATGCATATCCGAAATATAGGAGTATTTTGAAGTTTTCAACAAGGTATATAAATGCAATGAAAATTTCTGTAACTATTAATTTTCCCTTGAAATTTTTTTCTGTTTTTTATTTTTTATTCTCCGTGTGCTAGTCTTCTCTAAGATTATTAAAGAATATAAATGCATTAGTAAAAGTAAATAAATATAGACTATCGTTCGACAGACCAAGAACCTGAATCACATCTTTCAATTTAAAAATTGAAGATCAATATTTTTTTTTTAAATATAATTTGCTGTTGATTGACAGGGGAACAAACTTAAGAGGTGGTAAATTGATCATTCCCTGGAAGATCAAATATTATTGCCTCCAAAGCATGGAGTTGACTAGAAGAACTTGAGAGTCTTGGGTATTTGACTTGGAGGATAATGTTGATAACTTGTACAAGCAGGTATCAGAAGGTATCAGAGACATGATTATTAGTAGAATCATCTTTAGTCTTCTTAGAGGATAGATTATGAAAAAATTTATTAGAAGTTATCTACTCAAGTAACAAATTTATGATATCATCAAAACTAAAGTGCAAATCATTCTTCTTCAAGTTAAATAATAAAACTAATTACATCTTAATTGAATAACAGGAGCCCTAATTAATTATATAAGCTATGATCCCATGAGTCTATGTTTATGAAGAACCACCAACCAACCAACATATGTTAGTTACTTATTTTAGACAAGGAGGACATTTTTTTTAATGAATTTGTTATTATAAAAATAAAATAAAAGCTCTCACTAAATATTAATGCCTGATCAAGTAAGACTAAGCATGACCACATGTCAAATTTACCATTTCCTAATTTAAAGACAGTTCATGAATCTTAAGTGTGAATTTGAGTGGAATCTATTTATTTTGTGACATAAAACCAAGAGGACTTCAGTTATATATCTGTATATACTTTCATCAGTGCATTTAATTTAAATATATTTTACACTGACAGCTAACAAATGTAATGTGTTGTTAGACAGCTAACAAAGAGTAACCAAAACATCTTTCACTTTTCAGTATATGACTATATGTGTGTGTGTGTATATACACCTACCAGGCTACTTATGTACAATGGTTGTTCATTACTCAGGAATGACTTGTTCAGACAAGTTGACTGTTTGACCAAGCTGATTTATAACAAGAGTCTTACCATTAGCATCCAAATCAATGAAGATAGTGTCACCTTCCTTGCACTTTTTAGCAAGCAATGCTTCAGTCAATGGGTTTACAATTAAATCTGCAATGGCCTTCCTGAGAGGCCTAGCACCATATGTTGGGTTATAGCCTTCTTTGCAGACTAGGTCCTTCACTGATTCAGACACCGATAAATTGATTCCCTTGGACTTCACCTGTTTCTTCAAGTCTTGCAACAGAGAGTCCAATATTTGGAGCAACTGTGATGAAAATAACAACAATAAAATCAATATTAATTATTTCAATATGAAAATTCAATACTGTTTAATAACCTATCAAAACCAAAACTCAACTAACCTGTGGCTTTTCAAGAGGATGAAACACGACCACTTCATCTATCCTGTTGAGCAGTTCTGGACGAAAATACGCCCTCAGTTCTTCCATTACCATAGATTTCATTCCATTAAATGATGTTTCTTTGTCATCTGAAAACAAGAAACCTATGGAATTTTGTCGACCCTTAGAAATGGCACTAGATCCCACATTTGAAGTCATCACCACCAAAGCATTTTTAAATGAAACTCTTCTACCCTGTTGGAGCCAGTTTTTCAAACAATAATCAGAAAAATTTAGGACAAAAGTAGTTTAAATTCCACATTGTATTGATGCATCTACAAGCACTCGTTTTTACTTGGCATAGAAGCAAAGAAATAGAAATTCCAAGCGAAAGTTTCATGTTTAAAAGGTTATTGAAATCAAGGTAAATTAAGATTCACATCAGCATTGGCAAACCTGAGAATCTGTAAGATGGCCATCTTCCATTAATTGAAGAAGAATATTGAAAATATCTGAATGAGCTTTCTCTATTTCATCAAACAATAACACTGTAAATGGGTTTCTCCTAATAGCTTCGGTTAAAATGCCTCCTTCTCCATAACCAACATAACCTGGGGGAGATCCTATCAACTTGCTCACTGAATGGCGTTCCATATATTCACTCATGTCTAACCGTATCATGTTCCTCTCCTGAAATGATAATATGAAAGGCAAATATAAACAGACGAGCCAATTGATGCGACATTTACAGATCACAACATTATCACCACAGACCTTAGAAAAGAGGAAGAACGACAACAAAGAATGTGCTCTAATTATTAATGTAAAATTAAAATACACGTTATGTGAATACTTACTGATCCAAAATAGCATGCTGCCAAAGATTTTGCAAGTTCAGTTTTCCCAACACCAGTAGGGCCACAAAATAGCAAAGTTGCTATGGGTCTACCGGGATCCTTAAGGCCAACCCGGCATCTCTTCATAGCTCTAGAAATGGAGGAAATAGCCTCCTCTTGTCCAATCACCCGTTCCCGAAGTTTATTATCAAGATCTAAGAGAAGACTACTTTCATCAGCAGTGAGCTGCTGAACTGGAATTCCTGACCAGAGGGAAGCAACTGCTGCTATATGATCAGGCCTAACTTCTATACGCCTAAAACAAAAAATAACATGTCAGCCACTCAAAATCCAAATCTAGATATGGACAGAAGAATGAACTTTGCTTTAGGGGTCAACTAACATACTCATTATCAAATACTGCAGAAGTTAAATATGAGTCCAGTATGAGTTCATTGCTATCCCCAATGCCAGATGTGGCATAATATTTAAGCTTGCTCTCCTGGACCTGCGGGTGAGAAATATCAACTTAAACTCTAAGCAGCTAGTGCAAAGAACATGGAAATACAGAGAGTTATGCCATTACCATTTTAAGCATGGACTGAACAGTTCTAATTTCTCCCCAATAAACTTCCGGGTTTTTAGAAAGTAAGTCGCGTTCTTTTTTCATCTTAAAGGCTTCAATAGAAGCTTTACTTCCAGCTTCGTCTATGAGGTCAATAGCTTTATCAGGTAGATACCTATCAGCTATGTATCTTGCTGACAAATGAACTGCAGCCTTTATGGCATCTTCCGTATATATGCATTTGTGATGTTCCTCGTATTTACCACGTATGCCCATAAGTATTTTAATTGCATCATCCTATACACAGTAACACATATAGTTCATTGAGAAATCAAATTATGATTAAAATGGTACTCCCTTCGTTCCTTTTTAGTTGTCGTTATAAGGTTATTTATAGTTACAAAAAAAAAAAAACAATACATTTTATTACTTTTGATAAATTTTGTATTACTAATACCCTTAGCTATTTATTATCGCATTCCACCTATTTCTCTTTGCAATAAATAGTTAAGTGTATTATTGACAAAACAATAGTTAATGTTTCATTGAACCTTAAAAAAAACAAATAAATATAAATAATCTTTTTCTGCAAAAGCGACAATTATAAAGGAGCAGAGGGAGTAACTTGGAACAATATAGATATGAATATAGAGTCCAACCTCACTTGGCTCATCAATCCAAACAGGTTGAAACCGTCGTGCCAAAGCCTTATCCTTTTCAAAATGAAGCCTGTATTCATCTGAGGTGGTAGATGCAATACACTGCACATAAGGAAATGTTTTTCATGTGATAAGTTATGGTGTGAGTGCAGATTTTATTATAACACTCAAGGAAAAATGATGATCCAGTCTTATACAAAAATGATCACTGTAAGAACATTTCTACTGCATCATAAAACTGAACCAACTATTCAAGAAAACTTCATTAGAGAGAAGAAATGTTATATCTTATACAGTTGTGTCAGCAAAAGATTTCAAATTCAGAGCTTTTCTTCCAACCCACAAATTCCTCCCCAACTAAAATTGCAAAAAAAAAAAAAAAAGAAGAAATTTTCAACAGAAGAAAGGCATTAATATATGAAAAAAATATATATTTATAATCATGCCTTAACGTTGTTGTATATTACTGATTCCAGCATTCACAGCCTTAAACATAAAAAGCACTTGGAACTGGCTTTATGGAAATTGAAAAGAGACTCCCGAACATTGTACACACAACTTTTACCTCATTTCAGTAACATGTTGCAATGTTTGCATAAGAAATCATCTAGTACATGAAACCTGTTGGTTCCATAAAGTGGTGATAAGAAAATATTTACCAGTTAACACTCACTCGTATCCCTTTCAACTAAGCAGTGAGTTTATTGACAGGAAGTATAATCTCTCAGTATTTCATAAAGACTACATTTAAAATAATTTCAATGTTCCTACTTTCCAGATGTTAATTACTAATCTTGTTTAGTACAATTTCTTTGAAAAATGTTGGTGACAGAACTGAAGTAACTGGAACAGCTAACCATATATTTTGACCTCTAACCGTAATTTTTTATGTTACTAGCAATTGCTTATTCATGGTTTCAAATTGAAATGCATATAAATTCAAGTATCACTTGGAATATAGAAACTAACAAATGAAATTACAGCGCAACCAATCACCTGAAATAGACCCATTACAAGAGATGGTTTAAGCAAATTGGCAATGTTAAAGCCAGAACCCTTATTTCCCCTCTCGGTTGTCCCTGATTGAACAAGTATGTGAACTTCGTCGATGAAAAGAATGACATCACCTGCATCTCAAGAAAACCAATGAGCTAAAACAATCCCATTGTAGTGTGCCACGCATATATTAACACAACTTTAATCATAATTTTTTTGTTAAAACGTATATACCTGACTTTATTATGTCTTTTAGTAAGTTGGTAACACGGTCCTCTAGCTCTCCTCTCTCTTTAGCCCCTGCCATTAATAGTGCTACATCCAAAGACATGACACGTTTTTTCTGCGTGGACACAAGTTAGAAAGTAAAATTACAATGCATTCCAACTAGATAGAACTAATGCAACTACAGAAGGGGACACAAGAAAAGAAAAACTTTAGAAACATCAATCATTTGTTGACGAACACACCAATAGAGAAGGAGCAACATCTCCCCGAAAAATACTATTTGCCAGTCCCTCCGCAATAGCTGTTTTTCCAACTCCAGCTTCACCCAGAAGAATGGGATTACTTTTTTTCTTTCGGCATAGTATTTGAATCATTCTCTGAATTTCAACTTCTCGGCCAATAACTGGATCAATTAATCCTAACCTTGCGCGGGCAGTGAGATCCACACAGAATTGTGATAGAGCACTCTTCTCTGATAACCAGAGAATGAATATGAGAAAAACTTATCTCTGCCTTCAACCATCAAAATCAAATCATAAAACAACAAACCTTCACCAGAATGCTTTTCGGAAATAGATTTTTTTTGCACTCCATTGGACAGCACACCTGGCTTTCTACCATCTCTAGCAAGCTCTTTTTCTAATCTGGCATACGCCACAGCTACCAACTGATGTGGGTTTGCCCCGAGCCTGAAGTCATTTGCATACTAGCAACATTAATGGAAAATTACAGACACACACACACAATTTAATGATACATAATGGACTCAGTAAATTGTCCAATCACATGCCACAGTGATATAGCTCCATATCATTTTTGCCAATTAACCAAAATTTTATACTTTAGATATCTAATGCATTAACAAAAACTTGACAAAAATAGAATTCCTTAAAAATTTACCCTAATGAATATTTTCAAACTAGTTACGTAACTCAAAAAGGACTTTTAAACCGGGATATGACAGCAACCTGTTTGGGTAGCCCCAAAAATTGATTCACCAACAAATCAAAATCGATTTTGACCATAGTATGCGAGGGGGAGGTTGAACTTCGACTCAAAATAGATAATCACAAAATCCTACCATCAATGGTATTTCAATTTAGCTTTTAAGCACAAAACTGTTAATGCATTAAGCCTAGAGCAACAACCGAAGATCATCAGTTATATACAGAGTCCAAATCCCAATTACCAATCTCAGCCGAAATTTATCAAAGTGCATGTTAGGAAACACAGTCAATGGCCTCCCACCGCATGGCCAATGGCATCTCCAAAGTGTAACCTCCGTCACTATGCATCCAAAGTGCGGAAACAAACACACCTTAAAGTTGAATTTTAATTTTCATAAAAGTGATGCTATTTAGCACGGCTTTGCCAGTAGTTTGACAACCAATTAAACTAGGGTCATAGCTGGAAAACAGGGAGAGTATAGTGTGTAACATTATTAGACATTTTTGGGAGTCTCGGAGAGACGGGAGCAACCTCGGGACCACTCCAGAACCACAAGAGAAGAAGAAGCCATATCTCCACCCAAAACCTTAAGCCCTAGTATATGGCCCCCTCTTACAAATCCAACATTTCACTCCGTCATAGCCGATGTGAGACTTAAACATTCACACTTGCATCTAACACACGTTTATATAACCCGCCATCGTGACAGAGTCGCGAAGCTAACATCAAGCATTATTCTTTAAAAAATCATTACCAAACAAATAAACTTTCTCAAAATACCACCATTTTCTTCTCATAAACTTCAGGAAACACTACTTCAAAACAAGAAAGTACTATAAACTAAACACATACCAAATATCAAATATCCAATTTTAGAAAGAGATTTGATAAAGTGCCATTACCTATTCATAATCCTAGCAGAACTCCCATCATCAAACTTAATCAAAGCAACGTAAATATGTTCAGGATCAACAAAATTATGGTTCAAAGATTTCGAATACTCAACCGCAGAAGTAAGCACATGCTTCGTGCCAAAACTAAACGGAACAGGTTTATCTTCATAAACATACACACCATCCTCATCAACGTAATTCGCTGGCACATTCAAAACACGAACAGCCTCACGAGCTTTCTCGAGAGTGATCACATCAAAACCAAGAAAACCGGTTTCAGAAGGATTCTCAGAAGCCTCAGCTATGAGACCAAGCATGACGTGTTGCGCGAAAACGAAGTTGCTCTTGAAAGACGCGGCTTCTTTCAGAGCGTACGCTAGGACTTTGATTGATCTTTCTGTGAAACGTTCTAGTAAGGAGGTTATGATGAGTGTTTTTCTTCTTCTTCTAGTTTTTTTGGCGGTGAGTGAAGTGAAGGAGCAAGAACTGTTTCTTTGAGATGGACGAAAGGAGAGAGAACGTGAGGTGGAAGGTGGTGAATATGCGGTGGTGGTGGCGGTGGTGGGACGGTGAATGCGGTGGTGGCGGTTGGAAGTGAGTGTTGCGAAGCATGGGTTGATTGATGAGGAAGAAATCTGCATGGTTTTGAGATTTTGTGGTGAAGATTATGTTTTTTTTTTTTTGGTTAAAGAATGAGTAAAGGTAGTTAGATTAAGAAAGTTTGGGGAAGGAAGGAAGAAAGAAGAAAGAGGAAGGAATAAAGTGAGAATGGCATACACGTCACCGAGAGGTTGGAACATTTGCCAAGTTCTTGAATCTTGATCAATCAGCAAAGCAACGCCAAAAGGTCAGGGTCCTTCTCATTGTGTTTATTTTGACTATTGTACTCCTTATTTTATTTTTATTAATTTATAATATAATATTACTACAATCCAATTTTGAGACAATACTTTGTTTTCTCAATCCGTTAGTGGTCTAAATTACAACATAATCTAATTAATAGTGTATAACAAAATAACTCCAATGTGTACCAAATTTAATTTAAAATAGGATCCTCCTAAAAAGAAAATTAAATAAAATTCAATATGTTTATGCTATTTAAGAAAATTTATTAGCAAAGATAACAAATAGACAATAAAGTTTTTAATTTGTCACTAACGAAAAACTATGTGAGAATGCTATTTAAGTAATACACTACTAAATATATTAAAAAAAAATTTTAAAAAAAAGTTTAAAAGAAATGTTAAAAAAAAGTTAAAAAAAAAAACAATTAAACCGTCGGTTCCCACCGATTTGATGGCATACTCTATCCGACTATTGAACCAGATCAGTTATTTGGCCGGTTTTCGGTTCGATCGGTCCGACTGGCCGATCCGGTCCAGTTTTTAAAACACTGGGTCTATCACAATGAGTTTTTATGATTATATATTGAAACTCCAGAGTTATTAGTTATTGTAGATTCTAGAATTTATGATGTTTTATATGACTTAAAAAATATTGATTAATTATTTTATAAATTAAAATGTTAATATACTGATGACTTGTCTCATGAATAAACCCGGTAAACCGTTTGAGAATTTAACATGCCATCCTCCATTTATATCTGACACCCATTGACTATATTATCTTTCATAAATTTTTTGGAAATTTTTATCCAAAATTTTAAAATGCTTTGCTGAATTTTTTTTATAAACTACCAAAAGTTTAATTCGCACATTTTAATTCAAAATTGTCCATAAGCAATTTGGAAATTACTAAAATAAGTAGGGGTGTCAGATTTAACGGTTGGTGTGGCAGGTTACTAAATACTCTCTTTTAATTCATCGGGTTCCAACGGATTTAGAATTGAATTCAGATAAAAAAAGGAAATTTCTTAACCCACCTTATGTACCTGAAAAGCACCCTAAAAATATATCCAAAGTATTAGTAATATAATCTACTGCATATGACAGACTCGGAGTCGGCCTTAGCCTCGTGCCCCCATGTTCCTACGCTGCCTCCTGTACTCCAAAGCCTCCTGAGCCTTCGCCATCATGGCATCTACAACGCCTCTCACCTTAGAGCCACCCAGAAAGAGTCCTTCGTCAATATCTATCTACTCAATCCCCATGATACAATGATATCTAGGTAACACATCAACAACATGATTTGCACTAGCCTGCTCCTCCTCCAGTATCTCCTGGTGAGCTGACGTAGGTGAATCTCCTAGGGCCTTATGTACCAAATAAGAATATGACACCTGGAAGAACCATTGAATGTAACCTTCCACGTAACTTCAGTCATTCTTAGCTATGGTACTCCGTGCCTTATCTGATACCAGATGATTAACATAACCATCAAACATAACATCCATATCTCTATGTTTCACAATGGGAGGAGCAGAAACAGAAGGATCTCTGGGAATGTACTACATGTAGACGAACCGACGCATGACGCCCTTAGGCACATAAGGAGACGTTAAACCTAGCATGAGCCCCTCAGGCGAAATCCAACTCCTCTATCGCAGCCTCTAGGTCAACTTCTAAATAGTCTACCATCAAGTTCAGCCCCTCGTCTTTGGTAATTTCCCATGATCTAAAAGTTTCCCCCTAACCGAAAGATGCAACAGACACAAGACATCGTCCAGTGTGATAGACATCTCACCATGTGGTAGATAAAATGATGACGTCTCCATGTGTCATCTCTCTATAAACGCATTAATTAAGCATGCCATGGTTAACTGTAAATATAACTAATCTTGCACAAGTTTTGCATCCCAGATAGCTGCAAAACTTCCTAAAACCACAACTCATTAGGCTGAGGCAGGCCAATAATCTTCCGCCCATGGTTGATATTTTTAGAGGCTCGCGTTCCTGCATAAATAATTTAATAAGAATGAATCCAACAAGCATAATTTAATATTACAACAAACATAGGTTCAAAAGAATGAATACAACTAAATTTTACCTCTCCATCCTAAATATGCATGACAACATGGTTCGGCTAAAGAGGCACTAATGATAAGTCTGACGCGCCTCCTCTAAACCCCTCAGGGTCCTGGGATGCCTCACGACCGATGATGTTTCATGGGCCTGGGATGCCTCAGGTGCCTCTAGAGTTTGAGGTACCTCTGGTAACTCGGGTATCTCTGTTTCCTCGGGTGCTTGAAAAGGTAAACTCATTCGTCTATGGGAAGATGGAGACATGGATGAATGAGGAGGGGACCCTCGCCTACTACGTGAAAAGGAGGAAGAAGGTAGAGAGATACATGAGCCCTGGAACATGATGCCTCTGCATCAACTGGGCTAGAGGTAACAAAAGCCTATGATGGTTGACTCTTTTCCCTCTAAACGGGTGTATGTTGTGCAATCCTGTTGTGTCTCAATTGGGATTGCCTATCAGCCATAATTTTTGTAAATAGACAAGGCAAGCATTACACAATGAGTTATGTACAAAAAGGCAAAACATTGCAAACATATTGATTATGAAGATGCATCTCCAATTTCTAGATAAATGTTGTAAAATTCTGGAGATGTATCTCCTGAATTTCCTGCAACTATAACCACCGTCAATGGCGAAATGCAATCCCCAAAATCATCAAAAAAAGAATTGATAGAAAACAATTACCTATCTAACTTATTTCTAATCAGGTATAAGATATCAAACATGTAAAATCTTTCTATTTCATAGTCTAAATATCAACTTCTACACATTTATACGTAAACTCAATTAAGGTTATTTGAAGTTGGGTGTTTGAAATTGGTTGATGTTGCTTGAATCAGTTTGACAGAGTTTGAGAAAATGTACTTTGAGAGAGATTGATAAAATGTTTTTTTGAGTGAGTTTGAGTAAGTGGGGAAGGTGACGAACTTCAGGCGCGTATTTCAACAAAGAGCATCAGGAGATGCATCTACGTAAGTTGTACGAAGATGTATATCCAAAATAATTGCACATGGAGTTAGGAACTCATCCAAAATTGTATTGAATTTTGGTGTGCCCGGAGATGCACATTGTAACACCCTTCTAACCCCGCGGCAATTAATTAAATAAATTAGAGTAACATGCACAAGGGCGTCATAATTCACAATAATTAAAATAAACATCATTAGTCGTACGTCATGCATTCACTGAAGAAAACATCTTAACATAACTCATAAATCAATAACTCATGTTTACACAGCGGAATAAATCATCAACTAGCATTACATCATTAATGCTTTCAATCTTCAAAATAAATTAAACTAAACAGAGTTAATGTCATAAATTAAAAACAGCGTTCCCCCAGTGTTACATCTATCAGAGCATGACCCGATGCTAACCGACACATTGACTCATGAGCTAATCCTCACCGAGTCGAAGCCACTATCCTCAATCTGAAAAACATAGTGTAAGGGTGAGTCTCATTCGCAATTAACAAATATTATTGCATTATAAATAACAATACATCAATAGTTATCTTATTCACCCAATTCATCTATATTCATATAATCCACCATTCACACAAAAACACATATCATCAAAACATAACAATGAAATACATTCAGTCATGTTATTAAATTCATGCATATGAATGTAACTGACTCTATGCATGTGGTACCAAACATCACCAGTGGAAATCATCCACCGGCCGATCTATCATCATCGAGATACGGCCCTGCCAGCACAAATTCCACACAATGGGAATTCTGCCCTTCACTGAATCCTCTCATCATCTAGGATCCATCCCTCATCAATGTTTATGAATGCATGCAAACATATATATATATATATATATATATATATATATATATATATATATATATATATATATATATATATATATATAACATACTTTCATCATCACCATTCTATGAGTAGCATCATCTATACTCATTTCATCATCATTATCATCATCGTCATCATTATTAAGCATGTTCATATATACATTATCATTCAATGAAATCAAATCATCAGTAAACAACAAGATCACCTCACAAGGTTTACTCATTCTCAAACAGCACACAAAACAGGCCTACAGATCGAAAGTTACGCATCATTGAACTTTCCAGAAAAATAACAAAACAGAATTTTCACTTACAGAAGCCATACGCGTATCACCAATCCCATACGCGTATCACCCTTTGCCCATACGCGTACCATACGCGTATCACCAGAATCCAAAATGGCCTAAAAAACAACTCATACGCGTATCAGCCTTGCCATACGCGTATCACCAGGACCAATTTCCTCTTTAAAAATTCTCATACGCGTATGAGCATCCTCATACGCTCCTCATACGCAAGTAGGTAACACGGGGGCAGCTGCGTATCATACGCGTATCACCAGGGCAGCTGCGTATCATACGCGTATAGCCCTTGGGGAATGTCCCTCATACGCGTATGACCTCACCCCATACGCGTATGACACTGTTCTATACGCGAAAAACCAGAAAAATGCCCAGAATTCTGCAGTTTCGTAACAGTCCAATTCTCACTCGTTTCTACTCATACCAGTCCACGATTTTGAGTCTAAAACAGTCCATTTTTCACGTTTTCATCCATAGGATTCATTCATACAGATTAATCTATCATCCTATATCAATTCACACATCAAAATCCCAAAATCTAAATCAATTCTTAGAACCCAAAACCTAACTCTGACATACAAATCAAATTGACTCAACAACACAACTATTCGGATACTATTCATCTATAATCACAATAAGAGATGATAATTGGAAGAGTCCCCCTTACCTTAGCCAATTTCTTGATCTTTGGTCTCTTCCTCTTTGTTCCTCTTTCACGTTCTTCGTGTTCCAACTTCTCTCTTCTTTTCACGTTCTATTCCTTCTTTCCCAATTCCAAGTATTTTATGAAAATAATAATAAAAATTTAGTAAAGAGTCTTACTATATCACACCTCCCTCTTTTACTATTTTCTCCCATGGTCCAAATGCTATAAACCATTATTTTCATAAAATCCATAATAATTATAATTATTAATCTAATATTTAAATTAAATTAAAAATTAAAATTATACGGGTGTTACACACATACGTAACGTATACGTAGATATATCTCCGGTTAATTCTTTACATTGATTTAGAAATTTGGTCTGGAGATGTATCCCTGAAACCTGGAGGCATAACTATACTTTTATGTGGTGCCCTAGTAATGCATATGGTGCATTAAGAAAATCCCCAAAAAAAGTTGGTCCGAACAAGTGTTAGAGTTTGGTTCGGATTACATACAATTTGACGCAACTCATTCTTTGTACACCCCTCATTAATTATGAAGTTTCAAACACAAACCTCATTTACAAAATTATTTACTTATTAATATGCAATATGTCACAAACAAAATGATCGTTCTCATTTTATAGTTTTAATTTTTAATATCTTATATATTTATTTTTTCAAATCTATTATTTTATAGTATTTTTATAATATTAATATTAATAAATAAATTATAATTTTTAATGAAAGTGTGTTCATGTGAGTAATTGTGTGTCAAATAGAATCAAATATGATGTATTGATATATATTTGCACACATATGAGTTGTTTACAAGAGGTAATATATTGATTACAATTTATACAATATTAAAGCTAATTATTGCTAATTGATCATAATTAATATTAATTGATCAAACAAATTCTTAACAAGTCGGATCATATATGCCATATGAGTCGAGCTTGTTACAGATATAATCCATTCGAGAACCTTTGAGAGACTTATTGAACATATCAGTCAATTGGTCTTCAATCTTAACGAAATTTGTTATTATCTCTCATGAAAGTACACTGTCTCTTACACAATTAACACCAATTTCTATGTGCTTGATCTGTTCATGGATGATCGAGTTAGGTGCAATATGGAGTGCCTCTTGATCGTCGATATGAGTTTTGTTGCTTGAAGATCTCTCAACCTAAGCTTTTTAGAAGACTAGTATTTTGTGTTAACATGGTGTGCTTTGAAGTGATACATTTTTCTATGTGAAATAATGTTATACATCAGTTTCTTTGATTGATCATCTTAGAAATAGTGGATCAATATCATCTCTTACTTTCAACGGGCAGTGTGTTCGTTGCTGGTAGACACGCAATAAAGGTGTAAGGGCTACAATTAGGAAGAGGATAATATAAGGGATCTCTCGATCATCAGAAGTACAGTTCTCTTCAAGTGCTACAGAAACAAAAAAAGGAAGTTTCAAAGAATGTGACATCCGAGAAAATAATATATCTTTGAAGTTGAGGACAAAACAATAATATTCTTTTTGTATATTTGAGTATCCTAGAAAAATAAATTTGAGAGATTTGGTAGAAAGTTTGTCTTTACTTGGACTGAGATCATAAACAAAGCATGTGCAACTAAGAACATGAAGAAGAATGGGTTAGAGATCATATTGTGGGTTTGGGATAAAGTATGGAATATGATCTTGAAGGACAGAGAAAACATTCTGTCAAACTGATTTTTAAATTTTGCATAAAATTCATGGAATATATTTTTCATTAAAACAACCAAGTAGACAATCATCTATCAAAGTTACAAAGTAATAATAACCTAAAGTTGACTTTACAAGACTATGACCCCAAATATCATAATGAACTAAAGCAAAAGGTGACGCAAAAATTTATTTACTCGTTGCCAATAGGTGTGATGAGTATGTTTTCCTAATTGACACGACTGACACTCAAATGACGAAAGTTTGGAAAAACTAGGAACTAAAAGACACATTTTATTAAGGTTAGGGTGACCCAAACATTGATGTGTAAGGTTTTGAGACACGATAGAAGCACATGTTAGCGGTGGTGATAGATTATATAATCCTTCATACTCATTCCATACGTAGTTCCAGGACATTAACGAAATTATCAATAAAAAGAACTAAACAATCAAGGGTACGAGTGAGATTGTTAACATATATTAGATTGAAAGAGCAACAAGCAATATAGAGCATAAAATCTAAAGACAAGTTTTGAAGTAGGTGTTTCTGACCAAGGCTTTGAAATTTGATTTTGGAGCCATCCACGATAGTGACAGAAACCAAATAGTTAGAATAAGACACGTGAGACAAAAGAAATTTATCACCATGCATATGATAAGAGACACCCGAGTCGAGTACTAAGGAACCAAGGGATGATGGTGTAAAGACAAAGGCTACAGGATTACCAGACCGAGCAATGGCGACAGAAGATGATGGTTAATAGGCTTCTTTGAACTGAACGAACTCATTGTAATTAGCGGTTGGAATAGTAACATCTTTGGTGGCCGTCAGTTGAGCAACAACAATAATCTTCGATTGTCATTGTTGGTCCCTTGCCTTTGTGTGCAAGGGACCAACAATAATTAAATATATTTTTGTACGAAATCGAGTTTTGGTGGAAGTCCGAGTTATATATATAAACAAAACTACCCTTGCACAAAAATATATTTAATTAGATAAAATAATAAAACTAGTATTCAATTTTTAAAATTTTAATTATTATTTTATTTTTAAATATTTCAATATATTAGGTTTTAATTTTTTATATTATATAAAGTTACAAAATTACTCTTATGACAATATCATACATATTTTTTAAAAATTATTTTTAATATTTTTTAATTTAATATCATATTAATCTTTTATTTATTTTTTATTATATTTAAATTTTTATTAAAAATATATATTATTGGCGTAAATTATTTTATCACCCTATTCTGTCGGATTCTAACCCAGCTCATATTCATGATAAGAATTTGAACTAGTGAGGCAGGATATGATAAATTTCAGGATTAACTTATCTTATTCTGTTGTGTCATCAAACACTGAATTGAGATAGGATATGATACAGATGTCATATCCTGTCTCTTATCCTGCGTACCAAACGGACCATAAATTTTTTTTCTTCTATAAGAACTCAAATCAGATCTCTCTCTTTACACTCACCACATCTTTCACAACTCAACACTATAAAAGTTTTTTTCTATAAGAACTCAAATCAAATCTCTCAACAACGACACCAAAACATAACTTAACAACTTCAACATAAACTCATTTACACAAATCATCTTGTAACTTAAATATATGTTCAATGATAAAAAATTTACCAACACTAATTTCATAGGCAACAACTTTAGCAACACCAGGTTTAAAAACAACTGATTCACCATCATTTGATATATGAACATCATAACCAACATCATCAAAATCCTCAAAGATTGAGTTGACACATATATAACGTTGTTATATATATTGTTGGACAGAAAACAGTGTCATAGTAATTGTGTCAACAAAAACCACATTGTAATGAGTGTAGTTATCATATCCATAAGGATTGTGTGTATCTTTGCACAAGGGCAAGGTGAATGCATGTGTGATAAGTGTGTGTGTGTGTGTGTGTGTGTGTGTGTGTGTGTGTGTGTGTGTAAGTAAGAAAATGAGGGAGGGACGCGCTTTACACAAATGATTGATTATTATGCTAGTAGTAACTAGAAGATTGCTAACAGAGATGATTAGATATAATAAAAATGATTAAATTCCCTTTTTGATTAATTTATCCCTAGATGTGAGAATTTCTATGACTACTCCTATAACAAATATAATTTTACCAATACCTTTTACAAAAAACAAAATTACGTTCTTGCAACCTCCAAGGTACTACGAGTCTTTAGTCACAAGACAAACTGCTTCTCTAAAGCAACCTTCCAAATACAAGGAGTTTTCAATCACTAAGGAAAAGGTTTTAAAGAACTTAAATAAGAAGTTAGTTTTACAAAACACATGATTACACCTCACAACCTCCCAAGTACAGAGAGTCTTCTATCACAAGGATACCTGCTTCGTTAATGCAACCTTTCATATACGGTGAGTCTTTAATTGCTAAGAAAAAGGGTTTACTAGCACGTAAAAATATTATAATGGTTGGGATTATTCACGTCGTAACGCGAACCATCATTACAATCTCATAATATTACCAATCGATAGACAAATTATCGTTAAGTCTCATTGTCCTCTAAATCAATTCTCCAAATTTTGTAGACGTGAGAAAGCATTAAACACAAATTTTGTTACAAAATCAATCACTGAAAATTTCATAGAATCACATTTTTTAGGGTATAATCCTCTAAGAAACCTAATATAAGAAGACTAGTCACTCATACTTAAAAGATTCATGATTTTTACAATTGGAGAATAAATAGTAAGACTTACAATGATGAAGAATGAACTACTATTGATGACCTTCATTTTTACCTTCCTCTAACTTTGAAAATCACCTTAGACGATATAAAGTCGGACTCCTAATCCCTAAACAATGTTTTTGATTCATAATTAAAATTAGATACCCACAAAATTACGTCACATTGTGCCTTAGTCACATTTTGCAACTTAAAAGGCATTCTTGCTTTGGCATAAACTTGAGATCGCATCGTTGTGTCCTTGGCCCGTCGCTATAGCCTTTTGATGATGAATCACGACATTATTAGCTATAGGTGTGTCACAATTTGTATGCTTTGTAGTATTTGATTTTTCTTTGTTCTCCGCCAATCTTCGAGTTCCATTTCTCTCAATACTTCTTCATCGTGACTTTTATAATAAAACACTATAAAATTTGTCAGGTTAGGATGATTTTTCCATAGATTTATTTTTTCTACGATTCTTTGAATTTTTTATAAAAATTTACGAAACAAAAAGATGCATTAATAATAAAAGAAAAACATTCAAAATAACAAATTAAGGTATTAAAACATATTATGACAAAATATCACCACATATTTTTAAAAAGCAATAAACAAACAAACATAATTTAACATTACCAAAATAATCTCTATTTTCACTTTAAAATATACACTACAATACAATTAAAAAAAATTAATATACATATACAAATTCGCTTGCATAACTACACTATAATATTACAATTAAATTCGAAATGAGGTCAATAAAGAGTTAATTTATCAAGTGTAAATTACAATTAAATTGGAAATGCCATCTAAAACGTAACACACCAAACTTTCATATCTTCTCGATTTTATTATCTACTCCTTAAAATATTATAATTAAATTGCATTTCCAACATTGTTTAACATCATTGATAGTAATGGTTTTTCATCAACAACAAAAATATACGACAAAGATTTAATTAATTTATAAAAGCATGGAGTTAGTTGACATTAGGTTGTTCATGTATAGTTTAATCAAAAAATCTAAATTGAACATAAATGAATCATATTAAAAACTCAACTAATCTGAAACGTTTTAATTTGTGTAGAATCGAATTGAACTAAAATTATTAGTTTGATATAACGGTTTGGAATTTTAAATTATGCCAAACTATTATAAGCCAAAATTTTCAAGTTTATCTGTTTGTTAAATAACGGAACCGTTATATTTATTTTTGAATTTTTTTAATAAAAAACCATTTTAAATTAGTTTTTAGTCTTTTTTGTTGATAAATATTTTTCTAATATACTATTTACATGATTTTTTACTTAAAAAAAAAGAAAATTTCTTCACCCACCTCCTAACCTTCTTGCCCACCCCTGGTGAATTTACCACAATACCCCTTGTTTCGGAAGTTCATTTCCGAAATTGTACTTTTTTTCTTAAAAAAGATGTTTTCGGAAATGTATCTCCGAAAACGTTTTTTTTTAATATAAAATATTGATTTCGGAGATGCATCTCCGAAATAAAGTTACTTTTCAGAAAATGTGGTGTTTCGGAAGTTCATCTCCGAACGCACCCCCCTTGGAGAATTCGGAAATGAACTTCCGAAAATATGTCTGGACAGAATAAAATGAAAAACAACAACAATTCGCTTTATTTAATCGGGTGAAGATTACAACGATAATATTACATAAAATTAAAGTTACATATTGTTGAACACGGGTAGGTGGGGATGAGAGAGTGGTGGGGAGAAAAAAAGGCTTCCAAATTTCAAAAGGTTTTTTTATTCTTTTAATAAAAATACGTACTACTGTAAGTAACAAATGACGGAGGAGGTGTAACCGGGGCCGGAACATATGACGGAGGAGGTGGATGTCCGGAGGAAGAAGAACCAGAGGTACGTCCTCCGCGAGACAAAGGAGCCAATCAATGTAAGCTATAGTTTATCATTATCATCAGGGGACGTCATTACAAAAAATTGGGAAAAAAATCTTATTATTTTTAATCTTGATTTTTTAGAAATGACGTCCCCAGATGATAATGGTAAACTATAGCTTACATTGATTGGCTCCTTTGTCTCGCGGTGGACGTACCTCCGGTTCTTCTTCCTCCGAACATCCACCTCCTCCGTCATATGTTCCGACCCCGGTTACCACTTCCAAAAACTGACATGATAAATCCAATACAAAAACACTGTGCGATACAATCCGAAATCAGAACAAAACAAAACAAAACACGTCAAACAAAACAAAAACATGTTATTCTGCCCGACGAGCGTTACAAAATACACATCAAACAAAATAAAAACACGTTATTCTTCCCGACGAGCGAACTCCTCCGAATGAAGATAATTATACCAATCCTCATCCCACTCAGTATCAGAACCATCAGCGTTGATCACGCCTGAAGGCTGAGCCTGCACGTCCGAGCCATGGACCCCCAGGGGTCGAGAAGCAGAACCAGTCAAAAGCTTCTTCTTCTCCTTCACCTCCTTCACCTCCTTCACCTCTTTCACCTCCTTCTTTGAAGAACCCTTTCTTCCCTTAGCGCCCTCTTTAGAAGACGCAGTCCTGCGTGCTGGTTGGTTGCCTGACATGTTCCTGTAAACAATTGAAAACGATTAATATGCATAGACAAAATAAAAAACAAAAAAATTTGAACTTCTGATACATTTCGGAAGTTCATTTCCGAAAACTAGGATGGAGGTGTTTTCGGAAATGAACTTCCGAAACACCCCTGCGATGGAGTTTTCTGCAACTTCCATGACAGACCCCTAAACCAAACTTCAAACCAAATCAAAATGCTTCTAAACAACCTAAATACTACTAACAACCTAACCATATATCATTTATGCAATTAAAACCCCAAATAACATGCATTTGAATAATAGATCTAAAAATTTCAAAACTTACAAAGTGTTAGGATTGAGGGCTTTTGAATGTTGTTTAGCAGTGTGATTGGAGCCTTGATGCAGCTTTGGAATTCTGTTTGCACAAATTTTCGCCTTTGCCACTTTTTGTTTTGATTTAGGGTAAATGATTGGGGGAAGGGGAGTGTTTTGATAAATCTGCAGAAATCGCAGTATTTCGGAAATGAACTTCCGAAATAAGTCAATTTTTTCAAAAAAAGACGCTTTCGGAAATGAACTTCCGAAGCAGGGGTATTTTGGAATTTTCGCTGGGGGTGACCCCCATAGGGAGGTGGCCAAAGAAATTTTCAAAAAAAATCATTTCCATCTACTTTTGACAATCAAAATCTCAAATCCATTCAAATTAAAATCACAAACTCATTCAAAAAATCACAAATCAATATAAAGATGATCAAATCACTTATATTATAAAGGTGAACAAATTTGTAATTAAGAATTTAGTTATACCTGTAGATTCTTTAAAATAAACTAATCAATCATATTTTTTCAATAAACTATTTAACTATCAACAATAATTCAACAATTACATTACTAAAATAAAATATTCATAAGTAAGAAACAATACTTTTTTTATAAGCAAAATTGGTAAGAAACAATACTTTATAAGAGTTGTTTAAAGTAAATTGGTAGTTACTAATTGATTCAATTCTTAATTTTGACATCATTTTGCTGAATAATTCAACAATTAAATTTATTCAAGAACATATCTAATCAATTATTGTTGGAGCGGTAAAGCGGAAAGTAAAAAGTAATAGGTATTATTTATTACCGGGTGATATATGTTATATCGTATCGTAGTCCACAGAGATTGGTGAGAAGAACTGCCGTTCGACTATCTCGCGTTCTAAGTTTCATGATTTGGGCGCGGAAAGGTAAATGCGGGAAAAGTAAATAAAAGCGAATAAACAATCTCAATAGTCTAAGAGAAATAGTTATGGAATTGCATTTAGTTCTACCCGTCGAATACTTAAATTAGAAGATCTTATCGCAACACACTCTCAATGCGCATCAAAATCACCAGGCATCAATCGAGACGCCACATCAGTGTCCATTTCTGCAACACCGACGAAAGCTCAACCGTACTATTCACATCAACGATGTCTCAACCAACACGATTATTAGCCCTAAATCCATTTTTGAAATCTAGAATCTAACAGTTATCATTCCTAATCAAGATCTACGGTGTCCATTTCTGCAACAACACAAATCCAGAGCATTTAAGCAAAAAGATCAAGAACAACAACAATGATGATTTGTAAAGCAAATATATAAACGATCCCAAGATCGACAAATGTACATACAATAAGAGTAGAAATATACATACAAAACCCACCATTGGAATGAAACATAGGGAAGAAAGAAAATGAACCGGAAACTCTCACCTTGTCAAGGCAATCGAGACAAATCCATAGCCAATCCACATGATGTAGCACCCAATGGTGTTTCCTAAGCCTCTAAACTATCAAAAATGGATCAGAGCCACTCCAAGTGGGAAATGGATGATAAAAACCTAAAAAATTCTATTCTAAGCTATTTATACAAAAACTGAAAAATCGCAGTGGGCGCGACGCGCCCTACTTTGGCGCGACGCGCCCTTTATAAATTTACCAAACCGCCCTAGCGCGCGATGCGCCCTCAATTCTGCTAAAATTTATTCTTTTGCTCCTACAGCGCGCGACGCGCCCTATTCCGGCACGACGCGAGCTACACCAGAACAACAGTTATTACTTCAAAACGCGTCCGCAGCTGTGTCTTCGACACTTTATTCCTCGAGGCTCCGAAAACACATAAATACCTACAAAAAGACAACAAAACTATCAAACGGTACATATTTACACGAATCAGCAAAAAAACTGACGTGTCAAATTCTAAAAAGATTGTGGAAGGTGGAAATTGAACTCACACCCTTGTGATTACAAGGATAACACCCATCCATCTGGGCTAATAGCATACTTATGTTATTTTAATGAATTTAAGGATTCTTATAGTGTAAATTACTGTAATTTAATTTGATTAAAGTTTATTATTTAATAAACTTAATATTTAATTACTGTAATTTAATTTGATTAAACTTTATTATTTAATATATTTAATATTTAATTACTGTAATTTAATTTAATTAAACTTTATTATTTAATAAACTTTATTACTGTAACTTAATATTTATTAAACTAAATATTTAATAAACTTAATATTTAATTACTGTAATTTAATTTAATTAAACTTTATTATTTAATAAACTTTATTACTGTAATTTAATTTAATTTAATTTAATTTAATTTAAAAATTAAAGTAACTTAAATTTAAATTTAATAAACCTAAATATTTAAAAACTTATTAAACGTACAATAACTTAAATTTAATAAACATAATATTTAAATAACTCAAATATAGTTATATTTGATTATGCAAATGAAAATAATAATATATTAGAGTTTATAATATTAATATTTCAGTATTAATTTTATTAACTATATACTATAAAAACGATTAATATGTTAATTATAGTTAAATAATTTGATTAATAATATATCAATTCGTTAATTATTAACTATAAATATTAATATGTTAATTTCAAATTAACTATAAATATTAATACGTTAATTATAGATAAATAATTTTTATAGTATATATTAATATATTATTAAATATAAATATTAATAGTTTCAAATTAGTTAATAATATTAATATTGAAATATTATTAACTATAATTAACTACATACTATAAAAATATTAATATTATTACCTAATTTAAAATTATTAACTATATACTATACTATAACAATAATTAAATGTATCTAAATATCTAGTGTAGTGTAAAGCTCAAGCTGAAATGAGCTTCGTTGTGAAGGGAGTAGGTTCAATTTCCACCTCTGAAGGGAGTGGGTTCAATTTCCACCTCCCACAAATTTTTGAAGTCATAATATATTTTCTCATATTAACTAATAATTAATTTAAAATGCTATTCCTACATGGCATTATAATAAGCCACATGAGCCATCCACATCATTAGAAAAAAATTAAAAAATTAAAAAATACCTGCCACATCAGTTTTTTTGTTAACTGGATGTGATGAAGGTAAAAAATGAGAGAATCTTCAAATGTTAGGATAATCCATGCAATTTTTTTTACGGGGGGTTTTCAAATATCGCCTATATGGAAGGGGGCGAAAAAGCTACTTACCCTTTATATTTTAAAAATAATAGTTCATTTTTTATTTATCCTTGGTTAATTGCAATTCGGTTCGGTTTTAAAACCGTTAATAAAATATCAGTTCGGTTCACTAACCAAATTTAACGGTTTGATTATTTTAACTTTAGTTTAATTCGGTTTCGCAATTCAGTTCGGTTTGCAGTTTTTTTTAATAGTCGTAGTTGATATTAATGACGGAAATTAAAGATAGCAAAAGAGAATGTCTACCATTTAAGTTCGTTCCGCAAAAAATTTGTAAAAAATGAATGAGGTGAATATAGTTGAGGATGTGTGAGGCTAAAGTTTTGATTCCTTAAAAAAGTGAAGGCGGGCAAAACAGATCTGTGACTCTGTGAGTAGTGCACATTTAAATTTGACAATTGCAAAAATTTATATTAATGTCTGCGATCGTAAAAGTGTGTAGAAGTAGAGCGAAGTCTGGATAGACACATTTAAGTGTGCAGATATAAATTCTATCCCATCTCATAAAAAATAGTAGGGGTGACAAACGGGCATGCCCGCCCCGTTTAGGCCCGCGAAAAAACGGGGCGGGACGGACATATTTGATTGTGCAGGCCTAAAACCTTGCCCCGCCCTGCAAAAAAGTGAGGGTGGGGCGGAGAAAGCCCACGAACATTGAACCTTTTAGGCCTAAAAATAGTAAAATTGTATGAAAAAGTTAATGCCCGCAAAAAAACAGGGCGGGGCGGTGTTAGCTGAAGATTTCGTTTTATGTTGTTTATCCTTCGAAGGAGTTGAGAATCGAAGGAAAGATGGTTACTGATGGCCATCCCTTAAAAAGTAAAAGAATGGCTACTGATGGTCATGCTTCGAAAAATAAAGACTTCTAAGTTCGATGAAGATAAGTGAACGCTGAAAGATTAAATGAAAGCATATGTCTTCGGGACTTAGACAAAATTCATAGAATATGTATTCAAGTATTACTACTTAGCGTGTTTTTTAGTAGTGTTTGTTTAATACACTGCCACGCGTCGAAGATGGACTCAGGCGGGAAGATTTGAAATTCGAAGACGGTTTCGTAACCGTTCAACAACAGATGGCTTCGCTGGAGGTTCTGATGAGAAACGTGGCAGCAGATTAGTATAGGACCGTTAAGGTCGAAACTAGTATAAATAGGAGTCTTAGTGTTAGGATTCTGTGTGTTCATTTTGTACAAATCACTCACATATTTACTCAAGTATCAAGCGTTAAGAGAAAGAGTTCGCTGAGAAAATGTACGTATGACACCACCATTTTAATACATGTGTATTATCTTTTTGTTTTTATCTTTCAGAATTACTGCATTTCGTTTACTTCTTGCCATTTACGTTTCTGCATCTTTACTTTAACGTCATTTACTTTCGAATTACTTTCACGCTATTTACTTTCAAAGTCTTTTATATTTCTGCAGTTTAAGATTCTTTACGTTTCAATTGTCCTTTTAATTTTTTATGTCATGTCACTTCGTTGAAGTCACATTTATATGTAACAAAGTGATTGTCAAGACTATTTGTTCTGTTAATCGAACAACGCTTATTGAAGAAGACAAATAATGAATATGGTTCGAACAAACATTGATAACAATCTTTTTGACTATGTGTCCTAGGATCAATCTAGTCGATCCTGCAAGTAACCAAATCATATTTATTATAGTTTGGAAGACTAGCGGTTGTTTACCGGAAATCACCGTAAACAGGCGGACACATTGGGCCTAAAAGCTTGCCCACCCCGCATAAAAGTGCGGGTAAAACGGACTTTCCCCGCGGGCCTGACCCGTTTCGCCACCGTTAAAAAATAGAGATAAAACAGCCATCTCCGACCAACATGAAATTTTTTTCCTCCCTGTATCGAAATATGATACTTATTTCACTTCATAAAAGGGTAGCTAGCTACCACCACTATCAACATAACTTCCACTCATCATATGTCATATGTGGTATTTTTGATAATTCTGAGACAAAATCAAGTCGACATATTAAATGCTGGTTGAAAAAAACAATCCATTAGCTATGTAAAATCTTCTTTGTACTATTTTTTAAATTTATGAACGACTTTAAGTTTTAAATATAGATAAAAGTTAAGTGGTATCGTGGTTTTTGTGTGATATATAGTTGTTGTGATTGATGACGATTGGCGATGATTAAGGATTCAAGGGCAACAACGATAGATGCATATTCTCTACCCACTCATCTATGTCTCTTTTGTATTTTTATTTCAAAGCAAATCAATTGAGTGTGAGAGAAGCAAATCCAAGTGAGGTGGAGTGGCTCATGACTGTGTGAAAGTGAGTGTCTTAAATACAACAATAGCGGATTATCGGCGTATCTTGTATGCAACAAAGCAAGAAAATATACAGCATTTCTAAGTATGGTTTGGGTTCAAATGTGATGGCGATTTTGATTTGACTTTAAAGAATTATTTGATGTGGGAGATATTCATGAAGATATATGTATAGTAAATAATTGACTACAAATAAAGTAAAGGGTTAAATAAGTTTTTAGTCCCTGTAAATATGGCACTTTTCAGTTTTAGTCCCTACAAAAATTTCCTTCGAACTTTGGTCCCTGTAAGTTTTTCCGTCCCCATTAAGAGTCCCTCCCGTTAGATTCCACTAACGGAGGGTGACGTGTAACGCATACGTGGATATTATTTCTTTCTGATTCGCCAGCGTGGAAATGATAAGGGTAAACTCTCTTAAACAAAATCTCACCCACAGATTAACTCTTTCTTTTTCACTCAAGCTCTCCTCTTTTCAACTGCAAACCCTAGATAAATCCTCTCTCTTCCAACATCCATCGTGGTCCCAACAACCCAGACAAGAAGAATCTTTGTGGTCCTAATACGAAGCATCTTGTGGTCCTAATACGAAGCATCTTGTGGTCCCAAAACGAAGCATAGTGGAGCTGAGTCGTTCGTTCTCTTTTGCGTGGACCAGGTATGTGAATGGTTCATCTTTCTTAGACTTTTTGCTATTTTCTAATGATAGTGGTTGCTAAACAAACATTAACTACTATAGGACAAAGATTTTGATTATTTAGTCGTATCTGTTGAGTACAGCATATGTACTTTATCTGTCGTTTTTTGTTGCCCTAGTTAGAAAATGAATTAAGTATTGTGTTGCCCTAGTTAGAAAATGAATTAAGTATTGTGTTGCCCTAACAGGAAATGTCTAAGTTTAAAGTTATTTTCTACACAAGGGGCAAGTTTGTAAAAGACCCTGAACTGAAATACGATGGTGGGGACATGTATGCTTTTAGTGGTCAAGATAGTGACTATTGGTCTTTCTTTGAGGTCTGTGATTTAGTTAAGAGTATTGACCCTGAATTTGATTTTGAGATGGTTAAGATGTGGTGGAAACATGAAGCAGGATCATTTGAAGCTGATTTAAATCCATTCAGAGATGATGGAGATTCTGCTGAGTTGGCTGCTTATGCTATTGGTCATGGAACTGAAGTTGAGATATATTGTGAGCCAAAACCAGATGAAGGAGAGCTGTCTTTTATGGAATCTGTTAGGCAAAAAGGGAAGGGTAAGTCTTGTGCATCAGAGAAGGAACCATTACATGAATGCAGTGGAGATTCAAGTGATGAGAGTATCAAGGATGTACACTTTGATGACAGTGAGGAAGAAAGGATGAATGGGTTTGAAGATGACTTTGAGGAACTAGTGGGTGTAGGTAAAACTAGTGAAGTTAGGAGTCCACCTGTTACAAACAATGCTGTCCCTAATGAAACAGACAATAACATATTTATTACAGATGAGATGGGCAAGGCACATGTAATTGAGGAGGAATACATGACAGATGAATTGGACAGTGGAGCTGATGATGATAGTGGTGATGACAGACCATGTGTTATAAGGTTCAATGCAGAAGAATCTTTCACAAAAGATTTTGTTTTTAAAGTTGGAATGGAGTTTCGTTCACTTAAGCAGTTTAAAGATGTTATACTAGAGCACAATGTTCTTAATGGGAGGGAAGTTAAGTTTGTAAAGAATGATGCAAATAGATGTAGGGTTGTATGTAAGGATAAGGAGAAGTGTGATTACACTGTGCTATGTAGTAGAGTCCTAACATCCACTACTTTTAAGATTAAAACCTTGTATTCTAAGCACAAGTGTGGAAGACAGTTCTTTAATAGATGTGCTAAAGCTGATTGGGTGGCTAAGGTCATTGTTGATGGGTTGAAGAACAACACAAAGATGAAGTTGAATGATGTGGTGGCAGATGTTAGGCTTAGATATGCAACAGAAATTCCAGGTTGTAGGGCATTCAAGGCAAGGCAGATTGCTAGACAGATTGTGGAAGGTGACTCTAGTAAGCAATTCAACCTCCTTTGGTCTTATGGTGCTGAGTTAAGAAGGGCATCCCCAGGGAATACATTCAAACTCAATACAACATGTTCTGGTGAAGGGTTAAATCCAAGATTTGAGAAGTGTTATATGTGTTTTGATGGGACTAAGATGGCATTAAAAAAAGCATGTAGACCTTTCATTGGATTGGATGGATGTCACTTGAAGCATAAATATGGTGGAATTCTGCTCATTGCTGTAGGAAGAGATCCAAATGATCAGTACTTGCCAATTGCATTTGCAGTTGTAGAAAATGAATCAAAAGACACTTGGAGTTGGTTCATGAAGTTGTTGTTGAAAGATATTGGTGATGGAAGATGGTGTTTTATCTCTGACCAGCAAAAGGTGCAATATTTATGTTGTTTACTTAAAATACAAAGTATTTATGTTATACAATATTTACTTAAAAGTATTTGTATTTGTTTCAGGGTCTGGTCAATGTGTTTGATGAGGAGTATCCTTCCTTTGAGCATAGATTCTGTTTAAGGCATCTTTATGCTAACTTCAAAAAGAAGTTTGGTGGAGGGACATTGTTTAGGGATCTAATGATGGCTGCTGCTAAGGCAACTTATTATGAGGCACATGAGGCAAAGATGCTCATGATCAAGGAAGCAAATGTGGATGCTTATGAGTGGCTGCAGGCAATCCCCAAACACAAGTGGTGTAAGCATGCATTTCCTTTCTACTCAAAATGTGATGTTTTAATGAATAATCTTAGTGAATCATTTAATGCTACCATACTTTTGCAAAGAGACAAACCCATTATAACAATGTTTGAGTGGATCAGAAACTACTTGATGGGTAGGTTTGCAACACTTAGGGAAAAGGTGAATGCTTATAAGGGTTATGTAATGACCAAACCATTAAGGAGACTAGATAGAGAAATAGAGAAAAGTGCTAGTTGGACAGCTACATATGCTGGTAGGTTAACATTTCAGGTAACACATGTGCTTTTCACTGATAGCTTTGTAGTGGACCTAGAAAAACACACTTGTTCATGTAACTATTGGGAGTTGATTGGGATACCATGTAGGCATGCTGTAGCAGCCATTCATAGGAAAGTTGATGACCCAGTTAAGTATGTGCACAAATGTTATCTTAGGACCACTTATGAACACTGTTATAGTGAGGTGATAACACCTTTGAATGGGCAAAATAAGTGGCCTAAGACAACACATCCTATTATCATGCCACCATTGTTCAAACATGGCCCAGGGAGGCCCAAAAAACTACGCAGGAGAGAACCTGATGAGGCAAATCAAACAAAGTGGCAAAGAACAAATACAACCCACAGATGCAAGATATGCTTTGTACTAGGTCATAACAAGAGGACCTGCAAGAAAATTAAGCAGATAGTTGCTGTATCTGCTGCAACAACATCACAAGAGGCTCCAACACAAAAGGCTCCAACACAAGAGGCTCCTACTCAGGCTAGCCAAACAAGCAAAAAAAGGGTATTGGAACTAACATAATTATTTCTTTTTTCCTGCATTTTTTAGAGATTGAGACTGACCTATGTCTTATGAATTTTTTCAGGGGAGGCCTACAGGGTCTATCAACAAGAAAAAGAAAGATAAAGTGGCACCCAAGACAAAAAAATCTAGGGCAACTAAGACTGTTGAACCAGAATGTGATGTAGCTGCAAATGCTGTTCCTGATTCAGTTCCTGAAAAGGATGATGTCCAAGCTGATATCCCTATGCAAGATGATGTTCCAGTTCCTGATTCTGTTCCTGAAAAGGCTGATGTACAAGCTGATATCCCTGTGCAAGATGATGACCCTGTTCAAGATGATGTTCAAGATGCTGTCCCTGTTCAAGATGATGTTCAAGATGCTGTCCCTGTACAAGATGATGTTCAAGATGCTCCCAATACTGACATCAATGATTCACAGTCGTCTCTTAAAAAGTATTGTGGTATAGATGCTGAAACATTGGCTAAGATTCTTGATGATGATGAAATTCTAGATGTTCAACCATTGAATGTTGACACATCTCCTGTGAAAAGAACAGTCAGAACTTTTGTTGGTAAAGCTCCAAAGGTGGTCAAGAAAACTTCCAAATCCACTGCTTCTTCTTCATCCAGGCCAACATGTTCAGAACCTGTAAGTCTTATTTGGACATTTCACACTTTTTTAAATGACTGATTCATATAGATTAACTGTATTTGTTCATTATTACTAGGTCAAAAAACCAATCCAGAAGCCTAAGCCCAAGAAGATTGTTGATATGGGTGTTCAAAAAAGGCAGAGTGACAGACTTAGGACCATAAAAACAAAGAATATACCTGGCCCTGGAAAGAAGCCTGATGACCCTTTGGTCATTTATGAAGATGAAGCAACCTCAGACCAATCCAAGGGTGGGAAGCAGTCAGAAGATTGGGAGGCCATTTGCAAAAGGATGACTCAGTAGGATGACTTAGTGATGCCATGTTGTTTAGTTTGAATGAACTCAGTAGGAAAAATGTTATGTTTGTAATGTTAGTGAGGCTAGTCCTCTAACTATTTTCATGTTACTGCAATCTGCCTTGTGTTTTATGAACATATGTATCAAACCTAATGGTATGTCAATGGTTTTTTGTGCAAATTTTGGAGACCAATTATAAGTCATTAGTAAGTGACTTTATATGACAAGTACTGATCAAATTTTATGGTCAAATATATGTGTTTTACAGGTCAGTTTAAAGATGAATTATATGTCACTTTAATGACACAATTTATAGTCAAATATATGTCAAATTTTATAGTCAAATATAGACAAAATATAGCCAAATTATAGACAAATATATGTCAACTGGTGTAAACAAAAACAGATTATAATTGAATGAGAATAACTGATACAACACTGATACAACATTAATACATATTGGCCATAAAAAACACACTGATACAACAAAACATTACATCCAACTCACATTACATCCAACTCAGATTAACAAACATTACATTTAACTAATTCAACAATTAACAAACTCAGATTTCGTACCAACAACATTACATCCAAAATGAACATTCCAAACACTGATTCAACAATTACATTTCCATAGAAAATACAAATTGACTATTACAGACACAACAATACACCAAGTCTTCATCTTTCCATACACAACATCTGACTTTATCTTCACCTTCAATTTCTTGTTCTTCTTCTGTGAAATTTCGTACAACTCTCTCATAGTTTCAAGAGAAATTGATACCTCCTTCATCTTGCTCTCATGATCTGACATTTCGTGAACACCGGTTCGTTGAGCAATATCATCATCCCATATAAATAAGTTACAAGTTTCATCACCTTGCCAAAATGGACATCTCCAAAACAGGCGCCCTTTGTTAGCTCCATTCTTACAGTAATACGAAGTCATACGAGCATCACACGCACATCTCCTACTTGGACGTGTACTCACACTTGATGAAGATGTTGGCTTCGTTCTCCTAGACGAAGATGACATCGTGAGATTGCAAGCGACGTATTGAATTGAGCGACTAACTCAAACAAAGCAAGAGAAGGAAGCCAAAGAAGGGGATTGTGAAATTTGAGAGTGTGGAGATGAAGAAGGAAGCTGCAGAAGAAAAAGCTGCAGAAGAAATTAGGGTTAAAGATTTTTCACGATCCCCTTATGTCTAAACACAATTGTCCTACGTGTCACCAATAAAAACAGCTGTAAAAAAAATTCACACCTTTGGCATGACACGTCACCCTCCGTTAGTGGAATCTAACGGGAGGGACTCTTAATGGGGACGGAAAAACTTACAGGGACCAAAGTTCGAAGGAAATTTTTGTAGGGACTAAAACTGAAAAGTGCCATATTTACAGGGACCTCATACATATTTAACCCTAAAGTAAAATAGTAGTGATAAATAGGGGTGGTAAAATGGATCACCTGCTCTGCCTTAAGCTCTAGTAAATCCGTCAAGTAAAATGAATATAAAAATCATATTCGCCTCGTCAAGGTGGCGGGTTGGCGACGGCGACATACCTGCCTATTTTTTATTTTGTTTTTCTTTATTTTTTAATAGATTAATAGTCTTTTTTACTTTGCAATTAAAATTTTCACTTATTTTATAGAATAATTTTTTATAAAGCATCTTTTGATACCGTCTATGGGAAATGATTTATAATTTTTACGATTTTTGCGATCTCAAATCCAATTTTCAATTCACCAACTTGTAACATTTTCTTGCTATCAAATCAGAAGCAGGCCAACCTTTTGATTCCTATGATTTTTGCGGATTCACATTCAATTCTTTGTTTCTTCGTTCACACCTCCTCGAATCTCAAAATCGATAGCATTCAGAAGCGAATACGAAGATCTTTCATAGCTAATTCAGATGGTCTTTGTCTTTGCCTCGACCTTGCAGTCAAGTTCTACGATTTCCTCAGAAAAATCTGTAGAATAGCGGAAAAAAAGATTTCAGATCCAGATCTAGGGTTGTGCCTGGACCTGAAGAATGTTGGGTCGAAGCCTCGCAATCCACTGTTATAAAAAAAAATTAAGTAAAATTTGTTAAAAAGATGTTACTATAAAAAATTCTTTTAAAAAATAAGTGAAAATTTTAAATGAAAGGAAAAAAAAAAACTATTAAGATTAATAAACAATGAAAAAATATAAATAAAAAATAGACTGGCTTGGCCGCCGTCCGTCAACCCGTCATCTTGGCGAGAAAGACACGATTTTTATGCCCATTTCATTTGACGGATTTGTCTGTCCCATTTATTTTTTAACAGATTTAAAACGGGGCGAAATTGAAGACCATTTTGCCACCCTACTTTAGGGAGTATATAGTGAAAATTAATTCATGCTAAGCTTGTTAAAGATTAAATGCAAGTATGCAACATAAAAAATACCATACAATATACTAATAATATAATGCGATCGCTTTGAACTTTTGAAGAGAGACTTCTGAAAAAGCACATTGTTTGTTACGGAGACAAATAATGGGAGCTGACGAAGTTGAAGGAGTTTCCGCAGATAACCACAACCGTGACTCCGATATAGAACTCATTGCTCTTCATACCGAAAAATTACCTCAAAATGCTTCACTCAACAAAAGAAGAACTGCCAAATTGAAAGTTTCAAATTCAAGCTCTGCTATAGATCTTAGCCATGGCAAATCACAAGAACTACAAGACGAACAAAAAGAACCAGAAGAAGATTACGTTGAAGTCACTATGGATTTTCAAGGTGACTCTGTCGCTTTACACAGTGTTAAAACGGTTACTGGAACTGGAACTGGAAACAACGATGATGGTGAAGATGAGAAACGCGTTTTGCTTGGGAAAGGAATGGAGAAGAAAAGGTCCTTTGGTGCTTCGATTGTAAGAACTGCTTCGATTCGAATGAAGCATGTTTCTCAGGAGTTGAAGAGGTTAACTTCATTTTCGAATTCGAAACAGGTTGGACCTGAGAAGGTTTATGATAGGACTAAGTCTGCAGCTTCTCATGCTCTTATTGGACTTAAGTTTATTAATAAGAAGACTGATGGTGATGTCGGTGTTGGATGGTTTGAGGTTGAGAAACAGTTTGAGATTCTTACGAATTCGAGGGAGGATGGTTTGCTTCATCGTTCTCTCTTTGCGAAATGCATAGGTATGCGAGAATTCAAATCCATCTTGTAGTGGCATCAACAATTCTGATCAAAGGAAGGCCGACTCGTGTGATTATATTGAATTAAGTCATTTTATGATATTGTTGAGATGAGTGTGTTAGTGTCGTGTCTGTGTGTTTGTGTATGTGATTCAGAGATGTTTGTTGAATTGATATTAAGTATATATGCATGATACTTTTGAGGATGTTTTGGATTTTGATGTAGGGATGAACAAAGAATCTGAGGCATTTGCAGGTGAGCTATTTGATGCTATGTCTAGGAGGAGGAATATTCATGGAGATTCAATTAATAAGGCACAGTTGAAGGATTTTTGGGACCAGATTTCTGACCAGAGTTTTGATTCCAGGCTTAGAACATTCTTTGACATGTACTAATTCTTGGTTTTTTTTTCTTCTCTTTGTTATGAATTTATATATAAGGAAATGAAAAAGAGTATGCATTTAATGCACTGAAGTGTATTAATTTGGAATGTAGGGTTGATAAAGACGCTGATGGCAGAATCACTGAAGAAGAAATTAAACAGGTATGAAGTCATAAATTCACCACTGACTATTAAGGGAATTGAAATGTGAACTTTCTGTTACCCAAAATTTTACGTTTTTGTTTCATCGATCGATAAAATGGTTTTTTTTAGTATGATTTGTTGTCCCTATCAAAATTGGATTATTCTTTATCATATGAGTTCAATTATATGATGTCAGATTATTTGCCTTAGTGCCACTACAAACAAACTCTCAAACATACAGAAGCAAGCAGAGGAATATGCTGCTTTGATCATGGAAGAACTAGATCCTGATGGCACAGGATTTATCATGGTAATTATTACATATTATCTTAGTGTGGAGATGCATTTACTAATGAGTAAACACTCAATTCGGTATCTAAATGTTTGAGGAAGTGTCACTCTCATTAATCAAAGTTTCAAAATCATCCCTGAATTTGTATTATGTTAGTAACTTTTACGCAGCAAACTGATAAACTAACAAAAGACACATTTGTGGACCAAATTGATTAGCAAAGTACGCATTTAGGATTTTTTTTTTGTAATTTTGAAACATTTAATTTAAGGACTATAATGACACTACTTCCTGGCATATTCAAGGACCTAAATGGTTTTGTAGTCATTTACAAATATAGCTTATCATTTTATCCACCCCTACTTCTTTAGACATTCGGTGATTATTATTTGGAATACAGGTAAATGACCTAGAGATACTCTTGTTGCATGGACCAACTCATTCTACAAGAGGAGATAGTAAGTACCTGAGCCAAATGCTAAGCATAAAGCTTAAGGCTACGTATGAATACAATCCTGTTAGGAAGAGGTATAGAGATGCCATTTACTTTCTGCAGGACAATTGGCAAAGAACTTGGATACTGGTACTATGGATTGGTGTCATGTGTGGTCTATTTGCCTACAAATTCATGCAGTACAGAAGAAAAGCTGCCTATGAGGTTATGGGTCATTGTGTGTGCATGGCTAAAGGTGCAGCTGAGACACTCAAATTGAACATGGCAATTATCTTGTTACCTGTTTGTCGAAACACCATCACATGGCTTAGGAACAAGACCAAACTCGGCATTGCTGTTCCTTTTGATGACAACCTCAACTTCCATAAGGTAAATTTTACAACTGGCCGTTCATTCAAGAGTGGCAAGGAGATAAAACTAATTCATAAAATATTTTGCGAGTAAATGGTGATGGTTATCTGTATCTTACGTTACATGCGAGTCAGATCTCAATTCGATACAAAATTAAATCCAGCCAGTAGGAATCTATAGCGTGTATCTATTTAGATATGAATCTCGTATTGCATCCTAGTTCATTCTAATATAAATCACTACTTAAACTTAGTGCAACCATCCACTTTTGTATTTGTCAATTTTTTATAAGCAATCACTTTTCTTTTTGTCATTTGTTGTATAACTTGAATCTTGAATTATATTGAGGTTCATATATGATATATATCAGCTTATAGTTTTGTCTTCACTTATTAAAGATATGTAGCTCAATTTTATATTGAAATGGTGAGTGCTTTTTACAGGTTATAGCTGTGGCTATAGCAATTGGAGTTGGTGTACATGCTGTTTATCATCTTACTTGTGACTTTCCTCGCCTTCTTCATGCAAATAGTGAAAAGTACAAGCTAATGGAACCATTTTTCGGAAACCAACCAACAAATTATTGGCATTTTGTGAAATCATGGGAAGGGGTCACAGGGATTTCAATGGTTGTTTTAATGACAATAGCCTTCACTCTGGCTAGTCCTTGGTTAAGGAGAGGAAGGGTTAAGCTACCAAAACCCCTCAATAGTCTAACTGGTTTCAATGCTTTTTGGTATTCTCATCATCTCTTTGTATTTGTCTATATCCTTTTGGTTGTGCATGGAATCAAACTTTACTTGACTAAGGAATGGTACAAGAAAACGGTTAGCACCTTAATTCAGTTAACTTTTTTTTCTTCCTTTTTATCTATTTTCTCAGCTAATTCTTCTATTTTAAGAAACTTTATTGTGTATGTTTTGTAGACTTGGATGTATTTGGCTATTCCCATCATCATTTATGCATTGGAAAGACTAACTCGAGCACTCAGATCAAGCATCAAGCCTGTGAGAATATTAAAGGTTAGTGTTGAATGTTGTATTAATCATGAAGAAACATATGAAGGATTTAAAATTTTGTTATCTCAGAATGTATGTCTGACCAAATTTTTCATGTCATATTTGAAGGTGGCTGTTTATCCCGGAAACGTGTTGGCTCTACATATGTCAAAGCCTCAGGGGTTTAGATACAAGAGTGGACAATACATGTTTATAAACTGTGCTGCTGTCTCTCCATTTGAATGGTACTATATGAATTTGAAAAAACATAATTAGCTCTTTTCGCTAAATTTAATGTTGCATCTAATTACTATCTTCTATTTTTTATGTTCCTTTTATTTTACCAAACATCAAATTCCTACAGTGTAAATATTGTTTATGCTCTCACAGGCATCCATTTTCAATAACCTCTGCCCCAGGAGATGATTACCTTAGTGTTCACATCAGAACATTAGGTGACTGGACCCGGAGTCTCAGAGTCAAATTCTCAGAGGTGTGAATTCAGGTTAACTTTTGTATATGGATAGTACTAGTAGATATGTTTAACTATGACTTCTCATCCCCAAAAATACTTACTAGTAATATTAATTAAAGAAATATTTGAAAGGAAATAAAAGTATCCAATAATTTGTAATTTAATTAAAGATATATTTGAAAGGAAATAAAAGTATCCAATAATTTGTAATTTGTGGCTTCTCTGTGACTAACTAGATTATTGCTTTGGTTCTTTCAGAGTTGCCTTCCACCAACCCATGGAAAGAGTGGACTTCTAAGAGCTGAATGCATGCAAGGGGATACCAGTCCAAGGTAATTTTTAAAAAATATATATTATTGATGATTGATGTAATTTGTTAATTTTAATATGAATTTCATGGAACCTAATATTTGAAGCACTGTGTGGATAGCAAATAGGTTAGACTTCTGAAATTTATTCACAAAAAAACATAGATTATTTGTCTTGTATAGTTTAGATGAGAATAAATAACATAGTTATCGACATTACCAATGCATGCAACAATAGCACCGTGTCCTATTTGCTTACGGTTTTATCATCCTAGTGGCTGAAAGGAATTGGTTGTTGTATTTGATGTTTGCACTTCTTTGCTAATATTGTCAAAACAAAAAGACAGCAAAAATGGGCGCTTGTGTTGAAAATTATTGTTCTTGTTAGCTTAGTAGGTAACCAACCCAACCCAACATTTTAATTAATTTTGGAATGAATCAGGTGACATTAATTATTACTACACTTAAATTTTTTTAATATATGGTTTATTGCTTAGCGACTTATAAATGATGCTTAATTATTGTACTATGCAGTACTCTCCCTAAAGTTTTGATTGACGGTCCTTATGGAGCGCCTGCACAAGACTACAAACAATATGAAGTGGTTTTACTTGTAGGCCTAGGAATTGGGGCTACCCCAATGATAAGTATATTAAAGGACATAGTGAATAATTTTAAGGCCATGGAAGAGGATGAAGGAAACTCTATAGAAGAGGGAACAAGTGGTAAATCACCAAGACACTCACAACATAAGAAAACCAGTTTGAGTAACTTTAAAACTAAGAGGGCTTATTTTTACTGGGTGACTAGAGAACAGGGTTCATTTGATTGGTTTAAAGGGGTAATGAATGAAGTGGCTGAAGAAGATCATAGGGGAGCAATTGAGCTTCACAATTATTGTACTAGTGTCTATGAAGAAGGTGATGCTCGCTCTGCTCTTATTGCTATGCTTCAATCACTTAACCATGCTAAAAATGGCGTGGATATTGTTTCTGGAACCCGCGTCAAGTCTCACTTTGCTAAACCTAATTGGCGCAGCGTCTACAAGCGCATTGCACTTAATCATCCACAAGCACGAGTTGGTGAGTTCCCACTCTTCAACTAACATTTAAGTCTAGTAAATCCTCTGCGTACATCTGCAAAGAAATTTTAATGTGTGCATCACTAAGGAGTGTGATTTATGTAATGCAGGGGTGTTTTACTGTGGGCCACCGGCAATTACTAAAGAGCTTCGTCAATTAGCTTCAGATTTTTCTCACAACACAACCACCAAATATGATTTCCATAAGGAAAATTTTTAGTAGTTATGGTGAACATTAATTAGTGAATAGAAAAAGCAATGTGGGAACATGATGGCCTTCCACTTTTGTCCCACTACTAGGCCACTACTATATGATAGAGATGGGACCATGTGTCCTTGATATAGTGATAATATTTAAAACGTGATTGTCCTTCTATAGCAATTTTCATAGCTTTGAATAATAACGATGAAAGTTGGTGTATGGCCACCCTATAGAGAATGAAAGGTTGGATTGAGTTCGACGGCTTCAACGCGTCAGTGGAAAATGCCTCAGCAATTAGATCAAAGAGAGATAGAGGACTGGATACACACAATTATAGGCCATGTAAATGACCGGTCACTTCTAATAGTTTAGGTCTTTGAGGGGAGTATATTAAGCATTTTTTTATGATATAAATACGTGTGTAAGTGTTTGAAAGAATAGTTTATGATAATAATTTATGGAAAATAATAAATATGTGATTACTCATTATGTTTGTAGCTTATTATTTTATAAGTTATTTTAAAGCATCTAAGTGCATGTTTGGTTTGGCTTTTAAAATGGTCAAAAGTAATTTTAGAAGTGTAGAATTGATTTTGAGTAATTTTAAGATGTTTGGTTAGGCAAAAGTATAATTGATTTTGCCTTTAGAATTGATTCTAGTTGAAGCTAAAATTTGTACCTTCTACCTCTAGAATTGATTTTGGATGATTTTTCCACTAAAATTTATTGTTCAACTCACTTTTACATAAATGTATCCTAACATAAATCTATTATGCTAAACTAAATTATTATAGTAAAATCAATTCTACCAAACTCAATTTTATTAAAATTAATTATGTACACCACCAATTCAAACACACACTAAAAATATTATATCTGATTGGTGGGAATAAAATTATATACTATAAATATTCTTATAAAAAGTACATCAATGCATAAACAATAAAATGATATATCATTTTTAAATTTTAAAATTTAGAAGTTATAAACTATATATTATTGTTGTTATGTATCCAAAAACATTAAAAATAAGTGCTCATTTGCTAATTATAATTGCTCTTTAAGAGGGTAACAGTGTTCTATTATTTGAGTTGGTAGCTGTGAAGATACAGTAAACCAATAAAAACTCTAAAATGACTTTATTTTTATGTACACATCTTTTGTTTTTTTATAAGCAATACATATTAATAATAAAATAGAGTACAAGGGATATTCGGCCAGAAACATTGAATACGCTCAACAAAATTTATATAACATTAATAGTAATTAAGGGAGCTTGGTACCAATTAAAGAATGGCGAAACCTTTCCCCCTCTCGTACCAATCACTTGCCAAATCTAAGATGTCACTTTGATACTTGTAATAACGTCGTCTAGTGCAAGCAAACCTTCGTTGAATATAATTTTATTTCCCGTATTCTACATTGTCCATACCGTTGCCAACCATATAAGACACACCTTCTTCTTTTTGACCCTCCCTTTAAGTGCTAAACAGAATTGTTTCAGGTGATTAATTCCTTCCGATATCATCATATTGTGTAATCCTAACCAACCAAAAATGTCTCTCCATACTTTTAAAGAAACACCACATTTGAAAAACAAATGATTAAGATCTTCTAGTTCTTCCATATAAAAAAACACACCATTTGTCTTGAACATTGTGAATGATTCCTCTCTCGACCAATTGGTCTTTGGATGGGAGTCTATTAAGCAAAACTCTCCAATCAAACACTTTTATTTTCGAGGGCACATGGGATTTCCAGAACTTATTCAAGAAAGCTATTACCTTCGTGTCAACCGCTACCTCCAACTCACGATCACGAATAACAGAGTAGCAATTTTTTACTGAAAAAATTCCATCACCATTGCGCCACCAAGATGCTGAGTTAGCTTCGCCGTAGATGGCAGAATGGTAGCCAGCAGTTCCGTTAATTCAAAAGCTTCGAAAACCGCTTCAGGATTATCCAACAGCACATCGCCTTCCACGTGAAAATCCCACCTCCAATCATCCTCCTGCCAGTAGCCCATATCAATCACTTTTCCTTTTGGCCTGTGCGTTAAATCAAATAGCAGAGGAAATAAAGACTTCAACGGATCCCCCCGAGCCACCTGCTATACCAAAACAAAAACAGATTTCCACAACCTAACTTAAAGCTTATATTACCTGCAAAACAATCGAACGCGTTAGTTTTGGACGTGCTGGCTGTAATCATGTCCTTCCACCAAACTGAATCTTTCCTTCTCAGTTTAACATCTGAACCCATTAAAACAGCCTAGATTAAATCACCATATCTAGATTCTAAATTTTTTCTCCATAACGAACCGTGCTCCTTCAATATCCTCCACTTCCACTTGCAAAGTAAAGCCTTGTTGAAATAGTCAACGTGTTTAACCCCCAATCCACCTTCCTCTTTGGGTTTACAAATATTAAACCAACTCACCCAAGCTATGCTTTTTTTCTCGATGTTACCACCCCATAGAAACCTACTTTGAATTGTAATTATATCTTTGATGATTTTGACGGGTGCTCTGAAGAACGACATTGTGTAAATGGGGATGCTCGATAGAACCGAATTGATAAGAGTTACTCTTCCACCAATTGACAGCAGCCGAGCCTTCCACACGGATAGTTTCTTCTTTAGGCTGCTCACCACACCACTCCAAGATTCACACCTTCTTGGATTTGAACCAACAATAATGCCCAGGAACTTGAATGGAAGAACATCTCTACTGCAAGTTAAAAATTACGATTTCAACTATGTTTTGATTTTTAATAATGTATATTTATATTATTAAATGGTAAAATTGATCTTTTAATTTGGAACAAAACAAATATAAAAAAACTTATATTATTTTTAAAAAGATTTTTATAAAAATCATTTTAAAAAAAATTATTATTTTTAAGTTAAAACAAAGAGGCCATAAAACTCTAATTTTTTTCCTATCTCTATTATTCTCTCACAAGAACAGGGGGGTTGTAAGAAGTGACATTGAGTTTGGTTGAGACTCTGAAATACGAAGGTGTCAAAGATGCTTCATCAATCAGGAACATGTTAAATGAACAGCTTCTTTAAAATGACTCTTTCTTGTAGGCATAGGGACTCCATTAACACCACCACTAACACCACTCAATTGTAATAATAATAATAATAATAATAATAATAATAATAATAATAATAATAATAATAGTAATAATAATAATAATAATAATAATAATAATAATAATAATAACAATAATAATAATAATAATAATAATAATAATAATAATAAAATATTTAATTTAATGGGTGCAGTTGCCCTCAATAGCTCTAAAGTGGAATAATAATAATAATAATAATAATAATAATAATAATAATAATAATAATAATAATAATAATAATAATAATAATAATAATAATAATAATAATAATAATAAAATATTTAATTTAATGGGTGCAGTTGCCCTCAATAGCTTTAAAGTGGAATAATAATAATAATAATAATAATAATAATAATAATAATAATAATAAAAATAAAATATTTAATTTAATGGGTGCAGTTTCCCTCAATAGCTCTAAAGTGGAATAATAATAATAATAATAATAATAATAATAATAATAATAATAATAATAATAATAACAATAATAATAATAATAATAATAAAAATAAAATATTTAATTTAATGGGTGCAGTTGCCCTCAATAGCTCTAAAGTGGAATAATAATAATAATAATAATAATAATAATAATAATAATAATAACAATAACAATAATAATAATAATAATAATAAAAATAAAATATTTAATTTAATGGGTGCAGTTGCCCCCAATAGCTCTAAAGTGGAATAATAATAATAATAATAATAATAATAATAATAATAATAATAATAATAATAATAATAATAATAATAATAATAATAATAAAATATTTAATTTAATGGGTGCAGTTAGGGGTGGACAACGGTTCGGTTCGGTTCGGATTCGGGCCCAAAACCCAAAACCGGACCAACCCTCGGGTGAATTATCCAGACCCAATTTCCGACCGTTGGGCCTTTCGGTTTGGTCGGATCCGGTTTAGTTCGGATCGGTTAGGCAAACCGGTTTAATTCGGTTAAGAATGTGTTGGGCCATATAACCTTTTAAGCCCAAATTTAAAATTTAACTTATTTTTTTATTTATTTGCAGATTTATAATTACTGGGCCAGGTTAAATTTTGGCCCTTCTTAAATCAGGATCTTTTTATATCCATTCTAAAATTAGGAAATTGAATTATTTTTACTTAATTTTTAATTTAAAAAATAAATATCTTGTTTTTTTGTTATTTCTTAAAATTATTATTGTTTTTTTGTTATTTCTTAAAATTAAAACATTTAATATAATAGAGTAAATAACACAATTTATGTTTGTCCAAAAGTCCATATGTTCATATTTGTGTTATGTTGATGCTTTCTCCACAGCTTGAGGCAAATTTGTCTTCTATTTCTTGATTATAATCTTTTCAATTTTTTTCCTTCAATTTCTATGTTGATAAATAGACTTGAAGCCTTGAAGCAGACACAAGACAAAGCAATTTCCTCCTTTATTATGCTATAATTATCCATACACAACAAGATCCTACATAGAAAAAATAAAACTGATATTAGAAAAAATTCAGAAAATTAAAAAGTTTGATGAAACAAATCTAATGAATTAATTATATAAAAACAAAACTCAACTATAAAACCATATTCAAACATCCAGAGGAGTATCTCAGTATCATACATCCAGAGGAACTCAACTATAAAAACAAATCTATATAATATCATACCTCTCCAAAACTCCCAAAGTATCTCAGTATCATAAATCTTGTAAAACTCTAAAAAACCATAAATTATTTCAGAATTAAATCATGTATATATTAAAATAGATTTCAAAATTAAGAGAGTTCCAAATTTAAAATTTAGAGTTAGTTCCACAAATGAGTTCATAACAGTTCTAAATTCAGAGTTTGTTTCAAATTCACATAGTTAGTTCCAAATTCAAACATCCGGTTCAAAAGATTAAAATAATTTAACAGTTAATTCTAAACTCACCATCTCAAACACTTTTTTCTCCAATTGCCTTTGAAACTCCATTGATACTGAAAACAAAAAATACATATTACTAACACTTAAACAAGAGTAAATAAAAAGAATTCCAGCATGACATAACAGGAAAAAATAGGACTGGTTAAACTTATCCTTTCATTAAGAGGTCCTCCATCAATTTTCTCAGGTTATTTATAATATCTCCCTCAAAAACACATTATACTAAACAAGCTTTATATATATATATATATATATATATATATATATATATATATATATATATATATATATATATATTATTAAAGGATAAGACATTCAATTTCTCTTAAATATGGCAGCAAGAAAAATGTGTTGATTGAAATACCTCATAGATCTAACAACAGAAGCAAGTTTGTTACTTGAAACAAACTATAAAATGCATTATTTAAGGTTTAAAAAATATAACCTTATGGATCAAGTTTGTAAAACTAATTACACAAGATAGATGCATTATTTTAAAGTTTCCATTAAAAATTGTTATATATTGAATTTACAGTGTCAGTTTTTAGTTTTTGACGACAGGATAGTGAGTTGTGCAGCAAATCAAGAGTCCAGATCTGAATCTCCTTTCCAAAAGCTTTTTCAAACAAAGACAAGTGGTGTTTTGAGTCTTTTTTCACTGGATTCATAAATCATAACCATTCTAAAGCCATACAATATTGCAGCAAACAAAAAAAATTGAAAAGTTAAGTAAGATGTAGTTCTATAGAAAAATAGGATAAACTAACCTCCTTAAGAGGAAGAAGATGACAGGGGTGGCTACAAAAAATCACAAAACACATGTTAGTGAAACAAATCAAACACTAATGGAATACATCTATGAGATTAACAAACCACAACATATTATACCTTTCAAACAAACACTAGTAAGTCGTCTTTCTTCAAGTATTGAGACGATATTGTTTACAGATCGATTGGGGTTGGGTCAGATTTCAAAATGAACCTTGTATTTTGAAGGGAAGAGACGTGATAATAAACAAAGAGAGGAACGGAGTGATTGTTCATTGTTGTTCATGGTAGCAACAAAGAAGATGAAGGAATGAGGGAGAGCGGCGGCGGATTGATTTCCGTAAGAATGAATGAATGAATGAGATTAGGGTTACAAAGTGGTTTTATCAAATTGATCTGGGCCTGAAAATTGGGCTGTGTTATTTGGATAAAACTGAGTAACAAACCAATAGAATAATAAAACTATCGGTCGGGTTCGGGGTCCGACGGGTTCAATAAATCTATCCGAACCCGACCACACTTACCCCTTTAAATCCGTTGTTTTCACCCGCACAAACCGCAGAACCGAATAAACCCGACCGAAGGCTAAAATATTCATACGGGTCGGACGGTTTTTCTCGGTTGGTTCCATGTTGTCCACCCCTAGGTGCAGTTGCCCTCAATAGCTCTAAAGTGGATCCGTACTTGCTTCTAGATATTGTAAACGGATAACCTTCGACTTTAGCAAAGATTGATCTTATTCCATTTTGCAAAATAGTTTATACACAAACTCATGTATTGTATAAACACTTATTAAATAAGTGCTTTTTGAATTGTCTCCAATGATTATGATCAGGTTCGGGATTTGATTGAAATGTATATCCATAGGCCTAATTAGTGGTTGAAATTCATGAGTGGTTGAAACTTATGCTGAGAATATTCATATAATTTTGTGTGCCCGGCCGATCTAAGATAAAGCCATAACGCTGCCTTAGGCCTCCAAAATTAAATAAAAATTTACTTAATAGAAATGTTTTGTATATTCTCCTATTTATATAATTATAAATAAAAAAAAAAATCATCTAAAATTAATATTGTCTCAATAAATAGTTTATCAATTGATTTTATTATTAGTTAAAAAATATTGAGTAATATTGATGATATTAATTTAATAAATGATTTTTATTCTAAAATTTATAAAATATCACATTTAAAATTTATTTATTTTTACTAAAACACTTTTATGGATTTTAAAAATATATTATTGTTAAATTAGTCTGGATCTTTTAATGTGTTAGGTTGTCCTATTAGTGAAAGACATTTAATTAAAGGAATTGTTTTTTCCACTCAGTATCTTCTACACCATTATAAAAAGACTAAAATGTCCTAGCATTTTGGATATGCATCTCCGAATGTACATTGTCACACAATTGAGGTAAAAAATGGTGAGAAACCTTTATTTATTAAAAATATAATCTAGAGATGCATCTCCGTATGCATGAAAGGTTGATTTGGAAATGCATCTATGTATGCATGAAAGGTTGATCCGAGATGCATCTCCGTAACCTTCCTTAATTCATTAGTCGGTGAGATTTTCTGAGCTGCACATTTGGAAAATGTTTTGTTAGATCAAAGTAGAAACAAATGAAAATAACAATGGCATAATGGAACACAATTGGAAAATACTTGGTAACCCTCCTTAGCGTTATCTCTAAACCGTATGCTTAATTCGGTAAACAGAAACATAATTCTTATAATGTCTTTTGCGTGATATTGTGATCGAATATGAATAGAGAATTCACTTAGGGAATTGAAGTTATAATAACCTATGATAAGTCAAAACCCGAATCAGTAGATCAACTTATTTATAAATTCTGCTTTTATGTTAATCACTTTAGAATTTAAGTTATGAACCTTAAAACTCCCATTGTTCCAATTGGTTGATAAAAATCAATACAAGAGTCATTGTGATATGACTCGAGAGTCGCTTCCCGAAATTACAGTTTTTAAATTACTCGTTTTTTTACTTGTGCGCTACCGTGGATCACCGAGCTTCCCTTTTTCTTAAAAAACACTTTTACCAAATTGTAGATAAGCTTTAGAGGACTACTTCCCCTTGATTATTTCTTGAACCAAACTCAATCTCTCTAACTCTAGATGAAATACAAAAATCTATTTCTTTCTTGATGAGATTCTTACCAAGAAATAATTCTTCAAACACGAAATCATTTCCCCTTAGGAAATCTTCCGACAATTTTTTCTGACAATTTACTTTTGATGTTGTAAAGTATTCCATCTTCATCTTTATTGATGTAGGACTTTAGATATATTTTTTCATTCCTTAAGTTAATCTGGTTAAGGAAGCATCTCTTTGATTGATTGATTTATAAACCAAAAGAGCAACAAAGCTCCCCCCTCATAGACCTTTTGAATATATTTTGCATCATATTAGAAAAATCCTTGCAAAAGGATTCATTAGTAGAGCCAAATTGACAAGAATATGTAGAAGAATATGTACAAGTAAAAAGTTCATGCTCGATTTTTTTTAATAAAAAGAGTTGTATCAATATTCCCTTTGTAAAAATTGTTTTCAAGAAAAAAACTTGCCCAAACATTCGTGCAAGCCTGAGGAGCTTTTTTAAACCGTAGAAATCCTTTTTCAACTTGAAGACATGATTATGAAACAAAGAGTTTGAAAATCACGAGATTGATTAACATATATATCTTATAGGATGTAGTCGTTCATGAACATGCTCTTTGATTACCTAGAAGAAGATTCGAGTTATCTCTTCCTATACTGAATTTATCAATTATGTTTTGTAAATCATCTTTTTTATTTTTCAAAATATCACGTTGATCACACTTGATAGATTTAACGAAGAATTTGTGAGAAGGAGAGTTTTAAATAAAAACATTTTGTATCTGTTTAGGACTTTTTATTTATTTCAAGAAGTTTTTATTTTCAAATTCAAGGGAAGAAATCATATTTTTAGAGGTGGAGACAAGATGTTTTAACTTACTTGTTTCTTTATTTAGTTTCTTGCAAATGTGAAATAAATCATGATACGAGAAATATAAAGTTATCTTGTCTTCTTCACGATCTTCCATGAGACTGATGTTAGCCTCTTCATCATCTGAGAAATCCATATCATTGTTATCCCATGTGATGTAGGCTTTCTTTGCATCTTTTTGAGGTTTCTTGAACTTTCTCGAATTATGGTTTCTTCTCTAGTTTTGAGGGAATTTTGGTCGTATGTATATTTTTCTTTTCGAATTGAAAGCATGTGGGAATGAATGAGGACCTTCCTTCTTGTGTTGATCATCTTATTACTTTTCAAATTCTGATTTTTTTGCCTAAAAAATACCTTAAATTTTCAAATCATGAAGTTCATGTCTTTATCATTTTTCCTTTGACAGTCCTCATCTTCTGACTCCATGTTTTTGAAATTCGTAACTTTTAGAAAAAGACTTTTCTTCATATTTCTGTTACCTTCTTCATCATCTAGCCCGTTCAACTGTATCTCTTTGTTCACCTTTACACCATTAACTTGATGTTGGGAACAAACAGATCATTTTCCCATCTTTCTAAATATCGTAATTCATCTCCTCTATGAAGATTATCTTATTATGTTTGTATAAGAATACCTTTCTCCATTAAAGGATGGAGTTTGTTTAGTGATTAGTTTGAAGTCATTACTTTTCTTCTGGGATGATTAGTCTTTTAACAAGAGCTAGGCCCTAATACCACTTGTTGGTCAAGTGAATCTAAACACAAGAGGGGGTGTGGGTGAATTGTGATATTTAAAAATTAATTTTTTTAATCCTTTATTAAAAAATAAGTTTATATTAGTCCAACAAAGATAAAGCAACATCGAAGAAGGAATTAAAGAGAAGGAAAAAAATAAACTAAAGACATAAAGTTAGAGAAATTTCGCCAAGAGTTATACACATTGTTTTAAAAATCGGATCAGACATCTAACTGGTGAGAGTATTAGGTCACTGGTTTATTGGTTGAAACACTGGGTCACTGGTCGAACCGCATGACTAAACCGGATTAAACCGGATAACTCGGTTTAATAGACTGGTCATTAGACCAAAATTATATAGATATAAAGCATGTCAAATGATATGCTTTAGTCTCTATAAAATATAACTAGCACTTAATTTTTTTGAAAATATCATATCATAAATAAATTTACAAGTTCATAATTTAAATTCAAATTTTAAACATAGATATAACACATAATAAAATAGTACAAAATTACAACGTATAACTGCAAACAAAATTTAATCGCAACATAATCTACTTGAATAATTTATAACAAAATAATTCCATTATATACTAAATTTAATTTTAAGGAAGGAAAAATTGTTTCAATATTGGGATCTCCTTCTTCAGTATCAAAATCATCTGCAACAAAATCAACCGTCTGCAACGTCTTTATTATTTTTTTTATTTTATTTTAATTTTTCATTAAAATAATCAAAACGGTGTTGTTTTGATATTTCGAATTTTTTTAAATGCAATTAAACAGTCGGTTTTGACCGGTTTACACCAGTTTAATGACATATTCGATCCAGCAATAAATCAGGCCGGTTACCTGGACGGTTCCCGGTTCGACCAGTCCAACCGATCGGTCCGGACTGGTTTTTAAAATATTGGTTATACAGGTTCGACCTGCCATTTGCTTACTCCCGTCTCCAAGAGTTTCCTCTTGAGAGCTCCACTAAAATATGTCTTGAGATTTTTATAGAATATGTGTAACACCCTTCTAAACCCCGCGGAAAATATAACATAAATCAGAGTAAATAAATCGTGCTTCTCAAAATAAGGGTGTCACACATAATTCTAATATCACATACACTTGTCATGCTCAATAACACTTATTTAAAATTCATACACTTTCATATAAGCATGTAACAACGGAATAATTCTCCATTCGACCAATTAATATTGAAGTCTTGTAATCAATTTATTTATTGGAATAACTTAGACATAAAAGTTAATTCACCACATAACTCAAAATATCATCACAGATTAAATAGAGTATACAATGTATCTCTCAATACTTGAATCTAAATGTTTCCTAGTGTTACATGACTAGAGCATGACTCAACCCAAAATAAATACGGAAATAAATAAGCTACTCCATCAACTATTCTCTTGCTGAAAGCAACTCTAATCTTCAGTACTTGAGCAATGTCGTATAAAACATCATTTCAATAGAAGGGCGAGAATTCACATAATTATCGAAATCATATAATAATAATATATAATACATAACATACGTGCATAAAGTTAAATATGCTCACACTTCAAATGCTTTATACACATAACATTACCCAACTAATCATACTATTCACAAGTATACACCAACAGTCCACCATTTCACAATTTATCGTTTACACATACTGCACATAATTTCATATTATGATATAAACACAACGTGACTCGATGCCAGACTCAAATGCAATACTCATGCATATGTGGTACCAATCACCTGTTATATTTTTCGATTTTTACATTTAAATCGGGTCCGTCCCCTAGACCAATAGCACAACAAAAGCCCATTCCCCAAGCATTCAAACCCCACTCTAGGTTTGTGACAGTCACTAGCTCCCACAGAACTAACGAACATTGCCTCTTGACCAAATGATGCATGTGCAATTTCCACACCCGTATGCAACTAAGATTGTTCCCTAATCTTAACATCCATGCATATATTCCATAATTCATCACAATTGAATTACCACACAATTGCACGGACATGCATATATTCATGAATTATCCACACACAATTCACTTTAATATTGCAACCATGTCAAACCATCACATTATCACATCACAAGCAATGTACTTCCACAAACATACATGACATTTTACACAACCACGCAGTAATTAAATCACCTAATGTCAACCAAATTATTTTTATTGAAAAGATTATCACGCTAGCTTTCTAACGTTTTGAACGACGTTCATATTGAACTTACGGATCAAAAGTTATGATCAAAATGATTTCACAGAACAAAAATCTGAGAGCTGTTGTGAAAAATTATGTTTGGTTCTTGATATTAGTTAGTTAAAATCTTTATTTGGTTTGTGACCTTAGCCTTTTAAAATCTGTCTGATTTTGAAATCAACTTGTGTAAAATCTCCCGTTTGTTGTAAGAATATATATATGTGGGCAGATTGTATCACCCAAAATTTTATTATTTAGTATTATTTTATTTATTTAATTAATTGTTTGATTTTATGAATAAATGACTTTATTTTAATTAGCTGATGTATGTTATATGTGATGGGTTAGTCGGGTTGAGAATGTTGAATCGTTGGGTTATCGCTAGAATGTAATGTCGGTTAGTGAAGAATCATTTCATTTAGTGAGAATAGTAGAAATAGTAGAATAAAGGTATTTGGGCTTAATAGGGAAAATGTGAAGAGTAATATGGGGAGTGTCATGAGTAAGCCCATTAGTGATTACTAGAATTAGTATTCTTTTGTTAAGGGTTTAATATAAAGAAAAGAAAATAAGAGTCAGTAGGACGAATAACAAAAGAGAAGAGAAGAACAAGAAAGAGGAAAAGGGGAAAGAACGTAAAATCAGCAGAATTAACCTAGAACAAGGTAAAAGTGGATTTTTACATGGTTATTGGGATTGTATGATAATGTATAATGGGTTGAAACATGTTTATGATGAAATCCCTAAATTCCCATGGTTTGTAATTGTTAAGTTTTGGTGATAATCCTTGGTACGTGATGATTAATTGTGTTTGGATTGTTATTTGAGTTTATATTTGGTATTATGCGTGTTGTTATAGAGATGATAAATTGATGTTTTGATGGTTTATTTCTCTGGATTCATGTGCCATGTGATATGATATGTTTTGGGGTTGTTGGAGGTTAAAACTTAGGGTTTGGGTCTATTGAAATCCTGAAAATAAGAGACATCGCACAAAATCGCGTGAAAAATATGATTTTCTGGCCTCTATTGTAGCCCTTAATAGCTATTACGGGGGCCGTAATATCCCTTTAGATTTTTGTACCAAAAACGTGAAAAGTGAAATTCTGGGCTGGGTGCATTACGGCTCTCAGATTTTTACCTGCTAAACTCAATAGTCAAACAAAGCTTTTTCACATGTTGATCTTAATAACCAAACAATAATCCTTACAAAAAGATTACATAAGGAAAAAAATATCATATTGAGTAAAATACAATATTAGCACTGCACTTGTACAACAAAGTTCAGACAAATGATTTTTCACTCTCAAGGTACTAAAACAACTTTAGTGGAAACTAAAAAACTATAGGAGAAGATAATAGAAAAAATTGTCGAAAGATTTTTATACTTTAAAATCGGTGTGCAATGGAATAAGGAAAATACTCTTTTATATAGAAAAAGATTTGGATAAAAAAGAAATGATTTGGGGGCCAAATTAAATGATTTAATCGATTAAATTACCATTTAATCGGTTAAGACACTCCAAAAGGCGAAAACCCTAATCGAGAAAATAAAATACTAAAATGACTATATGGCTTAATTGATTAAAAGTGTTTATAATCGATTAAGAAGTCATTTACCATGCTCTAATTGATTAGATCTCATCTTTAATCAATTTGGAAGTATAAACTTTTCTCAATAGATTAGAAATATTTCTTAATTTATTCCATCCAAGCCTTAATAGATTTTAGACTTCGAGAATTAAGAAAAGTTTTAAAAGATTTTTTTTTGGAAAGTGTGTGATTTTCTTAATATATTGAGAATTACTCTAATACCTTTTATATTAAACTGGTCACTCAAACACACACTAACCACATGACCATGTGAATTTTCACATTTTCTCTCTTTCACAACTTTAGAGCTTTACGTCCCATTGCATGATTCAAAATTGACTTAACACTTCAAATAGAATTTGAATCTTCCAATTGATGAAACTTGAGATAACTTCTTAATTAAATGTCATCATTAGAGATTGATGGACAGTTTCCTCTATAGACGTGAGCAAACACCATTAGACATAATGTGTTTTCATCATTACGGTGGCTTGACTTTTGACTTCACAAAGAACATCTTGACCGTTAAATTGTGTTGATATATAAAGACTTCACTTAAATTTCATTTGACACAAGATTTTGTCATCATTAAAACCAGCAAGATAATTTAACGGATGTAGACAATTATACCTACACAACACATAGATCTACATTATCCACCTAGAATATTATGCGACAACATAAGTGTAGTGATGCTATCACACAACCCTATTCTTCGTGCACGTAGTAAACATATCAAACCAAACATTCATTTTTTCTGTGAAGGAATGGTCTCAAAGAAACTTGTTATTCAACATGTGTCCGCTCATGCTTGAGTTGCTCAAACGTTAACAAAGCCTCTTGCCTCTTAAATGTTGCTACAAACCTCCTTAATCTTGTGGGAGAGTGATAGAGATAAAAGTCAAAGCCAAATGTTTAAGCTACTTCAATTGTTAGAAGCTAACAAAGTTAGTAATTTTTGGTTAAGTGGTAAGAGAATTGGTTAGGCTTTGTTAGAAGTTAGTTACTTATTGATTAACTACAATTAACTAAATCTATATAAATTGTTATGGTATTGGATGCTTATAGTGAGGTTGAAAAGCACTAGGCAGAAAATCAATGAAATTCATTCCAATCATCAATTGATTAATTTAATAAATTTGAAATATGAATAAAATAGAGAAAAATAAATTTATTAAAATTTTGGTCATTACAAAATAAAATTTTTGAAATTGAGATTAATGCAAAAAATATAATTAAAAACATTTAATATTAAAAAAAATTGATTTTAATTAACATAAGAATAACATGAGTGCTAAAAATCAAACCAAAAAAATGTGTATTTCTAGATATTCTTATTCAGTGTGATAATACTACATGTACAAGTAGTAATCTTTGTTTTTCTTTTCCCATCCTTTTCACCTCTATTTAGTGGTATGCATGATCAACACATGGATTCTCATACTGCCTAAAACGACAAGTCAAATATCATCACTGTCGTGTTCTGTGGACAGTGTATGCAAACAAACCTACCCCAGTTTGTCTGGTTCGGAAAATCAGAAACTTATATTGGCGCGTAGAAATTAAGAGCTACCCATGAAACTCTAGGATGGTCCAAATCATTTCACTGTAATTCTTACAATCTCACAGTAAATAAATACAAATATGTACATGCATGGGCGAAGCCAGCATCCGGCGAGGTTGGGCAGTTGCCCAGGCTCTTGCTCTTCCTTTCCAGCACAACCACCATTCTCTACAACCTCCAATGCAAGTTGGTGATGGTGAAAACAAAAGGGTATGTTGAAATGGTTTGGCTATGTCAGAACTCGGAATTAATACCGGCGGTCCTATAGATCTGAAATGGTGAAGATGATAAAATAGATGTAATGAAGAAGGAAAAAATTAGATTTTGGTGGAGCAAGAGAGACTGAGAAAGAAAAACAGAAAGAACAAAATTTAGAGGTTGCAGATTGGTTTTAATTTTGGGTGGATCAATGGTTGACGGCAACATTGAAAAGGAAAAAGAAAATAAACAGTACATGTGAGGCTTCATCTAGTGCGTGGAAGTGATCAACAATTTGGTTTTATTTTTTAATTATTATTATTATAATAACTGCCATACAAGCACCCATTAGCTATAAATAAAAGGCTTTTAAAAAGTTAAAAGACATTCTTAATTTCTATGGCCACATAAAAAAAATGGGAAAAGAAAATGACTAAATGGTAAAGAGGGGGTGAGGAGGATTTCCGTTTGTTTTTCTTTTTTAAATTAACTCTTTTATAATTTTTAGAGAAATTTTAGGTTTTAATTTTTTTTTTGTTTATATGATCCCATGTATTCTTTATTATACACCTAATTTATTTAGTTTGAATTTTAGTTGATACTTTTTAATCAATTTAATTATTTTAATTAATTTAGTTATTTCAAATTATGTTTTTTGATTTAATTAATTTAATTTATATTAAATTTGTTTACTCTCTTTTAATTATTATTCTAAAAATATAAAAATGTCTCTTCTTTTCCTTAAATATTCAAAAATATATATAAATTATTTTCTTTCAGTTAGATTCTCTTAAATTAATAATATTCTCGATGTCATCCACGACGTTCTCAGATTCATGGTAACTCTTCTCTCAACTCCCTTTTCGTTTTCTCTCGTTTTCAATTTCAGTTAGCTAGAGTTGTTAGTTACGATAAATTTGAGTTCGTGTTAGTTTTGTTGTTACTAGGTTAGTTTGAATTTGAAGTTGATTTTAGTTTCATTGTTGTTAGGCTAGTGAGAATTTCATGAATTTCTATTATGTTCATATAGATAGAGCTGTCATTTTAGATGAAATTGTGGTTAGGTTTGTAATTACTCTCACTTGCATTGTATGTTAAATTTGTCTGTCTATATGTTTTAATTCTCACTTTATGAAGTTCCATTAGTTAAGTTTCAGCTTATGTGAATTTGCCGTCTTTAAAATTTTGCCCAGGCTTCAAAAAATTTCTGGCTTCGCCACTGTGTACATGAGCAAATTACAAAACAGGACATCTTTTGTAGTAATAACAATAAGGGAAATGCTAACGAGTGCCCCTGGGGCACTCTTTAAGGAATTAAAGTGGTAAGTTTTTCTTAAAATGCGTGTATTTAATGCATTGAAAATGTATTGAAATTTGAAATATTGACTTTTGTAAAGAATATTTTCTTTATTTAGTATCCTTAAAGAGTGCCCCGGGGGCACTCGTTAGCATGACCCTAACAATAATATTATCAAAATAAAAATAAAAATAATACATATAATATTAACATTAAATTTTCTGTGTGCGCACAGCTTCAGCAACCACCTGTTAAACATGAAAGCATTCTATGACTCCTAGCCCTATCAAGTTTTTTAGAAGGAGAAACAGGACCAGATCTTATCTGATCTGGAAACTGGAAACCATTACCGACAGTTTTGCATCTCCGGTGACCGATATTCTTAGGTATTTGAGTTTGATGATGGAGTGGTTGATTTTGAGGATAGATCTCAGCCATGCTGATGTTGTAGGTTGCTGATGAAAGACACTCGTATTGTCGTCTTGTTCGGTTTTTCTTCACGGCTTTTAGTACAAGAGGTAGAAGACCTTCCATAACGATTTTGTTGCTCTTGTTAGTGTAAATGTTTAGAACAGAATTTGAAAACTATATATATGAGAAATAGTTGAAATTAATGATATGAGAGAGTGCAAAATGGAGGGATTTAAGAAGGAGATAGAAGAGCAAGTTGCTGAATTAGGTGGGTTTCCGTTGTTGTTTATAGTAGTATTTTATTTTATTTTTCTCTTTCTTTGTTGCTTCCGATAGTACTTTTTGACTTTTTCAACAATGTAATTGACTTCAGTAGCTAATATGAAGAAGCCATCTGGTACTGTTTAGTTTGCGTGACACGGCAATTAGAATAAAATATTTATGTTATTTTAATAAATTTTTTGATAGATTAAAATTAGATGAAGATTCCAATATCCTCAGATTTAGTGGTATCATTATCCTTAATTAATCAAATAATCAAATAGTATAATATTATTAATACAAATTTTGAAAACTAAGACTAAAATAAAAAAATATTTTAAAAGGTATGGATATGGAAGAAGGTTTTTCCATTTTAACAAAGGGAAGGAGAAGTTAAAATTAGGGGTGGACGGTTCAGGTTTGGGTCAGGTTCGGGCCTAAAACCAGCAACGGAACCAACTCTCGGGTGATATGGTCCGGGTTCGGGCTCAAAATCAGCAACCGAACCAACTCTTGGGTGAGTATCATGAGCTCTATTTCTGACCATTAGACTTTCGATTCATTCGAGTTCGGGTTCAAACGGTTCTGTTTTTTATAACTTTTATTTTTGGTTAATAGTATTATTGAACCATTTCAAATTTGATGCACAGATTCTAAATCAATTTAATTTTAATATAATTTAAAATTTTCATAAATTGTCAATTGTACGGTCATATTAACCTTGGTCCAACTAAAATAATTGATTTTTTTCAACGTTTTTACAATGTAGATTTAATCAATTTATCAAGCTATTTTAAGCTTCTTTTTTCTCATTTTAGTTATACTGTTAATTTTATTTTCCATTAAAAAATAAGATAATTTAATCTTTTTGTTATATAAAAATTAGACAGTTAAAAAACATAATTAAGTCTAAATCTTACCATTATTCAAAAAATCTAAAAAGTAAACATCACGACATTTGTTTTGTCCATAATTGCTTATTTCTGCTGTGGCTATTCACCTTTTTATGCAACATCACAATATTTGTTTTGTCCATAATTGCTTCTTTCTGTTGTGGCTATTCACCTTATTTAAGGATGACAATAGGTCGGGTCGGGTGCGGGTTTCACACTACCCAAATCGACACCCGATCCGAACTCAAACCCAAATACTGTTCAGGTGGCAAAACAACACTCACGCCCACACCCGCTTCGTTTCAGGTTTTTTCACCCAAATCCAAACCCGTAACAAAATACACAAAATACATTTTCCTACAACTTTCCACAATATTATATATATATATATATATATATATATATATATATATATATATATATATATATATATATATATATATATATAAGCGGTGTGATTTCGGGTGCGGGTTTCACACTACTCAAACCCGAACCCGAAATATCGGGTGGCACCCGAACTCAAACCCAGTCAATTCGGGTTTTCACCTGTTGACTCGGGTTCGGGTGCGGGTGGGCTTCGTGGGTTTGAGTCTGTTTGTCATTCCTAACCTTATTATGCAAGATAGTATGTCCAAATAAAAAAAATTAATGGATATTTAACATTTCAGCCAAAGAGAAGAAAGAGTAAATTCATCATATTTTTGAGAATATTTTTTATTTGCTTCCCATTTTCACTTTCAAAACTAAATATCAGTAAAAATAATAAACAAATTAAAGTTAATAAAATATGAAATTCAATCAAAGAGTTAAACGTTGATCCGTATAGTTTCCCCTCTTGGAGCATCTCTTTAAACAAAAGATCTCCAACAACCATCATGTACTCTTGATCATTGTTCAAAAATGTATCATATACATAACTTACATTGTATATTATACAATGTGTTTGGATTGGCGGTGAATAGAATTGATTCTAGTAGAATTAAGTTTGGTAGAATTGATTTTAACATAATTGAGTTTCGCAGAATTGATTTATGTTTGGATACATTTATGTAAAAGTGAGTTGAACAAATAATTTCAGTGTAAAAATCACCCAGAATCAATTCTGGAGGTAGAAGCTACAAATTCTAGCTTCAAGTAGAATCAATTCTGAAGCCATAATCAACTCTACTTTTGATAAAACAAACACCTCTGAATCACCCAAAATCAATTCTACACCTCTAAAATGGATTCTAAATCTTACAAAAGCTAATCCAAACATGCTAATAACCTACATCAAACAAATGAAACAATACACAATTGAGCTATCAATATCATATATCTACATTTACTACACAATATCATATATATATACATTTATTGCACGATATCATATGTCTACACATTCTGCTCAATATCATACCTCTAAACTGCATATTTAGTAGCAAATGAAATTGTTATATAACCTGCAAATGAAATTAGAGGTAAAAGAGTTATATTAATGAGCATAGTTTACTCTAAAAAAACAGAAAAGCAGACATAGTGCAAAATGGTTTTAGCTTGAGGAAGAACATATTTAACCAGAACATAAACAAAAACATAGTCAAGAAGAAGATTTAAAATACAAAGTAATCAACTTCAGGAAATACAAATGCAACATAAATCTAAACCTGGAAAGTGACAAACTTTAGAAAACACAAAGTTAAAATAAATAGATTTAAAATACAAATGCAAAATAGATCTAAACCTAGAAATATCAAAGCCAGCTTCAGGAATACTAATAACTAATCAACTCAAGTTACCAACTCAAAAACTAGAAAAGTGATACTTATCGCAACACCCAAAAGGAAGGCAAGAACACCAATATCAATAACAAGTATCTAAAGAAGATAAAAACAACAATTTGTAACCTGTCAAAGGTAAAAATAAATATATCATAAGCATCAAAGAGAAAATAAGCAATAAAATATATTAAGGAGAAAAGAATCAGAAAAATCTTCCCAGAATGAATATGGAAAATCAAACACTTAAAAAAAATCAATATCCAAATAGATAACCAGATAGACCCTTAAATCAACAAGTTGTATGTGAATGATGGTAGGATCTAAACCAGATCGAGGACCACAAACAAACACAAAGACATGCAAGAGGTGTTCATCCAACGAATTCTAACAACAAGTTTAGATTTTTTTCTGGAATTTAGGGATTAGGGTTTTGATTTCAGATCTGATTTATGAGTTAGGTAAGAGAGAGAGAGAGAGAGATAGATAGAGAGAGAGAGAGAGAGAGAGAGAGAGAAATGAAGGTGGTGGTGATGGAAGAAGGGAAGGATAAATATTGGGGTGGTAGTTGAAGAGATGATAGTAAAGGGGGGAGTAGGCAGCGTTGCTCAGAAGATGAGAAATTAGGGTTGCCTCTACAAACCCTTATAATGTTAATAAATAATAGTTGAATATTACATGGGCTCGATCGGATTCGGTCACTGATGGCCCCAACATTTTGAACCGATCTGAACCAAAGTACCCAGTATAAGCCGAAGTAGTCACCCGTTAAAATCGTTAACCCGAAGCATAAAACCGGATTCGGAACGGTCGGATATTAGTTGATGATCAAAGTTTGTCCATCCCTAGTTAAAACCTACTTTTTCTTTTTTATTTGAAAGAGGAAGCTACTCAGTTGAATTTATTTGGCAATAAATTTGACATACAACTTCTAAAAAACAATATTTCACCATCAATTGTCAGTTTACGAAAATCTTGATTCGTCCTAAGTTTAAAAATAAAAACACTAAAAGAGATTCATTAGATAGAATTGTTTTTTTGAATAACTATTTTTTTTAAAATTCAAAAATAACCATGTTTTCAAAAAAATTACACAAATGACCAAAATTTGCTAAAAATAACACGTTGTCGCCAGGGGGTGGCGACAATACTACCTCCTTAATGAATTCGCCATTGGGCCTGGCGAACACGCACATTTTAAAGTCCAAGTCGTCGGGGGTGGCGACAACACCCTATTTTATTTTATTTTTTTATTTTTTTAGTTAAATTATTTTATCTATTAAATTAAAAAGAAACTACTATTTTTTTCATGCGTGGGCCCACTTGTCGTCAATGGGTCTGGAGAATTATCTTCATGTGTGGGTCTAAGTCGCCACTTGGGGTGGCGACAACACTCATTTGAGAAATTTTTTTTGCCTTTAAATAGCAGCCCATTTCTTCATGAAAATGCAATCAATTCTCCACCAATTTTCTCATTTTCTCTACACATTATTGTTCATGTCTCGCATTAGGCCAGATGGATGTCACGGAACATCAATGAAGCGTCCCGGTCTTGAACCGGAATACCGTATAAGGGATGGGCATGTCATTTTCTCTCCCGTCAAACCCCCCATGCTTGTTAAGTTTTGGAATATCCATTCCTTCGACCAACTCAAGAGGACTATCATGTCTTTTTTAGAGGGGGAGTACAAACCCGGGGAAGAAATCAGAAGGATCCAGAGGCTTAGAACAAGGACCTCTTCTAGGACCGGAGAAAAGGATCATTGGTGGGATGAAGTGAAATGGGACATCGATTGCACTCTAATGATGCATGGATTAGATGACATTTTTTTAACCGTTGTAATCTCTTAGATTTTAATCGTTTGTTATGTTGTTGTTTCCGTCTTTGTGCTGTTTTTTTAACCGTTGTAATTTCTTAGATTCTAACTGTTTGGTGTGTTATTGTTTTAGTCATTGTGTTGTTTTTTTAATTGTTGCTTTTAGTTGAAATTTTTTTTCGTGTTATTGTTTATGGTATTTACCACATATGTTGTAACTCATCTGACTAATGAAAAAAAAGTCCATTTCAGTGGTAAAATAAATTACAAATAGCATTGAACCTAAAAACTATGTTGTGGAACTAGATCCACGATTGGGACACTTGTTCTTATTATACCCGACCTCACGACATATAGTACACTTCCTTTGCATTTTTTCAATGACGTCCATTTCGGTTCTAATACGCTTGTTGTTTGGTCGACCGCTTTTATTTCGGCGTATTAAATCATTGTGCCAAACTGTTTCACCGTTGTACACAAGCCAATATGCCTCCATCGCTACCACCAGGAAGTAAGTATCGTATACATTGAGCAACGTTGATACCTTTTAAATGGGTGATACTAATGATAATGCATCAAAGTGAGTATGTGAACATGCTGCAATGACATGGGAGCAAGGCATGCGATAGGCTTAAAATTGGCCATAGTCGCACCAACAATCAGGGATTGAGACCCGATACTGTTGTCGTGGCAGCCCCTGGTTGTGGTCAATTGTTTCTTTGACACTGAAAGTGTGGCCATGGGGGTCGAACTCTGTAACTCGGTGGGTGCTTCCCTTGGCATATTCTTGCTGCACATATTTCATGCAGACATCGTTGTAGTGTTGTACACATGTTGTGTCTGTAACATTGAATCCCACCTCTTACCTCTTGTGGCGAACAAAGTTGTCATCCGAAAATATGTTGCACTCACCAAAGCCATTACATGTAGGTTTCGTATACCCTTGAAAACGTCGTTCATCAATTCCACAAGATTTGTAGTCATGTGGCCCCACCTCGCCCCATTATCGTATGACCTAGTCCATTTCGCTTTGTCAATCTTATCAATCCACCTCCCCGCATCTGGATTTGACAACGCTATTTCACGGAGGTAGTATTGAAATCCAGGTTGGTTTAAGGCATACCCCGCGTTCACCCAATGGTTCTTCAAAAATTTATTTATGATCTCTCGTATAAAATTTTGTGCGATATGCCTAATGCAGTAGACATGCGTAGACGGGGAGACATGTCAGCCATTTTCCGGATTATTGTATGCGCTATTAATATTAGCGTGCTTGTCCGAAATCAAACAAAGACCAGGTTGCAGAGAAACTTTTGTTCAGAGATTCTTGAGAAAGAAACTCCAAGCAGCAGTTGTTTCTCCTTCTACCAGAGCAAAGGCTATTGGGAAAATATTGTTGTTTCCATCTTTTGCAACTGTCATCAGTAACGTTCCTTTGTATTTCCCATACAACCAGGTTCCATCAATTTGAATAATCGGCTTGCAAAAACCAAATCCGATGATGTATGGTCGAAATGCCCAGAAAAGTCTATGCAAGATTCCATTTCCTTCGAGGGGGTTCCGTCTTGGGATTGTGCCAGCAATGTTTCCAATATAGTAACTGTCCCAGGTGAATATAATTGAAGTGTAACCAAGTAGCGAGGAAGTTATTTGTAGGATTCCTCCCAGTTGCCGTAGACCAATTCAATTGCCTTTTGCTTCGCTAACCAAGCCTTTCTATACGATGGTCTATATTTGAACACAAAAACGCAATGGGAGATAATCGTATTCACCTTCAGTGATAAGTCAGCATCTACGAGAGGTACTATGGTATGGCATATCATGTCATGACTTAGTTTCCGATGATCTTGCGCCATATTTGTGTTAACGCAAGTGTGGGTTTGAGAAATGGAACCTATCACCCAGGCATTAAATTTCTTCTTAAATGATGCCTTAAGCCTGTACCCATATTCCGGGATTCTGCACAAAATGACGCATCTTTCTGGATTTGAGTGATAAACACTGAAATGAACACAGTTTGCTAAGTGCCAATTTTTTATTGCTAGCATACAATATTCCTTTGAACGAAATGTGTCACCCTTTTTTAACTCCTCGTCGGACCTCATATACGGGTTGTAGAACATATCTGACGATGGCTCATCCTTCCGAAAATTAAGTGTTGTGAAGTGCGTTGGAGGTGAGTACGCATGCGCATCGGGTACTGGAACTTGTTCTTCATCTTCAGAATCACGGTTCACCAAGTCATCAACCACATCTTCTACTTCAGTTTCTTCTTCGATGACATGTTCGGCATCTTGTTCGTCGTCAACAATGGGATTAATAACTTGTGAGTGCATATTTTAAGACGAAATAATTTGTTCCAACACTATGTACAACTCCAGATAATCATCACCATAATACTCATGGTTAAGAAACATGTTTTGAACCTCTATGTCAGTTTGTATCTGTGATTGATAAAACCTGATCGAGTTGTTATCAAGAACATATGGTTGTTGGTAAAAAAATTGAGAGACTGGTTCTCTAAGTTTGGAATCGATTTTATTCTTTAGATACGAGAAATTCGCTTTTCTATTCAGAGAAAAACGTGTAGAATTAGTGTTTCTAAATAGAAAACCATTTGTGTCGCAGTGGTAGGTCTCACCATTTATGTGAGCTCAAACTTTGTATTGTGGTGTGGAGGCCATATTTTTGAGTGACTAAAAATTTGGTTAAGAAAATGTGTAAATGGAAATATGTTAAGCTGTGTGTTTGATGATGTGTTAATATTTGTGAGAGAAGTGGCGTATAAATATATCATGCATGCAAAACACTAAGTGGAGAAGAAAATACATGCAAGAATCAATTTGGACAAGACTTGTGCATGCTTGCTGAACACCTAGCGAATCTTTTCCACACTAGCCTTCCCATTTGCATGCATGCAGTCTGGCTCATGCATGGTTCCCATGCTGGCAGCAAGTCGCCAAAATTTATTTGTAGACCCTATTATGATTAATGTAATTTTAATTTTTTCTTACTATAAAATTGGAGTTTCTTTTAGTTATATTATTTATCTACATAAAAAATTTAAGTAAAGAAAAATAATGGTCAAAATAATTTAAATTAATAAAAATGATAAAAAATTAAATAGTAATTAAACTTAATACTTAAAATAAGTTAACTTAATAAAAATGAAAAAAATAAATATAGTGTTGTCACCAGGCCCAGTGGCGACTTGCTACACAACCAAGGGTTATCGCTAGGCCCAGTAGCGACTTGGCCCAAGAATAATTGTTGTCATTTATGTAATTATTTTGAAAAGTTGGTTATTTCAGAATGTTTTTTTGAAAAATATGGTTATTGAAAAAAAAATCCATCAGATATACATTCAGAAATAGTACTCACCAATGAAAAGTTTTTTACATTTAGAAATACTACTCACCAATAAAAAGTTTTTCTTAACCGACAATAAGATGAATCCATTAAAACGAGTATAAGAGGTACTCGAACCCAAATAAACAAAGCTATCATTTCAACCTAAAATAATTTAGGGGAGAAGTAAATAAAAACATACACTACACCTTATTTACTGTTCACCAATATGGTGAATAGTGTTTTTTGAAGAAAAAAATTAATATTTTTTTGAATTAAAGAAGACTGATATAAAAACTGTGTCATTAACCATCTTTATCACTTTATTAACCAATATTTTATACTTCATTAAACAATTTTATTTTACTACTAATAGTTATTTTTAACATCTGAATGTTTTTTAACCAACTTCATGACTACATTAACCAACATTTTCTAATTCATTAACCAACTTTATTTTACTACTTAATTATTTTTAATATCTGGGTGTTTATTAACCAACTTTGTCACTTTTTTAACCAACGTTTTATACATCATTAATCAACTTAGTTTTTCTATTAAAAAATCATTTTTAACATCTGAAGCGTTATTAACCAAACAATAAACTATATTAACCAACTTTTTATACTCAATCAACCAGTTTCACGTTACCACTATTCAACACTTTTCATATTACTATTCACGACCACTGTTCACGTTACTCTTCATGTGACTGTTCGCAGTATTTGTGAACAGTGACTTGGTGTAGGTGTAGAATATGGTGTAAACATAGCATACCTGTTTAAGGAAATAACAACTAGAGGTTATTTTACAATTAGTCCTTAACCACTTCCAAGACATAAATTTGATAGAATTCAAGCATTCCTCAAAACTAAAGACTCTACCTTGAAGAAAAACAGAATTCCTAAACAACCAAATATTCCAGGTAGTAGTTAACCAAACCAAACATATACAAAAATGGAAATCTACTTTCTTCACAGTATATGAGGGTGATGAAGAAAATTAGCAAGTTATTGCAAGTTCAACATTACCTTGTCTCAAATCCAACAAGCTACCGCCTTCCAAATATGAGTAAAGATGAAGCAAAACCAATAAGATGAAGGAACAATTATTCTTCCATGAAGCAAAAAATGCAGCACATATCCCTTTCTGACACCACCACACCTCTCTTTGCTAATTGATCCCGAGTGGGCAGCCTGTCAATAATAAATCTCTAACCGAAAATGACGATTCTTGTTGGAGCTTTAATCTCCCACAAGTTGACCAAAGCTGACATGATGTCACTAGAACATATCAAAGATGCTTCTAACTTTGACACAAGATCATAACAAGACTTCCCCGAGAAAAACCAGCATCCAACAACATAAAATTCCCCCATTTGCGGCTGAAGCTCATCGGCCAGAACCTCCCCTTCTCTTAAGACTTCCCACCTTTAATCCTAGCCATTCCTCTTAACCGTTATTAGCCACACTTCCGAAAGGATTTCCTGCTAGATCATATATTTCCGGATAAGTTTCCTTCAAATTTGAAGGTGCGTGAAACACGAGAAATGAGGTTTGAATTGAATTGGGTTTAAATTGAATTGGGTTTCAAGGTTTTAATGTCTCGGATTATTATCAACAATAAAATTCTAATGATCTTAACAATGGACGACAAACTCTCAGTGAGGTTATCAAAGACTTAACACCACATGCTGACATAGACTCGATAATTAATTCTGATTCTGACCATAGTTTTCCTCATGGTTCTAATTCTGATTCATTAGATGATGAAGAACCTAACATTGATTCCCACCTATAAGGTCATCTGTAAATGACAATTTTCATTCTAATCATTCATTCTTATATATTACATTTATCCCAAAATCTCCAATGTCTATTGACTATTACTATTTCCTATGTTAATCCAGAGTTTTTAGATATTAGAGATCTAATATGGGAGTGCCAATTTTTTCAAGCATGCATGTGGTATCAATATTGTACACGTAAATCAAGGTATACTATTGTCCGTAAATTCCGTTTATGTTGCAAATGAGGCAAGGTTAAACTTCCATTTTTGCAACAGCCAATACAACTTTTGCAAAGTCTTTTATTTGATTATACAAATCCAAATAGTAAAAAAAATAAAATAACACAAGAACTTACAATGCAATATTCTCATTAACTTCACTTAGAATGAAGCTCAACACTTCATTTGGTAAGGGAAAAGGTCCACCAACTTTGAGGCTACATGGCCAAACATGCCACCAGGTATGAAGTATGCTTCCAGAGACAGGCCAACCACCAAAATATGCATAGTTGTATATTTTTTACACTAACAATGAACTTGATAACTAAAATAAAATGTTTCAAGTATTTCAAATCTACTTATATGATTAAAAAATTCTTAAATTTGCAGTATTTTTATTGTAATCTCTCATATATATGCTAGAGACAATATACAAATTGACAAAAGTCTTGTCACCAAGTTGAAGTTAATGTTGGATGAAAGTAATGTCCATGCAAAAGCATTCATAATGGCAATAATGGATATGTTAAAATGTGACAACTACCAAGATTTAAAATTAAAACTTATTTTATATAGACCTGGTGATGGTCGTCTTTACAATAGGCCTAATATATTTTTAGTAGCATCCCTCATTGTAGGCGATATAGACTCAGCAACAAAAAAGGACATCGCCATTTAGGCGCGTGATGGTCAATTCAAAGAAATGATGAGTTTCATGCAAGTTACCTAAGTTATCAATGCCTTTTGATTTTTTTTGACAGTCAACAAACTCTTGCATTAGATGAAAATAGAAGAGTACAAACAGACATAAATAAAATGTGTTTGGACAATTCCAATCCACAAATTAACAAGATCACTACTAAAACAATCCCTCCAACTAAGAACATTAACATTCTTTGAGAAAATAGAATCCAAAAGAGTGTTACCAATCCACTTCTCCAATCCAAGCAACCAAACAGAAATCATCCACATGAGACAAGTGAGTTTTGGAACCAAAATCTTTAGATCTATCCAGTTACGGATCATTTCTTTGACTATCTCATGCACTGTTCGATTATAGAGGTTCTCAAGAAAGATTAAACTCACAAGTTATGGGGAAATCATTTGTTGACTAGAAAGAGTATGTAGATTTGCAGCAACCCGTGTTATATTCTTGCTCGAGGACACATCTCCCTCATTCAAACTTCTTTGAGACATTTTATCAAACACCTTAAACACAAAATGATAACAACCTAAATCTAAGAACAACAAACACCACAAATAAACACAAACAAGAAACAACAAAAACCTAAGCAACACAAACACAGAAAAGAAAGACATAACAGAAAACCTAACACATAACCTCGGAGGTTTGATGTCTTCCGATGGTGGAGGCTTCGGTGGGGGTCGAATCTCATGTCCAAACCATTCTGAAATTACAGCCTTCTGGTGGTTGGCGAAGTGGACGAATTTCTTGATGGGGGTTGGGAAAAAATGGATGAGCGGTTCATAGTCGAAGCGAGCATGGAAAGAGGGAGACTTACGGTGAGGGATGGACCTCTATTGGAGAGGGGAAGACCACCATATTGGTGGTAGAGAGCTCCGCAGCCGGAGGAAAGACCCCTATTATAGGGGAGGCGATACTCACCAAGAAGAAGAAACCCTAAATTTAGAGAGAGGGGAGAGCTTCTCTCTCTAAACATATCAGCTACTGTGCAAGCTAGATTCCTTATCCAATGCATTTTGATATTACTTTATGGAGAAGATGGGTAGAAACCTAATATACTGCATCAATATTGAAGGTGAATAAAATGTTACAAAGAAAAATCATTAAACTATCAAAGACTAATTATCTTTTTTATTACAAGGACGGTCTAATGAAGATAAAACTTTTTTGTCTTCTAGAGACTATTTCTACTATTACTGGTAAATGGCTACACAATTAATGATGGAAACATAGCGTCTAAATTGGTTGAGGAAAACTATGTCCAAATTAAGAGTGGAAGTGCCACAAACTTCACGACCAAACCACAAATTGTCGCGGCCGACAAAAATATTGACGTCGCCACCATTATTTATTTGTCCAAAAGACAGGGAAGATAACGGGAAAATCCTAAAGGTATGGATAAGGTAGTCGCTGCGACCAAGTTAAGGGTTCAGGAGTCGGTTAGATGAGGGGAAGGTGTTAGGCACCCTTCACCTCCCTTGTACTCAAGGGGAACCTTCTCTAATATTAGGGTTACTAGGTGTGCTTGCTAAAGTTTACATGTTTATTATTTCTTTCTGCTTTTATTTACTTGATATTTACAAAAGGGTAAAAGAGAGAAATGTTAGTTTTTTATTAGTAGGCTCGTCAAGGTAGAAGAACCTTGTGCCTACGTATTCTCACCGGGTAATGAGAAATTCATAGCCTTCGTAGTTATTGAAGCGGAATAGAGGCAGACAACAAAAGATTTGGAAGTATTACTTCGAGAATTTATCGTAACCACAGAGATGGTCGTAGAATGTCATTCAACGGTTTCTAAGTTTTCGAGCTTGGGTTAAAATGGATTTATATAAAAGCGGAAAATAAAACATATGAACAGAAAATGAATACATTCTTTGGAAAGAATTAACTTATCAGGCGTGCAAATATACTCCACTAATCACAAAATTAAACCTATCACTCCATTGCACTCAACTTACAATAAACGTCAGAATCACCACATATTCCTCACATCAATGTCCATGTTTGCAACACCGGTGAGAGTTCAACCGTATTACTCTTTCGATGATGTCTCAACCGATCGAACAACACAAGGGCATTAAACTCTGATATTATATGGATGTTAACCCCAACCCTATCTCTAGAATCAAAGCTAACAGATATCCCCCTAATCAAGATTCACGATGTCTATTTCTGCAACAACACAAATCCGAAGTATATAAGCAAAAAGATCAAGGAAATACAGATAAAGATTTGTAAAATTACCCTTAAATATTCATGAGTTCAAAGTAAATATACATACAAGCTCAACACAAAAGAAATACACAAAGAAGAGAAGAGATAACCACAAATCTCATGGGGTGTCAGCTCCGATTGATGAGCAATCCAATTCCGATCATACAAATGCACAACCCAGTGTTGTATTCTAAGCTAATATATCCTAAAAATGAGAGTGATAGAGTTGGGACAAAAAACCCAAAACCATAACCTAGAAAATGTCTCAAATGAGAAATATAAAGGCAAAATTACGTAAACCTCGTTAAGCGAGATGGGTCTCACTAAGCGAGTCCACGTTTATTGAAAATATCTAGTATAAGAAAAATGATCTCGCTACGCGAGATGGGTCTCGCTAAGCGAGCATACGAAGCTTCAGCTACTGCCAAGGGAAACAAAATCAGGCCATAGTATGCTAGAACTTGCGCTCAGCGAGCTTGGCAGCATAAATCTTCCTTTATTGCTCCAAAACTTGCGTAATCGAAGTCGTGCCTTCGTCACGTTATTGCTCGAGGCTCTGATACACCTTATTACCTACAAAAAGACATAAAAATTATCAAACGATACACAATTACACGAAAACGTAATAATACACAAAGTATACAATTTTACACACAAAGTGGAGATTATTCAAATGATATTAACAAAAAATATCGATAAGTGCCACAATTTACATATAAAAAAAAAAACGACATTTTGGCACTTATCAATAGTTCAACTCAAAAATGTTGGTTGATTGCTTTTAATTTGTGAAAAGTGTTTAAGTCTTGATTTAAATGCACGGGGCACAAGTGAGTTTTGAGTTCAATAACCTATCGATGTGGCGTTCGTCTACCAATTGATTGATTAGAGGAAAGTGTGGATGTACATCCACCCCGTCCGATTTATTTGCGAAGAATTGAATTAATTTGATTGAAAAAAGATTGTATTTTGGTTTGAATAATCAACCAATAAGGCGTTAAGTCGACCAATTAATTATTCAAGGATGTGGTGGATGTGCATCCACCTATCCTATTATTTGCAGAAAAAGTTATAATTAATTAAAAAAATATTTGATTACGTATGAAGGAGGATTATTTAAAAGCTAACGATATGTTTACAAATGAAGGGAGAATTTGAATTTAATCGAAAAATATATATACAAGTTTGTTATTTTGGTATTTTTGATATTTTTATTGTTTTTTATAAGTCGAAAATAAACAACTTAAATTGGTTCAAAGAAAAATTTGTAACTAAATTAATTTTTTTTTACAGATGTAACTAAATTAATCTAAATAACACTATAAACTAAATTGTTTAATAGATAGAAAAAACACCTAATGACACAACATTTTTTGTTGTTGTATGTTTTGCATTTTAATTTTTTTTTCGAGCTTTCAATAATAATCAATTAAGAAAGTAAATAAAGCGAATCAAAATTTTAAAAAAAACAAATTTAATAAAATCAGAAGGGGGTTGCATCAAAAATAAGGTACCTGAAAGAAAGGAAAGGGTGGCTGCCGCTGGAGCCGTCGGAGGCGCGATTGGCTGCTGTACGGAGGCGCCGTTGGGCTTCTGCGGTGGTGTTGCGCCGTGACGGTGGGCTAGGCTGGTGGCGACTCGCGGTTCTGCTTCGATTCCGCCAGCGCAGGTAGGAGGAGCGGATGGCGTGCGAGTTTCGCGTTGTGTTCGTCGGCTCTGTTGGCTTGGTCGAAGGGATGCGGGTGCTGACTGGTTTCTCTTTATTTTGCTTCCATTTCCAGATCTCTAGGATGAGTTCTATGACTTAACTTTCTCTTCCTCGTTTGCCTTCTATTTTGCCTTTTGTTTTGGTGTAGTGTTTATTTGGTGTATGTGAGTGAATTTGTATGTGGAAGTAATGGTGTGAATGATATTAAAATAAAGAATTTAATTGAAATACACGTTAAGTGAATCACGTATAAAAAATTTGACTCTTATTTAACTTCTTTTAAAATAATACAATTTGATGGTGTAAATTTTTTTACACTAACGGTGTATACTAATTAAACTCTAAAATAAAATATGATTTTTAAGAGAGAAACTATTAGATATTCATAAAAAATATTTAAACGGTTAAAACTGTGAGAATGGAATTTGTGGTAGAAGTTAGAATTGTTGATTTGTAAAGATTGGTAAAAAAATTTGGAATTTGTGGGTGAAGTTAGAATTGTTGATTGGTGAAGTTTTATGTCTGAGAGTCTATTGATAGGTGAAGGTTAAGGGTTTGACAATGAATATGTTTCTCTTATTTTAGAATGATTTTTAAATTGATTGAGATTTGATCCATAATTTAGTGAACAAGATTGCGAATATGGACACATATATGACTTTGTGTAAGATTTTATTTATAAAAAAATTATTTTTTTGAATTTTTAGCTACTTTTTTGCATAAAATAATAGTTTTAATAAAAAAACTAATAATTTTTTAAAATACACTAAGTAAAAAACGAAAATAAAAATTAAATAATAAAAAATATGATTTTTTTTGTGATTTTTTTTAGTAATAATGTAAAAATAAAAAGAAAGTTAAAATAAAATAGAAAAAATGCTAAATGTAAGTAAGGTGGATTTTGAACTCAAGACCTCCCACATATGTATTCCTTACACTTCCATCACTTCTTGGCAGACCATTGCACTTATTCGAAAAAACAAATGACACTTTAAGAATTACGAAGGTGGGCAGTGGCGGAGCCAGAAATTTTAGGCAGCCTGGGCAAAAATTTTACACCATTTATTATTCATCTGTTTTAATTTTCACGCTTTATTTTTACTAATTTTGCCCTTAATTTTACCCCAAATTTTATCTAAAAATCGACTATTACATTGGGGGAATACAAATAAAATAGGGGTTGAACCCGGGCGCCTGCCCGGGCTGGCTGGGCCTTGGCTCTGCTCCTGAAGGTGGGCAATTTTGGAGTATGACACAAACAATGCAGAAAACCAGTCATTTGAAAGAGGAAATGTGTGTGGTCTTGCCATCTTTATTTGTGTGCATCAAAATATATGTGGATCAATTATATTTTGATGGTATAGAAATTTCAAATTTTGTTGGGTTTCCTGATTTATTTCTAACCTTTACCTATAACCCTAATTGGCTAGAAATTACAAGAGAATTGGCCAAGCACAATTTAAACCCGCGTGATGGACCATATACTAAGAGTCTTCAAGATCAAATTTGATGAGTGTAGCAACCTGCTTTAAATTCATCCACTAAATGGGATTTTGGGTAAGTAGGTAAATTAGGCAAAGGGAAGGTGTTAGGCACCCTTTACTTCCCTTGTACTCAAGGGGACCCATTTGGTCTTTAGGTTTTTGATAATTGTTCACTAATAGAAAACGATTAAAAAGAGAATGAGGCCTCAAGTATCATCATTGGCCAAAATAAAAAGCGTGCAAAATTGAAAATAGGGTTTAAAGTAATATTATACTAAAAAAAGGCAAGATAATATTGAAATCCACAAGCAGATTTGTTCAAGACAAAATCCTAGTGGTAGAATTGAAGTTTTTTTTAGAAAATTGTTGATAGAATTTTTGTTCAAGACAAAAACCTGAAATAAACCAAAAGTAGGAAGAAGAATTTGTAAGAGAGAGATTTAAAAAACTGTTGTTTAAAAGTAACCATCAGAATCATCATCATCGTCTGATTTATAGGAAACAAATTAGAATAAAAGAACAAGAGGTAAAGTGAAAGGGTGGCCTCATATGTAAATCATTGGCCAAAATAAGAACGTAGAAAAAAATGTTTGAAAAGTGTGTTTGATTTGAAAGTGAGAAATTCGTAGATAATTGTTGGTGTATTGAAAAATTATAGATGATCCTTAAAATATGAAAATAGAGTCTTATTTATAGATGAAAATTAGGTCAAGAGTTAAATGAAATTAATATATTTTTGGCATGATTTTGAAGATTGAAAATTGATTAGGATTTAATTCAAGGTTATGAATGGTTTTGTGACTTGGTGCAAGATTTGATTTGAAAAGATTTTATTTATTTTTAGGATTTTTTGACTATTTCTTGCCTAAAATAATAGTTTTAATGAAAAAATAATATTTAAAAATATACTAAATAAAGGAAAACGAAAATTGCAATTAAATAATTAAAAAACACATATTTTGTGATTTTTTTAAAATAATTTAAAATCGAAATAAAGATAGTAACAAATAAAAGGAAAAATATCCAAAGTGTAACATGAGAGATTTAAACTCGTGACCTTATACTTGCGCTTTTACTTTATATCAATTGTATTATCTTGTTTATTTAAAATATAATTGCACTTAAAAGCATATGAAGGTAAAACAAATACTTGTTATTTAAAAATACAAATAATTTTAAATTAAAATATTATATTTTTAAATAGACTTGAAAACACATATTTATAAAACTCAAAACGTTAGTGTAATTAACCAAAGAAATTTATAAAACCCAATTTAAATTTTCTTTAAAATGGGGTGGACAAATTTGGAGTATGACAATGAGCTAATGAAATATTTGACAAAATGGCATGTCCTTGGAAGAGTTTTCGCATGTAAGTCCTGTTATAGAAAATTTCAACGATATATACTAGGGATGGCAAACAGACCCAAACCCGCGGGGTCCACCCGCACCCGAACCCGAGTCAACGGGTGAAAACCCGAGTTGACTGAGTTTGGGTTCGGGTTCGGGTGCCACCCGATATTTTGGGTGTGGGTTTGGGTAATGTGAAACCCGCGCCCGAAACCCGAAATCACACCCGCTTATATATATATATATATATATATATATATATATATATATATATATATATATATATATATAAATATTTATAAATATATTATATAATATATTTATATATAATATATATTATATATTATATAATATATATATATATATATAAATATATTATACATAATATATTTATATATATATATATATATATATATATATATATATTGTGGAAAATTGTAGGAAAAATATATTTTATGTATTTTGCTGCGGGTTTGGGTTTGGGTGAAAAAACCCAAACCCAACGGGTGTGGGCGTGGGTGTTATTTTGTCACCCGAATAGCTTTTGGGTTTGGGTTCGGGTTCGGGTGATAATTTCGGGTGCGGGTTTGGGTAGTATGAAACCCGCACCCGCGGGCACCCGTTGTCATCCCTAATATATACTATTGAGTTCCAAAATGGGTTGCCACATGCTTATATTCTCGTTTTCTTACACTCGTAAAGCAATTATCCTTACACCATACGACATTGACAATATAATTTCAACTGAAGTTCCTAACCCTAACATTCATCCAAGGTTATGCAAGTTAGTCAAATCACAAATAATGCATGGTCCATATGGTCTTTCAAGGGTGTCACCACCTTGCATGAAAAATAAAAAAATGTTGCAAATTCTTTCCCAAGAAGTTTAATGAAAATACCATTGTTGGCCAGGAGGTTGTCCTATTTATAAAAGAAGATCAAAGACACACATAATTACCAAGAATGGAGTAACATTAGACAATATGCATGTTATTCCTTATAACACAAAATTGTCGTTAAAGTACCAAGCACATATCAATATGGACTGATGCAACCAAAGTACTTCCATCAGGTGTCTTTTCAAGTATATTCACACAGGTTATGATTGAATTACGGCAATAATCATTCCATCAAACAGAGTTTCTCATCGTGATAACGATTAGGTTGATGAAATCAAATAGAATTTGGATTGTAGGTATCTCTCACCAAATGAAGCATGTTGGAGTATTTTCGCTTACAATATTCATGAAAGGAAATCTGTTGTAGAATGTATGTTTTTACATCTCATCAGAGAGGAAGCCATATACTTCACTAATTTTTAGAGAATGAAGAATGTGTTAGAAAAAGCAAGTGTAACTGAATTGATGTTTACTTTTTGGTTGATTGAAAATGGTAAACATGAACAAGTCGAAGAACTAACATACAGTCAATTGTGACTAAATTTGTATATGAAAAGAGCAAAAGAACTTGGAAACCACAAAAAAGGGATATATAATTGGTCGTTTGATATTAGTGCCCCAAATACTGAGGTAATTATTATATTTTGAGAAAAATGTTGATTGTTGTCAAAGGATAAACAACTTATGAGGATATTCATAAAGACTAGTAGCAAATAATCCAGACACTTACGCTTTCATTTAGCTTTAAACATATGGTAATGAATAATTTAAATCACTTAGTAACGAATTTTTATAACTTGTTATTAAATATTGTAGTGTTTTTTTCATTGCAGACTTGGTTCTATAAAAGAACTGCTTTGCAAAACTTAACATTACTAGAAATTTTTAAAAAAATCTTCAAGAAAATAAAAAGATACATAAACACTTTCCAACATTACCTTATCCTAATGGCTAGGTTCTTCAACAGTTGGGTAATAGACTTATTTATGATGAAAGAAAGTGTGATGTTACAACCCTTAAATCAGAATTTATAACATTGTTCAATGGCCTTACATATTGACCCTTAAATACTCTTACTTTTGTATTAAATATAACTTATTACTTTATTTCTTATTCAAAACCTGGTACTTTTGTAGCTGAGCACAAAAATATATATGATAAAATCTTCACTTCTATCCAAAATCATAAAGGAGGTGTATTTTTTCTACATCGCTATGATGGTATGGTTAAAACTTATGTGTGGAAAACTCTTGCAAGTTATTTAAGATCTAAACATGAAATAGTTATTACTGTGGCTTCTAGTGGAATTGCATCCCTCTTACTACCTAGAGGTAGCACTGTCATTCAAAGTTCAAACTCCTTGTCCAAACAAGATACGTGAAGTAGGTGTACATGACAAATGTCATATCTCCCGGCTTTCCTAGAAACACCGTAGGAGCAATAGGGGTCAACATGGTTTTTCTGAAAAGGATGCTCGGGCATCAACTCTTAGGACAATGATCCCATAATCATCATTGTTCAGTAGGGCAATTGGGATATCAGGCATGTCCTGATAGATCCGGGAAGCCCTGCCGATGTCTTGTTTTAGGATGTATTCCAAAAGTTACAACTGAATTTGGATGATATATAGAGGTTTAGTGGCCCTCTAACAGAATTACAGAGCAAATAGGTACAAAAAATGGGTTATGTGACCCTAAAAACCACTTGTAGCGAGGGAGCAGACGCCAAAACCATGAATGTTGACTACCTCATCATGGACACTGTGTCACCTTACAACATCATCTTGGGGTGCCCGACCATTGACACCCTAGAAGCAGTCGTATCCACCCGATATTTAACCTTGAAATATCCATTCCTAAATTGTAGAGTGGGCATCATACGAGGAGATCAACGAATGGTTTGCAAATGTTAATTGAGCAGCCTGAAGACAGTCATAGAAGAGTTCTCACTTTTTGATGCCCACCCCTTCAAAGTTCCAAATACTGACTTCGAGGATTGGAACCCCATACTATGTGCAGAGGCAGAATGGCTCACGTCCGTGGAAGACTTGAATGAAGTTCAAATTGGGCCTCATGCCCATCATGTTACAAAGATAGGCATTTCCTTATCTACAAGGGAGGAGCGGGAGTTAGTTGACTGACTCATAAGGAATTTTAACTTGTTCGCTTAGGCCCCCTCAAACATGCTAGGCATAGACACTAAAGTCGTAAGTCATCGCCTTGCCATCCATCCCTCCGCCAAACCAGTGGCGTGGAGGAAATATAAAGTTTGGCGAGGAAAAAGGGGTTGTCATTGATGAAAGGGTGGAAAAGCCACCCAACACTCAATTCATCACTAAAACAAAGTACCCCACTTGGCAGGCCAACATAGTCCTGGTACGAATTGCCAATAATAATGGCGCATGTGTGTATATATTTTACTATTTTTTAGTATGTTCCATACGTTTTGTATCATCCAAACGAAGTGGACTATTGGAGTCATTTAGTGTCTCAACAAGTAAAGACAAAACAATCATGACTCTCTAAGTGAATAATTTGGCTTAAGTTGTATTTGCAATTGTTCATCTTAATTTTCAACAAGTTCTTTATTTTTTTTCCTTTCTCAATTTATTTTCCTTCCTCTCATTAAATATGACAATTTGTTCATTATTTTTGCAATCTAAGAAAAGATTTTTGTTATAATTTCTTTTATGGACTTTCATTCTTTTCTAGACATAGAAAATTTTTTGGTTAGAACTTGCAAGCCAACCTTTTATTCTTTTCAATTTATCTTTGTGTTGTGATCTTATCATAGATGTTGTGTTTACTTTTAGAACTGTATCATTATTATGTATATAAATAGATGGATGTGAAGTTAATTACTTTCTCTAGTATGATTTGTGGCACGTTGGTGTCTTCTTTTCTTATTTTTTGTCAATTGGAATAACTTTGGCATGTTTTTTGAGACTACCTTTTTGGAATTCTCATTTAGATAATCCTTATTATTTTAAAAGAGGAACTTACCTTTATACGAAATGTTATTTATAGAACATATTTTCGTGCTACGTTGGAATTGGACTTTTATTGTGTTATGCACCCATTAATTAGTTCTAACACTCACTTGAGGTTTTCTAATTTTGGCGGAAAATTAGAACTTTATTTTATAACCACAACATATATTTTGTTTATTTTATTTGGCTTTAAGGCATATATTTTTCAATGCCTCAAATAATAATTTTTGTTTGATTATAAACACATAAGTTACTCAAACAAGTATCTTCAAAGTTCCAATTTGTGTGTTGTTAGATTGTTATATTAGTAAAACAAATTTATCTATAAAAATAGAATATTAAATGTGGGGTCTTGACATATTAAGAATTAAACTTTAATAAATTTAGTTTAATTCCAATCCGATTTGGATGGATATGACTGCAATTCAAGATTGCCGTAAAATTTATATTTTACATAAAAATTAAATATGATAATCCACTATAAACTTTGCACGCACGCTCACATACACACATATAGGTTGCTACAACTGACCCACTTATTTTTTTTGAAGGTGTCTTTTAGCAAATTTTAACTAAAAAGTAGTTAAATGCATCCTACGGTGCATGTTGATAAAACAGACCTTCAAAAAACAAGTGGATTTATCGTAACAAGCTCGACGTGTGTGTCTATATATATATATATATATATATATATATATATATATATATATATATATATATATATATATATATATATATCCTCATGAATTGTAGAATAATAAGAAACCTAACATTTCATATTTTCATCCTTTTGGATGCGATTGTTTTATTCTAAACACTAAGGAGAATCTTAACAAGTTTGATTCTAAAGCATAAAAATGTATCATGTTAGGATACTCTAAACGCTCAAAAGGCTATAGAATATACAATTATGAAACATGTATTGTTGAACAATCAATTCATGTTAGATTCCATGATAAACTTGACTCTGAAAATTCAAAGATAGTTGTTTTTTTTTAGATCTAGAGATTACCTACTCAGACTCGGAAGGTAATGAAGCTACTGCAAAAGAACAAGAGATAAAGGACACTGAAGATGTTCAAACATAAGTTGTTGAAACTCAGACTCCTTTGAGGAAACACATACAAATATCTTCACATTTTGAAGAATTGATTATAGGTGACAAGACTGAATCAGTCAGAACCGAATTCTCCTTGAAACCTTCTGAAGAGACGCTTTTGGGTTTGATGTCCCTCATAGAACCTACATATGTTAATGAAGCACTTCTAGACATATAGTGGATTCTGGAAATGCAAGAAGAACTCAACCAATTCTCAATTAATGATGTGTGGAATATTGTGCCCAGATCCAAAGGAACTCATGTGATTGGAACCAAATGGGTCTTCAAAAATAAACTCAACGAAAAAGGAGAAGTGGTAAGAAAAAAGGCTTGATTGGTTGCATAAGGCTATAGTCACCAAGAAGGGATTGACTATACAAAAACCTTTGCACCATTTTTCAGGTTAGAATCTATTCATCTCTTAATTTTATTTGCCGTTAATCATAACATCATCTTGTATCAGATGAATATTAAGAGTGCATTTCTGACTGGATACATAATAGAGGAAGTGTATGTACACCAACCTCCTGATTTTGAAAATCATAAAAACCTATATTTTGTTTTTAAACTCAAGAAATTATTGTATGGCCTGAAATAAGCTTCTAGAGCTTGGTATGAAAGATTAAACAATTTTCTTTTAGAAAATGATTTCACTAGAGGAAAGGTTGATACCATCTTGTTATATAAGTCCTTCAAAAATGAAATTTTTGTAGTTCAAATATATTTTGATGATATTATATTTGGTTCTGCTAATGTCACTTTGTGAAAGGAATTCTCTAATTCTATGCATGATGAATTCGAGGTGAGTTTGATGGGAGAACTCAAGTTCTTTCTGGGAATTCAAATCAATCAAGGCCTTAAAGAGACTTTCATTCACCAGAGTAAGTAAACCAAGGAACTTCTAAAGAAGTTTGACTTGTTAGAATGTAAGATGTAAAAGACCCATATGCACCTTACATGCATTCTAGAGAAAGACGGGGTAAGTGGTAAGGTTGATCAGAAGTTGTACATAGGTATGATATGTTCTCTATTATATCTAACTGCTTCTAGACGTGACATTTTATTCAATGTCTGCTTGTGTGCTAGCTTCTAATCCGATCCTATAAAATCTCACTTAACAGTTGTTAAGAGGATTTTTAGGTGTTTAAAAGGTACTACTAACCTTAGTTTGTGTTATAGAAAGTCAAGTGAATACAAGTTCGTAGGTTATTGTGATGCTAATTATGCTGGAGACATACTAGAGAGAAAGAGCACTTATGGAAGCTATCAGTTTTTGGGAGATAATTTGATCTCATGATCCAGCAAAAAAGCAATTAACAATAGCACTCTCAACTGCAGAAGCTGAGTATATTTCTGCTTTTGGATGTAGCACTTAAATCCTCTGGATGAAAAGTCAGTTAGAAGACTTCCGAATATATGAGAGTAACATTCCTATCTTTTGTGATAACACTTCATCTATTTGTTTATCCAAAAATCCCATTTTACATTCTAGGGCTAAACATATTGAGATTAAACATCACTTTATACGAGACTATGTTTAGAAGGGAAATTTACCTTTAAAATTCATAGATACAGACCATCAATGAGTTGATATCTTTACAAAACTCCTTGATGAACATAGATTCATTTTCATTCTGAAGAACATGAACATGGTGTCTTGTCCATAATGAAAAAGATGTAATCTCAGAATGTTCACCTTCTTAGAATGATAAAATGAGACATGAAGATACTTTATTTTGTTCGCTTCTGGAATGTGGGGCTTCTGAAGAGTGAAGTTCTCATATATCAAAAACGTCCTACGTCAGAATCTTTTCTTTTGAAAAACTTGTGTCCTCAAAAACATGAAGAGTTTACTTTACTAATGAGCTGTCAGGATAGTGAAGGGTTAGTGACTCAACAAAATATAATTGTATTTTCTAGAAGCACTCCTAGCACTTGATGTGACACATTGGGAGAAGAGATTTTATTGGGATTAGGTTAAAAATATTTTCGCTTTACTCCTTGTCATAACTTTTTGTTCTATTCAAGTATTTTCATCATTGCAAAAACTCTATTTAAAACTCACCCACTCCCACTTCACACACTTTTGCTACCATTATCCCAGACTTTCACTCTTTCAAGCCTTAAAAACTCTTTGCAACAAAAACCCTTGTTCGTGTTCTTATTCGTGTTCGTCTTTGTAATGGCTCAACAACAACAAACAGACGATCTTCTACAACAAGTTTTAACTACACTACCCTTGGTACAAGGATCATCGTCTCAACAATAACTTCAACAAGACCCATATATTCATCTTTCTACTCCTGTTAAAGAATTGGAAGTTTTTTGTGAGTTAATAATGGATTTTGAAAACCTGATAGCTAGTGGGTATGACTTCACTTGTCCTTTGAAGACTCAAGGATAGGAAACCTATTTCGATCGCTTGAAAAGCCTAGTTTACTCTGAACTAGTCAAGGATTTCTGGATTTATGCGTTTGTTTCTCCAAGTGGTTATATTTGTTCAAAGGTTATGGGAAAGGACATCTGCATTTCTAAAAATGACATTGCAAAACTTCTTCAACATGATGGAACTGGCATTAAGTGCTTTGGCTATCCATCTATGATTGAGAACATGTGTGGGTTTGCATTTGCTGAAAAGATGCTTGAGATCAGTCCCCTCATCTTTCTAGATGGAAAGGATTCCTCTTGTGTTAAAGATCTTCCAAAGAATTTGAGAATCTGGTTCAGAATCCTCAGGGGCTGGATACATCACAAGAAAGCCATATATTCCTCAGATTTTATTGAGGTTGATCAGAAGTATGCATTATATTACATATCTTCTAGAGGGAAGCTCAACGTGTCAACAATCTTGTTCATATATTCGGCAGACCTCATCACAAAGACCATAGATGGTAATCGTAGAATTTGACTCTGGATTCCTATGGGAAGGATGATTACAGTCATTCTCGTAGAAAGTTAGCTAGTTGAGGCATTAAATTTATCTCATAAGTTGAATGTCATGATTGACAGTCCTCTAAATGGAAGAAATTTAATAAAGATGGAAGTGACTTAAGAAGTTAATATTCTTCCAGATGAACTGGGTGAAGAATCTATCTCCAACAGAAGAATAGTTGTGTCAAAATATAATGCATATAATCTGACAAGATTTCCTGAACCTCGTTCACTAGAAAATGTCTCTATGTTTCCAAAGAAGAGCTCTGCCAACCCTTTTCCTTCTTCTGATAAGAAGAAAATAAATTTTCTCAAGAAGATGATTAAATTTGGCCATTCTGGGCATGCCAAGAAGAAAAGGAAACATAAGTCTAACTCACGTAAGGACTTTCCTTTTATGTCTTATATTCTTAATAAAAATAATAATTCATCATTTTCTTCTACTATCCTAACCACATATACTTCAACCATTCTGACCAACATAAACTATTCCTCCATCATTCTACCTAAACCAAAACCTATTATTTCTAAGACAATTATTTATGAAACTCCTCCTTAGCTCTAAACACCCTTTAAATACCAGAAATATTTTATCATCCAAACCACAAAAACTCCCATCTTCAGAAGATGCTCATGTGACCGCATCGGAAGATTCTAATACAAACACAGAGTTTCTTAATGACATGAAAGCCAAAAACCCTATAACCATCTCTGATTATCCTGAACCACTTCATGATTCTAAAAATATCTCATGAGAATCATTAATGTTCCTGATAGAAATCTCAATCCTACCTCTACCCCTTCCAATACTCTAATTCTTTTAACCAACATGCTTTTACCACCCTCTAATGAATTATTACTTAATTTTGAATATGAGATTGTGGATTATCTGTGTTTCTTGACAGATGCATGTTTTGAAGGATTGAGACCTGAAGCAATAAATGACATATGAAATGACTTCAAGAAGTGGATTGATTGCAATTCTTATAAAGTTCAGTTATTTTACTTCAAGGAAGCTATGAGGAAGAGAAATATTCAAATTGCTGCATGCCAACCTATTCCTCCAGTTATTCTGCTTCCGACTCCAGAAGTGATTGTGGCTGAAGATACTGCTTCTGCACAACTGGATCTTACCTTGGATGAGATTCCTTCTGAACATCAAGTAGGTTCTACTTCAGGTGTTGAGAAGCCTGCTTCTGGCTCTGGAGATTTGTCTGCTCTACTTCAACAAACTCTGTATGAGTTTAAAACTGAGAAGGCTTTGGTATGAGAAAGGTTGGATCTGCAAGATCAAAGGCATCAAGAATATTTGGCTATCAATGTTGGGATTATGCAAATGTTCCAAGAGATTTCTCCCAAGCTGCATGGGAAGTCGAAACCTTAGCCATTTTTTAACCTTTGTTTTTGGGATTTAGTTTCCTTTTGTTTTCTTTTATTTTATTTTCAAATTTTGTACTTTATCTTTCTAATCAATAAAGTTAATCTTTTTTGGTTATTTAATTTAAAATCTTTTTTATTTTTGACAAAGGTGGAGAAGTTAAGATAATTTTGATATATCTATTCTCAAAGATCATTCCCATATATGTTCTGATTTTTTTTCTTCTAATCAATGTTTGACTCAAGAACTTCGTAAAAGTTCAATGAATTTTTCTAGACAGGCAAAGTTCAGAGGTTCTGAAGGATATTCCAAAGATATGGTCAAGATCCACGAGAAACAAACGTTGTTAAGAAGTTTTGGACATGGTCAAGATTCAATATGAACCAGTTCTGATGCTTAGTGCATCTTCACAACTCGGTCTAATACTACATCATGTTTTGATAGTAAGCTAAGATCTCAGATGAAGAACCAGACATTTCTAATTAGACTCTAATGAAATTGCAAACAGGGAAGTATTTCTTTCCTGCTACCATTTTATACTTCAAAATTATTTTGTAAGTCTTGAGCTCAGAGGGAGCCTCTGAACAAGCTAAAATGAATTTTGGTTGTAGTATAGATCTTAGGGGGGGCTGTTTAGCTAACTCTGAATGTGTTTTTATGTGATTAAACCTAGTATATATTGTTCATCAAAATACAAGGTTTTATCATCATAAAAAAGGGTAGATTGTAAGAACAAGATTTGGTTATGCATCTGGCCTTAAGTTTTGATGATAACATTACACGATATCTTGGAGAACAATTTAGTACTATAACCGTTTTTGTCAAGTGTGTAGCTTTTGCTAAAAGGTTTTGACTCTGAATATAAGGCGTGTGATGTCACCAAGTTCTGAACTCAACTCACTCTAACTCTGGAAGAAATCAGTGGTGTTTACAAAGAGCTAGTCAAGTTCCATAATGATTCTATAACAACGGTTCTGATGAAAGTTAGTGATATAACTTCTTATCGTGACCCTTTTGGAAGAGCTTATGAAGATTTCTTTAGCTTTATGACTGTATGTACAAGTTCTGAAGATTCTAAAGACAAGGTTCTGGAAGTACAAGTTTTGAAGATTATGAAGACAAAGATTCTGAAGACCAAGTGCTGAAGACTTTAAAGATAAGGTTCTGGATAAACAAGTCCGAAAGACTATAAAGACTTAGGTCTTGAAGATTCAAGTTTTGGTCCTTCCAAGCATGCCTCATCACCAACCATCAGAAGCCTGTGAAGATTAGAAAATAAGATCAAAATTGTTTTCGTGAGGAAATAGTACGAGGTGCAAATGTTCCCACTATCCTGATACGGTAGCGCAAGAACAATACTATGGTACCGTGTTGTCTACTACTCCTTCACTGACCATTGTGGACAAAACATCTGGAATTAAATATTCCTATTCTACTCTCCAACTGACTTATTTTTGGCTATAAAAGGAAGACTTGGAAGATTGAAGATAACAACGATTCTCTACAAAACTTAGGAAGGAAAATTGCGATATAAAACGCAACGGAAATTAAAATTTTCCTTTAGTGATCCTTACGAATGGGCATAATTAGTGATAGAAACAGTTACCTCTTGTGGATATTGAAACCTTCAGCACTTGGTCTTCATTACCCTTTATCTTCAGAAACACATGTCTTCAGCATCTGGACTGTTCTTCAGAACTTTTGTCTTCAGATCTTTAGAACTTGGTTTCTTTGATAGCGTATCAAAGTCACAACTTCAAAACCTTATGAAGTGATTTGCTACTATTCATCAGAACTTGTGTAGCACATAAACGAAACTTGGTTTCTTCTGATGGTTTGGTAAAGTCTTTCATCATACTCAAAACCTGTTTTTTAAATACTCAAAATAACAAACATTAGAGTACCAAAATTGTTTATACATACATACATACTCATTGTTATCATCAAAACTCAGAGGTATTATTGCATAACTAAATCTTGTTCTAACAACATACACTCTATAACAGGTGGAAATTGTTCCTAAAAATTTGGGATCTACCAAATGATACTAATCTCCGTATGTCGACTGCAACAAACTTTCAAGTCGAATCATGATCTTTCTTTGTCATAAAAAAATGTCATTTTGGTCAGGATCAACAACGCAATTATGAAAGAAAAAAAAGTAGAAAACCCTAGTGCGAATATGAGTAGAATCTCTCTCGAGAGACTGAATGAAGCAATCGGTGTCGCACTCCGTCTTCCTAGATAGGTAAATACCTAGGTTAAAATAAGCATGATCAAGAGAGACGATGCACACAACAATTTCCCTCACTATAGGATCATCGTCTCATCAAAGGAATCCAAACCCGACCCAGAACTATTGCGTGGTACATCTTGAGCACGGAGTGGTTGATCCACCCCATAATAAATGTCCATAAGAGGAGAAGACAAATTTTGAATGACAGGCAAAGCGGAAAAAAACATTTGAAAACTAGTTCATTTCTGTATAACCGAAGAATTAGCAACCGACAGTCCATATTAGATGAAAATGAAAAGACAAAGAGCGGCAACTAGATTATACCATGGGAATACAACCACACTTAAGTACACTCGAATGCCTTAGAGAAAAGCACCACACCCTAACTTGTGAGCCTAAGGTCACATACGTGAAAATCGGCGAAACATCTCAATGATGGACAGTACATTTAATACAATTATCCTCCCACTACTTTTGCAACTACCCCCATTTCTCCTTATGGTCAGCTTAAGGATGAGATGTCAGCCTCGACTTTGAAAGACTCCCTGACTGATGAAAGACTCAGCAAGCCCTAGTGACAACTATATTGAGTCAGCCAAAAGCTTTATGCGGGCAAAACCCAAGTGTTAAGCCCGTTAAAATTGTCCATCATATATAATTGGCATATGTGAGACATAAGATACACAGTCTCTTTTCAAACTTACACTTTACTTATTTTAGACTAAGTAAGTGACTTGAGTGTTGAAGTGTTAACCTCGCAGATTCACTCCTGCATCGTTGTATCGGAGAATCCATACCAACATATCAAGAATCCATCATCACAATCGAATCACAGTTATATATATATATATATATATATATATATATATATATATATATATAAATAATAATAAAGTAATATTATATTTTCCTTATAATATTAAAAATCAAAGTTATCCATCACAAATTATATCTCACAAAACAAAATAAATTACAATTAACCAATCAAACTAAATGCGTTTTAAAGACATTGATTTGTAAGAAAGAAAGATACAAAATAGTAATAATTAAGATAAATATTAATGTTTTAAAAAACAGTACACACTTATTGTTATAATTTAATTAGCATCAATTTTGTAAGTTATTAATATTCTTTAAACCAAAAATTTATTTATGATATTTATTTAATTATGAGATTCTTTTGTATGAAACCAAGAAACACAAAAGAAAATTCCTGTAAAAATAAAAAAGCTGAAAATAAAATTGTCTGGAATAATAACTTCTTTTCAAAATAGACAGTTAAAACAATGAAAGATAGATGTTATCCCAATCTTCTCTCTCTATGCTAAATTAGCAATTTAAGGTGGATTGGGAGACGATCTTCTTTTTTTACTTTTCACAGATTCTGATTTATGAGTGGCATATCCCGTAATTAACACCCAATACCAGGGGCAATATTCAAAATCTACACACAATTCACCTAATATATAAACCTCTTTCTTCCGATCTCTCTTCTCTAGTTCTCTTCTCTTCCTTCATTCCGTGCTCTCCGCCTGAAACTTAAACACTCGAACTCGTGTGTTTTTTCCGGTGCTCGTTCTTCACCTTCGGATCTATAGTATCTTACATAACAGAAAAAAAAAACCTAAAAAAAATTCAGAATTCAGCGTTTTTGAAATTCGAAGTTTGGTTCAGTTCTTTATTTTTATCAGGTAGATCCGAAGTGTGAGCTTTCAAGGTATCGCCGTCGTGTTTGATCGATCGCATTTTGTTTTTAATTATCTGATCCGTGTTATTCATATTGTTATATGCGTTTTTTTCTCTTAATTCTCATACATGCGTTGATCTATAGATCTGAGATTTTATGCATGATAATTTATACTCTATAAATAATCTAATTACTGCTCTTGGAATGGTTTTATTAATATGTTATTTATGGATTTAATCTGTTGCATGATGATATCGAAATTTGAATTGTTTGTTTTTATTTTCTGAATTGAATTGGATTTGTTTGGAGGTTGATGGTTTATGTTACTTGGATGCAGATCGAACGGTAGCTGTTGAAGAATGGCAGCAACAGCGGCTGGGAACTCGGCATGGTATAAGGCGAAGGTGAAGGCTGTTCCTTCGGGGGACTGCGTTGTCGTTGTTTCTGTGGCAGCCAATGCTAAGTCTGGTGTTCTTCCTGAAAAGTCTATCACTTTATCGTCTTTGATTGCGCCGAGATTGGTAATTTTGCTTATTTGAATGTGCGTTTTGACTTTTGAAAGAAGATCTAGAAACAATGTTTTTAAATGCATATTTTGTTTTGTATTTTCGGAATTCTCTACAGGCTCGTAGAGGTGGTGTAGATGAGGCATTTGCATGGGAAAGTAGAGAGTTTTTGAGGAAGCTTTGCATTGGAAAGGTGTTGTTTGTTACTATGATCTGATTGAGTGGTTTGGTATTGACTTTTTTTATGATTGATAAGCATGCAATGTTTCTAATATGATATGTTACTGTAACAGGAGATTACTTTCAGAATTGATTACACTGTGCCATCAATAAACCGAGAGTTTGGAACGGTTTTTCTCGGTGACAAAAATGTTGCAATGCTTGTTGTTTCTCAAGGATGGGCAAAGGTTGAATACTGTGTGATTTATGTCTAGATATGCATGTGTTGTGTTTGGATTACTTTTCCTATATCTGAACTGGATTGTTGAATTGTGGGATTGTTCCTACAGGTTAGAGAGCAGGGACAGCAGAAAGGAGAAGTGAGTCCGTTCCTTGCAGAGTTGTTACGGTTAGAAGAACAAGCTAAACAAGAAGGCCTTGGTCGTTGGAGCAAGGTTCGTGCTTCTCTCTTTTTCAAAACTTTGTAATTAAGGTGCTGCTTTTGCTGTCGTGAATGAAAATCAAATGTTTGAGCCTTGATGTTCTTGCAACTTAGTTTAATAGAAACTGAGGTGCAATGTATTTGGCATCCATGTTGATGACAATAATTAGCAAGTATTTTATATTGTAGTTTTCTCGAACTCTTGCTTTATCATCCAATATTTGTAGACGTTGGTACTACTTCCATTTAAACTAACATGATATCATGATTCTGGAATGGTATGGAAACTAGAGAAGTGTAGTTGTCATTCTTGTTTATATAATTGAAATCCTCCATGAGTGAATAGTATATGATTTTATGGTGATCGCAGGTTCCAGGTGCTGCCGAGGCATCCATCAGAAATCTACCACCATCTGCCCTTGGTGATGCTAGCAACTTTGATGCAATGGGTTTGTTAGCTAAAAGTAAGGGAGTACCAATGGAGGCACTTGTTGAGCAGGTTCGTGACGGAAGTACTCTCCGAATCTACTTGCTTCCGGAGTTTCAGTTTGTCCAAGTTTTTGTTGCTGGAATCCAGGTACATTTCATAATTGCTCTTTTGGCTGCTACCACTTTTTCTATGTGTGACACTTATTGTTTTCTCTTTATGTCAGTCCCCACAAATGGGAAGGAGAGCTGCACCTGAAACTGTTGTTGAACCCGAGGTAACAGTTGATAGCACTAATGGAGATGTCCCCGCAGAACCTCGAGCTCCACTTACATCTGCCCAAAGACTTGCTGTTTCAGCATCTGCTGCTGAAAGTTCAGCTGATCCTTTTGGACCAGATGCTAAATTTTTCACTGAGATGCGTGTATTGAATCGGGATGTAAGCAACACTCCTCTACAAGTCATATTGCTTTTGCATTTATGAGATTTTTCTAAATTCCGAAATGGGTATGCAGGTTAGGATTGTCCTGGAAGGTGTGGATAAGTTCAGCAATTTGATTGGGTCAGTGTATTATCCTGATGGTGAATCAGCAAAGGACCTGGCATTGGAGCTTGTTGAAAACGTAAGTAATATGCTTGAATAGAGAAATATTAGCATGATTTATTTTTGTCAAAATCAAATCTTTTTGGACCTAACTTGTTTGCAGCCATGGTTTTTATAATGGAGCATTACTTCATTATTTTTTTGAGACTAAAACAAGTTGGGATCTTTTTTATGTTAGTATTAATTTTAAGGGGTCCAAGATGGGGCGGTGTGCATTGCTGGTACATGGTTTTTATCATATATACATAACGAGTAGGATCTATTTGTATTGAAGTTCCACTGGAGTCTTTCATTACCTACCAAATACCAAATAAATGGGTGTGAAAAAGGAAACACTTTACTTGTTATCATGCTGGCTTTATTTGTTTGAATGGAGTCAATCATTTAATATTTTGTGATTCTTTTTCTTCTGAAGAAAGATTAGACAAAACGAAGTACGAATGTTCTATCATATGTCATCTGTATTCATTTTATATTTTAGTTATTTACCATAGTTTTAATGCAATATCTTTAGGCAGTGTCTATTGCATGGCATTTAGGTGGACCTTAATATCCCAGGTTTCTCCCTTATCAATAGATTATGTGTATGTGCCAAAGTCGCCAGATAGTCTTGTTAGGTGGAGCCTGAACAAACTGTTTCTCCATATCTTTTATCCGATGAAATGTCAGTTAATATATGCTGTAAGTGTTTCTCAATTTGATTTTTCCATCAAATAACACAGGGATTTGCTAAATATGTTGAATGGAGTGCAAACATGATGGAAGAAGATGCAAAGCGGAAGCTGAAGTCTGCAGAGCTTGAGGCTAAGAAAAGCAGGTTAAGAATTTGGACAAACTATGTGCCACCGGTTTCAAATTCCAAGGCAATTCATGACCAGAATTTTACTGGCAAGGTAAAATATACTCATGTTTTAATGGCAAATGGTAATTTCTTCGGTGAAATAAGTGTATATTTCTTACTTAATTTTTTCAGGTGGTTGAGGTTGTGAGTGGAGATTGTGTCATTGTTGCTGATGATTCAATTCCATATGGCAGCCCACAAGCTGAGAGGCGAGTTAACCTTTCAAGTATTAGATGTCCAAAAATGGGCAATCCTCGTCGAGATGAAAAACCAGCTCCATATGCACGTGAAGCAAAGGAATTCTTGAGAACACGCCTCATTGGTCGTCAAGTACGAAGATATCTTGTGGACCTTCTTTTTAATATCATTGCCGATTTAATCTATAATTAATTACCTCTATTTTTCAGGTGAATGTACAAATGGAATATTCTAGAAAGGTTGGTCCTGTTGATGCAACTGGAGCTCCAATGGGAGCTGCTGATAGAGTAATGGATTTTGGATCAGTCTTCCTATTGTCCTCCGGGAAAGCTGACAATGACCAAACCCCTACACCTGCTGCTCCTGCAAGTCAGCAAACTGGGTTGAATGTCGGTGAATTGATAATTGGTCGTGGCTTTGGCACTGTCATTAGACATCGTGACTTCGAAGAGAGATCTAACTTCTACGATGCTCTTCTTGCTGCTGAATCTCGTGCCATTTCTGGAAGGAAAGGGATCCATTCTGCCAAGGATCCTCCAGTGATGCATATAACTGACTTGACCACGGTTTGCAAAATTTAATTATGCTGGATTTTGTTTTTACTTTGAAGCTTAGAAAGTGTAACTCAAGTCTAACTGTTTCCTTTTGTTTCATATTATTAGGCATCGGCCAAGAAAGCCAAAGACTTCATGCCTTTCCTGCATAGAAGTAGAAGAGTTCCTGCTGTAGTGGAATATGTCCTCAGTGGCCACCGTTTCAAACTGTTGATTCCTAAAGAAACTTGCAGTATTGCTTTTGCATTCTCTGGTGTCAGATGTCCTGGCCGTGAAGAGCCATATTCTGATGAAGCAATTGCACTGATGAGGCGGAGGATAATGCAAAGAGATGTTGAGGTAATTTAGTTGCTTTCTGAGTTTAAGATTCCTGAGTCCGAGCGTTGTTTATTTTACCGTTTAACATTTAATTTTTGCAGATTGAGGTAGAAACCGTCGATAGAACTGGGACATTCTTGGGATCCTTATGGGAGTCGAAAACAAATGGGGCGGTTGCATTACTTGAAGCTGGTCTTGCAAAACTTCAAACTTCCTTTGGCAGTGACAGGATTCCTGATCTTCGTGTTTTAGAGCAAGCCGAACAGTCTGCTAAGAGTAAAAAGCTGAAAGTAAGAATGAGTCCCAACCATGGTCTGCGATTATCACGTTCTTTCCATGTTATAACTATTCTTAAAAAATTGTTTTGCAGATCTGGGAGAATTTTGTTGAAGGGGAGGTAGTACCCACTGGTGCGAATGTTGAAACCAAACAGCAAGAAGTACTTAAGGTGCGTTGGATTGTAGGTTACTATATTACTAATAGTACCAGTGGCTCCTTTTTTGTGTTAATGGGGAATGACTTAATCCACTATCATACATTCATAGGTAACTGTTACAGAAGTTTTGGGAGGTGGTAAATTTTATGTCCAGACTGTTGGAGATCAAAAGATAGCATCCATTCAGAACCAACTAGCTTCTTTGAACCTGAAGGAAGCTCCTGTGATTGGTGCATTTAATCCTAAGAAGGGTGAAATAGTCCTCTGTTATTTCCGCGCTGATACGTCTTGGTATCGGGCAATGGTAAGATCCAATTTGAAATTTGTTTGTCTTTTTTCATTCTCCTCTTTAAAATAAATTTATCTAGGTCTCTTTACAAGCATTTAGGTTGATATTGCATAAATATGGTTTATATTTAATAACATTCTGTTTATTATTTTTTTTAATGCATAAACTATGTTAATTCGATTCATCCTGTTACCATATTATTTTGCACAATCTAGCTGCTTATAAAATATTTCCATGAAAATATGATTGTCCTGGGATTATTGAGCATCCGTTATGATTGATACTTTATGCACAAGTTTCTTATGACCACTTTTTCCAAGTTCCTGTATGTCACAGTTGATGAGATGCAAAATACTGAATGCTTGCATCACTTGTACCTCCTTGTGAAATGGTAGGTGCCACATTCCTTTGTACTGATTATTCATCTTTGAATTGTTAAGGTTGTCAATACGCCTCGAGGACCAGTTGAATCGCCAAAGGATGTGTTTGAAGTATTCTACCTTGATTATGGAAATCAAGAAGAAGTACCTTACAGTCAACTGAGGCCTCTTGATCCATCTGTGTCCGCTGCACCTGGCCTTGCTCAATTGTGTAGCCTTGCATACATTAAAATACCAAACTTGGAAGATGATTTTGGTCAAGAAGCAGCTGAATACTTGAGTGAACTCACTTTGAGCAGTGGAAAAGAATTCAGAGCCATGGTTGAGGAGAGAGACACTACCGGAGGAAAAGTGAAAGGGCAAGGAACTGGACCAGTTATTGCTGTAACTCTTGTTGCTGTGGATGCTGAGATCAGTGTTAATGCTGCCATGCTTCAGGTTTTTATTTATTTCCACTGACTCTTGCTTGAAAATGCTTTCAAAACTTACTTATAGAACAAAAAAACAATGCTCACAATCACAAAACACATCCCTTTGAACATTTTTGTTTTCTTGGAATTTTCAGGAAGGACTTGCTAGGATGGAAAAAAGGAACAGGTGGGATAGATCAGCAAGAAAGCAGGCCCTTGATAATTTGGAAATGTTCCAAGGAGAGGCAAGGACCAGCAGGCGTGGAATATGGCAGTATGGAGATATTCAGTCTGATGATGAGGACACTGCTCCTCCACAGAGAAAACCCGCCGGTGGCCGCAGATAAGTGTAGCGGGATGAATAAGTTATAAAATTATATAGACATCTTGAGAGAGAAAATGATTCAAGTTATAGACATGAATGAGTTAGAGAGAAAAAGAAGAAAATGCCGTGTATTCCCTTTGTAAGTTTTGTTTTGTTTTTCTTGTTATAACTTTTGTTGTTAGATTTGGCTGAACAATTTTTTTTCCATAGATGTCATAATAAGGTACATGCGGCAGGGTTCTTTTTTAAAAAGACGGCAGAGATGTTTTGATTATTTAAGAAACTGTGTCTTTCCATTTTTACTGTGGTATTGTTTGGTTTCAAATTTTGAACGCATTTAGTTTATTTTATTTTATTAATTTGATGTGTGTTAGGCTTATATAATTTTAAAATAAACTAGTAATGGACCCGTGCGTTCGCACGGGTCACGCAAAGTCGATATAAACAATAAATAAATATATAACGATGGTTAATAAATATATATAAAAGATACACAAATTAAAAATAAATAACATTTGAAATTATAATTGTCAAATAAATATTAATTTAATCTAGTTAGAAATATATACTATAGTAGAAAAAATAAATAAAATAATTAAGTAGTCATTTACCTGTGTGTTCGCACAAATCATACAATATAGTTATAATCTATCATGAGTAGTCATCTACCCGTGCGTTCGCACGTATTGCATAATATTATAAATAATAAATAAATATATTAAATATAATATATGTGATTATATTTATTTGATTTGGTAAGAGGTAACAAACTCTTTTGTCCAAATTTTGTTTATTGTCACTCATACCTAGAGCTGTCAAAATGGGCTCGGCCCATTGGACCGGCCCATAAGCCCTACAATTTAGCGCGGGCCGGGCCGTAAAATACCTTAAAAAAAGACGACCCTGTCTTTTTGGGGCAGCCCACCGGGCCTATGTTTTTTATGGGCCGGGCCAAGCGGGCTTCGGGCTGGCCCATTAAAAAAATATTTTGGTAAATTTTGGAGAAAAAATTGAGATAAGATATGATTTTATAAATGTGTTTTCAAGTCATAAAGAAAAGTTAAAGAGGATCGAGATATATTTTCAAAATGATGTGATCAAGGAAATGGTTGTGAGATGTAGAAAAAATTTGATAAGTATTGGTGATAATGTTAAGTTACTTTATACTTTTACGTGGATGATTTTGTGGTATTCATATATATATTTGTGGATAAATATTTTAAACATCACTTATATACGTTTATGATGACTTTTTACTTATGTTGTATTGCATTTATCCATTACATCCTTTTTATAAAATTAAAATTATAATATTGAAATACGGGTCGGACTGGCCCATCGGGCCGCTCGGGCCTTTGAAAAATGGATCGGGCTCATTTTATGTGGCCCATTTAGCAATTGGACTGGGCCGGGCCAGCCCATTAAAACACGTTGGCCCACCGGGCCGAAGCGGGCTGGGCCGAGCCGGCCCATTTGACAGCTCTACTCATATCCTTATGTTATTATAAGCATTTGAAATCTTTTTACTTATTTTAAATAAAAATTTCAATATATTTAATAGATTTATTTATTCAAAAATATCAGTTATAGATTAATATGTACATATAAAAAATAAAGGAAATAATTAAGTATTTATCTATCAGTTGTAAATAAATATAATATAATGATGGTTAAAAATGTAAATAAAATATATACACATTAAGTAACTTTGTTCCGTCGAAAAGTGTATATTTTAGTAGAAAAATAAAGAAAATAATTAAGAAATCATTTACCCGTGCGTTCACACGGTTCATACAATGTCATTATAAATAGTAAATTAATATAATAGTAAATTAATATAATAGTGATGGTTAAAAATGTATATAAAATACAAAAAGAATAACAATTTTTTTTATATAAGAAATTATGTATTCATCAATCATAATTGTCTCATGTTAAATGTAATTTTATAAGTAGTTTCGGTCAATCGAAAAAGGTATGTTTTTCATAAGAAATTTATGTATTTATACATCATAATTGTATCATGTTTTTTTTGTAAAAAAAATATATTAATAGCAATTTTTTTAGTATAAATTTTATCATAAAAAATTGCTAACATTTTTTTGATAATGGAAGTTTTTAATATCTTTTATTATACTTTAATAGTATCTTTAATTATAATTAATATATTATATATATTTTAAAAAATAACATAAAAAAATAAATAATATTTATAGATAAAACTATATTTAGTATAATTATATAGTATTATTGTTAGTAGTTTAGATTAATGAAGCAATAAATAAATATATAACGATTGTTAATAAATATATATAAAAGATACGCAAATTAAAATGAAAAAACATTTGAAATTATAATTGTCATATAAATATTAATTTAATCTACTTAGAGTTATATACTTTAGTAAAAAAAATAATAATAAAGTAGTCATTTATCCGTGCGTTCGCATGCATCATACAATATCGTTATAAATCTATCCTGAGTAGTCATCTACCCGTGCGTTCGCACGGATAGCACAATGTTATAAATAATAAATAAATATAAGAAATTATGTATTCATCAATCATAATTGTCTCATGTTAAATGTAATTTTATAAGAAGTTTCGGCCCGTCGAAAATGTATGTTTTGCATAAGAAATTTATGTATTTATCAATCATAATTTTATCATGTTTTTTTTTTATAAAAAAATAAATATTAGTAGCAATTTCTTTAGTATAAATGTTAACATTTTATCATAAAAAGTTACTAACAATTTTTTATAATTGAAATTTTTAATATCCTTTATTATACTTTAATAGTGTCTTTAATTATAATTAATAGATAAAAAATTCATTATAAAAATGTTCAAATATTACAGTACTGAATAAATTAATTTCTTATGTTTTTTAAATATTCCTTAATGATTTATTATTCTTGTATTTTATTTTATAAAGTTATTTGTTAACTAAATTTTGATTTTTAATTATAAATAAATTAAAATAAATCTTTGAAAAAATTAAAACTTTTAAAATATGGATTAAATAACACATCAAATCTTCGAATGTAAATTTTAGAACACAAATATAATGACAACATGACAACATGAGTATAGAAATTTGACATATGGATTAAAAAACCTCAATGGTTTAAATGAACTTGAATTTTTTTTCAGGAGTCAATTTAATTGTTATCGTATACATTTTATTCTCACAATCATATATAAAACTTATGAGCAAATAATTTCATAATAAAAAACATATAAAAGAAACCTATAATAATATTTAATCAATATCTCACCCATTTATTTCCATTGTTAAAAAGACTATACAACCTAGATAATTAAATACTTTATATTTCACACGTTCGCACGTCGCACAATGTGGTTTATTTTTTGTTTGAAATTATTAGCTTTTTGTTTTTGTATTTGTATGTGGAGTTTAGGAATAAAGAAATATACAGTTCTATCTTTAACCTTATAATATTAATTATAATACGATTATTATAATTAGTATTTATTGTAATTAATCCATTATAGTTAGAGAATTTGAATAAATATTTTATGTTTGAACATTTTATTCTATTTTTTTGAAATGTTACCGCGTATCACACCTTGTTAATAATTGTGAACATACTAATTTGTACCGTTTAATTTGCGGATTTATGCGGATAGAGTTAAACGGACGGGTCGGTTTGCATACTTAGCTCTAATTATTATCCAAGTTAAATTAAAATAATAAAATAATTTTTAAAATTAAATATTATTATTATATTTAGCATTTATCATAATTAACCCATTATAGTTAGAGAAGTAGAATAAATATTTTGTGTTGCGTTATATGCAAATTTCTCCTATTTTTTTAGTTGCTACTTAGAAAATGTTAATAATTGCAGATAAATAAAGCTAAATTCGATTAATTTATGGATTTACGTGGACCGAGTTAAACAGGGCGGTTTAGCCCACATACTCAACTCAAATTACATTTAGAGAAGTTTTTTATATAAAATAAAATAAACAAAGAAATAGTTTTATTTAATGGGAAGAAAAACGAAGAGTTAAACATTGTATGAAGAGTTTATTACCACGCTAGTGACACATGCACGCTATAGGCCATCATTACTATGGATAGCCATCATTACTATATAATGGATGGATGGAATAACTTGCAATGAAAAAGGAAATATTCAATAATTAATTCATTATCTTATAAAAAATAATAATATTGTTAAATGAATTATTTTAAAATATAAATTATGGGATCAAGTCAGTTTAAGGGACCAATTCAAATGTGAAGAGATACTTTTACAAATAAGACAATTATTTTAGAATTAAGAATACGGTTTTAAAATATGCACTATGCTCCCTTAATATAAACACACATAAATTTTTTTATATATTTATATGGAGATTTATTATTGATTCATTTGATTTTTTCAATTTTAAAAATAAATTGTCAGAAAAATATAGAACATTTATTATTATTTGATCTGATTTTACACATTTTTAATGATTCAAATGATACGATTTTATAATCTTAAAATTTTTTGAATCTCTTAAGTTTTAGAAATATATATATATATATATATATATATAGATATATAATTATAAAAAAGTAATTTATTTAAATTTAATTTTTTTTAAAAATAAGATTAAAAAACATCTATCATATGAACACAATCATGTATAGTTATAATTATATAGAAAAAGCGTGGAAGAGGTTTTGCAGTATTCCAAAGAAGATTGCGCAATTCCAAAAAAAGTTTTTCGCGTGTAATAATGATGGAAAAAAATGAATAGTTGAAAGGTTACCATATATGGATTAAAAAAAACTATAGTGTAATCATTAAAAGATTTCAATGGTTTAAATGAATTTGAAAAAAATATTAATCTGATCATAGTTATTTTTGGTATATTTATAGAAATAATACCTATCAATTATAGCCATTGTTAAACAAAATAATGCATATCAATTATATACATTGATCCATTATAGCCATTGTTAAACAAAATAATGCATATCAATTATATACATTGAGATATTTTTAGAAAATAAATAATATATTAATTTTGTCATAAATTTCCCGCTAATGCCTGGGATACTTAATGATAAATCATGTTAATGTATAATGTAAAAATTTGCAATATATTTGTGATAAAAACATAATTAAAATGACCAATTTTCAATAAAATAAAAGTAATGGAAAGACAATTAAAGCGACTTATTTATACACCTTGAAAAGACTTATTTTTAGCCCTGAAAACATATATGGAATGAAACAATAAATAAATATAAAAGGCACAAAATAATACTAAAACCTTCTAAAAAATAAAAAGTATTAATATTTTTTAGTACAATAAAAATAAAAGCAAAACTACTTTTCTGATAAATACAACAAAAGGTGCTCATTTGCAGGTGGGATTTACAAACATTCATGCATTTTGGATATCAATGGTCATACACAATTACACTTATAAGTAAACATTTCTTAAAGTCATAAATGATTAAAAAAAATGATGAACTGTATGATACATTTGCACCCATTTTAAACACCTTTACTATTAATGACAATCCATACATCAAGAATATGAGCAGCAAGACGTTATGTCGCCATCGAATCATTGATATCCTTAATATAGTCGAATTTGCAAGACATTTTTCTTCAATTGAGTATACAACTTTACAATAAAAAATCATATAAAAAAATGTTAAAAAATATTGCAGAAATTTAAAAATAACCCGTTTTAAAATTCTTAATTATTGATATTCATGCTTGCAGAAATTTTGTAATCGGTGGTGTTTATTGAAAAAATAACAGTATAATTTAGCTATTGATTTAGACTTTATTTCACAAATCAAATGTTAAAAAAGTTAAGATTTAAGGGAAATTGGTGATGGAAATAACAATAAATAGAAGGGTAAATTAAAACAATAAATAGAAGGGTAAAATAAATTCAAAAATATTAACGTGTGAAAATCATAATAGAAGAGTAAAATAAATTTGGAAATATTATCATGTGAAAATCATACTATTACCGGTGTATAACATTTTCAGAAATCATGGATTGAAAATTGGTAGTGATGAGTGAAAGTTATCATTAGAAGAATCAATAACTAATTTCATAATGGTGAATCAATCTATTGACATAAGAAAATGTATCAAAATTCAACCTTTTTTATGATGAAAATATCTAAATCGATAAATATAAGGGTAAAAAAAATTAAAAAATATCAACATGCGCAAATCAAATATGGTTACTGACTTAAAATGTTTTTAGAAATCGCAGATTGAAAACAGGTAGTGATTAGCGAAAGTCGTCATTAGAATAATCAAAATCTAATTTCAAAATGGTGAAGGAATATATTGACTAAAGAAAATGTGAAAAAATCTAAACTTTCTAACTGAGAATCCCAATCGATTATTTGTTGAGTTTGCTTCAGATCTGGTTTTGCAATGATTGTGTTTCCGAGTTTGCTTCAGATTTGGTTTTGTTACGATTGTTTGCTGAGTTTGCTTCCGATCCGGTTTTGAGTTTGCTATGATTGTGCAAGCATGCTGCAAATATTTAAGATGCAGAAGATCGATTGTATGCAGTTGCGGTTAGTAAGAAAAACATGAAAAAAAATAGATGGAGGGACAACACGACGAACAACAGCATTAACGTAATGAAGGAATGGTTGAAGAAAACTTTGGACCTGGGTCGAAATCATTTGTCATAATTTATAGGTTAATGAGAGTAGAATTTGAAGGGTTTTGATGAAGGATAAGATGGTGAAGAAGCTAAATTGTTTTTTGCAGTTCCAAGGTGGTTCATAAAGACGCATGCTGCATATTGATTCTTTCAAAAAGAGTGTTTTGGTGGCTAAGATAATGGCTCTAGAAATTCGTTAATGATGGAAGTTTTCCACAATTCCAATACAAAGTTGTCACAACAGTATTAATGATGGAAAATAAAATGGACAATTGAAAGGTTATTAAATGATGAAAAAATTTATCTATTAATTAAATTATTAAAGGAGATGCAATTACCGCTATGTCCCCGAATATCACCCTCAAATTGGTGATTATAGGGATATTGAAAGAATTTCATATGTCATGTACTTTATTATATTAAAAGTAGATTTTTTATTTATAAATTTTCTTAAACAGTATAGTACATGCATGATTTTTTTTATTTATTATCAGGTCACACAAAATTGAAATTTGCTAGGATAACTTTTTTTTTTTAAATAGTAGAATTTTTTTTACCAAGAACCAAGTATTGGAATTAAAATACATCAATAATTAGGTGTTAAAAAATTTACGCAAATAATTATGTTTTAAAATTTGTTAAAGCGTGCAAGTCGTTTTAGAATTGGTTAAAGAGTGCAAGTTGAAGAAATGGCGCATACACTTAAAATTTATATGTATGTTATGCGTCATATGCATGTCCTAGAAAGTCATCTATGTGCAAAGTAGTTTTTTTTTTAAATAATAAAAAACATTTAAAAATAAAACTAAAAATTAATAATAATTTAAATAAACGATTATATTGTGGGAATATAAATTACTGCAAGACCTAATTGTTCTGTCCCTATTCTCTCATAGTAACTCGTCCTCTATGAATTTTATGTTGTGGTTGGGTTGAGAGTTCCGCGAAATCAATGCGATTTGAATCCATGAAATCTATCGGATCAGTATAATAAGGGGGTAAAAAGAAAATAAATTTTGTGGAGTTTGGTAGTCATATATGTGTGGGGGCTATGGATTTTGTGGAGTTTGGTAGTCATATATGTGTGGGGGCTATGGTGATGGGATGGTTGTGTGTAGGGGTGGCAAAACGGGCGGTGGCCCAACAAACCGACCCGCGCACCCACCATTAAATGGTGGGTTGGGTTGAGATTTTAGGTTTCCCACCCACCAATGCTCGTTCTGTCAAAATCCGCCGTCTAACAATGCTCGCCCCGCCAAAATTTACCGCGCCGCCAAAGCCCGTCTCGTCTATTCGTTCAATCTATCTCGTCTTAACTCTGTATTCTTTTTAGTTAATTCTAGTCATTCCAATTCTTGATGGTTTAATTTATACATTTATTTGTAAATATATGCAACATTGTTAAATAGATGTTTTATAAAAAAATTGTTTTAAAAAATAAGTGGAAAATTTTATTGAAAGATAAAAAAATCTATAAATCAATAAAAAAATATAAAAATAAATTATTAAAATAATAGGCGGACAAGCTTGTCGCCCGCTAACCCGCTCTTTTTTTGACGGGCATAAGGCGGGGCGGATGATCCGTTTTGCCACCCCTAGTTGCATGTATGTTGGGTTGGTTGGAGAATATTTCGCATGTTCGCCTAGGCCCGGGGCTAAGGTGAGTAGCGGATGAACCCGCATGGGATTTTGGTTGTATGATATATATATATATATATATTCTTGGTATTGAGTTTGAGTGTGTGGCATATGTTGGTATTATTCATGGTGATATGGTTGGGTGCTTGTGGATCGATGTCGTAGTTGTGTTGGTTGAGTTGTGTAAGTGTGTTAGGTTTGTTCTTAGGGGTGTATGTTTGTTGGTAATGTTGTTGTGTATTCAATGACAATGCAACTCGTGTGCGTGGATCGATCAAATACCTCGGGTTGGACACAAACATTTGAGGCGTAGTAACTGATATGTGCTAACTCATATACTCATCTGTGTTGCATTATTTGGTTCTAGTGTGCGACAGGAAATTGTAGGACATTAACATTCGGGCTCTTCCACATTTTGCACCATTCTGGAGCGTATTCGTTCCAGTTGTTATAAGCCCGTTGAGCGTAGACTTTAAGGAGATGCCATGGTGACAAACACGTTGGGTTAGCCGGAATTTCCTAATGCATGCCAAACTGCAATTTTATACGGTCACTGTGGTGCATCTCCACAATGTTGAAATGAATGATCACAATTTTTGCAGTCCAAATTGCTGCATCCTCGGGGTTGGTCTCCAAATAAACCGCATAGAAAAAATTATTATAAGATGTATAGTTTTGTGGTAATACATGATCCAATGTGATCATCTGGTCCACATTTCGTGTAATATTCTTGCTAAAATCCATCCCTCGTACATAAAATCTAAAGCAAAGAGAGATAATACAAATTATTTACAACTATTTCGCATAAAGTGAGAAAATTGAAAGAGTGTTATATACTTACTTTGTCGCATAGGGGAACCTGAAGATGTTGTTGTTGAAGGGGAAAGGGACTCCATTCTCCACCAATCTTATGCTTGAAGCAAGAAAACGCATCCATAAAAAGTATGTTTCTTTTTTGGCATTTTTACACATTGCATTATATATGTGCTAAAACGGCGGAACCCCAACTATACCCTTTTATTTTATTAATGTTCCTAAATAGATTCAAATACATAAAATTTACACTATTATCATTACTTTCGAGAAATAAGAGGATTCCAAATAATATCATAATATAAACTCTTGTTTTAAGGATTTTAGCATCCTCGAGTGAATTTTCATCTAACTTAAGAGAGGTATAATACGCTTTGAGGTCCTTTAGGTTAATACCTTGGCCCCTCGACCTACTCCCATCTATCATATCTTTTCTCAAAATTTCCTCGTAGAGGGCATTCACTTGTTGAATCGATCCATTAACAGCCTTACCCTCGACCGAAAGACCCAATAACATGTACATATCCTCTATTGTGATAGTACATTCACCTATTGGAAGATGAAAAGTGTGTGTTTCGTGTCTCCACCTTTCTAACAATGCGAGTATAAATTTCATATCAATGGTGCAGTTTTATATATTAATAACATGTCTGAAACCCTCACGTTCTATATATGGCACAGTCAACGGGTTTGGAGCGATATAAGAGTGTGAGCAGAACCTAAATCTCGATACATCCTAAACAAAAATACATATATAAATGAATAGATAAATAAATAAAGTTTGTATAAAAAATAAGTAAATCATATTAAAAACTTACAAAGGCGACAATATTCTCAATTGTTCCTCGATAATCATCTTCCATGGGTAGAAGAGACATAATTGAAAGAGTGTAGCAAAGAGTTGTAGCGGAGAGTATAAAAGAGAGTTGTTGATGAAAATGAACAAATCGAGGTTCATATTTATAGTTGAATGGAATAAATGAGGTGGCTGAGTGGTTGTGCACGACAACCATGTTAACACATATGCGCCAAGTCAAATGGTGCATGCATTCAACAAATGCACCAATGCACCAGTCCAAGTGGTGAGGAGCAGACTATGTGGCAGCCTATTGTGCCAGCTAGGGTAGTGTCATGCACGCTGGTGCAGACTAGGTGGCAGACCTAGTGGGGATGCGTCATTTTAAATGGTGCATAAGTGTATTTTTTAAAGCATGCGACATTCTACCTGACTTGCATGCATCCTTACAATTTTGTCTGATACATTCAATCTTCGACAATTGATCCCCGACTAATTTTGGTTGAAACACACAACTCCATACCCCAACGACAAATTAAACACAATATTGCATCTACTCAACAATATGTTATCAATACCCACGTCAATGGTGAGGCGTACCGATGTGATGTATCCGGTTTTTTGTTTCAAAACACCGATAATACCCGCTTTTGTCTAAACATAAAAGCCAATTTTTTGTATTTGAAAAAGCAACTAGAGGTCAAACTTGAACAAGGTCCGGTGTCACAAATCTTCTAACAACATTGGGTTTTTATGCAAGAACCAAATAAAATATTATCATGTAGAGGATCAAGATGACGAAGATCTTCGGAATATGTTTTGTAATCATGAATATTCTGGGTACAACTCAATTGAGTTGTACGTTTTGTTACAACAACTTCATCCAGTTTGGCTATCTCTTCCATGGATCCCTTGTTGGAGTCTTTGAGAGATGTGAGCTGAGAAGTTACAGCAACGTCTGGTTGATCTGTTGGATCATTGCTGGTTAACGGGAGGACTTATCTGACTATCTATTCGACATTTGACTTCTTATAACCGTCTACAGTACCCTGAAAATAGAACCAAGCATGGATAAGTCAAAAGCAAACAAGAAAAGCAGTTAAATAAAAAAGGCCATGGTGAAAATTCTTTTACCTTGGGACCTTCAGTTTCGAGGTTGGAGTTGCTACTTTTAGCTTGTTATGGATTTTGTTCAAGTTGAGGTTTAGGATCAACCTTAAGTCTCTCTAGAGTAACAACTTTCCCCGCCTTAGTCTTGGAAGCCTTCGACGTTGGTTGAGCAAGATCCTTGAGGATCTTTGGTTGTTGTTTCTTCTTCTTTAGAGGTTTTATGGTGATTGGTGAGATATCACCATCACCAGAGTCTGATATTTCGACTTCAGGTTCCTTTCGTTTGCGCTTCTTAGGCATTGGTGGTGGTTTTCTAGTTGCCTGGAGAAGAATGTATCGAAGTGTTAATGGAGTAATATAAAGATACTGTATAAAAAAGAAAATAAATAAAGTGTGAAATATACATTGGTTGTTGTTGTTTTATTGGCATTGTATTTTGCTTCGACGGGGTTTCTAGTTATGGAGGTGACCTTCTTGGATGAATGCTTTACAGCTGAAAGAAAACCAACACAATTATAACAAGTAAAGAGAGGGATGAGAAATTAAAGAAAGAGGTTTGTCAAAATACCTCTCATTCCACACCTTCGTATATTGGATACTTTATGCGAACATGTTCTATGCCAATATGAAGGTGCCCTTTGAAATTGTCCATAGTATGCTTAGTCGGAACCACCCGTAGGGCACGTTTTTGTGATTCTTCTCGAAGGTTTTTTTACAATATCCCCACAAACGAACCAATATGAATATGAAGGCCTAAAAGTCACACTAAATTCAGCACTTGGCAGTAGATGGAGTTTAGGAGGATACATATGAAAAGTTGCTTCGTACCGTTGTTCAGGTTTAATGTACGAAGGAAGTTTTAAAGTCTCTATTTTCTAAGTAATTTTTTCTTTTAAAGTAACGTCAGTTTCACGAATGGTTCGGCTAAAATCATTAAGCCGATAAGTAGTTTCAAAGTACTTTTGGAATGCTTGGATTTCCTTGATGTGGGTCGAAGTACCTTTCTTGACTCTTTCCTACACAGAGGTGAAAGCTTGGGTAAGATGTTGAGTAAACGAAGAAACATCAAAAAAACTCTTTAGTGTACTAATCATGCCACCAGATGTCAAATTCATGAGTGCAGAGGAATTATGGTTTGAACGCCACAAGAGCAAGTTGTGTTTTGCCTGAGTATTTGGCTATATACTTGTTAATGACAACTTCTATATGGATCATATTGTAAAGAAGGAGATCATTTTTATTGGCGAAGAGAGGCTTCGACAGAACCTGAATAAGGCTAAATTGTCGAGCGACAAGGTTAGGTTGGTAGCTTAGAAAAGTGATTTGATTCATGGGCAAAGTCTAAGTGGTAACACCCTAAGGGTAAGAAATGCTTCCCATATGGAAACAAATTATGCTGCTTGGTCTTTCGACCGGGGCATGAAACTTTCTTGTAAACCATTCAATTTCATACTTCCTATTGGAGAAGGGAGCCATGGATGGAGTATAGTAGTAGCGCTTAGCAAACACCATCACATAGCTGGTGAAGGTTTGATGGAGGTTTCGTCCTTCATCACTAGTCGTTAGTTTAACCAAGCGCGTCCCTTCGACCCTCCTGTTATTTATTTCATTAGCCTCTGCATTGATAGGTTTATTCCTTGATGATTGTAGTGGATGACGCCATTGCTGCAATAAGCTTGAGATGAAAACTGGGTTTTTCTGTGAAGGAGATAAAGAGAAGAAGAAGAGCTTGCATGTCCAGAAGTTAAAATGAGGAAAAGTGTTTGAAATGAATTGGAAAGTTATTTGTAGAGTGTGAAGTGGAAGAGGTTTTCACATCAAGCATTGATGGTTGAAATGTCAGTGGGACACGTGTCAGTCGGAGGAGTATATATTGATAACACGATTTTATATCGTATATTTAGCTCGAAATCCATAAATATTTATAGCATTTTCCGTTTATTATATTGTTTTATTATGATATTATGCGAGTATTTGCTTTGTTTCAGGTTTTATCATCCTATTGAGACTATTTGTGAAAAGGAAAGGAAATTGAGCTAAAATGACTACTATTTGTGCCTAAAAGATGAAAAATGGGTGCTGAAGTGAAAAGGAGGTGCAAACAAGGCCCAAATGTGCAAAGTACAAGCCAAGCCCACGAAGATATAAATCTGCACGTGGCCCAAATCACACAAGCAAGAGGAGACACACGTCTCCAACAACTTCCTGCCACGTCACCAAGTGGAGACGCACGTCTCCAACTCTCCCTAAATTTTCTCCACTTGAGACGCACGTCTCAAGTCGTTCAAAGGAGCCCCTAAAAAAGTGGAGACGCACGTCTCCAAGTCCCAGTCAGAGAAAGCCCCTCATTTCACGGATTTCAACTGCAAAGGCTCGCCTATAAATAGAGGCAGAAACTTCACTTCAACCTGTCCGATTTTCTGCTAACGAAGTGCTGCCGAAATTGTTCCGCGATTGCTATTTTCTTCCTGCTTTCAATTAAACAATCTTATTTTCTCATAAAAATTTCTACACCGAAAATTGTTGTGAACCTTTTATAAATCTAGCCTTACGTTAGATTTATCTTTTTATTTCCTTGTTTTAAATTTCCGTCCGTTTAATTCCGAAGAACGATCCAGCCAACCTGTGGTGGAAGTTCGATACTTCAAGATTCAATTGCAATTTATTTTATTCAGGTTTATCATTTACTGCTTTATTTATTATCTTTATTGCATGATATATTATATGCCATTTAACATGCCTTTTATTATAAACCAAATTAATTTATGCATGCTTAACCGTATTAATATGTCTGGCTAATTAACTAAGATATCAGTTTGTAGAGTAAGTTAACTGTGGGATCCGAAATAAATTGGCTTAATTATATTTTATTAAATATCACTTGTTTTTGGTTTATATGTCTAATTTAATTAGTAAGTCTTAAAACCAATAGAGCGAAAGTTTGAGGGGTTAAGACGGTCAAAGGTTAAAATCAATAGAGCGAAAGTTTGAGATCTTTAACTGGATAGTAGACATAGGACATTAGTTTTAAGGATGGCGAAAGCGTATTAAAACTAATTGGAACTTATTTACTTTCAAAAAATGTTTTTACGCCCGAGCGGGATGGCAAAAGCGTACGTTAGGGATATTAGCATGTTCCGAGTCAACAGAGCGAAAGTTTGAGATTAGGGGATTTAAATAGATAACGACTTCATAAAACGAGCATTTTATTAATTACGTTGTTTCCAAAAAGCTTTTCTAAAATCTAATGGGATGGCGAAAGCGTACATTACGAGTTAGGATAGTAATCTGAATCAACAGAGCGAAAGTTTGAGAGGAGGATTTTTAATCAATTGAATTAATAAAGATTTTTAATCGAATTATGCATTAGCCAATGGACCTTCGGATCACCTTAAGTTAAACGAAATACATACTGATATCCGTCTATTATTATATTTCTTAATATTCACAATCACTTTCCCTTAGGAACAATCAAAATATTAGTAGCCTTAGCTTTACATAGTAACCTTAGATAACGGTAGATCGATTCATAGTCCCTGTGGATTCGATATCTTTTAAAACTACACGAAACGACTGTGCACTTGCAGTCATCAGATTAATAGACACGTAAAGTCGCGATCAAGTTTTTGGCGCCGTTGCCGGGGATTATTTAAGTCGATATCGTAACTCACTGTTACACCGTAGAGACTAGGGCAATTCTTTCCTTTCTTTCTGGACGATTGTATGCCAAATACTCGTTCACAAGGAGGAGATTTAATACAACGAATTAACGAGATCGAACGTTTCATTAACGTCAAACGTCGAGCTCGCAACCTTCCCGAAGTAGCACCAATTCCGATTAATCAGGAACTGATCTTTACTGATCAATTCAACCAAATTACCCCGAAGTTAGAGATGGCTGCTATTCGTCCTCTTAGAGACTATGCCGCTCCTTCACGCGCTGAACCGCACTCAAGTATCGCACCACCTACAATTGAGGCGAACAATTTCGAACTGAAACCTTCGTTGGTACAAGCTGTCCAACAGAACCAATTCTCTAGAAGCCCTGCAGACGATCCCAACCTCCATTTATCTGTGTTCGTGCAATATGCCGACACCGTCAAAGCTAACAACGTTAGTTCCAAAGCTATTCGATTACGTCTCTTTCCCTTCTCCTTGAGAGATAGAGCTAGAGCGTGGCTTCAATCCCTACCTTCTAATTCCATAACTACATGGGACGAATTGAAGAGAGTTTTCTTAGCAAGATACTTTCCGCCTAGCAAAACTGCTATGCTAAGAGGTCAAATCAACGGATTTACCCAGAAAGATAACGAATCACTCTTCGAAGCTTGGGAACGATACAAGGACATGCTTAGACTATGCCCTCATCATGGACTCGAACCATGGCTGGTCATCCATACTTTCTATGGTGTCTCCTTTATAACACTAAAATGACTATAGATGCCGCTGCTGGCGGAGCACTAATGGACAAACCCCATGATGAAGCATACAACCTCATAGAAAACATGGCACAAAACCATTACCAATGGGGTGGAGAACGAGCCGCTCTAGAGAAGAACCAAACCAAAGGAGGAATGTACGAAGTAAGTGGTATAGACCGCGTTAACGCTAAAGTAGACGCTTTAACTCAAAAGATCGAAAACTTAACCATCACTCCTTCAGCCACCGCTGCTGCCGTAGCACCTAACTGCGAGATTTGTGGATTAACTGGACACGCAGTTGCCGAATGTCAACTCTTGACTGGAATCCCATCTGATCAAGTAAATTATGCTCAAGGAAACCCTTATTCTAACACGTACAACCCTGGATGGAAAAACCATCCGAACTTTTCATATAAGAACAACAACGCGTTGTACGCGCCTGGACAAGCACCTGCTGTCCCACCTGGCTATCAAAAAGCGCCTGTAGCTGCTCAAAACGCCCATAGGAAGTCGAATCTAGAAATCATGATGGAAAACTTTATAGCTTCCCAACAACAAACCAATAAGGACTTCCTAAATCAAAACATCCACAATAGCGAGCAACTAAAACAATTATCGAACAAAGTAGATGCCTTAGCTACGCATAACAAAATGTTAGAAACTCAAATTTCACAAGTAGCCCAACAACAAGCACCTATTGCTGCCCCCGCTGGCACGTTTCCTGCTCAACCACAACCTAATCCTAAAGGACATGGGAACGCGATAACACTACGAAGTGGAACGAACTACGATGGACCTATCGATCCTAGAACTCAAAACACACCCATGTCACAACAAGAGCCAAAGGAAACCAAAAAGACATCAACTGATGATCAAACTGCTAAGGCCAATGAGAACAACAACGAGGTGGAACCTGAAAAAGAGAAACCTTACGTTCCACCACCACCTTATAAGCCACCAATTCCTTACCCTCAGAGATTAGCTAAATCCAAAACTGAAGCGCAATTTAAAAAATTTGTAGAACTTCTGAAACAACTAAACATAACCATACCGTTCACAGAAGCCATAACCGAAATGCCTTCATACGCTAAATTCTTGAAAGAAATTCTATCAAACAAAAAGAAACTCGAGGATAACGAAACTGTAACACTTACCGCTGAATGTAGCGCTATCATCCAAAATAACATGCCTCCCAAACTGAAAGATCCTGGTAGCTTTTCTATACCCTGCGTAATAGGAAAGACTATTATAGAGAAAGCCTTGTGCGACTTAGGAGCCAGTGTTAGCTTGATGCCTCTTTCAACCTGTAAGAAGCTAAATCTGGGTGAGCTTAAGGCAACGAGAATGTCTCTTCAACTAGCCGACCGTTCAGTTAAATACCCTGTAGGAATGTTAGAAAATATCCCTGTTCGTGTAGGCCAATTCTACATCCCAACTGACTTCATCATAATGGATATCCAAGAAGATTCTAACATCCCGATCATATTAGGAAGACCATTCTTAGCAACCGCTGGTGCAATTATAGACGTCAAGCGAGGAAAGCTTACCTTCGAAGTAGGAGAAGAGAAAATCGAATTTATTCTTTCCCAATTCCTAAAAGCACCTTCTATAATTGACACATGCTGCTCTGCCGACATAATCGATGAGTGTGTAAATGAAATAAAATCCGAACCACATAAGGAAACCGAGATCTTAAGAATTCCTATACCGCCAATATTTGAAGATGAGAACTGGCGTGGGGAATATCAAGATAACCACCTGAGTGAATGTTTAGCATTGACTCCCGATCCTATACCTGGGCCTAAGAAACCTGCTATAGAACTTAAAACACCACCTACTGACCTTAGGTACGAATTCCTAGACGAAGAACATAACCGACCGGTTATAGTTAACGCCAATTTAGGACAGACCGAGACTGAAAAATTACTCACCGTCCTAAGAAAATACCCAACCGCTTTAGGATATAACATATCAGATCTGAAAGGAATAAGTCCTTCCCTCTGTATGCATCGCATTATGCTAGAAGAAGATTGTAAAACCTCTAGGGAACATCAGAGACGAATACATCCTATCATGAGCGATGTGGTTAAAAAGGAAATCCAAAAACTGCTAGAAGCCGGAATCATATATCCAATATCCGACAGTAAATGGGTTAGTCCTGTTCATGTCGTACCAAAGAAAGGAGAAGTTACTGTAATCACTAACGCAAAAGGCGAATCTGTAGCACAACGTACCCAAACTGGATGGAGAATGTGCATTGACTATAGGAAGCTAAACAAAGCCACCCGAAAAGACCATTTCCCTTTACCATTCATAGATCAAATGCTCGAACGCCTAGCTAAACACTCACATTTTTGTTATCTGGATGGATACTCCGGATTTTTCCAAATTCCTATTGTCATACCCCAAAATTTGCCCTCCTGGTTTTATTTCTACTGGTTTATGTTTTTATATCATTTGCATACTTCCATAAGGACATTAACATAAATTTGCATTTATACAAAAAAATCCAAAAAATTCATACATGTGTTCATTTTACGCATTTTTATTCCACTGTACGATTTAATAGCTTTAATTTTTATTTCACTAATTATTGAGGTTTATAGTTTTAATATTTAATTCAACTTTAATTTAAATTGAATTTTAAATTAAAACTATTAAATCATTTTAACTCATTATACTAATATTTTATCCTTTTTCTTAAAATGCATAATTTGTTTGCTCTTACTAATATTTTTAGGTACAAAAAGAAGAAGCCCAATCTTACATCCTGGAAGGCCCGTAAATCAACTTCTTTTTCTTTTTTTTTATGATTTTATTTCTTTAGTTATTGATTTTTATTCATTTGAAAATCAAATTAAAATTCAAATAAATCATAATGAAAGGGGAAAGATTATATGAGGCATGTTGTCAATATAATTAATACTGATTCACAAGGCAAGAAATAATACGTGAGAATATTTGGAAAAGAGATTGGCTTGAACAAAATTGGGAAGTTTGCATTTGATTTTCAATCAATCACCAATATCCAAAATCAACAAGATTTGATTCAAGTTCTTAAACCTAAAATCACTCGTCTATATATTGACAACAAAAATCATAGTAGAGGAGGTTTTTTTTGCTGCAGCCGATACCCTATCCTCGAGAGAAAAAACGTGAAACCAAGAGAGAGAGAAGGAGAAGTTTGGGACGGATTCAAGCCGAGAAAATCCTCATAATCAATTTTCGAAAGCCTTCTGGACGTAATCACATCGTCTCCTTCGATCCAAACGTGCAAAAACCATCTCTGTATTCACGGTTTGCACCTCCTTTTCTTTCTTAATCGATGGCATTCATTCCTTCATCCTAAATATGTTTTAATTACGTATTCATGTTAGTAATGGTATTTGCAACGTATTGGAATGGTTTAATTTGAGATTAAGTGCCATTGTTAGATTGCAGAGCTTTGAATTGGGTTTTTTAGTTTGAGGCAAAATTGAATCAAATCGATGGCATCACTGAAACCGTGGCACCAATTCCAATCGGACCATGCTTTTACCTTGAATTTATATTAGGTGTTGTTAATTTATGAAGGTTGCAGGTTTAAGAAAACACATAAAAAACGTTGTTGTTTCTGAGCATCCAACGAGGAAGATGAAGGGAAGCTGGGCGTGAGACCTTTTTTTTTAGTTTAATTAGCGACTTTGTTTTTTATATTACGATTGTTGTTCATGACATTAACAGTAATCTAAGCGTGGTCCAGTGGTGAAGCGACGAGTGCTAAAGGTGTTCAAGCGCAAGGGCAGGGGATCGATTCCTGCCTCATGCGTTTTGTTTCTTTATTTTTCCATGACTAACAATGCTTACAGATTTAGTGTTGGCAGCCCATGCACGCATACGACGCACTGGCTAATCCTAGCCTTAAGATCCAACCAGCTCAAGATCCAACGTCCCACAACGCAAATCCACCATGGATCTCACAGACTCAACCACATACAATCAAGCTAAGTTTTTGTTTTAAATTTTTATTTATCTATTATTATATAATTGTTTTTATTTAAATGATATTAATTGTTTTTTTATTTGTTTTTTTCTTCTATTATATATAAAGAAAGTATTATATTTTATTTTCAAATTATTTCTTTATATATTAATAACTTATTTATTTATTTATATATTCTTTTTAATTTTATATTGCTTATTTATTTTTATTTTGCATTTAAATATTTATATACATACCTTTAAAAAATCACATTTATTTTATTTTAATTCCAAAGATTCATAAAATTTATTTTTACCCTCGATTATATTTTCTTATCCCGATTTAATTAATTAGGTCGCGAGACCAATAATTAATTAAATCGTTTGTATTTTCTTCTTTAAATTCGTACCCATTCGTACCCTAATCAGGGTTTACGAAGATCATGCCCTACACTGAATGTTTTATTTATGCCTTTTTTCAGGGTCGACTTTCAAGTGCCTTCCGACTATGCGCCTGATCAAGACTCAAAGCTAAGTACCCTATTTACTTTAAAAAGTTTATTTTGTTTCCTTTCAAAATCAGGATTTGCCGCCTTCACTGTTTCTGCCTTGCCTTTTTCAGGGTTACCCCGAGGCTTCCCGCCAACCATATCAGATCAAATTCGAAGCTAAGTGTCCTTTCTCTATTTTACTTTTAATTTCATTATTCTTTTTTACTTTTATGGTTAATAAAGTTCGCCTTCGAACCGATAATGCACTCACTCCCTGTTTTCTGTCTCTTCTTTTTCCTTTTCAGGGTTTGTCAAATGCCAAAGTTACGTCGTTGGTAACCCTAAACCCTATTTTATTTTATGGCTTTTAATTATTACTTATGTCAAACCCTATTAAGGGATCCGCTGGTTACAATTTCCCTCCCCCATATCTGTTTTGGTTATATTATTTAAATGCGTGGTTAGTAATCCTAGGGAGTGCAACCTTTGAATTGAACATAGAATCACTAATTTTACAAGATAATATATTCGAATATGATCACGTGATTGATGCACACACGCACATTTTTGGGTAACCTCTCTGTTGCCTTGTTGCCTGTTGCCTTGTTGCCTTGTATTTTGTGCAGAATAGCCAGTCCCTCGAATACGAGGATACCTCAGCCATGTTGCCTCGATTAAAGGTCATGGTCCCTAATGATGCTGCCTTCGATACACTAACATGACCTCGACCCTCGGAAGTTGCCTACGGAAAAGGCTGAGGTATCTTCTGGTTGCCTACGAAAGGCTATTCTGATCCTTCCCCATAGACTACCTGCCTCTCTATGGCATGGGTCAGTCTTTGAGTGAATGATAATTCGATGACCCTTCTACCTCCAAACGAAAGGCTTCCTGCCCTCTTATGGCAAGGACTGACCCTTTCATTCTGAAAGGCTAAAAAGAGACTTATCATCTGAGTTTAAGGTAATTGCCCCTAATTGCCTTGCCATGCTCTATTTTCTATATTCTTTCTTAAAATTCTTCAAAAACTGGCTACGCTCATTTTACGAGCTAAAGTCCATTTGTTTTCCTCTTTCATCTACATTTTCTGAAAACGAGCAAGCAAAGCAATTAAGAGCCCATGGAAAACCATGGATGCAAATGGTGCCTTACACCTTCCCTTTGCATAAATTACCCCCCGAACTTAGATTTCTTTAAAAGGTTTTTTTCTGTTTCTTTTAGCCTTTCTGAATTTGTTTGGATAAAATAAAAGTCGGTGGCGACTCATGCTTAACCGCGACATTTCGATCGATAAAAAGTCAGTTCACCGTATTACACCTATCCACCCTGACGACCAAGAAAAGACCACCTTTACCTGTCCTTATGGTACGTTCGCTTATAGACGAATGCCTTTTGGACTTTGCAATGCACCCGCAACCTTCCAGAGATGCATGATGGCAATATTTGTCGACTTCCTGGATGGAATAATGGAGGTCTTTATGGACGACTTCTCTGTCTATGGAGGAAGTTTTGAAGCATGTTTAGAAAACCTTAAATTGATACTTAAACGATGCGTAAGCGTTAACCTAGTCCTTAATTGGGAAAAATGCCATTTCATGGTTCGACAAGGAATCGTACTTGGACACATCGTATCCGATAGAGGGATCAAAGTGGATAAAGCTAAAATCGAAAGTATCGAAAACCTTCAACCTCCCAAAACAGTTAGAGAAATAAGGAGTTTTCTAGGACACGCTGGTTTTTACCGACGTTTCATTAAGGATTTCTCTAAAATAACCAAACCCTTAACCGAATTACTGATGAAAGACGCCGAATTCATTTTTAACGATAAATACACTGAAGCATTCCATACGCTTAAACAAGCATTAATCTCTGCGCCGATTATGCAACCTCCCGACTGGAATGAGCCTTTCGAAATAATGTGCGACGTAAGCGATTATGCTATAGGAGCCGTTCTAGGGCAAAGAAAAGATAAGAAACTACATGTCATATACTATGCGAGTAGAACCCTAGACGAAGCTCAAATGAATTACGCCACGACAGAAAAAGAATTATTAGCTGTCGTATTCGCGTTAGATAAGTTCCGTTCTTACCTGGTAGGAGCCAAAATAATCATATACACTGACCACGCCGCTATTAGATACCTCTTAACCAAGAAGGACGCCAAACCTAGACTGTTAAGATGGATCCTTTTATTACAAGAATTCGACCTTGAAATTAAAGATAAAAAGGGAACTGAAAATGTCGTAGCGGATCACCTCTCTCGACTGGAAAATCTGAAACCCGAACAAGTACCAATCGACGATGATCTCCCTTATGAAAGACTCATCGCTCAGTTAGAAGCTAACGAATTAGAACCATACCATCCAATCACTGAAACCAATAACTTCGTAGAAGTAGCTTTAGTCCGCTCTGACACACCTTGGTATGCAGATTTCGTAAACTACCTAGCTGCTGGTGTACTTCCTCCTGATCTAAGTTACCAACAGAAGAAGAAATTTTTCCATGACCTAAAACATTACTATTGGGACGACCCACTCCTTTTCAAAAGAGGCCCCGATGGAATCTTTAGACGTTGTGTACCCGAGGAAGAAATAGGAAGCATTATAACACACTGTCATTCTGCATCGTGTGGAGGACACCATAGCACATCTAGAGCCTGCGCCAAAATCCTTCAATCTGGACTCTTCTGGCCCAACCTGTGGAAAGACGTTTATTTTGCTGTATTAAACTGTGATAGATGCCAACGAACCGGAAATATTTCGAGACATGACGAAATGCCTCAAAAGGGCATTCTAGAAGTAGAAATATTTGACGTCTGGGGAATAGACTTTATGGGTCCGTTTCCATCATCATTCGGAAATCAATATATACTCGTAGCTGTCGATTACGTTTCGAAATGGATAGAAGCTATCGCTTCTCCTACAAACGATACACGAGTAGTTATCAAACTCTTCAAAAACGTCATCTTTCCTAGGTTCGGTGTGCCAAGACTGGTAATTAGCGATGGTGGGTCTCATTTCATTTCAAGAATCCTTGAAAAACTCCTTCGAAAATATGGAGTAAATCATCGAATAACTACACCATACCATCCACAAACAAGCGGACAAGTAGAAGTATCTAACCGCGAAATAAAGCAAATATTGGAGAAAACTGTTGCTATATCTAGAAAGGATTGGTCATCCAAGTTAAATGAAGCTTTATGGGCTTATAGAACAGCTTTCAAAACTCCAATTAGAACCACCCCATTCAAACTCGTTTATGGAAAATCATGCCACATTCCGGTAGAGTTAGAACATAAAGCCTATTGGGCCATTAAAAATTTAAATTTAAACTACACTGCCGCTGGTGAGAAACGACTTCTAGACATAAACGAATTAGACGAACTTAGACAAGATGCTTACGAAAACGCCAAAATCTATAAAGAGAGAACGAAAAAATGGCATGACAAGCGTATATCTAGGAAAAATGTTAGCATAGGCGATAAAGTACTTCTATTTAATTCTAGATTAAAATTATTTCCTGGAAAGTTACGATCTAGATGGTCTGGACCTTTCGAAATCACTAACATATTTCCGAGCGGAGCGATAGAAATCAAAGGAGAAACCGTTAAACCTTTTGTCGTAAATGGGCAACGTCTTAAGTATTACCACCATCTCGAACACGATGAAAACATTCAAATTTTTAAACTTGACGAGTTGCCCGCTCCTTCAGAAAAATGATTTTCTATTTTCAAATCGTCGAGCTTACGACATAAAACAAAGCGCTTGGTGTGAGACAACCCACAGTTATTTTTATTTTTACTTTTTATTTTTATTTTTATTTTTATTTTTACATTCTATTCTATTTTTGAATTATTTTAATTTCTTTATATTTTTTCTACATTTTATAATAATTACTATAATTATAACCGCTATCTTTAAATCGTGAAAAATCTTTCCTTTTTATAATTATAATTATTATTATAACTTGTTACACTTTTTATTTTATTTTTCTCTTTATTTTTCTTTTTTAAACAACACTAGCCTAGTTCTAACTTAATCTTAATATTTTCAACTTATAGGTTTTCTTAACTACTAACTCATTAAGATGCAAGAAGTTGACAATATGGAAGTTGTGTTCCGTGGTAGAAGACAAGAAGCGAGATATGCTAAGCTGGATGAGAGGCAAATGGATTTGACTCACTATCCTCACCACCCGACTATGGAAAGGCTAGGTATCGCAGAAAGCGTCATGCACTTGCTGAACCAAATCGGTTGGACCGGTTCTCATCTGTTCCGCAAGTTTAGTACCTACCGAAAGCTCACTCTGGAATTCTTGAGCTCTTTGACTTATCTTCCTAACTGTGGACAAGGACTAAGGAAAGAAGTTATCCTCTTTCGACTCTTTGGATTAGAATATCAGTTTTGCATCCGAGATTTTGCTGAAATGTTAGAACTACCTAATGGATCAGATGCATACATCACAGTCACTGAAGAGAGTCTTGCATACTGGGAGTTGGAAAGATTTTGGGGTAAGATCACTGGAAACGATAACCCTGAAGAGAACGAGTTTCAATCCGAGAACATCCATAACCCTGCTTTCAGATACTTGCATAAGATCATCGCTCACTACATCTTCGGTAAACCCGATAATATCACTGAAGTTTCTAGAGAAGAGTTATTCATTATGTTCTGCACCTCTCAGAATCGTCCGGTCAACGCCATCGCATTCATGCTAACAAACTTCGAGCGCATCACGCAAGACGAAGTTTCACCTATTCTGATCGGCGGATTTGTCACTATGATTGCAAATGCCATAGGTCTGAGAACACCACTACTTAAATTGACACCTTTTGATTCCTACAATTCTATGGACATTCGTTTCTGCTTTAATCGAGGTATCATAGGTAACCTTGGACCTGATCAGTTTGATTTACTCATTGATAATAAAGTACTGGATCAGTTCACCTTGCCGAGTCCAAGGATGAGTGTGCATAACCCTGCTAACTGGCTTTACTATGGTCAAATCCCTGAAAGAGAATCATCTCCAGAGACACCACAAGCTTATGAACATTTGGATGATGACATGTATGTGGCAGAACAATATTCTGACCCCGACATTCCTCTTGGATACTATGAAAATGGAAATATACCCATAGATTACCTTGAACCTGAATATGAGCCTCTTCCTGAAGATGAACCCATGCCTGAATATGAGCCTCTACCTGAAGATGAACCCATTCCTGAGTATGAGCCTGAAACTCCTACTGGTTCACAAGAAATTCAATCTGAAGACATGACTGACGTCGAGGTCGAGCAACAACAACCTGCTGCATGTGCTGAATCAGTGGCCCCAAGAAATGCTCCTCCGAGGATCGAGCCTGCTCCTAATCAGAACACACATGGGCAAGCCATCGATGCACTGCAACGCGAAGTACAACATGTGCGCAACGAGCTTCACACTCTGCAAATGCACTTCTTCGATTTCATCGACACCGTCAATGCTCAATTCGACGAAGTTTTCAAACACATTTATTCTAATGTGCACAACAATAGACGTGGCTAGATGTTAACGCTTAGATTATTAGATTTTATTTCTAGTTTTTGCAATTTCCAATTTCTAGTTTAGAATTTCATTTTCTGCACTTTTACATTCTGTTTCTATCAACACTCAGTACCAGTTTTAATTCCAAATGCATTATTTTATTCATTACTGCTATTGTGTTATACTGCACTGCTATTAACTGCTATATATTCCTGAACGCATATAATATATTCAGCTCTGATTACCATTCTTTTTGCTGTTAATAGTATTAAACAATGACACTGTTCTGAATTATTATTCACTGTATAATGCCTGTCAGAACTGTCTTGACCAATGCATGCGTGGAGATCACCTCCCTAGGCTAGGAGACGCACGTCTCCACCTCTGTGGGACCAGAACTCTGCATGCAAAAGACAGGAGACACACGTCTCCATACTCTGTCCCCCAGCAGACTGACTGCCTGAGACGCGCGTCTCCCAAGGGCAGCAGGCTGTTTGACCATGCAGACCACACTCTCCCTCTTTGAATTTTGAATTTGAATTTCAAAATTCATCATTCAATATTCTTCATTCTCCCCATTATTTCTTCCATTTAAACACCATAACCCTCATTCATCCTCCATCATTCACCTCTTTAACTCTACATCATTTCCCATTTCTCCATTCCATTCAAACTTCAAACACCACCATAACTTCATTTTAATTCTATATTAACTCCACCATTTTCAAACCTCACTATAAAACCACACCACCACCACTCTTTTTCTTCACAACCTCCAAACCATTTTTCTATTCTTCTACTCTCCACACTACCTTCTTCAAAACACATCATGCCTCCACGTTCAATCATCCGTAGTGTGCGGCCTGAGAGGCCACCTCCCGACCTTTCACATATTATCTTTCGAGAGGAAGACATTGATGCTCAAAGAACCAAATACCTCGCATTCTATGAACGTTCGGTTGTTCCCACGAAATTCGTGAGCATCGAATGTCTAGAAACTCTGGGTCTCATAGATGGTGTCACCCGTTTGCTCACAAAATCTAGCCTACATCATCTCTGTACCGAACCCGTACCAACTTATGAGCCGCTCATCTTAGAGTTCTTAAGCTCTTTTAATTATGACACTTCTGATCAACCACTTTTAACCGGTAGCATCCAATTTCGGATGTTTAACCGTGAATTTACTCTGGACCAAGAAGCGGTCGCTACATATTTGCATTTTAATAATTCACCAAATGCTCACCGCACAATCTTTCAAGAACTCAATGGTCGATCTTGGGAGGAACTCGCTTTCGAATTTTGGTTTAATCTTACTGGCGAAATTCCTACCGGTTGGAGATCTCTACATGCTTCTCATATTCAAAACCCCGCTATACGTTATTTTCAACGTGTTTTGGGGCACACTATTTTTGCAAGAACCAACAACCCCAAGGTAAACCAAAATGAATTATTTTTCTTATATTGTGCGCTAAACAATATCCGTTTCAATGCCACACCTTTTATGCTCCAACACATCCAAGGCTGCATCAACGCCCTCGCTACAAACCCCTTCCTGTTTGGCGGCATTATTACCTCCTTGGCCTGTGCCTTAGGTCTCGGTGATGACCTCATCTCCCTCTCTCATCTTATGATGCCTGCTCAATCCCTCGATCTCACTTACTGCCGTGACTCTCACTTGGTTTCACCCTGCCATGATGGCCACTACACTTTGGTCGTCAACAAAATTCTAATTCCTTATGTCATCCTGCCATGCCCAGAGCAAATCAACATCCGTTACGTTCAGCGTTGGAGGCTTATTAATGGAAATCCTCAAGATAACCAACCTGAACATCATAATGAGCCTGTGGATGCAATGGAAGAGGAACTCAACCAAGAACAAGCTGATGTCAACCAACCTCCTCCAAACAACCCTCCGCCTATTACTCTTGATGCCATGTATGCTTCTATTCAACGCCAAGATCAACTCTTTCAAGCTATGCAGACAAATCAAAACGAAACACTAAGGCTCATTCGAGAGATGCAACAAGAGCACCGTGACTACGCTATTAGGAACGAAGGTCAATACACCGAAATTGCTACACAATTGCATGATCTTAACATTCGTGTAAATGGCTCTCCTACTGATAGACGTCGCCGTGTTCGTACAAGAGGCGCAAGCAGTTCCCTCAACCGCAACACTGAGGAGTAGTTCACATGCATTGAGGACACTGCATCATTTAAGTCTGGGGGAGTCGTATTACTCGCTTTATTATTATTTCCTTTTAGTTTATTTCCTTGTATTTCCCTTCCTTGTAATGTTCCTTTTCAAATTCAATAAAGCATATTTATGGAATTTCAAGTCTTATATGTATAATTCCGTGGCTATTACAAATTCTTCCATTTTCTTGAGCCATAACAAAAAAATTTATTCCAAAACGATAAACGCATAACCCCACACGTTCGAGAAGTACGAAGCTACTCAAATACTTAACACATAGAAATCACAATAAAGATTCAAGACAATACCCTTATTGTCCCGACACTCTAAAACCCCCAAGTGTGCGTAACCGATTTGAATACCCCTTGTACCGAAACCATCGACTTTAATTTTTGAAGTAACCCTTAGTAGTTTATTCTAGCACTCGGCACCGTCTTAGATACCAACTACGTAGAGAGTCGGTGAATATAAGTGTATGATCCTTATAATAATAATTATGTGCTTAACCGCCAATAGAAATGTGCCTACTAAGTAAGGTGATCCTCACAAGATCATTTAACCTAACGGTTACAAATCTCAAATACAAAGGACTTAAAAACTCATTATTGATTGGTTCAGAAATTATCTGGTACTGAACTTGGTAGGAAGGACTATTGTCCGATTCCCCACAATCTACAAATGAGCGCTAAGGAGTATACCACATAAATGTGCCAGAACTCCATAAGAAGGATCATAGTCACTAACCGGCTACTCTGCTATGTGCGTATCAAGATAATGGGCTTAATGTGATTGCGCGCGAATGAAAAGGGTAAAACATGATGACGAGTCAAGGTCAAGCTATAATGGCATGATTCGGATTGGTATGCACGCTGGGAGTTGTCTAGTGTCGCTACTATAAGTTTATTGCTAGGATCTGCAACATTATTTTCAAAACAAGAACACTATGTAGCTGAGTATGACCGAACGACGTGGTGGGAGCGTATTTCATTTCGCTGTCCTCCTATCTTTATCTTATTATTTTGCTTGAGGACAAGCAAAGGTTCAAGTCTGGGGGAATTTGATAACACGATTTTATATCGTATATTTAGCTCGAAATCCATAAATATTTATAGCATTTTCCATTTATTATATTGTTTTATTATGATATTATGCGAGTATTTGCTTTGTTTCAGGTTTTATCATCCTATTGAGACTATTTGTGAAAAGGAGAGGAAATGGAGCTAAAATGACTACTATTTGTGCCTAAAAGATGAAAAATGGGTGCTGAAGTGAAAAAGAGGTGCAAACAAGGCCCAAATGTGCAAAGTACAAGCCAAGCCCACGAAGATACAAATCTGCACGTGGCCCAAATCACACAAGCAAGAGGAGACGCACGTCTCCAGCAACTTCCTGCCACGTCACCAAGTGGAGACGCACGTCTCCAACTCTCCCTAAATTTTCTCCACTTGAGACGCACGTCTCAAGTCGTTCAAAGGAGCCCCTAAAAAAGTGGAGACGCACGTCTCCAAGTCCCATTCAGAGAAAGCCCCTCATTTCACGGATTCCAACTGCAAAGGCTCGCCTATAAATAGAGGCAGATCACTTCAACCTGTCCGATTTTCTGCTAACGAAGTGCTGCCGAAATTGTTCCGCGATTGCTATTTTCTTCCTGCTTTCAATTAAACAGTCTTATTTTCTCATAACAATTTCTACACCGGAAATTGTTGTGAACCTTTTATAAATCTAGCCTTACGTTAGATTTATCGTTTTATTTCCTTGTTTTAAATTTCCGTCCGTTTAATTCCGAAGAACGATCCAGCCAACCTGTGGTGGAAGTTCGATACTTCAAGATTCAATTGCAATTTATTTTATTCAGGTTTATCATTTACTGCTTTATTTATTATCGTTATTGCATGATATATTATATGCCATTTAACATGCCTTTTATTATAAACCAAATTAATTTATGAATGCTTAACCGTATTAATATGTCTGGCTAATTAACTAAGATATCGGTATGTAGAGTAAGTTAACTGTGGGATCCGAAATAAATTGGCTTAATTATATTTTATTAAATATCACTTGTTTTTGGTTTGTATGTCTAATTTAATTAGTAAGTCTTAAAACCACTAGAGCGAAAGTTTGAGGGGTTAAGACGGTCAAAGGTTAAAATCAATAGAGCGAAAGTTTGAGATCTTTAACTGGATAGTAGACATAGGACATTAGTTTTAAGGATGGCGAAAGCGTATTAAAACTAATTGGAACTTATTTACTTTCAAAAAATGTTTTTACACCCGAGCGGGATGGCGAAAGCGTACGTTAGGGATATTAGCATGTTCCGAGTCAACAGAGCGAAAGTTTGAGATTAGGGGATTTAAATAGATAACGACTTCATAAAACGAGCATTTTATTAATTACGTTGTTTCCAAAAAGCTTTTCTAAAATCTAATGGGATGGCGAAAGCGTACATTACGAGTTAGGATAGTAATCTGAATCAACAGAGCGAAAGTTTAAGAGGAGGATTTTTAATCAATTGAATTAATAAAGATTTTTAATCGAATTATGCATTAGCCAATGGACCTTCGGATCACCTTAAGTTAAACGAAATACATACCGATATCCGTCTATTATTATATTTCTTAATATTCACAATCACTTTCCCTTAGGAACAATCAAAATATTAGTAGCCTTAGCTTTACATAGTAACCTTAGATAACGGTAGATCGATTCATAGTCCCTGTGGATTCGATATCTTTTAAAACTACACGACACGACTGTGCACTTGCAGTCATCAGATTAATAGACACGTAAAGTCGCGATCATATATATTAAAACGATGGCAGTTGAAGCTAACCCACGATCACCTAGGAACTAAGGGTGTGATGATTGCATAAAAGATTCTCACATGGGTTTTGAGGAGACGTTTGAGAAAAGGGTCACAATGACTATGATGTCAGAGCAATTGAAGAGTTTATGCGTCAAAAGAACTTTCAAAAAATGTCTTTTTCTTCAGTATGTCGAAAATGATAGTTTTGAGGGGCAATTTGTTAGGTGGAAGTTTCAACGCCAAGCTTGATTTGATACAAAAGAATTTTTTTGAAGATTGTTCTAGAATTCGACAAAAAGCTATTGAAAAGTCCTAGTCGAAGCCATCCTTATGAGAGGAAGATGTTGGATAGGACTTAGAAATATTTTCTAAGTTTAAGTTATGATTCAACGAACAACAAGTTGCGTTCAACGAGTAGTTTGAATTTGAATAAGGAATAATTGTATTTTTTCCGTATCCCGTTTCAAGGAAAGACGCGTGGAGCCTCCGGATAAATGGAAGACATGCCGAGCGAAATGTGTCATTTTCTAGATAAATACTCAAAGTATCTGCTGAATTGAGAAAGGAGTCATTTGAGAATGTACGTGTAAAAGCACCATCTTTACATTCCAATTTAAAGTTCATTTATATTTCCAGAATTTACCTTTCATTGCAATTTACTTTAAAAGCACTCTTTATTGCATTGCCTTTACATTCTGTAAGTTATATCATTTGAAGCGAACAATCCCTAAATCATGAACACTGTGTTTAAGTGTTCAATATTCAAGAAAACATAATCTAAACAATAGCACATGTCCTAGGATTCACTGGTTGATCCTGCAAGTTAACCATTTCGTTGGAGACCAGAGATAGTTTACCAATTTTCACGGTAAACACGGATCAAGGACCTCTTAAGATGGTTCATCGAGTTGACATTCCAAAATTTTATTTTAATTGGGAATTTGATAGGCGAAAAAACAACATACTCATCCCTTTTGAAAATCATTTTAGGTGTCATGAAGAAAAAAATTGAGAGAAAGAGAATGGTGGAGGAATGTTGGAGGAATGAACAATTATTTATAGAAAAAGCTTATACACTCATGCGCCGTCTCAACTGGCGCATCCTTTTAATGTATGTGTCATTTGACTTGACTTGCATGCAGTGCATGCGCCAAATGGACTGACACTCCTTATAAATTTAAGTGCATGCGTCAAATGAACTGACTTGCACGCTTTATCCATTTCCTAAATCTGATTATTTATGTAATTTTTTACAAAACATAGTTATTAATATATTTTAGGGAAAATACCCTTTTTCGTCCCTTAACTTTGCGTCGGGGTCCATTATGGTCCCTTAACTTTTAAAAAATTCGAATCAATCCCTTAAGTCTTAAAAACGGAGCACGTTAGTCCTTTCCGTTAGAGCTGTTAGTCAAAGTCAAAATTAAGATCCAGTTGGCATACATGTGGTGCTGATATGGATAAAACATTATATTTATTTCAAAATAACAACCACAAAATTTACTCAAACTCAGAAATTGAATAAACCCAGAAATTACTCAATGGTAACAACTTCTACTCAAACCCAGAATCTGAACAAACCAAGAAACAACAAAAAAATTGAACAAACCCAGAAACAACAACAAAAATTACTGAAACCCGGAAATTACTCTATTGTAACAACTTTTACTCTCTCAATCTTCGATTTCCATTTTCGATCTCCAACCAAGGTGTGTTATTAAATTTTGGTGATAGGGTTCACGATATTTGCATTTGGTTTGCAATGTTTTTTTGATTTGTTTTTTTGTTTAATTGAAAGATGAACAACAATGAAAACTGGGAGGAGGAGGAAGATGAAGAAGAGGATTTGGAATTCTCCGGAAATTATTTTCTAGCGAAGGAAGTACCATCTTTGGTAAAGAAATCAAAACGCAAGATTACTGACATCGATGTTGATGATGAACAGGTACACGAATTGATGAATGAAAATAAACACTGAAAAACGGCTTCCTTGTTCAACGTCTTCTTCTTCCAATGGTTGCCGCCCTCATCACCACTTCCCACACTGCACCCTCCGCCGTCACTGCCACCACTGCCCTCTCCACAACAACAACCCTTCTCACTTCTCCTTCCACACTTTCACTTCTCCTCCTCTTCAATCCCAAAACCTCCCTCTTGCTCAGTAAGTTCCTTTCATTCTTCTCTTTTCTCTCTCTCCTTTTTCTTATCACAAAAGCATACTGAAAGTGATTATGTTGAGGAACTTATGCAATTATGTATCCAGAAGACGAGTTGAGGAATTTCGCCGTGCCATTCGTGAAGACGAGAAAGCTGAGAGGTGGTGTTGAAGTTGTTTTGTGTGGTTAGGGTTTTCAATTTTGAAACTTGGATCCGGACGATTGAGGAAGCTTTTGGACTTTCTAAGGTCAGATTCGGATTCAGAGCTTAAAACTATGAGGGGTTATGTTCAGGTTTCAATTTTTTAGGAGGGTGCTCGCCGAAGAAGACAGTGGCGGCCGCCGCGTGCTCGTCGGAGAAGACGGTGTTTTAGGAAGAAGCTTTTGTGTGTTTCCTTTAATGCTGTGGATTTGATGAATTTTTTAGTAATTTTCTGGGTTGTTGTATGAGTGTGTTGTTTGGATTGAAGAAAATAGAGTTTATGAAATATCAAATCTGGAAATAACAAAAGAGACTACACAGGGAAGAAGAAGGTGTTGAAGATAAAATGCCAAATCAGATGCCACATGTACCACGTCTATAGACCATAACGTCCGTTTGCAGTAAATAGACGGAAAGGACCTACATGCTCCGTTTTTTAAATTTAAGGGATTGATTTGAACTTTTTAAAAGTTAAGGGACCATAATGGACCCTGAGGCAAAGTTATGGGACGAAAAAGGGTATTTTCCCTATATTTTAACTTCAATGCTTGGTTATTGGTATAAAAAAAAATTCAGCATTCCCTCTTCCTCAATTTTTTATCGTTTACTATATTAAAATTGAATTCTTGAAAATTTCATGCAAAAGCTTGTTTTACGATTATATCTAAAAATAAATAAACTGAATTCTCTAAAGTTTTTTATTTTTGGTAATGATTGCCATGCATATAAGTTTAGGCAAAAACTTCGGTTGTGTTATGAATATTTATATTAGTGGATGTCCATCCATCTCCTAGTTCTTCATCTTCCTATTCCATACTTAATATGTGTTTAATATGTATGATTTTATATCTCCCTTGAGTCCTATAAATAGAGACTCATATTACAATGTAAAACACACTTAGAATAAGATAAGATAATATTGCTCTCTTTCTTCTCTACCTCTCTTTGATCTCTATATAGTTTTAGTTAGTTTTATAACAGGTTGATATATATTTCATATTTCATTGGTACTTATTTTTCAAACTAAAATATAATATTTATACATTGATTGTAACCTTTTTCAAAATGTAAAGCACATCATATAAGAATATATATTAGATGCCTTTGAAAAATAATTTAGAAACAATCCATTTAAATTAAAATAATACAATAATTAATATATAAGTTTAAAGATAGCAGTGACACATCTAATATCTAATAGAGCACCATCAATATGTCATATTATTAAATTATTTTTTTAAATAAAAGAATGTTTTAATTGAATACATCATCACAATATGTCATATTATTAAATTATTTTTTTAAATAAAAGAAGATTTTAATTGAATACGTGGTGATTGATTGACACTTAAAAATATATTTTTATATTGTTCATGACCCCTTTTCTCTTAATATATTATATATATTTATTGAAAGTTGTTATAGAAAAACTTTAAAAATAGTGAAAACAAATATGAATATATTGCATGTAAACAGTATCTCTATAAGTGTCCTTGAAACTTTTTATTTTTCAAGATTGTACTAGTTTCCTAATTACTCCATAACTTTTAGTTTTGACTTTATGTTAGCATAAGCTATATAAAGCAAGAAACACAGAATTAAAAAAAGGGTCGTATTTGGAAACACAAATTTTAGAAAAAGACCCATATTATAAGCTAAATAAAGCAAGAAACACAGAATCTTAAAAAAGGGCCGTATATGAAAACACAAATCCAGAAAAAGGCAGGCTGTGAAAAACATAATTCATTACTAGAAAAAAGAGGACAAAAAAATAATTGTACAACTACAATTAGGTGAAACACTCGAGTCTCCAAAAAGGAGAACATATATACTCCTTAAGTATATAATCTTTCTGAAGAAGGAAAAAAGTAAAAAGAAAACAAAGAGCACCTAAAATTCAACTAAGCCCAAAATTAACCACAGATGATGATACTTAATGGGCAGCCCCTATAAGTTTCAATCATTTCAATTGTCTCTCTTTGGCCTCCGACGTGGAGGGTTGACTGTTTCTTCCTTTTCTTTGTTATCTTCCTTCTCTTCGCCAGCTTGTTTACTGGAAGTTTCTGTGTTGGTCTTCTTCTCCACCTTAGCCTCAACATTTGCCTGCAGAAGAAGCAGCTTGGTTATGAGCATGACTGTGAGAATTAAATATTCACCTAGGAAATTCATATGTATGATCATGACAAAAGTTTCACTACTTACAGGTTTCTTTCCACCGAATATGAGCCTGAAGAAAATTGATACAAAGACAATCACAACAGATACAATAATACCAATAGTCAGATTTGGTTGCTTCTCTCCCTTTTCAATGATTTCCTGCAGATAAGCATATAAAGTATAGGTCATTATCCAGTTAGTGAAACATAATTATTTGAATGTTTTGAAGCTTTGGTACTTACAATAATCTTTTGTTTGTGGTCACTTAGGAAGGGAATGTCGGCGATCTTGTACAAGAGGTCGAATGCCTTCTTCTGCAAGGTAAAAAAATCAACATCATGCATATGAAAGATGATGAGGACTATAGGAGAGAAATTGGAGTAAAAGGAAGACTTATTACCTGGATGCCAGCAATACCCTCTGACTCAGTTGCTGCCGCTGCAGCTGCCTCCTCTTCAGCCTTTTGTTTCTCTTTCTCAATGTTAAACTTGGGTTTCCATGTAGTCTCCCGATAGGACTCTGCAACCTTATCATCTTTAGCTATCAAAACGTTATCGAATAGAATGCCATCTTGCATTGTCCAAATTTCAATGCCAATAGCAGCAATAGGTTCAAAGTCTGGTTTCTCAAGTTCAAAGTACTCTGGGTTTGGAATCTCCTGAGGCTTCCAAATACCCTTATAATTGGGGTTATCAATGTAGGGGGCACTCCATTTTCCCTTATAAGCTGGGTTGCTCTTGGTTGGCCTCTTCCATTCACCACAACCAGGGGCTGCTTCACACTTTGGGTTTTCAATTTTGGGAGCTTCCCATTCGCCATCCTCCTCATCATCCCAATCTTCAGGCTTTGATGCCTCTGGATCATCTACTTCTTCTGGCTCGTCATCCAACCATCCTTCAGGTTTCTCAGCTTCTTCATCTATAATTTCCCTAGGTGCATCCTCATCCCAATCCTCTGGCTTTACAGCTTCTGGGTCAGGAATTTTGGCTCTCTCGTCCCAGTCCTCGGGTTTATTATCATCGGGATCTGGGATTGTCTTGGAAGGGATAAGGGCAGGCTCAAAATCTTCAGAAGATAAGAAATTGGCCTTTTTCTTTTCCTCACCATCAATTAAAATGCTCACATCATTAGCCTTTAGAACAGCAGTGTACACATGAGATAGTTTGTCAGATGGGACAGAAGGAGGAAACTTGAGATGGTGTTCAACATGTTTCCCGGTCTTTGGATTCTTATGCCTGAAGATGAAATGCACCTTGTTTGTTGTCCCACACCTATCTGGACCAAACATAATAGAATAAGGAGATTCATTGTCAAATCCCTTAGGCTTCCAACCACTCTCCTGGGTTTGAAGATATTTAATATATGCACCACCACATTCAAGGCCATTTTGAAGACGAGTCTCGAACTGAAGAACAACTGGTCCGTCCTTAAGACTGACAGGCGCATCAAGCTCTTTAACTATAGCATACTTCCTTGCTGGTTCACTGACAAGAAGTCCAAAATCATCGTGCCCTTCACTCTTTGAATGCTTCCATACACCTGAAGCCCAAAATAAATAAAAAATCAGAATACAAATCAAAATTCGTTGAACACATACTGATTTGCAGTTGGATATGCCTCGGTTTAAATATATGCTTCATTGCTTCATAGTGAGCAGTGAGATTATAATCCCAGAATAAAGAACAGAAATAATATGAAAGCATGGTCGGATGAATAAAACTATAACACCTTAGTTCCTATTTAATTTCATTAAGTAATTCATTTGACTACTAATTCAATATACTTTCATCCTTTACATGTATAAAAATTGAAGTACGGTCAGTCATTGTTCAAACATTGCAACTACAGTCAATCAACATTGCAACCACAGTCATTCTTAAATTAGAAGAAGTTTCCAAGAGTATTCCGATACATTAAAAATTAAGAATTGGGTCCGCATATTTTAAACAGGAATCAAAGGAGACCCAAAATCTAGCCTGCAATAATATACACATGTATTAGCAGTTAGTAGTATATGTATTGCATACTAGCATCAAAATTTGAACGTATATCATCTTTTTCTACATACAAATGTTGGAATTTACTGGTAATGTTAATTTCCAGGATCGAGTATAAAGTCTACTAATAGAAATTAGTTAGTTTTGGAATTGTATGATATTTTGAGTTTGAATAAATTGATCTAACTTATGAGCACTTCCAATCTCGCATAATCCATGAATGGTAATCCAGATTAGGTTTTACTTAAATCTAACTACCAGTGACTCATTCATAAATGGAAATTCTCAACAAAAAAAAACATAATACTCATTGAAGCAGTAGAAACCGAGTGACAAAGTTTAAAGCAAGAAAACAAAACTCAAATAACTTCAAACAGATCCAAAACAAAAACCGATCTACACAGTAATGAAATGAAATCAACTCACCATTATATTCTTCCTTCCCAGACACAATCCACCGGTTATCAAAATCCTCATCGAACGATTCATAAAAGATCTAAACAAAAAGAAACTCACAAATCAGAGATCAATCATACACAAACAAAACCAAAAAAAAAAACAAAAATACGTAAATCTCAGTTACCGCATCATCTACATCATCAGAAGCACGAACAACGTGAAATGAAGACGAAGCAACGAAGAAAAGGAGCACCGCCAATAGCCCCATAGCCAAAGGGATTTCCTTACGATCCACCATTGTTTTCTTCTTCAACTGTCACAAACCCTAACTCTGTGATTGTAATAAAAATCTGATTCAGTTCTGAGATCTAAATAGACAAGGAGACTGAAAGCGTGATACTGATACAACACTTACGCTTTCTATTCGACCTGTTTCAACCAATGATATTACGTGCCACGTGACGTTACCCAATCGTTTTTCGCCACGTAGCGTTTTTGCATCACTTGCTTCTTTTATGTAGCGGAGTAATGTAATAATCAAACCAAGATTTTAAAAAATAAAAAAATAAAAAATAAAAAATAATAATAATCAAACCAAATCCAACCAACTTAATAATTAAAAAAAGATAACTTTAAAATTAAAACACTTTTTCTATTGAAAACAGAAATAGTTACCTAACAATAATTATTAAATAATTAATGACAACATGGATATGGAAGATCATCTCATAAAATGTATTTCAACCTTTTTAATAGAAAGTAACCAAGATTACTTTTGGAGATAATTTATGTAATTATATATATATATATATATATATATATATATATATATATATATATATATATATATAAATGTTTTAATTAAATATATATAAATGTTTTAATTAAATACCACGTATTTTCTAGAGAGAATGGTCTCACCTCTCTCTTAAAAACTCACCGTGTTTTCTTCCTCAATCTGTTAGGGTTTGGTTTTTCTCCCCAATCTTTTGGGTTCTCTTGCACACCTGTGTTTAATTTCCACCCAACCTCTGATTTTCAAGGTTTTCTTGGCCATGGAGAATTGGAAAAAGGTTTCGCTCATTAAGATAGAAGAAGGTGGTGTCACTACAGAGATTGAGGAGGTGAGTGGAAAGGAACTGTTTCAGAGAACTCTTGTAAGGAAATTCTAGATGGAGAACATCTTCAATTCGACATATTTCACAAATACCATGGTTAGAGCGTGGAGGCTCAAGAACCCCGTTGAAACGTAGAAGCTAAGCAATAATCTTTTCCTCTTCAAATTCACAACTAGGAGAGATATGGAATATGTGTTACGGAACAGGCCGTGGAGCTTTAATAGAAACTTGTTGGTGTTGAAGAGGGTATCTAGAGAAGAGCAGCATTCAGGTTTGGATATGCATTACGGCTCCTTTTGGATTCAGATCTACAACCTACCCTTTATTCTCAGTTCAGAAGCAATGGCGAAGAAAATCAGGAACATTCTTGGAACCTTTAAGGAAATGGATTTGAAGGATATTCACCGCAACAGTAGATTCCATCGCCTTAAGGCTAATGTGGATCTTAAACAACCTTTAAAGAGGGGAACATTGGTATGGTTCAAAGATAAGAGCTACATATTTTTTTCAAGTACGAAAGATTACCGACCTTTTGTTTCATCTGTGGTAGACTTGGCCATCAGTTGAAGGATTGTGAGATAAGAGGGTGTGTGGATGAGGAAGGTTATGAGGATTTAGATGAGCAGGGATTGTCTTATGGTTTGTGGTTGTGGGCATCTCCGCTGCCAAAGTTGTATGAAAAACAAAGGAATAAGGACTTCAATTATGGTACTTGTTGTAGAAGCATCTTCAACACTTCTTCAAGCCACATCATGTGTGATGCGCAAGATAGGGAGATAAATGGTGACACTTAGGTTGTGCAAGAAACAAGGGCTAACAAGGAGGTGGGAACAGTCTCGGAGACCATAAGGGAGGAACCAACAAAGAAATAGAGCAGGTGGTTGAGTCTTTTGGAGTTGTGGTGATCTCAAAAAACTAAACAAATAAGCACTTAGAGGAGGTAGGGGCTACTATACGAGGCAAAACTAAAGGTAAAAAGTGGAGTAGACAGAGAGGTGGGGAAAGGTCGAGAAGGAAAGTCTAAAAGTATTGAAATAGAGAAGGGAAAAGGCAGTTTGTTGAAGTCTTAGTTGTGGAAGGTATAACAGAGGAGTTGGGGAGCTTCGGGAAGAAGAGAACCCAGATGTGCTGTTGGATGACCAACACCGCCTAATCCAATGAAAATTTTAATCAGGAACTGTCGGGGTTTAGGGAGTCCCCGGGCAGTTCGAGCCTTGTTAAGGCTCCTTCGTGTTGAAAACCCCTCCCTGATTTTTCTGATGGAAATCTGTCTGAAGGAGCAGTAGTTGGTTGACATTAAATTCAAGTGTGGTATGGAGAATATTTTCGTGGTGGATTGTACAGGTCATGGGAGGAAGAAGGCTGGTGGTATTGCTCTTATATGGAGAGAAAACCTTCAATTTTCGGTCAACTCGTTCTCCAATTATCACATTACTGGCTCTGTGATTGATGAGGAGGAGGATCAACCTTAGTTTTTCTTCGGTATTTACTGTTATCCCGAGGAGGTGAATAAAAGAAAAACTCAGGCTTTGGTGTAGCAACTATGGCAGGTTTTTGGCATATAATGGTTTTTCTTCTGGGACTTTAATGATATTTTGTCTAATTGTGAGAAACAAAGGGGAAACTCCAAGTCGCGTAGCTATTTTGATTCGAGTTGGTAGGCGGTGGTTGTGTGTGATATGTAGACATTGCTTATGAAGGCTATCCTTTCACATGGTCCAATGGTAGAATAGGGGCCAATAACATCCAGTGCCGTCTCGATAGAGTTTTTGCGTCTGTATGAGGGATTGAGAGGTTCAACCCTATAAAGGTTGTTTACCTTCCAAGGTACGACTCTGATCATGCTGTTCTGAGAATTCATTTGGAGTATAATCAAGGTAAGGAAGAGAAACACGAGAACCATCTCTTTAAATTTAAATATTATTGGGCCAGTAATAGTAGATGTGAAAACATGGTGAAAAATATCTGGAGTTCTAATGATTCAACAAGGTATAGCAAACTCAAGTCTATGTCAAGGTTATGGGAGGAATTCAAATAGTATATGAGCAGCAATGTGAAGGCAAAAATCAGGTGGATCAATGAGTTGCTCAAGCATGATTCAAGGTGGTCACCAAGTGAGAAAGATGTTCAATCTTACAAAGCTCTAGAAGCCCATAGGAGTAACCTTTTGCGGACGGAGGAAGTAATGTGGAGACAGCAAAGTCATGTAATTTGGATGAAAGACGGAGACCGTAACACCAGATTCTTCCACGACAAGGTGAATCAAAGGAGTACGACCCTAATCCCACATACAATCATCATATTCCCGGTTATATAATTCGAACCCCACCCTTACCTTGATAAATATGGACTCTTTCATCATAGCTCTAAGTTTTTCTCCAAAAGAAATCCTTTCTAACATCAATTGGAGACACAACTAAAAACCAGTTCAGGAATCGCTTTGTCAGACGGACTTAAAATCATCAAGACGAAAATCGCTCCGGTCAGAAGTTACCTCTACGAGTCTGAAACGTTGTGTCCAAGAACCGCGACGATCCAACGATTGGATTGGGAGAAACGTCCGTTTTACTAAGGTGAGTCTATGCTGAAACTTGCTGAGAAAATTAAGGCTTCCTCCATAATTTTCTTCTTCTCTCAAGTGCTCTCCCCTTGTTTCTCTTCTCTCTTCTATTTTTCCTTTCTCCCCAAAAATGAGTTCTGAGACTCCAACTCTAAAACCCTAGTTTTTTACTCTTACTATCTTTTTTCTCTTAATGGGCTTAACCCATAATCCATCTATTATGTTTCTACTACTAAGACCCAATTAACTGTATCTCTAATACAACTTAATTAACTCAAATAACACAAACACACATATAATTAAATATTTCAAATAATTATTATATCACATAATAACTAAATAAATAAATAATTATTAAAAATACCAAATAGTATAATTACTAATATAATTAATAAAAATATTAATAGAATCGGGATGTTACAACTCTCCCCCACTTTGAATATTTTCGTCCTCGAAAATCTATACGACATCACCATACTTAACGCATCCTTCACATTCAATCCTTCGATCAAACGACAACCCTGTCACGGTTTAAATCAAGTACTTATACCATCAATCTTCTAATACGATTGCGACATAATCCTTACTAACTTCCCAACCATTTAAGCAATATCTTGAAACATCTTACAACGTAGCAATAGCTACCACTTGCTTACATTTGGTTATACAATCTCACTTCATCATCCTCAGCAACCTATTCTACACCAAACGCATACGGAATTCTTATTTCCATAATCAGGTGTCCTTCGCTACCGAAACACCAACAACTTACAACCGAATCATAACCGAGGAGCACAACTTCTCCTTCACTAAGTTCAAAACCAACTCCTGCAACAAGCAATCAAAAACATCAAGTACCGACAGTGTTGTACACACTTGTCGCGTACTAAGGGATAAACAACAATTAGACGACTCTGGCCGGACGGACCGACCTGCTCTGATACCACTAATGTAACACCCCAAATCTACCCGATAAATTATACGGAAAATCAGAGTATAAATTCCAAACAAGTTCATTTGAGGTATCACATATTCCTCATTTCAAAAACAATTACGGCTTATTTTCCTTCACATAGATACATAGCACATAAATTTAAAACGATAATCAAATCATTACTAAAAACCACTTTGTTTAAATTCAATAATTAACTCGCAGCGGAATCAACAAACTTCATAAATATTTATTTCAAGTCGTAGCATCATTGCACGGTAACTTTAAGTTACAATTTAAACCAAAACCATATAAAAATTCAGCAAAATAAATAGTAATTAAAACAATCGTTTTATCCCCCGAGTGCTACGTATCAGAGCAAGACACCAACTCGAATAACAGCAACTAAAGACTTCATAAAATCACTTCAAAACTTCCACCGCTATCTTGAGTACCTGTCCGTTTCCCACGGTAAGGGAAACATCATCCAGAAGGGGTGAGATATCGAAAAATATAAACAAAAGTATGATAATTAATATATTAGATCAGATCATACAATTATCACCACTTTCAAACAACAGTTATAATAACAACTAGTAAAAGCAGTTATAACAACAACTTTAGCAACAATTTGTATCAACAATTATAACAACCATCGGCAACAACATTTATCAAAATAATTACAATAATTATTTCGCACATCAAACCAACGCAAGTTATATCAACAACAACTCATAACAACATTAACTTCACAACGACTCAAAATGCGACACAACTATGCACATGTATGTGGTACCCAGGGCTTCAGCCCCCGTCGCCAATTGCCAGTTAAACCGAGGCATCAAGGCATAAGCCTTCGTCGCTAATTTGCCAATCTAGGCCATCGCCAAAAATGCATATGTATATGAATGCAACAAACACACACAACAAACAACATCATCGTCACAAAGGCATAAGCCTATATCGTCGCTATACCAATAAATAGAGGTATATATCGTCACTGAAACATCCTGCAACTTCGCATAAAACAACAACAATATACACATCGCTCTGAAATCACAAAGAAACAACAACCCAACGTACTCATCATAATTCACAAAACAAGCCGATCACAATCACCTACTAGCATATACGAATTACCTCTACAATTTTCAATTAATTCCGGATAACTAAATACACCCTAATCCCACATACAATCATCATATTCCCGGTTATATAATTCGAACCCCACCCTTACCTTGATAAATATGGACTCTTTCATCATAGCTCTAAGTTTTTCTCCAAAAGAAATCCTTTCTAACATCAATTGGAGACACAACTAAAAACCAGTTCAGGAATCGCTTTGTCGGACGGACTTAAAATCATCAAAACGAAAATCGCTCCGGTCAGAAGTTACCTCTACGAGTCTGAAACGTTGTGTCCAAGAACCGCGACGATCCAACGGTTGGATTGGGAGAAACGTCCGTTTTACTAAGGTGAGTCTATGCTGAAACTTGCTGAGAAAATTAAGGCTTCCTCCATAATTTTCTTCTTCTCTCAAGTGCTCTCCCCTTGTTTCTCTTCTCTCTTCTATTTTTCCTTTCTCCCCAAAAATGAGTTCTGAGACTCCAACTCTAAAACCCTAGTTTTTTACTCTTACTATCTTTTTTCTCTTAATGGGCTTAACCCATAATCCATCTATTATGTTTCTACTACTAAGACCCAATTAACTGTATCTCTAATACAACTTAATTAACTCAAATAACACAAACACACATATAATTAAATATTTCAAATAATTATTATATCACATAATAACTAAATAAATAAATAATTATTAAAAATACCAAATAGTATAATTACTAATATAATTAATAAAAATATTAATAGAATCGGGATGTTACAACTCTCCCCCACTTTGAATATTTTCGTCCTCGAAAATCTATACGACATCACCATACTTAACGCATCCTTCACATTCAATCCTTCGATCAAACGACAACCCTGTCACGGTTTAAATCAAGTACTTATACCATCAATCTTCTAATACGATTGCGACATAATCCTTACTAACTTCCCAACCATTTAAGCAATATCTTGAAACATCTTACAACGTAGCAATAGCTACCACTTGCTTACATTTGGTTATACAATCTCACTTCATCATCCTCAGCAACCTATTCTACACCAAACGCATACGGAATTCTTATTTCCATAATCAGGTGTCCTTCGCTACCGAAACACCAACAACTTACAACCGAATCATAACCGAGGAGCACAGCTTCTCCTTCACTAAGTTCAAAACCAACTCCTGCAACAAGCAATCAAAAACATCAAGTACCGACAGTGTTGTACACACTTGTCGCGTACTAAGGGATAAACAACAATTAGACGACTCTGGCCGGACGGACCGACCTGCTCTGATACCACTAATGTAACACCCCAAATCTACCCGATAAATTATACGGAAAATCAGAGTATAAATTCCAAACAAGTTCATTTGAGGTATCACATATTCCTCATTTCAAAAACAATTACGGCTTATTTTCCTTCACATAGATACATAGCACATAAATTTAAAACGATAATCAAATCATTACTAAAAACCACTTTGTTTAAATTCAATAATTAACTCGCAGCGGAATCAACAAACTTCATAAATATTTATTTCAAGTCGTAGCATCATTGCACGGTAACTTTAAGTTACAATTTAAACCAAAACCATATAAAAATTCAGCAAAATAAATAGTAATTAAAACAATCGTTTTATCCCCCGAGTGCTACGTATCAGAGCAAGACACCAACTCGAATAACAGCAACTAAAGACTTCATAAAATCACTTCAAAACTTCCACCGCTATCTTGAGTACCTGTCCGTTTCCCACGGTAAGGGAAACATCATCCAGAAGGGGTGAGATATCGAAAAATATAAACAAAAGTATGATAATTAATATATTAGATCAGATCATACAATTATCACCACTTTCAAACAACAGTTATAATAACAACTAGTAAAAGCAGTTATAACAACAACTTTAGCAACAATTTGTATCAACAATTATAACAACCATCGGCAACAACATTTATCAAAATAATTACAATAATTATTTCGCACATCAAACCAACGCAAGTTATATCAACAACAACTCATAACAACATTAACTTCACAACGACTCAAAATGCGACACAACTATGCACATGTATGTGGTACCCAGGGCTTCAGCCCCCGTCGCCAATTGCCAGTTAAACCGAGGCATCAAGGCATAAGCCTTCGTCGCTAATTTGCCAATCTAGGCCATCGCCAAAAATGCATATGTATATGAATGCAACAAACACACACAACAAACAACATCATCGTCACAAAGGCATAAGCCTATATCGTCGCTATACCAATAAATAGAGGTATATATCGTCACTGAAACATCCTGCAACTTCGCATAAAACAACAACAATATACACATCGCTCTGAAATCACAAAGAAACAACAACCCAACGTACTCATCATAATTCACAAAACAAGCCGATCACAATCACCTACTAGCATATACGAATTACCTCTACAATTTTCAATTAATTCCGGATAACTAAATACACCCTAATCCCACATACAATCATCATATTCCCGGTTATATAATTCGAACCCCACCCTTACCTTGATAAATATGGACTCTTTCATCATAGCTCTAAGTTTTTCTCCAAAAGAAATCCTTTCTAACATCAATTGGAGACACAACTAAAAACCAGTTCAGGAATCGCTTTGTCGGACGGACTTAAAATCATCAAAACGAAAATCGCTCCGGTCAGAAGTTACCTCTACGAGTCTGAAACGTTGTGTCCAAGAACCGCGACGATCCAACGGTTGGATTGGGAGAAACGTCCGTTTTACTAAGGTGAGTCTATGCTGAAACTTGCTGAGAAAATTAAGGCTTCCTCCATAATTTTCTTCTTCTCTCAAGTGCTCTCCCCTTGTTTCTCTTCTCTCTTCTATTTTTCCTTTCTCCCCAAAAATGAGTTCTGAGACTCCAACTCTAAAACCCTAGTTTTTTACTCTTACTATCTTTTTTCTCTTAATGGGCTTAACCCATAATCCATCTATTATGTTTCTACTACTAAGACCCAATTAACTGTATCTCTAATACAACTTAATTAACTCAAATAACACAAACACACATATAATTAAATATTTCAAATAATTATTATATCACATAATAACTAAATAAATAAATAATTATTAAAAATACCAAATAGTATAATTACTAATATAATTAATAAAAATATTAATAGAATCGGGATGTTACAACTCTCCCCCACTTTGAATATTTTCGTCCTCGAAAATCTATACGACATCACCATACTTAACGCATCCTTCACATTCAATCCTTCGATCAAACGACAACCCTGTCACGGTTTAAATCAAGTACTTATACCATCAATCTTCTAATACGATTGCGACATAATCCTTACTAACTTCCCAACCATTTAAGCAATATCTTGAAACATCTTACAACGTAGCAATAGCTACCACTTGCTTACATTTGGTTATACAATCTCACTTCATCATCCTCAGCAACCTATTCTACACCAAACGCATACGGAATTCTTATTTCCATAATCAGGTGTCCTTCGCTACCGAAACACCAACAACTTACAACCGAATCATAACCGAGGAGCACAGCTTCTCCTTCACTAAGTTCAAAACCAACTCCTGCAACAAGCAATCAAAAACATCAAGTACCGACAGTGTTGTACACACTTGTCGCGTACTAAGGGATAAACAACAATTAGACGACTCTGGCCGGACGGACCGACCTGCTCTGATACCACTAATGTAACACCCCAAATCTACCCGATAAATTATACGGAAAATCAGAGTATAAATTCCAAACAAGTTCATTTGAGGTATCACATATTCCTCATTTCAAAAACAATTACGGCTTATTTTCCTTCACATAGATACATAGCACATAAATTTAAAACGATAATCAAATCATTACTAAAAACCACTTTGTTTAAATTCAATAATTAACTCGCAGCGGAATCAACAAACTTCATAAATATTTATTTCAAGTCGTAGCATCATTGCACGGTAACTTTAAGTTACAATTTAAACCAAAACCATATAAAAATTCAGCAAAATAAATAGTAATTAAAACAATCGTTTTATCCCCCGAGTGCTACGTATCAGAGCAAGACACCAACTCGAATAACAGCAACTAAAGACTTCATAAAATCACTTCAAAACTTCCACCGCTATCTTGAGTACCTGTCCGTTTCCCACGGTAAGGGAAACATCATCCAGAAGGGGTGAGATATCGAAAAATATAAACAAAAGTATGATAATTAATATATTAGATCAGATCATACAATTATCACCACTTTCAAACAACAGTTATAATAACAACTAGTAAAAGCAGTTATAACAACAACTTTAGCAACAATTTGTATCAACAATTATAACAACCATCGGCAACAACATTTATCAAAATAATTACAATAATTATTTCGCACATCAAACCAACGCAAGTTATATCAACAACAACTCATAACAACATTAACTTCACAACGACTCAAAATGCGACACAACTATGCACATGTATGTGGTACCCAGGGCTTCAGCCCCCGTCGCCAATTGCCAGTTAAACCGAGGCATCAAGGCATAAGCCTTCGTCGCTAATTTGCCAATCTAGGCCATCGCCAAAAATGCATATGTATATGAATGCAACAAACACACACAACAAACAACATCATCGTCACAAAGGCATAAGCCTATATCGTCGCTATACCAATAAATAGAGGTATATATCGTCACTGAAACATCCTGCAACTTCGCATAAAACAACAACAATATACACATCGCTCTGAAATCACAAAGAAACAACAACCCAACGTACTCATCATAATTCACAAAACAAGCCGATCACAATCACCTACTAGCATATACGAATTACCTCTACAATTTTCAATTAATTCCGGATAACTAAATACACCCTAATCCCACATACAATCATCATATTCCCGGTTATATAATTCGAACCCCACCCTTACCTTGATAAATATGGACTCTTTCATCATAGCTCTAAGTTTTTCTCCAAAAGAAATCCTTTCTAACATCAATTGGAGACACAACTAAAAACCAGTTCAGGAATCGCTTTGTCGGACGGACTTAAAATCATCAAAACGAAAATCGCTCCGGTCAGAAGTTACCTCTACGAGTCTGAAACGTTGTGTCCAAGAACCGCGACGATCCAACGGTTGGATTGGGAGAAACGTCCGTTTTACTAAGGTGAGTCTATGCTGAAACTTGCTGAGAAAATTAAGGCTTCCTCCATAATTTTCTTCTTCTCTCAAGTGCTCTCCCCTTGTTTCTCTTCTCTCTTCTATTTTTCCTTTCTCCCCAAAAATGAGTTCTGAGACTCCAACTCTAAAACCCTAGTTTTTTACTCTTACTATCTTTTTTCTCTTAATGGGCTTAACCCATAATCCATCTATTATGTTTCTACTACTAAGACCCAATTAACTGTATCTCTAATACAACTTAATTAACTCAAATAACACAAACACACATATAATTAAATATTTCAAATAATTATTATATCACATAATAACTAAATAAATAAATAATTATTAAAAATACCAAATAGTATAATTACTAATATAATTAATAAAAATATTAATAGAATCGGGATGTTACAACTCTCCCCCACTTTGAATATTTTCGTCCTCGAAAATCTATACGACATCACCATACTTAACGCATCCTTCACATTCAATCCTTCGATCAAACGACAACCCTGTCACGGTTTAAATCAAGTACTTATACCATCAATCTTCTAATACGATTGCGACATAATCCTTACTAACTTCCCAACCATTTAAGCAATATCTTGAAACATCTTACAACGTAGCAATAGCTACCACTTGCTTACATTTGGTTATACAATCTCACTTCATCATCCTCAGCAACCTATTCTACACCAAACGCATACGGAATTCTTATTTCCATAATCAGGTGTCCTTCGCTACCGAAACACCAACAACTTACAACCGAATCATAACCGAGGAGCACAGCTTCTCCTTCACTAAGTTCAAAACCAACTCCTGCAACAAGCAATCAAAAACATCAAGTACCGACAGTGTTGTACACACTTGTCGCGTACTAAGGGATAAACAACAATTAGACGACTCTGGCCGGACGGACCGACCTGCTCTGATACCACTAATGTAACACCCCAAATCTACCCGATAAATTATACGGAAAATCAGAGTATAAATTCCAAACAAGTTCATTTGAGGTATCACATATTCCTCATTTCAAAAACAATTACGGCTTATTTTCCTTCACATAGATACATAGCACATAAATTTAAAACGATAATCAAATCATTACTAAAAACCACTTTGTTTAAATTCAATAATTAACTCGCAGCGGAATCAACAAACTTCATAAATATTTATTTCAAGTCGTAGCATCATTGCACGGTAACTTTAAGTTACAATTTAAACCAAAACCATATAAAAATTCAGCAAAATAAATAGTAATTAAAACAATCGTTTTATCCCCCGAGTGCTACGTATCAGAGCAAGACACCAACTCGAATAACAGCAACTAAAGACTTCATAAAATCACTTCAAAACTTCCACCGCTATCTTGAGTACCTGTCCGTTTCCCACGGTAAGGGAAACATCATCCAGAAGGGGTGAGATATCGAAAAATATAAACAAAAGTATGATAATTAATATATTAGATCAGATCATACAATTATCACCACTTTCAAACAACAGTTATAATAACAACTAGTAAAAGCAGTTATAACAACAACTTTAGCAACAATTTGTATCAACAATTATAACAACCATCGGCAACAACATTTATCAAAATAATTACAATAATTATTTCGCACATCAAACCAACGCAAGTTATATCAACAACAACTCATAACAACATTAACTTCACAACGACTCAAAATGCGACACAACTATGCACATGTATGTGGTACCCAGGGCTTCAGCCCCCGTCGCCAATTGCCAGTTAAACCGAGGCATCAAGGCATAAGCCTTCGTCGCTAATTTGCCAATCTAGGCCATCGCCAAAAATGCATATGTATATGAATGCAACAAACACACACAACAAACAACATCATCGTCACAAAGGCATAAGCCTATATCGTCGCTATACCAATAAATAGAGGTATATATCGTCACTGAAACATCCTGCAACTTCGCATAAAACAACAACAATATACACATCGCTCTGAAATCACAAAGAAACAACAACCCAACGTACTCATCATAATTCACAAAACAAGCCGATCACAATCACCTACTAGCATATACGAATTACCTCTACAATTTTCAATTAATTCCGGATAACTAAATACACCCTAATCCCACATACAATCATCATATTCCCGGTTATATAATTCGAACCCCACCCTTACCTTGATAAATATGGACTCTTTCATCATAGCTCTAAGTTTTTCTCCAAAAGAAATCCTTTCTAACATCAATTGGAGACACAACTAAAAACCAGTTCAGGAATCGCTTTGTCGGACGGACTTAAAATCATCAAAACGAAAATCGCTCCGGTCAGAAGTTACCTCTACGAGTCTGAAACGTTGTGTCCAAGAACCGCGACGATCCAACGGTTGGATTGGGAGAAACGTCCGTTTTACTAAGGTGAGTCTATGCTGAAACTTGCTGAGAAAATTAAGGCTTCCTCCATAATTTTCTTCTTCTCTCAAGTGCTCTCCCCTTGTTTCTCTTCTCTCTTCTATTTTTCCTTTCTCCCCAAAAATGAGTTCTGAGACTCCAACTCTAAAACCCTAGTTTTTTACTCTTACTATCTTTTTTCTCTTAATGGGCTTAACCCATAATCCATCTATTATGTTTCTACTACTAAGACCCAATTAACTGTATCTCTAATACAACTTAATTAACTCAAATAACACAAACACACATATAATTAAATATTTCAAATAATTATTATATCACATAATAACTAAATAAATAAATAATTATTAAAAATACCAAATAGTATAATTACTAATATAATTAATAAAAATATTAATAGAATCGGGATGTTACAACTCTCCCCCACTTTGAATATTTTCGTCCTCGAAAATCTATACGACATCACCATACTTAACGCATCCTTCACATTCAATCCTTCGATCAAACGACAACCCTGTCACGGTTTAAATCAAGTACTTATACCATCAATCTTCTAATACGATTGCGACATAATCCTTACTAACTTCCCAACCATTTAAGCAATATCTTGAAACATCTTACAACGTAGCAATAGCTACCACTTGCTTACATTTGGTTATACAATCTCACTTCATCATCCTCAGCAACCTATTCTACACCAAACGCATACGGAATTCTTATTTCCATAATCAGGTGTCCTTCGCTACCGAAACACCAACAACTTACAACCGAATCATAACCGAGGAGCACAGCTTCTCCTTCACTAAGTTCAAAACCAACTCCTGCAACAAGCAATCAAAAACATCAAGTACCGACAGTGTTGTACACACTTGTCGCGTACTAAGGGATAAACAACAATTAGACGACTCTGGCCGGACGGACCGACCTGCTCTGATACCACTAATGTAACACCCCAAATCTACCCGATAAATTATACGGAAAATCAGAGTATAAATTCCAAACAAGTTCATTTGAGGTATCACATATTCCTCATTTCAAAAACAATTACGGCTTATTTTCCTTCACATAGATACATAGCACATAAATTTAAAACGATAATCAAATCATTACTAAAAACCACTTTGTTTAAATTCAATAATTAACTCGCAGCGGAATCAACAAACTTCATAAATATTTATTTCAAGTCGTAGCATCATTGCACGGTAACTTTAAGTTACAATTTAAACCAAAACCATATAAAAATTCAGCAAAATAAATAGTAATTAAAACAATCGTTTTATCCCCCGAGTGCTACGTATCAGAGCAAGACACCAACTCGAATAACAGCAACTAAAGACTTCATAAAATCACTTCAAAACTTCCACCGCTATCTTGAGTACCTGTCCGTTTCCCACGGTAAGGGAAACATCATCCAGAAGGGGTGAGATATCGAAAAATATAAACAAAAGTATGATAATTAATATATTAGATCAGATCATACAATTATCACCACTTTCAAACAACAGTTATAATAACAACTAGTAAAAGCAGTTATAACAACAACTTTAGCAACAATTTGTATCAACAATTATAACAACCATCGGCAACAACATTTATCAAAATAATTACAATAATTATTTCGCACATCAAACCAACGCAAGTTATATCAACAACAACTCATAACAACATTAACTTCACAACGACTCAAAATGCGACACAACTATGCACATGTATGTGGTACCCAGGGCTTCAGCCCCCGTCGCCAATTGCCAGTTAAACCGAGGCATCAAGGCATAAGCCTTCGTCGCTAATTTGCCAATCTAGGCCATCGCCAAAAATGCATATGTATATGAATGCAACAAACACACACAACAAACAACATCATCGTCACAAAGGCATAAGCCTATATCGTCGCTATACCAATAAATAGAGGTATATATCGTCACTGAAACATCCTGCAACTTCGCATAAAACAACAACAATATACACATCGCTCTGAAATCACAAAGAAACAACAACCCAACGTACTCATCATAATTCACAAAACAAGCCGATCACAATCACCTACTAGCATATACGAATTACCTCTACAATTTTCAATTAATTCCGGATAACTAAATACACCCTAATCCCACATACAATCATCATATTCCCGGTTATATAATTCGAACCCCACCCTTACCTTGATAAATATGGACTCTTTCATCATAGCTCTAAGTTTTTCTCCAAAAGAAATCCTTTCTAACATCAATTGGAGACACAACTAAAAACCAGTTCAGGAATCGCTTTGTCGGACGGACTTAAAATCATCAAAACGAAAATCGCTCCGGTCAGAAGTTACCTCTACGAGTCTGAAACGTTGTGTCCAAGAACCGCGACGATCCAACGGTTGGATTGGGAGAAACGTCCGTTTTACTAAGGTGAGTCTATGCTGAAACTTGCTGAGAAAATTAAGGCTTCCTCCATAATTTTCTTCTTCTCTCAAGTGCTCTCCCCTTGTTTCTCTTCTCTCTTCTATTTTTCCTTTCTCCCCAAAAATGAGTTCTGAGACTCCAACTCTAAAACCCTAGTTTTTTACTCTTACTATCTTTTTTCTCTTAATGGGCTTAACCCATAATCCATCTATTATGTTTCTACTACTAAGACCCAATTAACTGTATCTCTAATACAACTTAATTAACTCAAATAACACAAACACACATATAATTAAATATTTCAAATAATTATTATATCACATAATAACTAAATAAATAAATAATTATTAAAAATACCAAATAGTATAATTACTAATATAATTAATAAAAATATTAATAGAATCGGGATGTTACAACTAGGGGTGGCAAACGGGCATGCCCGCGCCCGTTTAGCCCGCCCCGCAAAAGCCCGCAAATAAACGGGGCGGGGCGGGGCGGGCATCGTTGAAGATGCGGGCCTAAAACCTAGCCCCGCCCCGCAAAAAAGTGAGGGCGGGGCGGGCAAAGCCCGCGGGCATTGCACCTTTTAAGCCTAAAAACATAAAAATTTATGAAAACGCACATGCCCGCAAAAGCCCGCGTTGAAAACGGGGCGGGGCGGGGCGGTCACATTAGAGGGTGAGGGCCTAAAACCTTGGCCCGCCCCGCACTAAAGTGCGGGTAAAACGGGCATGCCCAACGGGCCGGGCCCGTTTTGCCACCCCTAGTTACAACTCTCCCCCACTTTGAATATTTTCGTCCTCGAAAATCTATACGACATCACCATACTTAACGCATCCTTCACATTCAATCCTTCGATCAAACGACAACCCTGTCACGGTTTAAATCAAGTACTTATACCATCAATCTTCTAATACGATTGCGACATAATCCTTACTAACTTCCCAACCATTTAAGCAATATCTTGAAACATCTTACAACGTAGCAATAGCTACCACTTGCTTACATTTGGTTATACAATCTCACTTCATCATCCTCAGCAACCTATTCTACACCAAACGCATACGGAATTCTTATTTCCATAATCAGGTGTCCTTCGCTACCGAAACACCAACAACTTACAACCGAATCATAACCGAGGAGCACAGCTTCTCCTTCACTAAGTTCAAAACCAACTCCTGCAACAAGCAATCAAAAACATCAAGTACCGACAGTGTTGTACACACTTGTCGCGTACTAAGGGATAAACAACAATTAGACGACTCTGGCCGGACGGACCGACCTGCTCTGATACCACTAATGTAACACCCCAAATCTACCCGATAAATTATACGGAAAATCAGAGTATAAATTCCAAACAAGTTCATTTGAGGTATCACATATTTCTCATTTCAAAAACAATTACGGCTTATTTTCCTTCACATAGATACATAGCACATAAATTTAAAACGATAATCAAATCATTACTAAAAACCACTTTGTTTAAATTCAATAATTAACTCGCAGCGGAATCAACAAACTTCATAAATATTTATTTCAAGTCGTAGCATCATTGCACGGTAACTTTAAGTTACAATTTAAACCAAAACCATATAAAAATTCAGCAAAATAAATAGTAATTAAAACAATCGTTTTATCCCCCGAGTGCTACGTATCAGAGCAAGACACCAACTCGAATAACAGCAACTAAAGACTTCATAAAATCACTTCAAAACTTCCACCGCTATCTTGAGTACCTGTCCGTTTCCCACGGTAAGGGAAACATCATCCAGAAGGGGTGAGATATCGAAAAATATAAACAAAAGTATGATAATTAATATATTAGATCAGATCATACAATTATCACCACTTTCAAACAACAGTTATAATAACAACTAGTAAAAGCAGTTATAACAACAACTTTAGCAACAATTTGTATCAACAATTATAACAACCATCGGCAACAACATTTATCAAAATAATTACAATAATTATTTCGCACATCAAACCAACGCAAGTTATATCAACAACAACTCATAACAACATTAACTTCACAACGACTCAAAATGCGACACAACTATGCACATGTATGTGGTACCCAGGGCTTCAGCCCCCGTCGCCAATTGCCAGTTAAACCGAGGCATCAAGGCATAAGCCTTCGTCGCTAATTTGCCAATCTAGGCCATCGCCAAAAATATTAATAGAATCGGGATGTTACACTCAACATTTTAGAATATTTCAAAGAAAAACTATTTTTTTATAATTGAAAAAAATGTTATTATTAGAAGATAACATTTTCAATATCATTTGACATTAATTTGATTATTTTCATACTTTAAACCAAAAACTAAATTACATTCAAAATTTTATATTTCATGTCTTGTAATCTTTTGAATCACATAATGTGACAATTAGATTATTAAAATGATAATAACATAACAACATTATGATGAGGCAATCAAAAAGTAATAAAAATTAATAAATATTAATTACATTTGGTCGTGTTCAATTTTCAACGGGTTCAAAATAATCATTTGAGCCCGGCTGAATCATCCATATACTACCCTAATTGAGCAATTAAATTAACCAGACACCCTGTCTGATCCGTTTGCACAAAAAAAAAAACAGTGGATCGTTTTGTTTCAATTGGGCGGTTGAAATTTGTCAAACCCTATTAGAAATGTCCTTTTAATATATCAATTATTCTATTTGTATGATTTTTTATTTTTAGTTTAGTGTTTAGGGTTTATAACAAATTTTTTTTAAATATTTTTTATTTTTAGTTTAGTGTTTAGGGTTTATAATAAATTATTTTTTTAATATTTTTTATTTTTAGTTTAGTGTTTAGGGTTTATAACAAATTATTTTTTTAATATTTTTATTTTTAGTTTAGTGTTTAGGGTTTATAACAAATTTTTTTTTAATTTATTTATTTATTTTTAGTTTAGTGTTTATGGTTTATAACAAATTATTTTTTTAATATTTTTATTTTTAGTTTAGTGTTTAGGGTTTATAACAAATTATTTTTTAAATATTTTTTATCTTTAGTTTAGTGTTTATGGTTTATAACAAATTATTTTTTTAATATTTTTTAGTGTTGTAAAGATATGAATATATTAATATGTCTTAGATATTAAGATTTAGGACCTTTTTAGGCGTGTAAGGCGGGTTCTGCATAAGATCCAAAATTTATCAGTTAAATTGTGGCTAAATATGGCTCACAAAATATTTGTCATTGTTAAATCGTGGCTAAATAGTACTCACAAAATATTTATCACAATTAAACTGTAGTTAAGTAGGGTCTCTATTTGTTTTGTCGTGATTAAATTGTCGCTAACCTACACAAAGCCTCCAAAAACTTAAGACAACCGTCAACGTACTCTGCTTGTAAAGAACATGCAGGAAAATTGAGGAACCAAAAAGGACAAAGTTGATTATCACGTGCTCATATGTCACCCCACAACCATGGTGTTAACCTCAATCTTTGTTGCTATTTCTCAAGGCCCGCTGACTTGTCATTACGTCTCTATTTCATGAACATGTTGTTACTCAAATATGGTGTGGAGAGTAAATGTTGAATTAAATTTTGATTTGGTACCGATGCATTTATTTTTTCAACATTTTGTGTCAACCATGGTAGGAAGACATCGACTATACCATAGTCATATGATGATAGGTTTCAAGAATTATCTAACATAAAACATTGATCATCGTTTGACATAAGAGGACACATTGAGACCTTTAGTTTGTGTCTACCTATTAATGAGATGATTATCAATCATGATGAAGTATCTTGTCTCTATATTTAGTAAAAAGAGGAGAAGCATAAAAATTTGTTACTCCTTAAATTACTTAGATTATATATATATATATATATATATATATATATATATATATATATATATATATATATATATATATATATATATATATATATATATATATATATATATATATATATATATATATATATATATATATATATATATATATATATATATATATATATATATATATATATATATATATATATATATATATATATATATATATATATATATATATATATATATTATTCTGGGTTGTCCAAAGGCCTAAAAAGATAAAACCCAAATTGATTTCAATCTACTCCAAATGATCTCAGGTATAAAAGTCATGATACGAGTTATTCAAGGTACACTTTCTGATCTCTAGTTTTACTATACTCATCTTGAATGTTGAATTGATTTGAGTTGTACAAACCTTGCAGATCCACCCACATGCCACTGTATCAGAGATCAACACCACTGATTCAAGGTTCCTTATCATCCTCATACACCTAATTCTAGTTCTAGAACAAAACAATTATGCCGTCTATTAGAATTGGCCCCTAATTACCATAAAATTCCACGAGTAGACCAATCTTCAATCCAAAATCAAATTTATACCAGAAGTGTTGGACATGGAAATAGTATCTCCATTCGCCACATCAAATAGATCTTTCAATTCTTATGATTCATTCTCACATCAATTATCATCTATCGATGAGATCCACAATGTAGTAACATCCAGGTAGATTCGCCATAAGAGTGCCTTTGCCTAATGATAATTATCGTCAAGCAGCGAGACAGAGATCGATTGGCGATAGGATTTCTAGATCGTGAAAAGATCAATGTAACTCTAAACTTTGAGTTACCGCTAATCCTAGCTATTACCGCTATTGATTATACTTTGATAAGATTCCTCGTAGATGGCATAAGCTCTTGCAATATCCTCTGCACCGATAATTTAGACCAACTAGGCCCACGTTAACGAGATATAAATTCGTATCGCGACGGGGATCTGTTTGCCTTCAATTATTCATTAACTCGCCTTTGAGAACAATAGATTTGATGTTGTCATTGAAAGAAAAAGTGTGTGAGAGAGAAAAGTAACCCTTGACTTCCTTGTTATTCCATGTAGAATTGCCTTTAGAGATTTCATGCGGATATTGTAACACCATGTTTTTCTTTAGATAGTTTTCTTAAATTTAATTATGCATTTTTGTGTGATTTATTTATGTGTTGTAGGGGTAGGTACCCTTGAGGTAGAAGTATAGGAAGAGAGTGTGAGAGGTTGGTATAGTTTTTAGAATTAATTATTATTTAATTAATTAAAATAACAATAATTTAGTTGGATTATTTGAATATTATAGGTCGGTAGAAATTAATTATTAATTTAATTTAGGGTAAAATATATTTTTGGTCCTTATAAATATCTCAAAATTTATTTTTAGCCTCTATTAAAAAAATGATATATTTTGGTCCTTACAAAAATTTTATGCATGCAGTTTTAGTCCCTACTATTTTCTAAAATTTTAAAAATTGCTTAACTACCCTTTAACTTATAAATTTTTAAATAATTTTTTTCATACATGGTTAGAATACTGTAAAATGTTTATTTACCAAATTTTAGAATTTTTTAAAAAGAGAAGAGTTAAATATGAATTTTTTTAAATTTCAAAGGATAATGATAAAAGTAATGAAAATCTCAACTTAGAAATCAAATTGAGTTCCTTTTTTAAGGAACTTTTTATAAAATTCTAAACAAGTCTACAAAATAATCATTCAAAAATACACATTGGTTTAATACAGGTACTAAAACTACGTGCATGATAATTTTGTAGGGATCAAAACATGCCATTTTTTATATGAACCAAAAACAAAATTTGGTAATTTCATAGTGACCAAAAACATATTTAACCCTTTAATTTAAAAGAAAAATAGGACCTAGTAGAGAAATAAGGGGCAATGTGGGAATTGTGGAGAGTAATAAGGGTAATAGGGGAATAACCTAAGTTTAAATAATTAGAATAATATATATTCTAAAAATTAGAGAAATTAGGCTCATTCTATCAGTACGTGAAAAAGAGGAAAATAGAGAAATGAAGGTTTTGGAAAATGAGTGCTAAGGCTTAGGAGAAGAGATCAAGGGAACATCATTTTGCCAAATTTTATGGAATTACAAGATAATGGGGGAGAAAGGGCTTTCAATATGTGTGTATTACATTGATGGGGTGGAGAAGAGAGGTTCTTACTCTCATTAGGGATTCACGATGTTGTTCTATGAAGTTGATGTTGTATGCGAATCTGAAAATAGGTAATTTATTGGTATTCTGTTTTTCATGATTAATTCGTATGAATTATTATGGGGAAGATGTTGTTTTGTTCTATGTTAAGATATCTTTCACTGTTGAATTTTGAAGGTTTGAATCATGAAAATGAATTGATGATTGTGATGAATGTATGATGTTGGGATCTCTAATATATGTGTTGTATGTTATTATAATTGTTATATAATTATTGTATGTCGAATTCTGAGCATAGAATCAAAACCGGAGCTCCGAAAGTGGTCAACTGCGGAAAAATCATAGAAAATTGTGAAACAACGTTTTTAGACCCTGGAAGCTGCCACGGGCCGTAGCAGCTGCTACGGGTGGCCGTAGCAGCTGCGTGGCCATACCAGCTTATTGGATTTTGTACTGCAAAATTGTTTTGTGTGTAACTTGAGAAATGTAACTCAATTTGAGATGCAGTTTGAAGCGTTAGGTAGCTAACTTGTAGTACTATCTTATGGTGATGGTTTAATGATAAAAATATGTAGTATAAAATGTGATCAATGTACTATATGGTGATAGATGATATGAAATGATTATGGCATATTGAATAATCATGTTGTAAATGATTGAATTAATGTGGAAGTTGATGATAAGATAAATTGATATGCTTAAGTGTTATGTGCATGTTATTTATTGTGGTGATATTGTTAAGTTTCTACTATTGGTGTTGTTTGTTAATTGTCATAATATTGAATAATGGTGTGAATGAATGATTGATGTTATATGTAACAATGATGTATGCATGATGATTATTTTGGTGAATCTTTTGGAAAAAATGCATATTGCTGAGAGTCATGCATCATGGTGTACAAAATTCAATCCAGTTTTAGTGAGCCTTGATTCTATGGTGGGAATCGAGTGCGAGTAGCTAATTCTATAAAAGGATTAGTGAAGCGTTGTTATATGGTGATTAGCGATGATTTTGGTGTGCCCTGGTTCCAAGAGGGAATTCGATCCTATGGTGGGGATCGAGGAGCGAGATGAACCTGAGTGTTCATAAATGGTACCACATGCATAACGAGTCAATTGTGGAGTATATTGCATACATACTTGTATATGTGGTTGATTATTCATGATGTTGTTGATTTGTTGAAAATGTGTGTATATTGTGTTGGGAAAATAAAAAACATAGAGAAAAAAAGGAACAAAATAACAACACAAGAGATTAACGTGGAAACTTTAAAATCAGAGAAAAACCATGATTGTTGTCAAATGACAACCTGAGAATAATACTGTGTGAAAATTGTTACAACATATAGATTACCTACAACCATCCAAATGCCCCAATACACCTGCACTCTCTAAAGAAAATATTTAACTACCTCTCACAACACTAAAATAAGAATATAAGAGAAAATATAGTGAGTCAAATATAATCCTAAAGTCCTTTTGACTCTTACATGTTGTAAAGAAAAACTTTAATCCTATATATAACCTTGGACTCCCTCTTCCTTCACAAAAATAAGCGATGTGTGACTTCTTCAACATGTACATTTTCAACGAAACCCAAAAATCTCCACCTTGATTGAAAATAATACATTAGCCTTCATTGTCTTCACCAACAACCATACTCCATCATAAAGAGTATAGTCACTTGAAGCTACACCACTTAAAGAATTTTCACATTGTCTTTTTTGATAATACTAATTTTATAAACTATCATACTCCATCTAAAGAAGAGTATACTTCACTTGAAATTAAACCACTTCAAGAATTTTCACATGCCGAAAACTAGGTTGGAACTTTATGGTATAACTTTCATGTTGGTAGGAAGCTCTTAAGGATGAGTGACTGGTCTCATTATATTATGTTCGCTATTAGAGGATTAAAACCTAAGCACGTGATTCTATGTAATTCTCTATGGCTGCTTGCGTGATGATTCTTTGGTAATAATTATATAGTTCTATTTGTGTTTAATGTTTTTTTGTCTATGAAATAAAGAGAATTGATCTAGAGAGCAATGAGAATTAACAGTAATTTTCTTTCTGATTGGTAGGACTATGAGATTGAAATAATCATTTGCGTTGTGACGAGAATAATCCCAACCATTAGTATAATTTTACATACAAATAAAAGCATTGTATTATCTATTTAAGACTCACAATACCTAAGAGGTTGCTTCGACAAAGTGAGTGTTCTTGCGATTGTATACTCCCGATAATTGGGAGATTGTGAGATGTAATAATGTGTTTTATAGAACTAATTTCTTATTTGCATACTATGAAACTTTATTCTTAGCGACTTGAGACTCCCAACACCTGAGAGGTTGCTTTGACGAAGCATGTTTCCTTGCTATTGGAGACACCCAGTACATGGGACATTGCAAAGAGGTAAGTCCGTGTTTTGTAAAAGGTCATAGAAATTCTCACATCTAGGGGTAAATGATTTGAAAATGGAACTTAATCATTTTTATTATATATATGTCAAACTTTCATTGGAATTATTAATTTACTATAAAGCACACAACCGATCAATTGCGCATAATGCGCCCCCATTTTTTACTTACTCATTTCCCTATCATAACAAGGGAATTCACCTCGTCCTTGTGAGCGGATAACCCACTCCTTTTGGATACGATAATAAAAATCTTCACATTTTAGTTTTTCTTGGCACAATTACTACAATATTAGTTTTTCGTCCAACACTACACCCCACACAAGCATTTTCTAAGGAGATTGAACCTTTAGCCAATGCTTTAGATCAAATTTGAAATATAAAGACTACTCAAAGTATGCTTTATCTGAACATAAAGTTAGGTAAGATGGTTGTTTGACATTTAGGAAGTAATAAGAGATTGTACATATCTAGAGCTGCATTGATTACACAAACAAAAATCTTTCCACTTCAAAGGATGAGTATGCAATAGTTGTAGCTAAAATATTAGTCGATGTTAGTGAAATGTCGCAAGTATACAATATATATTGTGTAATAAAATTGATCATCCCACTAGGACTATGATTGATTACGAATTCTTTATATTCAATGATTAGCTCAAATGAGTTGATTTTGATTGATTAATTATTTATACAGATTTGGAATTTTAATAAAAATGTGGTATATGATGAGATAGACGGGAGGCGAGAGATGAATGATAGTGGATTTCGATGATACACAAGAACCAGAGCCGGAGGGGATGCATGAAAGTGGGTAATGAATTAATGATATGGAGTGTGAGTTTGGTACAACAAGTTATACGATTCATATGACAAGCTTTATTTTTTTTAAGATTTACAAAACTATTTACTTTAATTTGTAGAATGAAAAAACAAACGAAACAAGTAGAAGAGAAGGAAAAAAATGAAAATACTTAAATTCCTGGGGTTCTGAACCGCTCTAAGTTGAGGTTTTTCAAATCCTCGCAAAAATGTAACGTTTAAAATCATGGACAAAACATAATGAAAATACTTTTAGTTGCGGGGGTTTTTAACCGCCCTAAAGATGAGGTTTTCCAAAACCTTCGCAGAAAAAATGTATAACAAAAAAATTTAATGTTTAAAATCATGGACGGCAGGATTCGAACCTGCGCGGGCAAAGCCCACATGATTTCTAGTCATGCCCAATAACCACTCCAGCACGTCCACTTGTGATGTTCACTTTTTATTCTTCAAAGTATATAAACCATATTCGTACGTTTATTGTTTGCAGTTTTTTTTGAAGTTATCATTTCATGTATTACATTAATTTCAACGTTATATGACCCGTAACGTGGAACATTAAAACTTTGATTCAATGTTTATTATTCTTAACAAGTTAATAATTTTTTTTCATCTTTAGGTATAAATTGAAACAGTTTTTTGATGTATAAGTAAAAAATTGTTGTTATATATATACAAAGTAAAATAATGTTATACCTTTTTATAAGTATCTTTTTAATCAACCGAATATCCCTAATCGGATAAGACTACTATAAACAAAAAATTACTATACTAGTGAAGTTTAAATTTAGATTTTTAATTAATTTTTTTTTGTTATTTCATTAAGTATTCTTGGATGGATAAAGAAACAGTGTTATTTAATATACATGTTTTCTTATAAAATAATGTTTAATTGATAAATTTCAGTATATCTTCCTTGATCGAATTAATACATGCACACGTACACAGTACACTTGAGATTTTATTAGTTGACGGATTTATGTTTGTACGAAAGATGTAAATATAAAAGTTACGGTAATTAAGTTCTTCGAAAAAATATATGATATTATTAAATCAAAATGAACAATCTTTAAACTGAATTTTCATTATTTTGTAATGAACACAATGATTATATTTAAGCAAAGCTAGTATCTTGTACCCTAAACTATTGTATGTAGGTATTACAAGATTGTTACTTCAATGTCAAGTAAGTATTCTAATAAACTTTCTAATTTCTAATTAACTGCATATGAATTCTAGTCAATCGTTACATGCTAACTAACTTTGCTTAGACTTGTTTGATGATCATTTCCATAAAAAAAGTGTGAAATGGTCGAGTGAGTAATGATTTTGTAAGGAAGTTTGTCAATTGATCTTTGGACTTCATTAACAAAAGCTCCATAACTCCTTTTGAATGTTTCACCTTCACAATGTGACAATCGATTTTAAGACGTTTGACCCTTTTATAAAATACTAGATTAGCTCCAATATGTAAAACACTTTGGTTATCATAGTAGGTAATAGGTGGTTTGGTGCATTTAATTTGGAGATCTTTCAAGAAATGTAAGAGGCATTGCAATTCACATGTAGTTGTTGCAAGTGCATGATATTCATAATTTTGATGAGAATCTTGAAACTATCAATTGTTTCTTAGTTCACCATGAGATCAATGATTTGTCAAAAAAAACATTTTCCTAAAATGGGTCTCCTTGTGTCAATGCAGCCTGCCTAACTAAATAAGATTCAATTTGATTATTGAATCTCTAGGAAGCATGGTACCTCAACTTGGTAATGTTTTGAGGTACTTTAGAATTCTACAAGCTGCATTAAAGTGAGTTATGGTAGAATTTGTTAAGAATCGACTAAGTTGATGAATGCTAAAAGTTATATTAAATCTGGTTGCATTCAGATAGAGTAACCTACCCACAAGTCTTTTATATATTTAATTTAAATATTATTACATACGGTAATATTTTTAACACTAATAGAATCAGTTTGGTCATAAATGTCATCGGTTCCACATCTCCTAGATAACTTTTTCATATTAGTCTCTTTTCATTCACCCTAGGTGTTTGATATGAGGTCTCAGGAACATACTACCACCAAATTTTCTAGTAAATTTTTATAATTCAACATAGTCTTGTGTCTGCATCAACATACTGATGTAATTGAGTTTGTGACCCATATAGATATAGTTGAATTGTGTTGATGGGATTATTGATGAGAAGCCTGATTGATTGAATGACGATATTAGTATGAATGATTGTTGGAGATAGGACAAATATATTTTCTCATCCTTTCGTTAGATCAATCATATCCCAAGGCAATATAAAACAATTTCGTGATGAACTCTACTCTCGAACAAGAGGTATCTAATATAAAGTAATGTCAAGGTTGCAATAAACATGATAAACAAGAAAACACTATTTTTAGGGACGTGTAGTGTATGGATCCACCATTAAAATAACATTAAGAAACAATTTATTTGTAAACTTTTTATTCCTCTTCTTTTTTTTTTTTCTCCAAAGAAGATAATAAACTCTTAAAGTGAATAATTATATGCATTTTTTTAAAAAAAATAACAATAAAATGTTTTCATTATTAAGAAAAAAAAAATACATAATCATAGCTAGTATTTATACTCTCAATCACAAGAATCACTTTAAGAGTTCAAATTTTTATCGGTTAAAAAAAAATTTAAGATACCGATTTTTCTGATAAATTCAGTATCCTTGATAATTTTCTAGATTTTTTAAAAATCGATAGTTAATATTTGATAGGCAAAAAAATGTAACACTATTGCATTTTTCAAAAAATTAGATAATGTTAAAAGAAAATTGCCTATCGAATATAAATTATCGCCCGTTTTCGAAAATCCAAAAAATTATAAAATATTTCAAAAATTTTGGTATTTCTTCAAACATTTATCAGAAATCAATGCGTTTTTATCGGAAGTTTCCGATATTTCTTCAATTAATCTCAAAATTTCGGGTATTTTTTCATATAAACGCCAAAAAGTCGATATTCGATCCTTTGAAAATCCGACATTTGACAATAATTTTAAAAAATTACAAAATATTTAATAAAGACATAAAGTTAATAACAACCTCATATGAAGGTGTCAAATCAAATTATGAGAGTGACATGATGAATTTTCGATATAGAAACACTTGTGAGTTATGGGTCACCACGCTTCTTCTGCTACACCACTCTAATTTATTATTGCAAAATTTAATTTATTCAATATCATTTTATAAATTTATAAAACTAAAGAATATAATAAAAGGTATGATAAAAAAATGATGCAATCTATAGAAAGAGAGTTCAATTAAGTTCCTCGACAAGATAGAAAATTGAGAAATGCTAAGCTTACATAAAAAAGTTACACTACACCGTATGTATATACGGTTAGACCTGTCTTTTTATTTTTTAATAATTGTTCTCCAACATTGATTTCTGTGCCACAATAAAATGGGTTGGAAAAGGCTACGGTGTATATACAGTATAAGTGAATTGGGTGTATATATAGCACACCTCTAGAAAATTAGTATTAGCATTGGCAGGATAGAAAATTAGTATATTAGATTAAATAAATGGTTGGGATTAACTAGTAATAAAGATGAGAATATTTAATTTTTTCTACACACAAATTAAATAAATTCTGATTATCTTATGTTTGTTAACATCAAACCCAAATAGATTTTAAAAAAGAACTTCACATCAAAACAATCTAAAAATTTTAGATTAGGTTAGAAAGACGTTTACTTCACAAAGGGTTTAAATGGTAAAATTAAAGTGAGTGAGTTTAATATTGGTGGAGTCCATTACTGTCCCCTCCTTCACTTTAAATTTCTGCAAACTATAACTAATGAGTGTTTAAAACAATATATCGAACCATATTGTTTATTTGTCTTTTGTTTAATATGTGGGAGAGTGAACAAAACTCAATGAATCCGGTGGCTTGTTTTATGTACTGGTGAAAAGATATATTAATAAAGCAATTTCTCATCCCACCTTTATATATTCTCCTAGACTTTGCGTGAAATTTTCAAAACTTTTTTTTAATGTATTTCTAAACGCACTAAAAACTATTATTTTTTTAAAAAATTTAGAGATGCACAATAAAAAACATACATTTTTTAAAAACATACATTTTTTAAATTAAAAAAAAAAAGTCCAGAGATGCATCGTCGAACAAACCTTTTTTATATTAAAAAATAGCTCGGAGATGCATCTCAGAACAAGGTGCGCATATTTAAAGTTGCGCCAAACCCTGCCCTCTTCTCATTCTTCATTTTCAGAAAAACATTTGCTCTCTACCTCAATATACCCATTTTAAGTTTTCAATCAAGGTCAAATTTTGAGGCTACATTTACTTGTTTCTTACCATTTCCAACTCCTTCTACCTACTTCGTTCAACATCAGAGCACTTTAATCTCTCACCAACACATTTTTGAGTAAGATTTTCATTTAACTTATTTTGATTTGTGATTAATGTATTAACTCAAATATGTTAGTTTTAATGCATTACATAACTAACATAGGTTAGTGTTCGTGTTTGGAAACTCTGTTTGTATGATTAGGATGAGTTTGGTTGAGTTTGAATGAGCTAGGTGTTAGTGCGGTAGAGCGGCAAGCAACAAAAATTTTGGAAGTATTTATCCGGGAATTATCGTGTCCACAGAGATTGGTGAGAAGAACTGCCGTTCGACTATCTCGCGTTCTAAGTTTCATGATTTGGGTGCGGAAAGGTAAATGCTGGAAAAGTAAATAAAATCAGATAAACAATCTCAATAGTCTAAGAGAAAGAGTTATGAAATTGTATTTCGTTCTACCCGTCGAATACTTAAATATGAAGATCTATCGCTCGACACTCACAATACGCATCAACATCATCGGACATCAATTGAGATGCCACATCGGTGCCCATGTCTGCAACACCGACGAAAGCTCAACCGTACTATTCACATCAGTGATTTCTCCACCGACACAAACAACACGGAGGCATTAAACTCGATACCCATTACGATTATTAGTCCTAAATCCATTTTTGCAATCCAGCAACTAACAATTATCATTCCTAATCAAGATCTATGGTGTCCATGTCTGCAACAACACAAATCCAGAGCATTTAAGCAAAAAGATCAAGAACAACAACAATGATGATTTGTAAAGTAAATATATAAACGATCCTAAGATCGACAAATGTACATACAATAAGAGTAGAAAGAAATACAAACCCACCATTGAAATGAAACATAGGGAAGAAAGACAATGAAATGGAAAAATCTTACCGTCACAATGAAATCTAACCAAAGCCATGATCAATCCACATGATGTAGCATTCAATGGTGTTTCCTGAACCTCTAAACTACCAAAAATGGATCAGAGCTCAACTTGTCAAAGAAGAGATGATAAAAAACCTAGAAAAATCTGATCTAAGCTATTTATACAAAACTGATTTACGCACAGCGCGCGACGCGCCCTCCAGCACGCGTAGCGCGCTCTCACTTATGTACCAAACCGCCCTATTGCGCGAAGCGCCCTAAAAACCGCGCGACGCGCCCAATCTTCTGCCAGCTTTTGTTCTACAACCTCAAAGAGCGCGCGACGTGAGAATTACTTCCCACCAGAACAGAAGAATTATTTCCTCTTTTCTCTCGCAGTCGTGTCTTCAACACTTTATTCCTCAAGGCTCCGAAAACGCAAGAATACCTATAAAAATACAACAAAACTATCAAACGGTATAAAAGTGTATGAAAATACAAGTATTCGTAAAGTAAACGTAATTACACAAAAACGGGGAATTATTCAAACGGTATTAACAAAAAGCGTCGATAAGTGCCACTATTTACATACACAAAATAACTACAATTTGGCACTCAACACTAGGACAGTTGTAGAAAAGCAGCTCCCATTGAAGCGGGTGAAGCTTTTTTTTCTTCTGCATTTTCGAACTGGGTTGTTTCAGGTGTTTGGAGATGCATATCCGAACTCTCTCCTGTGTCATAATTTGTTGTATTTTTTTAGGATATGGCTGGAAACCATGGAAACCAAGGAAGAATGAGACTCAGGCGACCCACCATAATTGCCTTAACTCTTCGCGAGAGGGCTCGTCAGCACGAGCATGCTACAGTTGTCCCCCTTCTGCCTCACGATAGGGAGGCGTCGACCTCTAGCAGTCGACTTTTGCGGGGCCGGGATCACAGAGTCGTGCGACACATGATGAGGATGAGCTAGTTGCACCCCAGGTCTGAGTTGCTAAGGTTGTCCCCTTGCAAATCCGTTTCCAGGAGGGACCACAAACACGTCTTTACTCATAAACTTTGTAGAGCATGTGGCTCTGCATGTATGAGACTGAGATGTATATTTTTGAACTTCCTCTATTTAATTTTTGAACTTCCTTTATATTATATTTTTTGTAACTCAACGTATCATGTTATATTTTATTTTCAACAGGAGTGTGATTGTCTGAAACGTGTGAATCATGCAAGAAAGATTTACCATCTTTATCAGCCCGAGGATGTCTGGTTCCAAAATGTACTCCAAAATTATGGGCTTGCGGGTCTTTGTGCATTCGAGTACACCAACATCATCAGTGGCATGGAGGTTGCATTTGTTGAGAGATGACATAGTGAGACATCGTCTGTCCACCTCCTCATTGGTGAGATGACTATTACATAGATGATGTAGCATGTCTCATACACCTTCCCATCTGAGGAAGGCAACTTGATCATTCTAAGATCAACAGGATTGAGGCCATTGACATGATCATGACTTTGTTGGGAGATGAATATGATGATGCCTTTGAGCTGCGTATAAGCACCAGAGGTGCACATGTCAAGTTTTCTTATTTGGCAGAATTGTATGAAAAAAATTGGAGACATCCGAACACCTGGTAAACACTTGTTATTTTTGCATTGTTTGTTAATTTGGTTAGGTGTAATATTGTGCAATGATGTATACATAACCCCATTTTTTCTTAATAAAAGTAAGTCAATTTTTCCCAACATATTCTCTCTAACTTTCTTTTTCTCTCACACACTCTACTATGTTCATAATTCCACACTTGGTGATTCTAGCTCCAACATTATTGGTATTAGAGTCTGGTTCGAGTGGTATCAAAAAACTGATGATTCTAGTGAAGGACCGACTCCCTTATATCGAAAGTCTTTTTGATATAGTGGTGGTCAGGTGGCATGTCCCATTGAAAAAGTCTCAATGGTGATACAAGAGTATGTGGATGAAAGTGCTTCAGTTTGAGGGAAAACAACGTAGATAGACTCGCACGTGAAGGAGTGTGTTGATCCTAATGTAAAAATATTCTTTCATGATGATCCAAAATGGTGGCGGAGTCAAAAACCTAGTCTAAAGGGTGCAAACTTTAATTAATAATTATAATAATGTATATTTTAAAAAATCTATAATTATTACATTTAATGTAACTATACCAAATATACCTCTTTAATTTTTTACATTTTAATATTTGCAACGATTTTCAAAGAAAAAATAGAGATAAAATTGGAATGAGTGTAAGAATTAAATACACTTAGACACTCTTCTTAAATGATGAATTTTTTTTTTTTTTGCAAATTTGCTTATATATGAGACCGGATGGATTACATAATTTAGAGTTATACTAAATATTTTTATAATATGAAAGTATTAAATAATCAACTCATTATTAATTTTATTAAACATGTTTTTTATTGGTATTTAAGTTCATACACCAACAAGTATTAGTTAATGTTGATTGAGTTTAACTCTCAAAGAAAATAACTTTTGTAATGATTTAAAATCATTTGTATTCAAGTGACGATATATGTATTTAAGTGATTTTTGAATTCATATGTAAAAGAAAAAAAAAGATATGCACTGACAGTGTAAAATAGTTTTACACTGTCAATCAATGACGATCATGAATTAGGACAAGTCAGACTGAAAATTTTTTAAAAAAATTGTATGACATGACAGAACGTTATATTCTAATTGGATGATAGTGTAAAATTTCTTTATACTGTCAGTGCATAACCATTAAACTCTATGTAAAATTAAAAAAAAATTCAAAATTAAGTTGCTTTTTATTTTATTCAGCGAATTCTAAAAAAAAATTAAGCAAAACAATTTTCAATCGTATTTCCTATTATTTATCGATAAATAAAATTTCAACACTCTTATACCGAACAAATTTTAAAGATGATTAAAAATAGAACATACTCTAATAATGGCCATAAACAATATGAACGTTAGAATTTTTGCCGCTACACCATCATCGTTGTGAGATAGCAACAATATCGTCTCCATCTCCAACATTGAACTAACTCTGACGTCTTCATGTGTACTCCACATCTATATTAAATTACGTACTAAATACTCTCTCAAATGTCTAACATCGCCACTAACCGTCAACAGCACCAAACAATTATTTATACAAAAAAAATGTAAGTGCTTATCGACCTATTTTTCTGTCTTTACATTTGTCGTTCTTTGTTGCTATACCCTATCCGACACCCTTTATAGTATTATATCTTCTATCACTTTTTTCTTTAATCCACAAATGTCCATCTATACTTTTTTTATGTCCAGGGAACGAATAATCCAACACAGATGGAAACCCAATAATAAAAATATGTCAAGCCTTTTTATTTTTCAAAATTAACTGAAAAAATGATAATTATCAATTGCAACTGGTGAAGAATATTGTTATGTTTTAATTAAGTCTGAAAAGCAAAAGAATAATAATATTCTTATTGATGATGCAAAGTTGAGGTGTAAATTATTTTCAATATTCTTTGCTAGCTGATCTGTTACATTTGTTGCTTATGCTTTTACAATTTAACCTATTTAACTCTTTAAAGAATCTTTGCTTTGTAGAGGATTCATATTTTATTTATACACTTGAATAACATCAATAACAAAACCTCTATTTCTGTTGCAAGTAACAAACTAGATCAGAATATGGAGATAGAAGAACGAGATGACGAAGACGAAGACGGCGACAAAGTGAGCAAAGTACTGTACTCTCTTCTTGTTCCTTGATGAGAAGAGAGATGCATGAAAAGGCAAGTCATGAAGGCAAAGGGAAGGTAACGCCTTTCTTCCAGGATCAGTTTATGGAACTGTAATTCAACTAGTTTATATAGTTATATGTTATGGCACACATGAATTGTACTTTATTTTCAAATAAATACTTGTGTGTGTGTTTTTTTTTTTTTTAGTTTTAAGACAGGAAGTGTTAAGTGTGTATTTTGATTTATTTATGGTGATAAAAACTGATAATTTATGTTATGCTTTCATGTAATTTGGAGGAATCACTTATGTTGTGTTTCTTTTTCCACACATGCTTCATCTAATTTGGAATGTTTGATTGGAATTGCCTTAAATTCTTTTTCCACTCTAACAATTTGTAAAAGATAGTAGCCTAATAAGTGTGACTCTGTTGACTGTTGGTTAAATAAATCTAATCATCCAATAAAAATATTAGTTTCATGATGAGATTAAAAGATCTTATGTATTTGTGAAACCATTATATTGTCAAATGTTTGAATTTATGCTAAGTTGCTAAAACACTTGTTGAATTTAATAATTAGTGAAGTCTTTTACTAATAGTTCTTTCTTAACACTGATTTTCGTTTGTGTTTCAAATGAGATTCTTTAACTTCTCTATAAAAAACATTATGGCATATAAACTAGAACACAAATAAAATACTAGATTGTTAATTAAGTTCTACCTTCGTTAGATCGGAAGTTACACTCTCACGATCTACATGAATCTTAGTGAATTTGAGAAAAATTTGCTTATCTCATATTTGACTATTCTAGATTTGACTATTTTTTATTCGACTATCATTCCTTCATCTATAAGGGCTTTGACTAAACGTTCATTTGACTACTTATCATTCTCAGCTATCAGCTATCAACTTATGATATTTTTAAGTGAGAGCGAATTCCTCTCATGTGTTATTATTCATTAACTTAAGTTGAGAGATTATCCACCATAAATAACAATAACTACATGAACAATGTTATCGATGTGTTGTAATTCAAAGAAAATGGTTTTTAAAAAATCCATTCTGACTGGTGCGAATTTACAAGAGTTTGTTGAACCATGTTGAAACAATTACAACACTTAATTATAATTCTGCATTTTTTGAATTGTCAAAGCGTCAACTTCTTCCCCTTTCTTTTTATTTGTTGAATTTTCTAAATACTTTCTTGAATTTTCTTTAGAGAATTATTTTAATTTCTCCTAATTTAGATTGAGAAATTGTAAAGTATTATTTTTGTATTCTCTTTAAAAAATTAATTAAATTTTCCTTAATTGAGAAATTATTTTGATGGGACAAATAATCATTATTGAATTCTCTTTAAGAATTATTTGAATTTCTCATCGTTTGAGAAATTATTACGATTGATCTATATACCATATACTACGAAAGATATTTATACCATATTTAACTGATTTTTGAACCATTAGGGGGTGTATTTCTAAATCGATTATCTATCGTACAAGTAATACTTGTACAATATAAAACTAAGTTGTTTTATCCTGAAGGGGACATGGTTGAGTGACACTTTGCATAAATTTAGACAGTTTCACGAAACGTCTTAAAGAGAGCGACCCAACCCGCTACTCAACCCAGTAATTTCTTCAGTGAAAATATTTTCAAAACTGTAAAACAAAATTTTTAAGACGTTTCAAACTGCCATGACTACGGAAGAAATTATTGGCACTTCTGCGACTATTATCTCTTTCAAACTCTTCAATTTTGAGGGAAGTCACTTCAAACACTAGTAACAAAATTTGCATTTTTTCTAAAAAGATAAGTATGATTCCGAATAAGTTGGAGCTAAAAAGTATGTTGTTAGCCGCTACCTAAATTATCATATGGTATAAATGAAAGGACCGTGGAAGCTCAATGTAACAAACTTCAAAAGATTGCTTATAAGATCATCACAAAAGGTATGTGATTAAATGAACAGTTTCAAATTGTTTTTTTTTTTGGAGATAAAAATTATATACAACCAAAAAACAAAGAATTACAAGCGACCCAGAGGGTTTAGCCTAAGGGATCATACCCACTCCTATTACATCAACAAAAAAGCTTTTTCTCATAGTTTAGGAATAACACAAACTCTATTCACAACACTATCTATAATTTGTGTAACAATATCACTATCCAAAATTTCCTTTCTATACACTTTATAGTTTCTCATCCTCCAAACAGCATGCACTGTTTCAACTAGAGCCACCTGCAGAAATTTTTGCCTCTAGTTTTTACTCTTACACATCTTTATAGCCCATTAACGTTCCTGCATCCACCCACTCACATGGTGTTCAATATGGAGCCAATTCAATACAGCCTGCCAAATAGGTTTTGTGACAAGGCAATCAAAAAATAAATGTTGCAGTGTTTCATCAGAGTCACAAAGCTCACAACTAGCGTATTGGATCATTCCAAACTTCACTAACATGTCTCTAGTTGAAAGTCTACCATGACATGCCAACCATAAAACAATTTTCGCTCTAGGCCTAGAAGAATTACCATAAAGCAAGCATCTCCCCTCAACATTGTTGGTCTGCTCCAGAAAATTACATTAGAAAATCTTCATATTAAACTTCTCCTTTTGCATCACATCTTCCCAATGCCTCAGCCCATGAATATGATCCCTAAGCCTTAGGATCTCTTTGAGAATCCAAGAGAAAGTATCCTTCATGTGCATATCCATGACAAATTACTTTTATTATTGACAAATTGTCCCCTTGTTTGAAAATTATTAAAAAATGCTTCACCACATAACAAAATAATTTTTAATTGAAAGTCTGATTATTCTCCTTTGAGTTGAAGAAAAATCTCAGAGACAAGATCAAAAATAAAAAGTCTTGGTTGTTTCAAACAACAAAAAGAAATTCAGTGTAGTTTGAAGCCATTTGGCAAATGATTAAAGAATAAGAACCACAATATTGTGAACTGAATTAAGAATGAGACCCATGTAAGGGCCCTAATTACTCCAATTTAATGGCAACAACCACCACCTTAAATAAATGACACTGATATTTTATCTTGGTTCAATTGTAGAAAACTAGGTCATAAGATTAAGAAATGTAAGATCAGGCTTAAACCTTGTGTTGCCCCTAATGCATGGGTTAACATGACTGATGAGCAATTTATTGCTTTGATCACTAAAAACAACATGATTGGTGTATCTGATGGTTGGCACTTCGAAATTGGCTCCTCTTGGCATATTTGTTATGATCTTGCAATGTTCAAAACATACACGAATATGAAAGTGACGTTAGGAGTTGCCCATCCCACTAATGTTGTCGATATTGGACAAGTGGAGCAAAGTCCACCTCTGAAAAGACTTTAATCTTGAAGAATGTCATGCATACGTTAGAGATTATAAAGAGTCTTGTTTCTGGTTTACTTCTGGAAAAAAAAGCAGGGTTTAGTCAGTTTATTGGGGTAAATTTGTGAAAGAAATTGAAATTCAATTTAGTAAGAAGATTAAGAGACTACGTAGTGATAGAGGAACTGAATATGATTTCATTTTATTTAATGAATTTTATAAACAACATTGAATTGTACATGAAACGGCCGCACTATATTCTCTTGAAATGAATGGTAAAGCAGATAGAAATAATAGAACTCTTACCGAACTTGTTGTTGAAATTAAGTTGAATACTGGTGTTGCTCCTCACTGGTGGGGGAAATTTTATTTACGGTATGTTATGTCCTGAATAGAGTTCTCAAGTCTAAAAATAATATCTCTCCTTATGAGATATTGAAAAAAAAGACAACCAAGCTTGTCTTACTTTAGAACTTGCGACTTTCTAGCTTATGTTAGAATTCCGGATCCGAAGCGAGTTAAACTCGCTATCGCTAGTAGAGCATATGAATGTATGTTTATTGAGTATGCAATAAACAGTAAGGCATATAGGTGTTATGACATAAATGTTAAAACGATCATAGAATCAAATGATGTTGAATTCTATGAAGACAAAATTCTTTTCAAATTAAGAAATAGTGGAGGCACTGAATCGAATCACATTCTTGTGACAAGAAGCACCAAAAGAAATGACGAAGTAAAAACTGAACTTCGATGAAGTAAATAAGTAAGAGTTTCTAATCACTATGGGTCTGATTATGCGGCCCATATAGTATAAGAAGATCCAACAAATCTTCAAAAAGCCTTGTCATCTCTAGATGCATATTTGTGGCAAGAAGTTATTAACGAAGAGATAGATTCTGCAGATTTATTTTGTCAATAGCAATTTGTTGTGTAAAATATAGGGATGTTCGCGGTTCGATTTGAATCGCTTTTAAGGTTAAAACTCATCTGATCGAAAGATAAATTTAGTCGCGGTTCAATTTTGGATGATAAGTTAAAAAAATCGATCTGATCCAATCCAATTTAATGGGGTTTAATTTAGATCAATTTTTGGATGTCCAAATTACAAAATTATATTTTTTTATTAATATTATAAAAATATCAAAAAGCATAGGTTTCATATAATATAAAACATATCATATATTAAAAGTTAATATTATAAAAATAAGAATATTGAAGTATATGAAATAATAAAGAGGGTTAATAGTACTTTACCCCTTGTAATATGAGCGTGTTTCGGTTTACCCTCCTACCGTTGTCATAGATAGGTTTTGGCAACGGTTTTTTTTTGAAAAAACCGTTGTCAAAAGGTAGAGAGGGGGAAAAGCAAAATTCGCTAACATTACAGGGGAGTGAAGTACTATTAACCCTAATAAAAATAAATAGATTAAACCAAACTAATAAATAGTATTAAAAGAATAACTATCATCTAATAATAAATTCATGTAAATATTATACTAATAAAAAAATACAAAAATATATAGATGCAGTTTCGGTTTGGATCGGTTTTGAAAAATCAATTTGAAATTTGATCCGAACGGTTTTCACAAAATGACATCCAAACACATCCAATAAATTTCAATTTTTTTGCAGTTTTCAATTATTTTTAGACCGATTTACGATTTTTATTTGGATTTAAACACCCCTAATAAAATGTAGGTCAGATTGCGATTAAGTCATTCAAAATTATGTCTCTTGTGATTAAAGCTATTTGTAACCGGAATCTTTTGTAACCAGAATCTAATGTTAGATTGATTGAGTTAATCAATAAAATTTCGTTTATACACGTTGTTTAAATTTTATTTTAAATTGATTAATTTATTTAATGAATAGATTATTCGTAATTTCATCATATTGAGTAGTGCTATATGTTATGAAATAAATTATGTCATTATTTTAGAGCAGAATTTTAGATTTATTTTAAATTTAATTTCCTTTTTAATAGAGATCATGAAGTGGTTGTGATATTGAATAGTTGAGATTTATTCTTGTCTTTTTTATTTTGTTATTTTCTTAACACTAACCATTTTCCTTCCATATTTGATTCTATTAAAATTTGATATCAATTCAACAATAAAACCGATTTAAATTTATCTTCGAATGAGATTTATGAACTTAAACAATTAAAAAATTAAAAGTATGTATTAAAAAGTATATATAGCATTATTTAACTAATGTTTTATGGAAACTAACAAACTAGTTTTTTTTTTTTTTTTTTGTCAACAATTGAGAAAAATGTAACATAGGATTTTTTTTTTGTCAAAGACAATAGAAAAAAATAATAGATTATTTTGGAAGAAAATACATTTTCTTTTTCTAATTTAAGTGGTCCTATAACCTTGATTATAATTTTTTGGATGATTTTCTTTGTCTAATTTAAATGGTCCTATAACCTTGATTATAATTTTTTGGATGATGATACCCATTTCCTTCCATCCTATACATATCATATCACTTTACCTCAAAATATTTTAATCCCTACTCAACTTTCAGCTCCACTACTTCAAACCACCACTAACTAACTCCCACCTTCCTCCAAGTCCAACTCTACTCCTGCACCTCCCCACAATCAAACCTCGCCAACCATTGCCTTAGCCTCATCTATCACATTAGCTCCATTTCATCACAAATCCCACCTTAACCCCTGCTCAACACAATATTGTTAAACCTCACAATCTCAACTCAACTTCCATATCTCCCTTACTAATAAATCTCATGATCACAATCTAAGTTTGTGAATTTTTCAGACATATAAGAACTCGTAATGATGTGAATCACCAAATAAATCTGTGTCTAATACCTCAACATTTAGTATTTTAGCATCTGTTCTCAGAATGACACGACTCTAATACCTCAACATTTAGTTCATATAAACATGAGAAAATGCTTCCCATGTTTCTTACTAGAAAATAATGTTTGAAGATCACAGAAGGAATTAATATTTGCCTTAAAGGACTAATAATACATATTTTTTATCGCCGTCATCAACAATGCAAGATTTGCTAAGTATTCTGTATTAGCTCAATTACATCGAAAAAATAACTATAATAGCTCAACCATGAGGTATAGTCTACTAGGATAAGAACACTTTACCTACAATGTAGATATTCAAAGCTAACTGGAAGTACCATAAGGACAAGCTAAGTCAACACTTAACGTAGCTAGATGCGTGTACGAAAACCAGGTAATATATAGACTCTACTCTAGATCGAGATTTTTCTTCATCCTTTCATAGACCATGTAAGTAATGCTAGCAGCTGGCACAACTTTCAGTAGATTTGGAAGGAGTCCTTTGTAGAAACCTCTAAAGCCTTCATGCTGAAAAGTTCTGCAAAATGCATCAAACATCCCCTTGTACGCATCGGAACTGTTTGACGGTTGTGCCTGCAGCCTGAAAAGAGTTGAAACATAGTGTGACGCTGTGAGCAAAGAATATCCTTAAAACAACAAACCGAATAACACAAATGATTCTGGTGATTTCATTCGGGTAAGGATAGTATAGAAGCGACATTATACCTAGTACGAATAACCTGCAGCGGATAGACACAAGTAGCTCCAAGGGTTCCAGAAATTGTTCCACATCCTAGTTGTATTAGAGGACCAGGATCTGTCGAAGAGAGAAAGAAAAAAAACTATTTCACTTTTCAAAAGGCAGAAATTTTAATAGCATTTGTTGATTTGTTATTAAACAGAACATTAATTGATAGGTTTAGCGGTTGTGGTGATAATTTACCATTATCGTGAATAATATATCTCCTGGACATATCTTTCAAGGTATCATAAACGGCGAGATCAATGCCAGCATAAGGAATCATGCCGATCACAGACGGAAGAAGTCCTCGGTAGAAAGCTCGAGGCCCCTCTTGAATCCATATATTCTTTGTGAGTGTTCCAAGATTAGGAGCTCTTCCACCTTCAGAGGCACAAGTTTGTAACCTAGTTTTGATAAGATCCAATGGATAGATTGCAGTCTGAGCAATTCCACCAGCCACGCCACCTGCTAAAAGCCTCCCAGCAGCACCGATATCGGACTTGTTGCCTTGAGCATCTCCAATTACATTTTTCAACATTTCAAAAGCATAGAATTTGATGGCACTTTCTGGTGCTACCTTCACAACGTTCAACCCATTACCTCGGAAAAAACCCCTTAACCTATCTTGCTTCCATATTGTCGTAACTGCTGACATGGCGGAAGAACGTGTAGTTTGGACTTGCAAGACCACCTTCAGACGATCGAGAGGAGCAGTAACTGTACGCGACGTAGCGCCTGCTATTCCTCCAGCAATAAAATATTTGCTCCGGTGAGCGTGCTTGCTAATGTCTTCAGGAATGACAGCTTGATCTCCGATGTCTACTTGGTACACTCTCTCCCAGTGGTGATATATATTTTCGATAGTTGCTTCGTGAGGGTAAAGTAGAAGAAAATCTCTCCATTCTTCAAAAGTGATAGTTCCATTATTGTCTTTGTCAACATGCTCCACGAAACGAGCAAGCTCCTCTTCATCCATTTCAATCCCTGCAGCATTGAAACTGCACAGGGTTATGATAAATACTATCAGATAAAATACAAAAAACAACTCCCAGAAAAGGCAAAAAAAGGAATACCATTTCAAAATCCACTGCAACTGTAGTGGCCAGAGTATATTATTGCGCACAAGAGACAAAGAAAACAAAGATGTAACAAACACAATATAGAAAGCAAATGCTTAAATATATAATAGGGTTAATAGTAGTTTACCCCCTTGTAATATGAGCGTGTTTCGGTTTATCCCCCACCGTTGCCAAAGGCAGGTTTTGACAACGGTTTTTTTGAAAAAACCGTTGCCAAAAGGTAGGGAGGGGGGAAAAGTAAAATCTGCTAACATTACAGGGGGTGAATTACTATTAACCCTATATAATATACCATAATAGATTGAACCGCTCTTCCCAAAACTCAAGCATAATGCTGATCTAGAGAACTGACTTCCCGAACAAAACAAAAATTATACGCATAAACACGACATTGCATCAGCAAAAGGGAAACTAATCAAGGTTTCACCAAAATTGTGAAGGAATATAGAACATCTCAATTTAGACAATATTCTTAGTAGATAACTGTTATAACTACCTACAAATTTCCCGTTATAAAAGTAAAGCATATCTCTTCACAATCACATAATCGAGAAACCAATTTCCACTTATTCTAAATTACTAAAGCCTGAAAACCAAGGTTATGTGTTTAGTTAACTTATTTCATGTCACAAAAAGCTCTTAACCATAAAAGGTTCTTCCTATAACAAACTTTTCTTCTATTAGAATTCTCCTAATAAAAAACTCAACCTACATAAAGCATAGAAGTAACTAACTAATAAAAAGCATAGAAGTATCAAGTAGTAAACAAAGCAAACAACAAAAATAGTAACAAGTAACCAAAAGAGATAAAAAGGCAAAACAAAAAAGAGAATATACCAGCCCTATCAAGTGCATCCCAAAGCTCTTCAGGAAGAATACTACCATTATGTGCCACATCAATCGCTTGAAAGATGCAGTAAAGTTCCAATTCCTTAGCATCCATATACCGACGAAACTCATTGTAATCAACCCTACCGTCGCTGTTCGAATCACAAACCTTGAAAAGCTCCCTCGCGTATTTGTACTCTCCTGGAATTTGCAATGCCGATAGCCCTGTCTCTATCTGACCATAATTCAAGTACCCATTGTTCCCGGCATCGAAGAAATTGAACAGGCTCCGAATTCGAATATCCCTTTCTTCTTTCGTTTCACCTAAAGCCTCAAGCACGTGATCCATTGAAACATTCGTGGGGTTGTTGTTTTTGACTCTTCCCCCACCCATCGTGTTGGTTGATCTTTGAAAATTGTGATGAATTATGAGATACCCCTTTTGAGCATTTGAGTTTCTAGAGACGAAAGTTTGTATCTTTGGTTTCAGATCTGGAGTTTAACGTTCTGGGCTCACATGGGTCGAATCAAAATCTCTTCTTTTTCTTGTTCTATCTTCTCTGAGCAATGGATGAGAATTATAGAAATGCTTGTTAAGAGAGAAATGTTGGACTGAGAAGAGTGAAGATGGAAGAAGCGTGAGACATGATGGAGACGTAGGTGAAGGGTACCTGAAGATGAGAATTAGATAACTGGTTGGTTATTGCGACGGTTTCAACAATTGTGTTGTAATGTAGTTTTGGGGATGAAGAAGGGAGTTATTAAGGGAAAATGATTGTTGGAAGTTAAAACATTTGATATCAAATGTGTAGTGTGACTGTAATTTGGTGTTGAAATAATACAAGTGGATAATAAATGGGTGAAAAGGACAAATTTTATGGGATATTTTCCAAATAAAAATGGTTTGCTTTTCATTTAGATTCTTTTTATACCATTTAGAAAAGATAGATTCCTTTTATTCCACTCAAAACTTAAAGAGAAAGCCTAACAACATACTGAACATAGTCTTGTAAAACACATTTTTAGATACTACACATTAATTAACTTGTTCAATTGACATTGATGTGGAATATGAAGTAATTAAATGTTCATTATAAACGTGCTAGGTGGCTTGTAGTTCCAACTTATCAAATCAAATCATAAGAAAAATTTGGTTGAAGTCCTTAATATTGGATGTGTATGAATGTCATTTTGTGAGAATGGCACGGTTCGGATTGGATTTTCGATTGATTTTTCAAAATCGATCCAAACTAAATCGAACCGTATGTATATGTATTTTGTACTTATTTTTTTTTTATTAGTATGATATGTTACATAAATTTATTATTATATAATAATTAATTTTTTATCTTATCTATTAGCTTAGTCTAATCTATTTTTTTTTATTATTTCATTTATTTCAACTATAATCGATGATTTTAATTTTATAATATTAACTTTTAATATACTATATGATATATATTATATCAAATCTATGATTCATTAGTATTTTTATAATATTAATAAAAATATAATTTGTAATTTAGATATCCAAAAACTGATCCAAATTAAAACGCATTAAATTGGATCAGATCAGATTGGATTTTTTTAACATATCATCCAAAACCGAACCAAACCGCAAGTAAATTTATTTTTGGATCGGATGAGTTTTTGCCTTAAAACTGATCCAAATCGAACGGCGAACACCCTTATTGGCTACAATACATTTGAATACCGAAGTGATTTAGTGCCGAACGAAGAAATTCATTGTCAAATGATATGAGGAAGATAAAGAAAAATGATCAATACGAGAAGGTAAAGCATGATACAGATAAAATCTACTCCATATTAAATACTTTCTTTTATCCTCCTTTCTAATTTAGGATTTTTTTGGGATTTTTCAATATAGGTGATCGTAACTGATTAGAATGGATTGTCCTGGCTTGTAACTAGTTGGACTGGTGTGCATGGGGGTGTACCTGCAAGGTACTCCGATGCCAAAGTGAGAAAGAGAGCAAAGGAGCGCAAGTATATTAGAGTGAGTAATGAATAATGAATATATTAAGATGGATCATGGAAGGCACGACAATCATCTCGGCCAAGGTTAGTCGACCCATGATGCAGTTATATAAAGACAACACTCTATAACCAGGAAGCGAATCTTGACATGCCTTGCTGTTTCCTTTTCCCCAAAGGTAACAAGCAGTTTGACGTATCCCTAAGGTTTGGTATGCAGTTATATAGAGACAACAGTCTATAACCAGGAAGCGAATCTTGACATGCCTTGGAGGTCTCACTCTACGTAAGGAGTCAGTACGGGACTCGTCGAGTTGAAGGGTCTTAAACAGCTGGGAGTACATGATATCGACGGAGCTTCCTTGGTCGACTAAGATGCGTCGAACATCGAAGTTAGCAATCATTGCTCGAACGAGAAAAGGGATGTTGGAGTTAGGGGATCCTCCAGGCAGCTCCTCAAGGTAGAAAGTGATGGGTTCATATTTCCCTTTGAACCTGCTTAGAGTTGGGTTATGTTTCGAGCCGGCATCGATGAGCTCATCGAAATTTCTTTTCACTGATTCGATGGTTAGTTGACCAGAGAGACCCCTCCCGAGATGACCATTGTTGAAGGATATTAATTTCTCCCAGGGAGAGGGAAATTTGGATTGGGCCAGCGTCAGGATACCTGTCTTCCTCAGTTCTCTTTGCCTCGTGGACATCATGCTGAAGAGCTTCGTCCTTTCTGGTGTACTTTGTCAAACGACCTTCCCTAATCAGTGTTTCGATTGCGCCTTTGAGGTGGACGCAGTCCTCAGTGACGTGGCCATGGCTCCTGTGAAACATGCAATACTTGGTTTTATCAACCCCAAGTTTAACACAAGTGGCTTTAGGGAAACGTTCTCTGCACTCTTTGAAGTCGGTATTCTGACACTCAGCGAGGATACGCTCGTGGGGAGCGGTCAGCAGTGCATACTCGATGAAGCGACCAGAGGGTCCTCTATGCTCTCGTGCTTTGCGAGGTATGTCGTCCATTCTCTTCTCCCCACCACGTCGAGGAGGAGGAGGTCGTCATACTTCGAGCTTCTTGAAGTGTCCTGGCCCCTCGACCACAATACTCAATCCCTTGGTGTATAGCTCACTAATTTTTACTATAGGTCTCATATCTCTGTTCAACCAGCATAAGTGAAATTAGGCAATGTAATGGTAAGTAAATTTAAATGTTACTACTAGATGTCTCTTATTTATATTGAACCAGCGTTAGCACAATAACTCCCTTGTTCAAACGCATAAGCTAAGGGTCAGTATTCCCCATGCATCCAAAATCAGATTAACATAGTATCTCAAATAAAAATCATTAAGCCCAAAATACAATTAAATAGAAATATAATTTCAATTATTCATATAATATCAAATTAAACATATGCCCCAACAATTTCAATACAAGTTCATCTCATAAAACCTAATCTAGAGTAGATTAGCTACTCATATTACAACAATAAATTACTAAGATAGATGATGAAGCTTGCATGAAAATTTCTTGAAGAAACTAGCCTTCAATGGATTTCAATACTCCCAAAATCGGTCCCCTGGTGCTCCTTGCCGTCACTTTGTCTCCAAATCCGATCCCCTTGAGAAACTGCCAAAAATCCCCTTTTAAAGGTGTCGAATTGGTTCAGAACGTGTCAGAAAAGCGATGGTTGTTTGATATGTTGTGTGACAAAATTACGCACGCAGTGGCTAAGCGATGGTCTGTGTGATAAAATCATGCGCACGATACCATGTGCGGTGACGTGTCACGCGTGCGACGCGCTGCGTGATTATTCCAATAACTTTTGTGTTTTTGCTCCTTTTTCCATCCAATTTTCATCAAGTACCTAATTCTTCATACTTAATGATTTTTGCATCTTTCTTCAACCTTTATGCTTCATTTTAGCTCATCTTTGACTGATTTTGCTTTGATTTCTTGACGAAATATACGTAATGATCGAGTGTCATCAATATATAATATAACTATTTTACAAAATATGAAATTTCAACCTCGCAACCCATCATTAATTAGAATTATCCATTCATTAGGTGATACACTTCATTATAAGCAACCCTCCATATACTAAGAGTCTCTAATTGCAACAACAAAAGTTTTATTACACGTAAAACTAGACTAATGGTCGAGATTATTCCTATTGAAACGCGAACTATCATTATTATCTCATAGTTTTACCAATTGGATGAGCAATTCACCACTAAGTCCTAGTTGCCATATAGATCAATTCCCCCAATTCCGTAGACGGGGGAAAACATTACACTCAAATAAACGTATATAATTATAAACAAAAATCCATCATAGAGACAGTAGCAAAGATTTACATAAGTTACATGTTTTATGTAGTATCATATGTAGGGAATATAATCTAAAGGAACGAGGCACTCATCCTTAGGATATTCATGGTGTTAACAATAGAAAAGCAAGAATAAAGACTTACAACGATTAGGAATGATCAATTAATGGTAGCCTTTGTTTTCTCCTCTCTTTGGTACCAAAAACACTTTAACCTCTCTAAACTTTGGAACCTTAATGACTAAACACATTTGTTAATTTGTAGAAAAATTGTGAAAACGTGCAATCCCACCAGAGTACTACTTAAGCGCGTCACAGTTTCTAAATTTATCTGGGATTTGGCAAATTGTTTGAATAGTGCAGCTATGATGAAGAAAGCGTTGCTTTTTTCATTTAAAGTTTGATAGTGTCACAATGTCTTCTAGGTGTGCCACTATTAAATGAGAAAGTTTGGATCGCCCCGCCGAGCTGATGGTGCGTCATGATGGCTTACTGAAGTTTAGTAGCCCCACTATAATGATGGAGCACGTCGTTATTGACAGTCTATTGTAGTTTTCTCTGATTTTTTCTGTTCTTTGTGTTCCATTTCTCCCATTGCTTCTTCATTATATTTTTCATGTAAAATTCTTTAAAATTTGTTTGGTTAAGATGATTTCACAGTTTAGTGTTTTTCACAAATCCTCAAAATCTTTATTAAAAACCTACAAAACGAAAATGCATTAACTGTAAAATCTCCTTTAAAACAATGAATTTTAAGTATGAAAAACATAGTGTAATTGACTGTCAACAAATACCACAAAACGATTTAAAGAGACAACCTAATATACGACTCAATCAATAATCTCTTTTGAAACATAAATTGTTTTTCAAAACTAAAAAACAACAATACAATTAGCTAACCAAAGAACCAAAAGAGTCAACAACAAATCGTAGACACTAACACAATTTCCATGAATTAATATAGATAAAGAAAAAAGTTTCTTGTTTTTTTATCTTACCAAAAGTTTATTATTAAAATTCATGACAAATAGCTGAAAAATGACAAGAAAGGACATCCCAAAGATGGGGAACAAAAATTAGTTGATGTTACCTAAATTGTAGTTCCATGCATTTACCATATACCAAAAACATAGGTGTTCTTGAACCAATAACGTGACATTCTATTCTAGGACACTAATTTGATCCTTTGCATGCGGATAACATAAGATATGTGATACATTACAATACAACATTATTCTCTTTCATGATCTAATCTGCATTATCCCATACTCCAAACAATGCTGCTTTCAATTTATCTTCATTGTTGCTAAATCTACATATATAGAAAAATATGGGGCACAAAGATAAATCACGTAAAGACAAGAGATTGCAAGAGATCTCCCTTTTGAGAACCATTCCTTATTCCGATCACCAGAGGTTAATTTGATCTTCTACCTATTATATTATCATTGTTAAATTTGATACATTGATTTGTGGCAATTCAAGGCATTCATGCCGTCAACACGTCGATTGTTGTTGGATCGAGATCTGAACCACCTGATCTCGATCCAACTCATACAAGCGTGCTGACATGTGAATGTGTGGAATGATTATGGTAGCAAATCGAAATTTCTTAATATTATAGTTTTATTGTGTTAATATTTTGTGCATTTTGGGTATTTTAATACAAAGGTGGTGGTCTAAGGAAACCATTGCTGTGGTTACTGGTGGAAATAGAGGAATTGGTTTTGAGATTTCGAGACAACTTGCTGATCATGGAGTCACAGTTGTGTTGACATCAAGAGATGCTAGTGTTGGTGTTGAATCAACTAAGGTCTTACAAGAAGGTGGTTTGGATGTGGATTGTCATCAACTTGATATATTAGATTCTTCATCTGTCAACGAGTTCGCTGAATGGTTGAAGGAAAAATACGGTGGTCTAGATATTCTGGTAAGAGATGAAAAACCTGAATTCGCAGCCGATATTTAGAGAGGACAGTTTGATATTAAGATTTGTCTCTAAGTGATAATGTTGTTATTTGTAGGTAAATAATGCTGGTGTTAACTCCAATTCGGGATCTGAAATCGAGGTTGAAAATGCGCGTAAATGTATAGAAACAAATTATTATGGAACCAAGAGAATGATTGAAGCTATGATGCCATTGATGAAGAAATCTGCTGCTGGTGCTCGTATCGTAAATGTGAGTTCGCGTTTAGCTCGAGTAAGCGGCAAACGAAATGTGAGTAAAGAATCTAACTTTATCTTATCTCTCGATGTAGAAATAGTTTATACGAACATATAAGCATATAAGTGTTTATCTTATGGTTACAGAGAATAGAAAATGAGGCATTGAGGGAGAAACTAAGCGACGTGGAATCTCTTTCGGAGGAGTTTATCGAAGAAACTATAAATATTTTTCTACAACAAGTTGAAGACGGAAGTTGGAAAACAGAAGGGTGGCCTCAAACATTTACCGATTATACAGTATCAAAGCTTGCAATGAATACATATACAAGGTATATGGCAAAGAAGCTTGCTGATAGGCCAGAGGGTGAAAAGATTTATATAAATTGTTACTGTCCTGGTTGGGTGAAAACTGCATTAACAGGTTATGCAGGAAGTGTTACTGTTGAACAAGGGGCTGATACTGGTGTTTGGATTGCACTTGTTCCTGATCAAGAGATTACTGGCAAGTTTTTTGCAGAAAGAAGAGAGATTAACTTTTGATTAATCATAATATGGTTTTGTAGAACTGTATTGCTATTTATCAATATATTTAGAGGTTGATTGAGATATTATGATAGATTGTGAAATTAATGGTCCAATAGTGGGACACATATAGGGATTATGAGAGTGTTTGAGAGATTAACTCTTTGAAGTTTGACCTTATTTGAAGAGTTTTTTATATGTTATAAGACTTTTATTTGGTTGTAAGTTTATTATTGGAGCTTCACTATAACTCAAGAAATGATTTTTTTAATTGTTAATATCAAAGAAGGTAGGTATCATTGTTTTTTTGTTTTGGTTGAATCTCTTTCTCTTCCGGTATCTTGCACTTGGGATTTGTTTTAGTCTCTTAACTTTAAAAAAAATCATTTGAGTCTCTCAATTTATTAAAACGTATCCATTCCGTCCAAATGGCATTAACAACATTAATATTCGCTGACGTGGCAAATGACGAGTTACATTAAACTTTTGTGACCGATTTAACGGCAGAAAAATCAGTCACTGAAAGAGATATTCTGAATTTTTAACTCTGTACCATCCCAAGCTTCAAAGAATCAGATTATTGCACTAGCTCATGCAATACTCCAGAGGGAGCTTATGAAACTAGGATGGTCAGCAGTTATACTCCATCACTGCCATATCCCCAATACACCCATGAGAATTTCCTTAACCTGAAACCAGGTTCTGTTACAAAATTCAGTGGTAAAAATTTGTATGGATTGGTTGTAACCGGTTTTGTAAAAGTAAAACCATTTATATGTATCGGTTATAATAACCAGTTATGACAAATGAATATATATTGGATATGGATTGGTTATGTTAATAAACCAATCATATTGAGCATCCCTATCCATTACCTATAAATATCTAGTATATGTGTCGCCTTGCCTTATGCACCTTATCAACATCTATGAGCTTCATACCTGTTTGAACCAAAAATGCAGATCTCTTTGATATATCTCTTGGAAGATGCTGCAAAATATTAAACATTTTTAATATACTTCAATTTTTTAAACCATATCTTCATATACTGTTATCATAATACTCATAATACTTAATGCAGAAAAATTGTTAGAATGTACTCAATTGCTGTTTTGGAATTGGCTGAAAGGCAATGCGAAGGGATTTGATTACTCCCTTAATTATCAAATCCAATTGCCTGCTTATACATTTTGTTCTATCTTATGCTGTTCTATTTATTAAATTTTGTTTTGGCTTTTAAAAAAAAAAAGAAAACAACGTGGCTCAGCATGTGGGGCTACACAGAAACGTATCTCACCGTTACCGAGATTTGTACACCTAACCTAACCTACACAAATTCACAATATTCTTATCTTATCGCTCGGAATTGGGTTGAAAGCAGCAATGGCCTCTGCAATAAAACACTCATGTACGGTAGTATTACTCACCATCCTTCTCTTCTCCGCTTCAACTTCCACGGCGGAGCTACTTCCGCCTATTTGGCCGGACCAGTTCCATTCCGTTCTGTTCATGAACCAGAGCGGAACCCTCCAGAAAATTGACCTATGGTACGACTGGCCTAACGGCCGAAACTTCAACATCATCCAGGATCAACTCAACGAAGTCGTCGTTTACGATCTCGAATGGAACAACGGCACCTCTTTCGTCTACACTCTCCATCCCTCCGACCGCCACTGCAAGATCCTCTACCCTGGCGTCGGTATTCTCCGCCGTAATTGGCTTGACGGTGCCACCTATTTAGGTCAAGAGAAAGTTGATAATTTCGTCTGTAATGTTTGGGAGAAAGCTGATTTTATTGTGTATTATGAAGATGCTGTAACAAGAAGACCTGTTAAGTGGATCTTCTCCTCAGGTTCGGTTCTCTCTCTTTACTCTCATTCTAATTATGAAATTATTATAGAAAGATATTTGATAGGATTAATATTATAAATAAAAACTATTAGTATCAAAATTGTTTCATTTATTACTAAAACCCTCTAATTATATGTAACATTTAGAATGTGTTGCTGTGAAATACTGATAATTTAAATGCAGGATATACGGCTCATGTGATGACATTTGAGGTTGGAGCAGTGCTTGAGGATTCGAATTGGCAGGCTCCCGTGTACTGTTTCAATCAGACTGAGAAGATTTTGGAATCTGCTGCTGTTCGTGGCGATTCTTTCGGGAGTTTGATGAGAGGCAAATTCGACGATGTTCGTGACATTTAAGGAAATGGATTAAATTGTATATGCCTAATCTATTTCTGTTTTGGGGATAGGTAATGATTGTTTAGTTTAGTCAAATATTTTTATTAAGTTTCCATCATCGTCTTGTAGGGATATGGATGCACCATTGTTTTCTTTCAAGCTCATATGTCAAGTTTTTTTAGTTCATCTCATCTTAAAATTTTGAGAGATGATGAACTGAATTGCTAAGTCTCATAAGGGATAAAATATAACTTATTTTGATGTAAAAAAGTAACCTAGTGATTCATTATGTAAGTAGTAATACTTTTGTAATAAGGAGAATGTAGAGGCACATCCATCTTATGTGGAAAAGGGTTTGATGTAGTAAATCTTTGCATCCTGAAATTCTATGAAGTCTGTTCTGTTGTGTGGAAATTATGGACTGTTTTGTTACTTTTAGCAATTAGAGTGGGAAGACAAACTTGATTAGATGCTCTATTATGCCAATTATTACCAGGTTTGTGCGTGGTTAAGTTGTTAATCGGAATCATTTCCAATTTGTTTGTTAGTATCAAGAAGTCGAGCAGTTAATTTTAACCCAATCCGAAGGAACCATGCCTGTTACAGATCATTTTGGCTTGTCAGACCAAACTATTTTAGGCTGAGTTGAGAATGATATCTAATCCGCCTCTTATATGTTGAAATCTGTCAAAATACACTAATGATGAAAATGTGCTTCCAATGTATTTTGGTAAAAAGAATACTTTACTTAAAGCACAAAAAGTATGCATTTTAGAGAGGAGGATTGAGCAGAGTTTACAAAATACTACCTTGGTTTGACAAACTAATTTGACAACTACTAAGAAAGCGAGAGATGGTTATTTGCATTAATATCTTAACGGTAGAAAACATTGCATAGGGTGGAAATAAGTTCGAGAAAGGCTTGAAATACCACTTATTTAAAGTGTGATTCAACCTATTTAGCAAAAAGGAGGTTAGGCTTCTTTAGAAGCTTTTTAAACTAATCAGGCTAGCAATGTACTGGTACTAAACTTATGGGTTTATTTTTTGCTAGGGGTGGCAATACGGGTTCGGCCCATTGGACATGCCCGTTTTGCCCGCACTTTTGTGCGGGGCATGCCAATGTTTTAGGCCCTCATGCTCTAGTGTGACCGTCCTGCCCCTCCCTGTTTTTTATACGGAATTTTGCGGGCACGTTCATTAATATAAATTTTACATTTTTAGGTTTAAAAAGTTCAGTGTCCGTGGGCTTAGCCCGCCTCGCCCTCACTTTTTACGGGGCGGGTTAAAGTTTTAGACCCGCACCCTCAACTATGACCGTCTTGTCCGATTTTTTTGTGGGCTTTTGCGGGGTGGGTCGAAACAGGGTGGGCATGCCTGTTTGCCACCCCTACTTTTGGGTGGGCATGCCTGTTTGCCACCCCTATTTTTGACACCATTAGTGGGGTTTTTGCACCCTTATGAAAAAATATATAATTAGGAGATACATTTTCAGATGCACCACATCCATTCGTAAGCAAACTATACTCTCATTTTATCAAAAATTGGTACGGAAATTCATCCATGTATCAAAACTAATAAGATACTCGTGCAATCACACGAGTTCTGTCTGATTTTATTTTACACGTTGCGATACCTCATTTGTCAGCTTTAAAATTTATATTACAGATCATAAACATTCAAATAATCACAAATATATACTAATAATACATGAACCTTTATACATTAATCCAAGTCGCATGTTGTTAAGTTGTGATTTCTTACATTAAAAATGTTAAAGAAAAACATGTTTAAACATTTCAAAATCATTTTGTCAACTAACTTAATTTGTGGCTCCAACAGAAGTCTTCATCATTGCATCAATAAGCTCATAACTCAATTTTCCATCCTACAAATGCATGAAAAAATATATTAGAGTGATTTCAATTTTTAAAATGCAAAATCTATAACTAAGGTTGTATATCAACAATATATTTTTTCCTGTTAATAAAAATATTTATATCAACAATACACTTTTTCCCGTTTATAGAAATATTTGTATCAACAATACACTTTTTTCGTTTATAAAAATATTTTTATTAACCGTACACTTCTCTCGTTTGTAAAATTATTTGTATCAACATTACACATTTTCCCGTTTATAAAAATATCTGAATCAATAATACACATGTTTTCCCCTTGATAATTGATCTTTCCGAGTAGAACAGGTGGCCAGCAACAGTGAAGCTTGGAATCCGGAACGGTTGGAGGAGAAAAAAGGTGGTTGTACCTGCAAGGCACTCCGATGCCAAAGTAAGTGTTTGGACCACAATGTACAACAAAAGTGAGAGATTTTGGGTGAAAAAGAGATTACCTTGCTCTCTAGCGTTAGAGGGCTGTTTATAAGGCAGTTTAATGAAGAGGACTCCGCCTTTAGAGGACCCATGCGAGGCGTTAGGCCAAGAAACGTGAGAACTAGCCGTTACAGAGCACGAGGCTTTAACGTGCTCGATTGTGTCTCGTTTTTGCCTGGAGCGGGCCGGGGAAGGATGCCGCGAGTGTGGACCAGGATGCTTTGGGCCAAAGAATGGATTGGCCCAATTGGAATAATTGGGCCGGTCCAGAACAATAATAATATTTGTATCACTAATACACTTTTCTCGTTTATAAATACATGTGTATCAACAATATATATTTTTATCGTTTATAAAAAATATTTGTATCAACAATAGACATATTACCGTTTATAAAAATATTTGTATCAACAATATAATTTTTCCCATTAGATATTTGTATCAACAATAAATGTATTATTGTTTATAATAATATTTGTATCAACAATATATTTTTTTCCGTTTATAAAATATTTATCAACAATATATTTTTTCCATTCATAAAAATATTTGTATCAACAATACAAATTTTCCCGTTTATAAAAATATTTATATCAACAATACACTTTTTCTGTTTATAAAAATATTTGTATCAACAATATATTTTTTTCGTTTATAAAAATATTTGTATCAATAATTCATTTTTTTCTCATTTATAAAAAATATTTATATCAACAATACACTTTTCCCGTTTATAAAAATATAATCAAATCATTAATTTAAAAATATTTTAAATTTTTTCCCGTGTATTAGAAAGATATTGAAATTCCTTAAGCAATATTGATTCATTATATAATAATATAGATGATATTTTCATGCACGACAATTCATGAGATGACTCTATGTCTTCATTTAATATTTTTCCTATTTTATTTACACAAATCATATGCTATATTATTAAAAATATATTTAGAGGATATTTTGGGGTTAAAAGTGAACTTTTATAAGAGTATATTGGTGGGAGTTAATATTTCTAATTTTCGGTTAAAAGATACATCTTTGGTGTTAAATTGTAAGATGGAAAGTCTTCCGTTTGTTTATTTGGAGCTGTTCATTAGGGGTGATTCGCGAAAACTTAGTTTTTGGAACACGGTGGTAGAATCTATTAAGAAGAGGCTGTTTGGGTGGAAAAGGCGGAATCTTTCATTAAGTGGTCGTTTGATTTTGATAAAGTTTGTTTTGTCCTCTATTCCGGTTTTATTTCCTTTCTTTCTTCAAGGCGCCTGCAAGTATTATTTCTACTCTTGAATCTTTGTTTAATGCTTTCTTTTGGGGAGGTAGGGAAGTGTGTGGGTTGATTGTGATTCCATTTATTTGAGAAAAAAGAATGGATGGCTGGGTATGAGAAGGTTAAAAGAGTTTAACGTGGCTTTATTAGGAAAATGGTGTTGGAGGAGATGAGAAGCCTTTGGTGTAGGGTGTTAGCTCAGCATTATGAGGAAGGAGGGTGATCGAGGTATGAGAGGTACGGAGGGTCTGTGTGGTGGAAGACAGTGAATAGAATTAGACAATGGGTTGGTATGGACGATAAAGCGTAGTTGCGCAATAATATTGAATGGGTAATGGGGGTAGAATCACTTTTCTGGAAGGATCCTTGGTTAGAATGAGGAACGCTGATGAATCATTTTATTAGGTTTTTCGAGTTATCAGTGGATAAGGAAGTGTCAGTAACATAATTGTATTCCTTAGGATGAGGCGTGAATGGAGCCGCGTGGAGATGGCGTCAGAGGTTGTTTGCGTTGGGGGAAGATATGGTGGAGGCGTGTATTGTTCTTTTGAGTTATGTGGTTTTCCAGGTTAATGTGGATGATTCGTGGGTGTGGAGACTTAATGATTCGAATTTTTATAATGTGAGCATCACATATCATTTTTTGACAAAGAGCTTGGATGATCATTTTGTTCGTGACTCTCAGGTTTGGTGGATGAAAGCGGTGCCATTGAAGGTTAATCTCTTTGTTTGACGGTTATTTCGTAATAGACTTCTGACGAAAGACAACTTGATGCGAAGACATATTATCAGTGCAATGGAGCAAAGTTGTCCATCTTTATGCGGTTTAAACGAGACTCGGGATCATATGTTTTTTCGTTGTGAATATTATAGTAATTTATGATTGTTTTTGTCTGGGAGGTTAGGGATTGAGTTGGTTTTTCACAGAATTTGTAAGGCTCATTATAATCAATTTGTGTCTTTGGGTGGTTGGATAAAAGAATGTATTCAGACTTTACATATTATTTAGGTAGTAACTGTTTGGTTCATTTGGAAATCGAGGAACCAACACGTTTTTCAGAATAAGAGTCTTTCTTTGACGACTGTGTGTGAGAAAGTTAAAATCTATGCCTCATGGTGATTAAAGAGTCACATGTCTTCTTTTGGGGTTAAATATCAGATTTGGAGGATTAATCCGCTTCAGTGCATCATAGACACTAATGACTAGGTTGGGGGTTTGGTTGTCTTTGTGTGATTTGTGTGATTGTATCTTTTTTGGGCAGCTCTTCTAGTACATCTTGTACTTGAAAGGTTGTTTTGTGGTTAATTTCATTTTTTGTTTTTGCTAAAAAATATTTAGAAAGATGAAAAGTATATTTAATTCTATTATTAAATATTATTATATAATAAATTTAAATTATAAATAAATATTTAATATAACTAATTAAAATCAATTAAATAATTTATTGTTGTTGTTAATTTACATAATAGTTTATATATATATATATATATATATATATATATATATATATATATATATGGTTCCGATCGCAATTGCAGGGGTTCGGGGGTCAGTTATGACATCAAGTGGTTCCATACCCCTTCCGATCGCAGTTGCGGGGGTTCGAGGGTCAGTTATGGCATCAAGTCCCTTCCGATCGCAGTTGCGATGTCGTAGGTCAGTTATGGCATCAAGTGGTTCCATACCCCTTCCGATCGCAGTTGCGGGGGTCGAACCGTGGTTCTCCCTACCAAGTCTAGCGCCAATCACCACTAGACCAACTAACGATTGGTAGTATGAGAATTTTTTAAAATAACAGATAAAATGATTAAATTTTAACCATTTAATTGAATATATGACTTTAATGAATATTTAATGTTTATGCTTGCACATGATATCTGATCTAATAATTAACTTTTAAACACATAAAATTTAACTATATTATAATTAACTCTATAAAATTATATCTCAACTCGAGTCCAATTAAATAGTGTCATTTCAATACTTAAATTAAGAGAAAAAACATTGTGTAAAATAATTTTATACCGTTAATTAACTATAATCATGTATCTAATTAAGACACTCTTTTATTCTATAAAAAAATAAATAACATAATAGATTTGATAATTTTTATTAATGACAGTATAAAACTACCCTTAAATTATTCGGGTTTCTCAATATTTAACATAAAGTTGCTTTTTCTGTAATGCTACAAATTATTACTATTATTATTATAACTATAATTTTATTTTTATTAATTGCACATTACAAAAGGTTACTTGTAATCTTTAGTAAAACCAAAAAGGTGAAGGAAAATTAGAACCGCAGGCCTCATTCTGGATGAAGGTGATTTACACTTACTCAAACCAGTTTACCACACACCCTCCGCCACTCCTCCCATTCCCAATAATGTTCTAGAATCATCCTTTCCACTTCTCGTGGTTGTGGCCGCCGCTATTTGGCCGCTTCCACCACTGAAACTCCTCCACAATCAATTCAATCCATGATAAATTCCCATCACTACTGAATTTTTTGAAAGAATTATGGGTACGGATTCCAATGGATGGAACCGTGCTCGAGGGTTAGCTGTCAAAGCTCTCCTATTCATCGGTGGCGCTCTTCTCGTTAAACGTCTCCGTAAGTCCACCACTCGTCGGGACCATGCTCGGCTAGTCGCTCAGTCCCTCACCGGCGAAAAGGTTTCCACCTCTTCATCATCTTCTTCTCACTTTTCTTTTTATGAATTCTGAATTTTTCAATTCTTTATCATGCAGTATTCGAAAGACCAAGCTTCTAGAGACCCTGATAACTATTTCAATATTAGGTTTCTTTCTCAATTTGTGATTTTAATTAGTTTAACCTCTTTATCCTTTTTTATTTATTTGATTTTTTGTTGAAATATTCGCAGAATGCTTACGTGTCCAGCAGCAGAGTTAGTAGATGGTTCAAAAGTTCTATATTTTGAGCAGGTGTTTCTTCTCTCTCATTAATTGATTCTAATATTTTATATCCATGCTGTTAAAATTAGCTCAATCATGGTTTTCTTTTTGCCTTTAGGCTTTTTGGAGGAGTCCACAAAAACCCTTTCGCCAGGTAGATTATATGTATTTTGATTATGTTTTCTTCTATTCTTCATAGTTCATGCTTGAAGTTATGAATGTGATCGATGATCAATTGATAGGAATAGGATCTAGGATCGACATTGAAATACACTTTTTAGATTACTGATTTAAATATATCTTTATTTTAGTTGCTGTTGTCATATCTTTTTGCAGAGGTTGTTAATGGCAAAACCTTGTCCGAAAGAGTTGAAATGTGATGTTGAGGTATGTATTCACTCACTAAGATATTGATGTTCCTTATAAGATTTTGCCAGTATTCTAAGGCTGATTTGTGCGGAAAAAATGGTTGAATTATTTTTATTATGTTTTTTCTATCAAAAACGCTTGCTTTAGGTCATTAGCTAACAACCTTTGCCCAGGAATTTTTTGCAAATTTCGTAGGCCCTCGCTCATTTTCTTTCTAGGAGTCCCAAATAGATAGCTGAAGAGACGAGGCATAATTTTTACATGAGATAACACAGCAATGTGAAATTTCAACATCAGAGGTCCATTCTAGACATTAATATGGTGGTCTTCCATAGTGGGAATTTACGATAATATTAGTGGTATTGGAAAAATAACATATGCTAGGCCTTCTTTGTGAAGGGTTTTTTTCTTAACTAGTTAAACTTATCATGATTGATTTGTTTTCATGTACACACAGATAGTGATGCAGGAATTAGGGGGTCAACTATAATTAAATGTTGTCATTTGGGCTTTGTTAGATGAGCACTCACATAGTCACACTGCTGTCATGTATACAGTACTCTTGTACAATATTGAGAACAATGGCCAACATGTAAATATAATTGATCTAACCATTGCCCTGCATTATATGGATATTTGTCCTTATATTTCAATACTGATTTATGGAATCATGATTTCATTTTAGGTTTTTTTTTTCTTTCTATTTACAGAATAGTATATTCTTCTTTTTCTTGTTAAAAGTGAAAGTTATATCTTGTTTTAAATAGAGCATGAATGGTAACTTCTCTTCTGTGGCAGTTAAGTACATATGCCATTAGAGACATGGAGGAATACAAAAATTTCTGTGATCGGCCAAAGGATCAGCGCCCGCAACCAGAAGAAGTCATTGGGGTAAGCATTAAGTCATGTTCATTGTTCATATTGTGATCTTAGCTTATCATTTTTTTTCTTAGGGAGTAATGGGTTAGAAAAGAGAATGATGTAAATAAAAGTCTTAGATTGTCTAAACATTTTGTCGAGGGAGAATGAAGAAACTAAACTCAATCAGGAGAGACAATGATAAACAAAATCAGTAAGTAAAGAAGTATGGGGATGTAAAGAAAGAAAAACCTGGAAGAAAAGAGGCTCACACAATAGAGCTAGGGTTTTAGAATATTTTGAAAATCAGCAGTAGATGGATTGGTGGATACCCAAGAAATGGTTAGGTATTTAAACAATTAGAAAATCTCAGCTGAACTGCTGAGGTCAAGTTTTGGAATTGATTTAAACAATTAGAAAATCTCAGCTGAACTAGAGGTCAAGTTTTGGAATTGATGAATGAGGAATACACTACAAAGGCCTATTAGCATCCATGCATCTTAGTAACAGCTGTCACATTTTGGTGATGATTGAGCAAATGAATGAACAATCCAATTTTTTCTATTCCTGCTGAATTTTGTTTGAAGGTGATAAATATTGATATCCATGACTCATTAAACTAGGATGTATAAAATTAGAATTCTTTCGTTGGGTTTAGGTGGTTTTGGTGATGTAGAGAAGTTAGTTCTCTCTAAGCAAGGATAAGCAATCTTTTAATTTGGTTTTATGGTCTTGTTTGGATAAACAATTTTTTTTCAAGCTTATAATGCGAATGCTGATAATATCAATGTAGATTCTTATGCAAAAGCCTACATAAGCTATTTTTATAGCAAATATAAAGTAATGTTAATATGGAATTTGAATAATATATTTCGAGTATGAGAAAAGGAGAAGCACTAATCTCTTTATATAAGACAATTCTAATCTAATAGGCCTAACTAATGAACTAAAGGCCCGAATATAAATTACTACTAACAATAGTAAAATAACTACATTAAAAGTAACTTATTTACAACACTCCCCCTCAAGCTGGTGAATGAATATCTATCATTCGCAACTTAGAAACAATCTTTTCAGAGTTATTGCTGTTGAGCCCCTTAGAAAATCTCAACGTTGTCTTGAGAAGAAACATATGGAGTGCAAATAAGACCACTATATAACTTTTCTTTGATGAATTCTCTGTCAACTTTAATATGTTTGGTTCTATCACGCTGCACTAAATTATGGGCTATACTAATAGCATACTTATTATCACAATATAGTCTCATGGTTCATCACTATTTATCTTCATGTCCTATAATATCATTTTTAGCCAAAGTAGTTTACATATCCCTCGTGCCATTGCTCTGAACTCTTGCTTCAGTATTAGATCTGGATATAACACTTTGTTTTTTACTCTTCCAAGTTAAAAGATCCCCACCCAAGAAAGTAAAATATCCTGTAATTGATCTTCTATCCACAATTGACCCTGCATAGTGAGCATCAGTATGCTCCAAGACTCACTTCCATTTCGCTCAAACAAAATTCCTCTATCTAGAGTTCCTTTTAGATATTGCACAATTTTGAGAGCAACTTGCAAATGAATCTCCTTTGTTGGTGCGCTTGACTGACTAAGCTTTCAGCAAAAGCAACACCGGGTCTACTGTGTGATAGGTATATAAGTTTTTCGACTAATCTTTGATACATTTCTTTATCAACCGAAATATTTTCTTCTGCGTTCCCCAAATTTACAGTTGTCTCTTGTAGAAAACTAGTAATGTATTTCTGTTGAGATATGAAGATTTCTTTTTTAGAGTGGACAACTTCAATTCCAAGAAAGCACTTCATTTTTCCAAGGTCTTAAATCTCAAACTCCTTGACTAAGTGTTCGTCTAACATTTGCTGCTCCTTCTCATCACCCTTGTTACTATAATGTCATCTACATACACCTACCAATAGGACTGTTACTCCCTTTGTCTTGTCTCAGAATGTTTGATAAATAATGTATGATCTTCTTGATTTTGTTTAAAGCCCAACCCTACCATAACTTTGGTGAATCTTCTAAATCATGCTCGTGGTGATTGCTTTAGCCCATATAAAGCCTTTTTTAATTTGCACACAGTGTTAGTGGTAGTAAGTTCACAGTATCCATGTGGTACATCCATATAGATCTTTTCTTCAAGTTCTCCAAGAAGGAAGGCATTTTTCATATCAAATTGTTGTAAATTTCAATTGTAATTAGCTATTAAAGATAATATCACCCTTACGGTATTCATTTTAGCAATTGGAGCAAATGTCTGAGTAATCTACTCCATAAGTTTGACAACCAATCTTGCCTTGTACCTCTCAATAGATCCATCAGCCTTGTATTTTACAGTGTATACCCATCTGCACTCTACAGGTTTCTTTCCATTTGGTATAGAAACCAATTCCTAAATATTGTTCTTATTAAGTGCCTCCATCTCCAAGTCCATGGTCTATTTCTATTTCCTGTTAGACAATGCCTTATAAAAAGAGTTAGGTATTGTAAGAGTGTTTAGACTTGTGAGAAAGGCTTTATGGATGGGTGAAAAATGTTGAAAATTTATGTTGTTGGGTCAAGGATAAAGTGGCTTTTTACACTTTCTTTACAATTTCAGCAACATATTGTATAGAGGATTCTTCTTTTGTTTGAAATTTTCTTTAAATTCAGAGTAATTTTCTAAGTCATCTACTTCCTTCTATCTGGTTCCTGTCAGAGATCTAGTGGGAATTTTTCACAGCTCGCACAAACTCTTAAGATGATTATAATGATAGCCTATAAATAAAAGATAAGGGATATCGATGAGGATGTCTTTGGTTTTAGATGGGATTTTTCAATACGAGAGAGCCAAGTCTCTCGAATACCTTAAAAAAAAGAGAGAATAGTTTTCTAAAACAAAAGTTCCATTTTCTTCTATATTTTGAGCACATATCTGTTAGTGTATGCATTTATTGACTTAACTACATCATAAATGAAATAATCTTTTTTGGAATTTCTGGATAAAACTTATTTTGATTAGCAGTTTCTTAGGTTAGATTATTATGTTTGTGTATTGGAATACCTTGAAATATCCAATACTTGAACAAGTTAATGCTACCTCTAATTTCTATCAGTAGCTGATCTTCCTTGACATATACTGTGATTTGCAGGATATTGCAGAACATTTGACAACAATACACCTTAAGCGTTGTTCACGTGGAAAACGTTGCTTATATGAAGGTTCATCCCCACCTGGTGGATTTCCTAATTCATGGGTAATTTTCAGTTCTAACTAATGTCTTTTCATCCTTTTCATTTTTTTTACCAGTACCAGTGTCTTAATATCTGTACCTTTTCTAAGAACAGAATGGAGCAACCTACTGTACTTCAGAATTTGCAGTTATGAAAAACAGCGAGATACACACATGGGATCGGGGTTATGATGACGATGGAAATCAAGTTAGTGTTCTTCCACTCATTAGTCTGAATAATTTGATAGATTACTTTACAATAACTTTATAATCTAGACAACAAAGGAAGACAGAAAGATAACTTTTTTTCTTTCTCTTATTCAATTGCAGGTTTGGGGACAAAAAGAAGGCCCTTACGAGTTCAAGCCTGCACCAACCTCCTGTTTCAATGATACGCTCTCCCCCTTGAGTTTACCACCTCCACCACCCATGGATAGAAGAATAGAGGGTTCATTTATTTTGCAAGAATGAAAGTGTTTTCATATAATCATCATTTGTAATTCTGTCACTTTCTATCTGTCAATATAATATTTTTCTTTCTCATAAGTTAGTCATTACTACCTTGTCAATATTTTGATTTCAATCTACATATTAAAAGCCATAGCCAATAAAAGAGCCGGTTTCTTCGTTTTTCTGAATCAAGTTTGATAGATATTCCTGGCATGTATAGAAAAATATAGAGCTCAGTTACAATGAACCTAATGAGCTTAGTATTGATAGAATAAGTGATCATGAAGATTCATAAATTGCACCTTCGTTTTTTGCAATGTAACTCGGCAAATTATGTTATGATGAATTTATTACTATAATTGTCGATTAAAATAAATTTTAATTTTGACCATGATTGCAAAGCCCATGAAAGTAACTTGACCTTGTCTAAACTCTAAACCTTGCATTGTCTGCCTTTCTTTTGACAGATGAAAATATCAAATGCTTTTTAACACTATTGTAACAGTTTGACACATTTTTCAACTGTCAAAGATTACATTTTACTTAATAACCCAAGATAACAATTATACATATTATTTGAGGCCCTTTGGTCAACCATAGGTGGCAAATGAAAACTCGAATTCACTTCTGTTATATTCATGCTTTATTTTCAGTTTAACTTGTGACAACACTCTTGATATAAGCTATTGGATATTGAACGTAAGGAACTAAATAAAACTGTTCTAAAGTATTGATGAACCAAATAAACAAAAGAACATGAATACATTAGAGGTATCATTTTCAAACTTAAAAGCATAATGAGCTAAACATTAAGCTAAAATGTGCTGTTGAGATAAAAATATAATCCCACAAGAGCTACAACTCCCACGACAACTGCAATAGGAAGTGCTTTCCTGTTGAAGACAGTATAACAAATTAAGTAAACAAATATATTCAGTTGATGATAAAGAAAAAAGAGTAATGGTTCACTGACCCAACTGCTTCATCTCTTTGGAGTTCAGCTTTCCTTGCCTTTCTAACATCTTTTTCATTTGCACTTTTGTTGACAGGTGGAGCATAGGGCTTAAACCTTCTTTTTGGAGCACCGCAAACTGCAAAACACCATTTTGAGACAATGTTAATGCAGTCTCAATAACCCTTTTTTCTTATCAGTATATATGCCTGATTTTCTTTCTTTGAAACACTATCATATTTACATAGTTATCTTGCTTTAATCAATCTAAATTTTTATGATCATTATTATAATTCTTAGTTTTTGTTAGACAACTAAACTAAGAAGAATTTGATAAATATTGGAGTCAAAAGTAAAGACATTAATTACCAGGGCAGAAGTATTTATCAGGCAATTTTTCAAAGGGGCTCTTCTCATTGTAAATATACCTGCAACATTATAAATATGAATCACATAATATGATAAAGATTTCATTAATATTGATATAGTAAAAAGAGAGAAAGAGAATGATCTAGAAAGGAAAAAAACCCGCAGTCACGACAGATATAGGCTTGTTTGGAAGCTACACGCATGGTAAACCTAGGAGGTCCATAAACAAGACTATGTTGTTGATTAGGATGAAGTAAGAGGTTAAGAGAACGAGAGAAGAAAGATGACTTCAAAGAAGAAGGATTGGATTTAGAGAGAGTTGGAGTGGAAGTTGAAGATAATAAGGAAGGTCTTGTGGATCTTGTAGTGTGAAGTGTGGCCTGCACTTGCAAAGCCATTTTGATTTGTGTTTGATTCTTCTTCTTGTTCCTATGGTTCTAAGTTGAGGAAGTGAGATCAAGGATGAAGATAAGAGAATAGTTCTTGAGTTGTGGAAAGTTCTGGTGAATGGTGAGTGGTGATTGAATCCTACGTGGAAAGCGTGGCACGCATACTCCCCACACAACCTTTTTCTCGCTTTTTCGTTTCAACTTTATCATCTCAATTTTATTCTTCATTTTGGAAAATACTATATGAACATATTTCTCCTTCATTTTTTACATTATTTTTCTAATTATTTCTCGAACAATTTTTGCATAGATACGACCTTAAATCCATATTCTTAGAAACAGCTAATAAGAAAGAGTATTTTTAAAATTTATTTTAATTTTAATTTTATTTTTAATTGGATTTATGGCATCGGTGAGATTATGAAGGAGAGAGAAAAATCAGTATTTATTTTTTAATTAATTAAAATTATGTGATTGGTTGTGTGTAAAACAATTTATTAGGAATGTGTCACCCAAGATTTTTTCTTATTTCTCACTAGTCTCTTTCTTTACTTTTGATATAATGAGAAATTTATAATAATATAAATTCTTCTTTGATTTTATTATTACAATTTGTTTATTTATTGATTAGTCTCATCAATCAATTTGTGTCTTACAATTTGTTTTTTTTTCTAAACTTTTTCTTGATAGAAGTTCTTTTGGGTCTATATCTATTGTTTGAGTTTATTTATATTTTAAATTTTTAGAATAATAGTAATGACCAATAAAAAAATTTCTTCGGTCTATTAATGTTCAACTCAATGCGCAAATTTTTTATTAATGAAATCATGTAATGGAAAAAAGAATGTGAATGTGAAGTTGTGTTGATGAAACTTCAGTTAAGTTCATAAATAAATAAAAAATGAAGCAACACATGTAAAAAAAACGTTGGAAACATATGATGCTAGGTAATTTAAAGATTCTTACACGCAATAAGCCAAACATGATACTATTAAGTAGGTCTATAATAGTTTAAAACGTTTGTATAATCAATTTAATTTTGAAAAACAATATCATTTAGAGGGATTAGGGCTCTTAAACAAAATATTATGACCATTCAATAATTTTATTCAGTTGTGACTAATTTATGGGAACAATTTACTCTTATGGGGATCAATTTACTCTCATGAAATCAACTGACTTAAAAAATGTCAATGCATACACCAATCAATCAAAGAGAAGAACACCATCTTATTCAATTTATGATGGCCCTTTAAGATGATTTTGAGAGTCTTCGTAGAAGTATTCTACATTGTTCTCCTAGTCTCAGTGTTGATTCAGTTGTTGCTAGAAAAAAAATCATTTAGCAAAGAATTCTTAATTAAACATCATTTTTTAAATTCACACAATTCACCCTTCTTGTGTTTGAAGTCACTTATCCAATATGATTTTGGTTATTCTTTTATATTTTCTTCAACTTCTTGTTGTGTGTATGATCCACGTTCCAGGAGGTTGTCAGAATATTTCGTAGATTGAGGGAAGTTTATGTTTTAATGAGTTGAAACATAAATTTCCCTCTATCTACGACAAAAATTTATGGTTGTAAACTTGTTAATTTTTCAACTTTACCTTTTTAATAAAAGTGTTTCTATTTCATATGTTCCCTTTGATTTTGTTCACTATGATGTATGAGGTTCATCACAGATTCTTACGAAAGTGTGTCTAGATATTATGTCTCATTTATTAATGACTATACTCGTTATTGTTGGATTTATCTTATGAAAAATCATTCTGATTTTTTTTTATTTATATTTATTATATATTTAATGCGATGGTTAAGACTCAACATAATTAATACTCCCTCCGTCCCAAATTATAAGAGAAAATCACTTTTTAGATTCATTGAAGAATTAATGTATCTGGTCTTTATATAGACCAAATACATTAATTATTCAATGAATCTAAAAAGTAATTTTCTCTTATAATTTGGGACAGAGGGAGTAATTATTAAGGATCGAGAGGAATAAATGAGAAGTGAGATTAAGAATTATTAAGGATCAAGAGGAATATGTGTTTAGAAATAAGACTAGTCATGCATAGTATGTGTAAATGCATTAGACTTAGTAGAAAACATTAAATGGTATGAACTTCATGGCTCCTATAATGTAATGTAATTGTGATGAATTAATCATGAAGTTAAGTATGTTTCTTGTGTAGCAGATATGCATGAATATAGATTCTAGGTCCAATTATCTAATTACGCATCCATAATATATTTAGAACATTACTTACGGCTAAGTGAGAACAAAGAATCCATCATGGCTAAGTGTGTTCTTTGTTTATATGATAGAACGGGTAAGTCGTGGTAAGTGGGACACCGCTTATAGAGATAATCTATCTTCAACCTTACCAAAATAGAATATGTATCTAATTTATGATGATGACCGCAATGTAACGAACATAAAACCGAGTTGTAAAGATAACTCTAATTATTAGACACCCTCATTTTTACATGTAAGATATGTTTAGATTCTCGGATTATTCTCACGTTCGGGGATCTAAACATTTATGCTCAGATTATGTCAGGACTGAATTCATATAAGAATCAAATCACAATTATTCTTAAAAATCTCAGTTAAGCATTTCTTAAGATCTTAGTTATTTATTCTTAGAAGATGAAATAACTTATTCTTAATATCTCATTTAAGCTATTGTTGAAATTACAGACATGTTATCTTCAACATGTTAGTTAGTATAGAAAAACTATGACAAAAGGCTTTAAATGGAATGAAGTTAGTAGAGTTAAAGTTCCTAGTAGGAAAACTACTAAAAAAATTGATTCTCAATTTACGTAATTTATATTTTATTATTCAAGAACGGAATTTCAGGACCGCAACACGAATCAAGCGAAGAATCGAAGGCAAGAGATTAAAAATTATGTATTAGATTTTATAAGTGAAATTGTTAATCATGTAAGTTGTAACTCCATTTGTGTATTTTATTTCCTTTCTTTATTTTTTTACCCCTGAGGCGGCCTTACCGATTAAATTCTAGAGGACTACCTTTTAATATTATTATGTTAACATTGTATAATAATTTCTAAATACTTATTATATGGTGTTATATTTTGGTATCAAAGCCGACCGAGTAGATAATGCTGTGTCGAGAATGTGAGCTCGTTCGATTCCATCCAATGCACCTAAGATATTAATTCATTTCAAACGCACAAAGACATGTCATCACACGTGCGAGGAAAGGTAACTCCATCACCACCTGTCCAAGATTGAAACCACATCCCCTATTAAGGTGGAAGATCAATTCCTCCTATTCCCGTGATCTACTAGCTAAACAAGTGAATATTGAAATTGATACTTTAACAACAGTTTCACTTAAAGGCCAAACCTATAAATATCCTAACTACATGATTGAAAAATCTGTCATTTTTTCCATAATCAGAAACCCAAAAAAAACCATCTAACATGTGCAAGGTTTACACTATTGTATTCAAGGAGCGTAGAAGTTGCGCCGTAGCAAAGAAAAACATAATTACTTAGAACATTTATCTATGTTGTCCGACAATTATCGTGAGTGTTATTCAAATGTCACATTCTGATCTAAAGAGTGTCAAATCAAAGAAAAAACAATTTTTTTGAAAAATTTACAAATTATCTAACATATGTGCACAAATATGATACGAGTCTCAGACACTTGCGCATGTAAGATACAGATATTTGCGCATGTAAGATACAGATACATTGACAGGTGTAACTGTACGTGTTTCATAGCTTGAAGATGATGAATATCATTTGTTCATGAGTGACCACGTGGCCTTAATAATGCAGCTTCATTTCCTACCATACATGGCAAATGGTAAGTGCAACTATACAACCAACGGACCATAATTTTCCTTTGCTACAAGGTCATATTAAACACACGAATACTTGATACATTTCCACATGACAAATGTCTCCAAAGCCTTAAATATATGACAGCAGTATAATAACTCTAACTAAGGCCAACTGCATTGTATAAATTAACTTAGCTTACTCTAACTAATTAAGCATCCAAAAGCAGGGTTTTTAAAACCAGATCAGACTGGCCGGTCGGACCGGTCGATCCGGGAACCGGCCAGATAACCGGTCTGATTTAATAGTTGGACCAGAAATGTCATTGAACCGGTGTGAACCGGTCAAAACTGGTGTAAACCGCTAAAATCGACGATTTTTCTGAACCGGCAGTTTAATTGTATTTTTTAATTTTAAAAAATTAAAACCACGTCGATTTGGTTATTTTAAGAAGAAATTAAAATAAAAAATAAATAAAATTAAAAAATGTTGCAGATGCGATTAATTTTGTTACCGATGATTTTAATATTGAAGAAGGAGATTTCAACATTGAAACAATTTTTTCTTTCTTGAATTAAATTTAGTAGACAATAGGGTTATTTTGTTATAAATTATTCAATTAGATTATGTTGCGATTAAATTTTGTTTGCAATTATACATTGGAGTTTTATACTATTTTATAATGTGTGATACCTATACTTAAAATTTCAATTTAAATTATGAACTTGTAAATTTATTTATAATATGGTATTTTCAAAAAATTTAAATGCTAATTATATTTTGTAAAGACTGAATCATCCGATTCGATAGGTTTTATATCTATATAATTTATTTATAACGAACGGTCTATTCAACTGAGTTAACTGATTTAACCCGATTTAATGACTAAGTGGTTCGACCAATAAACCAGTGATCCAGTACTCTCACCGATTCGCTGTTCAATCCTGCTTTTAAAACAATGTCCAAAATGCATTATGACCCAAAAGTTCATTTCTTAAAGAAAATAAACTTCTCCTTTACTATACTTTTAGATGACGTAATTGAGAAAGATACAAACAAACATAACAAATTTTAAAATGGCCAAAATCATAACTTGTCTTGTTCAAAAGGGCACTAATTAATACTCATACTAATGTGACCTCAAATTTTGGCAATCATAAAATTGAAAATTTAAGCACAACCTAACCCAGTTGGGTAGTTGAGAGGACATAATAATCACGTCAATAACAGATTCGACATTTATTTGAACCTCAAGAAACAGATAAATGTCTTACACGACCAAACATAAAAATCGGTAAATTCATTTTTCAACAAGGGAATGGAAACTGTTAGCACTGAACCTGCAAAACCAGAACTAGATTCCAATCAAGATTTGTTGGCTAAAGATGAAGCAAAAGCTCAAGTTGTTGTTGTTCTTCAAGATGATGATGGAGGTTTGAAAGATAGCTCAGAAGAAGAGCTCAAGAAAGTCAGTCTCATGAGAACTTTTGTTGAAGCCCGCGACCCTTCTTCCAAGGTACTTAGTACTATCAAATAAACATCATCCTCGTATTTAGTTTAGACAAACAGTTGCAACAACAACATAGTTTTTTGTCTTGTTTTCAAAATTGGTAAATTTTGTTGTCAATTACTAGGCAATTGCGCATTACCGGTTTAGATCTGTTTCTGACTCTACCACATGTTCAATGGAAGTTTGACTTTTGCTTTTGTAAAAAAATGTGTTTTTTTTCTCAGAAATACCTGTGTCGGTGTCTCATGTCTGTGTCTGTATCCGTGTTTCACAAGTCTTTTTTTTTAAATTTTTTTTGGGTTTGTGATAAAAATGCAGAATTTATGATGCCCATGTTGCTTATTATTGTTGATTAGGCTTAGATGGCAAGTAGTTGGGTTGGAATTGATTTGAGCTTTGTTGGGCAGGAAGTAGATGATTTGATGATTAGAAGATTCTTGAGAGCTCGTGATTTAGATGTAGAGAAAGCTTCAGCTATGTTCCTTAAGTACTTGAAATGGAAGCATTCATTTGTTCCAACTGGTTCAGTTTCTGCTTCGGAGATCCGTGATGATCTTGCTCAGGAGAAGATGTATGTTCAAGGAGTGGATAAAAAGGGTCGACCTATAACTGTTGCTTTTGCTGCTAAGCATTTTCAAAACAAAAATGGTTTGGAAGCATTCAAACGTATGTTTGAGGCCATTAAGTATAATGCTTTCATTTGAAATCCTCTTATGATTATGTACAATAATATCTTAAGTTCGGTTGTCTGTAGCACCCACATCTCTGATTAAGGGTGTGTTTGGTGTCAGAGACATCTACATATTTGATTCCGTTTAATTAATGACAGGTACTTTTTGTGTATGCAGGATATGTAGTTTTTGCGCTTGAGAAACTATGTTCGAGGTAATGGTGAAGCCTAGGCTACATTTAGAAGATTGAATTGAATATGATGAATGTGAAGTTTGTAACATGGTGAATAATGTATGTGACAGGATTCCAGCAGGGGAAGAAAAGTTTCTTGCTATTGCAGATATTAAGGGATGGGGATATGTAAACAGTGACCTTCGTGGATATCTTGGTGCTCTAAACATTCTTCAGGATTATTATCCGGAAAGATTGGGAAAATTGTTCATAGTTCATGCTCCTTACATGTTTATGAAAGTATGGAAACTTGTTTACCCTTTCATTGATGACAATACCAAGAAGAAGGTAACACTTCAAAAATATAGTTTCATGTATTAATTGAGTACTACATGTTATTTTCTAAAAGCATGATGTATATATGTGTTGTGTTGAATATTTTGCAGATAGTATTTGTGGAGAACAAGAAGCTGAAATCGACATTGCTAGAAGAGATTGACGAGAGTCAGCTCCCAGAGATATATGGAGGGAAACTTCAACTAGTTCCAATACAGGATTCATGATTAAATCTAATTATCACATGCGAATAAATAACAACGAGAAACCAACACAGAAGATGATGAGAAAATAAACACGCCTTTTATTACAAACAGGTGAGATCGGCGCAAGATGAAGAACATGAAAAGGAGGACATGAGAAGATTCAATTAGATCTCTTTATTATGTGTTTGTTAGCTAAATTAATATTTTTGTTTCATGATAATTCCAACTGCTGTAATATTGATGTTCTGTAAGTTACTGATCACTTTACTACATGACCTTGTTCCTTGTCTGCTATAAGATGTATGGATGCTATTTGTAACTAATGATTCAGATAGCTACTATGAGACACTAATCAAAATCCATATAACTGATATAAATGTGCAATGTTTTAAAAGTTATTTATGTCATGTGATAATTAAATTTATCAATGTGACATGATTGGTTGTTCAAATCCTTTTCATGTTCTTGTCTTGCAGAATCCAACACAAGTTCTAACAACTTTGTCAATGTGACATGATTGGTTGTTCAAATCTTCACTATAACTAACAACAATATTATGAAGAGAGTTATGAAAATTTTCCTCATGCAGTAAGAATGTACACTCATTTCCTTTATTCACTCCTAACTAATGAAAGCTCTTAAACTAGTGAAGTTGAAATTAATTAATGAGGATGATCTCTTGGATTTGAAACTCCGCGCGTTACAAAAGTGTTTTTAATTTTATTTTTAGTGAATAATCTTATATGTTTACTTCCAGATATATTATGATCTATGTCAACTTGAATCATGAATGACATTAAAAAGCATGTTAGAATTTTTGGCCGAGAAAGTGACCTAGTTATAAATTTAATTCTTTTATTTTAGATAATGATATTTCTATAAGAATAAATAAGGTATTAGGCATTTTAATTTAGTGTGCTGAAACAGTTAAGGTTTTTAAAAAAGATGAAGAAGAAGAGAGAAAAGAGAAAGAAAATTGTTAAAAGAAAAATGGGTTATGAGTTCCCCTAATATTTGAAAATTCTTTCTTTTCTTTTATCTTCTCCACATTCAGCACCTAACTGCTAGACTGGATACTTGGTTTTGTATTATTAATGCATTGAACGATATTAACAGCATAATTCCTCTGTATTTACAATTTCAATATAATTATTAAATGATATTTATAATATACTTATAATATATTTAAAAGAAATTGTAAGTGGTTAAAGTGTCTTCCTTAGATTTATCATTTTTATCTTCTTGTTTTGGAATGGGTAGCTTAGGATCTTTTTGTATTGTGCTTATTTTGCTCATTATGAGGTAAATGTGTTTTGTTGGATAATGTGACGTTTAATGAATTAGTAATCTTTTGAATGTTATGAATGAGTTGTCTTGATATATTTTACTCATGTGAATTTATGCCATATATTTATTCTTTTATTTGGCCATCTTGAGAGTAGATAACTTGTTAATGTTGAGAGATCCTTTGACAAGTGGAATTCATAAGTAAATATGATTGAAAATAATAGGATAGAGATATTCCCTAGATTAACTACTTTAAACATGAAGAGCTACAACTATAAAGCACATTTAGAATGAAACCAGAAATTGCATTAAAGTTACAAGTGAGGCCTACAAATTTGTCTCCTTACTTTGTTGTATTCTTTTATGATGATGTAAAGATACACCATAAGATCACGTTCCGACCTCATATGTCGTGACAAAACATATTAAAAACATACATTAGATGAATATATTAAATGGAACATTGTCCAACATATTCTTTCACTCTTTCTTAACTTTAAATATCTTCTATGTTTTTCCAATTTTTTAACCACGTGACACATACTATTATGTTATTACTTTGCTCATATTTACTTTACAAATTCTTGTATAAAAATCATTATGTTTAATACAATCTCTATAAGACCGATACTTTTTTTTTATCACTTGCTACTAATTTGACCGTGTATACTTGCACGCGAAAAAATTAGCCCACCAATGTGCTCATTTATGTCCTTACTTCCTTCCTCCATTGTTATATTGTTACCTAAACAATTATTTACCTTTTCAATTTCATTCCTCTTCCTCATTTCAATCCTTACTAACACTATTTGTGTTTTCCCTCCTTCCTCTCTATTTCCCTTTTTATCCTCCTCTTACCCACACGTGTTAAAGGCCTATCTGTCCAAACCCCAAACAAACATACATCCCAAGTCAATCTCTTCTCCTTCCTAGTCAACATGGCAGACTCATTTCTGTTTGATGTTGCAGACTCCCTCTTAGGAAAACTCGCTTCTTATGCTCATGAAGAAGCTTCAAAGGCTTGGGGTGTATTCGAAGAACTACAAGGAATCAAAGACACTCTGGCTATTGTCAAATATGTACTATTGGATGCCGAAAATAAGAAACACCAAAATCACGGGCTACAGGAATGGTTGAAGCAAATTCAAAACATCTTGTATGATGCCGAAGATGTATTAGATGAAGTTGAGTGTCAAGACTCACGAAACCAGTTTGTTCAAGCTTCTGGCAGCAAGAGGCAGAAGGTAGGACACTTTTTTTCTTCTCCTTTTTTTCGTCTTAGAATTTCTCATAGAGTCAAAGATGTTAGGGATAGATTGAACAAGGTAGTTGCTGATAGGAATCTATTTGGACTTGAGAGAATGAATGTCAATGCTAGTGTGGAAAGTAGAGAAATGAGTTATTCTCATGTTGATGCTTTAGATGTTATAGGAAGGGATAATGAAAAAGAAGAAATTATCAAGCTCTTGTTGAAACCCCGTGGTCACGGCGGTGAGGATGGTGATAATGGTCTGTGCGTGATTCCCATGGTGGGAATTGGTGGGTTGGGGAAGACTACACTTGCCAAGTTGGTGTTCAATGATAAGAGGATGGATGAAGTTTTCTCATTGAAGATGTGGGTATGTGTCTCTTATGATTTTGACATTAGGAAGATAATTGTTAAGATCATTAACTCGAGTTCGTCACCGGTTTTATCTCTTGCTTACCAAGAAAACATTGACCACTTTGATGATGAGCAGCTCGTGAATCGTCTTAGACATAAGCTTTTTGATCAAAAGTTTTTACTGGTTTTAGATGATATATGGAATGTTAACCTTTCACAATGGAATGAGTTGAAAGATTTGATAAAAGTTGGCGCAGTAGGAAGCAAAGTTTTAGTCACGACCCGTAGTATGTCGATTGCTTCAATGATGGGAACGGTTCCTGCATATACTTTAGAAGGTCTTTCTTTGGTTAACTGTTTGTCTCTCTTTGTCAAATGGGCATTTAAAGAAGGCGAAGAAAAAAAATATCCAGGTCTATTGGAGATTGGAAAAGATATTGTGAGAAAATGCCGAGGGATTCCATTAGCAGCGAGAACGTTGGGAAGTTCACTGTTCTCTAAATTTGATTTAGATAAGTGGGAGCTTGTAAGAGACTCCGAAATATGGAATTTAAGACAAAACAAAGATGACATTTTACCTGTGCTTAAGTTAAGCTATGATCAAATGCCGTCCCATTTGAGACATTGTTTTGCTTATTTTTCCCTTTTTCCAAAAGATTATCTCTTTTCTTGTGGTGAAATTTGTAATCTCTGGAATGTATTTGGATTACTTGAATCACCAAATGGAACTCAAAAGCTAGAGAATGTTTCAAGAGATTATATTGATGAGTTACATTCAAGATCATTTCTTCAGGATTTTGAAGACTTTGGCCACACATGTGTTTTCAAGGTACATGATTTGGTGCATGATCTTGCAGTGTATGTTGCAAAAGAGGGGTTTGTGGTGTTAAACTCTTGTACTAAGAATATACCCGAGCAAGCAAGGCATTTATCAATTGTTGAAAATGAGTCATTTGGTCGCACTTTGTTCTCCGAGTCGAAAAGTGTGAGAAGTATTTTGTTTCCCATCCAAGGAGTGGGTCTTGATAGTCAAACACTCTTGGATTCATGGATATCAAGATATAGATACTTGCGTTATTTAGATTTAAGTGATTATTCATTTGAGGCTCTTCCGAATTCGGTTTCTAAATTGAACCTTCTTCGAGTTCTCATTCTTTCTCATAACACCAAAATCAAAAGACTTCCTGATTGTATATGTGAACTCCAAAATTTACAAGTGTTATCAGTCAGAGGATGCACAGAGCTTGAAGCGTTGCCTAATGGACTAGGGAAGCTAATCAACCTTCGACAATTGTTTATAACAACAAAGCAATTTCTTCTGTCACATGATGAATTTGAGAGCATGACCCATCTTCAAACTTTGGGTTTTCATTATTGTGAGAATTTGAAGTTCTTTTCCAACCCTGCGCAACACCTCACTTCCCTTGAAACATTGTTTGTTCAATCATGCGGGAGCCTAGATGCTTTGCCTCTTTATATCTTCCCAAAATTACAAACTCTTTTAATTTCAAACTGTAAGTTGTTAAATCCATGGTTGAACGATGAAAGCCTTATCAGAAACTCGAGCTCGATGAAACATCTATATCTTGGGGATTTTCCAAATATTTTGACATTGCCTCAGTGGATTGTAGGTGCTGCAAACACATTACTTTCCTTGGTGGTTAAAAATCTTCCAAATCTTACAATGCTTCCTGAATTTTTAACAACCATGACTTGTCTTAAGAGGCTTCATATTGTGGATTGTCCTCAACTGTTGAGTCTTCCAACTGACATCAATCGCCTGGTTGTGCTCGAAGATTTGAGCATAGACGGTTGTCCTGAACTGTGCAGAAAATGTCAGCCTCGAGTTGGTGAGTACTGGCCCGTGATTTCTCATGTCAAACATGTTTTCATCGGAGAACCAAAAGGAGAGGAGAATTGAAGTCTATTCATATATGATGTAAGTTTTAGAGAAGTAATTTGTAGATCAATCCTTTCTTAAGGAATCTATTGGATGATGTATTTGAACACGAGTAACCTAGTACATAATGTAGAGTATTATTCTATGCAAATGATTCTGTGCAGTGGTGTTACAGTACGTGGTTTACAAGAGAAAATGCCAAGGTCTTATACTACTAGAATTTGGAGCTATTGCTGCTTTCACTAATTTCATTTTCTTTTTTCAAATTAAATTCAATAACCCATTATACAATTGCACCAATAGCATTGTTCTCAATCAATTTTTTTGAACTTTATAAGAATCAATGTAACTAAAAGAAACTCAAACTTCATCACCACTCCAATTATTCTTTGCCTTTGAACCTGTTGGCCCTTTCTGAAGGCGCCTCCTTTGGTAATGCCCGAATTATATCTTCGAAACCATCTTTTAACTTCCCAGGCAATATTTTCAAAACCTCCTTTGTTAATCTTTATTATTTGGTCTAACAGCGTAAAGATTGAAGTCATTGGATCCCAAAATCCATGAAAAAGACTCGCATTGGTTGAGGGGAGGTTTATCTGGTGTTGTGGTGACAACATGGCCTTAAGTTTTGTAGCCATCAGGTGCTACTGGTAGCTAAAGATACTATGTAGAATCTTGAGTAGCCGTGACGAATGCGGTGTTCCAAAGAAGTGTATAATCAACCGGTGGTTTTAAACTGCTATTTGTGGTACTTGAAGAAACATACTTTGCCACAAGAACATATCCAAAAAGAGGTTACTTGTTGGGTTGGCTGTAGCAACCTAATATAGAGAATCCTTGAGGTATTCATGTTGGTTCATATACTGAGATGCCTTGATTGTCAGAGCCACCGTCGAAGGCACCCCAAACTTTCTGAAATGTGATTCTTGAGACACTTGTAGCCCACCTGTCTCAAGAATTCCACCTGCAAAACCATTACCTGTATTGTATGTGGAAATTCAACACTTACTAAAGTTTGAGTTTTCATTTTGAAGAATATAACACAAGGTGAGCATGACATGTTGGATGCCTTCTGGCCAAGAAGATGTTGGAAGCTTGAATGTGTAGTCGATGGGGCGAGAGCGGATTAGGTCCGGGATCGCTTTTTCTTGAAGATGTTCTTATTCTCTGCAAACAAAAACATGTAGTAAGATAGTTGCATGATATTGGTTAATGCAACGATAATTAGGTTATTTCATAACTACTGTTGGAAATTTATATTGAATATATCTCTTTTCTGACCTTATTATCTATTTTCAAGGTACAACATGATTTTTTCTCAATAGTAATCATAGCAGAGTTTTTCATGAACTACTGGTTTAGTTTATTTTTTATCACCTTACATCCCTTTTAAAGAAGGGAGATGTAAATTTATGGACCTCGTATTTTCATTAAACCAAAAAACTCATCAAGTTCTTTTAAGAGAATTAGTGAAGGGGATGTTTCTTTTCAAGAGGATGAAATCAAGGAGGCTATTTGGAGTTGTGGGAGTGATAAGACACCGGGACCGGATGGTTTTTCTTTTTTTGTTCATTAAAAAGTGTTGGTTCTTTCTTAAGGAGGATTTTGGGCGGTACCTTAAGCACTTTCATCGGGGTGGAGCGATTTCAAAGGCAATTAATTCTTCTTTTTTGTCCTTCGTTCCTAAATCTTCAAATCCGGTGGGGTTGGATGATTATAGACCAATATGCTTGGTCGGGTGTATGTATAAGGTCATTTCTAAACTTTTGGCGGGGAGGTTGAAAAAGGTGTTGCATTTTTTGATTTCTCCGTGTCAAAGTGCCTTTGTGCCGGGTAGACAATTACTAGATGGTGTGTTGGTGGCAAATGAAGTGGTGGATTTCTCTAAGAAAGTGGGTCGAGGTAGCTTGTTATTTAAGGTGGATTTTGAAAAGGCATATGACAATGTTTCTTGGAATTACCTTAGATACATGTTGAGGAGAATGGGTTTTGGGGAGGTTTGGATGAGATGGATGGAGATGCTAATCTTTAATAGTTCGATGTCCGTGTTAGTTAACGGTAGCCCGACAAAAGAATTTGTGGTGGAGAAAGATTTGAGGCAAGGTGACCCTTTATCTCCTTTCCTCTTTGTGTTGGTGACGGAGGGGTTGGCGGGTCTTGTGAGGAAATCATCCGAAATTGGGGAGTTTAAAGGAATATATATTAATGGTGTTTGTGTGGTTGACATATTACAATTCGCGGATGATACTCTTGTGATGGGTGAATGTTCATGGAGACAAGTGTGGGCAATCAAAGCAATTTTAAGGGCTTTTGAATTAGTGTCGGGCCTCGGCATTAATTATCACAAAAGTAAATTAATTGGTATCAATGTTAGCGCTTATTTCTTGGAGGCGGCCTCTTATGTTTTATCTTGCAAGATTGAAGGTAGTAATTTTGTTTTTCTTGGCATTAAAATAGGTTGTGATCCGAGGAAAATCATCTTGGTCTCCACTTGTTACAAAGATTAGGAATCAGTTATTGGGTTGGCAAAATAGGTTCTTAAGTTTGGGAGGAAGGATCTCTCTTTTGAAATCGATTCTTAGTTCTCTTGCTATCTTCACTTTGTCTTTTTATAGGATGCCGATTTCGGTGGTTAAAGAGGTGGTTAGGATCCAAAGAAACTTTTTATGGGGAGGAGGATTGGAGGAGAGAAGGAAGATACATTGGGTTAGTTGGAAACAAGTTTGTTTACCGTTTCTAAAAGGGGGTATTGGAATTAAAGATGTGGGTGACTTCAACCACGTTCTTCTTAATAAATGGCGGTGGAGGATATTAAAAGGCGAGGAGGCTCTTTGGTTCAAAGTGATAAAGGCTCGGTACGGGGATTTCTCAATGGAGTCTTTTTGTGGAGGTATGTCTTCTAATCCTTTATCTTCTCTTTCTTCTTCATCCCATTCTTTAGCCTCGGTGTGGTGGAAAGATATGATTTATCTTGGTAATGATAAAGGTGAAGATCCGGTGGCTTTTAATTGTCGTTTTGTTATTGGGAATGGTTTTGTCACTCCGTTTTGGGAGGCTAGGTGGGTGGGAAATGTTTGTTTGAAGGAGGAGTTTCCTAAATTATTTGCGGCCTCTTTATTGAAACGGGTGGCGGTGGCTAGTATGGGAGGGTGGATAGATGGGGAGTGGAAGTGGGAGAATTTTTGGGTTGTTATTAATGTTGATTCCGATCCAGGTTTGGTGGTGGAGGATGTTTCTCTCCGTTCTTTGTTACTAGGCCGTGAGCCTTTGATGGAGGGTAGGGATAAAGTTTCTTGGTTTAGTTCGGCGGATGGCATTTTTCCGTAGCTTCTTGTTATGCGTTTATGGTTGCTTCTCGGATTCCTTATGGTCCGTTGGGTAGAAGTGAAAAGGCTTTGGATTTAATTTGGAGGATTCAAGTGCCGTTCAAGATTAAAGCGTTTGGTTGGAGGATTTTTGTAAATAGGCTCCCAACAAAGGATTTTTTATCTTGTAGGGGTGTTCCTTTGTCGATAGAGAATTTAAAGTGTGTGTTTTGTGGCATTTTTCCGGAAAGTTGTGATCATTCTCTTTTCAATTGCACTTTGGTGAGGGGGGTGTGGAGGGAGATAGCCGTGTGGATTGGTAAACCGGTGGGGAATATGGAAGAAGAGAGTCTTCATAGTTTCATGGATTGGTTCACTTTTTGTAAAAAAAAGAAAGTAAAAGAGGGTAAATGTGGTTTGGTTTGGCTAGCTATTGTTTGGATTTTTTGGTTAATTAGGAATGGCATTTGCTTACGAAATGAAGGTTGGGTTGTCGATAACACGGTTTGGAATATCAAGTCTTTGTTATGGAAGTGGTCGTTTATCGGAGAAATTACGCATCAAATTTATAGTTTTTATGAGTTTAGCAAAGATCCTTTGCTTTTCCTCTCATAACTCTATTTGGGCTGTAATCTCTCTTTTTAGCGGGGTTTTTTTGTTGCCCGTTTTCTGTGTAATCAGGTTTCGAGAACCCTTAGTTCTCGTATTAATTCCAAAATTGCTTACACAAAAAAAAAAAACAAATTAGAAAAACTCCACAAACATGTTATAAAAACACAAATTAGAAAAACTCTTACATGTTTCTCTAACTGCAACTTAGACATATAGTTGGCCCGGCTATTTTATTAAACACATTTATTAATTACATCCCGATGTTTGACACATTATTAGAAATACTCTAAACCATTCTTGCATGACCTTAGGAAATGAGCATTTACTCTTCTTTAAAGTAGACTTGCGTATCTTGAAATTTCTTTTCCTGTAGAATGATGGTTTTAGGTAAACATCATTTTTGATTCAGTCAATGATCTTTGAGAGAAGGGATCATAAAATCTTGTATCTTGATTCCAGTTTTGATTCCACAGTCTTTTCTTTGGATGACATCTTCTCTGATTCTGACGTCTGAATCTAGCTGAATAGTGTCAATATTTTTGATTGCTTAAAGATCTATTCACACAGTATATATTTCACTGTTAGAGCTTTCTGAACTAAGATCTTTTCTTTTGAATGACTCCAAACCATTCATGCATAACTTTAGAAAATGAGTATTTACTCTTCTTTACACGAAAGAGTTCCTACTGAGCAATACTGAGAAAGTCAACGGTAGACCAAGTTTGTTTGTTGAAAAACATCCCATACTCAGGAAGAATTAACTTTCTGCAAACAAGATTCCTTGCTTCTTGAAAATTCCTTTTGCATGACAAGCATTACCTTCATATTTTAAATTTTAGTCCAGGACTTGAATTCTTTTTCTAGTGAAGATTAAATGGCTTAGAACATAAATCATTTCTTTTATTTTGAGGTTATAGCAGCCAAAGGTTTTTCTCAAACTGGATCTCTCTACACGATTAAGTGTTCGATTCAAAAATCACTAACAGAGACGAGCTCTAATACCAATTGAAGGTTGAGAAAAACACAAGAAAGGGGGGTTTGAATTGGGCTTTCAAAACTTTTGCTCTTTAGAAACATTATTTATGCAAGATAAATAATAATGAATACAATAAAGAGAAACATGACACATTCAGTTATCCAAGTTTTCCTTAAAAAAGGTTAGTCTTGTCCACTCCCCAAGGTGATTTTGCCTTAGAAAAAGGCTTAATCCACTAATAATAGAAATGATTACAATTGCACGAGCCAATTGTCGGTGGCTAACGGCCTAAGCATTGATCAATCTGTTAGTGATCTCTTAAGAATTTTGACCCAACCGGTCCTTTAAGAGATATAACGATCAACGAATCTTTTAAGAATTCTGACCCAATTGGTCCCCTAAAGAAGATTTCCCATGATAACAAACTGTCAAAGTCTTAATGAGTATACAGACTAAGACTAGTCACTCTAGGAACAATCAATAGAAATTGATTTGTGTTTACATGATTGCTTCTTATAAACAAATTACGCAAATGTTTAAGTAAAAATATAACAAGTGTTAAGCAAGATATGAACAACATCTCCTTACTTTTACATGATTCTACAAAGATGTATTTAATTGGTGTTTTGGTAGCATCTTGTAGTAATCTTCTTTCTCTTCTTTCTTTTCTTTCTCTTCATGATTTATCCTCTTTTCTGTTCAGCTTCAGCTTTCATAAATTTGCAACAGCTTTCGCTTGCTTTGAATACTTGAGCTTCGACTCGAGCAGCATTTCGCTTTGCTACTTTTCTTCTGAGATCTTGATCTTCTTTTATAGTCTTCAAAGAAAAAGAAGCTGTGAGGATAGAAGATTCCTTTCTAAAATCTAAGGGTTACTTTCCAACGGATAGTATCAAGTGTAGATGTTGGATAGCACGTTACTTCCTTTTCCTGTAGCTTGCAGCTTTAACATTGAAGACATATTCTTGAGAAAGTTTCTTGATCTTATCTTTAAATGATGTACTTCTGATATGAAGTAGAAAGCTTGGAAAAGATCAACTTCTTATCTTTGTTCTACTAATGATTTATTTGATGAGTAGTTCAGAAACACTTTGTTATGATAACATGAAAACATCATAGTCAAAAGGAACAGAATTTTGTCTTTCAGAAATAATAGCAACAACCTTTCTGAAGTACGACGCAAGACTTCCCTGATCAAATATGTATCTGAAGTAAGATAACTGATTTGAGAAGTGAGAAAGAAATCATATTAACTTTACGTGCAATAATTTCAGAGTATTTCAGAATAGAACAAGTTTTCAAATATATAAAACAACAGCTTTTCTGAAGACAAGTCTTATCATCTGAACATTGAGTCATGGCAACTAATTCGTATTTTTGATCTTGACCTTTATCAGCAGATCTTGACTATGTCATTGGAGTTAAAAGCAACAACTTATCTGATGAACATATCTTGACATCTGATCTTTGAAGCAACAACTTGTATGTAGACTTTGTTTTCTGATCTTGAGATGCTTGAGACTTCTGAAGCAACAGTTTATTGAGAAGTACACAAGAGATCCTCTTTATGAGTAACATTCAGTATTTTTTAGAACTATTGATGTTTCTTCAAAAGATAAGAGAGTAATCTTTCTGACGACAACATATCTGATGATTCTTTAGACAACAATCTTGAATCACAAAGAGTTTATGATCTACACACTCAAGAAAACATTAGAAACAAAATTGTTTACATGTAAAATATATGTATTGTTATCATCAAAACTTATAGATAAAGTGCAGAACCAAATCTTGTTCTAACAATAATCATTATCAAATAACGTTTATATTTGCATAACACATAGATCTATATGAACAATGTTTTTAATTTTTCAGAAGTAAGGATCGTTATATCAGACGATAATTCATTCGTTCCTTTTAATATTCAAAGGGAATTGTTATAACAAGTTTTCATGAATTCTTCTAGAGCATAAATTTTTGAGAATTTCAAATTAGTTTTTACATGAGAAACTAATTTCTTGTGACTTCTCTATAAATTTAGATGTGAAAGCAAATTTGTTGACAATTACATAGAAGATTTTAAAACTATGACTAATGTTATTGCAGACAATTTATGACTTATAGGTAATATGATATTTTTTTGAAGTAAAAACATGTAAGGTTATGTACAATGGGGTGTCGAAAAACAAATTCAATAGTTGAATCTTTGCAATGAGGGTGTTGAATATGGTGTTAAAGTGAGGTGTATTAATTGGTGTTGAAAGTTTTCAACATGTTGAATGTGGAAAGAGTGGTGTCCACAAAATACTCTGTAAAATTTTATTGGTTGTTTTGAATGTTTAAATTTTTTAGTGTGTTGTGAATGGTGGTGGAATAGGATGTTGAATTTTATTAAACAAAATCATTGTAGTGAGTATAAATTGAATGTGTGTTGAATTATTAGGTGGAAGAAAGAGAAGATGATGTGTAGTATAAAAAATGAAAAAGAAGAGTGTTGAATAATAAAACCATTGTACATAGCCTAAGAGAAAATAATGAATATATCTACCAATAACTCATTAGGTTTAGCTAGGGCTGTATTTGGTCCATAGGATCCGAGAACCGGACCGGAAACCGGACCGGTGGAACCGGTCCATTGGACCGACCAAATGTTATTCGGTCTGGGAATGGGTAATTTTTTTATCCGATACCAAAATTGGATACTATATTGGATACTTATTGGATACTTTTGTCGGATATCCGAAGTAATGGTCCAGTTTCGGTCCAAAAAATTGATTCATCCCTGTTTCGGTCCAGTCCAGATTTACCTGATACTATTTCGGTCCGGCTCTCGGGATAGCAAATACCCGGACCGAACCGGACCGAAAACAGTCCTAGGTTTGGCTGTCTCTTTCAAAATAATAATTTTCTCTCTTTTCCTTTGTCAACAATAGAGAGGTGATTTAAGTCAATTTTGATATAAAATCACTCTCTTGAACTTAATTGTTTTATTTTTATAACAATAAATGGTTTTCACATGTATTTACAAAAAATGGTTAATAACTTTGTGGCTTTGTTCTTATCGCTTGATCTCAATAATATAACATTTTCTTAAATTAAAAAACCACCTTAATTTGAAAAATATTTTAGTTTCAATGAACAATGTTTCTCACACCCTTAGAGTTTTGTCAACAATGTAATCACATCAAATGATGCAATATCATTTTTTACTAATCATTTTATTTTGTAATAGGTAAATAAGAATTTCCTTTTAAATTTTGAACTATTTTACATCTATAAAAACTAGAGAATGTAATCTTCAACAGTTCATCACAAGATTTTAAGAGAAATTTGAATTCGAAAGACTTAAACCAAGCAAACAAATTATTTATAAGGAGCCTAAAATACATTATATTAATTTTTTTCCTTCCATAATAACTAATAAAAGTCCTCTACCTAGAACGAAATTGCTACACTTCTGCACTTCTACTTTCACACTAATAACAATAACAGTTCTACATATGGAAGATTCAATACTAATCAAAGAAGACTAAAACACCCTCTTATCCAGTTCAACTTAGAAAGGAAGGTGAGTAGTTCCAACAGAGACGGAGCTCGTAGCAGCAGCACTGTTCCTCTCCGCATGACAAAGCTGACGAAGCTTAGTTGGCACGTACCATATCGAAAGACGTGGATGCGCGTTGAATATTGCATCAATATCCCATCCTTGACGTGCAGCAATCGCCACCAGTGGCTTATAACAAGCTTGCCTCCACGCGCCAACGTTCTCACCTCTTTCCTTAAACCCTCTTCGAAGTTCATTTGATACTTCCTCATCTAAACAATGCAACGCGTAACAGTGAACATAGTGTCTCATTTTCGGCTTGTTTATGTAACTCGCTCCAGCTTTCTTTGCATACCTAAACACTTGATTTGTCACCTGCACTCAAAATAATTAATTAAGTTTAACCATTACTGTGGATGGACCCTACTGTATCTTACACAAGGTAGGTATTATCAAAATTTCATGCATGTGTTTGATGAATTGGGATTTGTTATGAGAACATTGTAGGATCCAGTGGTGTAATGCATGGTTTTGTTATGGTTCAAGCGTTTTAACCGGATAATAGTTGGATACGAAAATGGAAATTGAAATGGAAATTCAGTTGAATAGGAAGGTGGGACCCATTAGGAGTTTCCCTGGCTCGTCACGTGTTCCGTTGAATGTTTCACGGCAACAAATTACTGTTGAAACGGTTCGTAAAGGAACTACACTACACAATACAAGAATCTGACTAGATTCAAGTCAGAGTCAGGTTCAGAAGATAGATAGATTGATTGATTGATATGACTGGTAAGTACAAAAAAGAGGAAAGAAAATTAAAAAAGAAAAACGAAAGTGATGTAATGGCAAGGTTTTATGGTGAAGTACCTTGGTGGGGCATTTCTCACCGCGCTCTTTAGCGATGGCTTGAACTTGAATCAGAAACTCACGGCATTGTTCGTAGAGATGGAAGAGATAATCCAGACCGTTCTTTTTGCCACGTGCCACTTCCCCAGGCTCCGTCACAATGAATGGGTGTTCTCTTTGCCTCTCACCACCACCACTAATGTTATCTTCTTCCTCATCTTCTCCTTCTTCATTCTCACCGTGATCATTCCCCTTCATCTTCATCCTCCGCCTCCTTATCTGCTGCCTCTTTCTCCTCTCCTCCACCACAGCTACCTCCCACGTGCTCCCTCCTCCACTCCCCGCCGCTTCCTTTTCACGTTGCACCACCGGCTCCTCCGACAAACCTATGCACATACCACATACCGTTATGTTTGTTAGTTAACCTTTTTACGTCACGTCATGATCACTGTAAAGTGACCATGCATATTTATTTTAAGCATCTTCATTAATCATGAATTTGTAATATCAAGTAAATTACCAGTTGACTTTGATATGATAACAGTAGTTTAATAAAACAGTAAAATAATTTGAGTCAATTTTTAATTTTTTATAAATAACTGTATGCACCTTCTTGAGAGAGAGCATCGAGAGCGTTGGTGGTATCGCCGGAGAGAAGACCGCGGCGTTTAATTTCCTCCTCATCGAGGCGTCTTCTCTCAGCTCTAATGGCGGCTTTGATGCCGTAACGTTCACCGACGAGAAGATCCCAACGAAAAATCTGGGAGAGGCTGTTCATCATGTCGTCAAGCTCATCGTCCTTCATGTCCACCAGCGTGCTCACTGTGAAACCAAGCTCCGCAATCTTCGCCGCCGTGTAGTATCTGATACCGTAAGCTTGGAAAAGTTCCTCCAAGCCTCCTAGCTCTCTTGGTAATCTGGCTGGATGATAAGTCATCGGAGCGGTTGTTGGAGTAACCGCATAGTCAAGAAGCTGGGGACGGGGAGATGGAGCGTTGGAGAGGACGGTGCGTGGGTCCCACTTGAATAAGCTGGCGGTGAATGCATCTGGATCCATAGTAAGTAGGCAGGTAAGTGATAACCTCTGTTAGTTAGGTTTTGGAAAATGATGAGAAGTGGGAGGTTTGTGGTACTGTTTGGGTGGAGATATAGAAAGCGTAAGGTGGCAAACGAGGGTGCAGAGAGAGTGTGTTTTACCGAAAGTACCCTTTGTCTTGCATGGTTTAGAACTAGAGTTATTTTGATTGATTCCCTAGTGTTTTTCCCGAGACTTGTTGAGGTTGGTTGGGGGGTTACTTTTGTTCTGTGTGAGATTTTGTATGAAACTGTATTTGATTTGAAACTGGATTGCCTCAAAACAAACCGAACTATTAACTGGCTATACCTAGACGTGGTTACCCATATTATCCGACCAGATGAGTCAGTTGTGTTGTGTGTGTATGTGGTTTGACCTCTGATTTGACTTGACTGTTATTTTTTGTGTCTTTGCTCTTATGTGTCATAGACTCATATGCATGCTAGTGTCTTGTACATGAATCAATTGAGATGCTTTGCTTGTCCTAATTGTCCTAATACTCTACTATACAAAAGCCTACTTAAGCAACATATTAATGTGATAAATACATACAATTATTCAAACATATAGTTTGTTCAATCATTATGGTTTATGCATATTTAGGGTTAAGAAAGTGATGCATGTAACAAAAGAAGAAACTACTTTTCATTATGGTCTATAATTATGAATTAATGTAACTAGTCACTCTCAAAAGAAAGGCAATTTAGTGGGAAAGAGTAAGGAAAAAGGAGGATGACAGAGGATTCACGAGTGATTCTTCTGTTACTGTGTAGTGGAGTGTTACGGAATCAGAGAAAATCTCACTGAGGTTTTTAGCTGTTTATTAGGAGCAGGGAGACTAGCTCGTTAAGGAAACAGACAAAAAAAGGACGCAAAAACAGTAAAATCATTAATGGGGAAACAATGATAGTAAAGAAAGGGGTTACTATTTACTATTCGATGAGTGACGAGATGTGAAGCAGTGATGCAGGGATCAAAGTACAGCTGCAAGACTTGCAGGTTGTTCCAGTTGGTCTTAAAGCAAACACTGTAAAGTTCAAAAGGCTGATTAATTCATCATGTGTGTGTACTTTCAAAGACCATTGCTTCCAACTCCAACCCATACCATTACCAACATGTATACATTACACACACAACTACCATAGACATTAATTGAGGTGATGTGAAGGATGGTGTTGATGATATTAATATAGTAATTACTTATACAAAATATGTTTCATCTTAAATGTACAGGAGAAAGTTTTATATGTAAATATGTTAGATACTCTTTCTCTATGACTTTATTGGATGAAATGTAGCTGAATATGTCCTGTGGACTTTTTATTTTTCTCCTGATCGTATTATTGAAATAACTCCTTTTTTTTAAAAAAAAAATTCCATGTGAAGGGCAAACATGTAAAAGATGTTGTTAAATGTTAGCGGGTAGCATATGAACTAGGGGTGCTCAAAACCAAACCAACCCAATAGAAAACTGCAAACCAAACCAAACCAAACCGAAACCGCAAAAAATCGCATTTGGTTCGGATTAATTTGGGTCATTTTTTAACAAAACCGCACGGTTCGGTTCGGTTTGCGGTTTGTATTTTGTAAACCGAACCAAACCGAATCAAACCGCATTATGTTACAACCTAAATTTTACTTAACTCACATCCAACCCAAAATTAAACCTATTATACATTAGCTTTATGAATACGAACAATTTTCTCATCCTTACACATATAATTTCAGTCCCGATCTTCTCAAATCTCTAATAACATTATTTCACCTTCTTTGCCACATACATCTTCCCTCTTCTTCTATAATCTTTACTCTCCTATATTCTTTCTTTTTCACCTTCTCATTTTTATTAAATGTTCCATATTTCAGTTTCATTTTTATCACACATCTTCTTCTCTAATCTCTCAACACTTTTTCTTTTTCTTTTTCACCTTCACTAATCTTTCGTCTATTCTATTTTTTTTGTTTCATTATAATAATTTTATATTGTTTTATGCTATTATTTTATGTTTAATATTTCACTTTTGCCTAATTTAATTTTTACATATTACATGGAAAATTGTTGTCAAAATATGACGAGTTTTGTTGTTATTTGTTAGTGTATGAATGTCTAAATATAAAATTATGTTGTCATATATATGTGTATGTATGGCTCAATAAAATATTTGTAAAAAACCAAACCAATCGAACCGAACCAAACCGCATTAGTTTGGTTTGGTTTGGTTCGGATTTTTTTTAAAAGTCAACCGAACCAAACCAAACCGCACTATTTTTTCTCTTGCGGTTTGGATGATTTTTTTTCGTCAAAACCGCCCAAACCGCACCGCGAGCACCCCTAATATGAACAGATCATTAATTGTAAGATTATCCATAGAGAATAAAATTTCTATTTATATATTCATTGAATTATGATGCACTTCTAGCTGATGTTATTCATTCACGCTGAAGCAATCTTAAGAATCGTTAGGGATAAGTGTAGACTGGTTAACATATTTGACTATGAGATAAGTGGTAGGAGATATTCAATCTAAATGCACACCATGTAACTTGCAATAGTACAAACATCTTAGTGTTTCTACGTTCATGGTTAACGAATGCCATCAATTCACAAGGATGACCTTAGGATTTCAAGACTTGTCTTGTCGAGATGGATTTGCTTGGTGGGTGAATATGATGAAAATAGGTTGGCCGAGTTAGGCTTTAAGCTAAAGTTCGATCTGTCAAAAAAACTGAAACTTAAGTCTGGTCTATAGTTTGTCATAGGTTTATTTTTAGGTCTAAGTTTGACTTTTTCGAAGGCCGAATTAGTCTGTTAGTCTACATAAAAACTTATTTGTTTTAAACATATGCAGATAAACAATTAAAATAATGTATAAATAGACTAACTAACTAAAGACCAAGAGACTAAAAATTTGTTTGCATTGATTTATTTTAACATACCTATTAACATAAGTTCTACGAGACTATTTGTTTAAGAGAACTTATAAAAACAATGTTCATCGGATGTTTTCATCTAATTTTCACAAATTTTTTAAGATAAACAAGTTTCAATTATGTATTTTAATTCAAAGTTCAAAACATCATAATGATAATAAAAAAATTATTCATATTTATTTAAATAGGCCGACTTAGTTGGCTTAAAGAACTTTTTTTGGAACCTGAGACCTAACCTTTTTAACTAAATAGACTTATAAAAAAGTCTAGACCTTTTCTATTTAAAAATATGTATGGTCTGACCTGAGCCTGTGTAAGTTAGCTTGTAGGCCCCTGTTATTGGCCTGACCCATTTTCACTCATATGGGTGATCCATAACATATTTTGCTTTGGTCTCATTCAGCTTGTATTATTACACAAGTTCCTTAAACTCTTAGATAATTTAATAGGTAATGGGTCTAAAACGTATTGAAGATTAAAAAAGACAATTTCTTTATGGACCCCCAATCTTCTTGGACACCCGTGGAGAAATTCTCAAAATGCTTATATATTTCGGAAATGCATCTCCGAAATCACCTTTTTATGAATTAAAAGGTGGTTTCGAACGTGTACTTCCGAAAACACCTTTTTTTTTGGAAAAAAAAGTGATTTCGGAGATGCACTTCCGAATTCACCCCTTGAAATATTTCGGAGATGCACTTTCGAAATAATCTCACAGGATAATTCAGAAATGCACTTTCGAAATAACTCTTTCACATTTTCCTCTCCATCCACTCCACTCTTTCAGCAAAGTTTTGATTCCAATTTCTAACGAATTTGATCCCAATTTTCCTCACATAGTTTCTGCAGATCACACCAATTCAAAGCTTCAACCTCCATTTTATTTCCATATAACCTGCAAAATCTTTTCACTCACCACCATACCTTTAACATACAACCCATCATCAGTAGCTGCAGAAGAAAATCATAACACCTCATCCACAACACAAACTTAACCAACTTGCAAAAACCATATCACGCAACATCACCATCCTATCATACTTAACATCATCGTTCCAACACAATCACATCACACCTTTACTCAACTATTCACTGAAACTCCAGCTTCAAATCGTTCACAACACATAATTCCAAATTAACATCACCGTTGCATCACGATTTCAACAAACCTGCAAGCGAACAACCAATTTGCAGACCGCTTTATGTTTTAGAAGCCATGGAACAAGGAGAGAGAGTTGAAGGTGATAAACTGTTGTGGAGAAGACATTTTTTCGGAAGTGCACTTCCGAAACCCCCAAAATGGGTTATTTCGGAGATGCATTTTCGAAATAAGTGAAAATGTGGAAAAAAAAGTGCATTCGGAAGTGCACTTCTGAAGTTTAGGGGTATTTTGGGGTTTCCAGCGGGGGTGACCACTCTTGGGGGGTCTCTAAAGAAATTTCCTTAAAAAAAGAGATGTGGACCAGAGTCGATTCCTCCTCATGCAAAAATTGGGTATTAATGTTTGTTACATTTCCCCTTGTCCAAAAGTTGAGGCATGAGCTCTTTCTATTCTCTAGGGTCTAAATTTATGAATTTGCACTTTTCTCCGTAGTCATTTGGATGAATGGATGTGTCGTCTCGTTTGAGGTCATTGCGGTGTTTCTTCAAACTCATATATATTTTTCAATATTTTCACAGTACTAGAATTACAAAAGAAAGAGATAAAGTAAAGAGAGTAGAAAGTGAGAAAGTGTGATTAAAATACATTTTATGATGTATTTTGAAATGAGTATAAACTCTATATATGTAGGAGAAAATCTTGGCTCAAAAAAGAAAAAAGATCCATGAGTATTTTAACGGCTTAACCAATTAAGTACTAGGGTTGATCGATTCAAAAAGACGATAACCCTAATTCCAAAATAGAAACCCTACAAATATTATGTGATCTAATCGATTATATTAAGTCCCTGATCGATTAAGATGTGTACAAATGTTTCCTAAATAATTAGGAACACTCTTGGTTAATTTCACATGCTCCTTAATAGTTCTTCCATAGGTTATATGGTGTTTTAGCACATTTAGAGAGGTTTAAGAATATTTTTAGGTAAGTGTGTGAGTTATCTTAGTAATTCAAGATTTACTCTTAAAATTTACTATACATTGATCACTCAGACACAGAACAATCAAGCTTTCACACTTCCTCTCTTTCACAATCTTTGAAGCTTCAAGATTCCTTACTTGATTCATCATTGATTCAACACTTCATCTATGTTGGATTCTTTGTATGTGCAAGTATATACTGTCAAAGTGGTATCAAGTTTTAAAAGTAAAAGTACCGATCTCATAAATATTGTATTAATTTAAGTTTTTTGTGAATACATGAGCAGTATATAATATAGTTATTGTTGTCACAAGTTCAAAATGAATCTAAATAACTAAAGGCATGAAAGTTAACATAGATGAGAGCATGCTAAGCAAGAATCTAATTATTGAGTTTTACCTAATATGTAGTATGATGAGATTTGTTGTGACAAATGAGACCAGAACGTGACCCAATGGTATATGCCTACAAAGACATAATAAATGGAGCAAATAACTATGGAACAAATTCCTAAGTTTCACAATAGCATTAGTGCACATGTGCACGTCTTTGTTGAGTTATGATTTCTCATATGGTTCTAGTTCTTTATCCCTACAAAAAAACTAGATGACAAGTATTCCTATTTACTTTTTATCCATATTTGTCAAGATTTTCATTTATCAAATGATTCCTCAACATTAATAAACTTTTATCTATCTCTAAGAGGATCAACCAAAGAAATAAAAATAACATATGGAAAAAAATATGTCACTAGAATCACATCACATTACACAAATAAGTTACTTTTCGTTACACTTCACATTACTTAACATAAAGAGTTTATCTCATGGTGAGCAGAAGAAATACAATAAAATAGGATCTCAAGATCAACATTTCTAATCAACAAGGAAAACAAATATAAAACTATAAATAAAACTTCTACTTCTTGTAGTCTTCAACTAGTAAAAGGGGAGTTGTGTCACGCTTGACTGAGTGATATTATTTTTGAATGGTAAGGCGAGGGGTGTGATAGGACCTAATTCCACCTTACTTTCTTCTTAGTGGAATATTTTCACTAAGTATATTCAAGCTTTGAACCTCCTTTTAATTCCCAACGCATGTCCTTTTATGACCTTCTTCACTTGTAGAGTTGCTTCTAAACTTTGGATCTTAGGCTTTATGATTATCCATTGATTTGGCTCAAGGAATAAAACATATTCTTTTTTATCCTATAGTACATGTACTGAGAAGGTACACAACGCCTGTAGGAGACAACACATCTCATAACACACCTGATGTGCAATGTGGCTCCTTTAACCCTTAAATGCAGCTTTTCAGAGTTTATCATCTAGTGCTAACCCTTATCTGTTAAGATTTTCCAGCTCAACCCTAATTTCCTTCTTGAAGACTTTGCCACGTTAGCCTTATTGCTGAAAAATAAAACTAACACCAACATCTTCTGGTTCAAAGTTTGTTGGGTATTCATGAATTCCTTGTGTGGCAGAACTTGTCACCGAAACTACTTTTGCTTATTCATAAACCATATGAAAACAACAAAAGAGAGCACCTTTGGAATAATCAATAATATTAGAGAATATAGCAATCATGCATCTTTGAAAATTTGTTGGATCATTACACAGTCCAAAAGGCATCCTTCTAAAGGCAAAGATGCCATAAGGACATGTGAAGGTTGTCTTTGGTAATCTTTAGGAACAATGAAGAATTGATTATACCCCGAATAACCATCTAGAAAACAATATTACTCCTTTACAACCAACCTATCTGGTATTTTATCAATGAATAGAAGATGGAAATGATATTTTCTAGTTGCCTTATTAGTTTCCTATAGTCCATACATATCCTCAAACTAGTAGCAATTCTTGTGGGTATTAATTATTTCTTATTATTCTCAACCACTATCATGCCTCTTTTTTAGTAACACATTGAATAAAGCTTACCCACAGATTATTAGAAATAGGATAAATGCTTTCAACATCTAACCACTAAATGATCTCCTTCTCCATTACTTTCTTCATGATGAGGTTCAACCATATTTGACTTTTGATGCTATTCTTGGAATTGTCTTCTATTAGTATCATATGCATGCAAATAGTGGGACTGATCCCCTTATGCCAGATATCAGCATATCAATGACTCTCTTATGCTTTCCTAGAAGTTCTAGAAGTAGACACCTCTATTCTTTTGTTAAGTCAGTGGGAATGATAGTTGAAAACATTTGACTTGACTCCAAGTAAGCATATTGCAATTTAGGAGGCAATTGCTTCAGTTATAATTCATGTGGTATCTATATGGATGGCACATTATCTTTGATAATTTCAAGTGTGACTTCCAAAGTTTCATAGTTTTCACCCATCCTGCAATGGGTAAAAGCGGTCCATTAAAAATACCTTTTTTTCCCCAATCCTTTCGTTTATAGCTCACCCAATTCTTTTTCCAACTCATCTTTCTCCTTAATAAACTATTTATGAATCAGTGAGTCCCAACTAGATTTCAAATAACAGTCACTTATGTCTTCTTTAGGATATTTTAATGTGATGAGTGTTAATTCTCTAATTGTATGATTGACATTAATTTTAGTAAAACAAAATAGAAAGCAACATGTTAAATAGGATGTTCTAACTTGCAGATAATATATGTTGAACATTATGTTGAAAAAGATGTTCTATCAACTACAACTGGTATAACATGTCCAACAAGATGTCCTATGTAAGATCATCTGACATCGTTATTGAGTGTTAAGTTGGAATTTTGGAATCTGTTTATGTTGTTACAAATGCAGAATATTTGGAGAATATTATGCAATTCAATATGATGCTTAATTTAAGGATAAAAGATTTTATCTGTATTTCCAGATGTATTCATAGTTTCAAAATAAGGAGATTATTTAGGAAACTAATGATTGATGGCCTATTTTTATGGAGAATCATATGTAGATTTTTAGCAGTCTCTTTGCTGCGTTTTGAAGCACAAATCCAGTCCAGATGTGTGCTTTAAATAGAAGACTACAAACCTATTTGAAGAGTGGAACTTACAATGTAATAGGTTAAGGTTTGTGTGGTAATTGTGAGCCTCTCTAATATCATTCTTGATAGAATAGTAGGATTGTGTTTCATGGAGTTGTAATTTCTGTCATGCATTCATAAGTTGTTAAGTATTGAATGTATGTATGTCACTTAGGTATCATTGATACAGTAATCTAAGTGTGTGTTGCTTGTGTCTCAAGCTATTGTTCTTGATCGAAGCTTTTAAGCAAGATCAAGTATTCTTGATTAAGAGGTTCTTAGTTTAGTGTTTCTTGTAATTGAATATTGAGGTAAAGGTCCGTCAATATCAGTAGCTGGGATTCTTATTGTGAGACATCACTACGGTGATTGGAAGTGAAAGGGGTTTCTCATATCTAGAGAGGTTTCTTGATAGAATTTGCATTGGGTATGGATTAAGTGAGAAGTTGTAAACCGGAGGTTGTTTAGCTTTGAATTGATAGTGGATTTCCTTCCTGGCTTGGTAGTCCCCACAGTAGGTGTTGTTGTACACCGAACGAATTGGGTTAACAATTTTATGTGTTCAGTTACTTTCCAGCCTAGTTTTTACATCGAGTTTACCTTGCCATTGCATGATGTTCAAAGATCAATGTCTCGACATTTATTAGGACAATTGAATTATGAATACCCGAATTTCAATTGGTATCAGAGCAAGCATCTTGTTATGTATTTGGGTGAGATTCGGAGAAGATGCTTTCTGGTTAAATGGACAGGGAAGAAGGATTTAATGATTAAATCCATGAAGAACAAGGATCACATGATAATGTATGATCGAGGAAGGTGCGTGGAGTTCTGTTGCTGCAAGTAAGAGAGAATCTTTTCTATGTTGTAGCATAGAGTGTCTGCAAGGACACTTGTCTCAGACAAGATGTCAGGACATGTTTGAGAAAAGTTGGGAGAATTTATTTTTCTCCATAAAATTCTTGTATGTTCATGTGTGCAGCATATGTGTGGACCTTTACAGCCATTACTCTGAATAAGGAGTGTTATTATGAGTAATGGTTTGGCTTTCTTGATGATGAGCTGATGAAGTGTTTGTTTGATTCATTCTCAAACTAATGTTTGGCCTGAGGTCAACTGGACTGTGATACTTGGGTGCAAGAGGTGTTTAAGTTTACTTGAATGTTTATGAGAAGCTTGGGTTATTCTTATGTTCCACTGCATGTGTATCTAGTGGAAAACCTATGGTAGTTCATTATAACTCTGATGGTGAAAGCTTAAAATTATGGTCTCAATATACTAACTAAGGGGGAAAAGCTCCTTATTCCCTTAGCAGGTTTGAAGTTTTTTGAGTTGGCATGTGTTACAAAGATGTTAGATACCATGTCATGACATTCATTTGACTAGTTGAGAAATTGATTTCTCAGTGGTCAGAGTTTGCAAATATCTCTAATTGCGAGGAATCTCTGGAAGCTCCTGGTGTGTCTGGTGGTAAGGTGTTACAAAGGTTGTCCTTAGAACACCACTAAGAGAAGGGAAGGGCATCATGATATGGTCGCCTTTAAATGGTTACCCTATGATGTTGTGAAGTTAGCCTCCCGACGCGTTGGTAACACCGAAAGGTATCACTGAATACTCATAATGTTCATACCGAGTCCTAAATTCCGTTTTTTGAATATCTTTGTCTTTTACTCAAATTTGATGATAACCTGACCTCAAGTCAATCTTATTGAACACATGTGCACCCACAAATCAATCCATCAAATCATCTATCCTCGTAAGTGGATACTTGTTTTTAATTGTCACTTTATTCAGTTGTCGGTAATCAACACAAAGTCTCATACTACCGTCCTTCTTTTTCACTAACAACACTAGAGCTCCCCAAGGAGATACATTTGGTCTCACAAATTTCTTTTCAAGCAGTTCTTCTAATTGCTTCTTCAACTCTGCTAATTAAGATGCCGACATCCTGTATGGTGCTTTAGAAACGGGTCTGGTATCAGGGACAAGATCAATAGAAAATTCCACTTCTCTTTCTGGCAGCACTTCTGGGATATCATCTGGGAAAACTTTAGAGAACTCTCGTACCACTTGTAACTCATCAATGGTAGCCTAATTCTCAATGGATAAGGGTGCCACCAATAAAAACACCCGAGATTCATCCTGCATCAACTCATTCAACTTCCTAGCAGATAAAAATCCAGCTTCCCCTCCTCATCAAGAGTAGAAAACCGCACAAATTTGTTGTAACAATTAATATGAACATAATTGCACTCCAATCAATTTATACCCAAAATCACATCCAGACCACTCAACGGTAAACAAACTAGATCCACATCAAAGTATCTGTCAAAAATTGACAAAGGACACTTCGAACATACAAGAGAAGTTGTCACCGATCCCTTAGCAGGAGTATCGACAACCATCTATCCCTCCATAGAGGATAACAAAAGACCCAACCTTTTCACACAGTCAACAATAATAAAACAATGTGTAGCACCAGTATCAATAATAGTAATTAAGGGAATACTATTAATGAAACACATACCTCTGATCAAACGGTCTCCACTAAGTGTCTGAGTCCCAACTAAAGCAAATACTTTCCCTCCGGTCTGAGCTTATTTCATTTTCTGACACTGAGTACTGATCTGTCCATCCTCGTTATAGTTGAAACATATAGCCGCTTTGTGTTTACAATCAGCTATTCCATGTCCAGCTTTACCACAACGAAAACGCCTCTTCACCTCCCCAGTGCATGCATTACTTTGATGACTAGGTTTTCCACATTTGTAACATACGATGTCCGCAGGAGCACCTTCCTCACTGGTTCTCTTACCATCTGTAGCTTTCTCTTTACCTTTTCCAGTTGGAGCATTGTAAGGCTTCCCACGGATCTGATGTTGCTTGCCTCTTTTCTCACTTATGATCTCGCGGTGAGACTTATTGTCCTCTTCATAAATTCTGCAACTATTCACCAAATATGGAAATTTATGAATCTGCTGATACCCAATTGCCTTCTTTATTTTTGGGTGAAACCCATTCTCAAACTTAACACACTTGGAAAATCCAGTCGTCGCCTCATTGTAATAAGGATATAATTTTTCCAATTCCACGAATTTAGCAGCATATTCGGCCACTAACAAATCTCCCTGTTTCAATTCCAGAAGTTCTTTTTCATTCTTCCCATGGACATCTTCAGGAAAGTACTTCCTTAGGAATTTCCTACTGAAAACAGCCCACGTAATCTCTTTGTTTGCACCATTCAGCCACTGATGAGTGCTAATCCACCAGTCATCAGCCTCTCCTGCCAGCATGTGTGTACTGAAGTGTACCTTATGTGCTTCCGTACAGTCCATCACTAAGAAAATCCTCTTGATCTACTTGAGCCAAGTTTGCACTCCATCAGGATCATACTTACCCTTGAAGACAAACATATTCTCCCTCTAAAATGTTCCCAAAGTACGAGACTCATCAACCACACCAACATTAGGCTGATTTTGCACAACCTGTAGAGCAGCAGCGATCACAGCCTCGTTTCTTCCACCCATTTCTTAGTTCTACATCATAACATCAAACAATGGTTAGAAGAAACACATTGACAATACTCGACTGTCACACTACACTAACGACTCAACAACTTACAGACTGACATGCTCTGATACCACTAATGTAACACCATAATTTCCCAACGATAAATTAATAAAAATCAGAGTAATTTATTTCTTAAAATAAAATACGACAATTAGGATGCTACACTTCACAACTTGTTAAAACTTGCTCAAGTATGCATAAATGGATACATAACACATCATGTGGATGAACCGAGAACAATTCAACATAGTTCTCAACTTTAACTTCTTTAATGCAACATAAAGAGACATATTCGTTATTCAAAATTCTCAATTAACATAGAACAACATTTATGAGATTAAAAAGGGAGTTCTTAAAACTCCAACAAATTAACAAAATAAAGTGTCAATATAGCAAAATAAGCAAGTGTTTATCCCCCCCCCCCCGATGTTACATATAGAGCACTGACGCCAACTCATAAAAATAAGAAGAGAAACCTCTTCTAGACTCCGCAGTGTCATACTCCAAATTTGCCCACCCCGGTTCAAAAATCATATAATCTTAAAATTAGATTTTATAAAATTCTTTGGTTTACTTAAATTTTGGATATTAAAATTTCTTTGGTTTATTTACTAACATTTTGTTGGCTTATTTACTAATATTTTGGGGTTTTAAATTTCTTTGGTTTATTTACAATAATAACATTTCGGGTTTTATAAATTTCTTTGGTTTATTTACACTAAAGTCTTGGTTTTTTAATTTTTTTTAGTTTATTTACACGAACATTTTCAATTTTATATTTATTTTATCTATTTAAAAATATATAATAGTTTATTTAAAATTATTTCTATTTTTTAAATAGCAAATACTTGCTTGCACTTCATATACTTTCAATTGATTTTTTATTTTGAATAAATAATATAGTAGAATTGGTAAACTAGCAAATAAACCCTAAACTCTAGTATACACAAAGTCATGAGCTCGAACCTCACAAGTGACATTATTGCATTTTTCTTCAATTTTACTAATTTTCTTTCCTTTTTCAACATATCAAAATTTGGGCTTTTTCTTTTGGGTTATTTTCATTTGTTGGGTTTTTAACCTACTTTCTAACGTTATAAATAGGGCCTTGAAACACTTTTTCTTTTTACGCTACTTCTTCTCCCTCTTGGAGGTTTGTCTCATTGACTAAACAGACAATGACCGACAAACCTTGTCTCTTGTTTTGGGGGCCAATGATTTCATATCAGGCTTTTTTTTTTAAAAAATATTTATTTTGGCCAGTGATGATGATACTTGAGGCTATTGTTCATAATTTTATTTTCAAAATTTTCAAGTATTTTTTTAAAACCTAAAACCTAAAGGCTAAATGGTAGCCTGGGTCTCTTGAGAATAAGGGAGGCAAAGGGTGCCGAACACTTTCACGACAACTCTGCTCGTAACAGATATAACTTTAGGTTTACCCTAATTTGGACTTTAGTTTTCACAATCAGGGTTTAAATTTCAGTTTGATTTATTGCTCTTATATTGCTATATATATATATATATATATATATATATATATATATATTCAAAAAATTCTACCAATTAAATATAATAAAAATAAGAATTATATTTAATTTTTAACGGACAACGCATAAATTTTTAGATTAACTCAAATTCTTCCAAATTATTCCTCTAATGATAATAATAATATTTTGTAACTCTCAAATATATTCCAATTATAAAGTACAAAAATATTAGAAAGAAATTTATATATATATATATATATATATATATATATATATATATATATATATATATATATATATATATATATACATATATATATATATATATATATATATATATATATATATATATTCACAAAATTCTAACAATTAAATATAATAATAATAAGAATTATATTTAATATTTTGTAACCCTCAAATATATTCTAATTATAAAGTATAAAAATATTAGATAATATATATATATATATATATATATATATATATATATATATATATATATATATATATATATATATATATATATATATATATATATATATATATCCTCACAAAATTCTACCAATTAAATATAATAATAATAAAAATTATATTTAATTTTTAATGGACAACAAATTAATTTTTACATCAACTTAAATTCTTTCAAATTATTCATCTAATGATAATAATAATATTTTATTACTTGATATTTTTAACTCTCAAATATATCCCAATTACAAAGTATAAAAATATTAGATAAAAAACATATATATATATATATATATATATATATATATATATATATATATATATATATATATATATATATATATATATATATATATATATATATATATATATATATAGGGGACGACTCAAGTGAGAACACTTGGTTATTATGAGAAATGAGAACAATGAATCACGACCATTAAATTTGATTTTAATGGACTGGATTGATTTCTCTTTCTAAGATCTTTAATATTTAATGGACTGGATCTTAGAAAGAGAAACCAATCCAGTCCATTAAAATCAAATTTAATGGTCGTGATTCATTGTTCTCATTTCTCATAATAACCAAGTGTTCTCACTTGAGTCGTCCCCATATATATATATATATATATATATATATATATATATATATATATATATATATATATATATATATATATATATATATATATATATATATATATATTCCAATTATATTTAATTTTTTATGGACAGCAAATTAATTTTTACATTAGCTTAAATTCTTCCAAATCATACGTTAATATATATATCTTTAGTTGATGAACCATAATGACATTAAAGATTTTGTGCCTTCCCCTCTTAATGCATTTTTGATAGACAACAAATTAATTTATACGTTAACTCAAATTCTTCCAAATTATACTTTAATGTATTTTTTTTAATTGATGTACCACAATGACATTAATTCGAATTCTTTCAAATCACACATTTATAAACCACTGCATTTTTTTTCTAATTGATGAATTTTTAAATTCTTCTAAATCATACGTTAATGTATTTTTTTTAGTTGATGCACCATAACGACATTAAAGACTTTGTGCATTCCCCTCTTAAAGCATTTTTAATGGACAACAAATTAATTTTTACACTAACTCAAATTCTTCCAAATCATACGTTAATGTATTTTTTTTAGTTGATGCACCATAATGACATTAATTCGAATTCTTTCAAATCACACCGTTATAAACCACAATGCATTTTTTTAATCGATGGATTTTATAGCTTTTGCAAAACTGAAATAAAATATTATAAAATTATTTATCTAATAATAATAATATTTTATTATTTAATATTTTCTAACTCTCAAATATATTACAATTATATATATATATATATATATATATATATATATATATATATATATATATATATATATATATATATATATATATATATATATATATATATATATATATACCCTCACATAACCTCATGTTTATGTGTTATCCTCACAAAATTCTACCAATTAATAAAACCTAATAACTAATTTAATACATGAAGAAAATAAATTATAAAAATATTAGGTAAAAAACTTATATATATATATATATATATATATATATATATAATTTATTAAATTAACATTATATTAATAATAATTATTATAAATAATAATTATTATTATTTTTATGAGATTAATACTACTAAGAATAAAAATAAAAAATAAATATTGAACCACCATATTAAATATTATAATAATAATAATAATAATAATAATAATAATAATAATAATAATAATAATAATAATAACAATTATATGTTATGTGATTTCTAAGACTTTGTGCCTTTTCCTTTTAATGCATTTTTAATGGACAATAAATTAATTTTTACATTAACTCATATTCCTCCAAATCATACGTAAATGTATTTTTTTAATTGATGCACCATAATGACATTAATTCGAATTCTTTCAAATTACACATTTATAAACCACTATGCATTTTCTTTTTTTAAGGCTTAAATAGTGTTTTGGCCCTCTAAATTTCTCAATGGATTAATTTTGGTCCCCCGTGTTTCAATTGCTTGATTTTGGTCCCATAAATTTTCTAATTGCTTAATTTTGGCTCTCTAAGTTTCAATTGCTTGATTTTGACCCCTCAAGTTTGTCTCATTTTCCATTTGATAGTCTCCTAATGACATGTGCACTAAATTTCTCTTTTTTTGTTGTTTTTTTCTTTTAATTTTCTTCTTTACAATTCTATTTTTCTTTTTTTTTTTTTTAATAGTTAAGCTTTGAATGTAATATTTTTAAAATCTTAAATATTTCATTCAACTTAGAATATACGGACAAGCATGCAATATCTCTTATATAAAATTGAAATTCTATTGACTAATAGGATTGATAGACTTTGGGATTTTATGCTTAACTATGAGAGAGTTATTGGCCAAAGAGTTTGTTATTTTAATTAGGTAGTGGTCTATTTTATTTTGTCAAAATAATTTGCCATTACGCATAAGTTCAATGAAATATTTACGATTTTTTAGATATTACATTCAAAGTTTAACTATTAGAAAGAAAAGAAAAATAAAATTGTAAAGAAGAAAATATAAAAAAAGAAGAAGAGAAAAGCAACAAAAAAAGAGAATTTTAGTGCACATGTCATTAGGGGACTATCAAATAAAAAAATGGGACAAACTTGAGGGGTCAAAATCAAACAATTGGAATTTGGAGGGCCAAAATTAAGCAATTACAAAACTTGAGGGACCAAAATCAAGCAATAGAAACATGGGAACCAAAATTAAGCAATTGCTTAACATAGACCCACTAAATTTTATGAAGTTCTATTTTAGTAACATGCATCTTAAGGTGTATTCAACTATTTTTTAGTTAAAACTTGCTAAAACACACCTTCATAAAAATAAATAGGTGTATTTTAGCAAACTCCTGTGAGATTTGCTAAAATACACCCACTTATTTTTATGAAGGTGTATTTTAGCAACAGGCATCTTAAGGTGCATTTAACTATTTTGTAGTTAACGCTTGCTAAAATAGACCTCCATAAAAAACAAGTGGGTCTACATTAGCAAACCCCATATATATATATATATATATATATATATATATATATATATATATATATATATATATATATATATATATATATATATATATATATATATACCCTCACATAACCTCGTGTTTATGTGTCATCCTCATAAAATCCTACCAATAGCTTCAAGTGGGACAGCTGCATTGCTTATTCCAGGATGGAGAACTGCACACTCAAAGTTTTGCATACCTATAAATGTTGATGAATGCTCAACATGAAAATAACTCCAAAAAGTGATTTGGCCGATTTAATAGCCAAGGCAAATATGATCATATGGGATGAAGCACTAATGATGCATAAGCATTGTTTTGAAGTTGTTGACCGCACTTTCAGGGATATTAAATATGGAAAAATTCTTCACCAAATAAGTATTTATATATACTAATGATTATTAAAAACAAAATAACTCTTATTAAAAACTGTAACTCTCGTTTTTCTAATTAAAACTTATCATTAATTAATATTATATTATATGAGATTAAAATTGTAACTCACAATTTAACTAATGATAATTTATTATTAATTATTATTATTGTAAATGAGTGATGGAGTAGTTATGGAATATGAACAAAATTCCAAGCAATTTCTACCTTCGCCCTTGTCCAACATTAATCCTGCTAACAGATTTCCCGATGCTCAAGAACAAATTCCAAGCATGCTTCAGGAAAGTTGTAAAGGAATTCAAGAAAGTCCTAAAATTGTTGAAGGAGATTGTTAAACATTGGAGATTCAATTGGGCTTGGTCCTACAAGTCCTACAAAGGAGAGAAGGCATCTCTTCATCATACAAGTCAAAAGCCTACAACGCCTCAAATTCAACTACCATTGGTGATCCTATATATCAAAAGAAATGGTCTCAGCAAAGAGCAAATGCCCTCACGCAAAGGTTATGCCCATATCAAAGGCAACGGTATCAACAAGAACAATGCCCTCACAGGGTAGTTATGCCCAAGAAAAGTCAAAGTTCACTCCATACTTCTACAAAGGCCAAGAACTAAGAAGGTGTCTCCCAAGATTGGTGTATCAATAACGAAGCTCATCCTTATAATCATTAGACTTTATCAATTTCAAATTGTAATTTCTTTGTTGCTAAGTTGTGTTTGGTTTAATTTGTACCTTTTGGATTATTAGTTCTAATGAAATAAACATGCATGTTTTTGGAATCAACCTTTCATATTCACTCTTACAAAAAATAAAATAAAATCATCATAAAAAAATAAAAGGAATCCAATTAATTTGTTCTTAACAAACGTTGAGGGAGAATGATGTAATTAAAATTAACCGAATTTCGCTTACATATGCTTTCAATGTAAGACCAAGCTGATGATGTGAGGCATTATTTCAATTCCTAAACAGTGGAGAAATAAGGATATAATTCGTAGTCAACCCCCTCGAGCCAGGAGTTGGAGTTTTTTTTACTATTTTATAAAAAAACTTTAATTTTAACCAGGGGCAGGGTAAGTTTCAATTAATTCAATGGTGCATTCTATTCTCAGGAGAATTAGTCAATCTAAGCAAAAGGTTCAAGCACATCCTTTTTCTCGCATTCATCAAAGACTGAGGAAACAATGAAGAGAAAGCTCGCAACATTTTCTTCCTCAGTACATCATCCAAGATCGAGGAAACAATGAAGACGAAGCTCACAAAAATTAACGTGGCGGTCACACATATTCAAAATGTCAAAAATAAAAAATAAAAAATCAAAAGGAGAAAATCCCGCTAAGTCAAAGAAAATAAAATAAAAAATTGACTTACGCAAAAGTTAGGGTAGCCCGATGGGCTAAAATTTTAAAAAAATTGGTCCATGCAAAAAAAAATAAAATAAAGGATTGAAAAAGATGAATTGGAGAACAAATCTTGTGACTGCCACCTCAAAAATCATCAAAAGCTTCTCATCAATGGGTGGATCTTATCAATACTCTTCATTGGCGCTCGGAACTTACCAATACTCTTCATTGGCACTAGAATCTTATCAATTCTCTTCATTGGCGCTTGAATCTTTTATCAATGCTTATTATCATCGCTACGACTACAAAAAATCCTTTTACAGATTGAATACATTCGTTGGATGAATTGAACTTAGGATTGGAGAATATCAAGGAGAATGGGGTGGGCTAAATAAATTTTGAGCCTTACATCCCTTGTTTCTTAAACCATGAACAATGACCACGCTACAACCTTCAAAAGCCCTAATTGAAGCCAGGTTCACTATGAAAGCATACCAAGCAAAATTTATGCTAAAATGACTCCTAATGTTTGTTAAAATTATTACCATGTTTCCACATCTTCATCTTTAATCATCCATTTATTTTCAATAATCAATTTCGATTTCAAAACTTGCATCAATTTAGAATTACTTTTCAAAGAGGTACAATTTTACATACGAATCAACACTTGGCATCAAGGAGATATCAAAATTGGTTTAATCAAAAGCGATCAATTTCAAGACGCTCCTGACTAGGGGAAAAACATCTAAAAGGAGCCCTATAATCAGGGGAAAATCCTATAAGTGGGAGAACTCACTCACATATCACCTTAAGGTTTTAGGTGGACAAGTGGTATGTCTCTCAAAAAGATATATAGTCCAACATTATGTATCAATGCTCCCTAGTAGAAAACTCCTCCAACAAATGGTATCATGAGCCTTTGGTTCGAGAAAGGGATTAGCTCACTTGTATCGAAAAGCCCAGGAAGAGGTGTCCTATTGCAAGGTGTCAACGACGGTACAAGTGTGAGGGAGAGCATTGTAGACTCACACTTGAGGGGGAATGTTAGAATAATAATGCAAGTGTGAGTAAGTGGGAAAGTAGTCCCACATTGGATATGAATGTGGTGACTTGAATATTTATAAGTGGGAGAACCCACTCATCCATCACCTTAAGGTTTTAGGTGGACAAGTGGTGTGTCTCTCACAAAGGTGCCTAGTCCTTCACTATGTATCAATGCTCCCTAGTGGAAAAAATTCCCCTAATAAAAATTACTTCAATAATAAGCAAATCAATTCGCTCAATAATTTTTTAAATTTAGACAAGGAAGGATTGGATAACTCAGAAAACCAAGATGCTCTGCCTAACTTCTCAATTATGATGAAAAAGGACTTAACACTTGATATTTTAAAACTAGGCGTTAGACACTCTAGTTGGGTCGACTTAACACTTATCAATTTATACTAATAACTTTTGCTTCGAGTTTGTGCAGTTGTTTTTGTTGTAAAAGACATGGTAAGATAAAATATTTTTAAGGTCTTTATGCAAATATAAAGAAACCATTAACTCACCAAGATGAACTTACATCCAACCAAGTTAACAAGGCTAAAATTATTTGAATGAGAACTTCAGTCCATGCTTTGTTGAGTGTGAGTTTCAGCTCTCAACTTCAACATGCTAGATTCTGCTTCCGAACTCATCTCCTTGGTTGACTGAGAATTTCCACCCTCAAAATCGACAAGCCAAATTTCTTCTCCAAACTCTTACATTCGGTTGAGTGGAACTTTAACCTTCACCCTCATTTAGTATACCTACCCCTCGACTAACCACCAAGTCGTTGATTCATCATTCACGAATCGGTCGTCTCTATTATGAACTTGATTTTTGATTCAGGAAATAATATTTCAAAAAATAAAGGGAAAATTTTCTACTAAATAATAATTTATCTAATGGGTTATTAAAAGGATAATATATATATATATATATATATATATATATAACCGGGTTATTGAAGTTAGATGATAAATAAGCTTTATTTTAAAAAAAAAAATTGCTTAAGAGAATTTGGATTAAAAATATAATTGATTTACTAACCTCCGAGTCAAACTTCAAATTAACATATACATTCTCTTAAAAATCCAAAGGTAAATGACAATAGGAACACACAATATAACAATATTACTACTTTTGATATTCCAAATGCACTCCATATAAATAATTTTTCATGAAATATTTCAATCATGGATTTGGTCTTCCCTACCAAAACCAAAATATAAAGGAATTCGATTTTTCTTGGCTCACAAGTTAAGGTAAAAGTGATGATGGCCTTGATTGAAAAAGAAACGAAACTGTCTAAAGAAAGGGTACAAAACAGCACTAGCCGCAATGTTTGATCTTGATACATGAGACAACTCTCAACACTTCTCAGAACAAGGCTGGGAGGTGTCGACAACAACATGCGCTGAAGGCCGAATTGTCATCAGAGTTGGTCACTGAAAGGGGAGCGCACTGGGTTTCTTTCCTCGACAGCAAATAACAATCTGAGATGAATGTTCAGTTTTACTTTACTTATAAACAAATAATTAAATATAAATATAAACAATAAAAACAACAAATGTGTCTACATTAATGGTTTTTTCTAAAAAATAATAATTTTTCTTAAAAGAAATACTCAAATAATCATATTTTAAAAATATTTTCTAAATTAACTCCTTTTCATATCAAAAATATTTCATTAGGATTTGTCATTGCATGTAGTGCATGCACTCTAATTTGGCCTTAGACACCTGTGGCTATTCTCATGTGTCATGTCAATGATAATGGCACATGCATGTAAGGATTAAGAGCATGCAACACTCCTCCGACGTCTATGTTGTTTTGTTCTTAAATTATTTTAACAATAAAAACAATATTAAATAGAAAAAAAATTAAATTATAATATTATTTCATAAAAATTTACTTAATGATTGGAGAGAATTATAATGACCCACTCGATCCAAACGCCTATCAATTCCATATGGCGGCCCTGTGCTTGCATTTGAGGCCTCACTCGATTTTCCTGAGGTGTTTGGGGTATCCTAGTATTCGGCTGAGTCTGAGGTGTTTGGTGCGACGGTCCTGAGATGTTAGTTTATCTAACAAGTTATCGATCATATATCCCTAGTCGTCGGCGCTTCCGTGATCGCGTTCGGTATCCATGTTATCGTAGTTTGGTCGTATTGGTTGGGTTACGTGTGAGCGGACTGGTTGGTTAAATTGGAACATTGAATCGTTTTGAAAATGAAAAAATGGTTCTTGTGGTGTTTGAAATACATGGGTTGGTTGGGTGCTTTTGCGGTGTTATGTTTGGGTGTTGTGGTGGTGCGATGTTTGGCTATACATTGGTTGAGCACTATGGTAGGATGTGGTGGAATCATATGCGTCATCAGTGTTGTAGTAAGATGTGGTGGTACATATATTTGGTGGCAGTATGAGTCATGCTCTTCGTTTTGTGTTTGGGTGTGTGGCATCAATTGGTTGCGAGTTTAGGTGTACGTGGTTTTGTAATGTTGTAGAATTGGTTGTTGGGTGGGTTGACAATGTTGGGTTTGATAATGTTGTGGGGTTGGTTGTTAGGCGTATGATGTCGAAACTCTTTGGCGTTGGTCAATCAAATATCTCGGGTCACACAGAAACAAAGTCATTATAACCGATATATACAAATCCATATAATTTCGAGTTAGTCTAGCATCATCCGACATGATTTGTTCGCTTATGGCCAGTTGATGCATCCAATGACGACACACATCCCTGGTAAAGTCTCTCCAATCTCTTTAATTCCATTGGGCATCGACTCTTAGTTGATGCCATTCTCCCAAACACGTCGGAGGATCTGGGATTTGTTGTTGCATGCCAAACTGCAGTTTTACACGGTCACTCTAGTTCATCTCCATAGTAGTGAATCAAATGATTAATGTTTTTGCAGTCCAAAATGCAGCATCCTCGGAGTTAATCTCATGGTCGAGACCCAGTTACAACCTCCAAACAAACTGTAGATGAAAAAATACATTATTAAAAGATTAGTAAATTGGTAATATTAAAACTAAATTAACGAGATGTTTAGTTACTTAGTAGTAATACATCGTCTGGTCTAATATGATCCCAAAGATTTCGATAGACCGTTATAGCGTGTTTGGAATTTTTGGTAGTTCATCTCTAGAACGGATCACCTAGACAGAAAATAGTGAAAATAAATTAATTACTGTTATTTTTAGTATAAAGTAGGTAAATTTAATAATGATATAAACTTAGTTTGTCGCATAGGAAAATTTGAAGGGCTTCTCGTTGACGGGGGTGAGTGTTGACATTCTCGACCAATCTTATGTTTGGAGCAAAAATAAACGCATGAATAAAAGGAACAAGTATCCTTCCATGTGTTTTTACACAAAGAACTATGTAGATGTGGGGATGGCAACCGGGCGGGTCTGGGCGAGTTTAAGCACACCTAGACCCGCACCCACCACCCAGACCCCTCCTCGCACCCAAACACGGTCGTGGCTAATAATTGTACCCCCGCCCCCGCACCCAACAAGAAACAGGTTTCCCCGCACCCGACCAAATGAAATTTAATTTTTTTTTTTAAGTTTATACTTTTTTTCAATAAAAATAAAAATCAATAATCAAACTAAATAATTGATTATTTTAAAAGCATTTTTTATGTTGATATTTTTATTTAAATTATATTTTAAAAAATGAATAAAAAATAATTCTAATAAACATGATATTATAATATTAAAAAGTGTAAATGAGTAATAAAACTATTAAAAATAAATTAAATAAATTAAATTTAGTTGGCGGGTGCGGGTGTGTTTACGGTGATTTCCGGTAAACAACCGCTAGTCCTCCAAACTATAATAAATATGATTTGGTTACTCGCAGGATCGACTAGATTGATCCTAGGACACATAGTCAATTAGATTGTTATCAATATTCTTTAGAACCATGTTCATGATTCGTTGTCTTCGACAAATGTTATTCGATTGAAAACATACACTTTTAGTGATGACTTGATTATATGTGATTATGACTTTAAAATGTAAACAACGCAGATAACGTAACATGCAATTCTGTTTAAATGTAAAGAATCTTAAAACATAAAACTGTTAAAGATCTTGAAAGTAAATAACATGAAAGTAAATAACATGAAAGTAAATAACATGAAAGTAAATAACATGAAAGTAAATAATATGAAAGTAAAGATACAGTAATGTAAATGACAAGAAGTAAATAGAATGCAAGAATTTAAAGATATTCGAAAACGAAAAGTAATAAAAGATAATACTCATGTATTAAGATGGTGGTGTCATACGTACATTTTCTCAGCGAACTCGTTCTCGTTAACGCTTGATACTTGAGTAAATATGTGAGTGATTTGTACAAAATGAACACCCGGAATTCTATCATAAAAAACTCCTATTTATACTAGTTTCGACCATAACGGCCCTACGCTAATCCGCTGCCACGTTTCTCATAAGAACTTCCAGCGATGACATCTGTGAATAAGCAGTTACGCAACTATCTTCGAATTTCAAATCTTCCCGCCTGAGTCCATCTTCGACGCGTGGCAGTATGTTAATAAACACTTACTAACAAACACGCTAAATAATAATACTTAAGCAAATTTATAAATTTTGTCTAAGTCTTCGAGGATATGTCCTTCCAATAGCTTTCAGTAGCCATCACCTTCATAAAAAACTTAGACGTTTCTTGCTATCGAAACATGGCCATCAGTAGCCATTTTATATTTCTCAGAGATGGTCATCAGTAACCACCTTGCCTTCGATCATACACTCCTTCGAAGCACATATATTTGTTCAACGAAATCTTCAGCTAACAAATTGCCCCCAATAAATGCCTGTTTCGAAGATCAACAGAAATAGGCGTTTTTTGCCATCATAAGATTTCGTCTCTTATTAAATTTTTGATAGTTCCAAGACTACTGACTAAACGTCATAATCATTGATAATCTCTGTTTCCGAAACGTCTTGTCATTCTCAAAATGTCTTCTCATAACTTACATTCCCACGTCCTTGACCTTACTTCCTGATCATTACTCCTATATACTAGGAGTAAGGCTGAATCTTTTGACCGCCATTGGATTAAATCATCATTCGCTACGTGTCCTTTGGGTTTTACCCAAAAGATTTAAAAAGGATTTCCGTTAAACCTTTAAATACTTTGGACTTGCACTCTTTTTACAACTTCTCATTCCTATTTCTCCGTCTTCTTCATCAAACAAAGGAACCAACATCTTCAAACTTTTCAAATCTGAATTTCTCAAAACTCGTCCGATGGCTTCATCTTCCAATGTTCTTCAACCTGCTCTAAAGCTCCAATCCACCACACGGTCTGGTGAACACGAACACATTCCAAACCCTAACGTTGAAGAAGTTCGCGCTATCTACGCTTCCCAGGTAATCATACCCTTTGAACTTTCTGGAAAATCTTTTGCTTTTATGGGTCCATTGCCGGGTGAAGATAACCAAACCCTAAGTAGGTTCTTCCCTGCTTATTATAAGACTAGGCCATTAGTGAGCAAAGCTAACACAGATGAAGAGGGTTGCTCTCCTTCAGGAGAATCTGCTAATGTTGAAGAAACTTCAACCGTAGCCCCTTTGGCTTTGCCAAAAATTAGGTTAAATTACATGACCAACTTTGTGAAAGTGTTTAGGTCACTCCCTTTAGCCAAAGATCCTGACTTGTACTTTGCCTGGTTAGAAAAAGTAGAGAAAAAGAAAGAATCTAACTGGAAATCGTTAGGAATCTACGATTTGATCCAACTATCAAAAACAGGCTTAACATATAACCAACCCATGCTAGTAGCAGCGGTCCATTTCTGGGATGCTTCCCACAACACTTTCCACCTCCCATGTGGAATGGTCACCCCTACTCTCTTCGATGTAGCTGCGATTACAGGACTTCGACCAACTGGGGAAGACTTCGATCCCACTGAGATGGATGTTGACACAATTGGCTTTAATAATTCGACAGTTACTTATACTGCGTTTATCCAACAACATCATGTTACCGCGAACGAAGAAGTCTCTGATGACGAACATATTGCCTTCTTGGCGCTATGGCTTTCGCGATGTGCTTTCTGCTCAAGATCCATACAAGTTGCAAAGAGATATCTTTGCATGGCTAATCAATTGCATAATGGAAAAAAGCTCAATCTTGGCCAACTACTTCTGGGATTTCTTTATGAAAACCTTAGCGAAGCTGCAAACCTTACCAAGAATTACCAATCTGGTACCTTACTTTATGCTGGACCTTTCTGGCTTTTGCAACTGTGGCTAAATGCTACGTTCGAAGCTCATCTTCCGTTTCGAGGGAAAGTCAAGGAGGAAAATGACAAAATCAGGAATCGAACTATTGAAGGAACTAGGTTGGCTTACCTGACTCCAAAAGAAGAGCCTGGGAAACTTCAAGAATACTTCTTAGCGTATATGATGATGTTTGCCCAGCGTCGTCAATTCGATCCGTCTATGGCTCCGTTTGTACATAGAACCAAGGGTCCTGAATGGTTTACTCAGAAATTCCCACCAACATCTCAGGATCAACAAACTGAGCTTATGGAAATTTGGGAATCTTTTCTGACTCCAAGGTTGTTCCTCCACCGTCTTCGACCATCGAAAGGGCAATGCATTCTTGTGTGCTATCAACCAAATTTGGTTTCACGACAGTTTGGATTGGTCCAAATAAAACCAAAATGCTTATATGAGAAAAGGAGTCATATGTGCTTCCACACCTTATACTTGTCAGAAGAAGAATGTGAAACAAAAGTTAACAGATATGCTGGCGTTACCAACCTTTCCCCTATTCCTTTCGAACCTTCCTTTTACTGTACACCAGACTTCCATCAATGGTGGACGAATTATTATACTTCTCAAATCTTTGATGTTGATAGTTTGACGCAGGAACTAACTGCAGCTTTTGCTGATGTGCAGGAGACTTTTCGTAAAGGTACTACAACTCATATTAAAGAAATACAAGCTTTCCAAAAATTTTTTGAAACTATCTATAGGCCTGATGATCTTAGTCGGACCGTTCGTGAGGCTGCAATCACTTTGCGCGAAAAGTTTTCCGTCAAACTGGATAAGTTGAAATTGCCCTCGTATGTTCGACCAGAACTACGTTATGAAGTGGCTTTCAAACTTAATCCTCCAAAATTTCCTCCACTGCCAAGCGCGGATTTTGGTGTGGCTTTGAGCCCCCCTTTTCCAGATTGGTTTGTGTGTGGCAACGTTTTAAAAGATCTTCAAAACAGTAGTAAAAAACGCGCTGAACGGGTGGTTCCGACTAAGCATACCTTGGATACTTTCAAAGGACATCTCCATATAGATCTCGAACACGTTCATGTCTTGACTCCAATACCTGAAGGTTTGGATTCAGACAATCTTTTCGACTGACTTTTCCTTTTTGGCTGGTATACTACTTTCAGTTTCGACTACAGCTGTTGCTCATAGGAGGAAGATCAAAGAGACTCCTGCCCAAAAGAATCCTGGGACATCCCAAAGCGACAAACCCAGTGAAAGTGGCTCTCTCAATCCTGATAAAAAGCCTACGGTACGCACCTTTTGCGTTCTTAATCTTATATAATCTGTAATCAATAGTCCCTTTGCTTATCATCTGTCTTTTCAGAGTTCGAAGCCCCCAACTGGTCCGAAACGGAAAGTTTCTTCGTCCGCTGCTTCAGATGATGAGGATAAATCTCCTCCTTGCACTAGACAAGGACTTAGGAAAAGACAAAAATCTGCTACTCCTTCGAAAAAGGGAAAGGGAGCAAGTCCCTCCAAAACTGCTTCTCCTACTGATAAAGCGTCCTCTGAAGATTCCCCTTTGAAAACAACTAGCAACATACTTGTTGTCGAAAGTCACAATTCAAGTCCAGATAATATCCAAACCAAGGTCTTTCAGGTTTTTTCGCATATTAACTTGTGACTTTATCTAAATAATGGGATTAACTTTTTTACCTTGTTATTGCAGGATGATGCTGGCACTGCTACTTCAGGTTTCAAAGATCCTGGTCTTACCATTGATGTTCCCAAACTCTATGGTAATAATAATCTTTAGCTTCGTTGACAAACTTGTTACAGGTTTATTCTTATGACTAACTCTGCTTTATCTGACACAGATACTTCTCGAGACAAAGCTCCTGCTCTTTCACCCGTGGTCGAAGATGCTCAGCCCATCAACACTATGCTGCCCGATGAACCCGTTGAAGAAAGTCATTCTACTGATGAGTCTCCAGCTACTCATCAAGACAAAAGTTTGGAAGGCGAAGATCACGCCCTCTCAGGTAGTGACAATGTGAATCTGCATCCTCATCATAGTGACGACACTGTGTCTGAATCAGATGCTATGGAGGAAACTTCCAAACTAGAAAAGCAAAACTTTCAAGAAGCTTCGACTCTTGACACAAAAGCTGATCCTGGGACCACTTCAATGCCTGCCCCTACGCCTTCGGAGCTAGAACAATTAAAGCATGCTGATCCTCTTAGTTTCTTGAAGATTATCATGAATGTGGATACTTCTTCGTCTCCAAGTCCTGACGCTATTCCAGTTGCGACTGTGGGGTCTGGCAACCAAGAAGACACTTCTAGCCTGCTTCGACAAATCAAAGAGCGGTTCTTCGATGTCAATCTTGTGGATCTCCTCATTCGGGATCCTCTTAAGAGTCATGGTTTAAATCAACTTTTGAAAAAAGTAGATTTACTTCAAGTCTCCACAACAGTCTCAGACGTACTTGTTCTGTTAGGCTCTCTGGTTGAGCAACTTCAAGCTGATATCCTTCGAAAACGAAGTATCAAAAGAGAGTTATCTGAAGCAATGGCCTCCCGTGATTCTTCATGGAATTCTGCAGTAGATGCAACCCAACGAGGCGAGGTCCTCAAACTTAAGCAATCAGAAGACCAGAAGGCCTTTGATGATCATGCAAAAAATATCAAGATCTGGAAACAAGAGATAAAGGCACTTGAGGAGAAAATCAAGGAAGCTGAACGCAGCCAGGCAACCATCCAACAATCCAACCAAAAGGAGTTGGTCGAAATAGTACAATCAGGGATCACACATTTCGAGGCTGCTCAGAAATTGATTCCTGAGATCGAAAGGTTGAAGAAACAACGATCGGTGATTGAACTCCGTATGACTTCTTGGGAGTCACAATATTCAAAGATCAAGAATAACCTCCCTGAGGGTTTCAACTAGCTGCTTCGAACCTTATTATCTGTTGCGTTCTTATTTGTAATCGAAACCTCATATGTTTTGTAAAAGCACTTATTTATATGCTTAACTTCTCCCTTCGTTTAAATATAATATTTATCAGCACTATTTCTTAGCAAATCTTTTCAATCTCTTGTCAAAATATATTTTCAGATCCTCCACAGTACTCTTCATTAATGCAACATGTAAACTCCGAATACTCTTCGCGACCTCTTAGCCTTTGGACTTGACGTTTCTACTTCTTTAGCCCTAATCATGACTAAACAGTAACGTTACTTTTTCAAAACGTCATTTCAAGACGTGCGTGAATCAGTTTCATGATTGCTGTTCAACTTCCAAGGGCGGGAAACGGCGGATGTAATAACTCCTCTCTTTGGAAAAACCAACTGCAGTCTAATCAATTATTAAGAAACTAAACCAACCTTTAGTATTCCCTTTCTATATAAAGGTCCAATATCACCCTTATTTTCTTCATTCACTCATTCTCTTCTTTCCTAAACTCAGAAAAGAGAAACCATTTTTCTTCCTCCAAAACCTTCTTCTCTTTTTTCATAATGGCCGAAATCCTCTCTTTCAATGAAATCAAAACCCTTATCCGGAGCGAGTTCAGACTTTCTGAGGATGAACTCCTTCGCCACTTTGTCACTCTTGAAACTTTGTTTGTCAATCAGGAGTTGGACTTCTACTTTGAGGAAGTCTTGGAAGGTGCTGTTTATCCAAACATGTTGGCTGAGTTTTGGATGAATGCTACTGTACGCATAGATCCTGAAGGTAGAACCACCATAGATTCTGAGATTCGGCATGCACGTTTCAGTATTACTCCTGCCACCATTGCTCACTTAATCAGGTGTAGTAACTCTGGGGAACGCTTTGATGACGATGGCTTTAACATGACCACGCATCTCATGCTGAGGTCCGTCATGGACAATGATCCTTTTAGTGCCAGAGTTGTTAGGATCTGGCATCAAATGCTCGTGGGCAACTTCCAGCCTCGGAGGATCAACGAAAACGACATCTTGGTTGAAGATTTGGAGTTCATCTTCTGTGGTCTTCGAGGGAAGAAGATCAACATTCCTTTGATGATATTCAAAGGTCTCGTGAAAGCTGTCTCTATTGGTACTGAACGGCAGAGGAACGTGACTTGCCTCCCATACGGAAGACTTCTTACTTTCATCTTTCAAAGGAAGGGTGTAGTGAGACGCATGCGTGAGGGCGGAGCCATCGACATGTTCGAAGCTGAAGCTTCACCCGTGTTGTCCTTGGAGGGTTTAAACCAAAGGATTAACTAACAACTTCCCTTTTTCCTTTATCTTAGGGTTTTTATGCTTTCTTCTTTTTTTTTTTGTTGTACTCTCAGATCCTGTTTGGATCTTTTGTAATGCATGCAAACCCAAGTTATGAATGACAAATATTTTGAAATTTCTTTAGACTTTTCCTTTTTAAGTCTGTTATTCTGCATGTAAAGCCATTTTGATCAATATGGCTCATGTGTTTTGACACATGGCTAACCATTTTGGCTTTTCGTGACACCTCAAGTGTCTACGTTTTTGCAATCTTAACTTCGAACATGCTTGGCTTATATTTCTTGAAATACTTCCCATTTACTCTTAAGATCCTACGATCTTCTGCTAATTCTTCGATTTCATAAGCATTGTTCGAAAATGTTTTTAAGATTCGAAAAGGTCCTTCCCAATGTGGGGACCATTTACCAAGCGCCTGATTTTTTCGGTCTATAGGTAAAATAACTTTCCAGACTAAATCATTATTAACAAAAGTTTTACCTTTCACCTTTTTATTGTATGCTCTGGATACCCTTTCTTTCTGTCTTTTAATCATTTCCAATGCTCGAAGCCTGTCTTCGTCTAGATCTACCAACTCATTCATCATTAACTCTCAGTAAACGTTGGGAGAAATGTCTGCTTGTCTTTGTATTCTTACTGACTGCAAACATATTTCGATTGGTAGTACCGCATCATGTCCAAACGTCAACTGGAAAGGAGTTGTATTTGTAGCTTCTTTTGGAGATGTTCGACAAGCCCAAAGTGCTTGATCCAAAGTCTTATGCCAATTCTTGGGTTTCTTCCCCACATGCTTCTTAATAAGACCAATTATAATTTTATTTGCTGCTTCGACTTGTCCATTTGCTTGAGCATAATAAGGTGTGGATGTTAGCAACTTGAATCCTATTTCCTTGGCAAAGTCCTGCATTTTTCGTCCAGTGAAGACTGATCCCTGATCAGTTGTTATGCTTTCTGGGATTCCGAACCTATATATAATATATTTTTGAATAAACTCAATCACCGCTTCTTGGTCCACATTTGCCAATGGTATTGCTTCGACCCATTTTGTGAAATGGTCTATTCCTACCAAAATGTACCTTTGACCTCTGGATGATTTGGGGTGAATTTCTCCAATTAAATCTAAAGCCCATCCTCTGAAGGGCCAAGGTTTCACTATTGTACTGAGTTCATTTGCTGGAGCATGTTGTATACCTGCGTGTTCTTGGCATTCTTGGCACCCCTTGGCAAATTCTATGCAATCTTTCAACATTGAAGGCCAATACATCCCATAACGAAACAAAAGCCATTTCATCTTATGTCCTGCTTGATGTGCACCACATGCCCCACTGTGTACGTTTGATAGAGCCAAGTATGCTTCTGCTTCACCCAAGCATTTCAGCAATACCCCTTCAGGAGTTTTCTTGAACAATTCGTTCCCCATTAGAAAATATGACAAGGCTCTATACTTGATTTTTCTATCTGTCTCCGTCGAAGGATTCTTCAAATAGTTGATTATTGGGCTCCTCCAATCCGTGTCTGCCAAAGAGTCAATATTTAGGACTTCGAACTCTTCTTTGTTGGCATAACCCAATTGTGAATTCTCTAGATCGCTCGGAGAAAGTTTAGTAGACATTGCTCTTCCTCTTACTTCGATCAATTCTTCCAATTTTTCTTTCGATACTTTGTATCCTGAAGCCAACTGTGCCAAGTCGTTCGCTTCTTGGTTATTCATCCTTGATACGTGTTTCAATTCTACATATTCGAATTTCTTGAGTAGCCTATTTGCAATGACAAAGTACATGATTAGATTCTCTTTGATGCACTTGTATTCTTTTGTTAATTGTTTGATGACCAATTCGGAGTCTCCTTTAATTTCGACTCTGGTTGCCCCCAGTTCTAACAAAGCCTCAAGTCCGGCGATTAACGCTTCGTACTCAGCTTCATTGTTGGAGCATAATGGTCCTTCGAGTTTGTACTTGAGCTTTGTTGGAATTCCATCAGGAGAAATTATCAACACTCCAACTCCAGAACCTTCTCTATGTGTCGACCCATCGAAGTACAACTTCCAAGGTTTTAGGTCCACGTAATGCTGATGATTCTCAACCACTGCGTGATCGACAATGAAGTCTGACACAATTTGGCCTTTCATTGCCTTGAGAGGTTGGAATATTAGCGAATATTCCGTTAGGGCTAAAGCCCACTTGCCAATTCGACTATGTAATATTGGCTTGGATAACATATGCTTAATAACATCACAATGAGACGAAACGTAAACATCAACTGGCTTTATATAATACTTAAGTTTAATACAAGAGAAATACAAACAAAGGCAGAGTTTTTCTATAGCAGTATATCTAGTCTCTGCATCATTGAGTACTCTACTTAAGTAGTAAATGGCTCTTTCGATGCCATTTTCATCTTCTTGTGCCAGCATGCTGCCTATTGTTTTGTCTGATGCTGAAATGTACAGGCGCATGTGTTTCTTCCCGTTTGGGGGAGATAAGATTGGTGGACAAGTCAAGTATTGCTTTATCTGATCGAAAGCTTCTTGATGTTCAGCACGCCATTCGAACTTTCCTTGCTTAAGCCGTAGTAAAGGCGAGAAGGCTTGCGTGCGTCCACTCAAGTTAGAGATAAATCTTCTTAAAAAATTTATCTTTCCCAACAGTGATTGTAACTCTTTCTTCGTGGATGGAGATTTGGTTTCCATGATGGCTTTTGTCTTGTTCTGGTTGATTTCTATTCCCTTTTTATGGACTACGAAACCCAAGAAATCTCCTGCTTGTACAAAGAAAGCACATTTAAGGGGGTTCATCTTCAACCCATGTTTCCTCATTCTTTCGAATGATTGGCTTAAATGATCGAGATGACTCATTCCCGAAGTAGATTTTACCACAATGTCGTCTATATATACTTGCATGAATGTTTCTATAAAGTCATGGAATATAGAGTTCATTGCTCTTTGGTAAGTTGCCCCAGCTTTTTTTAAACCAAAAGGCATTACAACCCATTCGTAAGTGCCTATTGCCCCTGGGCAACGAAACGCTGTCTTGGATACATCATCTTCTGCAATAAAGATCTGATTATATCCTGAGTATCCATCCAACATACTTAGATACTCAAAACCTGCGGCTGAGTCTACCAGCATTTCTGCTACAGGCATGGGATATTCGTCTTTAGGAGTGGCTGCATTAAGATCACGAAAGTCTATGCATACTCGTAAAGAGCCATTCTTTTTAATTACAGGTACTATATTGGCAATCCATTCGACATACCTTGTAGTTTGGATAAACTTGCAACGTAAAAGCCTTTCGACCTCTGCTTTAATCTTCGAATGGATCTCTGGCGCGAATCTTCTAGGAGTTTGCTTCACAGGTTTCTTCCCTTCTTTTATTGGAAGCTTCAATTCGACTAGATCCCTTCCTAGACCAGGCATCTCATCATAATCCCAAGCAAAGCAATCTCTATTTTCTTTCAGCATTTTGATGACCGTTGCTTTTAGTTCTGGCTCTAATTTCGCGCTGATATATGTTATCCTTTTTTGATCCCTGTCTCCGAGGTTTACTTCTTCGAGTGGATCTTGGGCTAACATCTTTATATTAGAAGCCATTGGGTCTTTTTCGAACCCTAAAGGTTCTTCGTCGTATATTGCATCTAATCTTTGGTTTGATCCTTCGTCCATAATCTCTTCGTCTAGGATCGTATCTTTGGAGTGTTCGAAATCTGTATGCACCTCCAATTCTGCTATCTCTTCTTTGATTTGGATGGTATCTACCTTTACATCTGCTAATTCGGCCTCGAGAGCCGCCTTCTGTTTGTTCTCGGCCACGTAGGCCGAAATCTTTTCGAAGAATGAAGACTCAGACATGATTAATGTCATCGTCCCAGCCTGTTGGCCGTATTGCCGCATGATCTTCTAAAGGTGCTGTATCCGTTGGACCATCCATGATCTCTCTATCCCATTGGAATCCGTTTGGGTGCAAAGTAAGATAATACAATGCATTCTTATTTGGGGTGTACATCTCTTCTGCAGTATGACAAGGTCCTATATTTGCCAGATTCCTATCAAAGTTGGATTTATTTACCTGGTTAACTTCAGCCATATAGTAACTCTGATCACCTTCGATGTTTTCTACTATGCCATCTTCTCTCCAGATTGTCACCCTTTGATGCATTGTTGAGGGTACAGCTGCTACCCCATGAATCCATTCCCTTCCGAGCGACAGGTTATAGTTTGCTTTTGCTGGTATAACCATGAACATAGTGGGTCTGGTAACTGAGCCTACTGTCAAATTGACTTGAACAACTCCCAGTGTTTGTCCTATCTTACCCTCATAGTTAGACAGGACCATGTTATGTGGTCTTATGTCCGTATCGAACATGCCAATTCTCTTTATCATATACTGGGGCATCAAATTTACTGCTGCTCCCCCATCAACTAGGACTTTATTGATGCCAACATTCTCAATCTTAGCCCTAATATAGAGTGGTTTCAAATGATTTCTCATACCCTCATCAGGCCTCTCGAAGAAAGCATTCTGCTCTTCGACTGCACCATTATTTAGCACATAGTAACGCACAGGTCTGTGTTTTGCCATTTCTTCGATATCAGCCTCCTCACAGTCTTCTGATCGGCCACCAATTTGTACTGTGTTTTCATCAATCTCTGGGCACAAATCTCTTTAATTCGGTAACATAATTGTCTTGTCTTTATAGTTTTTATTCGTTTTTTGAAAGTCTAGTTTAAGTTGTGTGTTTTATTTTGATGCTTTAATTTCATGGTTTTTAAGATGCTTTGATGCTTGTCTCGGTAGTGATTATGTTTCAGGTCTACGTGTTAAAGTTCACAAGAAGAATGCAGAGCCAAAGTAGCTGGAATCTAAGCAAGAATGAAGATTCGGTGCATCCAGTGGTCTGACACGGGTACCCGTGTCACGGGACACGGCCCGTGTCAGGAAGCAGGAAGGAAAAGAAGAAAAAGGGCACATCAGTGGCCTGACACGGCCGCCCGTGTCACGGGACACGGCCCGTGTCAGGAAGTCTGGAAGATGCATTTTGAAGGCTTTGGAACAGGGGGCCAACACGGGTGCCCGTGTCACAGGACACGGCCCGTGTTGGCAGGCGCGAGCAAATTTTCCACTTTTCTATTTTTAAGGGCTCCGAGTTCATTAAGGGTAGAATGGACTTTTCGCACGTTTTAAACTTGAATCAGCAGTACTAAAACCTAATTCTGATGAGGATTGAGGTATCTTGGATCAAAGGAAGTGAATTGAACGTAAAAAGAGATTGGAGGCACTAGAGTTGGAGGCGAAGAAATCTTCAAGAGCATCCGCGATTGAAGATCAATTCCGATTCATCTTATTGTAATGTCTTCATCTTTGTTTTCTGTTATCTTAACAATTACCATGAGTAGCTAAACCTTTTACTTGTTAGGGTGATGTCCCTGGATCATGTGATGTAACGAATCATATTTACCGTTGTTTTCAGATTATATTTGTGAAATTCAGTTTATGATTAAAAGTTCTTATTGCTTCATTATATTGGAAAGTATTTTTGTTGATTCACGATTGAGGTTTGGTCTGACACACTACCTCAATGCCTTTTTAATCATAACGCTATAACTGACAATCACTTAGGAATGAGGATTTGATGCATAGCGATCGAATTATCCGAACCATGTCTTTTTTAGAATTATGATATAAAATTATCTGGTTAAGGAATTAAAAGGTGATTTTAATCTCATGAAGTTTTTCACTAAGGAATTAGGAAAAATCAGTGTTCGGTATTGGTAATTAAGAATTTCATCAATTTATCTGTTACAGGGTAATAAGTTCGTTACAGAGCGATTCATACATCCATCCTAACTTGTCTCTACATATTTTCATTAGTTAAACTATTTTACCTCTCTCATTTTGCATAAGTTGTTATTTAAATTAAACATCAAAACCAAATACCCCGATGACTTTTTATTCATTTGCACTGTTCTGAAACATATAATTCCTACGCAGTCCGCGAGTTCGATACTTGGGAATTTAATCTCTTATTACTACATCGGTAAACAAATAGTATACTTGCTATTTTACCGGTCAAGTTTTTGGCGCCGTTGCCGGGGACTGCCAAATTATAAGTTTAAGAATAGTTCAATTGAATTTTTGTTGCTTTGCAACTAAAATTATTTTTCTGTTATTTCATTTGCTTATAACTAACCATCATCTAATCTTTGTATGCGAGGTAAGGCCTCAGCAGAATTTATTTTTGACGCAGAGCCAGAACGATCATTGCGAGCGAGACTTCGAAAAGCAAAGCAAGAACGACTGGAAGCGTTGGAAGAAAATCTGGAAGATTCTGAATCTGATAACGAGGAAATCCTCTCCATTCATTCCGAGCATTCAGATTCGGAGGCAGAAACGATGGCTGACCCTGTAGAAAGGTTGTTGGGTGATTATGGTGGAGCAAATGCACCAGCTGGCCGAATGACGATTGTGAATCAACCGGTGGATGTGGCTCACTTTCAGCTGCATCCAGCAACGATTCGACAGCTGGAGAAGAAACCTTTTTCGGGAAGAATAAATGAAGATGCTAACAAGCATTTACAAAGGTTTCTTACCATGACAACTTCTCTGAAGATAGAAGGACACTCTGAAGAAGCAAAGAAGTTGGTTATGTTTCCGTTCACATTAGCGGATGACGCTGAAGAATGGTTCTACTCATTACCTGCTGGGAGTATTACCACATGGCAACAAATGGAGTCAACCTTCCTGAATGAGTATTTTCCGGCTGCTGTTTATATTCGTAAGAGATACGATATTGTTAACTTTAAACAGAAGGAAGGAGAATCACTCGGAGATGCGTATAAGAGGTTCAAGAGGTTATTGGTGGCATGTCCAACTCACAACATGGATGTCACTGAACAAATGCAGAATTTTCTGAATGGTCTTAAAATGAAGACTAAGCAGTTGATTGACACAGCAGCTGGTGGCTCATCCAACTTTGCAACAGCCACTGGTGTTAAAAAAATCATAGAAGCTATTGCGGCCAATGAACACTTGGAGTTATATGACCGTAGTGTTAGTCAACCTGAAGGATTTGTGGATATGAAACTTTCAACACAAGTTGTGAAAATAGAAGATCAGGTAGCTGCTGAAGTTGAGCGGAGATTGAAACAGATGGGGCTTGAAAAACAAACAGTAGCACAAGTTCAACCTGCTCAAGCAAGTCAACCGGTAGGGTGTGACATCTGTGGAGGGCCTCATTTTACTGTTCAGTGTGTTGCTACAGCTCAACAAGTGGAGGAAATAAACTTCTTGAAACAAAACAACCCCTACTCTAATACCTACAATCCAGGGTGGAAAAATCATCCGAATTTTTCGTGGAAGGACCAATCAGGGAGTGCTCCTAAACAAGGGGTGCTTCCATATCAAGGTCAACAGTCGCAACAACAGTATAGACCTCCTCACCAACATTATCAACAACCTCAGCAACAAGCTCCCAGGAAAGCAGATTGGGAGATTGCCATCGAAAAAATGGCAGCTCAAAGCTCTCAGTTTCAGGAAGAAACGAGGAGTAATTTCCGGAATACGGGTTCTTCCATTAAAAATCTGGAAATTCAGATGAGTCAAATAGCACAGCAACTAGCAAACACGCAACAGCCGGGCGCTCTGCCAAGTGCCACAGTTACCAATCCTAAAGATCATAATAATATAAGTGCTATTGTTACTAGGAGCGGTAAAGGGAAAGGTGTAGTTGAAAATAATGAAGAGGAAGAGAACCCATTGTTGGAGGTAGACTTAGAGATAAGAGAAAATGAGCCAGAAGCTGAGGAAGTGGTGGTGATGGAACCGACTCCGAAAGAGAAGCGACATCACACGATAAGCACTCGGGATCCTGTAAGCTATACCCAACATGGTGAGATCATAAAAAGCCAAAACAGTTATCATCATGAGAGAGTAATCAGGTATGACTTCATCACTTTGAATTTGCGTAAGTTCTATTCATATGACACTACATGATAACACACACTGAGGCACGTTGTTTGTTTTTACCCTTGAGCCTTTTTAGCCATCCCTGATTCATGTTTACCATTTGCAAACCCCTTTGAGCCTTTATCTCTTGTTTGTTTTTTTTTAAAACCCGCATAGATTACCCCTTGGCCTAAATAAAAAAAATTTCCCTTTTACCCGTGCTCGGCATAAATGTGGTGAATGTAAAAATTGTGCAAAATTCTAAGTTTGGGGTGGTGATACAAAAAGGGCAAGTGTGAAAAAAAAAGAGAAGAAAAAAAAAACAGAGAAAAGAGAAGAAAAAAAAAAAAAAAAGGATTTTTAGAACTCGCCAAAACACACTTGCCATGACGTAATGACTTGGTTACATTTGAAACACTCGAATTAGTGAGTGAAGTCGAGAGTCAATGTTAAACCCCATCGTACTAAAATAAGCACAATGACAAGAAAGACAACATGATTGCCGAGCCCCCAAAACCTTTGTGTATCCGTTTCCTTGTTTATCCCACCTGTCCTAAGCCCCGTTTCAACCCGAAGACCTCAAAAAGTGTGTGCAAAGTGTTTGTGTATGAAAGTAGAATTTGTTCAAATTTAAAAGTTGATATTTCATATTGTGATTTGTGAGTGAAGTACTTTTAACCATGAGAGACTTGGAGAGAAGTGTGAAAAAGCTTACAGGTGAACGAGAGTTTTAACGTGGAAGTGGAGCGGAAGATTCGGGGAGTGCGAGCTAGCATGATTGACCGGAATGGTGGAAGTCGAGTTGTGAAAAACACGGTTGTATTGTGGAAGTATTAATTCAGGGGTGGCCTTGATTTGAGTTGTCAGGCATTGCTTGAGGACAAGCAACGAGCTAAGTTTGGGGTTGTGATCGGCCACCAATTTGTACTGTGTTTTCATCAATCTCTGGGCACAAATCTCTTTAATTCGGTAACATAATTGTCTTGTCTTTATAGTTTTTATTCGTTTTTTGAAAGTCTAGTTTAAGTTGTGTGTTTTATTTTGATGCTTTAATTTCATGGTTTTTAAGATGCTTTGATGCTTGTCTCGGTAGTGATTATGTTTCAGATCTACGTGTTAAAGTTCACAAGAAGAATGCAGAGCCAAAGTAGCTGGAATCTAAGCAAGAATGAAGATTCGGTGCATCCAGTGGTCTGACACGGGTACCCGTGTCACGGGACACGGCCCGTGTCAGGAAGCAGGAAGGAAAAGAAGAAAAAGGGCACATCAGTGGCCTGACACGGCCGCCCGTGTCACGGGACACGGCCCGTGTCAGGAAGTCTGGAAGATGCATTTTGAAGGCTTTGGAACAGGGGGCCAACACGGGTGCCCGTGTCACAGGACACGGCCCGTGTTGGCAGGCGCGAGCAAATTTTCCACTTTTCTATTTTTAAGGGCTCCGAGTTCATTAAGGGTAGAATGGACTTTTCGCACGTTTTAAACTTGAATCAGCAGTACTAAAACCTAATTCTGATGAGGATTGAGGTATCTTGGATCAAAGGAAGTGAATTGAACGTAAAAAGAGATTGGAGGCACTAGAGTTGGAGGCGAAGAAATCTTCAAGAGCATCCGCGATTGAAGATCAATTCCGATTCATCTTATTGTAATGTCTTCATCTTTGTTTTCTGTTATCTTAACAATTACCATGAGTAGCTAAACCTTTTACTTGTTAGGGTGATGTCCCTGGATCATGTGATGTAACGAATCATATTTACCGTTGTTTTCAGATTATATTTGTGAAATTCAGTTTATGATTAAAAGTTCTTATTGCTTCATTATATTGGAAAGTATTTTTGTTGATTCACGATTGAGGTTTGGTCTGACACACTACCTCAATGCCTTTTTAATCATAACGCTATAACTGACAATCACTTAGGAATGAGGATTTGATGCATAGCGATCGAATTATCCGAACCATGTCTTTTTTAGAATTATGATATAAAATTATCTGGTTAAGGAATTAAAAGGTGATTTTAATCTCATGAAGTTTTTCACTAAGGAATTAGGAAAAATCAGTGTTCGGTATTGGTAATTAAGAATTTCATCAATTTATCTGTTACAGGGTAATAAGTTCGTTACAGAGCGATTCATACATCCATCCTAACTTGTCTCTACATATTTTCATTAGTTAAACTATTTTACCTCTCTCATTTTGCATAAGTTGTTATTTAAATTAAACATCAAAACCAAATACCCCGATGACTTTTTATTCATTTGCACTGTTCTGAAACATATAATTCCTACGCAGTCCGCGAGTTCGATACTTGGGAATTTAATCTCTTATTACTACATCGGTAAACAAATAGTATACTTGCTATTTTACCGGTCATCTTCTACCTCAGTTTCCTGGTTAAACTCGTGAGGGAGTACGGACACAACATTGCAATTTAAATTTATAGACGAGACTCCGTCAGAATCAAAATCATTTGTCATTCTGTCCTCTTCGTTCCAGGAATTTGACCGCATCTTATCTTCTTCATCCAAGAGCTTTTCAGCTTCGAACAATGCACGTTCCACCGGAGGTTTGTTTGACTTTGCTCCCTGGTATGGGACTTGGTTGCTGCTAGTTTCTCCAGTTTCTCTTGGTCTATATTCCTTCTGGGCCCTTTTCATCCTCTGGTGCCTCCTCCATTGGGACCGAGACATAGGGTTTTTTCCCTTATAGTTCTCCAATCGATATGTCTCTCGATTTGGCCTTTGAAATTGTCTCCTATATGCCATTGCGGTTCTTCCTCCTTGGTCCCAACTACGCCGTTTGTTGGTTCTTGCATCGGCTTGTACCCATCTATCCCTAGGTGGATCTGCAGGGATTTTGAACGTTACCCTTCGAACTCTAGGGTGTGGACTATCTGGTCTCTTCGTTGGAGTCCATACATCGAAACCATACAAGTCAGGACGTAGCCCTTGAGTTTCTTGATTCATGGAACAGTGCACACGTTCAAATGATCGTGCTAGCATCTCATCATAGGCTGCCCCACATCTGGGGCAGAGTGCAACTTCAGAGTTCCCTTTGTGGCATCTGATCAAAAATCCTAATAAGCTTTCATCCATCCTTGGGTACACTTGTAGTAAAGGATTTGGTTCTCTCCCTGGGTGTTCCCATCTTTCACGTCGAGCCTTTTCGAAATTGGCTTCGATTCTTCGATTCAGCATGATCGAACACCTTGGGCACATCCATTGTTTTCCACCATTTCTCTCATGGCAATTCCATAGGTAGTCTTTGAGGCTTTCAGCTCTTAGAGGAACTTTAATACCCCCATTCTGCCTTGTCAGCCGTGTCTCTAGTTCGCCAAACTCAGATGTTGGGTGTCTGGCGCTAACCATGTTGACCACCGCCGGAGCAACTTCAGAGATTTGGATTTTCTGGAGTTTTATCCTGAGGTCTTCAGTGGCCTCATTGCTCTCTTCTTTTGGTGCTTCAGTCATCTCTGTTTGGGAAGCTTCTTCAATCTCAGTATTGAAGATTATTTCATCATTTAGGCTTTCAGTAGCCTGCTTTCCATTGAGCATTGCCTTAGTTTCCGCCACTTCGATCTCCGATACTTCCACCATGTTGATATCTTCTACCTCACAGAGGCTAGCATCAGCAATGTTTAGGGGATTGGTATCGACCCTCATGTGACTCTTGGTCTTGTCAGCAAATTTCAACCTTCCATCATTGATAGCATTTTGAATTAGATCCCTGAAAAGAAAACATTGTGAAGTTTTATGGCCTAAAAACCCATGATATTTACAGAAACCTCTTTTCTTCCGTTGTTCCAACGGAGGATTTTTGGAATTAGGAGGTAGTATCATTTGGCCATCTTTTACTAATAGATCAAATATTTCATCACACTTAGTAATATCAAATGTATAAGTTTTCTTAGGAAACCTATCATTCTTATCACTTTCTACAGGGTTCTTTCCATTTGCAGGATTTAATAGTTTGCAGGCATAAGGTGGTGCCTCTTTTAATTCTGCTAAGTCTATTTCGACTTCCTCCAGGCTATATGAGTCATTGCAAGACTCATCATCAGCGTCTTCGGCTTCGACGTACGCTATCCTTTCCTTCTTATGACTTTTGTTAGCCCTAGCCTTTTCTGCTTTCAAGCGTTCGACCTGTCGAACTCTATCTGCCAACTGGGCCATGTCCCTAAGATATTGGGTATCTAATTTCTTTCTTATTGAGTAATCTAGACCACCTGCAGCCATTTCGACAAGTTCGTGCTCAGGAACTGTCGTAAAGCACCTAGATTTCAACAGACGGAACCTATTCAAATAATCATCAATAGTCTCCGTGAATTTCCTCTTAACACTGGCCAATTCCTTCAAACTTATCTTAGTTTGACCCATGTAAAATTGCTCATGGAACAATCTTTCTAGGTATGCCCACGCATCTATCGAATTGGGTGGCAAAGTAGTAAACCAGATAAAGGCATTCTTTGTCAGCGAACTAGGGAAATACTTGATCCTCAAGTCCTCGTTTCCTGCCAAGTCCCCTGCTTCTGTTAGATACCTAGCAATGTGTTCCACTGTCGATTCGTTAGTTTCGCCTGAAAATTTTGTAAATTTGGGTACCTTAGTGCCCCTAGGTAATTCTGTCTGCATAATATAGTCTGATATAGGGGATGTATAATTTGGACGTCTGAGTCCAATACTTAGGCCATTATTGGCCATCACCCTTTCTATCATAGCAGTCAAGTTATTCTCTGTGGCCAGATTTTCCCTTCTGACTCTTTGAACAACCCCATCTGGATGTTCATTTCTACCTACAACTCTTACTCTGGGTTGTTCTTCCTCCGTTTCTTGTCGAACGGGGACGGTTCTTTGACTTGAAGTCTCTAAATTAATTACTGGAATTTCTTCCGTCCAATTCGTCCTCCGCAAGGAGTTTATATCTCGGATGGTTGGTCTCGATGATGGGCCCTCATCTTGTATACGTTCTAAAACGGGCATTCCCTCTTGGTATGCGGGCTGTTTATCTTTCCTTTTTGGTTGTGTTACACCCATGAACTCCGCCATCCGATTCATTTGAGATGACATCTTTTGGAAAGTTTCTACATTTTCCCTATTTGTGCAAGTAATGTTTGTCAACAATGGGGTAAAGATTGAAGTCAATTCTTTGGCTAAAGCCCCTAGCATATCATGGTTGCTTGCATCCATTTCTTGTCGAAATGCTGCTTGGCTGTTTGTGGTATAATGAGGCACCTGGGTAGAAAAACCAACGTTGTGTGTACTTCGACTCGCAGATCCCACATTTGGTGAAAATGTCGCATTATTAGTTGGGACATAAGTAGGTCCGGCCCCTCGTACGCCTGATCCAAAAGGAAATGGCATCCCGTATGGAGGATTTGGCCTCCATTCGAAAGTTGAATTCGTGCCTTGACTAGACAAGTTATTCGCAGCATTTGTTGAGGGAAACGGTAATACTTCCTCTGCACTCGTGGTCGAAGGTGCAGTTGTTGACACTGAAACTGGCAAAGTCCCTGAAAGTCCTGTATTATTTTCAGGCACCGACTGGGAATTATCTGCAGGTCTCGATCCATTTGGACCCGTTGTATCCCTTGTTCCTTGAGTGGAATTCGAATTTGCCGCTCCTGATCCTGTGCCTTGTGAGGGATCTTGATCACCCCCTGCACTGGCTGTAACAGCCATTTTCTTGTTGTACCTTCGTTTGGGAACCGGTTGTGCACTGTTTGTTAATTTACCGTTCCTAAGGTTCATACAAGGTCTTGATATTGTCTAGACAAAACAAAGCAATTGATTAAAACAATCCGTTCGACACGGTCCCACTGGGCGTGCCAATTTGTTTACGGTGATTTCCGGTAAACAACCGCTAGTCCTCCAAACTATAATAAATATGATTTGGTTACTCGCAGGATCGACTAGATTGATCCTAGGACACATAGTCAATTAGATTGTTATCAATATTCTTTAGAACCATGTTCATGATTCGTTGTCTTCGACAAATGTTATTCGATTGAAAACATACACTTTTAGTGATGACTTGATTATATGTGATTATGACTTTAAAATGTAAACAACGCAGATAACGTAACATGCAATTCTGTTTAAATGTAAAGAATCTTAAAACATAAAACTGTTAAAGATCTTGAAAGTAAATAACATGAAAGTAAATAACATGAAAGTAAATAACATGAAAGTAAATAACATGAAAGTAAATAACATGAAAGTAAATAATATGAAAGTAAAGATACAGTAATGTAAATGACAAGAAGTAAATAGAATGCAAGAATTTAAAGATATTCGAAAACGAAAAGCAATAAAAGATAATACTCATGTATTAAGATGGTGGTGTCATACGTACATTTTCTCAGCGAACTCGTTCTCGTTAACGCTTGATACTTGAGTAAATATGTGAGTGATTTGTACAAAATGAACACCCGGAATTCTATCATAAAAAACTCCTATTTATACTAGTTTCGACCATAACGGCCCTACGCTAATCCGCTGCCACGTTTCTCATAAGAACTTCCAGCGATGACATCTGTGAATAAGCAGTTACGCAACTATCTTCGAATTTCAAATCTTCCCGCCTGAGTCCATCTTCGACGCGTGGCAGTATGTTAATAAACACTTACTAACAAACACGCTAAATAATAATACTTAAGCAAATTTATAAATTTTGTCTAAGTCTTCGAGGATATGTCCTTCCAATAGCTTTCAGTAGCCATCACCTTCATAAAAAACTTAGACGTTTCTTGCTATCGAAACATGGCCATCAGTAGCCATTTTATATTTCTCAGAGATGGTCATCAGTAACCACCTTGCCTTCGATCATACACTCCTTCGAAGCACATATATTTGTTCAACGAAATCTTCAGCTAACAGGGTGCAGGGCGGGTACTAGCATCACCCGCCCCGCACCCGTAAATAAAAACTGGATTTTCCTCGCACCCGCCCCCGGTTAAACCGAGTTTTTCCCACTAATTTCAGGGCGGGGCGGGTTTATTTTCCATGTCTATGTATATGGGACAAAAAAGCTGAGCCCCAACTATATGTTCTTATTTTATTTATGTCTGTCAAAAAAGGTAAATACATAATATTTACAGTATTACCAGTAGTTCTATGGGAACTATTGTAATTTTGGAGACACTACTGACATTTATCCCAGACAGGACTTGTGTTAGTGGAAATAGAATACTTCGTCGACTAATTTGGGCGTATGAACCATGTATCAAAGGTTTTGCATTCTGCAAACCTCTTACACAAATTGATGGAACATGGTGGTACGAGAAATATAAAGGAACGTTGCTCGTGGCGGTGGCCTAAAATGGCAACAGTAACATATTTCCAATTTCCTTTGGTCTAGTTGAAGGTGAGATTGTTGGTGGGTGGAGTTTCTTTCTCAAGCATCTCCGATTACACGCTGCTACGTAAGCCAACCTATGTTTGAATTCAAACAAACACCCATCTATTGAGAGTGCTTACGAGACCAGGTTGACAAATGCGGATACATTAAGGTGGATCAATAATATTAAAGTCTTTCATACGCCTTGCTCCCATATCATAATAGCATGTTCACATGCTCTCCAGGACCCTTCCAAACATCTATCCCTCGTTTACAAAGTCATAAATGTATTTAATGTGTATAATAATAGCTTCTCGGTGGTAGCAAAAGAGAATTATTGACTTACTTATCAAAGAGACATTGTTTGGCAAAATGAGCATATGTGAAGGGGAAAAAATGGCCGACCTAACAACACGTGTATTCAAACTGAAATGGAAACGACAAACAAAATGATAAGATTATGTAGTACATGCCATCAGCCTAGACAAAATCGAAAAAATTGTCCAAATATTGGATCAAGCTCCACAACATAATTGTCGTATGCATTGTTGATATGTAATTTATTTTTTGTAACCATGAAATTTTATATTAGATTCAACTTTCATTTCATATTAAAGACAACATTCAGGTACAACAAAATAAAGACAACCACACATAAAAAAAACAACATGGAAAACAAATAAAACAATTCAACACATAAACATATCTAGAAGATTATAACCATCAGGATAATATCAATTGATCCATGCATCATAATACGACAATTCTTGTCAGTATTTACTGGATCCCACATACGAATTTCTTCATTTGGGTTGAACATCGTAACAATCCTATCAATTCTTCTAATCTTTTCACCGTCAATAATGTCTCCGTCTAACCAACAGATAAAGCTCCTCTAAAGATGTTTGAAAGTCTCCATGTTCTAAAGTCAGATCTTCATTGGAGGCATTTTTGGCGAATAAAAAAGTTGATCATTTCTTTTGATAATGTAGTTAAGACAATTTTGAAGAAATATTTAAGAGTGAAATGAGAAAATGTGTTGTAAATGGTGGAAATGAATTACCTATTTATAAAAAACCAACACAGGATTCAAGAGGAGTGGTGCATGCTCCTAATCCTTACATGCATGCGCCATTGCCATTGACATGACTCATGAGCATGTGCCACAGATAATGGTGCCTAAGTCCAAATTAGAGTGCAAGCGCCACATGTAATACGCATCCTCTATGTGACTAAATTTTTTTGTTTGAAAAGTGGCTAGTTTGGGAAATATTTTTAAAACATTGTTATTTTGGTATTTCTTTTGAAAAAAGTGGTTATTTAAAAAAAAACTAAATTAATTGTTAGCACAGAAAATGGACATGTCCGCTCCGTCAGGGCTGGTCCAATTAACTCGCAGGCTCTGTTTTATTTAAAAAATGTTATTATAATAAAAAATTAATTGAAATAAAAAATTAATATGATTTTGATATAAGTTAATCCCATAATAAATCCCAGACATGTTATATTCTTCGCTTTAACTTTTTGGAGATTTATCAACCAGGAAATCAAATTTCTTTTTAATAATAACCAATCTCTAAAATATTATGTGATAACCAGGTGAAGATTATTATCATACTGATTATTTTTTCTGGTAAGTCAAAATTCTTCTAGTCTCATTCTCAATGGGAGCTTACAAACCTAGAAGTTGAGAATAATTTTGATAGTGCGAGACTCAGGGGGAGCCTAAAACCTAACTCTGATTTTTAGTTAATTATTTTTGTCTAGTCAAAATTGTTCATCTAAATCTGAATATTTCCCATCATAAAATAAGGGGAGATTGTTGGAGCAAGTTTGGTTCTACTTCTCAATCCTTTAATTGTGATGATAACAAAGTATAAAGAACAATTTTGTACATTGATCATTTCATTAAGTATGCAGAATCTGAGTGCAAAATCTGATCTACATGGATTCTGAGATATGTTGATTTTGAAGAATATGTTTTGCAGAAAGTCAAGTCTAAAGGTAAATTGAACTCTGAAGATAATCAACATTTGAAGATGCAGACTTTGAACAAAGAAGATTCCAAACTCTGAACGCACTATGATCAAAAGAGACTCTGATTAAGTAGACTCTAGGCTCTGTATGAAGACAAAAGATTATGAACATCAACAAACTTTGAGACAGGGTTACAATATGAATAAATGTTAATACAATGATCAAGCCTATGAAGTTTTAGGACTATGAACTCTATAGACTGTGAAGTCTCATTCTCTTCAGATTATGAAGATAGGCTCGGAACTCTACTAAAGCTCCATCAACTTGTATTTGAAGTCTCTTATTAGAAGATAATGATTGAAAGAAGAATATGTGGCAAGAGTACAACCAGTACAAGATCAAATATTATTTCAACTACTCTGAAAAATATGGAAAAAGGAATGTACTATTGTACCAACATTGTTTCCACTCATCCCATCCTCACCTTTTGGTGAAAGCACCTTCATACAATTGTAAATTTTGAGGATATTCCAATTCCACACTCTAACAAATCTATTTCATTTCCTATATAAAGAGGAATTTGAAGCTTGGAAAAATGAAGGAATAAGAAGATAAAATAATGAGGTTATTCATGCGAAGAGAAAGAGAAATTAGAGAGAAACACTTATCACCTTAATTCACGATTTCTTAAGTGTAAAGTTTGTTTTATCACTATGTGTATATGCTTATTTAGAGGCAATATTGTAAACACAAACCTTATATTTAACAGTTTTTAAATTCATTGAGAGACTAGGTTATAGTTAGAGTTATCAAGAAGTCATTGACAAGTAGTCTTTGAGTTGTAATTACTTGAGAGACTAGGTTATAGTCAGGAGTCTCAAGAAGTCTTGGACGGGTTGTCCTTAAGGGTGTAATCAAATCTTTGATTAATGGATTAAGTCCTTATTGAGAAGTAAAAATCACCTTGGCGGGTGAACTAGGGGTAGCTTCTTTAACAGCGAACCAAGATAAAAATACTTGCGTCTTTATTTTTTTATAAGCTATGTTGTTTGTGGTCTTATATTGGAAAAAGTTTTAATCTAAAAACCTAATTCAAACCTCCTTTCTTGTGTTTATTTGAACCTTCACTCTATAGTAGGTTGTCATATGTTTGTGCTTAGTAGGAAGTTGGAGTTGCTTAAGACTGGCTTAAAGTGTGGAACAAAATAACGTTTTGTAATGTCCATGATATGGTGATAATTCCTAAGGAAAAGCTTAATAGATTTCAGAGTGAAATTGATTTTAATGGATATAATGACATGATTGGTGAGTAGGAGAAAGAGGCCAACTGATCCCTTACTTAGGCTCTTATAATTGAAAAAAAAATCTTATGGAAGGAAAAGGCTAATGTCAAATGGCATAAGGAGGGTGACAGAAACACAAAAAAATGTCACAGGATGGATAAGCATAAGAACAATGCTAACATTCTACACTCAATGAAGATTAGAGAGGTTATCGCAAATAACCCTGAGACCATTGTCAACCATGTGGTGAATCATTTCCAAGATTTTCTTAACTTGTCTTCTATTTTGCAGGATAGCTCATTAGTAGATGAATTTATTCCAACCCTTGTTAATGGTCATGCTAACAATTTCCTCATTATGCTTCCAACCATGGAGGAGGTTCATCATAAATTCTTTAGTCTAAAGAATGATAGTGCCCCTGGTCCAAATGGTTTTAGGCCTATTTTATTCCAATCATAATGGAGCATCATTCATAAGGATGTTTTTGATGCCATCATCCAATTCTTCAGAGATGGTTGGATTATGCCTTCTTACAACTCCATTTATGTGATTCTCATTCCCAAAATTCAGCACTACAAGCCCAAAGCTTTTTCAAACTTCAAGCACAAGATTATGACCAAGATACTTGCAGACACACTAGCCTAAATTAAGCCAAACATCATTTCTAAAGAACATAAAACATTTATATAAGGTAGATCTATAAGAGACTACATAAGTCTAACTTCAGAGGTTGAAATACTTCTTCACAAGAAATCCTTTGGTGGAAATGTGGCTATGAAAGTTGACATCTCTAAGGCATTCGAGACCTTGAATTGGAACTTTCTATTTCATGTTCTAAACAGTTTTGACTCTCATCCTACCTTCAGTAACTGGATCAAATGTATTATGGAATCAACTCATATATCCATTTCCATTAATGGAAAACTTAGGGGATATTTTCTTGCAAGCACGGAGTGAGACAGACTGACCCCTTATCTTCTCTTCTTTTCTATCTGGCTGAGAATGTCCTCAATATGGGACTTTCTGCATTGGTCTTAAAAAATTTCATTAAACTCATTTATGCCTCTAAGCATTAATTAGTTCCTTCTCACAACCTGTAAGAACATGACATAATGGTTTGTTCAAAAGGTAACAAGGCTAGCCTGGATGCTATCAAGGAGCTTTTCAACAGATATTGTTCTTGCTCATGTCAGAAAATCAATCACTCCAAGTACATCCTCTATGCAGGGTATATGACTTCATAGAGGCACAATTTACTTGTGGAGAAAATGAACTTTATGGTTTTCCATTTTCCTTTCTTATATTGGGGAGCACCCATCATTAAAGGAAGATCTAAAGTTTCTCATTTCCAACCTATAATTGACAAAGTTATAAGCAAGCTCTCCACCTGGAAGACACACATGCTTTCCATTGATGGTAGATTAATTTTGATTAAAACTGTTATTCAAAGTATATTTCTTCACACTCTTTTGATATATTTTTAGCCTGTTTCATTGCATATAGAGATTGAGAGATGGTGTAGGAACTTCATTTGGTCTAGAGATACAACAAAAAGAAAAATGGTTACTGCCTCTTGGAAGAATTGCTGCCAAAATCTAGAGTGTGAAGGCCTAGGTTTGAGATCCCTCATATCTCTTAATGAGGAAACCATCCTTTTGAATTGTTGGGACTTAGCTAACTCTCATGGTTATTGGGCCTTAGTAAGAGATAGTCATATAAAACACCATGTCTCATATTCTCTTTGGACTAGTATGAAAAACATGTTCCATGTTTTCAGAGATAATAGTGCATGGCTAGTGAGTACAAGTGCTAACATAAATCTTAGATTGGATAATTAGGGTGGCAAATAATTAGCATACATAATTCAAGTCCTTGATAACATTCATTGCAAATTGGGAACCATGTGCAACTGTGTTATTAGAGATCACAAGATAGTTATCCTTCATTCTCTCGTGAATCTTCTCTCTGACATCATTATTGTTGTTCAAAAGGTATTGATTGCTAGGTAGAGACAGGGTATGAGGGTTTGGTGTCCTGAATTAAATGGTATCCTTAACCTGAAAAGTGATCACCTCCATTTGATATGAGCTATTCAAAACGTTCATTGGGGAAAGGCCATATGGAACAAAGGAATTCCCTTCACTACCTCTGTTTGGGTCTGGAGAATCCTACAATGCAAGCTTTCTACTGTTAAGCAATTATCCCATAGAGATCAGCAGTTGCCTTCCATGTGCAGCCTATGGAAATGCTCATTAGAGAGTATTCATCATCTCTTCTTTGATTGCACTTATGCAAAGAGGAATTGGGTCTGGTTCAATAATTTAACTAGATCACTTTGATCTCTTTTATGATGGACTGTTGGAGTGTTCTTGACTCATGTAACACAAAGATTTCCAAAGTTACCATGACTGTAAGTTTATGTAATATTCTTATGGGAATTCACAAGGCTAGGAATTGCTCTAGATTTAATGACACTCTAGTTAAATGGGAATACACTGCTACAAGAATATTTTCCCAAGTTGCTCTAACAGGGAAATACCTAAGATCTCACTCTCATGTCTCAATGGAGGATTTTGTCTTGTTGAAAGCCTTCGGGCTCCATATTGCTGGTTTTGCTCCCAAGTTAGTAAATTAAGTGTTCTGGTGTCCTCCTAATTAGATCAATGGTAATTAAGATGGTGCTTCTACTAGTCACCTTGTTGCCCACTGAGGAATCTTTAGGAATAACTCGGGGAGTGCATCTGGGTAGTTTTCCCTATTTTTATGGTCATGGTGGCTCTTCTTTTGCAAAGATTTTGGGTGTGATTCTCTCTATTGAGCATGCCATTGCTTCCAAATGGCAATGCTTTTGGCTAGAAACAAATTTCATGCTCGTCATTCAGTTCTTCTCTAACCCTAGTTTGGTGCCTTGAAAAATTAGAAATCGATGGTATAAATGTCTTCTAGGCATCAATTCCATTTCTTTTTTTTCCAGCCACATTTATAGGAAAGGAAATCAATATGCAGATATTTTAGCTAGTTTATGCATAACTTCAAAAAGTTATATGTGATGGGATAACATTCATTTCGATGTAAGTAATGCCTATAGAAAGAACCTTTGTGGTTTACGTAATTTAGAGTTTGCTAGCTTTTGAGGTTTTGGCCTAGTCCCGCTCATTTTTGTACCTTCCTTTTTTTTGGGCCTAGCCCGCCTTTGGCAAAAAATATGTGATTCAATTTATTAATCATTTTATACCTTTTTCTTTTTTATATCATTTGGGCCTATAGAAGTTTTTGTATTGTTCATTGTAGGTGTAATTCAGTTTCTAATATGAATACTTAATGTTTATAAATTCAATGTTTTAATTAGGGGTGTGCAAAATATAGGTAATTGATCCATATACTAAAACTGAATTGTATTGGAAAAAAAAATTAAACTGTTTAAATGATTAATAAACTGAATCATATATTATAAAAAATTTAGTTAACCAAATTTAAATTAAAATTGTTTAACTAATCATTTTAAAAATACTATTTATGTATTTTTATAATAAATAAATTATTTTCTCATGAAAAAAATATTTTTTTAGAAAACAAAAAAAAATCTTTAAATACTTCTTCCGGAAGAAAACAAATTCTAAAAATATAAATTTTACCTAAAAATAATAAATTGAACAATATGAAAAAATGAGTTTTTATTTTTTACTAAATAACAAAAAAATTGAAAAAAATTTATTATTAAAGAATTCAAATTATAAAACCAATTTATAAATATAAATCAATTAATAATTTAATATATACAAATTAATTTTAAACTAAATTTAAACCTCTTTATTCAACTAGATTTTTATTAGAGTGGTTATTAAAAAGCAAAGTAAACTATTAATATAGTTTGGTTCAATGCAATTTTTTTAAAAAATCCATATATTAATCATCCATTCGTTATGTGTGACATCTTTTTTCTTCACTTACATTTTAACCGGAACAAGTTTAAGAATTAATTAATCAAGAAACTTTTTTATTGTTAAACTAACCTTCACGTTCCATCAATTAGATACGTGAAGACATGCAGACAAAATCATGAATATTGCCGCGTGGTTTAAAGTATAAACAAATCTGATAAATTTGAAATTGGATTGAACTAAATCTTTCTTCCTTGAGTGGCCGAAAAGGTTAAAGTAATGAGAAAAGAATTGAGGTTGGCAGATACATTTGAACTTGGTTGTTTATTTTACAGGATAATGAAAAGAAGGAATAAGGAGGATAAATGTGACGTGATGTTGAAAATAACGAATAAAATCACTAAAATTAGTTGCCATAATAGTCATGCCACGAAATGAGTTTATTATCCAACTACCTTGTTAAAGGAGAAATTCTGGTCAATGTCTTAGTTTGGTGTACCCCACAGAATACCTCATATTAACATAGAGTTAGATAACTTCGAATAAAGTTATTGTAATTTTTCTAATGGCATATGTAACAAAAAAAAGGATTACAATAGGTCGAAAAGAACATCAAAAGTGATCAACAATATTATAAAGAAATTGAAAGTTAAACCAGACTAAAAAAAATTGATTAAAAAAATCTAACAATAATATTAATCAATTTAAGAACTATAATGAATATGACAAACAACAACAATAACTAAAATAAATGATTTTAAGTAACTAAATAATTTGTTAAACAATGCAAGTAAAACGAGTACATAAAAAATTTATTTATTTAATTCAATCAAACTGATTTATCTTAAAGGGCATCTATTGATTTATTCTATTTCTAAAAGTTGTTACCGAAAATGAGTTATAAGAAAGTAATATCTCACGTTTTCAAGAGCAAATTATATTTTCTACCCAAATATTTATTGATCTATCAAACTCTATATATGAATCACTCAAATTTAAGGTGTCTATAAGTGTTGTTCAATCTCTTAGATACCTCAAAAGGTTTTTGAAATTCTAAAAACTCAGAAATTTCTTTCATTTTCCCTATGTCTTATTCTCTAAGTAACAAAATTGATATAGATACATATTTATAACTACTGAAATCCAACCGATCTAAAACACATTCAAAAGTCAAAACATAACTCATCTTCGAATGGATCCGTAAGCTAAACCGATCTAGATGGCAACCCGCCCAAATTGTCGCATCGAGCAGACCTACTGCCACCTGTCATCGCACCGACAATTCGGCGCCTCTTAGCATGCGACCTGACCTCGATGTCGTCGCCACCGACCGACCACCACAGCCATTGGCTTCTAGCTAGCTCTCCAACCGACACCCCGCGACTTTGTCGTCTTCTGTAAAATTGGCGCTCCTCGACTTCGGGGCCTTTGCCAATTTCCCTTTTGCCTTTTGTGGTTCTTTTATCAGACAATCTCCAAATATGTTTTCATTATCTTCATCACTTAAGAATTTGAGGCGCATTTCCATAAATCTAAAAAAGTTAACACCAAAAAAAAAAAATAAAAAGACCAAAGAACAAACAGTGGTACAAAATTGAGCAACATGCACGAATCCTCTACCTCTAAATTTGAAAACGAAAGCATCTGATACCTAAAAGAGGAAGAAGAAATGTCAATTTTCCTCTCAACATAAATGAGCAACCATTGTCGAGGTGTATCAAACCTCAAGTAACTAGAGACTAAGACACAAGAAATGATTCGAAAGCCACTCGAGAAAGGAGCATAAGAAAGAGTGAGTCTTCTTAAGATATCACTTTCAAGAAGAAAATATAGCTTTATCCCCAGTTCTTTCACAAAAATTGTCAAACTTGAGAAAGTGAAGTTGTTTCGAGATTCATTCAGGATCCATACCACATAATGTAAATCAACTATAACTATGAGTCTTTCTCGAGAGACTTATCTAACTTAAGTAATGACACTAACTCCTCATGTAAAACTAACTCTCAATCCAACCACCTAAAGTTTTTATACAAAAGTGATGCAACATCGCAAATGACAAAACAATGTGAGAGACATTTCCTTAAAACCCTCTCAAAACACACAAGAGAGTTTTTCGATTCAACCAACTCTTAACACTTGAAGAGGTTTATTCCGATGAAAATTTTATTTATGAGTAATTGCTAACAGAAAACAATATTAATAACCGTAAAAGGTGTTCAATTATTTCAAATAAAATAGAAAGCTCGACCATTAAAAAGAGGATATTACCCTAAGGCAAATTTAGACATAACAAGAAAATATACGCTCATTTAACATAGTATAAACCATTATTTTCACGTAGTCCACACCAATGAACTTCCTCCTAAAAAGATATGACTCTTAATAATCAAGATCGGATCATTGTAATTAAGAATTATGTTTTTTTTAAATATTTGTTTTATTATGAATTGATCTTTATATGAAATTGGTATGAGCAGCGTTCTAAAAAAAACAATTTTCTACTACAAAAATGAATGTGGCAAAACGGTCAGATGTCATTATTTACCGTTTTTATTTTTAAAAAAATTATGATTAATTCACATTACGACGACTATATTTACTATCGCAACATTTATACTGATCAAAACTATAATACCTTTTCCATGATTGTGAGTTGTGACCATTATTTAAAACTTTGAATAAGAGTGATGACTTGTTTGAATTGTTTGAATTGTAAGATGACAAACGTGCATCTGTGGACTCGTTCAATAGTCTAAAGTCAGAGTGGAGGAATCTGAGATAAATTAAGGTTTCACACATTAATAATCAAACAGTGATAGAATAATAAGTGTTGAAGTCAATTGTTGGCAGCCCAGTAGAAAATAAAAAGTCAATTGTTGGCAGAGTGTTGAAGCAAGACTTTCTGGTAATCGGTTGCCGAATTTAAGGACCTAATGCTACATTACAACGTACTATATTCTCAAGTTTTGTTTGAATTGTGTGCTAACTGCTAAGCGTGCTATAACGTTAACGTATTTTAAGCGCCATAAATTGAGCTACTTGTGCATGATAATCAAGTGTTTATGTGATTAAAGGGTCAAATAAATTTTTTTTTTTGAAAGCAAGAGATATATATTGAAAGGAGAACAAAGGGTTCCCCAACCCAATTACAAAACACACCAATCAAAGGTTACAAAAACAATATTACAACCAATTACACTTACGACATAAAATACAAAGGATCTTTGTAAAAATCGTAAAAACAACAATTGAAATATGTAATATTGCCATATGAAGACCACCTCCAAACCAAGAACTTGATACTCCAAACCATATTATTTATGTTCCACACTTCCTCCCTAAAACAAAAAGCATTCCTAGTTAACCAAACAATCCAAACTGTGGCTAACCAAAGCACCCCCAATTTGCCGCTATTAAGCTTCTTACCACGACTCAAGGAATGCCAATCCACAAAAAAAGTGGCGCAATCTTCCTCCCTCCAACCCGCAAAACCCACCCACGAAGCAATTTCATTCCAAACCAAATTAATCACAATGCATTTAGAAAAAAGATGATCCACCTCTTCCATATGAGCTTCACAAAAAATACAATTTAAATTATTATTTGTGAAAGCTAAACCTCTATGCGCCAATGAAACTTTGGTAGGTAACCTATTTAAAAAGAGCCTCCAACCAAACGCTTTTATCTTATACAGAACTTCCGTTTTCCACAACAAATTAAAAGCCTCCTCACCCTTAGTCGGAGGACCATAAGGGATACGCCTAGAAGCATACAAACCATAACAAGAAGCAACCGTGTATCCTTTTTCCAAATCCAAAGACCAAACCACACTATCTTTGGAAGTATTTAAACTACCGAAAGAGTCCAATAAATTCTTCAACACCGAAAGAGAATCTAAAAAGACCGCGTCCCTACCCACCATCGAAATACCAAGATCCCCCCAATTCCAACTACCATTATTCCACCCACCCATAACCGCTACCGAAACTTTTTTCAAAGAAGAAGCCAAAAAAAGATCCGGAAAAGACTCCTTTAAAGAGCAATTATTCAACCAACAAGAATCCCAAAAAGGGGTATTGTAACCATTTCCAACAATGAAATTGCAAGTCGAAACTATGGGATCAATGTCTAAAGGATTAGAAGAAATACAACTAACCTTTAAAATATCTCTCCACCAAAAAGAAGAAGAAGCGAGTTTGAATGCATCTCCATCACACATAATTTGCAAGCACAAATCACCATACCGAGCCTTTAACACATCTAACCATAATGACTTATGGCCTTGCACTATCCTCCACCTCCATTTGTTCAAAAGAGCCAAATTGAATTCGGCAATATTTTTTATCGCTAATCCGCCTTTCGCGATGGGAAGAGTCACGCCTTTCCAACCCACCCAATGTATTATCCGTTTCTCTCCCCCACCTCCCCATAAAAAATTGCTTTGAATCGCCGTTATCTCCTTTACCACACTAGCCGGCATTTTGTAAAAGGACATAGTGAAGATAAATAACGGACTCAAAATAGACTTCAAAAGAGTTAGCCTCCCACCTAGATTAAGGAATCTAGTCTTCCAACCGGATAACTTCTTTTTCATCTTCTCCACTAATGGAGCCCACGTCGCTTCCTTCCTAGGATTTTTACCGATAGGAATTCCAAGGAACAAAAAATTGCTATCCTCCACCCTACAAGAAAGATAATAAGCCGCGGCATCCAAAAAGATAGGAGACACATTAATACCAATCAACTTGCTTTTGTGAAAATTTATACCAAGACCCGACACTAGTTCAAAGGATCTTAATACAACCTTTAAAGCCTTTACATGTTTCCATGTCCCCGTTCCAACCAACAAAGTGTCGTCCGCAAATTGAAGAATGTCCACCTCGCATCTTCTTTTAATAACAAAAGACTCAAATTCATCAATCTCAATAGATTTCCTAACTAGTCTCGTAAGAGCTTCCGTCACCAAAACAAAAAGAAAAGGAGATAACGGATCTCCTTGTCTTAATCCTCTATTAACAACGAATTCCTTTGTTGGACTACCGTTAACCATCACCGACATATTGCTCTTGAAAATCAATATTTCCATCCACTTCCTCCATTTAGCTCCGAAACCCATTTTGACCAAAAGATATCGAAGAAAGTTCCACGATACTTTGTCATACGCCTTTTCGAAGTCTACTTTGAAAAGAAGACAATGACCTCCCTCCTTTCTCGCATAATCAACCACCTCGTTAGCCACTAGAACACCATCAAGCAAATGTCTACCCGGAACAAACGCACTTTGACAATGCGAGACTACCGAATTCAACACATGTTTCAATCTTCCCGCCAATAGTTTGCCACCACTTTGTACATACACCCCACCAAACAAATCGGCCTATAATCATCCAAACTTAACGGATTTGAACTTTTCGGAATTAGAGCTAAAAAAGAAGAAGTAATTACCTTAGACAAGTCTCCTCCATTGTAAACATATTGAAAATACCTCAAAAAATCCCTTCTCAAAATAGGCCAACACTTTTTAATAAAAAGAAAGGAATAACCATCCGGACCCGGACTCTTAGAACCATCACAACACCTTATAGCCTCCAAAATTTCCTCCTCTTGAAACTCTCTCTCAAGCCAACCTTTTTCATCCTCACTAATGCAATCAAAATTAATCCCGTCAAGCCTAGAATGACCGTCATCAATACCACCGAATTTACTTGAGAAATGATGAAAAACTTCCTCCTTAATCCCTTCCACCGACTCTAACATGCCACTAGAAGAATTAATCGGGCCGATGTGATTAAGATTTCTACTAACCTTCATAGCTTTATGAAAAAGACCGCTATTGGAATCCCCCTCTTTAAGCCATCTCAATCTAGATTTTTGAACATACATATTCTCTTTAATTCTCAATCTTGTCCAAAATCTACTTGTTGCTTCTTTCCTTCTTTTAATAATTTCGGGGTGAAGATCTTCCGCTTCCACTTCCAACCTATCATCACCTAAATTGATGTCTCTCATTTCTTCTTCTATCTCCAAATCCATCTTGCCAAACACCTCCTTGTTCCACCACTTTAACCTATTCTTTAATCGAAAAAGTTTCTCTTTCAAAATATAATCACCTCTTCCTTCCACCTTAATGTCATTCCATTCCTTTTCAACAAAAGAGTAGAACGAATCGGAAGAAAACCATTCATTGTTGAATTTGAACGGTTTAGGACCCCAATTATGCTCATTTGAATTAGATTACTTTTTGAATTTATATTTTATGTTAAAAAAATTATTTGGTAACAAACTTATAATTTATTTTGTTAAGAAAGTTTGAATAGGTTATAATTTATTTTTTTCAAAAATAAATAATTAACTAAATATATGCTTTTGAATGTTATTTTATATTTATAAATTAGTTTAACCGTTATTTTTTGAACTATTAAGTTTAAGTGTGAGCGGTTAATAGTCACACCAACTATAATAAAGTGAAATGTCGAATTTATAAAAAAGTTAACTCATAACTAATGCTCTAAGGTTTTAAATGAAGATGTGGTGTCGCACTCTCTCGTAGTCCTAGAGTATTAGTTCTTTTGTTGCTTCGTCTTCATCGGACTCCGCAACAAAGGATATTAGAGTCATGGTTCAGTTTGGTAAGAGAGTGAGAGCTAGATCTCGTGTTAAATTATGTTATAGGATGTGAGAACTCACACTTATGGAGAGAATGTTAAGTTCAATTGTGAGTAGTTAAGTACCACATCAGCTATGAATAAGTGAGATTTTGAACTTATATGAGAGATGACTCATATCTAATGCCTTAATGTTTTGAGTGAATACGTGGCATCGCTCTCTTGTGGTCCTAGAGAATTAGTCTCGTTGTTACACTTACCTTTTGCAGACTCCCTGGCAAGTCGTATCAGAGCAAAAATTCGACTTCGTGGGAGAGCAGAAGTTGTATCTTGTTGTGAATTCAATGTCACGAACAAAGTATAAAATAAGGGATGAATAAAGGACAAGGAAGAAGAGGAGAACACAAATATTGGTTATAACTGCTATTCTTTTACTTTCTCTTAAAACAAGATTACAAGTTTACAAGAATAACAAATAACCTCTCTCACCCTAAATTAGGATTTGCAGCTTAGCAATGATGAGAGACTAGTATGCTATTTATAATAAAACCTAACATACTAACTAATGGGCTTTTTCCACAAGACCCATTACACAAGCCAACTTAATAAACAAGCTAACTTAACAAATTAGGGTTTAAACACTAAAACCTAATTTAACATGCTAACAACCCTAGCATCTTCGACACAAGCATGGGAACAACGTTCGACTTCATGCCTAATCCTGTCGAACCAAGAAGCTACCCTTCGACCATACTAGAGTTCGATCCAATATCTCACAAATCTCCACCTTGGACCTAACTCTACAACGTCAAGGGAACAAACTAGCTTTCTTCATGCAGCTTTATCAACTGCATACAGTGGAAAAACTTGCCACTTGGCAATGTCTTCTCTCTTTCCGTTAACGCAGCGTCCATAGCCGCCGCACCCTTCAACGCTTCCAAACAACCCTGCTGAACCAGTAGGGCTTTCATCTTCAAGCGCCACAGACCGAAATCATTCACTCCGGTGAACTTTTCAATCTCATACTTTGTTGAAGGCATCTTCTCCACGTTCACCGCACCAATTTGTTGTAAATTCAATGCCACGAACAAAGTATAAAATAAGGGATGAATAAAGGACAAGGAAGAAGAGGAGAACACAAATATTGGTTATAACTGCTATTCTTTTACTTTCTCTTAAAACAAGATTACAAGTTTACAAGAATAACAAATAACCTCTCTCACCCTAAATTAGGATTGGCAGCTTAGCAATGATGAGAGACTAGTATGCTATTTATAATAAAACCTAACATACTAACTAATGGGCTTTTTCCACAAGACCCATTACACAAGCTAACTTAATAAACAAGCTAACTTAACAAATTAGGGTTTAAACACTAAAACCTAATTTAACATGCTAACAACCCTAGCATCTTCGACACAAGCATGTGAACAACCTTCGACGTCATGCTTAATCCTGTCGAACCAAGAAGCTACCCTTCGACCATACTAGAGTTCAATCCAATATCTCACATATCTTGTGTTAAATCAGGTTATATAGGATGTAGGAACTCACACTTGTGGGAGAGAATGTCGATTTAAATTGTGAGTTGTTAAGTCTCACATCAGCTATGAATGAGTGAGGTGTTGGAATTATAAGAGAGATGACTCATATATCTAATGACTTAAGGTTTTAAGTGGAGATGTGACGTCTCTCTTTGGTGATCCTGAAGCATTTGCTATCACCTTTTCCAAACTCCCTAACACATCTGCTACAAATTATCTTATCAATTATTTCCTATTTCCTACCAAATAATAAAATCTAAGAAATGTGACAATTTCTCTGCCCATTATAATAAGATGTATATTATACCTACAACCAATTAATTAATATTATTTTATTTTAGGCTTAATATCCTTTTTGGTCCCGCATGTTAACCTCAAGGTTCATTTTGGTCCCTAAACTTAAAAAAAATTCCATATTGATCACTAAACTTTTCAAAAGGTATCTTGTTGGTCCTTTTTCATACAATTAGTGACGGAAAAATTCAGAAATTGATCGCTAAATCTGTCGCTAATTTAACAAAAAGGACTAAGATGGTATGTTTTGTTGAGAATAAGTGTGATTAATATGGGGAAGTTCTACATTGGTTAGAAATATGGAGACATGGACATTTATAAGTGGGAGAACCCACACACCTATCACCTTAAAGTTTTGGGAGAATATGTGGTGTGTCTCTCACAAGGTGTGTTGCTCATAGAGAAATGCCCCAACGTAAACGCTCCCTCGTGTTGACCCCCCGATTTTTCTCAATAGTGATATTAAGAAAGTGTCAACGGCGGTACAAGTGTATGTGATAAAAAAAGAGCTTCCACTTTAGGGGGAATATTGTGGATAGAGTCGCACTTGAGGGGAAGTGTTGAGAATAACAAGTGTGAGTTCTGTGAGTGAAGTCCTGGATTAGTTAGAAATATGGAGAGTTTAACATTTATAAGTGGGAAAACCCACACACCTATCACCTTAAGATTTTGGGTAAATATGTGGTGTGAGAGGCGGAACTAGGGGCTATGGTGGACCACAGTCCACCCCAAAGAAAAAAAATCTACCATATAAATTTGCTATAATACCCTAAAAATTATTATTATATGAAAAATTTTCATTCCATTTTATACCGTCTTCATACAAAACTTCTCTGACGTAGCTTCTTCTCTATTTCTCCTTGCTTCACACATCTAAATTTCATATTCTTCTCTTTGCTTCATATTCCTTCAGGTAATTATTATTTTTCTTTCATTTTTATATGTATTATTGTCTGATTCATTTTTTTTAAATGTATCGCTTCCCTTAAACCCTAAAACTGTATGTTTCCACTTTTCCCTAAAATTTTGTTGCTTTCCCTAAAATTTTACCCTAAAAGTAGACAATGTAATAGTTAAAATTGCATGTTTCTGATTATTGGATAGTATTTTTATTTATTTATTTATTTCTGAGTGAGATGTTTAATTAACACAGGAGATTAGATTTTTATATTTATACTTGTTAATAATAATAATTTTTTTTATAGAATGTGAAATTGCTTAACCGAATGAGTGATTTTGAAATCACATTTGATGATTGTTATTGTTATTAACTTGTAAAGTTTTTTTTTTGGTTTGTTATAACTTATAACAACAAGATTGATTGTAAATTTGTGATTGTGTTAACTTATAACAACAAGTTTTTTTATAACTTATAACAGCAAGCTTTTTATAACTTATAAAAATAAGTTTTTCAACTTATTACAACAATTTTTATTTCGTTTTTTTTGTTTGAAATGTAGTCTATATTATATAGATTTAGTTGATTGATTGTTGTTGATGATACTGATTCAGCAACAAGATATGGAAGCTCTCGTCTTGCAGAGAATTAGGTCAAACTAGAACATTATTTTAAAGTTGAAATATGTTTTTCTATTATTGACCAACAATTATAAGAGGTGAATAGTAGATTTAATGAGAAAACAATGGATTCGTTAACTCTAGGTTGTGCTTTGATTTCTAAGGGTAGTTATAAAGCTTTTGACATTGATACTATGTGCACTCTAGTTAAAAAAATATTATCCTATGGATTTCAATGAGCAATAGAAGATTACTTTGTAATTCCAACTTCGGCAATTTCTTGTTGATGCGCGTCAATCAGCAGATTTGAAGAATTTATTAACTATTCAAAATTATGTTTACGTTTGGTTGCAACTATTAGGAATAAAATTTACTTCTTGATTGATAGACTACTCCGTCTTATCCTGACTCTTTCAGTTTCTACTACCACAACTAAGAGATCTTTTTCGGCAGTGAAAATTATCAAGACTAAGTTGCAAAACAAAATGAAAGACCGGTTTTTAGCAGATAGCATGACTATTTACATTGAAAGGGAAATTAATGCATGTATTAGTTCAGATTCTATTATTGATGATTTCCAGTCACTCACTACACGCAGAGTATTATTTTAAGGTATGTAGTTTATTTTTATAGTAATCAACTTTGTATTTATTACGACTTAAATTTTATATTGCAATATAATTTTTGTATTTAATTTAAATATTATAGTTTATTTAGTGGCCCACTCGCATTTTTTTCTGATTCCACCACTGTATGGTGTGTCTCTCATAAAATATGTTGCTCATAAAGAAGGGCTACAACGTAAATACTCTCCCAGGTTGAATAATCTCAACATGTTTTAAAGAGTTAAAATACAGGAGGAAAATAATATTAAATATTTATTTTTATCATATTTAATTATTTATTAAATAATAAAATGTTAAGGTTTAAAATATGTGGCGGTTCAAAATGAGTACATAGTTTTTTTCTCAATTTTTTAAGGTTGAGACCGTCATATTTAACACTTTTTTATATTAATCGAAATTAAAATATATACATAAACATAAATATTACCAACTGATTTCCTTACTAAAAGAAAAGATCTTCACCTTTATTTTTAAAACATTAAGGTGTGTTTGCTAGTTGATTTCTGAAGAAGGCAACTTCTAAAGACGAGAGTCTGGAGAAGGTCATCATCTGAATATATGAACCTGAAGATCTCAGACCCTGCTTAAGTTAACCTCTGAAGACTCTAAGTCTGAAAGATCAGAACCTAAAGTCAATCAAAGCTCAAGAACCAAGGAGTTTCTGACAAGTTAATATCAGACTCTGAGGTCAATTTGTCTTCTTCTGGTTACGTGAAGACTTAGCGGAATTCTGCAGAAGCCTAAATATTTACAACTAATAATTCCTTTTGTATAAAATGAGTCTCAAATGGCATTACAACGGTGTTAACCATTTCATGAAGCTTTGCAATGAATCTAATATTGCTTCTCTCAAAGACTCACTTGTGCAAGAAGTTCTCTTCAACGTATCTTTGTTGACTCTCTATAAATGGAGGTGAAGACTTGGAGAATATACACAACAATGCATGTTTACAAACAAAGAGAAGTTACTATGTCAAAACAAAGAGCACAAGCTTAACTTAGGATTTCTTAACTCTTTCTGTGTTGTATTCTGTCTACACCTCTTATTGTATATTGATGATTTATCGGCAAGTGTACCGATAATGTTGAAGTAATAAAAAATTGAATCCACATGGACTTCTATTTAACAAGACAATAGTCGTGGAATGTTTAGAAAAATACTAAATGGGGGGTTCGATTTTTAATGGGAAAAGAAAATTAAAGTGTTTTGTCGATAATACAAAAGCGACCAGGTTTTGAATAGAATCCCTTATTTATGTACTATTGATGTTTGATGTTTGATGTATTGCATAAATGATATCGTTGTTATAATTCCATGATGAATTAACAAAACTTCTATACCCAATCCCTTGGTGTATAGCTCATTAATCTATACTCGGGGTTTTCTATCCCTAATCCACCAACTCAAGCAAGATTATGCGATGTAATAGAATGTTAATTTCTAAGCCACTACTCGATGTCTCCTATCACTATTCAATCGGCGTAAACATAACAATTTCCCTAGGTCCAACGCATAGAATAATGGTCAGTGTTCCCTATGCGCCCAAAAAAACATTAAGAACAAGGTGCAATTGAATAGAATTATTACTCAAACTATTCATGCAATAACAAATCAAACATATGTCCCAACAGTACTAAAATAGGTTCATAAAACATAACCTAACCTATGAGAGAATTAGCTACTCATAATGAAAATTACAATACCAAATAAAAATAAGAGGTTTGCATAAGAGATCCCTTGAAGAACTGGCCTCCAGTGGCTTAAAATGCGCTCCAAATGTCTTCTGGTGTTGTAAATCATCATTAACAGTGTAATATTGCAAAACCCTCTAAATAGTGCCAAAAGTCCGAATTAAAGCCTTCAGAATCGATTAGATCGTGTCAGAAATTGTCCAGAAAAAGGGCTTATCGCGCACAAGATATCCTGCATTGCACGCGCGATGCAACTTTGGAAGATCCATCACGCATAAGATGACACGCAGTGGTGGCGTAATAAATCTAGTAGCTTGCACGTGTTTGCTCCCTTTTCATCCAATTTCCTTGTCTCTATATCTTCATACTTAGTCATTTTTGCTTCATTCTTTGGCTATTGTTCTTCAAATTTAGTGATCTTTGGCTCGTTTTTCTCCATTTCTTCGACACAATATATGTAATGACAGAGTTTTATCATATATCAAGTATAGTTTATCTCATTCTCTTAACTATTGTAATAGAGTCATAAGTCTCTTGCATGTGTGCTTGAGCATTTGGAAGTCGGTTGCTTGTGTGCTTGAGCATTAAAGTGTCTTGCTTGTGTGCTTGTAATTTAAGTCCCTTCCTTGTGTGTTTGGGAAATCGGAAGTGTCTTGCTTGTGTGCTTAATCAATTTGTAATCAGATTTATTTATAGTGGAAATCCCTCGGAAGTACGACGGGGTTGGACTACTACTGATTAGTAGGAGGAACCAGGATAATCGCCTATGTATTTTCTTGCTCTCTTTTTTTATTTCTGATCAACTTTATTTCGCTGCTAATTATCAGGCTGTAACTCAGATTCTATCCTTGAGATCAGAATCCAATAAGAGATTTGCAAGAGAAAAAAAGAAAAAGTTAACACAGTTCAACCCCCCTTCTTGTGTTTTTCTCACCTTCATTTGGCATCAGATCACGGTCTGTGCTTAACACTTAACAGTAGTACATAAAAGATCTTGAGAGAAAAGCTATATGGCTGGAGCTGAATTTGAAACCTCTGGCCCTGATCATCATGATGTGCCCTTTGATTATAGTGTCTTTAAAAAGAATACATATATGTCTAAACCTCCAACATTCATTGGAAATTCTACTGAGTTTGAATGGTGGAAAAGCAAAATGTATACTCACATCATAGGTCTTGATGATGGGCTATGGGATATTCTTGAAGATGGAATTGACGTTGATATTGATGGAGTAGGTATAGTGGCTGATAGAAAGAGCCTCAAGCCTGCTCAGAAAAATATATATAGAAAACATCATAGAGTGAAAGGAAACTTAGTAGATGCTCTACCTCAATGTCAATATCTCAAGATTCTCAACAAATCTACTGCCAAAACCATCTTGGAATCCCTTTGTGCTACTTATTAAGGAAGTCTTCAAGTTAAAGAGGTTAAGGGAAATATTTTGGTCCAACAAAATGAGCTATTTAAAATGAAGGTAGATGAAGACATTGAAACTATGTTCTCAAGGTTTCAAGTTCTTGAATCTGAATTCACGTATCGGACAAGAGCTATACTACTGCTGATCATGTCAAGAAGATTCTAATGAGTCTTTTTGTCAAGTACAGATCAAAAGTAACTTCCATATAAGAAGTTAGAGACTTAAACAAGATAAGTATGGAAAGTTTAATCATTAATCTCCAAAGCCATGAGATGGAGCTTACTGGAGATGAAACAGCATAGAAGTCAGAGTCTCTTGCTTAGAAATTTGTTAATAAATCTGCTAAATCTCTCAAAGTTTGGGAATCTGAAGAAGCTGCTTCTATAGTAGGTTTTGAAGATGAATCAGATAATGAGGAAATGAAATTTCTTATCAAAAGGTTTCAATATTTGAAAAACAAGGACAAAATATTCTCTAATAGAGGCAATGGCTTCAAAGGATCAAGTTCCAAAATCAACAAAGATGATCAGAAAGGAAGTTTCAACTGCAATAAGCCTGATCACTTCATTGTTGGCTGTCCAGAATTACAAAAGGACAAATAAAAGAAAGGGAGCTATTAGAAGGACAACTTCAGAGACAAGGATAAGAAGATTCTGACAAAAATAAGGCAAAGTTAGTCTAGCTTTGATGGCTCATACATCCTCTGATGAAGAATCTGACTCAAGTTTTGGTTTAGAATCTAAAGAAGAAGATGAGGTATTTGTTAACTTATCTCATTCAAATTTAATTATTCTTGTTAAAGATCTTATGGGTTATTGTCAAGTTAAATCCAAATATGTGAACATTACAAAAAGCGTTATGATCTTTTGAAAGATGAATAAGAACTTTATAAAAATAAAATTGTTGAATTAGAAAGCGATCATATCACTTTGATAAAAGATATTTTTGACAAACCCCTTAATAAGTATGAAATGGCTCTTCAAGATTCTGTCATTTATGGTTCTAACAAGACAAAAATAGCTCCTATGATTTATAATGTCGGTAGAAGCTTATGAGAAGGTCTTGGCTATTCTAAAAAGTCTTTCTCCAATATATGATAAGAAAGAATTTACTCTTATTTTATACATGTTGCTGACAAAGTAGAAGCTTTGAATTAGTCAGAACCCAAGACTAAAGAATCACATATTCTGAAGAAATCAGAACTAGAGAATTCAAACTCAAAGGTTCTGATGAAGCTAGAACCAATAATTCTTAAGTTTAAAATTCTGAGAGATTCCGAATCAAAGGATAAGAGTCATTAAAGATACAAAACTTCTAAATCAAAAATCTTGAATGATTCCAAACCTGCTACATGAATGCTAAGGTACAAGGTCAGAAGAGACCTTTCAGGACTAACCCAAAAGGACCCATAAAACTATGTGTACCTAAGTCTGAAATTGTTTTTGTTGTAGACATGCTTAAAGGGAGAAGTAAAGTAGTAGTCCTCATACCTGGATAATAGCTGCAGACAACATATGATAAAAGAAAAGCATATGTTCCAAATCCTAACTCTGAAAGAGGAAGGAAATGTGGAACTTGGAGGAAACCAAAAAAGATGGATGACTGTTACTGATACTACTAAAGCTAGATGAACTAGAACTCATACTTTAGAAGTTATCTAACCTATGAAGATCATCCAGAAAAAAATCTCTTGATGGTTCTCAATTTGCTTTGTGAAATATGGTACCCAAACTTCTTCAAAAGAGCATTGCTAGAACAAAATGGGTACTCAGAATCAAGCCAAATAAGTAAAGATGAAACAACTATATAGTATGTGCAAAGGTATCTCAATCTCCTTGTTTTGCGTAACAATTTTTAAACCTGACATTTTAATATCAATTAGAAGTCCATCAGATCAATGATAAGCAGTACTTCTTTGCTGGTGCTATCTCCATTGCAAATAAAAATCATGTCCATTATTTGAGAATCAAGCACTAGAAAGAATTGATTTTATCAAAACATTTGTTTAGGAATAAGTGCTTATTTTCGAATATAGGCTCATAGTATGATGATGATGATGATGATGATGATGATCAGAAGCTACTATAAACAGAAGCTCTAAATCAGTCTCTGATGAATAGTAGAATATGAAGCATTTCAGTTTCTAATACTTAGATTTTGATTTGTCGCTTCTGATAGTACATAAATGGAAAAATTGTTTAAATGCTTAATTTTGACACTTGTCCACTTATGTGTCTCAAATCTGAAATGACCTCTTATACGTGGTTTGTAACTGTTGAGTAAAAACCATCAAATAATGATGAGGTGTCTAGAATATTGTGCTTCCCACCTCCTTAGTCATTAAATTTTGTTTAAATCAAAAATTGTTTTCACTCAAAACACTATATCGATCAGTATTCCACACACTCTCTCACTTCACAACCTATACTTACATTTTCTAACCTCCTTAAAAAAAACCTTTTTCAAAACACTCGTTTAGAAACCCTAACTCCTTTTACAATGGCTTCAAATTCATCTTCTCATCAAGTTGAGAAAATAACTCATGTCAAATCCAAGTCTGCAAAGATCTGCCAAGAGGAACTGAAGTTGGTTATAGAGCAAAGTGTTGACTTTGAACCGTTTAAGGTAAATGGGTTCTCTCTAAAGGAGCACTTAGAATATTACGGATGACTGAAATTCCTTGATATGTTGAGTGGTCCGTGTTATCCTCTCTTGGTTAAAGATTTATGGGTTAAAGCACAAGTTCTTGATAAGGTATCTGCTGCTGATGAAATCAAGGAAGTCGAGATAAAATCTGCTATAATGGGTGTTGAACTAACCATTACCCAGAACCACATTGATCAGCTCATTGGAATGAAGAATGAAGGGAAATTTGTTATAAACTCTAAGGATGGAAACAAATAAGCTGACAGTATCAAGTAAACCTTATTTAACAATAACAACTCTATTGACTTTATCCCTAATGATTACATATGAAATTAAGCATTTACTTATCAAGAACATATTAGTTTCTATATGATATTCTTATTCTTAGGTGATATCTAATATAAAATACTTCAATTAAGAATTACTGTTGAAAGTCCTTCCTAACAAATAATCGTAAATCAATTCTCAATTTGACCAAAAAAGAAAGCATCAAACTCAGACATAAGTAATTCAGATAAAGATAACATATACGTTATTACAAGGTTCAATTCAGAATAATCAACAAATTCAAAAATAGGGACACCCCCTAGCAATGAGGGGTTTAGCCACTCATAGTAATAATAATAATAAACATCATAGAATTAACATGTCAAACATTATACAAAGAGGGAAGATAAAGAGTCTTCAATGGTGAAAATCTCTTGAAGATGATGCTCCACCTTGCTTAACTACGTTCTTCAGCCTTCATTTTGTACTTTGCCATCAAAAATCAAATATAAACCTTGGTGCTAACTGATACACGTAAGGCAGCATATTTGGCATATTGAGCTTCCTCATACGCGTATTGACACCTTCATACTCATATGGGCAGAGATGGCTTGTCTTTTGATCCTTAGGCTTCAGCTCTTGCATTTTGGCTTGGACTTTGATCATATCACTTTTAATTTTTCTCCAAACCTACAAAACACATGAAAACCTTCCCAAAAAGATAAAAAATGCCAAGAATAACTAAAACATCCAAAAATACGGAATTGAAGAAACTGACCACTAATTAACTCAAATAACATAACAAATGCAGATAAATCATATATTTTTAATGTTCTAATGATAATAAATACAACAAAAAAGGCGACTGATCAGTATCTTTCGAAATAAAAGAACATCAAGGATGACAAAAAGGAAAGAGAACACAAGGAATAAAAACAAGACACCATAACTCAGTCACCTTAAGAGTTGATTGTTGCAAAAAAGATCACTCATTAAATCCTATACTTAACGACATTAGAAAGTCATAAGTGTTAGATCTCAAGTTAACAGTTTTTCTAAGTATTCAGCCTTCATCTTCCAAATTGAATCTAAAACTATATTTGATGCTTAACTTGACGAGGGATGGCTCCTTGATAAGCAAGAAGAGTTCATTCAATTTAAATATGACAACGTTTAGGACCTTGTTCCACGAACTAAATATAAAACCGCCATTGGCACTAGATGGATGCTTAGGAACAAATTGGATGAAAAAGACATAATTACTAGAAATAAAGATAGGCTAGTGGAAAAAGGTTATAATTAGGCTAAAGGGATTAACTATAATGAGACTTATACTCTTGTAGCCCGTCTTGAGGTGATATGACTCATTTTGGCATTAGCGTGTTGCCTTGATCTTAAGTTGTATCAGATGGATGTAAAATTAATTCTTCTTAAAGAATTTATAAATCAAGAAGTGAATGTCTCTCACTCCTAGCTTTAAGGACCATGAAAATAATGATTTTGTTTTTAAACTTAAATGATCCCTCTAGGGTCTCAAACAGGCTCCTAGAGTTTGGTATGAGCGCCTTAGCGGATTTTCAATTAAGAAGAGATTTAATAGTTATAAAGTAGATACTAATTTGTTTATAAAACATAAAGTAAAGCGTATCTTATTATTTCAAATTAATATTGATGATATTAAATTTGGATCCACTAACGAATGTCTGTGAGAGGAATTTCTGAGTTTGATGTAGGGGGGATTTGAAATGTCATTAATGGGATAGCTTACTTACTTCTTAGGATTTAGATAGCGCAAAAAAATGCAGGCACATTCATCAAAGACAAATTTTGGCACGTTCATTAGCCAGATAAAGTACTTCTTAGAGCTCCTAATGAAATATGATACGAAAGATTCTAAAAGCATCTCAACTCCCACGGCTTCAAATGTGTTGATAGATAAAGATGAACAAGGTGTAGAAATCGATATTACCAAATATAGAGGTATCATAGGATCTTTACTCTATTTAATTGTGAGTAGGCTTGATATTATGTTTAGTGTGTGCATGTGTGATCATTTTCAAGCGTCACCTTGGGAATCCCACTCTAAGATCATAAAAGAATTTTGAGGTATCTTAACGGAACCAAGCATCACAGTCTTTAGTTTACCAAGGGAAGAAAATGTAGCTTAGTAGGATTCTCCAATTATGATCTTTCTGGTTGCAAATCAGATAAGAAGAGTATTAGTGGTACTTTCATTTGTTTGGAAGTTGTTTAGTTTCTTAGCACAATAAGAAGCAACATAGTGTTGCTCTTTTTATCACCGAGGCCGAATATGTAGCCGATGGTAACTGTGGTGCATACTTATGGATAAAGCAACATCTATTAAATTACAACTTAAAACATGATTGTGTTTCAATCTAATATTATAACATTAATGCTATCAATATTCCTAAGAACCTTGTGCTACATTCACACACTAAACATATAGAAATCTGAAACCATTTCCTGAGAGGTACGGTTGACAAGGGTGATATTGTTTTTTAGTGTACGGATATAAAAAATCAATTGGCTGATATTTTTACAAAATCTTTATCCACTAAAATTTTTTGCAAGATTCATAGGGATTTGAGAATCTTAGGTTATTCATGTTATAATGGATTTAGATCTCTATTTCATTTCTTCTAGCTATATTTATTTTGTTGTAAACTAACATCTCCCTGTAGAAATTTACTCCTAAACGAAACCTATTGGTACGATCCTTACAAATTTTATCTTTAGTTTTATTATCTTCATTTTTTTATGTATGTTTGTTCATTTAATTCTAATATGTTACTTTCTGTTCATATTTTCTAAGCTCATATATGACTACTCGTTGTTCATTTAAAACCTTTTTAATTACATTCTTTTAATTTTGTGTATTTCCAACACAATTTTGAATTGATCATACATTGTTTAATCTTCCATTCATGTTTATCTTCATCACATATAGTTTGCTTGATTATTAGTTTCATGTCATATTGCACATATTTGTTGAATTTGGCATGTCATTCTTTGTACATATGAGATTTATTCTTATATGATGGATATCCTTCTTAGCTTTATGAAGCTTTGTTTCTCTGGATTATTTTATGTGTTACTGGATATTTTGCATTTAGGATCATTAGCACTTATCTCCTTTAGATTTTGTTAAAAGAGGAGAAATTGTAATTTGAATTTAGATTTGAGTTACGCGTTTTATGATATCCATGCTATTGTGAAAATTTTAGGGGAGCACAAGCAATACGAGGAAATAATTGATCATGCGTAACTTTTGCTTAAAGTCGACTCAATTCCAATAGCAAAAGTTATAAGCTTACTGAGCATCAAAATTAGGGAGACTAAAGTTGCCTATGCCTACTAGGGTTTATGGTTTGTTGCTTGTCATTGTAGTCCAAGCAATATGCTTCTATTTAAATTGTCAAAATTTTGAATCAAGAACCACATTTTAGAACGGTTCAAGTCATGTGAAGTTTGGATTCAGAATAACATTTCATGTTTGAAAAAAAGTAAGTTTCTATAAGTGTCGTTTTAATGATAAACTTACATGATTCGAATAAAAGAATTTAGAAATACCAAAAATTTGCTTTTGTGTGTCTAATTCAAAACATAAAAGTTCCTGACTTGAATCAAACATATTACACAAAAACAAGATTTGCTTTTCTCTGTGTGATTAGAATCACAATAGTCCATGACTCAAATCAGAGAGGTGTGGTTCGAATCATAGATGTGCTTGACTCACATGAAACAGAGATAGAAGATTTTGGATCATGATTTTGTGGATCTAATTTGAATCAGAGTTTTTGTTGACTCAAATCATAAAAAGTTTGATTCGAATAATGGGTTCATTTTTTCTTGGTTCTTGGATCTTGACCCAAATCATTCACTCTCTTGACTCATCTCATACTCTTTGCTTGTGACTCGAATCAAATAGCATTTTCTCTCATTTTTGTGCTAGATCTATAGCAAATATTCAAACCTTTTCTAAAATCCCTTTCACAATGTTCATAACATAAATTTACATTTTATGATTTATAACTCACATCACACACTTTTTCTATCAACTTTCAAAAATGTTTTTGAATCTCATTTTGAGTTTATTGAAAGCGAAATCTCTTCATCTTCAACATCTGCGTCATCCATTGTCGTTTGGATCAAGCTCTCATCTTAGGGTGTGAAATTTGTGAGAAGGGTCATCATTTTAATTAAAGTTTTGTTTAAAGATTTCTTGAGGATTTCAGGGTTTGAATTTGTGTGTATGGTTGTGGCAGGGATCGAAAAATCCAATAGAAAAGAAGGTTGTTATTCTCTCCATAATTACTTTGGTAAAGCTGTGCGGAAGCCTACGGACAAAGTTGGAGTTTTTCTCATCTTGAGACATGCCAAAGCTCAAGATACCATTAGGATTGAGTAAAGATCACTGTAGAATGGAGACTTGGAGCATCATTCTTAGATCTAGAATATTTAAGGCGAAGTCTAGTGAAGATTTTGCAAGAACTCAGTGTCAAATGTACAATTCCACAAGAATTCAAAACAACTATGCATAAATTTGACAAAATCATAGTCGTACTGGTGAAAAAGTACAAGGGTGCGTGTTACCCCTACAAGATTAGTGGCACTTAGAGACCTTAATAGGTGTATAACGAATAATGGTGGTTAGGGCTTAGCCACGACAGCAAGAAGCCCTGTATGGTCGTGTTTATGATAGTTTAGAGGACCTACACACGTGAGTTTAGAGGCTCTGTCTATATGTTTGATGCTTAGGTATAAGCATATGAATTAGGATTTGTCTTTTCTCCCATTAGGGAAGAGGTATTTATAGAGGCTTTAGGCCCAGGATTTCCTTGGAAAAAGTCACCGCCCATCTAGTCAATGATGGATTGTTGAATCCCTATTTCTAAGGAGACATAAGCCAGTAATTGACTCTGACATCTCTCTGCCTAGGAAACGTCTTATTCCACGTTTTCCATGACTGGATGATAGGGAAGCATTGGGGATGAGGCAGTACCTTCCTGAGGGCGACATATGATCATCACATTTCCTAGGGGAGGCTTATGGTCGTCGCCTTAGCCAGATTCTTTACAAATATAACACTACAATAGTGTAATAATAATAATAAATTTTCAAAGGGTAACCATTAGATATTGGATTAGGTACAAATTAGGACGAAAGTGTTGAACCAATATAAATCCTAGTGCAATCTTCTACATCCATATCTTTTTAATTTTCTGTATAGTTTAAATTTTTAGGTTTGTTGTTTTCTTAGAATTGCATGTGACTAGACTTTATAGAATTAATAGTGATTTCTTGATAAGCTTAGGTTTTGCTATATTTAGACTTTGAGTCATTCTTGTGTTTATAAAAAGTCAATACTGTGATATTAGATTCTTATTGTATTGGATTTATTCATCTTACACAACTCGGTAATTTGATTATAGTTCAATAGTTGTATTGATTGTTTTTGGTTACTTGTTTCATCTATTTTCAATTTTGTATTTTGGTTGAGTGTTGTGTATATTTTGTCCATAAGCATATTGAATTTTGTATGCAAGCCTTCTACCGGGAAAAACACTTTAAAACTCTAATTTTCCAAAATACATTTTAATCGATCAACTACTCTTGTACTATCAATAATGTCAATGGTAACTGCAATAATACGCCAACCCACGCTAACTTTGATAGAATTTATGGAGTTAATTGAATCAGTTTGCTACACGAACTCTTCTCACGATATCATCCTCATTGAGACTTCCTTGAACTAGTACCATAAGGGTACCATGTTGATTCAAGACATCAAGGATATGCTTCGTAAAAATAATTCATTCAAAATTACACACTTTCTTTGTGAAGATAATCAATGTGTTGCTTACACGATGAAACTTAAAGTTTTTTCTAACACGACCGCACGTGGCATATCTCTTTTCCTCTTGAATTGATCAACATACTTGCAGCTAACACTGCAGACAAATTATTTTGGTTTAAATAGGTAAATCTTCTCCTTGTAAGGTAGCGAGATTTTGATTTTCGTCCCTCTAATTTTTTTCTTAAAAGAATCCCTGAATATTAAAATCTTTTGGAATTCGTCCATAACGTTAAAATCCGCAGGAAAATCTGTAGGTTTTTTGCAGAATATCCTACAAATTTTTCTGCGAAATTTAACATAGGACAAATGTCAAAAGAAATTTAACATTCAAAAACTTATTTTTAGAGTTAGGTCTGATTTTTTCGAAAGCATAGTTGAACTATTAGTTTACTTAAAAACTTTATTTTATTAGAACATATGAAAATAAACAATTCATCTATTATTTAAGTAGACTAACAAATTAAAATAACAATAAAAATAAATGTTGTTTGTACTGATTTATCCAAAATTACGTAATAACATAAGTTTTGTAAGATTATTTATTGTTTAGAATTTATGAAACAACTTATGGCATTGTTTATAGAATTTTTTTAATTTATCTTATTTAAAATAATTAAGTTTTAGTTTTGTATTTTAATTTAAAATATAAAATAAAATGGGATTAATGGTTATGCTCTATCAATGTAAAAAGTTTTATACTGTCAGCTCATCACTACCATTCATAATTATTATTTTTATATAATTAAAATAAAAGTCAAACATAACTTGACGGTTACAATTTCTTGACGGTGTAAAACTATTTTACACCGTCGGTGTATTCTCATTAAAGTCAAATAAAATACAATAATAAATTTATTAATATTTAATTAAATAAGTTTGTCCGGTAGATTTAAAAAGACTTTTTTATATTTTATGAGATAACATTTTAAACTAAATAGCCTAAACTTTTTTAATTTAAAAATTAATTTAATCTCACCTGAAACTTTTCGCATATCTCTATTAGGTGTTACTGTACAAAATAAACTTTAAAATTAATTTAATATATTGATATATTTTGCCTAATTAATATTATTCTTTTCTCGTTCAAGACACCACACGTTTGGAAGTACTGTGTGATGTGAACCATTTACCACTGGAGCTTCTAAAGTACTCCTCATAGTTTGAAAACTGTGATTTGTTGTGTACTTATGATACTCGTGCGCGCCTCGTAAAGCAATTGGGGCGGTGACGGTTCCAACTTCTCTTGCATTGCAAGTTTCAACTACTCAATTATTTAATAACATGTAATCAAATCAAATATAAGAAATTAAAATATTTTTCATATGCATAATGAATAATATTTTATACAAAAAAAGAAGAAGATGACGACCTAATAATCACAAAAAAATACTGAACAAATTTGAATATTTATTTTATTTAAAGTGATTTTTAATTAGTTAAAATTCATCTTAAGTTAGTTGTATTTCTTTAACAATTATCTTTTTCTATAAAATATGTGAATAGGGAAAAGGACTTCTGTACCCATGAAGATTGGTGGATGGTGATGATGCCCATTGTTTGAAAAACCATTAACATTACTTAATTAAATAATATATGAAATAAAAAGAAGAAAAAAACACTTAAAAATATTAGATATCATAATTTTTTTAAATATAAATATTTTATTTATTGAGTTTTTAATGTATATGTTTTGGATAAAGTACATTATATTGTTTGAGTTTAAAAGAAAATATAGTTTAAAAGAGGAATACATTTTGATTAAACAATTTGAGAAAAAATTAAGTAATTTAAGAGGAGGATTTAAAAAGGTTTATTTTTTTATGATACAAAATTATTTTAATATAGGAGAATTTAGAAGAGTTTTGAAAGGTGCAGATAAATTCATAAATTCAACTATATTGTTATAGTAATTTAAGTATTAAAAATATAAATAATAAATAATAATTTATTATTCTATTAAAAAATATATATATTTTCAAAAAAGTTAAATATTTGTCTAATTTTTTTTCAACTCATCTCCTTTTAAAATTTTCTTGTCTTTTTTTTCTATAAATTTTTAGGTTTTGTGGAAGTTTTTAAGGAGGGGAAAGTGAGACAGACGACTTCGTAAAACAATTTTTTAAAAAAATTATAGATAAATTTTTAATATTTTTTGAAAAAAAATTATATAGAAGGATAAATGAGAGCTTATCATTAACATATTTTTAATATTTGAAATCTATAATAATATAAATTATATTTCAACAGTTTATCAAAGTATTGATGGAATTTTAGTATGTTAATAAAAAAAAATTCCAAAACCCTCACACCATTCTTCTATTCTTTTTCACTAATCCTTCCTTTTTTTATTCAAAATATTCCCTTTTCTTCCCTTCCAAAATCCTAAATACCTTAAATAAAGTTTTAGAAATTTAACTAGGCATGACAAAAATAAATTCTTACCAAAGAGACTTTCTAGATTAATTATTTAATTAATTAAATATAAATTATTAAATAGTTATATTATGATTAATTGTTATTAAACACTAATAATTAATAATTATTTAATTGAATTTTGTGTCTGAAAAGTAATAGGTTGAATCATTCACTTAAATAGTTAAATCTAATGATATGCCCATGCCCTCAACCAGTGTTTTAAAAATCGGATCGAACCGGTCGGTCGGATCGGTCAAATTGGGAACCGGAGAGGTCATTGGTCTAGTCTGATTGTTGGACCATATATGCTATTGAACCGGTGAGAATCAGTCAAAACTGGTCAAAATCGGAGAAAATCAATGAACCGGCGGTTTTAGAAAACTGGTGGTTCAAATATATACTTTTTTTTTCCGCACAAAACGACGTCGTTTTCATGATTGTTTTTATAAAAAAATATAAGTAAATTATAATTAGACTTTATTTAAACCTTATTTGGAACAACTTTTCCCCTGTTTGCAATTAGATTTGGTTTAAAATTTATTTAAATTTATATTTTGTATTATTTTGTTGTGAGTGATGATTATATTTAGAATTTGAATGTAAAAAATAATCATGTGAAATTATGATATTTTAAAATTGTAAGATTTTGTAGTTGTTGTGATATTTTTATAGAGACTAAGTCATCTGGGTCGACCGATTTAATAAATATATAGTATTGCAATAGAGATCGGTTTATTCAACTGAGTTATCCGATTTAATCTGATTTAGTCATGCAGTTCGACCAATGACCCATTTATTCAACCAATAAATCAGTGACCCAATATCCTCACTGATTTAATGACCAGTACGGTTTTTAAAACACTGTCCTCAACCATTTACTATTTAAACATTTTCTATCAATATCTCTAAAAATCTTAAGCATTTTCTACTTAACTCTCTGATCTTACTCTTTCTGTTTTTAATAATATTGAAATAAATTTGTACTTGTAAATTTAATTTAAATTCTTCACCAAGACGGAAAGATTAATAGATATATTCACAAATAAAATAAATGGGCATTTAACTATGTGTTAGTTAATAATTCATCCGGTCTTTTTTATAAGAGACACTTCATTCATTAAATAATCAATGTATTTAATCTATAATACTAACTAAATATGTTAATTATTTAATAAATCCATAAAGGTGAAGTGTCTCTTATAAATGTTTGTTATTTTCAAAGTATTTTATAAATGAGATAAACTTAATTTTTTGAGTTTGGGTGGATAAAAATTCACCTAATTAATATATATTGTTTTATGTATTTAAATCATCTACTTTTCTATACTTAATATCTAAGAATTTTGTAGTTTTGAATCATCTACTTCCCTTTTTCCCTTTTTTCCCGTTCTATATTTTCCGTCTTTTGTGAATAAGAGGAAGTAATGAATCCAAATAAGAGTTATGCCCTAGACTTTTAACAAAAACTGCCCTTAGATAGAAGAAACTAACAGAGCTTAAGAGGCAAATATATAATGTCACTAGTTACTGAATCAATAGATCAATTTTAAAAAAACCCAAGCAATTACTATTGTACTGTTTTTATGATAATAATAATGAGAGTGTCAGTATCTTGTTGAACTGTTTCTATCTTTTTGGATGAATAAAACGCGACATTATAGTGATCAACAAAAACCAACACTACAACGCGTTTTTGCCATCTTACAAACCTCACGTTCATAAATATGTTCAAACCTGCTTCTGTTCCTTTTAAGGTGATTGGTTTACTCTGCCAAGTCAATACTGTTATTTAATATCCATTATAATCTCATTCGAATTCGTATTCTCTCAGGAAATGGATAGATAGATAGATATGAAATGAATGTAAAAAGTGGTATGAAACCAGCCAATATGCTTAAAGTTAAAACAAACATTTCTTCAACAAGATAAATAATACATAAAACTCAAAAAACCAAAAGTATAATCAGCCTTAGAAAACCAAACTCAATAAAATCATGAAATGTCAGTGACAATTTGACAAACAAGCAATGAAAAACATGTATCCTCTTTAGTGTGTCCCATCCATGTCATCCCTCCAATTCCTTGGAGGCTGAGAACCAGAAGAAGAACCTCCGAACTGCATCGACAATCTCAGAAACTCTTGTTGCTGCTGAGATAATTCAGAAGATGAGGATGAAGATGAAGACAAAGATGCAGCTGATAAGTGCTGAGGATTAGAAGCAAACATGTCTCTACCATAATAACCAAACATATCTTGATTGAAGTTGCTACTGCCACCACCACCACCACCTTGAAGTTGTGCTTGTGCAGCAGCATATTGATAAGGATTTGAATATGCTTCATGAGAAAAGTGTGCAAGAGGAACTGAGTTAGACTGTTGTTGGTTATTTGTGGATGACATAAAATGATGAAATCCAAATTCTGCTGAACTTTGAACTCTTTCAGGAAAATTGAGCTTAGCTTTGCTTCCTTTGAATCTAAGTGCAGCTTCGTCATAGGCAACAGCGGCAGCCTCAGCAGTTTCAAACGTTCCAAGCCATACTCTTGCCGCCTTCTTCGGATCGCGAATCTCTGCTGCCCATTTTCCCCATGGCCTCTGCCTCACTCCTCTATAGTGTCTCTTTCTTTCACTCCCTTCATATCAATACCACATACAAACATATACATCAATATATATACACATTTTTCATAGATGAATATTATGTTAGTTTTCAGCCTTTGAAACCCTACACCTTATCAAATAGAACAATATAGTTTATAGGGTTAATAGTAGTTCACCCCTGTAATGTTAGCGAATTTTGCTTTTCCCCACTACCTACCTTTTGGCAACGGTTTTTTCAAAAAAACCGTTGCCAAAACCTACCTTTGACAACGGTGGGGTAAACCGAAACACGCTCATATTACAGGGGTAAACTACTATTAACCCCTAGTTTGTATTTAGCACTAGAACGATAATAAATACGCGATTAATCGTCGAGGAGTGTTTATAAGGAACTCACCTTGATCTTGTTGTGGTTGTTGAGATTGTTCATTAATATTATGGACTGAAGAAGCTTCTTGAAGTTCATTGTTGTTGTTCCCTCCCATGACTTGTGTAAGTGCAGAAACTATGGCTGACATATCTTGCTGTGATCTTTCAGAATACACTGGAAACAAATTCTCATCTTCTTTTCCCTCTTCTTCCCATGATTCTCTCCTATTATTCATCTTGATCAACCTGAATTATTAATATATATGGAGGAAAGGAAGGATTTATATATACTAATTAATTAAATTATTTTATTGTTCATACTTGGAATTAATTCTTCGCTATCTTAGTTATAGATAGATTTAGGATGAGAAGAGGGAAGGAGAAATATTAGGGTTTGGGTTGAGTGTTATATATAGATGTCTTGATGCCTTGTGTGAAAGTTTGAAAATAATGAACGGACTAGAACCCGCCGAAAATCAAAAGTTATACTTTTTTTTTAATGCTTTTCCAGGAATATAGCTACTTTGTAAGAAAACTAGTAACAAACCCGTGCATACGCACGGGTTCTGTTCGGTTACGCGAATTTGAATACATCATTTATTTTAAATAAAAATGTTAAAACAGAAAAAAAAAATAGATAAATAATTGATTATTTCATATATAAAAATATTTAGATCAATAATAGATTTTTTCCCGTATATCATTTTTGGATTAAAAATATTTAATCATAAATACCATTTCTCGTATATAATAATATATAAATCAATAATGAATTTTTTCTCTTATACAGACTTCATTTTTGTTTAGGTATCATTTACAAAAATATTTGGATTAATAGTAAATTTCATATATAAAAATATATAGATCAATAATAAATTTTTTCCCGTATACCATTTTTAAATAAAAAATATTTGGGTCGTAAATACCATTTTTTCGTAAATAATAGATATTTGATAAAGTGATGAAAGAGAAAAAAAATAGAGAATAGAGAGAGATTTGATAAGTTTGATAAAATATAAGAGTTGTATTATTTTAATAATAAAATTAAGAACTTTGTGGTACAAAAACCTATACACCACAATTTTAAATTGGTGACAAAAATATCAAATAAGGGTATTTTGGAATATTCCACAACCATTAATTTTCTTATATTATAGATTGATAGTTTTTTTTTTTGGAAGAAAGAAGTGAGAAAGTGATGAAAGAGAAAAAAAAAAGAATAGAGAGAGATTTGATAAGTTTGATAAAATATAAGAGTTGTATTATTTTAATAATAAAATTAAGAACTTTATGGTACAAAGACCAAAAAACCACAATTTTAATGTGGTGGCAAAAAATCAAATAAGGGTATTTTGGACTTTTCCACAAAGTTAGTGTGTTGGTATATCAAGTGTGAGTATGGGTCTTACATCATATGGAAAAGTAAATATTGAACACTTTAAAAGTGATAAGCTTCATTTAACCAATGTCTTAAGGTTTTGGGTTAATACACTCCTAAAAAGAAAACATTTCACCCAGACGCGAAATACATTTAACCTCGGTTAAAGAAGCGGAGAAAGGGCGCCATGACAAGTATTAACTTTACCTCTCGATTTTTAAAACACCAAGGAGAAAATGCTTATGCGCATGAGTTCGAACCCAAGCTTCTGCACTTTTACTATTTTCAAAACAAGTGCATCAAACCTCTTGATTTATCAATAATATTGAGGAGTATGATTGATATTTTTTAATTCGTCACAAACTATATAATATTTATAAATTAATTGTTTACCTATAATATTACATTGTTTACATAATTTATGTAAATATAAATAAAAAAATTGAATCTGATTCATTGTCATCACTGTTTGTGAAGATCAGATGTTGGATCTTCATTTCATTAAAATGTCGGGGAAGATAAAATGTTGGATGCAATATATTTCAGATCTCTTTCGCATTTATTTGTTTATGATGTAAAACAAGAAAAATGTTAGTTAAATGAATGAATATATGATTATTGAAGAACACCGTTAAAAAAATTGATTATTGAAGAATACAAACCTCAAACACAATTTATTTTCTTCTCTTGCAATCCATCGTAGAGAATTTTACCGAATTTTTTACGCTTCAAAATTTTCATGTTATATGTTTCATTAACAATTATTGATATTCAAAATATTTTTACAATAGATGTCTGTTAGGCTTCACACAGATCAATAATAAAAATGTCTTGAGCGTTGATATTCATGAAATGGACGACACATATTTCTTTAAGAATGGTGATTAATATTCTAAATTATCACGCCAAAATAATACTCTCGATTTCTGACAAAAACTAAGGTAAAAAATGTATAAGCTTTTTTTTTTTTTACATTACGTTGTTTAGACATAATATTAAATTACACTGTTACAACAAATGAAGTGTTATCATAGTAGTTGTTGCTCTTGGAGAATAACACATCTTTACTCTAATCCAGATCTTGTTGGATACATTTTGTGCTTATTATTTTAAAGTTATATGGACTGCATGCAATCAAATTTACAGCGCTACCTGCTCCAAGTAAGGAAATATCAGTTCCAAACATTGGAAATGTTTTTTATGCACTTGCAATCCATCATTGAGAATATTTCCAAACTTTTTTAAGTTCCAAAAATTTCATTATCTTAAGCAAATGCTATCAAGGCAAATGCTTTCACAAAAAAGATATATATTGGTGGATGTAGATAGTTTGTTATGGATTGTCTTGGCAATATCTTGAGTGTTGCTCCTTTAAGAATGTAGGGTAGAGATTCGTTGTTGTAGCTGTGTAACATATTCCCTCGGTTGTTAAAAAACTGAGGGAAAACATATTTTCTATTTTAAATAGAAAAATAAAATAAGTATAAGTCCCTCGATTTTAGAATAAAACTGAGGTGAATAATATCTACTTTTTTAAAATATTACATTGTTTACACAAAATATTAAAAAAAAGTCTAGATTCATCATCATCGCTGCAATTCTAGATTTTGTTGCATATATTTTTTCAAAGGTTGAACAACCTTCTTGTTTAACCTGAAAGCATGAATAATTTTCTGCACTTGCAATCTATCATAGGGAACTTTTCCAACATTCTTTAATAGAGAGTTGTTCTAAAAATACAACATCACAACATCATGTGAGATAGATTGCAAGGACAGAAAAATGTTTTGTTCAAGGATAGAAGAACATTGAAGATTTTTTCTATCTTACAACTCATCCCAAAGATTGATGCGTACTAGTTCGGGGCGGTGTTGAAAGTATTTGTGGGTAAATATTTTCTGTAATATATCGTATCCACAGGGATTGGTTAATATCACTGCCGTTCTATAGTTGTTTATTTTGAGTTAAGAAATTTGGTTTGGTTTGTTTTATACTAATAATAATATCAAAAGCAAATAATAAAATAAAAGCGAGTAAAGGACTTTGTGTTAACAAATAAAGAAAGATGTTGAGTCTTTAGGGTTCATCAACCTAATCCTATACAATTATCAATTAAATCACAATAGAACAATCCTTTGAATCATTATCTTCACTTATCCTCAAATAAGATTCCATGTCTGCAAATCAAATTAGATAACTTTTACCGGTATGAGATTCGATCTCTCCAAATCACAATAACGATAATAGTAATTAAGAATGATAATTATGAAAACCCAATTACAATTCCATCTCTGCAAATTGCAATTGAATCAATATAGTAACCTAGGGCAAAAGTTAAATCCTTTCTTTCGATCAAAGATTCAACGATAATGTAAGAATAAAAGCAAGGTTTCTTATTGATAATGAATTCAAATAATTGTTCACAGGAATTAATCAATGGTATTGTATATTCATAGGTTAACTACTACCTTAGACTCAACAAGAGGGATTTAGCTCTCCATAGACATGAAGAACACACAAGGTTTCATGGATGGATTCATCTTCATCAAGGGAATATCTTCAATTGATGTTGAATTCTCCGTCGGATGTTGTTTGCTGTTCTGGATTAGGATTGCTCTCTGAATTTCGCTCACAAAAGATCTCTACCAAGTTGTTTTTCTCTTGGAAGCTAGGGCTTTTAAATAGAAGTTTTGGGCTTTTAACGCCGAGGCCGCGGCGCGGCATCGGATTGGCGCGGCGCGCTCACAAACAGAGACTTTGGCGCGGCGCTGGCTAGAACTCCCGCGGCGCGCCCTTTGCAAATTCCATCTTTTTCTGCTTTGCCTTTGAGACTTCCAGCTTTCTTTCCTCTTCATGTTCTTCTTAAGCTTCAATTCAGCTCTAAACCTGCAACAATAACACCCACAAGTGATTCGATTTGCTTTACACATGAACTGAACCTTTTCAGTTCAATTCTTCATAAAAACCTATGGATTCATCACAATTTGTATTAGTTTAGAGAAGAAATCACTTATTTTAACACATGAATTTACCATTAACTTACTCCTAACAAACTCTCCCCAACTTAGAGCTTTGTTTGTCCCTAAACAAAATTACTTACCTCCAGCAAAGTTTACCGACAATCATGCAACAGGTTTTTTTCAAAAAGTTTTTCTCAAGTGGTTCAATACAGTAACTAAGTCAAATACTCCTCTTCTACCTGCAAACTCAGAATATACACATGAAACAAACTTTGAAAGCAAATTACCTCCAGAAGTTCAAAACACTACACAATTGTAATTGAATCAGCACTAATCACTCTCATCAAAAAGTATGATGACTAAAAGAGGGGTTAAACACTCATCCAAACAATTAAATCAACAAAGATCCATATCATACGTTCACCAAATTGCTCGCATCAAGTCTTTTGGAATCTGAGAATCAAAAGGTCTTTCTATGGTTGTAATGTGGTTTAGATTCAAAGAAAAGAAGATAATCAAGGGTTGTTCCTAATATAGGGAAGCATCCAATTCATAACTTATTTCTTTTTCTCTATATTCAAACGTTGTTCTTTTTCCATAAACTCTTCTTTTTTTTTTTTTTCAAGCTACGACTTCTTTTATCTTTCACCGATTACCATAAGTACTTACTCTTCTTTTGAATGTGACTCTCCCCAACTTGGAGATCAACCTGTATTCAGATTATATGAATGCTCCCCTACTTTCTACAAAGGTCAAAGAGAAAACACATCACCAAATTTTATGGTTGATGGTCTAAAACAAAACTTTTTATTGAGATCAAAACTCACCAGGTATTTTCCTTGGTGCATATTATGATGCTTACCTTGACCTCAGGCTCAAAGAATGGTTAGCAAAGGATCACACTCTCACAGAAGAAAATAATTTCATGTAGTTGATTCTTCCTCTTCTTATACGCCAAACTATCATCTCTATTGAAGAAACGTAAGGCCCATAGTGCTTTGTGCTCCACCTCCACCGGTAAATGACATGCCTTACCATAAACCATTTGAAAAGGTGATGCACCAGTTGGTGCTTTGTATGCTGTCCTATATGCCCACAAGGCATCGTCTATCCTTACCGACCAGTCTTTACGGGACTCTGACACCGTCTTCTCGAGAATATTCTTGATTGCCCGGTTTGAAATTTCTGCTTGCCCGTTGGTTTGGGGATGATAAGGTGACGCTATCTTGTGGTTGATATGATATTTGTCCAACACCTTTGCCACCTGTTCATTGACAAAATGAGATCCACCATCGCTTATGATCACTCTAGGCATGCCAAAACGTGTGAATATGTTACGGTTTAAAAATTTTAGCACCGTTTTGGCATCCGCCTTTGGTGTAGCGATGGCTTCAACCCACTTGGAAACATAATCCACTGCAACTAAAATATATTCGTTAGTAAAAGAAGGAAGAAATGGTCCCATAAAATCGATCCCCCAACAATCAAAAACTTCTACTTCAATGATGGTTTGAAGTGGCATCTCATCCCGTTTACTTATCCCACCAACTCTTTGACATTTGTCACAACTCTTTGCATGGTGATGGGCGTCTTTGAAAATTGTTGGCCAGAAAAATCCGGATTGGAGGACCTTTGTTGCCGTCCTCCATCCATTAAAATGACCACCACTTGGTGAATTATGACAATGCCACAAGATTTGTTGGGCTTCTTCTTCGGTCACACATCTTCTTAGAATTCCATCCTTACCTATCTTGAACAAGTATGGATCGTCCCACACATAGTACTTTGCATCTGCTAACAACTTTTTCTTTTTGTTCCAGTCAAAGTCCTCCGGTATCATACCGGTTGCTTTATGATTCGCTAAGTCGGCGAACCAAGGTCTTGTTTGTATTTCAAAAAGTTATTCATCCGGGAATGTCTCATTTATTTCAGCTTCTTGGTTGGTGACATTTACATTGACCAACCGGGATAAATGATCTGCTACTACATTTTCTGACCCTTTTTTATCCCGGATTTCTATGTCAAATTCTTGTAAAAGAAGGACCCAACGAATGAGTCTTTGCTTCGAATCCGGTTTGGTAAGCAAATATTTTATTGCTGCATGGTCAGTATAAATCACCACTTTTGACCCAATGAGATAGGATCTGAATTTTTCAAGAGCATACACTATAGCTAAAAATTCTTTTTCTGTGGTAGCATAATTGACTTGAGCGTCATTTAATACCTTGCTTGCATAGTGTATGACATGAAAAACTTTTCCTTTCCGTTGGCCTAACACCCCACCTATGGCATAGTCGCTAGCATCACACATTAGTTCAAAATGGTTGTTCCAATCTGGTGCTACTATCACAGGTGCGGTAGCTAGCCGTTCTTTCAGGTCATTGAAGGCTTTAACACAAGATTCATCAAAATTAAAACACGTACCTTGATTGAGTAAATTACTCAAAGGCTTGGCAATCTTGGAAAAATCTTTAACAAACCTTCTGTAAAATCCTGCATGACCTAAAAAGCTTCGTACGCCTTTGACATTTATTGGAGGTGGTAGCTTTGAAATTACCTCCACCTTGGCTTGGTCTACTTCAAGTCCTCTTGAAGATACTTTGTGTCCGAGTACAATTCCTTCTGTTACCATAAAATGACACTTCTCCCAATTAAGTATCAAATTGGTCTCAATACACCTTTCAAGTGCCACGTCCAGATTGTTCAAGCATGTATCAAACGTCTTTCCGAACACTGAAAAGTCATCCATGAATACCTCAATACTCTTTTCAATAAGGTCCGAAAATATGGCTTGCATGCATCGTTGAAAGGTTGCTGGGGCATTGCATAGTCCAAATGGCATCCTCCTATATGCAAAGATTCCAAATGGACATGTAAATGCTGTCTTCTCATGATCCTCTGGGTTGACTACGATTTGATTGTATCCGGAATATCCACCCAGAAAGCAATAGTAATTCTGCCCCGATAATCTCTCAAGCATTTGATCCATGAATGGTAATGGAAAGTGGTCTTTTCTCGTTGCTTTGTTGAGTCTCCGGTAATCTATGCACATGCGCCACCCGGTCACAGTTCTAGTTGGTATGAGTTCATTCTTGTCATTCCGGATTACCGTCATGCCTCCCTTCTTTGGAACAACTTGCACTGGACTTACCCATGCACTATCAGAAATTGGGTAAATCATTCCTGCTTCTAGGAGTTTGATCACCTCTTTCCTTACTATCTCTTTCATTGTTGGATTTAGCCTTCTTTGTGGTTGGGCCACTGGTTTGAAGTCTTCTTCTAACATAATCTTGTGCATGCAATATGCAGGGCTGATACCTTTCAAATCTGCCAATACCCATCCGATTGCTGCTTTATTCTTTTGAAGGATTTGTATAAGTCTTGCCTCTTCTGTAACATTTAACTTTGAGCTAATAATGACCGGCTTACTTCCCTCTTCATCTAAAAATACATATTTCAAATGAGTTGGGAGCAATTTTAATTCTAGCTTTGATTCTTTGACTTCTTTTTTTAGCTCCAAATCCTCCACTTTGTCTTCTTTGTTGGATATGTTGCCACCTTTCTCTAATTCTTTTAGAAACAACTCAATTTCTTTTTCTTCTTCTTGAGTGAGTACATTAACTGAATCAACAAGAGACCTCTCTAAAGGGTTAGAGAGATGAATTTGGCTCGCCACTCCTTCGACACTTGCTTCAGTTACATCCATGCGAAAACAATCATTCTTGTCTTTGGGTTGTTTCATAGCATCAAAAAGGTTAAAACATACCTCTTCATCTTGGACTCTTAGCTTCATTATACCGTCGTCGATGTCAATCATCATCCGGGCTGTTTTCATGAATGGTCTTCCAAGAATGATAGGTGAATCTTTATCTTCTTCCATATCAATCACCACAAAATCTACCGGAAACAAAAATTTGTCAACTTTTACTAACATGTCTTGTGCAATTCCATATGGGAGAGTGGTAGACTTGTCTGCTAGTTGCAAAGTCATTCTTGTTGCTTTCATCTCAATATTTCCCAGCCGCTTTACTATTGATAAAGGAATTAAATTTATGCTTGATCCGAGATCAATCAATCCATTCCCAATATTTTGATTTCCTATTGTGACCGGTAAAGTAACTCTTCCAGGGTCTCTCGCCTTTTGAGGGAGGCGTGATATGATAGCACTACATTGTGCATCAAGTATAACAACCTCTTCTTCTTCCGGTCTTTTCTTCTTTGTCAAGATATCTTTCATAAATTTCGCGTATTTTGGCATTTGGGCAATAGCTTCAGAGAATGGAATATTAATTTGTAGCTGCTTAAAAATTTCCATAAACCTGGCATATTGTCTAGCGTTGTCTTTCTTTGAAGGAGCATGAGGATATGGCAGATGTTGACTTGGAATCGTGTTGTTCGCCATCTTATCTTTAGCACTCCTTCTTTTTAATTTCTCCTTCTTGACTTCTCTACTCATATCTTCCTCTTCAGCCCCCTTGTTAATAATTTCGTATTCTTCATCTTCTCCATCATGTTTTTCATCTTCCTTTTCTTTATCGTCTTCGACCTCATTAGTTTCCGTCTCATCCTTGCCACCTTTTTGTCCAGACCTTGTTACCACTGCTTTGCAATGTTCCCTTGGGTTCTCTTGAGTGTTGGCCGAGAAAGTTGCATTTGATTGATTAGTTGCAATCTGCTTAGCAAGTTGGCCCACTTGAGTCTCTAAACTCTTTATAGCTACTTCTTGATTCTTTTGATTTATCACTGATGTTTGAATGAACTGATTCACTGTCTCCTCCAACTTGGATTGTCCTCCTTGCTGTTGTGGTGGTGGTTGAGTGTATGGTTGGAATGCTTGTTGTTGATACCCTTGATTCGGTGGTCTTTGTTGGTACCCTTGGTTGTTGTATCTTGGTGGATAACCTTGTTGGTATGGCTGATTCTGATATTGATTCTGCCTTTGTCCTTGGTTATTATTCATGTAATTCACTTCTTCTTCTTGCACTGGTGGACAGAATCCTGTTTGATGATCTCCCTTGCACAATTCGCACCTAGCAACTTGATATGAATTAGATACCCCGTTCAGCTCCTTGATCTGTTGTGGTAATTTAGACATTTGTTGTGTCAAAAGTTCCACTTGTGAAGTTAGCAATTTGTTCTGAGCAAGTAGAGCATCACTGTTGTTCAACTCTAACATTCCGGGTTTCTTATCTCTTACTGTTCGATCATGATTGCCTTGACGATCATTTAGAGCCATTCGCTCTATTATCTGAGTAGCTTCTTCAGGTGTTTTGGACATGAGAGAGCCACCAGCTGTGGCGTCCAAAAGTGTCTTGTTTGTGGCTGTGAGACCGTTACGGAACATATGGATTTGATCGACGTCTGTAAAGCCGTGTCCTTTGCACTTTCTCAACATAGCTTTATACCTTTCCCATGCTTCATTTAAAGATTCATTACTACCTTGAGAAAATACTGCTATTGCTGTTTTTGCTTCAAAGAATCGGTTTTGAGAGTAAAACCTTTCCAGAAATTTTTCTTCCAATGTGTTCCAATTAGTCATCACTGCTTCGGGTTGATCCAGATACCAATCTTTTGCCTTAGATAACAAAGAGTGTGGGAACAACCTCTTGAATAATGCTTCCTCATCAGCTTGAGCGACACCCGTAGTACCTGCTAACTCATAGAATCGAGTAAGATGCGTGTACGGGTCTTCATGGTCCAATCCGGCGAAAGGACTTGCACAAATCAATTGTATGATACCGGTCTTTAGTTCTGTCGGTCGCCCGTTGGCGGCAGTTCTAGCGAACTGAGGATTGAGTCTTGGACTATTAGCACATGGACCATTAGCAGCCATGTTGACAATAGTAGGTTGTGTAAAAACTTCCGGTTCTTTCTCCGTGAATAGTTCGTGAAAGAAGAATCCTTCTTGCGATTCGTCAATGGTTTCCAGTTGTTGTGACGATGTCGCGGTTGCGTTGTCTCTTGCTTTTGCTATGTTTGCTCTTCTTCGTGCTTTGCTATTTAGCCTCCTAGCAGTCCTTTCGATCTCGGGATCAAAAAGAAGTTGATCGCTAGAAACTTTGCTGCGCATACACAATCTTCTGAAAAAACTAGCAAACACGTGAAACAACCAAATAGAGAAAATAAAACTTAAAACTCAAAATAAGAACTATTGCAATGCGTGCAATATTGACACCAATCCCCGGCAACGGCGCCAATTTGTTGAAAGTATTTGTGGGTAAATATTTTCTGTAATATATCGTATCCACAGGGATTGGTTAATATCACTGCCGTTCTATAGTTGTTTATTTTGAGTTAAGAAATTTGGTTTGGTTTGTTTTATACTAATAATAATATCAAAAGCAAATAATAAAATAAAAGCGAGTAAAGGACTTTGTGTTAACAAATAAAGAAAGATGTTGAGTCTTTAGGGTTCATCAACCTAATCCTATACAATTATCAATTAAATCACAATAGAACAATCCTTTGAATCATTATCTTCACTTATCCTCAAATAAGATTCCATGTCTGCAAATCAAATTAGATAACTTTTACCGGTATGAGATTCGATCTCTCCAAATCACAATAACGATAATAGTAATTAAGAATGATAATTATGAAAACCCAATTACAATTCCATCTCTGCAAATTGCAATTGAATCAATATAGTAACCTAGGGCAAAAGTTAAATCCTTTCTTTCGATCAAAGATTCAACGATAATGTAAGAATAAAAGCAAGGTTTCTTATTGATAATGAATTCAAATAATTGTTCACAGGAATTAATCAATGGTATTGTATATTCATAGGTTAACTACTACCTTAGACTCAACAAGTGGGATTTAGCTCTCCATAGACATGAAGAACACACAAGGTTTCATGGATGGATTCATCTTCATCAAGGGAATATCTTCAATTGATGTTGAATTCTCCGTCGGATGTTGTTTGCTGTTCTGGATTAGGATTGCTCTCTGAATTTCGCTCACAAAAGATCTCTACCAAGTTGTTTTTCTCTTGGAAGCTAGGGCTTTTAAATAGAAGTTTTGGGCTTTTAACGCCGAGGCCGCGGCGCGGCATCGGATTGGCGCGGCGCGCTCACAAACAGAGACTTTGGCGCGGCGCTGGCTAGAACTCCCGCGGCGCGCCCTTTGCAAATTCCATCTTTTTCTGCTTTGCCTTTGAGACTTCCAGTTTTCTTTCCTCTTCATGTTCTTCTTAAGCTTCAATTCAGCTCTAAACCTGCAACAATAACACCCACAAGTGATTCGATTTGCTTTACACATGAACTGAACCTTTTCAGTTCAATTCTTCATAAAAACCTATGGATTCATCACAATTTGTATTAGTTTAGAGAAGAAATCACTTATTTTAACACATGAATTTACCATTAATTTACTCCTAACAGGCGGCAACATATAAGTTAGGATTACAGTAAAATATGTTTAATTAGTGCTTTTATAGTAAAATCTGATTATGTTATCCCTCGGTTTTTAAGGAAACCGAAGTGATAGATGATTTAGTATTTACTTATAAGCAAATAAAAATATAAACTACAATAGCTGGAATTCAAAGTGTGTTCTCATTTGTTTTTCCCCACGTTTTTATTAAAAATCGGGGAATATGTTGTTTTTATTTTTATAAAAAAAAAATACGGCGCGCCTTTGCATAATTCCTCGATTTTTTTCTGTGGTGAAAGCTTCGTCATGAAATATATTATTTGTAGTAGTGTTAATTGGTGTCTCTCTCACTTGTGTAGTTGCTCCTAAAAGCATGATGTGATGTTCCCTAGGGGTGTTCGCGGTGCGGTTTGGGCGGTTTTGACGGAAAAAATCATCCGAACCGCAAGAGAAAAAATCGTGCGGTTTGGTTTGGCTCGGTTGGTTTTAAAAAAAAAATCCGAACCAAACCAAACCAAACTAATGCGGTTTGGTTCGGTTCGGTTTGTTCGGTTTTTTATAAATATTTTATTGAGCCATGCATACACATATAGATGACAACATAATTTTGTATTTAGACATTCATACACTATCAAATAACAAAAAAACTCGTCATACTTAGACAACAATTTTTCATTTAAGATGTAAAAATTAAATTAGACAAAAGTGGAATGTTAAACAAATAATAATAGCATAAAACAGAGTCAATATCCTCTCCATTTTCTTCCTTCTCCATTTTGTACATTACCAAAGTTTTAAGAATATAAATGTAATAATGTGACAATTAATATATCAATTTATTTTTTATATAATACAAATGTCCTTAAAACTATAGTAATGGAGAGGAAAAATGGAGAGAACAAATGGAGAGGATTCTCACTCCATAAAACAATATAAAAATTATTATAATGAAACAAAAAAATATAATAGACAAGAGATTAGTGAAGGTGAAAAGAAAAAAAGTGTTGAGAAAGTATAGAAGAAGATGTGCGATAAAAACGAAACTGGAATATGGAACATTTACATAAAAATTAGAAGGTTAAAAGAAAGAATATAAGAGAGTAGAGATTATAGAAGAAGAAAGAAGATGTATGTGGCAAAGAATGTGCGATAATGTTATTAGAGATTTGAGAAGATCGGGACTGAAATTATATGTGTAAGAATGAGAAAATTGTTGGTAATCATAAGGCTAAGGTATAATAGATTTAAGTTTGGGTTGAATGTGAATTAAGTAAAATTTAGGTTGTAATATAATGCGGTTTGATTCGGTTTGGTTCGGCTTACAAAATACAAACCGAACCAAACCGTGCGGTTTTGTTAAAAGATGACCCAAACTAATCCGAACCAAATGCGGTTTTTTGCGGTTTCGGTTTGGTTTGGTTTGGTTTGCGGTTTTCTATTGGGTTGGTTTGGTTTTGAACACCATTGTTCCCTGGACCTCTTCATGGTCCAAAGTGGTATCGAGAATTCAAGTTGGCTTGTCTATACATTTTAAATCGAGAACTATATTAAATATACAATCTGGAAGACTCTCACTGAAGATATGTTATACGACAAAGATTTGTATGATCCTATTGAGGGGGGAAAGGTAAACAGAGTGATAAGCCTGATGCCAAAAAGAAGAAGATAAATTGGAAGACAGTTGCTAAAATCAGAAAATGGAATTGGAAGACAATTGATATAATGAGACAATGGTTGGACTTGAGTGTATAACCACATGTTGAAGATAAAACTGATGCGCAGAAAATGTGGAATAAATTAAAAGATTTGTATGAGTGTATGAACATGCAAAAAAAACAAGTTTGACAGGTTGTTGGTTAATATTAAATACAAAGACAGTGACTCAATGGCAGAGCATATGAGTGTGTTTCAGAATATTGTGAATCAGTTGGCCGCTAATTATATTAAGTTGGATGATAAATTGTAAGCCTTATTATTGCTTAGTTCCTTGTCTGATAACTAGGAAGTTCTTGTTGTGACACTTACTAATTTAGCTCCGAATGGAAAATTGGTATTGTCAACGGTTAAAGATAGCATGCTTAACGAAGAAGTTAGAAGAAAATAATGTGGTTTGATTGTTACTCCTAATTATTCTGAAGCTCTTGTTACCGAGTTAAGGGGGGAAGGAAAAGTAGAAATTTGCATAAGCGTGACAAATCTGAGAGTCGACGCAAGTTAAGAAATAGAAAATAAATTATATGCTATAATTGTGGCAAGGTAAGACACATAAAAATGAATTACAGGTTTCTCAAAAGAGAATATTCTAGGGAAAAAGATGAAGGTAATGAGAAGAAAAATATAAAGGCATGACAACAGTTGCACGTGATAGTGATGTCTACATTATTTATGATGATAACTCCATAAATCTTGGAAGTTAAGATTCAACTTGGATTATTGATTCACGTGCCCCGTACAATGTTACTCCTAGGCATGATTTTTGTTCATCTTATACTGTTGGTGATTTTAGAACAGTAAAAATGGAAAATAAGGGAGTTTGTGAAATTGTTAGTATGGGAGATGTTTGGGTTGAAATTGGAATTGGATTACTTGATAAATGTTCTTGATATTCGTATAAAGTTGATTTCGGTAAAAATCTTGGATATTTAAGGTTATCACGCTTACTTTGGTAGTGGTGGCATATGTAAGAACACCAAAGGGTCACTAGTGGTAGCAAAAGAGCAAAGTCTCACAACTCTTAACAAGGTGCATGTAAACCTATGCAAAGAGGAAGTAAATGAAGTTGAAGACACGTTTAGGGATTTATGGCATACACGCCTTGGTCACTTGTGTGAGAAAGGTCTCAATATTTTTGTAAAGAAAAATTTTCTTCAGGTGAAAGGTACTCTTCTAAAAACATGCACTCATTATTTTTCTGGTAAGTAATATAGAATTTCCTTTAATAGTAAATGGTCATGAAGATTTTGGTTATAGATTGTGGAATCTAGTTAATAAGAAAATTATCAAAAGTCGTGATGTGATATTTCTTGAAGACCAAACTATTGAAGATTATGATAAAGCTGAAAAGTCAAAATCTGATGGTAGAAGTTACATTGATGTTATGCCTAAACCTCTTAGTAGAAATTTTGCTGATAGGGGAGATATACAGGTAGATGATGATAATATAATTAATGATCGAGAACCTTATCATGATGAGCAAGTTGAAGAGATTCAATCTGAGCCACCGGTTGAACCTAAGTTGAAAAGATCTACTCGAGAGCGTCAAGTTTCTCAAAGATATCCTGCACATGAGCATGTGATTATCACTGATAATGTAGAGCCAAAATACTACCAAGAGGCCATTTTAAATGTTGATAAAGAAAATTGGTTTAAGGCCATGCAAGAGGAAATGAATTCCTTGCATGAGAATCACATATTTATGTTGGTAAATTTCCTAAGAACAAGAGGAAATGAAGGTCATGCAAGATGAAGTGTGAAGATAGTAAATCTAAAACAACATACAGAGCAAGATTGGTTGTGAAAGGTTTTAATCAAAGAAAAGGTATTGATTTTGAAGAAAGTTTCTCACATGTGGTGAAGACAATATTTATTCGAGTTGTGCTAGGATTAGCAGCTAACTTGAATTTAGAGGTTGAACATCTTGATGTGAAGACTGATTTCCTTCATGGTGATTTGGAGGAAGATATCTACATGGAACAACATAAAGGCTTCGAAGTTAAATATAATGATGAGCTAGTTTGTAGATTGATGAAAAGTTTGTATGGTCTAAACAAGCTCCGCGACAATGGTACAAAAAGTTTGATTCTTTCATGGCAAAGAAATGGTTATGATGAAACTACTTTTGATTATTGTGTGTATGTGAAAAAATTATGTGATGGTGATTTTATTATTCTCTTGTTATATGTTGATTTTTGATCATGAAACTAAGAAAATTCAAAGCTTGAAGAAAAAGTTAAGCAGGTCCTTTGCAATGAAGGACTTGGGTCCTGCACAACATATCTTTGACATGAGAATTTCTTGTGACATGAAAAAAAGTAAATTGTGATTGTCTCAACATAATTACATTGATAAGGTGTTAGATAGGTTTAACATGAGCAATTCAAAACCCACGAGTACTTCATTTGCTAGTCATTTCAAACTGAATTATGAACAATGTCCTACAAGTGAAGAAGACAAAGAAGATATGAAGAATGTTCTTTATGGATCTGCAGTTGGCAGTTTGATGCATGAAATGGTATGTACAAGACCAGAAATTACTCATGTTGTTGAATTTGTTATTTGGTTTCTCTCTAATTCTGGTAAAGATCATTGGAAAGTAGTGAAGTTGAATTTTAGATATCTTAGAGGTACTTCTAGAGTGTGCTTATGCTTTGGGAGTCGTGATCTTGTGTTAGATGGCTACACATATGTAGATATAACTGGTGATATAAATTTCAAAAAAATCTACTTCTGGATATACGATGACTTTTGTAGGGGGAGCTGTGTCTTGGCAATCACGATTACTAAAGTATATTGCTTTATCTACTACTGAGACGGAGTATATGGCAGCAACTAAAACATCTAAAGAACTTCTGTGGATGAAGAAATTCCTACAAGAGTTAGGTGTTACGCAAGACAAGTTTGTGATGTTCTATGACAGACATAGTGCAATTCATCTTGGTAAGAACCCGACGTTTCACTCTAGGTCAAAGCACATTGAGGTGCAGTATCATTGGATATGATATGCATTGGAGACAAAATTGTTTTCATTTGAAAAGATTCATACTTACGATAATGGTTCAAATGTGATGACAAAAACTTTGCCACCGACAAAGATGATCAACTGCATAAAGAAGGCAGACATGGTTGGGAAGCTCCTTCCCACTTGAGTCGTGAAGGGGAGATTTGTAGGGTTGGCTCACTCGTAAAGTGAGACCCGCCGTTTATTTAGAAAAAGAAAAATATATTTTATTAGATTTGTTTTATTTGGGCCAAACTCATTTGACATCTATTTAAAGAAATTTTTTAATCCCTAAAGTAACACAATAAATAAGCAACTTACAAGGGTTTCAAAGAAGAGCACAAGGGTTGTAGAGATGAGGAAAAGGCACAAGTGATAGAAGGGTGTGTAGTAAACCTTATGAGTTTGAGCTACAAATTTAGTATGTTATTCCTATCACTTAGCTAATTTGATTGATATTTTTGTCGAGTAGTTTTACATTCTCTTAGAGTTGTTTATGTTTACCCATAATTAGTGGAGGTGTTGTTTGGAGTAAGTTTTCCCACGATTATTGTTTATCAGTGAAGATTGTTATTCTCTAGTGTTATTATGAAGAGTTTCGTATTTCTATTATTTATATAGTGGGAGATTTTACTGGACTAGGTCTCGTGGCTTTTATTCTCTCACTTTGAGGAAAGTTTTCCATGTTAAAAATGTGGCGTTCTTGCTATTTTATTTTTCTGTTATTATTATTATTATGCTCTGGAGTTGGTTCTATTGGGTGTATGTTTAAATTGTATAGGTTTGGAAAAGTATTATGCTTGAAAACATTTTGATTATTTGATTATTTCCCAACAAAGTGGGTGAATATGTGGTGTCTCTCTCACTTGTGTGGTTGTTCTTAAAAGCCCGATGTGGTGATCCTCGGACCTCTGCATGATCCAACAGCGGTATCAGAGCCCGGTTTGAAGAGGATCCTTGTATTGAAAGTCTTCCTGATAAGGGTGTTCATGCGGCGTATTATGTTGAGGCCATCCAACGGCGGTGTAAGTAAATATGGATAAAAAAAGCTTCCATTTGAGGGGGAGAATACTCATAAGAATTGATGGACTCATACTTGAGGGGTAGATTCGTAAATCAAGTATGAGAATAAGTCCCACATCAGATGAAAAAGTTAATGTTGAATATTTTATAAGTGAGAAGACCCATAAACCAATGCCTTAAGGTTTTAAGTTAATATGTGGTGTGTCTCTCACTTCTGTGGTTACTCCTAAAAGTCTAATGTGATGATCCCCGAATTTTTTCATGATCCAACACTTTATAATTTTCTTTAAATTTTATTGTATTTTATGATATTTTTAAATTATATATTATTATTATTATTACATTTTTTAGAAATTATTTTATGACTTTCTCAGATTGAATAATTATATTTGATAATGAATTTGTTATTGAATTATGAACCGTAAATATTATGAGTTTTATGATAAAATAACAAAGATAAGAAAAAATTGTCTCTAATTATAATACGTTTTGAATATTTCACATAAATTAAGAAAATACAATTAATATTGTATGAAAAAGATAAATTATATTTGACTTTACAATATTATTCTTCATTAGTTGTATGGAAAAGAGAAATTAAAAAAATTAAAAAGAAAGAATAATAAATAATAAAGAGTGTATTATGAAAAATGTATTAATATGGAATTGTAAACCAATTGGAAATACAAAATACGATAAGGTACACATATTTTAATATAGATCAAGATGCAATGACAAATGGCAAATTTTCAATAAATTGAAGTAATATTTTATACTATAAACAATTATGAAAAGAGGATAATTTTTCTACCATCATAAAAAGTTGGGTAGTATATCTTTAACTAATAACAAGATTTCAATTAATTTTAACATATTTAATTAATTATAAAATAATACAATTATTTATTGTTTTCAAACATTTATATTGAAGGTAACTTTATTCAACTTTTTGAATTTGGTAGATAAAAATTCACCTTATGATATTATCATTAAATAAAAATTAGATATTTCAAACTATAATATTGGATATTCAGAAAAACAAAAATACTTGTTTAAAAGTTAGAGATACTATAACATCTACAAATTATAATTGCTCTCTACTATCTTCATATTTTAAAACATTTTTTTTTAATATTATCAAAAATATACTATATTTCTCTATGTATGCGACAAGATAAATATTTAATAATTTTTATTTCAAACTTCTGTATATTAATTATTCACATATAAAATTATTTAATAAGGGCAACATCCAACACGTATCTTTTAACATGAAAAAATAAAATTGTTAGATGAACAATATCAAAATAAACATTCAGGTGAGGACAGTTGAACCCTATTCAATGGTTAAAAAATATCCATCTAGAAGAAAATAAATCCGAGAAGTAATATTTTATTATTATATAAAGTATACTAAATTTTCTGTTAAAGATGGTGACTGGTGAGATTAAATTTTGTATCTCTTTATCACTTCACTCTTTTAACTCTTCCATCAGCCACTAAATCATCCTTATATTTAAAAAAAATGATGATAATAATATAAAGATCAGTGGTTTGGTTAATTTATTGACACTATCTTCTCTTAGAAGGAAGCGTGTGTTGAACAATTGGTGAGTGCATTAAATTTTCTTCTTAAAAAGTCTTGAGGCACTCTTGTACCATGGAATGGTAGTTGAACTATATTTTTACTTTTTCATTAAGTTGTTTGGATGCATTTCTCGGCAGGGCATTTCTTTCAACAAATTTTGTTTGGTCAAGTTGCAGCTTTAATTTAGTGATTGTACTAATTGTTTTGTTAGTCAGATCCTTTTCATAGTGTTTATAATAAAATTACTGCCAAAAAAAGAAACTTAGTGTCTTTAAGGGTTAGTTCAAAATTTAATATTTAAACTCTTCGTTGAATTATGAAATCTATTATCTAGTATCTATTTTTTTTTAGAAGATTGACCCAATTTTTATTATTGTCCTTTTTCTATAAAAAAATTGTACTATAAATTTGATAAAATGGTAACTAACAAAATCACCCTACTGCTTTTTTATTTTTCAATCAGTATTGGACACTTGACACAATCAAAATTTCTACCATTCATTCTCACTTTTCTCTATTCTCTCTCTTACTTCATTAGGTCCACGCCCTTTCCCTATTCTATCTCTTACTTTATTTTAAAATATAATAATTTAATATTTTTTTATTTATTATCATTAAAAATGTATTTTGGCTCTGTTTGGTAAAAATAGCGGTTGACTGATAAGCTAGCTGATAGCTGATAGCTTATGGCTGATGACTGATAGCTTATAGCTGATAACTGATGACTTATAGCTGATAAGCTGATTGAAGTGTTTGGTAAAATTAGCGGTTCATTTAGTTGATTAATTAAAATGACATAAAGCACATTTAATATATAATTATTTTATTTTAAATTAAAATAAATTATAGAGGGTAAAAGTGGATTTTAATTAAAATAATAAGGGTAAAAATGGAAGAAAAAATGATAAGCTATAAGCTAAAACGCTATTTGAAATAGCGTCTGAAAAATAAGCTATAAGCTAGTAAAATAAGCTATAAGCTCGTAATGAAAAGACTGATACCAAACAGGTCTTTTATTGTTATATGAGCTTATAAGCTATAAGCTATAAGACATAAGCTCAAAAAGTGGCATGCCAAACAGAGCCTTTATCAAATTGAATAATACTACATAGTCATTCAAACAACTAATTTTTTATCTTACGGGTCACTATCAAATTATTACCTTTATTTAAAAATAAAATTCTTATTTTCAAATGTCAATTTTTTTTCTTTCTCCATGTCACAAGTTTATCATTATATTTTGTATAATCATATTATTTGTTGTAATATTTTGATTTCATAATTTTTCATTATACTTTCGCAATAAGAATGAGTTTTTCATATGTATATTTAAAATAATTATTATGTCAAAATTAAAATAAATTCATCCGTGCAGACGCATGGGTATCCTCTTTGTTGAATAAAAAAATTTCACCACTGATAAATAATTTCTTTTCTGAATGAACAAAGTAGATTTTCATGTCTTTTTGAAATGTTCACATGTGAAATTATTTTAATTTAGAACCTAATTTTCATGCTACTTATTAGTAAAAAAAAAATTGTAGATCATTATTTTAACTTAGAACTTAATTTTTTTTTGTGGATCATTATTTTAACTTAGAATCTAATTTTCATACTACTAATATCTTATTAGTAAAAAAATTTAGATGGTTAATTTCCATTTTATAAATGCAATTTGGTCAAATTTCTTTACTTCACATTTTTTATATCGTTCATAAAATATTACACCATAAATAATACACCAGGGCGACAGCACAGGTCTATGACTAATATAAACATTATCGTAAGTTTAAAATATATATTCAAGGGTTATTTTAAAAGTTAACTTCCTGACTCACCTTTCTATTTGTTTTTTTCAAACAATTGAGTAGTTTATTTACAAAGTATTTTAGTGTGTATGAAGAATTCTAAAATTTTTGTACTTTTCCAAAGACATCTTCAAGTTTTTCAAAGGTGATTGATTGTTCACCAATAAGGATGGAAAGAACAACTCCCTTAAATTATTTTCTTAATTCCTTTTATATTAGCTGAGGTTTCTATTAGATTTAAATTTTAACTAACATCTTTTTAGAAAATCGACTATTAATTCCTTTTATATGCGCTAAGGTTTCTATTAGATTTAAAGTTTAATTTATTTATTTTTTTAGAAAATCAACTGGTAAGATGTAAGATATTAGTGACTCAATCAATAGACTCTAATACGGTATTAAATTTGGAATTTAACCTTGTCAATTCACTTAACTCATCTCTATCTATCTTCCTAATACACTCTCTCACATCTAGTAATAGTATTATCGAATTTGATGTCCTTATATACCATATTAATTATAGAATTTCACATAATTCAAATTTATAAAACGTGGAAAATATAAACACTTATCTTTAACCAATGTTGCATTTGAGTTTTTCTCAATAGTATCCATTATATATTTTTATTTAATATGTTCATTATTCATTAAAAAATATATAGAGATGAATCACACCTAACTGTAGGGATCTAAAGTGTTAAACTTGAAAATTTTGAAGGAAATAATGTACACCTTAAGATAGAAAAGTCTAGACAAAATTCCATTCAGATTGGATATGCAAAGAGAGTCAAAATTAAATAAATAATTATATACAAAAATTGTGCTTTCTATTTCTATCCTAAGAATGGCTATCACACCTTAGTGAAAAATTAAAACTACCTCTTAAATTCGGAAATGCGTCGGTATCCCAAATACACCAAATCTATGCTTAAGTGAACATCATCATTTTGTAAAGAAATTTGCCTAAAAAATAATTTGAGTAAATTCAGAATTATACTTTCATATTCCATCGTTCCTTTCATGTATTTGATCTCTTATGTTCCAATTTCAGTGTATCCTTTAAAATAGTCTCTATTTAACTATTTGAACATGGGTACCAATATTTAACTCTTTGAACATAGGTTCCAATTTCAGTGTAACCTTTAAAATAGTCTCTATTAATACTCCGTGTATAATAATAATAATATACTTGTGAAATAACTCCAAGAACTCTTAGAGAAACCTCGCTGCATTAACATTTTGGTCATGAAATTCAATAAGATTTCGAACCTTAGCATACTCATCTAGATGTTCTGCAGAAGTAACAATTCAAAGAGGGACTTTGTCTTTTTGAAAATATACTTCTAGATTTATTCTGGAAGTATATAATATCTCCAAACTATTTTATTTTTTTTAAAATGAGTGACTAGCTCACAAAGGGATGTGATGTATAAAGTGCGTCCAAAAATGCACTCCCAAATTTGAAAGGCAATTTTAAATTTTCATAGGGTGGTTCTCTACCACTTAGGGTGGGAGGAGCAATTCTCTTATATATGGGGTCCAAGGGGACCGATACCAGTCAATTGCAGCAATTATACTTTTACAGCAAATTTGTTCCAATATAGATTTCCTAGTGTATCTAATCAAACATTGAAGGCCACCATCCCTTCTAACTGGCGACAAATTTCTCAAGCAAGAAAACAAAAATCATCGACCCCACATCAGGAATCAACTAATAGGTTCATGTGCCGCACGTTTATGTACATATCAAACTGAATTACCAAGACTCAACATTTGGACATGTGGTTCAGTACAGAGAATGTGAATTTCTGAATACGTGTGTGGCTGACAACATTCTTTGATGTTGAATTAGAGTCTTATTCTGTCTGCATAGATGGCTGATCCTACTCACTTTCCATTCCAATTTGTTGACCACTGGGGTCCAGACCTGGCGGAACAGAAACCACATTAGGAATTATCAATATGCACTTCACATTAGCTAAATATGCTAGCTCAGCAAACAAATATAAATTTTTAAAATGACTTTCATGCTTTGATGAAGATGTGAGGTACCGCCTTCCTTACAGGAACTCTTAAACACGGTTTCACTCGATGAATTTGAATTAAGAGAATTAATATAATTCCTAAATCAGATAAAGGTTGCGGATAAAACTTAAAGGATATGATGGATTGGAATATATTTAATCCAAAAAAAGTTTGAGAAATACCCTTGAACAGAATATGTGGTGGATATAACATGTTGAGGAACATATGGAGATGCCGTAGCATGTGATTGCATCACGGCATTGGTATGGTTCATATTCACCGAGGAACCGTAATCAGGTTGTAGATTTTGATATGTGTGTTGAGGACCAAGAAATGATTGACCATAACTGCTGCTCACATTTGTTGCAGAGGAATAATAGTCAGGTTGCGGGTTTTGGATATTCTGATGAGTACTGTGAGGATCCCACGGCATTTGGGCATGACTGTGGCTCACATTCGCCACTGGGGGCTCAACACCAGGTGGTGGTGGTGGTGGTGGTGGTGGTGGAGGAGGATCTTGCAGTGATTGAGTATGACTGCTGCTCGTCATCATAGAAGAGTGAAATTCAGGTGGCGGAAGTAAGACATTATGATTAAGATGTGCTTGTTGAGAATATTGCAGAGATTGATCATGACTATTTCTACTACCCACGGTCACTGTGGAAGAATGAAACTGAGGCTGTGTATGGACGACATTAAGATGTTGATGTTGGGAATGTTGCAGGGATTGAGCATGATGTTGGGAATATTGTGAATGTAAAACATTAAGCTGTGCACGCTGAGAATTTTGCATCGACTGAACATGGCCACTGTCGTTTCTGAGGAATGAATGAAACTCAGGTTGCGGGTTAAGGAAATTCTTGTGTGCGTATTGAGGATATGGCAGTGATGGAGTATAACTGCTGACCGTCCTAGTTTCATAAGCTCCCTCTGGAGTATTAGCATGAGCTAGTGCAAGAATCTGATTCCTTGAAACTTGGGATGGAACAGACTGAGTGGCAACCGTACCGGACCAGCCAGTAGGCTCCTCAAGTCCATTTAGATGTCTATGGCTCATCAGCTTAGGAGCGTGAGTAGGTAACATCCTAGACAAATATGAATCTCCGGAAAGAGATGCCCTTGATGTCTGATGAAACAGACCATTCCTTGGTGGAAGTTGTAACATTGAGGCAGAGTGTATTTCATTCAAACCAGGATGTCTGGGTACAGTTTTCGGTATATCCAATGCGCGATACATTTCTAACAGACTTCTTACCTGTAACATGATAACAAAATCTAAAAAAGACATGGTAGTAATATAAAAAGTTCTTTTTACTCGAAAAGAAAGGACAGAGCAAAGAAAGTAAAAGCAGAAGATAATAATGGCAAGTATAATCAATTTGCAATAGGTTAAAATGAAGCTTACCTGTCTAGTATTGAGTTCAGGATTAAACTTGTGAGAGTGATTCTGATAATTCTCTTTTATAGCATGTTTAAATTGATTCTCTGGCATCGGCCAACAGTCTTGGTAAATTTTGAAACTCACCTGAACAAAATAAACACATTGTTGACAGAGAGAAAATAAATACAATTATGAATATTACCCTATAAAATATTTAGGTTATATACAAGATACTATCAACTACAACTACTTATTTACATCATTTATAACATTCCTACTCAAGCTTGAGCATATAAACTATATGCACAACTATATGCACCATGCTTGTTACATATAGTCTATATGAGGACCAATCAGAGACTAGGTTAAAACATCTGTGTATTGATCATTTTGAATCAATAAAGATAGCGGTCATGTCTCTGGATAAATTAAAATCTTCTTGCCAAGAAAATAACAATATATCTTAACATGCTTTGATCTCTTACGAAATATTGAATCTATGTAGTTAGTAGCAGATACTGTAGCGGCCAACCCCCAAGTAGCACATTGAAGTCTGAGAAAATAACACAAATACTGAATGCCATACACTTATATTCGAGGACACTTGCGACATTTTCAAGTTAAACTTAAATAAATGAAGCACCTTCTTCCCACGCTTCTGGTTCGAGTGATCTCTGCGATTACACCACCACAAACGATGCTGCAGTTGCAACCCTAGTGTTAGAATTAGAGTTAGTCCTAACTCATCTACAAAACTGGACCATAAGGAGAGCGATGTTACTCTATATAAACCTTTTATTACGCTCAACACTATTTGGCTTGGTGCACATATAAATGGTGGGTGGCCCGAATCGATAGACTCTGATACCATGTTAGAGTTAGAATGTGGCCTAACTCATCCCTACAAAACGGGCTTGTAGGTTGAGCGATGTCACTCTATATAAACCCTTTATAGGCTCTATCATTAACCAATATGGGACTTAGGTTTTTCCCAATACCTAGTACGCGGTGCCACACCGTATTGTGTAGCACACGACTGATTTGAGGCGCGGTCGCGATTTAATTCAGAGTATTGACTTTGATGCAAGAGCAAGAGAACTTGATTATCATGAAATAGTGTAATTTATGTCTCCAATTCTAAGTTCTTGAAATAACTGTTTAAACCATATGAGCTTACAAGTAGCTAATGTCATGGCTCGATATTTTGCTTCAGCACTTGACTATGCAATGACATTCTACTTCTTTATGCTAGGAGATAAGGATGCCCCCAATAAATATATACAACACCCAAAAGTCAATCTCATATTAGCCAGAGGGCTTGCCCAGTCAGTATCTGATATCCCTCAGCATATGGCCCTTATTTTCACAAGTCCTTTCATGTAGCTGCCTTAATATTCTACAAGGAGCAAAGTATACCTTCATGGAGCTGCCTTTACAATGTGAGTTAAGAGATTGACTTACCATGTATGCCTTCATGGAGCTGCCTTTACAATGTGAGGTAAGAAATTGACTTACCACACAACAGAAAAGGAGATATGTGGGTGAGTGGTTGTTAGATGATTTAACTCGCCTACCAATGATATGCCTCTTTATGATTCTCTAAAAGTGGCTTCCCCCATAATGTCCATGACATACTTGATATTCCTCTGAGTAGTTATAATACAATCCTTGGATTGTGCCACCTCTATCCCCAAGAAGTATCGAGGCTGGTTAAGATCTTGTCTTTAAATAGCGACAAAATGTTTTATTAGAGCAATATCATGATGAGCACTACCTGTAATACCAATGCAATCAATATACACAACCATATAAATACAACTTGTGGGACACTGATGACCAAGTGATCGACCTCACTTCAAGTCATATCATACTGCTGAACAATGTAGCTAAATCTTCTAAACCATCCTGTGGGAAACTATTTAAGGTAATATAGACATTTGCAATAATGAGAAACTGACCCTGATGATTCCCCCTTAGCAATAAATTGAGGAAGTTGCTGCAGATAAACTTCTTCATTGAGATCAGCAGATAGAGAAGCATTTTTAATATGAAACCAGTGAAGAGACCAGTAGAAAATAGAAGCCAGAACAAAAACAAGCAAAAATAAAAGTCATTTTAGCCATGGAGAAAAATGTGTCGCAATAAGCTAAACAAATTACTTGGGTATAACCTTTAGACAATTAGTTTTGCCTTAAGTAAATCAAGCTAACCATCAGAACCAACTTCAACCATAAAGACCAACCAACATCCAGTCCAACAACCGACTTCCCTAGAGGAAGAGCAACAATGTCACAACTCGACTGCTCTAAAGTGCAAACATTTCTTACACCATTCAGTCGCCAGTCAGGATGAGAAAAAGCTTCTCATGCAGCCAAAGGAATAGGTACAGAATGACAGACAAAATGTGAAGGGGGCGGACACAATAGCTCAGAGTAAAATAATGTGGAGAATAATTACAGGTAGACCATAAAGTGCAAGAGATATATTATATCCATATATGCCGAATCATATGATAAATACAAATATTATTACTACCGTATTTACGGAATATACATGAACTACCAATCATCGCTTACTTATTTACATCATTTCTAACAAATGATGCAAGTAGGAAAAGAAAAAAAATGGAGCATTAATAGTTATGGTGCAGTTGATGTTGTCACCATCAATTTCAAGTATAGGAGTTATGAGCAGCACTTGCCGATTAGATGCCAAAAAACATAAGGCACTGACTAACTTCTGAAAGTAATTGACAAAATATTGACCAAACAGTTAGGAGATGCTATCATCAATGGTTTAAGAGCTCACCTGAGCAGGGAACCTTCCCCCAAAAGCATACGGTTGTATATTTAGCATACCGGTGGAGGTTGCTAAATATATACCATATAGAAGCTTCACATCAGTGTCAAACAGAAAAAGGTGCATGCCAGGATTGATCTTCTCCACAACATGCTTTCTCCCTGCAGGAAGCGCGAAAACCCGATATCTATAGCATTCTGGTTTCGTCATTTGATTGCACATGAAAATAAAGCCAGCAAGTTTATCCTCAGCGTCCATGCCCACTTCTTCTGCTTCCATTGAATCACTGCAAGAGTTAGCAACAAGAAAAATCAAAAAGTTAGTAAATGATTCTGCCACCATTGAACCAACGAACCATGACTATTATGGTTACACCAAAAACAACCGTTCGTGATCATCATCAATGGAACTTAAAATGGTCAAAATGAACAAATTAAAAAAACCTAGAAAATGCAGTTAACATCAAAACCCTATGATGCGGAAAAAAATAAAATGAGCATTTGTATTGTACGCAACAGAGAGAAGGAAGCGTTATGGTAAAAGAGGAATAGAATGAAAAAGGGAGAGTGCGAGATTTTAACCTAGAAAAGAAAAATGAGGTTCGGAAGGCAGGGAGAATAGAAGGTTTGGGTTTTGTAAGCACAGGTGAAGTAGAAAGGAAGAGAGTTTCGAGGGATTCCTCCTCAATTTGATTCTTCAAATGAAATGAAAATAAAGAAAAGAAAGAGTAGAAAATGAACTTAAATCTTTAGCGTTTGAATAACAATAGAGAAAATTTTAAATTTATTTTTTTAAAAAAATTAATTAAATTCATGAGGGTGATTGTGAATTTGTGATAGAGTAGGAAAGTAAAAAATTAGACAAATTTTTTTTACACCCATATGGTTTCTTAGAAATTTGCGGCGAAATTCCAAAAATACTTTTATATTTTGAATGTGCATCTTCGAATGCACGTTTTCTAGAAAAAATGTGATTGATAAGTGTCAAAATGTATTTATTTTGTGTATGTAAATAGTGGCACTTATCGATACTTTTGTTAATACCGTTTGAATAATTCCCCATTTTGTGTATAAATACGTATACTTTGTGAATAGTTGTATTTTCATATACATTTATACCATTTGATAGTTTTTCATGTGTTTTGTAGGTAGTTATGCATATTGGAGCCTTGAGGAATAAAGTGTCAGAGGCACGGCTTCGATATCGCAGTTTTGGTGCAAGCCCGCTTTGCCACCATCAAGCGGACTTCCAAAGACTCAAAATAAGGATGGTCAAAATTATCAATTTGGTTTCCATTCATTCATTATTGGATAGAGCATTGAATAAGCTTTCCAACGCTTCGAACCGGGCGCAATTCGGAGTTACGGTTCTCGAGTTATGGCGAAAACAAAATCTGATTTTTAGCAGACTCCGCTAAGCGGAGGGGTTCCGCTGAGCGGAGCTCTAGCGGAGCAAATCAGAGTCTGGATGCAATTTTGAGTCCGCTGAGCGGAGGGGGTCCGCTAAGCGGACCTGCTAAGACAGCAGCTCGTTAAAAGGGGCAAAAATCACAATTTTAGGTTATGGGTTGGGTATTTTTGAGTCCCAACACCATCAACTTCATTCTTAGATCAAAATTGGCTTAGAAAACAACTTCGGAGGTTGCATAAGGATGATCGGGGGTGGATTGAGCGTCGAACGGAGCTGACAAACCGGGAGATCTTCGGTTCATTTCTCTTCTTCTTTGTGTATTTCTCTTTGGTTGGGTTTGTTTGTATATTTACTTGAATCTTATGTATATTTACCGATTATAATGTTATATTTAACTTTCTTTACGAATCTGTGTTGATGTTATCCTGGATTTTTGCTCTATGTTGGGGATTTGGGGTGCTTTAGAGATAAACTTCTTGAATCCTTATCTAGGATGATAATCTGTTGGTTCTGAACTCTAGAGATAGATTTAGAGCTAGCACTCACCGTTTGTATCTGTACGTAATGCTTTCGGGTTTGAGCGGCGCGCGAGAGATCGCCGACGTGAGAATACGGATGTTCTCGCGACTTCGCGTTAGAGATAACCTTAGTTGTGAGATGATCTCATTTGTGCTCCAGAGATGGACGCTTATGTGAGAGATACGTGATGACATAGATGAGTACCGTAGGTTAAGTATAATGGGTTGGTAAGTGTATGTTTGTGAAGAGTGAATATATTTATATTCCTGATAAGTTATTTCTCTTCTAAGAATGTGTTTATTATTTTTCTGTCTATATCTTTGTTTACTTTTTGCTCATTCAATCCCGAGCTCGAAACCGTAGAAACTGTTGAATGGCATCTCTCTATCTCTGAGGACGATAATTCCCGGATCAATATTTCCAAATCTTTTTTCGTTGCTTGCCCTATACTGCATTCAACAAAATGGCGCCGTTGCCGGGGATGGTTTGATTGCATCGCAATAGTTTTCGTGGTTTTGAGCTTTGTATATATCGTATATATTGTATAGTTTCACTTGTATATATACTTACTTGTACACGTTTACTTGTTTATGTTTACCATATAGTTACTTGTATATGTTTGCATACAAGTATACTTTGTTGGTGAATGTTGGTGAAACACGTTGAGATCGGACCAGTTCGTTATTCAAAATCTTCACTTTTCAACTTGTGAATTCAACATTCACCAATTTTCTCTTTTTGTATGATAATAATTGTATTTGTTCCAAACTTGTACATATGTGTTTGTTTGTGTATATAGTTGTATACTTTCGTTTTCATGTTCGTATAATTGTTGTATATATTTGTACTCGTAATGTTTGTTGAGTGCTTTGGTTAGGACACTTTCGTTAGGCTTGTGCGGTAAGACGTCACCATGGCATGACGAGAGGAAGCTACTTTCCAAACACCGAAACAATAAAGGCGTCGAGCTAACGACGTAAAACAAGCGCTTGTTGGGAGGCACCCCAACGGTTGTAAATGTTGTTTATATTTTTGTTAATGAGGTATTTAGGTGAAGTGGTGAGTGATTAGAACAGCTGGTGCAGTTCTGATTTTTCTGGTTTTTCTGTCATCCGCTAAGCGAGCCTAGCTCCGCTAAGCGATGACAGTAAAATTTTGTTTTCCTGCTCTGTATCAGTGGGGTTCTCATTCCACTTGGTTCACTCATTTTTCCCACTTTCACCAAGGCTATTTAGTAGTAGATACTAGTTTTATTTTTCTAATTCTTTTATTGGTTGTTTGTACTCAAATTTTGTCGGTAATTCGAAGATTTTTGAGGTGATTTTCCGAAGATTGAGTGTTTCAACTTGCGGATGTATGGTAGGATATTGTTTTTGAAGTTGTTTCATTCAAGGTACTCATTTATCGCTTTCTATAGCATGACATGTTTAGGAAACTTTTCATTTGTACAATTACCATACCATTCATTCTTTTGCATTACTTGCTTGTTGATTGAATCACTTTAGTTCCCAAACCATAAATGTGAGGAAGCTTTCCATTGTTCATATATGCTGGAGGCCACAATCTTTATTTTAACTGGATTTTATTATGCTTAATCTTTTGTTTATGTTGATTTTATGAAAGCATGAAAAGGATCAAGGCATTTTGTTTCATTTTGAGCACAACCACCATAACCAAATAGTCAATTCACCTTGTGAGTGGGTGATCATTTGTTAACCCTTTTGAGCTTTTTGTCAATGTCCATGTTGTTTTTGCTAAATGCTTATCTTTGAGTGTTTTGTTCTCATTTTTGCATGGATGATTGATTCTTTGTTTTCTTGAACCCTCAACCATGATTTTTGGTATGAATTTTTACCTTGCCTTAGAAAGTAGGGAGTATTCATATGATGGTGTGGTTGAATTCAAGTTGGGGAGAAATGATTGCTACTTATGTGGTTGTTGCTATGAGGTTGAAAAGAAAGAAAAAGAAAAAAAAAAGTGAAACGGAAAGAAAAGAAAGAAAGAAAAAAAAATGAAAAAGTTTTGAAAAAGAAAAAGAAAAGAGAAGTGAATAATTGTGCTAATAAGTATTGTGATTGGTTTGAGAAACTTGTGGTTAAGGAAGAAGTTTAATCGAGATTTTGTTGCTTAGGACTTTGGTGGATTGATCACTCCCTTAGGTTTAGGCAAGTTTTTGTTTCGATTAGCCTTAGAACATATCCCTTGTTTGTTAACCAAGCCACATTACAACCTAGAAAAGTCCTTGTGATTCTTGCTTTTATATCTTCAATGTGATTTTTGGATGAATGCATAATTTAATCTTTTGTTTGCAAGATTGTTGGATGAGTGTTAAAAGTCCTTCACCTTTGTGTGTTCTTCATCCATTGATGAATTTTTGCTAGGTGTGATTCATGATGTGAGCATGTATTGTGTTAGAATGTTTTGTATGCTTTTTGTGCTTAGGATTCGTTTCGTTTACATGTTGTCGTTGTAGGATAGTGGTAAGTACTTACTTTGTTTATACGTTTTTGTGTTGAACCATACATTTGTTTTTGGTTTTTGTAAACTTGTTGATTCACAATTCTTTGGTTTATTACTTTCAATTCTTTGATTTATTTGACATTGTTTGAGGACAAATAAAGTTTCAAGTTGGGGAGAGTTTGATAAGTGTCAAAATGTATTTATTTTGTGTATGTAAATAGTGGCACTTATCGATACTTTTGTTAATACCGTTTGAATAATTCCCCATTTTGTGTATAAATACGTATACTTTGTGAATAGTTGTATTTTTATATATATTTATACCATTTGATAGTTTTCATGTGTTTTGTAGGTAGTTATGCATATTGGAGCCTTGAGGAATAAAGTGTCAGAGGCACGGCTTCGATATCGCAGTTTTGGTGCAAGCCCGCTTTGCCACCATCAAGCGGACTTCCAAAGACTCAAAATAAGGATGGTCAAAATTATCAATTTGGTTTCCATTCATTCATTATTGGATAGAGCATTGAATAAGCTTTCCAACGCTTCGAACCGGGCGCAATTCGGAGTTACGGTTCTCGAGTTATGGCGAAAACAAAATCTGATTTTTAGCAGACTCCGCTAAGCGGAGGGGTTCCGCTGAGCGGAGCTCTAGCGGAGCAAATCAGAGTCTGGATGCAATTTTGAGTCCGCTGAGCGGAGGGGGTCCGCTAAGCGGACCTGCTAAGACAGCAGCTCGTTAAAAGGGGCAAAAATCACAATTTTAGGTTATGGGTTGGGTATTTTTGAGTCCCAACACCATCAACTTCATTCTTAGATCAAAATTGGCTTAGAAAACAACTTCGGAGGTTGCATAAGGATGATCGGGGGTGGATTGAGCGTCGAACGGAGCTGACAAACCGGGAGATCTTCGGTTCATTTCTCTTCTTCTTTGTGTATTTCTCTTTGGTTGGGTTTGTTTGTATATTTACTTGAATCTTATGTATATTTACCGATTATAATGTTATATTTAACTTTCTTTACGAATCTGTGTTGATGTTATCCTGGATTTTTGCTCTATGTTGGGGATTTGGGGTGCTTTAGAGATAAACTTCTTGAATCCTTATCTAGGATGATAATCTGTTGGTTCTGAACTCTAGAGATAGATTTAGAGCTAGCATTCACCGTTTGTATCTGTACGTAATGCTTTCGGGTTTGAGCGGCGCGCGAGAGATCGCCGACGTGAGAATACGGATGTTCTCGCGACTTCGCGTTAGAGATAACCTTAGTTGTGAGATGATCTCATTTGTGCTCCAGAGATGGACGCTTATGTGAGAGATACGTGATGACATAGATGAGTATCGTAGGTTAAGTATAATGGGTTGTTAAGTGTATGTTTGTGAAGAGTGAATATATTTATATTCCTGATAAGTTATTTCTCTTCTAAGAATGTGTTTATTATTTTTCTGTCTATATCTTTGTTTACTTTTTGCTCATTCAATCCCGAGCTCAAACCGTAGAAACTGTTGAATGGCATCTCTCCATCTCTGAGGACGATAATTCCCGGATCAATATTTCCAAATCTTTTTTCGTTGCTTGCCCTATACTACATTCAACAGTGATTTCGGATGTGCAAATCTGAAGAAATTTTTTTTCCGAACAATAGGTGTCTTTGGAGATACACATCCGAAGACATTTTAAAAAAAAAAAGATGACTTCGGATGTACACATCTTAAATCACCCCGTTTTTGAAAAAGGACATTTCTGATATGCACATCAAAAATATTATCTGATGTAGGAAACAAAAAACAAAGCAACAAAACATCAATTTATCATAAATAATCGAAATTACATAGATAAATCAACATAAAATTAAAGTTACATATTGTTAAACACAAGTAGTTGAGGACGGCACAACATTTTGATAACGTCTTCTCCCGATCTTTGGAGTTTCGCATCCAACTCGATCGGACCCTTCGAAGAATATCGATCAAAAGTTGTCCACAGAACCTCTAAATCTTCGTCGTTCTTGAGGTCAAATGGGGTGAACTGTACGTTTCCTTCAGCATCAAGTGAAGGTGAACGGTACTGAAGCTTGACCATCTTCTGATTTTCTGGGTATTGCAAGAGAGAGTTAAGTGTCGAATCAACTCCACGAACGGCGTGTCGCACGAGAACCTAAATTGAATCGGCATCGAGTAACCACTGCTGAAATAGACAAAAGCAGTATGGGGGTAGGTTTGAGTCATTTCTGTTGGTGGCTTGATGTTGATGAAAATGTATAGGTGCATTATTTATATATTTTTTGGAGTAATAATGACCCAACAAATCTTATCTTGTTATCAGTGAATGTTTCGGAAATGCATTTCTGAAATAAGCCCTGAGGCATTAAATTTTCGGAAGTGCACTTCCGAATTATGCAGAAACAGAACAAAAGTAGTCTGTTTTGTCCAATTTCACAAGTTCGCCAAATGACAACAATTAAATGGGAAGGACATAAACATTGACAACATTAAATATAGATATATTATATATGTATTGAATCGGTTTGGTTTTACATTCTAGACGACAATACATATAAAAAATGACACACATCCGGTCAACACAAACAAAAAAGATCTGGTATAATCTAAAATACGCCGAACAATCTGTTGCCGCTTAATTCTAAAACCGGTAAATTCTTCGATTTCTCTCTATTTTCTTCCCTCTCTTTCTTCATCATTTCTTCGAACTCAACCATTCTTTCAAAAAAAGGATTCGGTCAAGTGTTCGCCTCTTTGTATGATGCACGTCCACTCACAAGACGTAGCCGGAATAGGACACCCCAATTTTAAAAAATATGTTCAAAGTGGCGTGATCTTAGTTACCCGATACAAATTCTTCTCACTCCTCTCGCAATTAAACACAACAAAAGCTTGCCTTCTACCAGTACCATTGTCGGACCTTAATATCACAATGTCAAATCCAAGTTTACTAGCTTCATTTCGGACCCAATCTAGCAAATGTTCACGACAAGTGAAAGTCATATCATTTGTAAATTATGGTCGAACATCCACCGCAACGACAATCGTTTTAACATCGTTAATTGGATCTTTAGGCTTAGCATCTACGTTGACCTCTTCCGGGACTACTAACTCAGCTCTGATAATGTTGTCCGGATGCACCATACCTAACATATGCATAAAACATACATGTTGTTAAAATTGTTTTTTTAATTCTGCAACAGAGCTTATTTCGCAAATGCACTTCTGAAAACTGTTAGGTGATGGATTTCGGAAGTGCATTTCCGAACTAGTGTGGTTTCTTCATCAACAAAGCAGCATCAATGCAGTGAAATAAGAGATAGAATGAGGAAACTTTACCTTAAATTGTAGCTTTCTATGCTCCCTTTGGTATGATGAACCACTTGAAATTTAATTTGGAGACGAAAAATGGATTGAAAATGATTGAGGTTTTGGAGAGGGTTTGAGTTTTGTTTGGAGGAAAATGAATGAAATAGTGAAGGAGGGAAAAAGGTATATGAAGGGTTTTTTCGGAGATGCATCTCCGAAAAAACACCTGACATTTTAAATCCAACGTTTAAATTGGAAAATAAGTGCTTTCGGAGATGCATATCCGAAAACATCCAAAGTGGGTGATTTCGAAGATGCATCTTCGAAATAATGAAAATGTAAAAATGGGTGCCTTAAGAGATGCATCTTCGAAGGGTATTTTGGGGTTTTTAGGGAAGGTTTTCACCCCATATGGGTGTACAAAGAAATTGTCGAAAATTATAATTGATTGTTTGTAAAGTCATAAGCTTGGTTCGTTTTCATGTAAGTATTTTTCAAAAAGAGACTATTGACTATGATTGTTGGGTGTGCGTTTAGCCATAGGTAACCCAATATTATTTTCAAATATATAAAAAAAAAAGTCCTCACAATTTCTCAAAGGACAGTTCGTAGTATTTTTATAGTATACGGGTTACATTATACAAAATATATGTAAAATATTTTAATAATATACGCATTTATACACCAATACTTTAGTAATTGTGTCATCTATTTCTTTACTCAAAAAATAGATATGGTATCTTTTCGAAATAAATAAATTGTATTTTACTATAATGCTTTCATTTAAGAATAGTACTTAGTGTAGATTTGATTTGGTTTTTTAAAAAAGGCAAAAGCAATTTTAGAGGTATAGATTTAATTCTGCAATAATTTTGAGGTGTTTGATTCTTTTAAAATAGAATTGATTCTACTAGAAGTTACAATTTGTAGCTTTTCATTTTAAACGTGATTGTTATACAAAATTTGTTGTTCAACTCATTTTTACATAAATGTATTCAAACATAAATCATTTTACATTCAACTCACTTTTAACCTGAATCAATTCTATAAAATCAATTCACTCGGAATCAATTCTACTCCCTGCAGAACCAAACATACACTTACATATTTAAAATTTATGTTAATATTTTCTATGTATATCATAAGATAGGATAAGAGAGGAAAATATTATAAGTTACTATATCTCTACTAAGCACAACATCACCCTCGTCTCTTCTTTATCTATTGAGAAATTTTGAGCAACTTTGTTTTCGATGAAGCCTGATAAGTCTTTACGGTCTGATGATTTTAAACTAGGTTTTTATCAGCATTTTTTGCCTTTGTGTGGTCGAGAGATTTTTCAAGATTGTTACGAATGATTAGATACTAGTATTTTTTTCCTCCACTCTTAATCTTACTAATATTGCACTTATATCTAAGGGAGATGAACAACATTCTATGAGAGATTGGTGTCTGATTTCTCTTTATATGTCATCTACAAACAAGTCTTTAATGTCTTTACTAATTGGTTGAAGAGTTCCCTCGATAAGTGCATTTTAGCAAACTAGACAGTTGTCATACCTGAACGATCTATTTTATATAATGGCATGACTTATGTAAATATCATCCATTATATGAAATCAAAAATCGGAGGGAACATTAGTGAGTTTGCTTTCAATTTGGATACCAGCAAAGCATGTGATTGAATTGATTGGGGGTATTGCAGACTATCATAACAAAGATAGATTTTCGCAACTAATGGATTTCTTGGATGATGTTGTGTATTGAATCAATTGATTACTCAGTCATTGTTAACGACAATGTTGTTGGTCCCTAACACTAGACAAAAGCCTTCGTCAAGGAGATCCTCTTTCTCTGTACTTGTTTATTATATGTGTAGAAAGAATCTCAAATCTTATTTGAAATGCGGAAGTTAGTGAAAACATGCATGGTATCAAGATTTATCGCAATGCAACTATCATTTCTCACCTTTTATTTGTAGATGATTTCTTTTATTTTTCAAGCTCAATACTCATGAAGTCGCAACCATGAAAAATATTTTTGAGACTTATGAAGTGGCATTAGGACTAGCGATCAATTTTCAAACATATGAGATCATTTATAGTTGTAGTACTATATAAGGTGTTTGGGATTCTATTATTGGTATTTTTGGTGTGCATGTTGTTCTTGGCATGTGGAAGTATTTGGGGTTGCCCTATAAGATTGGCATGAGTAAGAAGGCAATTTTTAAATTTATCAGATATAGGGTTTGGAAGAAGATAAACTCACGGAGTAGTAAATGTCTTTAGAAAGTAGAGAAATATATTCTATTATATCAATGATCTAATTTATTCCTACCAATTTCATGAGCATATTCCTTCTACCTTCCTCCTTAATTGATGAATTTGTTTTAGCGGAAAAAATAGATGTTACCTTAAAAAAGGATACATTGGATGTCTTTGGATAAATATATTTAAGTATATTTTTTCCCTAAAAAAAGAACAGAAATCATTCGTAGTAGTCCTTGAACTTTCATGATCATGAATGAGAATGGGATAAAAGTCCTTCTAACTCTTCAATATTAGTCTCCTAAATATGCAATTTGTTCTTTTCAATTCTCTTTCTCCTTTGATTTAGTTGTTCTTTTTTTTATCGTTCTTCTTTTTGTTTCTCAATTTTCTAACTCCAAATTTTCTAACTCCACTAAGCTCTAAGCTATACTTATATAATTTGACAACCATATTTACATCCACATATCACATATAAACAATTACACCACAACTTTCATTTGTTATATTTTACTCTCTCTATCTCTCATCTTCTTTACTCTTCCATCTTTACTCTGTTAGTTAGATTTGTTTTGTATTTTACCATTGTCAATGATATATTGATAAAAATGGCAAGGTTGTGTTGAAATCCAATAGGTGAGTGTTTTTTTTCTTATGTAGTTTCATAAATTTTATTATTTTGATGGGTGTAGGAGCAAGGAGAAGGATAATGTAAGGAGAAGGATAATGTCACATACCCATTAACTATCGTGCAAAAGTGTCTCCTTTATTCTACTTATTTCCAATTATTCATACAAAAATATTACCCGTATATAAAATATAGTACATTGAAAATACAGTTATAAGTTATATTATAACTACTCCACCACTACCACTAACTCATTCAATATATACTTAGGGCAGTTCATTTGTTTTTTAATATCAAACTGTTAAGCTTTTTCACCTTCTTGATTTTTATCATTAGTCTCTATTTCTTCTTCACTATGATTAGACATGTGTCAATTAAATTCTTATACTTTGCCTTTGTATAATTTTTTTCTTAATTAGTTGCCTCTGTCGGTCTTTATATTATATTTTTTTTCTGAATTTGTTGTCTTTGCCTTTGTAGGTGCCACCATGCCATGGATAAGAGAATTGCATATGAAAGTATTTCTCAATTGCATTTCTCTATTTCTTCTTCGCATATTGAAACAATGGTTAGACATGTTTCAATTAATTTTGCCTTTGTGTTATATTTTTTCTTAATTCTTTGCCTCTGACTTCGCGGGTGCCACCATGCGCATATGAAGATATTTTTCAATTATATTCTTTATTTTTTATTTCCTACCTATGTGTTTATTTCATTTTTTTCACCTATGAACTCGATTAAATAATTTTTTTCCGCTTTTTTAATTTTTTTCTTTACTAATGTTGATATGGGATAATTAATTATATTGTAATTGGTATTTGATTCAATAATGTTTTCCATAACTATATTGATTATTAATATCATTTTAGTTCTATCCAATTTCTTCTTCTTATTATTAATTATTATTATTTTTAATTCCATCAAAATTACGTAATTTATATAGTTACTTAATAAATAACTTCATCCTATTAATTAATAATTAATTAAGAAATTATAATAATAAATTTAGAAGTTGAATAATTCCACAGTTCCACTAAAATACATATCTACTGAGTTAAGATTATCTCCATTTCTCAAAAGAAATAGAGAACTCCATTACTAAAGTATTCATGATATAAAAGTCAAAGAGAATTTCTTTGGCCACCTCCTTACCTTCTAGTCCACCTCTGGTGAAAAACCCAGAATACCCCTGACTTCGGAAATGCATTTCCGAAATGCAAGAAAAAGGTGTTTTCGGAGATGCATCTCTGAAAGCGCCTTTTTTTTAAAAAAATTTGACTTATTTCGGAAATGCACTTCCGAAAACACCATTTCGGAAGTTCATTTCCGAAATACTGCGCGTTTTGCAGATTAAGCAAAACAGCCCCCCTAATCATTTACCCTAATTTTCTTCCAAACTCACACCCCAAGAGATTTTTGTGCAAACCAGTTCCAAGCTAACTCAAAGGCTCCATCTACTTGCTCTATTACATTCAAAAGTCCTCCAATCTATTCAATCGGTAAGCATTTTGATTTTAAGATCTACGATTAAAATGTATATTAGGGTGTTTACAAATAGCAAAAAATGTATTAGGTTAGGTTTATACTGATATGTAGGATGTTTAGAATGTGTAGACATAGGTTTGATGTTTGGTTTAGGGGTCTGCCATGGAAGTTGCAGAAAACTTCCTCGCAGGGGTGTTTCGGAAGTTCATTTCCGAAAACACCTCCATCCCAGTTTTCGGAAATGAACTTCCGAACTGTATCAGAATTTCAATTATTTTTGTTTCTTCTTTTGTCTCGCATATTAATCGATTTCAATTGTTTACAGGAACATGTCAGGCAACCAACCAGCACGCATCAGACAGGGGAGAGAGTCTCAGACTGCGTCGGCTAGACGCGAGCGGGCGGCGGCGCAGCTGGCGTCGACCCAGGGACGGGGGCAGGGCCGGGGACGCCGTGATGGAGATGATCGTCACTGATGCGGGTCGTGCGGCGGGGTACAGGCGGCAGAGGAGGGCCCAGGGTGAGAGGGTTAGGCACACCCAGTAGTGGTGGGGTTTAATTATTTTTTGATTTCAGATTGTATCTTTCGCACAATATTATTATTATTTTCGGCTTGTATATATTATTTGGATTTGATTTATCATATTAGTATTTTCAGTTTATCTGTTGCTTATTTTATTTGACGTTTGCGTTTAATTAAAATGCGAGACTGTTAAGAAAAAACATAAAAAAAACAAAGTTTCTGCATAATTCGGAAGTTCATTTCCGAAGACACCCCCCATGAGGTGTTTTCGGAAGTTCATCTCCGAAGACACCCCCATGAGGTGTTTTCGGAGATGCACTTCCGAATTGTGGAAATTTTTTAAAAAAAAAAGCGCTTCGGAAGTTCATTTCCGAAGCAGGGGTATTTTGGAATTTTTGCTGGGGGTGACCCCCATAAGGAGGTGGCTAAAGAAATTTTCAAGTCAAATTATACAAATACATGTCACACTTTTCAACCACATATATACATTAGAATCTCAATTCATATCTACTAACCATTTTTATACATAATTATTTGTATGTGTAATGTAGAATAACTATTTTTTTCTACTCAGCTCTCAATGATGTTACAAATTGAATTAAAAAGACTAAAGTTTCAACACTCATTGCAACACCTCTCTCAAAAGTATAAAAATTGTCATCGATTTTTAAATAGAATCTATCCGTGCATAATATGGTTGTAAATTAATTTTTAGATTAAAATAATAATTATTATCATTTAAATAAAAAAATTATGTAGATTTATTTTTTACAATTTTTTAATTATAATAATATCATTAATATTTAAATAGAATATATCCGCACGGGTGTACATCCAGTTTTTTTTTTTTTTTCGTGATTCTATAAAGCCCTAAAATTAAATCGGACAACAAATGAAGACATACCTGTTTAGTCATCAGCATCTTCATTCTTATTCGAATCATAAATTCATTTTATTTAACAATTTTTAAATAAATAAAAAAAGCAACTTTGTAACAACCTTGATTTCATTTTGAGCTACTAATACTATTGCATATTGTAGAAAGAAGTTTTGGTTGGTTAGCTTGTTTAGGGTAATTGAAATCAAAAGATGAATTTTTTTTTTTTTAATCTTTTTATTGTGGTGACTTTTAATCTTGTACAATTATGTGAGAGAGAAATCAGTTTTGTAAAAGACGGAAAAGATGAATAGTGGGAAAAAGATGAATTGTGATGACTTTTAATGAATATATATAAGGCATTAGTTTTTTTTATTTAAGAAAAGGCATTAGTTTTTTTTATTTAAGAAAAGGCGTTCGTTTTCTTTAATTTGTTTTGTTTTTAAGAAAAAAATATAAAGAAGTGACATATTATCTCTTTTTGTCAAAAATTATTAAAGACTAAAGTTATTTAAAAATAAAATAGAAAGACTGAGTTTGTGAATGGATTAAAATAGTGAAATAAAAAATATAATTTAAACTTAAAATTTTAAAATATCTATTAATTTAATTTTCTTAAATTTAAATGTAATAAATCAAATATATAATAAAAATAATATATGATGATTTTTATGACATGTGCATCAATCTCATGCTCTAAGATAACAATTCAATCTATCATTATCATATTTTATTTTTATACATCTCTTTTTGTACTTGTTGATATTTGTAAATATAGTGTTAAGAATATTTGTATATAGAATAGTCCCACATCGACTATATTTTGTAATTAGTTGTAATCTCTCTATATATAATAAAGTCTCCGTAGTGTTTTATAAGACATGCGGTTTATTCAAATGCCTCTTAGTCTCTCGTATTTCAACATGGTATCATAGCCTACTAAGAGGAAATTCTTCGCCGTGTTTTACCCGGTTGACCTACTGTCTTCCGGTGATGGCGAAGGCGTCGGAGGAGAGTCTGCAATGACCTGAGTCCGATCTTCCGATTGCTCTTCGAAAAGGTATACGTCAAACACGAAATCCTTCTCCACATTATATTGATTTATGTTATCATCGTCTTTCTCCTTTGCAGTATACTTGCTTGTCTTCTTTGTCTTCTGTTTCTATTCCTAACACTCCAGGTGAAGCATTATCTCACCCTGAGTGAGGCAAGCAATGATTGACGAAATGTTTGCTCTTCAAAGCAGTGGTACTTGGGAACTGGTTCATCTACCTCCTGGGAAATCGTTAGTAGGTTGTCGTTGGCTTTACACAGTGAAGGTTGGTCCAGATGGTAAGATTGATCATTTTAAAGCTCGTTTGGTAGCCAAAGGATACACTCAGATTTTTGGGTTGGATTATAGTGATACTTTCTCGCCTGTAGCCAAGATGGCATCTGTTCGACTTCTTCTAGCCATTGCAGCCATTCGACATTGGCCTCTTCATCAACTTGACATAAAAAAATGCCTTTTTACATGGTGATCTTGAAGAGGAAGTATATATGGAGCAACCACCTGGGTTTGTTGCTCAGGGGGAGTCCTCAAAAATGGTTTGTAGGCTACACGGGTCTCTTTATGGTCTTAAACAGTCTCCGAGAGCTTGGTTTGGCAGATTCAGCACTATAGTACAACAGTTTAGTATGGTCCGTAGTGAAGCTGATCACTCTGGGTTTTATCGTCACTCTGCCCAAGGGTGTATCTATCTTATTGTATATGTGGATGATATTGTGATAACTGGAAGTGATCATCAATTGGGAATACTCTAGTTGAAACAACATCTCTCGAATCAATTTCAAACAAAAGATCTTGGTAAACTCCGCTATTTCTTGAGAATTGAGGTGGCCCAATCTAAAGATGGCTTGGTGATATCCCAGCGGAAATATGCTATGGATATTTTGCAAGAAACAGGGTTGTTGAACGCTAAACCAGCTGATACTCCTATGGATCCAAGTGTCAAATTGCTACCCAATCAGGGGGAGCCTCTATCTGATCCAGGAAGGTATAGGAGATTGGTTGGAAAGTTGAATTATCTCACAGTCACTCGTCCGGACATCTCTTTTGCAGTTAGTGTGGTAAGCCAGTTCTTAAATTCTCCTTGCCAAGAACACATGGATGCTATTGTCCAGATTCTGAGATACATCAAGTGTGCTCCAGGAAAAGGTCTCGTGTATGAAGATAAAGGACATACTCAGATAGTTGGATACTCTGATGCTGATTGGACAGGGTCACCCATTGATAGACGATCCACTTCTGGGTATTGTGTACTTGTTGGAGGAAACCTTATATCCTGGAAAAGTAAGAAACAAAGTGTAGTTGCAAGATCAAGTGTCGAGGCAGAGTATAGGGCCATGGCAATGGCAACATGCGAACTCATTTGGTTAAAACAGTTACTTAAAGAACTTCAAATTGAAGAAGCAAGATCAATGACACTTATTTGTGATAATCAAGCTGCATTGCACATTGCTTCAAATCCAGTCTTCCATGAAAGAGCCAAACATATTGAGATAGACTGTCACTTTGTCAGAGAGAAGATTGAATCAGGCGAAATTGTTACAAGTTTTGTCAACTCCAATGATCAATTAGCATATGTGTTTACAAAATCCCTGCGAAGTCCCAGAACTAATTATATATGTGGCAAGCTTGGTGCATTTGACTTATATGCTCAAGCTTGAGGGGGAGTGTTGATATTTGTAAATATAGTGTTAAGAATATTTGTATATAGAATAGTCCCACATCGACTATATTATGTAATTAGCTGTAATCTCTCTATATATAATAAAGTCTCCGTAGTGCTTTACAAGACACACGGTTTATTCAAATGCCTCTTAGTCTCTCGTATTTCAACAGTACTATCATATTTTTATCCAATTTTTGGTTGATGATCACTTAAAATAAAGTAATATTATCAAAAATAAGGGTGTTCAAAATCGAACAAGCCCAATAAAAAATCGCAAATCGAATCGAATCAAATCGAAAATCACAAAAAATTGCATTTGATTCAGATGTGTTTGGGTCATATTTTAACAAAATCGTGCGGTTCGATTCGATTTGCGGTTCGTATTTTGCAAACCGAATCAAACCGCATTTTGTTACAACCCAAATTTCACTTAACTCACATCCAACCCAAATCTAAACATATTATGTCTTACCCTTACGACTACAAACATTTTTCTCTTCCTCACACTTAAGATTTCAGTTTCAGTCTTCTCAAATTTTTTCCAGTATAATATTGTCTTCTTCTCCAAATGCATCCCGCTTCTTCTTCTCTATTATATAATCTCTTATTTTCTTTCTTTTCCACCTTCTCATTTTTATGTTACTGTTCTTTCTTGCAATTTCATTTATATCGCACCTCTTTTTCTTTAATCTCTCATCTCTCTTGTTCTTTCTTTTACATCTCACTAATCTCTCATCCCCTCTGTTTTTTGTTTCATTATAATATTTTTTTATATTATTTTATACTATTGTTTTATGTTTATTATTTCATTTTTGTCTAATATGATTTTTACATAAAGTTACATTGATATTATTTTATGCTATTGTTTTATGTTTATTATTCCATTTTGTCTAATATGATTTTTACATATTAAATAGAAAGTTGCATTACAAATATGATGAGTACTATTTTTATTTAATAATGTATGAATGATTAACTACAAAGTTATGTTGTCATCTATATGTGTACATATGACTCAATAAATTTTAAGAAAAAAAACCGAATCAACCAAACCGCATTGGTTTGATTTAGGCTGATTCGATTTTATTTCTAAAAAACAATCGAACCAAACCAAACTGCACTTTTTTTTTCTTGCAGTTCAAATTATTTTTTGCATCAAAACCACCCAAACCACAAACACCCGTAGTCAAAAAGTTAGCGAAAAAATTGTTTCTTTGATTAAAAACCATACTTCTATGAGTAAGAAATCATACACGTAGGGCGTGTTCTTCACCTATGATGAGTGACCAATTGAAAAACCAGTTGAAAGACAGTCTTTAGTCCCCTAACTAGATTTTGGTGCCCAAAATAAAATCACAAAAATAAGATAAAGGAACACAAGAACAATTTAGCCTTTATTTTGGATTTTTTTTTTTCTCAGTAACCTACTCACATTCATAAAAGATTAATTCCAGAGTTACACGTGAGTATGCAACATAATCACAACCCAACAGCATGTCACCATCAATCATAGCAATATTCAAACCAAGAGTTATTTTCTCTTATTAATTGTTTTTTTAAGAAAACCAAGTGTTCATACTTAACACCATAAAAAGCTCTAAAATGTTATTAATGTTTTCTAGAGAAGTAATGTATCACCCAACAACAGCACATGATACAGAGATAAAAGTAGTAACATACATTCTGCCAAAATATGAGCAGCCCTTCTGCAACCAAAATTTTCCTAATTTTTCTTTCCAAGTAAATTATTCCCTTGAATTGATGGCGACTTACAACCCACAAAATTTCAAGGGTCTATAAAACTAACATTCCTTCCTAAAATAATTTCAAGTAACCAAAAGAATCACCAACAAAAAGATGGAAATAGAACACTTTACTTCAGTAGAGGTTGTCTAACAGTCTATGGCAAAATAGGCTCTAGTAAATCTTGTGCAGCCCAATGTTGAGATCAGATGATATGGATATGAGAAGAGGAATAGACTGAAGCCACATGGCCCCAAAGACTCGTTTCTGGTGAGCTCTTATAGATTGGGAAGGCTTGTTAGTATTATATCTTATATCAAATATATGAATTACAGGATCTGCTGAACCAGATGTTATATAAAGACCATCAGGAGACCAGGCTTGATTTATCAGAGCTGACTGGGATTCACTGCTTTCTTGCTTCCACCCAAATGCGTGAAGTTCTGTCCGCCTCAATCTAATATCAAATAGTCGAAGCTGCTTCTCGTGAGTCCTGATAGAAAGAAAATTAGTTAATATACTATAAATTTTCAGCAAGCTAAATAATACTAAAGAATGGCAATAGAAGAAAAATTTTATTGTCAAGTAGCTTACGACTTTAAACCATCATTTCAACCAGCCAGGAATATGAATAACAAAAGGGAAGTTTTAGCTCAAAATCACAACAATTGAACAGACTCTGTTCCTTATATTGAAGTGGTTGGATTTGTCATGCAACTACTAAATCATGGGCCAATCATCTCATTTGTTTTATCCGTGTTCACAAAGCAGAAGAAAGGCCCAAATGTCAAGCACATTTCATCCACTATAAAACTAACATTCCTTCCTAAAATAATTTCAAGTAACCAAAAGAATCACCAACAAAAAGATGGAAATAGAACACTTTACTTCAGTAGAGGTTGTCTAACAGTCTATGGCAAAATAGGCTCTAGTAAATCTTGTGCAGCCCAATGTTGAGATCAGATGATATACATCCACTATTTCAAGCACATTTCATGTATGGAAAGGGATAACTTTCTTGCCATAATGTTGTTGCATGCATAACAATATTTATATACCCTTTATAGAGATTCCATTTTTTCCAATTAAAAAACACAGACATGAGATTATAGAATGGTGGTTGTGCACTGCAACATGTAGTATGTGTCGGGAGGAAATCACAAACGCAACGGAATAATTCAACATCACCAACACTTCCAAATATCACATGCAACTTAGAGACAATCAACAAAAACACATCAAACAACACAACACAATTTTAGCGTGGAAAAACCTCTGTCAACTAGGAGTAAAAAACCACGGGACCCGTAGACCACTTAAAATCTACACTATAATCAACAATGGATACAAGCAAGGTTCTCTCTAACACTAGTTAGAGGCATATATAAACATCATCAAGATTTACAATTAATCTTGGAATAAAACAAGAATCGAGACAAAACAATCCAAAAACACCAAAAATTTTGACCTCAAAAATGGACTCGACAGACTGACTTAGAAAACTCTGAATTCAATGAAAATTGTTCAGAATGTACTCCTATGAGTCATGAACGTTGTGTCAAAATTTAAGGACGATCCGACCGTTGGATTTTGCGCAAGCTCTGATTTAGTGGAACTGCTCTGTTCTGAAATAGGGCTGCGGGATTTCACTCTTCTCTCTACTTTTCTTGTTTTCTCTATCACACAATGAATGAATAACCTAATCCTCTTTGTTGGATGATAACAAAGGCTTACACACATGGGTTACTAACCCACATCTAATTGGGTCTCTCCAAATAGGAGGGAAAGCCCAACAAACTCCCCCGACCGACTAGTTGGAGGGCAACACCAATCCGGCTTCCATACGACAAAACTCAAACTGTCCTCTAGGCAACACTTTTGTCAACATATCCGAACCATTGTCATCGGTGTGAATCTTCTCAAGCTCCATCAACTTGGAATCTAATGATAATGAACATCAATATGCTTCGACCTCGAGTGAAAGGAGAAATTCTTCGATAAGTGAATGGCACTTTGGTTATCACAAAATAAGACATACTTTTCTTGTTTCACACCAAGTTCCGTTGCAAATTTCCTCAACCATAACAACTCTTTTGACGCTTCCACGACGGCTATAAAGTCGGCTTCGGTAGCAGAGAGTGCAACACACTTTTGCAACTTTGATTGCCAAGCCCATATATCCCTAAGTAGATTTTCGATCATCCAAGCTTCCGGCCAAATCCGAATCTGTATATCCAACCAACATAGGCTTCTTGCAACCCAAAGTTAGTCTCAAATTCGAAGTGCCACGCAGATATCTCATAACCCACTTCACGGCCTCCCAATGATCTTTTCCCGAATTTGAGAGATAACAACTCACCATTCCCACGACATGAGCAATATCGGATCTTGTACAAATCATAGCATACATCAAACTACCAACGACCGAAGTGTACAAAATATTCTTCATACTCAATTTTTCGTCATCCGTAGATGGGCATAGTTTATGACTAAGCTTGAAATGAGAAGCAAGTGAAATGCTCACCACTTTAACCTTATCCATACTAAAACGCCGAAGGACTTTCTCCACGTACTTTTCTTGTGACAAGTACAACTTCTTCTCATTTCGATCTCGAACAATTTCAATACCAAGAATTTTCCGAGCCTCTCCTAAATCCTTCATAGCAAAAGATTCACTCAAAGTGTTCTTCAACTCTTTAATTCTTGAAATATCTTTTCCAACAATTAGCATATCATCCACATAAAGCAAGAGAATAATGAAATCACCTTCGGAGAAATTTCAGAAAAACACACAGTGATCGGCCTTGGTCATCTTGTACCCATGTTCAATCATCACCGAGTTGAACTTTTGATACCAATGGCGAAGTGCTTGTTTCAAACCATAAAGACTTTTTACCAATTTGCAAACATAGTCTTCTTTGCCCTTTTCTAGAAATCCATCCGGTTGCTCCATGTAAATTTCTTCATGTAAATCACCGTGAAGGAAAGCCGTCTTCACGTCCATTTGCTCTACTTCCAAATCAATACTAGTGGCTAGCCCAAGAACCATTAGAATAGATTGCATCTTCACAACCGGAGCAAAAATCTCGCCAAAATCAACACCTTCCCGTTGTTTAAAACCTTTTACCACCAAACGAGCCTTGAATCTTCTTTGAAAAGTACACTCTTCTTGTTTAATCCGATAAACCCACCTATTCTTCAATGCTCTCTTACCCTTTGGAACTTCACTAACTCAAAAGTATTATTCTCAAGAAGGGATTGCATTTCATCCTCCATGGCATCCATCCACTCCTTTTTGTTCTCATCCACCAAAACTTCTTTAAAGCTTTCGGGTTCGGGTTCTCCACCGTCCGTAAGAAAAACATGCTCATTCGAGGGGTATCGAAGGGAAGGCCTTTTATCACGAGTAGACCGCCTCAACTCATTAAAAACAATCGGTTGCTCAACACTTTCAACCTCTTGATCAACTTCATTTTCAACAACGTCTTCAGTAGCACCTACACCAACAATATCATTAGGATTTAAAACATTATCAACATTCAAATCCATACCTTGATTTTCAATTGGAACATCTTTAAAAGTGATAGGGGTAGGAGTAATAGTAGTTGAGTCCGTATCAACCATTTCTTCATCTTCAAAAATCGGATCTTTATTCTCAATTTTTCCGATGTCCTCAATGGTATAATCCTCCATGAATACATCACAACTACGAATAAGCTTCCGTCTAACCGGATCAAAGAATCGATACCCAAACTCATCAAGTCCATACCCAACAAACACATATTTCTTTGACTTCTCATCCAATTTCGATCTCTCATCCTTCAAATATGCACATAAGCCCTGCACCCAAACACCCAAAGATGATCGTAGGAAACATCTTTACCACTCCAAACATGATTTGAAACATCAAACTTCAATGGAACACATGGAGTGAGGTTTAAAAGATGTACAGCCGTGCTCAATGCTTCTCCCCAAAAATATTTCGGCAACTTTGATTGAGAAAGTAAACATCTCACCCTTTCCACCAAAGTTCTATTCATTCTTTCAGCTAACCCATTCAATTGTGGTGTCTTTGGTGGAGACTTATGATGATGTATACCTTGATCTTGACAATACCTGTCGAAAGGTCCAATATACTCTCCCCCATTATTGGTTCGGATACACTTGAGCTTTTTTCCCGTTTCTCTTTCAACAGATGCTTGGAACGACTTGAAAGATCTAACACCTCTTTCGTCTTCAATTCAACTGATGCATGAAACGACTTGAAGGATCTAACACTTGATCTTTCGTCTTCAAGGTATAAGCCCATGTTTTTCGAGAACAATCATCAATGAAGGTCACAAAGTAATATGCACCACCAAGTGACTGTATCTTCGTCGGACCACACACATCGGAATGCACTAAATCCAACACTTTCGATTTCCTCTTTAGTTCGGATGACATAAATGAAACTCGCTTTTGCTTACCCGCCAAACAATGTGAACACTTTCTCAACTTTGCATCGGAAACACCATACAACATTCTTAGCCAAAATACTCAAACCTTTTTCACTCATATGACCCAAACGTTTGGTACCATAATTCGGATGAGCTATCATTGTCACAAGTGTTAGCACTTCGAAACCCCAAGTTGGACGACATACAAGTTCGAATTCCTTTTTCCTTTAGCAATCGCCATTGAGACTTTCTTTAACTTCCATTCATTGCCCGAAAAAGAATTATCATATCCTTCATTATCCAACTTTTCAACGGATAAAAGATTGAATCGAAGTTCCGGAATGTGTTTCACACCTTTGAGAACTAGAGTAGTCTCATTGCTAGTTTCGACACAAATATCTCTCATCCCGATGACATTAGCTTGCCCATTATTTCCCATACGAACAACCCCAAAGTCACTGATCTCGTAAGTTGAAAAGATCACGTCTCGAGGTTGCATGAGTAGAAGCACCACTATCAACCACCCAATCCATCTCATCACATGATAGATTGACATTCTCTACACAACTATCACAAACAATAAAGAAATCATCAACAATAACAACATCTTCATTATTGTTAACTTCCTTTTTGTCGTTGTATTTCTTCTTCTTGTTTTCCCTTTTCAACTTACGACAATACCTCTTTATGTGTCCCTTTTCTCCACAATAATGATACTCAATATAAAAGAATCTATTAGAGCCTCCTTGTGATTTACCACGTGAAGTACCGCGATTACTTGAACCTCTACTTTGATGTCTCCCCCTTGATTCGGTAACCAACACCTCGGAATGTGAAGAAGAACCTTGTGACTTACGCCTCAACTCCTCATTCAACACACTACTTTTAGCCAAGTCCATCGAGATGATACCATTTGAAGCGGAGTTAGACAAGGATGTCCTAAAAGTCTCCCAAAATTAGGCAAAGTACGAAGAAGCCACAAACCTTGAATTTCATCATCCAAAGTAAGATTCATCTCTGACAATTGATTTAGAATCCCTTGAAAAGTGTTCAAGTGATCGGTCATTGGTGAACCATCATTATACCTCAATGACATCAATTGTTTGAACAAGAACAACTTATTGTTTCCCGTCTCTCTTGCATACAACTCCTCAAGTTTAGTCCAAAGAAAGCAAGCATGAGTCACCAAGCTCACATGATTCAAAACATTATCATCCACTCATTAACGAATACAACCACAAACTTGTTTATGTAACAAAGTCCATTCTTCATCACTCTTTCCATCGGATTTTTCATTAGAGAAAATAGGTAAGTGAAAACCTTTCACATAAAGCAAATCTTCCATTTTTCCTTTCCAAACATTATAGTTGGAATCATTCAAACTCACCATTCGAGATATGTTCGTCTCCATTGTCACACAAATAAAACCACGGCTCTAGACCCCACTTGTTGGGAGGAAATCACAAACGCAACGGAATAATTCAATAACGCCAACTCTCCCAAATATCACATGCAACTTAGAGACAATCAACAAAAACACATCAAACAACACAACACAATTTTCGCGTGGAAAAACCTCCGTTAACTAGGAGTAAAAACCACGGAACCCGTAGGCCACTTAAAATCTCCCCTATAATCAACAATGGATACAAGCAAGGTTCTCTCTAACACTAGTTAGAGGCATACATAAACATCATCAAGATTTACAATTAATCTTGGAATACAACAAGAATCAAGAGAGAGAAAACAACCCAAAAACACCAAAAATTCTGACCTCAAAGATGGACTCGACAGACTGACTTAGAAAACTCCGAATCCAATGAAAATCGTTCAGAATATGCTCCTATGAGTCATGAACGTTGTGTCAATTTCAGGACAATCCGACCGTTGAATTTTGTGCAAGCTCCGATTTAGTGGAACTGTTCTGTGCTGAAATAAGACAGCGGGATTTCACTCTTCTCGCTACTTTTCTTGTGTTCTCTCTCACACAATGAATGAATAACCTAATCCTCTTTGTTGGGTGATAACAAAGACTTACACACACATAGGTCACTAACCCACATCTAATTGGGTGTCTCTCCAAATAGGAGGGAAAGCCCAACAGTATGGGAATTTAAAGTGGAAGTAACCAAACCAAAATCCTTTTTGTTCAAATTTCCCTGAGGTGCACCGGTGACTTTAGCAATGATAATAATTCTTTTGCACTTCAGCAAACAAAGTAATAATGCAAGAAATTTAACATGGGTTCAAATTTCTGGATCAAATCTTATTTGGCTGTTTAAAAGTGAACATACTCTATGTTCCCTAGAAAAAAAAACCTGACAGATAAAAACTTCAAATTTAAAGCATGTTTATATTTCAGCATTCTAAGGCAAAGCTTGTAAAAACCTAATAGCAACTTACCCTGTTTGAACCATAAACAAGTTGAAGTCACATGGATTGGGAACGACACTCATGCATTTACTATCAATCTGATGACTGAAATCCGCTCTTCCTACACTAACATCAAACCCAAATATTCTCTTGTCTGCACCTGCAGATAACACAATCTGCTTCTGCTGCATACCCGCAACACCCATAACAGCAGAAGAATGAAGATTCCTGTGCAATGGTCTTGGTTTCCATTTGTCCTCATCATCCTGCTCACGCCAAAGTACAACAGCATGGTCACTTCCACCAGTTACAAAGCATGTATCTTCCCAGGGCATAAAAACAATGCCATTGATAATTCCCTTCAAATGGGGCTTGCCCTCTAAGAATTTCACACGTTGTTGCTGCAATGTAAATTACAAATAAATTTTGCATTTATCAATAGCAGTGACTAATACAAGAAACCCAAATCCAAAGTTATGTGTTAAAAGCCATACCCCTTGTACTTTATTCAGATTTGTAACTGATATTTGTGAGTCTCCAACATCAGCAGTATAAACTGAAAAGAGCCTGTTTCCTTCAGGGTGCCAAGCTATATCTTCTGGCCATCTCCTCTGTTTTTCGGATGCACAATCAGAAGAGTTAAACAGAGAGGCTCCTGATCTGTAAGAAAGAAAATATGAATTAGATTATATGGGTGAGTCAACATTATAATATTTTTAAGTTCAGCTATAATGCTTTAAATTTCTAAACATCATGTATGCCGAGGACAAAACCATCAGTGATAGAGGAAAGAACCATCATAATGTGATAGAAACCAAATGATATACAACATCAACAAAACAACAACAATAATCAAACTTTATCTCACTAAGTGGGATCGGCTACATGGATCAACTTCCCCCATAATGTTCTATCCAGGACCATGCTTCTTGTTAAGAGTCCCACATCGGACAATATATGGCCTACCATGTGCTTATAAGTGGGGACAATCCTCACCCTACAAGCCGGTTTTGTAGGGTTGAGTTAGACCAAACCACATTTCTTAACATGATATCAGAGCCTCGTTTAAGATCTGGTGGACCACCTATCATGATTTCCGCTATCGGGCCACCCACCATTTATTTCCACGCTTCAGTTGTCTAGTCCTGGGCGTGAGGGGGTGTGTTAAGAGTCCCACATCGGACAATATATGGCCTAACATATGCTTATAAGTGGGGACAATCCTCACCTTACAAGCCGGTTTTGTAGGGTTGAGTTAGACCAAACCACATTTCGTAACACTTCTATCCAAATTGTTAATCTTGAGATCTTTCTTAATAACTTCTCTAATGATTTTTCTAGGTCTTCCTCTATCTCTAGATGTTTAACTCCTCTTCATCTTATCTACTCTCCTTACCACAGAATTTACAAGTTTTCTCTCCACATGCACAAACCACCGAAGTCTATTTTCCACCATCTTTTCTACTATAGGTGTTACACTAACACTTTTTGTAATAATGTAATTTCTAATTTATCATGTCTAGTCTTACCACACGTCCAACACAACATCATCCTTATTATACTTTCTTTATTCTCGTGTTGATTATTACGAAAGAAAATACGGAAAATCACTTTGAATTACATATTAATATTGTAGAGCTCCGGGGGTCTGCACCTCCTAATGCCAAAGTGACCTCTTTCCTATCAAATTCCACAATAGTAAATTTTCTCCTATCTTCCCCTATTTATTCTAAACATAACCCAAATAATTAATAAGACTTAACTACTCCTAATAATATAATAACTGCCACTAAATTACTCTTAATAATATAATAGCAGTTACAAAATTGAATCGCCGGCTTCTCTTAATTCCTTTAGGAGAGAAAAACAATACCCCCTAAGATTCATCTTGACCTCAATGAGAAAGAAATACGTAGTAGAAAAATGAATCCTCCGAATCCCATAACTTGAAGTAGAGTGATAGAACAACAAAGTGTGAAAAATGAGAACTCAACCTTTGATCATACACTCTGATTTGTGTGGTATGTTTAACTTAAAAATAGAGTATGGCAGCATTATGGCTAGTCTCCACCAAAACATACTTAGGTTTGGGGGCCCTTTACAATTCCGAAATAAGACAACCCTTAGTTTGTATGGTGGGGAATTCCATCTCCTAGGATCCCAATGTTAAAAGCTTTTGAGTTCCTGTTTTCCTTCAAGATTTTCCTTCATCATGATAGCTCTTTTGCTATACTCACATTTGTCTTCGCACATTCCATTATGGGATCTGTTTCGCATTTCTTGGTACCCTTTCTCTCGTTCTATATTCAGATCTCTGCTTTCTTTTTCGTTGTGTTTATTCGTCTGTGTCATTTCATCTTCATCCTCACTTATGATTTTTGTTTCATTTTGAGATGCTACTATTTCTTACTATTTTTTTCTTCCTGTTCTTCATTTTCTGAATCCATAGACAATCCCAAGCTTCTAGTTGGAATTTCTTGAGAATAACCTTTGAAAAATCTCACCAACAAGTATTTGGATTGCTCTCCTTCCAAGAAAACTGCCAATCAAGAGCATCTCCTCTCAATGCAAATGCAAATGCAACATCCCATGAAAGCTTCATCTCTTCAATCATTCTTCTTGCACCAAAATATTGCTCTACCTGAATCAGCCACCAATAAGCATCTCTTCCATCAAATCTTCGAATCAAATCTACAGCCATCTTCACGCCTCTGCCTGGATCAGCCACCAATAAGCATCTCTTCCATCAAATCTTGGAATTAAATTAGCAGCCATCTTCATGCCAAAATTTCCATCAAACCCAGCAAATCTTGGATCAAAATTGCTCTAATACCGACTGATAGAAACCAACTGATATATGAAAGAAAACATGGAAACTCTCATCTATCTTCCCCTATTTATTCGAAACATAATCCACATAAACATAACTACTCCTAATAATATAATAACCGCCACTAAACTACTCTTAATAATATAATAACAGTTACAAAACTGAATAGTCAGCTTTCCTTAATTCCTTTATGAGAGTCTAACCATCATATAGTTAAGTTATAATTAAATGAGAAGAAAAAAATGTAAGAGATAACAAAGGACAACCAAACTTGGAAAAAATGGAAGTTGAAAGTCATTAAGTTATCCACACCAAAAACTTGACATTCAGGGAGTGAAAAATTGATAGACAATAGACAGTCAGCAGAAGCAGAAGAAGCGACCATAGAGAGTACAGACAGATTATGCTTGAACAAAACACTGATAAGCAATAGAAGACTCCCATTCCCAATTTTAGATGTAGCATGTCTATTTATTATACATACATTGTCACCAAAAATAAGAATAAAAGCTCTCCAAAGTGTCACCAGAAAGATAAATTAGGGCATACCCTCTAGCTTGTACTTGCCAGAAGTTGACCACTCCATCCAAGGCACTGCAAAATTCCCAAGAAGTTGCAATAATCAGACTAAAAAATTATAGCATCTAGCATTATCAAAAACATATATTAAAAAAGAGAAAAAAATGACGAGTTATCACTCAAACCACTAAAGGTCATGTCAAAAAAGATTCGGACCAGCTTTTATGAAATAAACAAACCTTTGTACAAGAATCAATGCTTCGGCATTAATCTTGATAGAAAAGCATATTCATAATGTGAACTTGTCATGTACTTTCTTATATCCCTCTAGTTCACGCAAATATAGTTTTAGAAAATGGTTACAGATAAAAGAAGTAGAAATAATTATATTCAAGAGAGATATTAAGAGACAGGGCTTTGTTATGGCAATCATGTGGATGTTATATCTTGTTAAAATAAAAGGTTAAAGACCAAAAAGGTAAGAACTTAAATTATAAGCCTAGTTATTGATCCATCGTATTGCAAATTGCATTTAAACTTCAATTGTTCTTGGTTGATAACATATTAACATTTGACCCATACCTTTTGTGGACAAAATCTGGGAGATGAAAAGAGACAGGTAAAACAAGAATTTAAAAAGGGACGAGCCTAACTTATAATCATTATTAATGAGTAAAATTTTAACAATTCACAGAATGGAAAGTTTTTTAGTAACGGAAAAAACTCCGTTACCTGGTCGCAAAAAGCTGATCATTCACAGGACACAAAGCAATACTCCGCAATTTCCTCTTGTGCTGACTTGGGATATGGTTGCTTGTTTCACAGTGTATTAATTTCACTGAAGAACTCTTACGTATCAAAGGAATCAATTCCTTGTGTTCTTTCACTTCTGAGTAAAAAATCAAACAAAAATCTTATGAAGCTCAATTACAACCAAAAGTGATCATGAGACGAAGACTTCCGCAATAAGCAAAAATCAGACACAGAATCCTCAGAAGCAAATAAACCATAAATACAGTCAATATACCAACTAAATATACGAAGAGCCAGTTTCGATAAACTTTCTTTAACTATGCAGTGACGCTTAAAGGATATGTAGCACTCACACTTCAAATTAAAAGCATGTCGAGTAACCAACATGTATCCAGTGTCGGACACAGATACAACATTAACACATTGAATTACATTTAATCACGTTTATTCTTTACAATCATTACCAATGGCTATATATGTTGGCACCATGTCCGATGTTCGCGCCATTCTTTACAATCATTACCAATGGCAATATATGTTGGCGCCATGTCCAATGTTCGCGCCAATGTAAGTACATTTTTATGCGGCAAAAACTATAAAGTTATTTTAATCGAGAAGCCCTCGTAAACTAGAAAATAATCCAAACATAACATAATATAGAGATAAATAAATTAAAAAACAAAGAAACAATCAAAGCCTAATACTAACATTAACTAAAACTTCTCACTCCATAATAGAAAACAATAAAAATCAAAGGCAATAATCGCTCGACAAATATCTTACCAAGTTTCCTTTTAGTTACTTTTTCCTTGACTTCAACAGCCTGCTGCTCTTTACGAGACTTTTCAGATTTTCCTCCCGTAATCGAAGGAGTAGATTCAGAACTGGAAACTTTCGAAGGCCGCGAAATCTTCGGAGTAACGGTAGGAATAACAAGTTCAGTTTTAGATTGATGGTTATTATTATTGCTTTTGTAAGACCGTTCATTCCTATCAACAGGACTATTTGATCTACGCTCTTTCTTCACAGCAACAACTCCACCATCATTATCTAAGTTAATTACATTTCTAGTTGCGGATTTAACTGAATTACTTTGACCTCGTAACCGAGCCAATTTCGATTCTGAATCCTTCAACCTGTTTTCCGCTTCATCAAGCTGCATGTATTAATTTCACAAACTTATGCATTTTATAATCATAAACTCAATGTAAATAAATAAATATTGAGAAATAAAAAGTATAAATTAATATTATTTGAATTGGAAGGGTTTGGGTTTGGGTTTGGGAATGAAGAAAATGACCTGAGTTTTGTAATAAGCGAGACGCTTTCGGAGAGAACTGACTTCGTGAGTTCGGTGTTCGATCAAAGCGACTAATGCTTCTTCTTGCTCTTCCCTGCTCGTGGGTTCGTTATCTTCTTGATCCATCTGTTCATGCGACTCGAGGGTTGGTTTTTTTTTTCTCTCGCTTTGTCTAAAACCTCCTTTTGTATTAGGCGCACGATCTAACGGGATTTAGCACCGCTTGTCTTTTTCATAGCTATAAACTCAAAAGTTATGTTTTTTTTTCTTTTTTCAAATACATTAATTTTGTTTTTAAGCTATAGTTTATAGATATATTTTGCACACAACTAATAATACTATTTTTTATTTATGAGTTTAAAGATAGTGCATTAACAGTGTAAATTAATTTTACACATACGACTAATCAAAATTCGTACACTTGCCATGTCATATTAAATTTTTTAAAATTGTGTTTTAATCGAATACATAATTGTGATTGGTTGACAATGTAAAAATATTTTACACTGTCAGTCCATATCCTTTCTCTTTATTTATTTTTTAATAAAGCACCAATATATTAAAAGGAAAATGATGGAAAAGAAATGAAGAGACTAGGACAAGATCTACTAAAAATTGAGAATCTAAAAGAAATAAAAAAAGACGATTCAAATATATTTTTTTGCAAAATTATTTCTAATAGCCAAGGGAGAGTAAGAAAAAATGTGAGGAACTAGTTGTGTGTCTGAGAGAGATATGTAGAAATGCATATTTGCAATGATCATAAGACAAGAAGTCCATTTATTTCTTAACTGCCAAGACACTAAAGAGTGGTTGGAGAAAGCTTGCACCACCAGAAAAGAGTTTGTTTCAATTTATAACCACACGCAATACTTGTCTTTAGCAATCTCAATAGCTCTTAAAACAGCACAGAACTCAGTAAGGAGAGAGAAATCTTAAATAAAAGAGGAAGTAGTTAACATTGAGTTATTACCGATTAATTTGACCTGAGCCATAATGTTTGAAATTATGGTATTGAAAGGAATATATTTGTTGTCAAAGTGAGTCAGGTTCCTAGCGACCAGATGGAATTAACCACAAAATACAAGTTGCTTTGCAGATCGAAGGGCTGTGAGGAGACTTGCCAGCAATATAGAAATTGCATGTTTAGGTTTTCAATTCTTAGTGTAGTTTATTGTTTATTCAATTGGTAGCGATTTATTACGTAAGATTAAGTTTTGTTAGAATTTATGCCTAATCGAGCTTTAGTGGTGATTAACTTATGAGAAACGGCTGATTTTATAATTCGTTGAAATTGAATTATTATATAAACACACCTCGTGAAGTATACAACTGAATCAATTGATTACCTTTGTGTATCATCATTAAACTATATTTGGTATTTGTGAAGTGGTTAAGTGTTAATGTGATCAAGTTTCAATAAAAGTATAATTCTCATATTTTAGCTCTAAATCTTCTGTGCGCATTTTTGGAAAACCTCTGATAATCCATTTTGGAAAATCAGCCAGAAACCAATTTGTTTTGTCTATTCACCCTCCCTAGACTGTTTTCCTACTACATATTCTCACCTAACAAAATGGTGATAGAGATACGGTCTCCCTTTAAGATAGGTTAAGATAACTAAGAAGTAGGAATGTCAGACACACCATTTAGGTCTTTATCAAACAACTTAGGCTTTGCCTTACTCTTAGGTGTGATTTGAATAGGGTCAAATTCGAGATAAGTTTGTACCGCGTGGAAGTGAGCCCCCCTCAAAATGGAGTATATAAGGGTCAATTGCTTTGGGAACGTGTTACATTTGAACTTTTAATCTATCCTATGAAGGAAGGGGAAAAAATCTAAATAAACCCAACTGACATGTGAGTGCAGAGCACCTAAGAGATCGAGGATCGGAAGGTTGGTTATATAGATGGAAGGTATTAGCACCCTAAGTATCTGTAGTACTCTACAGGAGCCCTTTGTTTATGTTTGTGCTATGAATAGTATTGCTCTTTTGTTATTGGAAAAGTTTCTCCTTTGTGTAAGGAAGAGGGTGAGGATTGTTTAAAAAGGTGAGGGACCTAAATAGGTTTTTGTTTAGTGTGCTCGCAAATATTCTCGCAAATCTCATGCCTACATATCTCTAGAGGAAGTCAGAGCATTTGTAGTTCATGCCATATGCTGGTGATGTTTTGTTTGTGTCTTGTTCAAAGCTCAAGATTAAAGCTAAAATTTATTTATGGTAAGAGAAAGAGACAAATTGTCATCTTAACGGGGAGATATCTCACCTATTTTACCACAAACATTTTTTAGAGTAAAAAGAAATGTTCTTTGCATAATAAGAGAGGGGCCTTAACTTGAGTGTACAAGTCTGTCACTTACATCACTTAAATGAAAGAAGTATTTTAGAACCATAACAAGAGAGGGACTCCATCTTGGGTTTGGAATCAACAAGTGTGCCACTTACATCACTTAAATGGGAAATGTTTGACAAAGTTTGAAATGAATGTGGTGTAGTAGAAGAGACATCTCTTCCATAGCGATGATTCCTGTCTCATCTCTGGGGAAGAGTTTGAGTTTAAATGTCTTGTACAAAGCCCAAGATTGAGGCTAAAGAGAGGATTGAAATTTGACTTTATTGAGGATTACTCCACTAGGGTTTATCTGACTGACGAGTTTTATTTGTTTTGTATTAAGCCCAAAATTGACACTGACTCTAGAGGGTATTATTCTAAGTGTGAGTTATATGGGATTGATTTTTGTATGGAGCTTAGAATTTGAGGCTCAACCTACTGAGGAATTATATTGATGTCTCGTACAAAGCCTGATGGGTATTGATATTTTCCATGTCTCTTATTCCTGAGGAATTTTGACTCAATGCTGGGGGGATTAGGAGAGAGTTTTAAATACTTGAATGATTGTGATTGTGTAGTCTAAGGGTTTTAATTCTCACAAGGACTGGATAAAGGTGACTAAGACCTGTCATATGCTTTTATGAAGCTTGAGGGTCCTTGTACTAAGCCCGAGAGGAGGCTGAGGAACTTCTAACAAGCCTATGGGTCCTTGCATTCTGAGCCCAAAAGAAGGTTGATCGAGGGTCATCGATGATCCTTGTTTTAGCATAAGAGAAAGCTATGTGGGATTTCCTAATTTGGCTCTAAGTAAAAAGGGTAAGAGTTTTCACCAGGAATAATCCTCTTTAGGTGGGTGTGTCCTATTGATTGATCTAAGGGTGTAAGAGGTTTCACCGAGAATAATCCTTCTTTGGGGATGTAGTACTATGATTGACTAAGGTCTAGGAGAGACTTCACCGGGAAGTAATCCTCATCCTATATATATATATATATATATATATATATATATATATATATATATATATATCAAGTGTATAACAATTATAAATATAACAAGTATAAAGTAAACTCATGTGAACAAATATTTTATCATGGATGATTTAGAAAAGATGGGGCTTACAACTCAAGGGAGAGACCTATAATGTGTTTGTTTATTGCTTAAAACAAAGTTTATGCACAAGGGACGGGGCTTACAACTCAAGAGAGAGGCTCGGGTATTATTGAGATCGAATCGCAAACTTGAAAGTTGAATACGTCTGTAAAAGAATAAAAGAAAAATGGGTTGGAACTTACACTCTGTTAGAGACCCGTGACTATTTTGAAAAAAGGTTTTGAAAAAGTTTGATGGAAGAAACCCTAATTGTTTGATTAGTCGAAGGTATTTTCTAAAATAAAATCAATTTAATTAAGGTATGAAAACAAATAAGTCAAGGTAAGTATGTTATATATATTAATCAAGACTCAGAACATGGTATTTTATGAACATTTGTGATTGATTAGATTAAGGAAAAAAATCAAGAAGAAAGTATTTACAAGGGTTAAAAAACACTTAAAAAGTACAAATTTTTACCTCAATAATTTTTGTGATTTTTTATATATTCATAAAATATATGTGATAAATGAGAAGTGTGTAAAAAATTATCTCAAAATGATTAATTTTGTTATGTGAAATAATTGAGTGAAGTTTGTGAAAAAATTGAAAAAAAACCAAGTGGTAAAATATAAGCTTTGGCCTCCAAAGGGCTTGAACCCACACCCTTCAACTCACTACACAAAACTCTTATCATCTGGACTACGCGTTGGGTTTTGTTAAAAAATGATTCCAGTTAATTATATTTAAAAACAAGTGATGAATGTGTTAAAAAATAAAACCAAAAGGTCGGGGTGATGGTGATTCGATTCCCCGACCTTGGGCATGAGAGTGACTTTAAGGCGCGCTATTGAACCACTGTGGTAATGATGTATTCATTGTTTAAAATACAAACAGTTAAATATATTTTAAAAAATCGTTTTCCTAAAATTTGAAAATAAAGGCGCCACGACCATGTTCATCATCTTCATCATCATTCAAGAATTTGAATTTTCTAACTTCCTTGTTTCTCAACCATTTAAGATGATGTAAACATGAAAGTTGCTCGATTTTTTACAAGGAATTGAATGATGTTACTTAATTTTATTTATTTTCAGTATGGATCAAGATTGCTCGCATGAACATATGAACCCTAGTTTTGGGAAATTGAACATGAAATTTTGGATATGCAGGATATGATGCAATTGATTGAGGGAAAACATTCTATATATGTGCAGAAACATATTGGTAACTTATTTACACATTTAAGATGCACGAATCATAAAGTTCATAAATGAGATACTTACCTTCAAAGTGAGAAATCGAATTCTATGATGGAGGTGTTACAGAGTGAATTTGATGATCCTAATAGATTCCTGGGACCATATGGAAGGTGTTGCATCGTTGGCATTGGTTTGAAACCTTTTGGAACTCTTTACCCAACCTCAACTGCAGTTAGCTCAAGTTAAATATGGAGATGATGATCTTGGGCTTACAGAAGTGTTTTGAGTGTTTGGATTACTTCTACATGATGTATGTGAGATGTGAGAATGATTGGTTTGAGTGGAATTGCTCAAATTTGAGAAATTTGAATTCTCACTCCGTGAACTTTGAAACTTTGAGAAAAATGAGATTTTGTGAGAAAACAAGGATTGAAGTCGTTTTGGTCTATTTTTGAATGAAGGAATGACCTCTATTTATAGGCCAAGGTATGAAATTGGCTTGAGAGAAAATGGATTTGGAGGCCAAGTAACTTAGTGAGCAAGTCATGAGAATATTCCATTTAATGCAAAGATGCTTTCTTAGCTTAGCTATGGATCAATCCTTTAGCTCTTCATCATTCAGTTTGCAAGTTGATTTCAAATTAGAATGAGTCATCAATTTGGCATTTGGAGATATTTCTTGATGATTCATTAATTTCACATAAAACAAAACTTAAGTTCTCATTTGTAATGATGACTTTTTCACATACAATTGGAATATTCACACACTTGGTGTCCTTTTGAGATGATTCATCAAGATTATCATTGATCCTTGGCTAATCACAAAGCTTAACATGTGCCAATTTTGAAGATAAAATTGTGTAAAGAGGTGGAATGCACAAATCTGCCTAGCAAAAATTCAATTTCATCATGCCTTGTTCATAAATTCATAACTTCTTGCTCAAGTAAGCTAAATGGGTGTTCTTGATCAATTTGGAAAGCTGAGATGACATACTTCAACTTTCATGTTTGAGGTTTGCATTGATTCAACTTGGATAATCATGAAAAATGTCCTCAAAGTTTGGTGTTTCTAGCTGCCATAACTTAGTCAAAAAATTTCGAAGTGCTTAGAACTTGAAATCATGAATTTCAACAATTCAAATATTTTAATCCATGCATCTTTGGAACTTATTTTCAAGATAAAAGTTGTAGTTTCATGTAAGATATTTAATTTAAGCATTGGATTACAAAATTTGGTTGCTTGAGTCACAAGTTATGACCTTGGAAAGTTGGGCACTTAAACATGATTTTTAAGGACTTAGTGACATTTTCAACTTTCTCATGGTTACCCATTTTGCAAGTAATCTTGATTTCTTTATTAAATATTGACCAAATGAGATTACAAATCATATTTTATGAAATAATAGCTCATGATTCTTGGTTTTGTTGAAAAATTCCAATTTTGCCTTTGTGTATTAAATGAAATTTGATCAGGAAACCCTAATTTTTCAACTTTTGTTGATTTGAATCTTTTGGTCAATTTGATCATATGAATGGACTTTAAAGGTGTATTTGAGTCCCTTGAATCATGTTTTGAAGTTTATGATCCTCCTCGGATGAAAATTTCAACTGTAAACCCTGATGAATGGGAGTAATTGATCTTTATAATGCATTGAGGATAATTTCAATCATTGATTGATCCTTTACCTAAATTTTGTGATGCACAACACAAAACCCTAAATTGAAGACTTGGTGATCAAGCAACATGTTCTTGGTATTTGCTTGGAGTTAATGATTCATAAAGACATATATACACACACATGAGATGTTATATGATGTGAAATATTAGGGGGGGGGGGTAAACATTTGGGTATGGCAAAGTGGAACATTGAAGGGTTCCATAGATTTGTAGAGCTATAAATCAACCTTGAGAAAGCGATGTACAGTGTTAAGTCGGAGAGCCATATTTTGACTAATTTATCAACACATTTTTATCATATAAGTTAGAGAAAAAAAAAGAGAGAAAATATAATGGACAGTAAATTCTATCTCTTTTTTCATCTCATGCAAATGTTTTAAAATATACATTTTTAATAAGCTATTTGTTGTAAATTTTTAAACATATTTTTTCTAAAAAATATTGGTTTGAATATATTATGTGACAAACAAAATAATGTGCTTATCTTTTCATGTATGTTTGGATGTTTCCATAGCATGGTGCAAACACAATTTCAAAGCAAAATTAGAGTGCTTAGGAGTGATAATGGTCGTGAGTACTATAATTCTACACTAAGATCATACTTTTACCAACATGGAATAATACACTAAACCTCATGTGTGGATACACCTCAGTAGAACAGTGTTTCCGAGAGAAATAATAAGCACCCCCTAGAAGTAACATGATCCCTCCTGGTAGCTACAAATGTACCTAACCAATTTTAGGGAAAAGTTGTCCTCTCTGCAACCTACCTTATAAACAGAATGCTTTCTTAGATCCTTAAATTTCATATACCTTACTCCACTGTCTAAACCTTATACCCAACCAATCACATCCTTACATCTATTCCTTTGAAAATATTTAGATTTATAGCCTTGTCCATAATCTTGATCCCCAACGCAGTAAATTTTACCCAAAATCCATTAAATGCATATTCCTCGGCTACTCCCCTCACCTAAAGGGATACATATGTTATTCACCTCAAAAAAAAAAATTCTAACACACTATGGATGTAACCTTTTTTTTAGAATCAACCATATTATCCCATAATTGGCATTCAGGGGGATAACACATATCCGATTGAAGTGATAGAATCCCAACTTTTGGAACTTGAGCTTACTGAACCCAAACTTACTTTAGAGGCATTAAAACTTACACCTGAACCAAATTCAAATAAAATAGAAATAGCAAATAAAACTACAGGAGACCTTACATAAAACTTACACATGGACCAGAAGAAACTACGTCAGAAAATACAAAGGAAATTGCAACAAAAACAGTAGCCCTTACAACAGAAACTACATTAAGAAACAACTGTAAAGTGTACTCTAGGAAGAGGAAGAAAGGAATAGCGTCGTGCACAAATCCAAGGTGGAACCAAGAAACCTTAGAGACTCTAGAAAATGGTGTTCCCTTATGTAATATTGCTCCTAACTCTTTGAATGTTGATGATACTAATATTTGTATTGCTTTGAGAAAAATGTAAGATCTTGTACTAAACATCCCATCAAAATATTTGTATCTAATGGAAAATGTCATGGAGTTATAAAATTTTTGTAACAGTTCTTGACAATACACATATTCCAAGCAACATTCATGAAGCACTCCAAAATTCGGAATGGACAACAACCGTAAATGAAGAGGTTCGGACCTTAGTTAAGAAGGACACTTGGGAGATCACAAACCTACATGTACGGAAGAAGCCGGTAGGATACAAATGGATATTCCTTGTGCAGTATAATGTAGATGGGAGTATAAGTCGGTATAAAGTTCGACTTATAGTAAAGGGATTTACTCAATCATATGGAGTAGAGTATGAAGAGACTTTTCCCCAGTGGCCAAACTAAATTCAGTTAGAGTCATACTCTCTTTGGCTGCAAATTTAGATTGGACATTCCATCAACTAGACATCAAGAATGCCTTCCTAAATGGTGACCTAGAAGAGGAAGTTTATATGCAGATTCCTCTATAACTTGAATCACCCAACACCTTAAATATGGCGTGCAGGCTCCGAAAATCCTTTTATGTTCGACCAATGCCAATCAGATCACACTATGTTTGTTAAACACTCCATGGAAGGAAAGGTAGCTTTGTCCATTATTTATGTTGATGATATCATTATTACATGAAATGATTATGATAAAATTGATCATTTAAAGGGACTCTTGGCAAAGGAATTTAAAGTTAAGGACTCGGGACAACTTAAGCATTTTTTAGAGATGGAAGTTGCTCGAATAAAGAATGGTATCTATGTATTAAAGAGGAAATACACCATTGACTTACTTCAAGAAATTGTAATGCTTGGGTGCAAGGCAACTAATACACCCGTAGAACCAATAAAAGGAAGAGAATATGAAAGTTCACCAGCTGACAAAGATACATATCAAAGTCTAGTTAGGAAACTAATTTACCTAACTCACACTAGGCCCAACATTGAATTCATTGTAAGCTTTGATAGTCGCTACATGTCAAATCCAACTGACTGTAACACGAAAATGTTTAATAGAATCCTCCAATGCCTCAAGGGCACACCATGAAGAGGCCTCCACTTCAAAAGGAATTCAAACATATGCATTAAAGTTTAGAGAGATTCAGATTGGACAAGATGCTCCACAGACAAAAAATCAACTACAGGCTACTGTTCATTAGTGTGGGGGAACCTAGTAACTTAGAGAAGCAAGAATTAATATGTACTGGTGATGTGTAGTGCAAAAGCAAAATTTAGAGCTATGGTACAAGATATTTGTGAAAGAATATGGCTTAAGAGGATGCTAGATGAAATCAAAATTCATGTAAACCATACTATGGGGTTACTATGTGATAACAAAGCTGGTATAATCATTACAAAGAACCCAGTCCAACATGATAAAACTAAACATGTGAAAATTAACCAATACTTCATTAAAGAATTTTTTCCGCATGAGATTATAAGTATTGATCATGTCTCATCGTGCAGGCAAACTGCATATATCTTGACCAAGGCTCTTCCAAGGAATACTTATGAAAATATAAAATCTAACCTGTGTATGATAAACATCTACCACTCAGATTTAGGAGAGTGTTGAAGATTAGCCCATATCAAATCATAATCATTTGATTTTGATTTGTCCAACTGTTACAAAATAGTTTAAATAGATTTATTATTTATTTTATTATTTCCTTATTTAGGCAGTAGCGTTCATAAGCAAATATTTGCCTGTTTATTAACAAATTAGTGTACAAATTTCAACCTATTGTATTTCATTTATACTTCATGTGTAATAGATCCAACAACAATGAAATATACAACATATTTTTACAAAAATATTATTTTTATCTAAAATTATAATGTGTAGTATGGTACATTTGTATTTAGTTATAGATTATGTATTACTATATATTCTACGCGATGTATGAAAAATAATGTTTTACTTGTGTTTTTTATTTATTTATAATGAAAAATGTAAAACTTGAAAAAATTGTATATGCAAAACTAAACAATTAAGAGTTATTTTGTTTGAGCTATAAATAATAATTTTTTTTGTAATTTAAAATAAATAAAAAATCATAATTTTTTAAAATATTAAAAGTTATTTTAAGTTCTTTTTTTATAAATTGAAAACTAATGTTGATCTCCTGTAACATAAATTTACATCATTGAAAATTTAAAAATAGTCAAAATTATAAACTTTCCAGAAAAATTTATCTCATAAATACTTTTTATTAAAAACTATTTGAAATATCTTCAAATTTAAGTGATTTTTTTGTAATTTTGATATTCAGAAAAAATTATAGTAAAATGATGAAATACATAAAATAATATTTTACGAATAATTGTTTAAAGGCTTAAATAGTCTTTTGTTACCTGTAAGTTAGCGTGTTTTTAGTTTTCGTCCCTGTATCTTTTTTATGTTTTGGATAAAGTCCTTAAATATTGAATTTCTTTTGGATTTAATCCCTAAAACTAAAATTCACCGGAAAATCTGTAAGTTTCATGCGATTTTTCCTGCGGATTTTAACTTCAGGGACAAAATCCAGAGAGATTTTAACATTGAGGGATCATTCCCCCAAAAAAAGATACAGGGAAGAAATTAAAAGACACGCCAACTTACAGGGACCAAATGACTATTTAAGCCTTGTTTAAATTAATTATTCATTTAAAATATTTTTAAAAAAAATTCTTTATAATTTTTTTTGTTGATAAAGGCTCATATATTGAAAAAAGAAAAGTGTTACAAAGAGAAACCAAAAAGGGAAACTAAGTTAGCCCCACCAAAAAGAGGGAAATCTAAAAAAATATATGCTTAACATATTCTTTACAAATTCATTCTGAATCTCTATAGGAATGGAATAAAAAAGTATGGAGGAAATTGCAATGGGGCGATATTTGCAAAATAGTCAGCAAGAGACCCAACGAGTTCTAAGTCTCCAAGGGATTAAGTTGGAGTAAGATTTGAGTATCAAAGAACAATCTGTTTCAATCTAAAGCTTGTTTCATCCATGATGAATGGCTATTTCCATACACTTTAAAACTGCTGAAACTTCACCAAAGAAAGAAAATTGAAGTTGGACAGGGTCAGCAAAGGCATGGAGGAAGTCTCCCATATACTTCCTGAAAATGCCATCACTCCCTACTACATTCAAATTAGGACTGAATGTCCCACCACAGTTACACTTAATCCATCCCCGATTAGGAGGGCACAAAGCACCTCCTTCATATAAGGAGCTTTGAGGGGCGAATCATCACATGAAAAGCTTTAATAAAAAAAAAGTGAGTCAAAGAAATATAAGAAGATTTGAGGGTATGGTCACCAACAAGATTCACTTGAGTGGAAATCTATCTAATAGACTCCTTAAAGTTAGACTTCATGTTGTTGTACTTGATATTGTTCCTAGATATCCGAATCTGGTTAAGCAGGAAAATAATTGTTGCCTTTACCACCAAAGAAACATGGTTAGATTTACCGTGATCACAATGATTGAACCAATCTTCTAAAACATCAGTCTGCATAATAATGCTAGTCTTGCTCTTAATCCAATTACACAGAGACTTTGCAAATCTGCAATGAAAGAACATGTGAGTAATAATGTTTGCCTCAGTGGTACAAAGGCCACATCTAGAAGCTAAAGAAATCCCCATGGACCGGATCAAATTATTTGTAGAAATCTTCCTATGAATGATTTTCTAGATAAGCAAAGACTTGTTTGAGGGAATGTCAATATTCTAAATGGAATTAGTCCAGTCAGCAACTTGCAAAGGCTGAGATTTAAACTTATAGGCCTCTTGTAGAGTGAACTAGCCAGATTTCGAGTGAGTCCAATTCAGGATATCCCTTTGATTGCCTATAATATCAGCAGAAGGAGGAATAAGACTGGACAAAAAAGGGAACCAGTCATACTAGGGAGGAGGAAAATCCCAAGTGTCATCTTTGATGTGATCGACAATAACACTATCAAGCTTAACTCCCTTAGATCTAAGGAAATCCAACGAGGACCACTTGAAGAGAAACTAATCACACCAAAAGTCAATCCAAAATCTAATGGAATTCCCTGAACCAAGAGACTAGAAAGAGTTTGAAACAATAGTTGTAGCCTCAGCTTTAACACCAGTACAGATGATAGAAAAATGTGATAGTTGATGAAACCTATGGATCTCAAAATTATGCTTCTAAGAAGGGTAACCCAATCTTCCATGTTGTTTATTAAACCCAATCCAAACTTAAGATTTAAAGCCTCATTAAGATTGACAATGGACTTAATTCCAAGACCACCATTCTTGAAGGGTTGGCAACATTTCTTCCAAGAGACTAGGGTGGCAAACGGGCATGTCCGTCCTATTTAGGCCCACCCCACTCTCTTAAAAAAATGGAGCAGAGTGGGACAGGAAAAGTTAAGGGCACGGGCCTAAACCTTGGTCCTTCCTGCAAAAAAATGAAGGCGGGTCAAAGAATGTCTGTGGACTTTACACCTTTTAAACTTAAAAATATAAAACTTTATGTAAATAAACGTGTCTTGCAAAAGTCCGCAAAAAATATTGATCTGTCCTGCAAAAAAGTGCAGGCAAAACTGATAATGCTCTACAGGCCGGATCTGTTTTGCCATCCTCACAAAAAACTATAAATAAGCTCTTTTTATGAATATCACCTGACAAAATGAAAATTCTTACAAAATTTTTCAATATTCCTCGACAAAGAGACTGACCAAGAATAAATGTTCATAGATAATAGAATACTAAATAATAAAAAAATGTTTAAGGATATAATAGAAAAAATAACATTAATTATTCATTGGAATTGTAAAACGACTTATATTTAAATATAATTTTTTTTTTCAAAACGACTTATAATAAAAAACGGAGGGAGTATCATCCTATAAATGGTAGACTTAACCAACGTGACATAGACAATAAACTAGTGAAAACATTTAATATTATAAAAAATATTTTTTTTTTTTAAATTGAAACAAACTACAAAAACTAATAAAGAATAATTAAATTTTATATTGATTGACCCACAAAGTTACACTCACTTAAAAAAATATAGAAACAATATAATTTATAAAAATATAGCAACAAATCATGTGCATGAGATTTTTTCAACACGTTCTTAATGAGTCTAATATTTCCAACTAATAATATTCAAACACAATATTGTGACACTTTATTTGTTGACACGGTTAATCAATGACCAATGTTTTCTACATGATTCACTCTTGTGAGAACTCTCTCTCATTGATTTTATAACTTATATTCCCAATCCCGTAGCATTGCATCTAAACAAATGATATTTATAAACTGATTTAATTATTGTTTGAGTTTCTCTACTTTAATTATTGTTTGAGTTTCTCTATTTCATTTACAAAATTATTCTCTTTATTTTAAATTTGAAACAACTTTAGTCATTTTTCATATTTTTATATTTTTCATATTTTAATTAAAAATTAATGAGTTTTAAAATTTAAAATATTATTAATTAATTTTAAATGTAAAACCATAGAATGAACGAGAATTATTTAAATTTAAAATAGAAAAATTAATTATGTTAAATAAATCAAATAAAATAGAGGATCAAAAAGAGTAATTAAATCTTTTAAATATAAGAATCAAATATTTGTTTTGTAGTTGTCTTTCGATCTAAATTTTTTCGTTTCTATCTATGTTTTCTTCAATAATAACATGTACATATATGAACACTATCTATATTAACAACTTCACATTTAGAGTTTAATTTGTTATGTTTTCTTCAATAATAACATGTACATATATGAATACTATCTATATTAACAACTTCACATTTAGAGTTTAATTTGTTAATATCGCTACTAACATTTTTCAACTATTATGTTAAGAGATTAGCAATAATGATATACAAAATTTACCATCTAAATTAATACTAAAAACACACTCAGGGGTTTATAAACCATTTTGCCGGGGTTTTCGATCCCTGCAAATTGTTTTGCGGAATGTATGAAAACTCCCGCTTATACGATTGTCATAATATATATGCGGGAGTTTCGGGTGACCGTACCGAATATATAGGATCAGTTTCAAACCCCAAAAAAATCTATAAGATATATAAACTTAAACCATCAAAATACTCAAACTACATTTCCCTGTTTTTTAATAAATAAAAAATATTTATCAAAAGTTATAAAAATATCATCGCTATGAGACACACCATTGTTATATTAAGAGAAAATTATATTTATTTCAGTTAAAGTATAAATTGAGAAGCAAAATCTATAATTAAGTATAAATTATTATTAAATCAAAAAATTCAAACCATTAAATTAATTTTCACATAATTACCTTTGTGCCCAACAAAGGTTTTTGATGATCAATGAGGAGAAAAATTGAGTCAGCTATTATTGAATGGATACTGTAAATTGAGTCAGGTAGTATTGAATGGGTACTGTTGGTGGAGATCAGTAAAGTACATAAGTCATAAAGGTTAAAATTGGAATATTTAACTTTCACTCCATTAGCATGGTACATGTCACCCCATTCAATTATTTTCTTTGAAATATCCTCTAAAACACAAGGATAACAAACTAGTTATTAGAAGTTCTTACTGTCAATCCCTAGTTGATTCACATCACCGATAAGTTGTTGATACAGTTCTACTAATCATAATACACCAGGCTTCTTAGATGTAGATAAATCATCATTCTCTAATTCAAAATCTTCACCTTTTAAACTACTCCTTTTTTCTTTAAAAATGGCTTTTCATATACTAACAACAAAAGACAATCTATCATTATTATTATCATCGTTCCCTCGTGCATTGCGGTCATTATCTTTTATGCTGCCGGAATCATCACACTCCTTGTTTACTTCCTAGTAACTTGTTGCCATATATTCCATTGTTCTTCCAATAGCACAAGCTTAATAAAATAATTACACGCCCAATGTCTAATTTCCTTTATGATTGTACTTGTCCTACCATCAACAAACATTACTGCATAACAAAACCAATTCTCAATATTACACATTACAAGTACACTAAAGTATTTCTACAAATAAGAGACCAATGCTAACGGATAACAAAAAGGTCCATTTTCAAATACAACATGTTCAAAGAGTTTATAACAATCATTTCATATTCATATAACACGAGAAACAATTTTAAAATCTACCAAAGAATATACGTGTATATTACATGGTTGGATGTAAAATAACTATTAAAAATATACCATAATCAGTGTTTTAAAAACCGGACCGGACATCAAACCGGTGAGGATATTGGATCACTAGTTTATTGGTCGAACCACTGGGTCACTGGTCGAACCGCATGACTAAACCGGATAACTCGGTTCAATAGACCGGTCGTTATAATAAAATTCTATAGGTATAAAACATGTCAAACCGGTTGATTTAGTCTCTATAAAATATAACTAGCACTTAAATTTTTTGAAAATATCATATCATAATAAATTTACAAGTTCATAATTTAAATTCAAATTTTAAACATAGATATCACACAAAATAAAATAGTACAAAATTATAAAGTAGAATTGTAAATAAATTTTAATCGCAACATAATCTACTTAAATAATATATAATTAAATAATTTATAACCAAATAATTTAATTGTCTACTAAATTTAATTTAAAGGAAGGAAAATTGTATAAATGTTGGGATCTCCTTCTTCAATATCAAAACCATATGCAATAAAGTCAACCGTCCGCAACATTTTTATTTTTTATTTTTTATTTTTTATTTAAATTCTTTTATTTTATTTCTTTTATTTTTTATTAAAATAATCAAAATGATGTCGTTTTAATTTTTTAAATATTTTTTTGTTAAAATGCAATTAAACCACCGGTTCATGAAAACTGCCGGTTTTAGCGGTTTACACCGGTTTTGACCGGTTCACACCGGTTCAATGACATATCCGATCCAGCAATTGAACCAGACCGATTACCTAGCCGGTTCCCGGTTCGACCGGTCCGACTGGCCGGTCCGGTCCGGTTTTTAAAACACTGACCATAATACAAATAAGCATAACTATCATACTTCTGATTGAGATGAAGGAGTTACTCACCATTTCAAACACTTTTTTCTATTACCAATTGAATCCTGTCAATTCCTAGAGTATGAAAAAACAAAGCAATCAAATGGTTATCAATTATGACAAGAAATAATAAAGGAAAATTAAAAAAGAGGACATGAAATACTCACCTCCCAATGTAAGCATTTATAGTCAAAAGTAATAATTAATTTACCACATTCTCCAACATGAAAGCATTGGATTTCATCATTGTCTTTAAACTCTTATTAACGCTGCACCATTTTCTAAACACATCTGCAACAATTCCACACCAAATTCGGTTCACATAAACACAGGACTTAAAAAAATCACGTTTATTAGTACTTAACTTACATAAGGCTATGTACAATGGTTTGCATATTCAACACCCTCTTTTTTTACTTTTTATTCTCCACATCATCTTCTCTTTCTTCCACATAATAATTCAACACTCATTTAATTTTTACTCACTACAATGGTTTTGTTTAATAAAATTGAACATCCAATCCCACCATTTTAAACAATCACAACAACCAATAAAATTTTGCAAAGTAATATATGTGAGCCCACACTTTCTCATTCAACATGTTGAATGTTTTCAACACATATTAATCCACATCACTTTCAACTCTTTATTCAACACCTCATTGCACCTATTCAACTATTGAATAATTTTTTCAACACCCCCATTGTAAATGGTCTAATAAGTTCTGAAAACACCAGTAGAATCACCTCCCATCAAAAGAAGTAATATTTGAGCTCTACACATCTCAAAATTGTTAGATCATAGAGATATGACATTTCAGCTCTTCTTTATTCCATAGTAATATACCCGTGCGGAATATTATTTAGTAGTGTAAAATTATACTGCAATTTAAGAATTAGGTTTATGTATGTTCTGCTGCTTAGAATTTAATTGGTTGTGTCTCATGACACTTCATAAAATATTTCATTCACATTTTCAACATTAAAGACATGTGCAAATGAGTGATAACTCAACACCTTTAAATAATAAATTATCTTTAGAGTAAGAATGAATCGACTTTTCAATAATATTACAATGAAAAAATTGCAATACATATTAATGACAAGTGCAATACATATTAGTGTCACTTTATCAAGTGCAAATTAACATTTATATATATTTTGTTGGTTGGATCTAACTTGTTGTGTCCAATAACATTAAAGACAAGTGCAAAGTTATAATGAGCAAGATGTAATATGATTTTGAGATAGATATTGTAAAAATCATATCAAAGCTAAATAATGATCTTATGTAGCAATGAATATATATAGAATTGTCATTCATTTGTGTATTTATATAGAATTGTTAATAAAAATAAAATAGGTATTGTGTTGATAGTGCCCCGTAATAAAAATAGAAAAATTGACATTTGAAAATAAGAATTGTGTGTTTCAAATAAAGACAATTGTTAATTAAAATAAAAAATATATTTTGTTGATAGTGACCCGTCAGTAAAATAAAAATTTGAAAATAATTTTTTTAATAATTATCAACAATTTTTTAATAATCAAAAAATTATTTTTACGTGTTCCTTTTTGTTCCATTAAGAAAGATTCAATTTATTAATGTTTAGAAAAATAAAAAAGGGAAATTGAGGGGGAAATTAAAATAAAAGTAAAAATATTGGAGAGAGAGAACATGTGAAGAAAAGGTGAGACAAAAGAAATGGTCAATACACATGTCACTTGAACATTTGTTTGAATGTTGGAATATTGACTTGATTATGTAAATTTTAAAAGAGTGAATGATAGAATGGTGGCATCTTTCATTAATGGCTAGATAGTAGAAGACACCAATTTCTTAACCTTATCTTATAGTGTATTACTTACCAATGGAACTTAAATCAAAATTAACCTGAACACTATTTACACTTAACAATTAAACCCTAAATTCTTAAATCAAACCCCAAATGTATTTCTCATTACAATCAAACCCTCTTACTATTCTATAACGATTTTATTCAGAAAGAGGGAGATGAGGTCAGATTTATATGAGAGTTTGGCATGCAAGAGTTTTGGATTAAGAGAACCCCTAAATATCTATTAGAGAAGAGATAAAGAAGATGAATCTAACCTTAACGAGGAATACAATCGGAGAGAAGAGGTAGGTTGTTGTGAGCAGAGGACGATTGTAGGAAGCCAACAATGAGCAGAAGCGAGACGGTGGTGGTAACTCGTGAGAAGAAGGTGAAGCTTTTGAGCGTTCACACAAGATGAATAAAATAAACATTGACGGTTGTAATTCTACTTTATTAATAATTTAATATATACATAAATATATTCTACACATTATTATAATTAATATTATAAATAAATAATTTTTAACACATTATAAATAAATAATTAAACGTTATATGTTCAAATTATTTGCATTTATCCAAATTAAATTATGGCACCAAAAATCAATTAAATCTGGATTAAAATTATAAAAAAAATCTAAAATAACTAAAAATAAGGAGCAAAATTTCATCGAGTCACGGGAGTTTAAAAGACCCTTAAAAATTTTCATATTTATCCCATAAAATAGGGATTGCCACTTTTTTTCTAATTTGAAGGGGTTTCTTAAAACCGCCTGAAAATAACCGCCACTATTTGACGCATTTTTTGTAGTGACTTTTGAAGATTTGATATCACGTTAGAAGATTTTATATAAATGGTTTTAATATATAATTTTATGAATATAAAAATATGACTACTTGAATTATAGTAACTTTAACATTTAAATTATAATTTAAATTTAAAAATATTATTTATATTATTATTATTACTATTACTACTACTTTGAAGAGTAACGTAAAAGGAATTAAAGAGCTTAATTGTTACTCTATTGTGTGAAGAATTATTCAACTTTAACCGATTGATTGTAATAAAATGAGTGGTTAAAACATATTTAATCTAAATTATTTCTTTGATTCAATTAAATCAAATATATTTTTTTTTATTTCAATGTCTTGGTTCTTTGGTATTCCTATGTTATTATTTGCATCAACTAAATATAAAAAAATTATAAAAAAATTATTTTTTAACATTGTAGGTTTTTTTTATAGATTATATTTTTTAATTATTTCCAATTATAAATTATTATGTTAAAATATATTATTTTAAGTTATATATGTATTATTTGTAACATTAAAATAAGTAAAAATTGTGAATTTTTAAAAGTTACAAAAATTGTGTATTTTTAACATTGTAGATGAATTTTTTTAGAGTCAATTTTTTAATTATTTTCAATGATAAATTATTATTTTAAATATTTTATGTTGTATTTATGTCTTAAATATTTTCTCTCATAAAAATATAAGATATAACGTAATCAATTAAATATAATTTAAAAAACAATTATGAGCACATATTTATGAGAAAATATAAGAAAAACTTTATGAAAAAATATTTATCTTAATGTATAACTAAAATTATTTAGTTAAATATTTAATGTTAATTTAATTAAAGTGAGTGCTAATTTATAAAATAGAAAAAGTAATTTAAGAGTTAATAATGTATAATGGTAATAAGAGTTATAAAATTAGTAAAATATTTTAAAGAATGTTAATTGGGATATTAATTCTAAAAAATTAAAACATATTTATTTGACAATTTTTAATGTAAAATTTATTTGAGATTTATATTTAAAATAAATATAGAATTTTATAAAATATAAAAAATTTAGTTTGAAAAGATTTGTGAGATTGCCACATAAACATAAGGCTAGAATTTTATCTAGGGTTGTCATCATGACGACCTTAAATTTATATTAAGCAGATATATATGACCAATATTTTTATTATTATTTATGACCAATACTATTGTATATTACAATATTCAAACAAAAAAAAAAGGTAGGATTATGATTATGTTTTGCGAAAAAAGTATGGGGTAACATTTAGTAATTTTCATTTATTTAGTGTAAGATAAATCCAATAGCTACAAATAAATTAGAAAAGGGTACACGAGACAATCAAATGAAGATGATATCCGGTTTAGTATGTATGATATCCGAATTCGCCTTATACTTATACGTATATTCGTGAATTTTAAAATATCCACGAGTATTTACAGATATCTATAAATACTATTAGTTAAATATATATTCTTAAAACAATTTAATTAACAAATTTTTTATTCCTTTTTAAAACATATTTTTTTCAAATTTAACACATAATAATAATAATATTAATAATAAATTACATTTATTTTATTTCTTTTATCAAATGATTGTACTAAATTGAACAAAATAATAAAAGTTTTATATTTAACAAAATAATAATAATAATAATAATAATAATAATAATAATAATGATAATAATAATAATAATAATAATAATAATAATAATAATAATAATAATAATAATAATAATAATAATAATAATAATAATAATAATAATGTTCTGGACGGGGCCAGTGATTGACTTTCGGTCGGGCGGGGCCCAGACCAACGTTATTGCAAGGCCTAACAAAGTGGCCCAGATAGTCACGATTGTCGAAGTGGCCAACTGCCTCCGGAAGAATCGGTCTTCCCGCTTCAACCGTCATGGGACAGTTGGACCAGGACGAATATCACGCGTTGATCTTGTCCTACTTGCGTAGTTGTTGATCTTGTCCTACTTGCGTAGTTGCGTAGGATCCTGACAATCATTTGTTTTTAGCATGAAAATCCAGCCTAAAACAAAAGACCTTGGCCCAGCACTGAGGGCACTATAAATACCCTCTTTTATAGGAGGGTTGGGTATTCTAATCTAACTCTAACTTTGTACTTCTTTTCACTTTGAACCTTAGTTCGGCATCAGTGTGCCTTGCAGGTACAACCCCCTCTTCATCAACCGCCAAAAGCATTCGTGTTGCATGTCACAGAAGATGTTCTGATTTCGATAAGATCAAATATTAATAATAATGATTTTAGATTTAAAAAATTAAGCTTAAATAGTGTTTTCGTCCCTGTAAGTAGGGATGGAAATAACTGGGCCGAGTTAGATTTTGTCAAGCCTGAGTTTGACCTGTTAAAAATTACAAAGCATAAGCCTGGTCTTTGGCCTATCATAGACTTACTTTTAGGACCGAGTCTGGTCTTTTCAAAGGCCTGTTTGACCTATTAGCCTACATAAAAACCTATTTTATTTGAACATTTATAAATAAGCAATTCAACTAATGTTTAAATTGACTAATAAATCAAATTATCAATGAGACTAAATACTTATTTACATTTCCTTATTCAAGTTTACCTATTAACAAAAGTTTTATTTTTGTATTTTATTTTAATATATAAAAATTCAAACTCTCCTTTATATTGATATTATTTTTTCTATTTGAATCAGGAGAAGATGATAAATTTGTGTTTGGTCATTGCTACTTAGAAAGTCTACAAAATGGTCGCTTATGCATGTTTTTATTGATGTAATTTTTATTATTTTAGTTGTAATTTTTAAATAATTGTTCAAATAAATAGATATATCTTTATCGCTAATATCTTTATTCACCATATATATATATATTGTTATTTTTACTATTGTTTTATTTGTTATTATTGATAGGTATGTTCTTTCATTTACCTTTATATGGGTTTTAATGTATAAATTATTAAACTAATAGTTTTATATTTAATCTAAGAGTTGATCATGCATATGTTTCTTAAGATAATATTGAGAAACTCTATGTGTTAAAAATGTGTTTGAAGAATTCAAATTTATTAGAGTTGAATATAATTATGTTATTAGAAGATCTATTATTGTTTTATATTAATGCAACAAAAATGGATTTTTTTTTTTAGGTTATTGTATTTGCTTCCAATTTCATATATATGGCTTAACAACTAATAATTATTTGGTTATTTGGTTTTATTTTGAAGTTTTCCTTTGTGTGATGTTCACATGATTGTGTTAGGATCGAAAATATTAATGATGCTATAATGATAGGTAAGCCATTTAAATATTTAATTTTTTTATTACAAAATTTAGATGATGGTAATTATATCTTAATTTTGTATATTTTAAATTATTATATCAAAATAACATCTCAGTTTACATAATTTTTTTTATTATAGCTTAGGTGTTTCTATAATTTATATTTACTTTTAATTAGTAATTATATAACCATTTAAATTAGAGTAATAATTATTAAAATTATTTCTTTTAAATTTTTTGTAATCTGGGTAAAATCAATTTTTTAAAAGAAATCTATATTGTCTCTAAAAATAGTATCAAACTTATTTTTGATGAGTAAGTTATAACTTTATTACTTTTTGTTTTTATACAATTAATATTTATAATTTTTTACTTAACAAATAAATTTTACAACTAAACTTTTTATATCTTATTATTCTTAATGAATATAGAACATATAAATGATGTGCATAAAATGGTGTTTTTAAAATATCGAGAAATTTATCTTATAAATTTATAATATAAATTTTATGATTTCTTACCAAAAAAAGGTCTACATAATTTGACTAAGTAAATAGTTGTAATATAAATATATGTTATTTAATCTCACATATTATTAACTAAAAAGTAAAAAAAAAAACTAGTTTATTGTCTTTCGCATTAAAAAATTAACAGTACAATTGCAAATATAATCTAAATGACCTACAAGACAATTTTATATGCAAATAAGAAATTAAATATCAACTGCAAATATAATCTAAATGACCTACAAGACAATTTTATATGCAAATAAGAAATTAAATATCAACTGCAAATATAATCTAAATGACCTACAAGACAATTTTATATGCAAATAAGAAATTAAATATCAACTACTATTATAAAAAAAATATGTAGTTTTATTTCTAATATAAACGTGCGAAGCACAAGTCATGCATACAACAAACATGTCTTTCCACTGCACCACTTGAGCTTTCTGTCTAAAGGTAGCGCAAATGTGTGTGTGTATATATATATATATATATATATATATATATATATATATATATATATATATATATATATATATATATATATATATATATATATATATATATATATATATATATATATATATATATTACATAATGCAATAATTTGGTTTGAAATAGATTTTGTTTTTTATGGGTATTAATTTTTGTTTTGTTTAAAAGAAATAATAATATACAGTAATTTATATATTAAATAGTTTAAAATATTTTAATTATTAATTAACTATATTATAAAACTGTTAAAATATTTGATAATTAATATACTAATTAAATAGTTGAAATATTTAATAGGTGAGATATTAAATAGTTAAAATATTTAATAAATAATTGAAATATATAAACTATTAATATTTTAACTATTAAATTTATAAACTACTGAATATATATAAACTATTTAATATTCCAACTATTAATATTTTAAACTATTTAATACTAGTTAATAGTAGATAAATATTAATACTTAGTAGATGATAGTTGATAAACTATTAATATTTTAAACTATTTAAAATATTAATAGTTAATATATCTATTAAATATATAAATTATTTAATATTTAAACTATTTAACATATAAACTATTAATATTTTAACTATTAAATTTATCAACTATTAATATTTCAAATATTAATAGTTGAAATATCCAATTACATTTTAAAAATATGTTTAAATATTTTAAATAATTTCATATAAAAAATGTCAACACAAAATATTTTGATAGTTGAGATATTAAATAGTTAAAATATTTAACTATATTTTAAAATTTTAAACAAAACTTAAAGTTAGTATATAAAAGACAATTTGTTATCCATAAACTAAAATATTTGCCAATAACATCCATTATATACCAATGCATTGTAAATAATAAACAAATAATACATGTAGTTTAGTGGAAAGGCAAGAAAGCAATGAACTAGAAGGAGAGAGTACAAAAACCACTGCCCATCATTTAACACCTATAGGGATCAAAATCAACGAATAACTAAATATTTGTTTATTTTATCCGTGAATACCATACGATTTTTTTTCATCATTATACCTAATGATATTGATTGTTGTTTTTTTATTTTATTTTGGAAAACATTAACTTTATAACTAAATTTAACTTTTCACTTCAATTTCATATATGGCCCGTCTCTTATGACATTTTTTTAAAATTTTAGTTAATAAATTCTTTTTATTATACTCATTATTTGATATTTCTTTATTTAAAATACACCAATTGAAGTTTAAAATTGAGAAAAACTAGAGATGTTTATCACTATAAAATGGAATATATTTTTTATTTGTGCAATTAAATTTACAAACACCAAAACCCACATTCTATAATACAATAACAATGGTAAAAACAAATTTGCCAAATAAATGAGATTTTTTATTATATTTTTTTATAATATGAGAAAATAAAAATTACATGATTTAATTCAATATTTTATTATGTAAAATAATCAATACACTAAAATCTTACTGTTAATAATAAAGATCAACAATCAACGGTAATGATGACAATCGATAAACAAGACAACACCAAAACAATCTTAAGAAAAAATAAAACTACTTTAATATTAATCAAAATGACTAAATTATTAATAGAAACAAAACTTCAAATTTGTAGTAAAAAAAAAAAATTGTTGCACAACCATCTACTACCAAAAATCTTTTTCTCTCTTCTCTCTCAATTGCATTGTGTTTTCGTTTTCTTTGGTAATGTTCACCATCTGATTAATTCTTCAAAAAACGACTTTGGACATCATTCAAGATCAAATCATGGGAATGGTTTATTTGATGAGCTTAGGGAAAAAGAAAGTTGGCTTAAATTGAGATAGAAAAATATTTTAAAATCCATAGTATTGCAGTGCATCTGGTATCATCAAGCATCATAATTCCTCTTCAATTTAGTCTAGCTTAAAGTAGGAATTCCATACATTGAGATTTCATTCAACTTGGTTAGTTGGCAATGGTTATTCTATTAACTTTTAGAAGGATTCTTTATATGGGGATCCTCTTGTCCTTTCTATCAATCTAGATGAAATGGATAGGCTAGACACCAATTCATCATTGATATACTTTTGGGTTGGTAGAACTTGGAATTTTCCTGATGCTTAGAACTTGGAGTTTCCTTTTATTACTAATAGGTTTTTTTGGTGGCTTTCTCCCTGTTGAAGACCATATGGATCAAATCATATTGAAATACTCAATTTATGCAATATATATGAAGGATGCTTATTTATTCAAGACTACTGTTGAAGACTTATGCAGAAAAAAATTCCTTGTGATCACTTTCTTCAAGCTAGAGGTAGTCATCTTGCTTTCATGTGTACTTTGTGCAAGTCTAGTTGTGAAACAACTTTCCATTTTTCTCTTTCAATACAAATTGGATGCCAAATTTTGGCCTTGGCTAAGTTACATTACTAGTGAAAATATTATGTTCAACTCTCTAGAAGAAATGTGGCCTTTTTTTTGGTGAAAAACTTAGATCTCCCTTGTGTGCTTTAGTGTAAAAAGTATTCCTTCATTCTTGTTATTAATTTCATTTGATCATAGACTAGATTTGAGAATTTTTTTCTCCTTTTTCTTCTGCTTGATTTTTCATTATGCCTCAAATCGAGCTTGTTAGTTGCAACTCAAAGTTGGTTTTTAAGAACATTATAGAAGACTTCAAAATTCTTAAAACTTTTGCTATGCATTTCCATCCTCCTAAGGCCCCTGTATTTTTGGAAGTGATATGGAAGTTTCCTTGGAACTCGTGGATCAAAGCAATTGTGATGGAGCTTTCTTGCACCATAATTCATCTAGAGCTTGTGAGGAATATTTAGAAACAACAACAGTGGTTTC